>NW_027204382.1:0-1447500 GCF_024711535.1 Dipodomys merriami
GCCACCGTGATCAAATACCTGAGGAAAACAACTTTGAGGAGAAATAGTTCATTTTGGCTCATGGTCTCAGAGATTCCTGTCCATAGACATTGCATCGATTCTGGAGTTGGGACGAGGTAGACCGTCATGATGGTGGCTGGAACTTGTGGCAGAGTCTGTTCACCTTAGAGTGACTGGGAAGCAGAGAACAGGCAATCAGGCAATAACCGCAGGGCAGAGTCTGGTTTCTGATGCTTCCATCCACCCCTGACACTCCAGATTTGGGACCACATCTCTTCCCATCTACCCGCTCAACAAATGCCTTCCATCCTTTATCACTGTGGAATCTCCAAACCAACTCTGGAGAAAGCCAAGTTCCTAGAGACTACTCCAGTCCCTTTGTTTGACTTTGTTGTTTTTTGGATAGCCTGAAGCTATCCTTGGACCATGATCCTCCTATGTATCCCTCTCATATATCTGGTATTAGAGATGTGAAACACCAAGCATGGCTTGTTGGTTGAGATAAGAGTTTTGCTAACTTTTTGTCCAAACAGGATCCTCCTGCTCTCTGACTCCCTAGGTGGCTGGGATTACAGGTGTAACCTGTGTTGCTTAGTGATTTCATATGTCGGTCAGAACCAGCACATCCTCAGCCTTAGCTCTTTTGTCCTTTTATCACACATCCTCTGAGGGCCTAAATCTATACTCCAAGGCCCCTTGGATGAAGTGACAACAATCCCCTCCTCCCCATAAGAACCACGCACCAAGATCCTTTTCTTCTCAATGTCCCCCTCCCAGCCTCTCCCCCATTATTCTGCCACCTTTCTAATAAAGGCATGGCCAACTTGGCTGTCTTTTATAGGAGCCAAGCTAAAGGTACAGCAGGTTAGGGAAGAAACAAAAGAGACTTGACCTTCCAGGAGCTCTGCTTCCTGTCTCCTCCTCCTTGTGTTACAGAGAAATCCCCCAATCACCACAGAGGGTCCCTTCTCTCCCTCATGATCCTGGAGAGAGCCAGTGAAGATGCTGATTGTGCACTGCCATCCCAGCCTGAGCTCAGGGCACCAGGCTGCTCCCCATGCCAGTTGTGTGGAACCCCTGGGGGCCACCCAGGCTTCTGGCTGACTTTGATGGTAGTGAGGTAAAGGAGGGGAACCTACTCCCAGATCTTAGGAGCCTCTCCCTTCCTGGCTCCTTGGTTGCTAGGGTTTGGGAAATCTGCAGAAATGGAAAAGAGAAACAGGACAGACTTAGAGCTGACCCTGTGAAGATCCCATCGCTCCTTGGACGCTGCCCATCCTGGCAGATGCGGGCAGAGGGCTGGGGACATTGGAAGCAAACAGCCTTCATCATTTAGTTCACTGATGTAGAGCAGGGCACTTTCAGGGGCCAGGGCCACTGTCATTAAGTACCAGACTCCTTCCGCATGGGCTCCTGAGTTCTTCCTGCATTGCTGTGTACTCCGTGAGGCCTACTTTCTCTCCCATCTTACACGCAGGGAAACAAAGGCAGAGAAATTAGTGAGCCTGGCTAAATCCCCTGGGAAGCACAGCGAAGCAACCCCCAGGCCAGTCTGACTTCAGAGCGCTCTGTGTAATATTGAAAATGTCTCACCTCTAGGCAGACAAGTTTTGTGACAGAGCAGGCAAACACTGACAGCTGCGACCCCACATTCCCATGGGGTGCCACCAGCATTGCTGGCATTGCCAGGGCCAGCTGTGATGGGAAGAGCTCCTGGTAGATGTAGGAAGGGTGCTGGTGGCCTCCACCATTATGGAGGACAGCCAGCTATCACCTTGTGTGGAGAGCTGCTAGAGATTGCCTAACCACTTAATAGGATTCACTTCTGTTTATTGTGCCGATCCTGGGGTTTGAACTCAGGACCTAGACCCTGCCCCTGAGCTTTTGTGCTAGCACGCTACCACTTGAGCCACAGCGTCACTTTCAGCTTCTTTGGTGGTTCATTGGAGATGAAGTCTCATAGACTTTCCTGCCTGGGCTGGCTTTGAACTGCGATCCTCTTATCTCAGCCTCCTGAGCAGCTAGGCTCACAGGCATGAGCCACCAGCTGGGCCGACTTCTTTAAAATATTCAACTCTTCTTTTTTTACTGATTAGAAAACTGGGACACAGAATGGCAAGCCAGCTTTCCGTGGGTCTCACATCTGTTCTTAGAGAACCAGGACTGGCACCCAGGACTGTCTACCGAGCATCTGCCTGTGAGCACTGAGCTGTATGACTTGTATTGGGGCTGGAAGGGATGCAGGATTTCTGGGTGCATTTTGCTTTACTGGTAAGAAGAAATGGAGCATGGGAGATTGTACTACTTTGCGGCCCCTTCCCACAGCAATTGAAGTCCATGTGCTTACTGCTCGTGTTTGGCTCAGCCTAAAGAATTGTGTGTGACCCAGAAAATGTGTTAGAAGCAGCATATATCCATTGCAAGCCTGGGGCTCAGGAGTCTCCTTTTGCAACATTTCCGCATGGAGGAAGCCTGGCGTAGCCAGCCTGTTTGTTGGATGAGGCCCATGTGGCCCAATCACCTTTTCACTGCAGGTGACTCCCGCCTACCTACCAGATGTGAGTGGGGCCATTTCTCACCAGTCAATGGCCTGCCAGCTCACCCCAGCAGAGCCAGGCCGGGAGGACTGCCCAGAGTCCTACCCAGAGTCACCAACAAGTAAATGTTTATTGTTAAAGCCGCTGAGCTTAAACCACTATGTGGCTGGCTAGGGGACAATGGGTAAGAGCGCCAGAAACACCTCTAGGAGAAGGAAGACAGGAGTTGGAGAGATTCCCACCAGATAGAGTGGATAAGCAAGAGCCTTTAGGCAGGGGAAAAAAGGGACCCAAAGAGAAAGGTTGGAAAGAGCCAGCAGCACTCTACCTCTTCCGGTTTTTTCTTTGGTAGTAGAGTGGCCAGAGGAGAGACGTCCCAGGTGGACAGAGGCAGAGGGGCAGAGATGACTTGGGAGAGCCCCTGGGGTCTCCCTGGGCTGCTAGGAACTGGTGGATGACAGAGGTAATGGGGACTAGAGGACTAGGACTTTGTGAGTCTGTACTTGAGTGACTATGAACATGAGAGGGTCACAAAAATGCCCTAGATATGCAGGGACAACAAAACTTAGAGCCAGTGGAATAGGAGGGGATGGTCACAGGGTTTGGGGGCATGCTAAAATAACCCAGATGTTCAGAATACAAAAAGATGAGCAGGGTGGCATGCCTGTAATCCTAGCTACTCAAGAAGCTGAGATCTGAGGATCAGGGTTTGAAACCAGCCCGGTCAGGAAAGTTCGTGAAACTCTTATCTCCAATTAAGCTAAAAAAAAAAAAAAAAAAAGCCAGAAGAGAATTGTTTGCATTTTAGACAAGCCTGGGAAACAAAGCAAGACACACCTCGCCCACCCCCATTAAAAAAATATTCATTGCTGGGCTTGGGTAGACGATGCCTGTAACGCTAGCTATTCAGGAGACTGAGATATGAGAACTGCATTTGGAAGCCAACCTGAGCAGAAAAGTCTATGAGCTCTTATCTCCAGTGAACTAGCAAAAAGCCAGAAGTGGAAGTGTGGCTCCAATGGTAGAACGTTCCAGCCTTAAGCAAAAGAAACAAGTTCAAGCCCCAGTTCTGACACAACAAAACAAAACAAAAACAATTCATCAGCATATAATATGTATATAATGGTATCATGTCTTTCTGGTGGTGACCCTGGTTATTATTTATTTATTCATGTATTTATTTGATTGGTTAGTTGCTTGCTTTGTGGTATGAATGAAACGTAGAACTTCCTGCATGCTAGGTAAGCTGCTTCCCTTGCTCATGAAACATTACTGTTTTGTTTTGAGTCCGTTCTTATGTTTCCTTTGTTTGCTTTTGTTATTGCTTTTTTTGGGGGGGAGGTGTCAGTCCTCAGGATTGAACTCAGGACCCGTCCCTGAGCTTTTTTGCTCCAGGTTAGCACTGTACCCCCTTTGAGCCACAGAGCCACTTCCAGTTTCCTGGAGATGAGTCCATTAACTGGACGTTCTTGCCCAGGCTGTCTTCGAAGCGTGATCCTCAGATCTCAGCTTCCTGAGTAACTAGGATTACAGGCGTGGGCCACTGGCCTTGTTATTACTTTTAAGCTGGGCTCTTTTTATGTCTCCCAGGCGGATCTTTAACTCCTCAACTTCACTTCCAGGCTCAGTCCCTCAGTAACTGGGGCTACAGGCCCATATCCTCATTCCCAGCACCTAGCACTGGTGGCCCACATGCAGCCAGCCATCTGCCTTCGTTTTTTAAGGCCAATGCTTCTTTGAAGGAATCCGAGACTGCAAGTAGAGGGATGACGCGGCATTGGTGGAATTTCAGGCCTCCTGGAAAATGGAGCGAGGTTTTGGTGGTTGTTGTTTTCCCCCTTTTACGCTGGCCCTTTGCCTCAGGCATTTCTCAAGACGTAGGGAAATAGACCCCTTTCCTATCCCTTCCCCTGGCCGGCCCAGGACTTTCTCAAGGCGGGAGGCGCTCAGGGCTAGGTCCCCTAGCTCTGGGCACAGGGAAGAGGCGTGGGGGGGTGGGGGGCGCGGAGGCGGGGCCCGGCCGGGCGGTGGGAGCGGTGCGGGCGGTGCGGGGCCCCGCGCGGCCGCCAGGGGCCGCTGCGCCGCCGCCTGCGCGCGCACGGCCCCGAGAGGGCATTTTTGTTGTTGAAATACCCGCGCTGGCTGCTGCCCCCCCTTTTCCTTTCCAAACGTGTTTCTAATTTACCCGGCCTCGCTCTTCCACGTGAAGAGCGTAAGTGCGTCGTGTGCGGGGCGGGGGGGCCGAGGTGGCGGGGACGTGCTTAACTTTAGTACCAGAATGGGCAAAAAAAAAAAAAGGATTTTTTTTAGAAAGGGTTTTGCATCCAATGTCCCCGAAACCTGGGCGCCCCAGCCCGGCTCCCCTCTGGGGACCGACGCCCCTTCAACGAACACCCGCACCTCGTGCCCCGAAATCCCCCCTCCCGCCACCCGCTCTCTGCTCCGGCACACCGGGCTCGTTTCGCTCCTTGGTCCCCCCGCAGGTTCAAGGCCGGGTCCCCACACAATGGGCGCGCGCGGGGCGCAGACGAGTCCGGGAGGCGGGTGGCAGGCGGAGGGGGGGGGGCCCCGTGTGACCCGATCAAGTCAGACTGGCACAGATCGGAGTTTGGGGGGGGGAACGGCGTGTGGGGGGAGAGACCTCCAGTCCCGTCCACGGCTGGGAGTGGGTGCAGGGGCTAGGGTCCTGGGGGAAGTGTGGGATTGGCAGGTCAAGAAAATAAAACTGCCCTGTCGCCTGGGGAGACGTGGCCGCCGCTCTCCGCCGGCAGGAAGCGGCCTCCTGCCAGAGCCTCCTGGGATTGGCAGAGTTAAACATCCTTTAACCCAGGATGCCTTGGGCCTTTTGTTCAGCCCTGACAATGGAGCTGGGTGGAGGGGGCAGGGAAGGCGAGTGGCTGGGGCCTGGGATGGTTCCACGGGGTGGGGGTCTGGGGAGGTCTGTGCTCCGCCACTGGGTGAATAAAAGGCATTTCTCGGGCGCCGGCGCGCGCGCGCGCAGGCGCGTGCTGGGGGAGGCGCCGGGCCCGGGGCCCGGGGCCCGGGGCGCCGGCTCCCCTCGGCCGGTGGGGTGGCCTGCTGTGCACTCTGCCAGGCCTGAGAATTACCTAGGGAGCCCTTCCCAAACTGGAACTCAATATTGCTCCCTAAAAGGTTGGATAATGGGTTTTTCTTGCATCTGAAACCCAAGGGGACCAATCTAGGGCTCCCCTGGGCTTCCAGACTCTTCTAGATGTCTTTGTCTTCTAAAATCCTGGGCTCCCACGGGAGAGCACTTAGTTAAGGACACAGACATGCCTACCCTTCGACCGTATTAATCATCCTAAAGCCTTTGCTTTCAACGTACCAAGTTCTTGATTTGCCACCACCTCCGCCAGCATCGGCAACTCAGGCCACTTGGTTGGGGCTCTCCACCAGGCGGGACTGCAGCCCCTCCCCCAGTGCTGTCCTCTGTTGCCTCCCCCCTTCCCCCAAGCATCCGACCCCTCCCTTCTTCTCTAGCCAGGCAGCTGCAGTCTTGGGACACTAATTCTCATCCTCACAATCTAGCCAGTCACATCTCCCTTCTCCTTCAGTGCCAGCACTAGTCAGCAAACTTGTTTATTGAGAGTGGCTGCATGTGCTATGTGTGACACACGCTCAGGCCCTGGGACTGAGGCAGACTGTGTGTGTGTGTGTGTGTGTACTGGCCTTGAACCCAGGGCCTGGCTACTGTCTCTTTAGTTTTTTCACTCAAGACTGGCACTCTGCCACTTGAGGCAAAGCTCTGCTTCCAGACTTTCGGTAGTTCATTGGAGATAAGAGTCCCACAGACTTTTCTGCCTGGGCGGTTCTGAAACAGCTCCTCAGATCTCAGCCTCCTGAGTAGCCAGGATTACAGGGGTGAGCCACCAGGGATTGCCTGGCTGCTTTGAAGATTTCACAGACCCAGGGCTTCCCACATGCTAGGTCAGCATTTTGCTACTGAACTGCAGCCCCAGCTTGGGACTTGATATTTTAATGGAAGGAGCTGAGTAAACACAAAGTCAAACTGTTTCATATGTTGATGAATTCTATGAAGAAGCTAAACTAGACAGGGTGTGATTATATACATAGGCTACATAGCAAGACTATCAAGAAGCTAAATTAGAATAGGATAGGTTTGGTGGGTTGGAGCAGGGAGTTTACCAGTGGAAGCTGCTTTATTTCCCCAGGGCAGGCCTCCCGAAGAGGTAAGAGTGAGACCATCTGGGTGGGAAGGAGGCAGCTGTGCGAGGCTCTAAGGACAAATGCTCTATGCAGAAGGAACAGGAAGTGAAAACCCAGAGGCAGAATGTGTTTGCTACTTTCAAGAAATACCATCAGGGCAACACCAGTGGCTCACACCTGTAATCCTAGCTACTTAGGAGACTAAGACCTGGACAATCACAGCGCAAAGCTAGTCCCAGCAGAAAAGTCCATGTAACTCTTATCTCCAGTTAAGTAGCAAAATGCTAGGCCGGAGGCATGACTCAAATGGTAGAGTGCTAGTTGCTATGGGCAAAAAGCTGAGGGAGAGCATGAGGCACTGAGTTCAAACCCCAGTACCAGTGTGTGCACACATGCACATGCACACACAAAGAAAAAAAGAAAAGAAATACAAGGAGGCTATATATATACTGGTTAGCGTCTGGTGTTTAGTAGCATCCACCTTCCATCCAGATGTTAATCTGAGAACCCTCAGGTGGATGGTATTGGAAAGAGAAGGCCTGGATAATTTCACTTAGCAAAAGAGTGGAGATAGAAGGTAGCATAGGACTGAAGCTGAAGCCAATCCAGCTTTAGAGATTTGGTAGAAGAAAATCCATCAAAGAAGTTGGAGGAAGACCTAAGGATTGTGGTGACAAGAACCAAAGGGAAGGATGTATTGGAGTGCTCAATGGCATAACAGTAAATATTTCATCCAACATCTCTGTAGGTCAGCGAGGAGTTGGGTGGTAGAGAGTATCTTGGATGGGTAGCTGTAAGCTACAGTTGTGTGTGTGTGTGTGTGTGTGTGTCTGTGTGTCTGTGTGAACATATGCACACATGAGTGCTGATACTGGGGCTTGAACTCAAGGCCTGAGCAGCTACTGTCCCTTATCTTTTGTGTTCAAGGCTGGTGCTCTACCACTTGATCCACATCTCCACTTCAGCTTTTTGCTGGTTAATTGGAGACAAAATCTCATGGATGTCTCTGCCCAGTCTGGCTTCAAAATGTGATCTTCGAATCTCAGACTCCTGAGAAGCTAGGATTACAGGTGTGAGCCACTAGTGCCTAGATATAGTTGGGTTTGCATCTGCACTTCCTATCTATCCCACATTCTCCCTGCACAAGTAGTCCAGCTCACGAGCCTTCTCTTCCCATGGTGATCAAAACACAGGCAAGGCAGATGGAAACATGAACTGCCTCCTGAAGTGTAGACTTGGAATTGGCACCTGACATTTCCTCCTATAGTCCATGGGTCCAAACAAGTCATGCAGCCAAACTCCAAAGTCAAGGGGCAAGAAAATACACTCTACTTCTGGTAGAGTCATTTAGGAAAAGTATGGATGCAACAAAGAGTGACAGAAATAGCACCATAATTTAATCAATCACAGGAATAGCCAAATTGTTCAAAGCCAATGGTAGGCCAGATGAATAAGGAACAGAGAACTGCCATTGATGGAGGTCACAGGTGTAGGTCACAGCACTTCCTACGGAAAGGTAGGGAGGAAGGCGCACTTGGAATGAGTGGGAGCAGCAGAGGTAGAGATGTCAGTGTACTGTCAAGCATATTTGCTCTCGAGGGGCAGAAAAATGGTACAGTATCCAGCAGGGGAGAAAAGACAAAGTCTTACATTAAATTTTTTTTTTAAATTTCTGTGTTGAATTTAGTGAAACTAAGTCCTGGGAAGAACTGGGAAGAAGTTGGTGGTGTGTGTCACCACTGCTAGGTGCCAGTGGCTCACACCTTTAATCCTAGTTACTCAGGAGGCTGAGATCCGAGGACAGAGGTTCAAAGCCAGCCCAGGCAGGAAAGTTTGTGAGATGCTTTATCTCCAATTAAACAGCAAAAAGTCAGAAGTGGAGCTATGGCTCAAGTGGTAGAGCACCAGCCTTGAACAAAAAAAGCTAAGAGGCAGCACCAAGGCCTTGAGTTCAAGCCCCAGTACTGGCACAAAACAAACACAAACACAAAACTCTTTAGTTTGTAAAAAGCGGGGAAGATCAAGACACAGTGGAGGGACTGGCATCATTGGGCAGAGAGAATGGTGGAGGTTGGTCTGGTTGCTTTCTTTGCAAAGGAGAGCCTAAGGTTAGAACAAGAATAAAAGAGGAAGAGGTGCACAACATATGCAGAGAGAAGAAATGAACTTATTGCACTTTGGAAAAGGAAAAGGACTTATCTAGAATCCTGCAGTAGGATTGCAATTCAGATGTCCATTTGACATGTATTGCCATACATTTGAAGTGAGTCCATTAGAGTAGCTGGGTGATTTCCTTCAGCTGCTGTTGGACAGGTTTAAGTTTTAAAAATATCTATTAATATGTCTATATGCATATATATTTGAGATGAGGGCTTACTGTATCATTCCTGTAAGGCACATGCCAGTGATGTTCAGCTCTAATTTTTAAAAGCTGTTAGTACTTTGTTAGAGTACTCTGGTTCACAGATTGGGCAGAAGCTACAAAGGTTTCCCTTATCCTCATCTACTGCTGCCTCTGTAACCAATGCCTCCACACACCACTCAGAGCTCTCCCCGGGACAATGTGTTTGTTACACCTGATGACCAGCCAGGGATGCATTGTCATTACCCAGTCTGGCTTTCCACACAGTTCTCTTGATGTTGAGCCCTGCCTGGGTTTGAGCAAATGCAGTGTATGACGGCAGGTGGCTTCTACCCTAAGTAAGGTAGGAAGCAGTTTCATTGCCCTTGGGAGCTGATGTTTTTTTCCTTTGTTCATTTGTTTTTCAGGTCCTGTGGTTTGAACTCAGGACCTGGCTGGCTGCTGTTGCTAAGCTTTTTTGCTCAAGGCTAGTGCTCTACCACTTGAGTCACACCTCTACTTCTGACTTTTTTGGAAGTTCACTGGAGATCAGAGGCTCACAGAATTTCCTGCCCAGGCTGACTTCAAACAGCTATCCTCAGATCTCAGCCTCCTGAGTAGCCAGTGGAGCTGGGTTTTGAAGAAGGGAGAAATGATAGGCTAGCCCAGGCCTCTTGGGGGAGAGGGGGGCTGGGGGAGAGAAGGACAGCAGTGTCCTCAGGGGTAAGGTAGGTTTCCTGAAGAAGAAAGCAAGGGTGGGAGAGGGAGAGCAGCGGTATGGCTGAGGTTTGTGGGGGGCAGGCAGGGGTGGGGGCGGAAATCTGTGTGCTGGGGGGATGCTTAGCCCTGGGGAAAGGGGAGGGCTAGGTGGCATGATGCTCCCATTGGCAGGCTGTGGTGGCCCAGGGCTGGCAGCGAGAAGTGAGTCCCCCTTTTTTAGGACCCCTGTAGTTTAGGTGGATGGGTTCTCAGGGGCACCCCACCCCCACATCCTGTCGTGTGCAACTTCCTTCGTGCTTGAGGATTTATTCCGTCACTGCCTACAAGCGCAGGCAAGCGCCCAGCTAGGCTGTGTTTGCATTTGTTCAAGTCCAAAACAACACGGGACCCCAGAGGTTTGCTGCTGGGCTAGATACAGCCTTCAGTGCCAAGCACCCCACTCCGGGCCCCCATCCCGCCCCAGCTGCCAGTAACCCAAGCCCAGGCCATTCTCCTTCCCACCCAGGGCTGAGCCCAAGCTCCCTGCAGGGGTCCTGGCCATGGTCCCCACCCCACCGGATGCCCCTGTTCTCCATGCCCAGGACATCCACAATGCCAGCCTGTCACAGCCTCCACAGCCCCAGACCCTAATTCCACAGTTTCGCTTGCTCAGAGGTGTTAGGCAGTGCTGGAAACTCTGTTCCTCTGCTTCTCAACTGTCATAGATGCTGGCCACCTCAAGGGGGCGATGGGGGGGGGGAAGGGTGCAAAGTCCTGTGTACAGAGGACAAGCCAAGCCAGATCTGTGCACGCTGGCCCAGGGAGTTCCTGGTTCAAGAACAGTCTGACAAGGGTTGCCCGCTTTCTATACCATAGCACCCAGCTTTCAGGGGTCCTCACTCTTCCCTGTGGTGGAATCATGGGGAGGTGGGGTGGCAGGCAGGCCGTCCTGGGCTTTATCTTCCTTGCACTTACTAGACAAATCTGCAGGGCAGACTCCCTCTCCCATGGGGCTCCCTTAATGGTCACAACCAGTCACATGACCTCTGTACACTCCAGACTGCCTGCCTTTATGGCGGCTACCTTTGCCCATGACACCTGCAAGAAAAACAAAGGAGCCAGGTGCAGGGTGACTCAGGCCTGTGATCCTAGCCACTCCAGAGGCTGAGGTCTCAGGATGATGGTTTGAAGCCAGCCTGAGAAGGAAGTCTGTGAGCCTCTTATCTCCAATTAACCATCAAAAAAGCCAGAAGTGAAGCTGTGGCTCAAGTGGTAAGCCTTGAACAGAAAAGCTCAGGGGCAGTACCCAGATCCTGAGTTCAAGCCCTAGTGTACACACACACACACACACACACACACACACACACACACACGCACGCACGCACACACGCACGCACGCACACATGTGCATGGTGCAGGGAGAGACAGAGAGAAGAAAGAGGAGAGGAGAGAGAGGGGAGAGAAAGGAAAGAGAGAGAGAGAAAGAGAGAGAGGAGAGAGAGAGAGAGAGAGAGAGAGAGAGAGAGAAGAGAGAGAGAGAGAGAGAGAGAGAGAGAGAGAGAGAGAGAGAGAGAGAGAGAGAGAGAGAGAGAGAGGAACTCAGAACTCAGAAGAGGAAACCAGGGAGGATGTAATTGTCAGAGTTCAACTACTGAACACTTGAACACATACCCTCCCCCACCCTCAGAAGGCAGGGCCAGGGTTGCCATGGTGATAAGAACCCACAGGAGTACTGAGTTCCTCCCTGCTATGTCCACGTCCTGAACAGGCTCCCAGTCGGTTCCTGTAACCTGTAGCCTTGGCTCACACAGGTCTGGCAAGGGGTGGCACCAATATCACAAAGGTGAGCTGTTCCCTGTCCCCTGAGACTCAGATGCCAGGGCCTGGCAGCCCCATCTGGGCACTGCCAAAAGTGACTGGGGAGCCTACAAAGGAGTCCCTGAGAGACCAAAGGGTGAGGTCTTATGTTCTGCAGGTCTCCTGAATTCTTCTGGTTCCAGAGATTTTCGGCCTTGCCAAGCCCTGTGTGGAAAGATCGGAACAGCTGGCAGTTTGTAGCAGGAAAGCACCAGGTGCTGAGCAGGTCTCGGTCAAGCTCAGCAATGGTCTGGGGGCCCAGGCTGTTTGGGGTTGGCAGTCTTGTCTTTGCTCTGCCTAGCGGCCAGCCAGCAATCTGCTCTTGGAAGCAGTGCCATCCCCAACACTGGGCTGGGCCGAAGCAAACCCAGGACACAGGGCTGAGGATGGAAACTGGGAACTTCTCCCTCCCGAGCTCCAGGATGCCAACGGAGGACGGCACAAAGGGCCTCCTCTGCTGGCCATGCAGGAACGGGGGGGGGGGGGGGCCTGGCTGGGGAGGGCTGAGACTGTCACCCAGCAAGGGCCAGGCAGCTGCAAATGAAACACAGGCCCAGGAGGCTCAGACAGGCATTCAATCTTTTCCAGAGCCAAGAAATCCTGGCGAGAAACTCATGGTGGAGTAAGGAAAAGCACAGGGAAATGTTGGAAGCCAGGCTAGCCCCCTGCCCCTGCTGGACTCCTGAGAAGTGCCGAGCCAAGGGCTTTTCTCCCTGCACTCAGCCCAAACACAAACGCTGGGCCAGCGAGGGCAGCCTGGAGGCACCCTGAAGGGAAGAGAGGAGCAAACGCTGGTCATGTGTCCCCCGCACAGACCCCAAAGGTCTTGCACTGGAGTCTGCTAATGGGGTTTCACTGGGCCGTCCATGGCCAGGTCACTTTGATCCCCCGAGGCTCACACAAGGGGCCTATGGAAATGCCAATGTGGCAGGATGCCAGGGCCAGCTTCCACGTGAAGTAAAGGAGCTCGAAAGGGAAGTTATTTGAAGGCAGGGACCACCCCTCCATGATGTGAAGGGACTGAGCTTGGCTCCCCAACAAGCTCAGTTCTTATACTCTGGGTTCTGTGTGTGTGTGTGTGTGTGTGTGTGTGTGTGTGTGTGTGTGTGTGTGTGTGTGTGTGTGTGTGTGTGTGTGTGTGTGTGTGTGTGCGCGCGCGCATGCTAATGGGTGTATGCTGGTGTGTGCTGGGCCTGGGCACTGTCTCTAAGGTATTTTTGCTCAAAGCTACCAATCTACCACTTGAGCCCACAGTTTTACTTCTGGCTTCATTAGAGGTAAGAGTCTCATGGATTTTCTTTCCCAGGCTGATCTGATCCTCAGATCTTAGCCTCCTGGGTCGCTAGGATTGCAGCCTTGAGCCACCAGAGCTCAGCTTAGCTTGTTTTATACTTGTTTTTCTTCTATTGTCTTTCTTTCTCTCGTGGAGCTAGGGATTGAACCCAGGGTCTCAGATCTACTGAGCATATACTCCATCAACACTGCCCACCTCCCAACCTTGGCTGCTTTATTTTAAATGAATGTGCATAATACAGCACCATGTTATAGGTAAAAATGTTCCTTTATTCATATTGCTTGTTAGGTGTGCAGGGAGTTCACTCTTTTTTTTTTCTTTTTGTCGGTCATGGGGCTTGAACTCTGTCCCTCAACTCTTCAGCTCAAGGCTAGCACTCCACTACTTGAGCCACAGTGCTACTTCCCATTTTCTGGTGGTTTATTGGAGATAAGAGTCTCATGGGTCTTTCCTGCCCAGGCTGGCTTTGAACTGTGATCCTCAGATCTCAGCCTCTTGAGTAGCTAGGATTACAGACGTGAGCCACCGGTGCCCAGCTGAGTTTACTTTTTAAAAGTTCTACAATTAAAGTAAAGAAGCCATCATTCTGTGTTGAGAATGGCTCAGTGCCTCCAGTTTCCTTATTCTTGCCTGGATCATCAAAGATGGATGCTTCTTTAAAAATTAAAAGAAAGTCTCTTTCTTGATATAAAAGCAGAACAACATGCTCTATGAAAAGAAATTTAGATTAAAAAATGTAAAGAAGGGAACTGGAGGTGTAGTGCAGTGGCAGAGCACTTGCCTGGCATGTGCCAAGACCCTGGATTCCATCCCCAGTATGAGAAAAAAGGAATACATAATGACAACATACAAACACATATGAGTAAGAAAAAAAATGATTACCACCCTGATACCTCCTGAAAATCATGCATGCATGCATGCAGATACATGCTTTTAGATGAGATAAAATTATTAACAACAGGCCAGGTGCTGGTGGCTCAAGCCTGTAATCCTAGCTACTCAGGAGGCTGAGATATGAGGATCACAGTTCAAAGCTAGCCCAGACAGGAGAGCCCATGAGTCTTTTATCTCCAATTAACCACCAGAAAACCAAAAGTGGTGCTGTGGCTCAAAGTGGTAGAGTGTTAGCCTTGAGCTGAAGAGCTGAGTGCCCAGGCCCAGAGTTCAAACCCCATGACTGACAGAAACAAATAAACAAAACCCTGAAAAAAATAGTAACAACAGGGGATAAGGATATAGCTCAGTAGAAGAACACATGCTTAACATGTGCAAAGGCCCTGTGTTCCATCCCCAATGTGGAAGAAAAGTTAATTTGCCTGAGCCTTCTTCCTACCCCATCCACAGAAGAAAATCCTGAACTTACCTGCCTCAGTTTTCTCTCTTCTATTTTTATTTTTTATTTGTTTACTGAAATGAGCTCAGGTAGTTTCTGTCATGAAGGACAGTCAAGGGTAAGGAAGGATTAGACGGTGGTAGAGTCCAGGGGTAGCTTTTGGAGCAGCAGGTGATTGGAGAAAAAGGGGCTTCTGAGATGGGCAAATGTTTTAATGTTTTTCCAGAAATGAACTTAACTAGTGGAACTTGTTTTCTAATGATGTTCTTCATTAAACTATGCTTTAATTTATTATTATTATTATTGTTATTAGCCAATCTTGGGACTTGAATTCAGGGCTATCCCTTAGCTTTTTGCCGAAGGCTGGCGCTCTGCCACTTGATCCATGGCTCTACTTCTGGCTTTTTGATGACTAATTAGAGTAAGAATTTCAGACTTTCCTGTCTAGACTGGCTTTAAACCATAATCCTCCAATCTCAGCCTCATGAGTAGTTAGGAATACAAGCATGAACCACCATGTCCATGTGATTTGGGGGCGGTCGGTCATAGGGTTTGAACTTAGGACCTGGGCACTGTCTCTGACTCTCTTTGTTCTCAAGGCTAGTGTTCTACCACTTGAGCCACAATGCCACTTCCAGTTTTTGAGTGGTTAGTTGGAGATAAGAGATGAGTTTCCTGGGGACTTTTCTGCCTGGGCTGGCTTTAACTGCTAGGATTACAGGTGCAAGCATAAGTTGTTGATTTTTTTCTTCTAATTACAAAATTGTTAGTTTTTTTTTTAAATTGAGTCTTCTTTGTCTTCCCCCTTCTTTTTGCTTCTTTTTGTTGAGATAAACATCCATATAACAGCTGGGTGCTGTGGTCAATACCTTTTTCCCCAGCTACAAAGTGGGAGGGATAGTGAGCAGAGCACAGTGGCTGGGAACAGTGGCGTGGCACCCATAATATGGGGAAGCGCAAGCAAGAGGATCAAAACCTAGGTTGCCCTGGGTACAAAGGGAGAGCCTATTTGATATAACCAGTGCCAAAAGAGGCTAAAGGTGTGACTCAAGTGGCAGAGTGTCCGCTTGGCAAATGTGAGGCCCTTAGTTCAAACCCCAAGACTGCCCTTCACCAAAAGTAACAGCCATGATAGAGTTTCGGAACTGAGGCTTCTTGCTAACAGCAGCCCTACCTGCCGGCCACGGGGGTATACCATCTTAGGAGTGGATCCTCCAGCTCTATTCCCACCTTCAGAATATCTAGCCTCACAAGATACCCTGGATTAGAACTGTCAACCTAAAGCAATTCCAAATTTCTGACTCACACTGACTCTCAAATAATTGTCTACTGTGGCTGGGCATGGTGGCACACAACGGCAGTCCCAGCTACTTAGGAACTGAGGCAGAGGGATCAGTTGGGCTCAGGAGTACAGGGCCAGCCTGAGCAGCACAGGGAAACCATAATCTTTAAAAACAAACAAAACAAAACCCGTTAAGTGGTTAGGTTTGGTGTAATTGATTATGTAGTCAGAGAACAGTCATAATACGTGGTTTCTGTGTTTGTTTCTTCGTCAGTATCTCTGAGCAGAGATGCCAGTGAAGGATGTACATGGCTGAGATATACAGAGAACTAATTGTTTTCTTTTTTTTTCTTTTTGCTTATGTGGTGCTGAGGAATTGAACCCAGGGCCTCAGGCATGCAAGGCAAGCACTCTACCACTGAGCCACCTTCCCAGCCCAGAACTAATTGTTTTCAAGGGCCACTTTTCTCCTTGGCTTTGTATAGAATGGTGGGCTGAGGACTAGCTGACCATGTGATAGAGCTTCTGTCAAAATGAGAAGCTCCACACCAGTGTAATGTGCCTCCAAAGCCACTGGTCTCCGCAGGGATGTGTGAGCTGCTGTTCACAAGAGACTGCCAGTGCTCTGGTGGCAAGCACAAAAGTGAAAATTGGGCTCTTGATATTCCATTAGGGAAAGCATGTCTCTGGGCTGGGTGTCACTTGGTGGTGGAGCACTTGCTTAGCATGCACATGGAAGGAAGGAAGGAAGAAAGGAAGGAAGGAAGGAAGGAAGGAAGGAAGGAAGGAAGGAAGGAAGGAAGGAAGGGAGAGAGAGAGGGAAGGGAAGGAAAGGGAAGGGAAGGGAAGAGAAGGGGAAGAAGAAGGAATGGGGAAGGGAAAGGGAAAGGAGAAGCAGAAGGGGAGATCCAGGCTTCAGGCTTAGTTGGCCTAAGCTGCCAACGTGTGCAAACTCAGCCCTTCTCATGACAACAATAAGAAACTCGACTGCAATTCCCAGCCATGTGGACTTCTTAGTCTGAACAGAGCTATGAGGCACATGACAGCCATATTTCATCAGCTAATGTGAGCTCATGTTCAAGAAACCCCCTCCCCTCCCCTCCCCACTCAGTACCCGAGATTCTGGGAAATCAGCTATTTTCAGCCTCTGGGTTTTCCTTGTCATTACCAGCACTGAGCTCCTCAGAAACAGGTGGCCACAAAAGAGCCAAGAAAGAAGAAGCTAGACTCCTACCATCCTAAGGACACAGCTGGTAGCCCTTGGCTACTAGGAATTCCTGGGAGATACTATCTTAATAGTACTGGAATTTGAACTCAAGACCTGATGCTTGCTAGGCAGGTGCTGTACTGCTGAGCCATACCTCTTGCCCTTATGTGCACTGGTTGTTTTGTAATTGGGTCTTGCTTTTTGCTCTGGCCTGTATCTGGACCCTGATCCTCCTTCCACTATAGCTCCTTACACCTTCCACTATAGCTGTCATGACATACATGCATTGCTGCACCCAGCTTCTCCTGAGATAAGAGTCTTGGGAACTTTTTTGCCCAGGCTGAGCCTAGAACCTCAGTCCTCCTGATCTCAGCTTCCCTCATAGCTGGGATGACAAGTGCATATCACTGTTGTCAGCTATTGTTTGGGATGGGGACTCATGAACTGTTCTTACCAGGGCTGGTCTCATACCCACAACCCTCTTGATCTCGGCATCCCAGACTTGGACCTCTTTTCTTATAAGAACTTTACTATAGCTGGGCAGTCAGGAGGCTGAGGTAGGGAGCTCTTGAGTTCAAGATCAACAAGTGAGACCCTATGAGAGAGTTGAGAAATGACAACTTTTCAGTTCTCTCATCTCCTGGGGAAGAAACAAGGACTTGGGTTTGGTGCTGGGATTATAGGCATGAGCCACCACACATGACACTGATTTAGACCTTTTAAGGGCTAGATGTGAAAGAAACACATCTTGATAATTGTGTGTGTGTGTGTGTGTGTGTGTGTGTGTGTGTGTGTGTGTGTGTTTGCGCGCGTGCGCATGCACGCACATGCTCCCGTGCTGATACTGGGGCTTGAACTCAAGGCCTTATGTATTTTATTTAGCTTTTTTTGCTCAAGTCAGGTACTCTACCACTTGATTTACAGCTCTACCTTGATTTCTGGCTTTTGGGTAGTTAATCTATGGTTAATTGGAGAGAGTCTCACACAAGCTTTTCTTCCTTGGCTGGCTTCCCAGTGTGATCTTCAGATTTCAGCTGCCTGAATAGCTAGAATTAGAGGTATGAGTCACTGGCCCCCAACTTTGCCTGTTTTTTTCAGGGGGGGATCTGTTTTTGTTTTGTTATTGCTGTTTTACAGCCTTCCTTTAGCCTTGGAAGAGGGGTGCCTTTTAGATTAATACTTAAAATCTACTCCCAAGTCTCAAAAGAATTTGAACATTTCCATGCATCGTCCAAAAGACAAATGAAGCCATGGCTTCCGCGTTACATCTGGGCTTCTTTGACATAAGCATGGCTTCTGTGGGAGGGAGGGCTCTGTTCTGTTGCGGTGTCCTGGCCTCTGAGGCTGTCCTTTCAGGGTACAGCATGGGTGCCATTCATGAAGGGTGCATGGCATGGGAATCTAGCATCCCAACTGGCAGACAGCAGCAACGCTAGCTAAGACAGATGCCCGCAAAGCCCAGTGCTGCTCATGCGGCTGCTGCTGCTGCAGTGCCGGGCACGCCCTCCCCAACCATGTGCCACTCTCCAGTTAAAGCTATTGTCTTTTGGCAGCCACTTCGACTATGTGTCTGTTAGCTAAGGAACTGGAGCAAACTGTCCCTAGACCCCATAGAAGAACCAGAGCAAGGACAGGCATGCAGGAGGCAGCCCTGAAGGCTGGCAGTGCCACCAGCCTGAGGCCATTCCTTCCTCCTTAGCAGGATGCAAGGGTGCCATTGATTGGGCCACCATTCAGTGACTGCCCTCCTGCCAAGGACTGGAAGCTACCAAATTCTGCTGATATCCTTCTTTCTGCTTAGAATGAGTGCCTTCCCTCCCCTCCTGCGATGTTCCACCTGTATATGGAGGAGTTGGGTGGACTCCATGCCGATTGCTACCTTCCTAACTCCACACATGAATGTGAGGCAGAGGCCATGTGTGCGCTCATGGTCAGAGTCTGAAAGCTCATTGGAACCCTTGACTACAAAGAAATCCTAGCAGAATGGAACACAGGCAGAGCACATTGGGGGTGTTCTGGGGGAACTCTGTCTCCAGGGATTGCAACTCTGCCTGCTGATTGGTGCTAGTATAGTTCAAAGAAATCAGCCAGGCTTGGGGGCGCACACTTGTAATCAGGAGGCTGTGAGGCAGGAGGTCCATGAGTTTGAAGCCAACCTGGGATTTGGTGCATAGAATTTTTAAATTTAATTTAATTTTTACCAATGATCTCTTTTGTTGAACAAGCCATCTGAGGCCTTAGCACCTAAAATAAGAACTATTACTTGCCAGGTGCCAGTGGCTCACCTCTGCAATCCTAGCTACTCAGGAGGCTGAGAGCTGAGGACTGTGGTTCAAAGTCAGCCTGAGCAGGAAAGTCCATGAAACTCTTATATCCAATAAACCACCAGAAAATCAGAAGTGGTGCAGTGACTAAAGTGGTAGAGCACTCACCTTGGACTGAAATGCTGAGGGACAGAGCCCAGGCCCAGAGTCCAAGGCCCATGACAAACAAACCAAAAAAAACTATTACTTATGTTACTATTACTATATTGTTATTACCATATGACTTATATTACTATATTATCACAGTCTGAAGCTTCAGTGTATGCAGGTTGGACTCTCCAGAACTCTGAGACCAGCTGTTGTATCAGCTGGGGACTGGTTGGTCTAGGATGTGTTTGTTTTCTGTTGCTATCCCAGAATACCAGAAGCTGAGTAATTTATAAAAAGCAGAAACTACATTTGAAAGGAAATGAAAAGACTTGGAAAAAATTATACCAAGTGAAGTAAGCCAGACCCAAAGAAACATAGGGTGCATGATTTCCCTCATTTGTAATAATTAGAATGTGTCTATAACTCTACAAGTAAACCCAATGGATAGTAAAAAAACAAATAATTACACTTGGACATGATTAATTAAACAGCACTCTAAATATTCATACAGAGAGAACAAGAAGGATATTCTTAAGAGAGAATCACAAGGGCTCAATAGCATATAAAATGAGGCTTATGGAAATGAACTCCAAGAAATGGAAATTAGAAGTTTTTTTATTGTACTGTTTGTGTTTTTTTTTTTATTCTTCCTTCCTTTCTTTCTTTGACTTATTCCCTTTGTTGCTGCTTTATGTCTGCATCCTTTGTCTTGTATGTAAGTTTGTCTGACTTGGGCAGGAGAAGGAGAAGCACAGAAATGATGGGACAAAGAGTGAACCAATTCAGCAATGCAACCCATTAGATACCATGTTGGAAATGAACTGTATAACTTGTGGGGAGGGGAGATAGAGGGAAAAACTGGGAGAGAATGATGCATTCATTATCACCCCTCTGTATACCACCTTTACAATAGAAACTTAAAAAGGAAAAAAGCAGAAACCTCTTTGGCTCAGGGTTCAGGAGGCTGGGGTGGGGTGGTGGTGTAAGGGCACAGCACTGGCATGTGGTGGGGCTGTGGGCTGCTTTCTCTCATGGTGCAAGGCAGCTGGGTAGGAAAAGGCAGAAATCAGGGAGAATGAGAAGCCAGGCTCAATTTCATAACAAGTCTACCTTTGTGTTAGTGAACTGACACTGTGGAAATGGTGTTGTGGGCCTCCCTCCCTGTGATCACCTCTCATGAAGCCCATCACCCAAGACTGTTGTGCTGGAGATGACTGTCTCCAGCACCTAAACTTGATGGAGATGGCCCATAGTCACTTTGCAAAGGGACAAGGAACAGCAAAGCACTGTGACCTGGCAATCTGGTGCCCTAGGGACCAACACATCCTGTGAGTGGGCATGGCACTCGGCCTTGCCCAAGGACTTCCACAGGCAAGCTTGTTGCTGACAAGGTCATCAGGCTTGGCAAAGAAGTCATCAAAGACAGCTAGGCATGGGTAGCTCACGCCTGTAATCCTGACTAACTCAGGAGGCTGAGATCTGAGGATCAGAACTCAAAGCCAGCCTGGGCTACAAAATCCATGAGACTCTTATCTCCAATTAACCCCCAGAAAACCGGATGTGGAGCTGTGGCTCAAAGTGGTAGAGTGCTAGCCTTGGAGCAGAACTCAGGGGCAGCACCAGACCCTGAGTTCAAGCCCCATGACTGACAAAAAAAGTTGTCAAAGGGCACCCCTGAGACAGGATGGTCACAAATTCCGGGTCAGCTTGGACTACACAGTGACACCTTGCCTCCAAAAATAAGATAATAAAACAGAGGGTAACCCCTTATCTACTGTACCTTTGTCCCAACGCCACTCCTATAACCCGGCCTCTCCAGCTTGGCTGCCCACCCCGCTGCCTGTGCCACCCTGACTGTGGCTGGGAGGACAGCAGTCCTGCTCTCCGACACCCAAGTGTGGTTACAAAGCCTTTCAGCATCCCTGGCTGGCATGTCTGGGAGGAATGGTAGCTCTGCTCCAAAGATGGAGGACATTGCTATGCTCCTATTTGAAAATATTGAGAGGCAAGCTGGAAGCAGCTGGGCTCTGTCTCCTTGAGTGCCCACTACCTTCTGTCATACTTTCTGGGCCCCAAGAGCCAGAAGTTTCCCCCTCCTCCTGATTCTCACCAGCAAGGCCATTCCAAGAGGACATACTGTGGGCTCCCATGGCCCATGGCCCTGTGTCTCTCCAGTGCTGCCCCAGCAGAGATTGCATCCCAGCAATCCTCCTTTTCCTCCCTGCTAAGGTGAGTGTGCGCATGCCCTGTGCTGTGCTCTAAGATGCAGGCAGAGTCAGTTAAGTGAGGCTTCTGGGAAAAACATGCTTTCCTGGTTTGTTTGTTAGAGAATTGGCATGCCTTTTGCCCTTCTACTTTTTTCCTGTTTGGAACATGAATGTGAGAGCAGGAAGTGAAGTCCAGCAGCTATTTTGTAACTATAAGGAATAACGTCAGGAGCTAAGGATGGCACGTCAAAATGATAGTAGTAGTAGCCTGAGGACCTGATAGGTTTATCTGAGCAGCTACCTCAGCCTATGTAAATCAGTGTTAAGTCACTGTGGGTTAGCCCTTCTGTTACCTGCAGCCGGATTCTTTACCGATTCAGGAAGTGTTGTGTGTGTGTGTGTGTGTGTGTGTGTGTGTGTGTGTGTGTGTGTGTGTGTGTGCGTGTGCATGTGTGTGTGTGCGTGCATGGGCGTGTGCACACGTAAGCACACATGTGTGCCTGTGCTAATTCTGGGGCTTGGACTCAGGTCCTGGGCACTGTTCCTGAGCTCTTTGTCCTCAAGGCTAGTGCTATGTTACCTGAGCCACAGTTCTATTTCTGGCTTTTTTCTGGTTAAAAGGAGACAAAACACTTACATATTTTCCTGCTCATGCTGGGTTTGAAGCATGATCCTCAGATCTCAGCCTCCAGAGTAGCTAGGATTACAGGCATGAGCCACTGGCACCTCGCTGAGAAGTCTTTCTTGGTTGTAAAGGAAAGACTTCACAGAAATGCAACCGAGAGAGCTGTGAGTTTCTAAAGAACACGTGGTCCATTTGAGGCTGGAAGTTTCCACCAGAGCTTGCCTGGGAGAAAGCTAAGTCAGTGACTGGGACTAGATACCCTGCTTGATAGCTTCAATCACATGGTTAAATCTCAGATGCCTGCCCTCCACCATTCTGTGTGAGATGCCATATTCTTTTGTGTCTCATCACTACCAAAAAAGAATGTTCTCAAGGTGCATCACTGATGAAAAGGCTGGAAGATGCCCCCCCTCAACCCCATGTCAGGTATCTTTTCTATTTGTGGCACGTTTGCTGGGCGGGTGCTCTACCACTTAAGCCTCTCCACTAGCCCTATTTGTTTGAACGTTAGCATTCAGATAGGGATGTGCTTTTTGCTTCTGCCATCTTGGATAGCAATCTTCCTTCTACCTAAGGCCTCGCTTAGAATGCCAGGCACTCACACCATGCCTGGCTTATTGTTTGATATGGGGTCGGTCTTACTAACTCCCCCTCCCCCTGACCCTGGTCTGGCCTCAAACCTCCATTGTTTACCTGATTCTCCTTTTGAATAGCTGAGATTACAGGTCTGTGCCACTGAGCCTGGCCTCAGGAGTTTTTATGGGGGGTAGGAGGGGGGTCGGGTCGTGGGGCCTGAACTCTGGGCCCGGGCGCTGTCCCTCAGCTCTTCAGCTCAAGGCGAGCGCTCTACCACTTGAGCCACAGCACCACTTCCGGCTTTTTTCTTTTTGCTTATGTGGTGCTGAAGAATCGAACCCAGGGCCTCATGCATGCAAGGCAAGAGCTTTACCACTGAGCCACCTTCCCAGCCCCGCCTCAGGAGTTTTAATATGAACAAACAGCAAGCATCTTAGAATTGATGAAATATGGCATATATTATTTGCTTTTTTTTTTTTTTTTTTTAACTGACTGACATCTCCAGAAAACAGAACTGGCTCTGCAGAGTCTCCTGCCTAGAGCTGGTCTTTGCTCCAGCAAAGGGTGGGCTCCCTACTTTGTTATTCTTGCTCTTCTCTCCCTCCTTCCTTCCCTCTCCCTCTTTATCTTTCCTTCCCTCCCTCCCTCCCTCCCTCCCTCCCTCCCTCCCTCCCTCCCTCCCTCCCTCCCTCCCTCCCTCCCTCCCTTCCTTCCTTCCTTCCTTCCTTCCTTCCTTCCTTCCTTCCTTCCTTCCTTCTTTTCCTCCCTCCCCCTCTCTTTTTCAGTGCTGGAGATGGAACCCAGAGCCCTAAGCATGCTAGGCAAGTGCTCTTCCATTGACCGCCCCCCCCCCTCCATAAATACTTCTTACTGAATGAGTCAGGGTCCAGTCCTCTCACTTGTTTAACCAGTTTCTGTGCCACCCAGGCTGGGAAACCATTTCCCTTTCTCTCTGTCTCATGCATCCTCAGTGTGGTCCCCTGACCCTCACCAGAGCCAGAAAATGAGAAGCCTCACCTCATTTAGGGTGGATGAACCCCTACTTGCACCTACATCAATGCCTCCTGCCCAGATTCAGGGGGCCTCATTCTCCCCACCTCTAAACAAGTCTTTTCCCAGAACTGGCCTCCTCCTAAGGTTCACAATGAACCTTTTCCAGCCAAGCCTTTCCCAACACCTGGATGAGGGCCAAAAGTCAGGCTAGATCCTCCCAGTGCAGATATGACGCTCTGAAACGCCCCGAGTTTCTCCAGAAAGAAGACAGGCCTGTGTGACTCCACCACAAAACATCTCTCTTTCCTTCCTTCCTTCTTTCTTTCTTTCTTTCTTTCTTTCTTTCTTTCTTTCTTTCTTTCTTTCTTTCTTCCTTCCTTCCTTCCTTCTTTTCTTTCTCCTTCCTTCCTTCCTTCCTTCTTTTCTTTCTTTCTTTCTTCTTTCTTTCTTTCTTTCTTTCTTTCTTCCTTCCTTCCTTTCTCCTTCTTTCTTTCTTTCTTCCTTCTTTTCTTTCTCTTTCTTTCTTTCTTTCTTTCTTTCTTTCTGTCTTTCTTTCTTTCTTTCTTTCTTTCTTTCTTTCTTTCTTTCTTTCTTTCTGTCTTTCTTTCTTTCTTCTTTCTTGGTACTCGGGTTTGAACTCAAAGCCTCCTGTTTACTTGTCTGGTCCTCTACCACTTGAGCTATGCCTCCAGACCAGATTTTTGCTGGTTATTTTTGGGAATAAAGTCTAGGGGACTTTTCTACAAGGGATGGCCTCAAAACTTGACTCTTCAGCTCTCAGCCTCAGGAGTTCTTCAGCTCTCAGCTAGGATTATAGGAGTGAGCCACTGGTGCCCAATGACCAAAATATTTTGAACTAGCATCAACCTGCGTCTCCCAGAGAGACAGTCTTGCTTAACAAAACCACAGAGCTGGCGAGAACATGCCGTGTGGGCCGGTCCTGTTACACAGGCTCTGGGTTCAGAACCATTGCAGGTGACGAGAGCAGCTCCCAGCACAAGGGGTGGGCCTTTGCCATGTTTCTCCTCATTCAGCGATCTGCAGTTCTGAGGTATGACAGGTATCATGAGCCCCTCATAAAAGTGGGGAAACTGAGGCACAGAGCTGTGAAGTTCCAGTGGAGAGCAAAGTCCAGGCTGGGTAGCACCAGGGCTGGTGCTGTTTGCCACGGTGCACTACAGTGGCTGCCTAGTGACACATTTTGCTTGTTCTGTAATGCCTTACCCCAAACCCTCAGTCCATGGCAGGCCCCTTCTCAGGGCAGGCAAGGACATGCCCCGTTCCCACGAGGGAAGAGTTGGCATGCTTGTGTTGAAGACAGAGCTGCTAGCAGCTGGGTCACCAAGTGTGATGGGAAAACCAGCGGAACACAGGGCCAGGCTTCAGGCAATTCAAGGAGGCTTTTCGGGGGAAGTGGCTTTGAGCAGGGTTTTGGAAGGAAAGGTAGGAGTTCGCTGGCTGGATTGAGAGGGGAAGGCTGCATCCCAGGAAGCAGGGGAGGATCTGGGGAGGAAGAGGCTGAGGAGCCTGCGGGAGGCAGAGCTGAGAAGTTAGAAAAGGAGCCCTGTGGGAGGATGCCATGTGCCGTGGGGAAGAGTCTGCCTAGCAGTCAGGATGTCGTGGAGGGCTGGGCTTGCTTTGAATTTCTTTCTTTCCTCCCTCCCTCCCTCCCTCCCTCCCTCCTTCCCTCCCTCCCTCCCTCCCTCCCTTCTCTTCCCTTTCCCTCCTTTCCCCTCCCCTTCCTCTTTTCCCTTTTCTTTCTTTCTTTCTTTCTTTCTTTCTTTCTTTCTCTCTCTCTCTCTCTCTCTCTCTCTCTCTCTTTCTTTCTTTCTTTCTTTCTTTCTTTCTTTCTTTCTTTCTTTCTTTCTCTCTCTCTTTCCCTTGCTTGCTTGCTTGCTTTCTTCATGCTGGTGCTGGGCCTGGAGTACTATTTCAGAGGTTTTGTTCTCAAGGCTAGTACTCTACCACTCTGAGCCACACCACTTCTCTCCAGAATAATAGTCTCATGGACTTTTCTGCCAGGGCTGACTTTGAACTGAGAGCCTCAGATCTCAGTGTCCTAAGTAGCTTGGATTACAGGCTTGAGCCACCAGAGCTAAGATACTTTGCATTTTCAAAAGAGCTCTCCTAGGGGCGTGTGTATGTGTGTGTGTGTGTGTGCATGTGTGTGCATATGTGTGTGTGTGTGTGTGCATGTGTGCATATGTGTGTGCATGTGTGTGTGTGCATGTGCGTGCGCCCGGGAGGAAAAGGGAAGGCACGCATGTGTCCTGGGAGTTCTTGCTCTCCTGCCATGAATGGAGAGGAGGAAGGAAGGGGGATCAAACATAGAAGCTCACTTCCATGTAGTGGAGGGAAGCATCCGTGCCCACAGAAGTGCCCAGAGCCAGGCCTTCCACGTGCTCCCTGGGGAGCTCTCTGCCTCTACCTCCCAAAGGCCGTCCCTCCATTTCCTCTGGGTGAAGCACGGACTTCTCTTTCTCATAGTTGGTTCTTGCGTTTGTTTCCCAAAGGAATTCTTTTATTTCTGTTTTAGATTTCCAAAGAAGTCCACCCTTCTTACAGAAAAAGAAAACATTAAAAACACCCTAGAAATGGCCTTGCTCTCTTTCCTTCCTGACTGTGGCTGAGATCCTGTGTCCCAGTATTCATTCTTGCTTCTTTGCGAGAGGGACCCTGAATATATTCTGGGTGGCAAAGAGTCTTATTTGTATCTGTCAATAAGTGAAAGTGTCCTGTAGGACACCTGATAAGACTGTTTAAGAAAGATAACACATCAGGGAGTGAAGGTATCTTCCTTTCCTCTTTCCAGTCTACAATCTAGTCTAATGTGATAGCTGGAGCTTTGGCAGCCATACTTGATCGTGAGACAACTCGGAGGAAAGAAACCACAGACCAGGATAGTTATAGGTGGCTACCCTACCAGGCCTGGACTGCTTGCCTCATACAAGACAGACATTTAGAGTCTTAATCTGTTATTAAATATTCTGCCATAACCAACAGGACCAAATCCCACATGCTACATCAACAATCATGATCTTTTCAGAGCATGTGACTGATGTCAAGTTGGTTGATTGAACAAGATGTAGTCAGTTGACCCAGAGGTTGTGTGAAGCCAGCTGCTCCCTCTCAGGGGTGAGAGGTGACACAAACGCAGGTTTGGTGGTGCTGAGACTTGAAATACAAAGTCTCAGTCATGAGGTGCTAGCCAATTGAGGACAGCCATTCAGCTGGAGTCTGGGCAAACGGACAACGGACAAGATGGATGTGGGCACGGCAGGAGAGATGGGAGAGTGCCACGGAGCTCAGCAGGGTGGGGAGGGGTTGCAGACTGGGGCAGCGGCTGGGGACAGCACATTTCCCAGGAGGTCTTGCTGCACGGGCTCCAGGCAATCAAGTGGCACACCGTCTCCAGTTCTTAACAGATAAGGCCCCCTCCTCTTTTCTTTTTAATTTCCCTCAACTTGGGTTTCCGTTTCTTATAACCAATCTATTTCTTGTAAATAATCTTCACCCCCCCCCCCCGTCCCGTCCCACCATTTCCTTTTTCATGTTATAGTTTCCTTTTGAAATGGCCAGAGCTCCGAGGAAGGGCTGTCTAACACATCGTGTTGTCCCCTTCCGGAGGAAGAGGCAGGCGGGACAGGAGGTCGGAGGAGAGAGGCCAAGGGTATGGAAATGGTTGCAAAGAGTTGGGCTTTTCTCACTGTGCCCTCTCTCTTCTCTGGGTTCTGCAAAATTCCTGCAGAGAGATTCCAGAGCTCAAGGGCACCACGCAGATGGTCAAAAATTAGCCAGCCTGGAAAAATTCTAGATGCTTCTAGAAAGTGTGGAGTTTCTCTATTCTGCTGCCCTCACACTTGCCACATCATACTTCAATTGATTCCTGTCCCCCCTCTCCCTCCTTTCCTCCCTCCCTCCCCCTTTCTTCTCTTTCTATTTCTTTTGACCTGGGTCTTGATCCTCCTGCCTCAGCCTCCCGAGTTGCTGAGATTAACAGGCGTGACTACTACACCTTGCTCAACATCAGTGGCTTTTCCCTCTATCTCATATCCCAGAGAACAAACTGTTACTGGATGAGAATTAAAAGTCACCATTCTTAGCTACCTTCTAAAATGAGTTGTCTTTTGTTTTTTTTAGTGGCTAAGCTTTCAGGACATACCCTCAAAGATCGTTCAACAGCAAGCACCCAAACCAAGTTTTTATTTAAATTTATTGATAGCCTTCCTCATCCCATTAGAGACTTGTGAGGCATCCACACTTAACCTGTCATCAGTGCCAGGCTTCAGGCTCCCTAAGCCATGAGCACTGGGGCTATGGTTTGACTCTCAGTTGTCCCCAAAGGCTACGTGGTAAACAGTCCCCTGCTCCACTCAATGCTATTGTGTGGTAATGGAACCTTTAAGAGGTGGGGCCTAGAGCAAGTCTTCTGATGCCTGGAGCAGTTCTTTGAAGGGGCTCTAAGGATCAGCCTCTTTTTCTTTTTCTCCATCAAGAGGTGAACAGGTTCCTAGTACCATGTGCTTTCTGCCTTGATGTGCCAGGCTGCTATAGGCCCAAGGCAGTGGGACCAATCTATCATAGACACAAGCCTTCTAAACTGTAAGCCAAAATAAACCTTTCTTTTTCTCTCTCTCCTCCTCCTCTCTCTCTCTCTCTGTCTCTGTCTCTGTCTCTCTGTCTATCTGTCTCTCTGTCTGTCTGTCTCTCTCTCATCATAGGGCTTGAACTCAGAGCCTGGGCACTGTCCATGAGCTCTTTTGCTCAGGGCTAGTGCTCTATCACTCTGAGCCACAGCGCCATTTCCAGTTTTCTGGTGGTTAATTGGAGATGAGTTCTCATGGACTTTTTCCTGGGCTGGCTTTGAACTGCCATCTTCAGATCTGTCTCCTGAGTAGCTAGGATTTACAGGAGTGAGCCACTGGTGCCTGGCTAACCTCTCTTTTTAAGTTAATTTATCTCAGCTATCTGCTACTGTAATAGAAAGCTGGCAGATACAACTGCTATAGGCAGAGGGCTGGAAAAGTAGCAATGATGAACACGAATGATCATTTATTGGTGGCAAAGTGTTGTGCTCAATAATTTACATGGATTAACCCATTCAGCCTGTGAGAGGGAACCTTGTTTCACGGAATCAACACCACCATCAATTATGTGTTATTAAGAAAGAAAAACGAATCTGCCAAGTAACTAGAAGATGCAGTAAGTAGTTAGGATATGCTAGACTGGTAAGGCATTTATCCCCAAATCTCAGTGGCTCGAAGAAGAAAGGCGTGTGTTTCTCTCCCTCACCGCCACGTCCATGCCCATGAAGCCGCCTCCGTGTGGAAGGAATGTTGCTGCTCCGCCTATGGAAGAGCATGCATGAACCAGTTGTGATTTAAACTTTAGCCCAGATATGATGCGTGCTACTTCTCTTCGTATTCCTCCTTCCCATGTATAGCCAGAACGAGTCTTCACTTAGACATTAGATTCCTGGAGTGCTGGGAAAGCCCCCGAACTTCTATGTTTTTTTCTTTTTGTGCTGGTCCTAGGGCTTGAACTTAGGTCTTGGGTACACTGTCCCTCCGCTTTTGTGCTCAAGGCTCTACCACTTGAACTTTTTGCTGGTTAATTAGAGATAAGAATCTCATGTATGTTTCTGCCTAGGCTGGCTTTGAACTCTGATCCTCAGATCTCAGCCTCCTGAGTGTGAGCCACCAACACCTAGCTATTATCATTATTTTCTTTTGTGTGTGTGTGACAGCACCAATAAAGCTTTGTTCTCTCTCTTGGCTTCTTCACTCCATGCTGGTGCTCTACCACTTGAGCCACTGTTCCACTTGCAGTTTTTTGGTGGTTAATTAGATAAGAGTCTCATGGGCTTTTCTGACTAAGATGGTTTTGAACAGTGATCCGCAGATCTCAGGCTCCTGAGCAGCTAGGATTACAGGCCCCACCATTTCAGTTTTTTGGTGGCACTGGACATGGAACCCGGGGTCTCATGCATGCCAGCCAAGTTCTGCCTCAAAAGCTACACTACCCAGCCTATTAATGTTCTACAAATTTTTATCCAAACACATACTAGATGAGCACTGAAAGCTGTGTCTAGTTCCCTTCGACAAAGCATCCCAGGTCAGCCAGGGGTCAGAAGGAAGGGTGGGCAGAGGTCAGCTAGCTATGGGTGGTAGAGAGAAAGGAGGGTGTTCACAGGGTAGGAGCTGCGTGAGTCCTTCCCAGACTGGGCTGGCCTTGGTCGTAAACTGTCCCATAAAGAGATGACTATTTACTCTAGGCTGGGGCCGGGGCTGGGGCCTGTGGGTTGAGTCCACAGGAGTGAGCTGGCCATTGGAATGTGGTGTGGGCGGGTGGAGGGGGGAAGTGGCCACGGGCTTCCACTGAGTCACAGAGGGAGGACTGAGTGGGGGAGGGCAGCTGGGCTCCACCTTGGTGCAACAGGAAGGAGTCAGGACAGGAAGAGCCCGGGCTGGGGTGGGGCAGGGACAGGGAGGAGGGCTGGCCTAGGCTCCGCAGATCCCTGCGCTGGCAGGCAGGCCTGTGGTGCCAACATGGCTGCTCCCTGAAAAGCGCTGAGATCCAGCTGGTCACCCAGACCCCCATGGCTGTAAATCAGGGTTGCTTGAAAGTGTCCAGCTCGCCTGCCTTTGTCTGGGTTGCGCTTCAGATGCTGCTGGCCAATGTCAAAGCCACATCCTGAAAAGGACTTTAGGATCTCTTAGCTGCCATAGTTCCTTTTCCAGGGTGAGGGGTCTGACAGTGGGCATACCTTTGAAAGGCAGGAACTCAGAGACATGAAGGGTTAGAAGGAAGTAGAAAAACTACAGCCAGTTAGCCAGGGAGGTGAGAACGCACAAGCATTGCCTAATGCCAGGGGCTTATGCTGCTTAGCCATGGGTGAACCTAGTGTGTGGAGTCCACTGAGCCTCCCACTCGGGTGTTCGCCCCTCTGGGGAGAAGGCTGGCCCAGGGTCAGTGCCATTCCTGCCTGGCCAGCAGCCCTACTCCTACCTATCTAGAATCTTGTTTCAGGTCTATCTCCTCTCCATCCTTCAAGACCCCCTTCCTGAATTACTTCAGCTTCTGTGGCTGGGCAAGCTGTCTGTGCTTGCTACTACCCAGGTGGGAACTGACCTGGCCCAGTTCAAAGGAACAAGGAAGGAGTGTTTGGTTTCCTGGAACCATCTGGTGCGTGGCTTTCCAGGGAAAATCTCAGCCAGTCTGATTGGCTGGGCCTGAACCACCAGCTGCCCCCTGTGGTCCTGGTGGTGAAGTGTCTGAGTGGAAGTTGGAGGGGGAGGGGCTGGGAAGGCCTGGGCAGTCTGAGCCCCACAGATAATTACCATGATATACTTGCTAATGGCCGCAGGTGTGAGTTAACCTCAGACCTCAACATACTGCAATATGCCCAAAACATATGCTTGTAGCTCCCAACAAACAGCTCAGTGCATTTTTGGCTGGCTGTTTGACTATCAATAAAACGAACAGGCATAGAGGAATTGCTCACAATTACAAAGAAATCTTACCTGTAAAATTCAAAGTGGATCCAGACTCTTTGGAAATCCAAAGTCATCATAAAATATTCAGACTTCTTGATGCTTCTTGATGCAATTAAGACTAAGCATGGTAGGGATGGCATGTAGCTTAGTGGCAGAGCACTTGCCTAGTATGTACAGGGCCTTTGGCTTGAGCCCTAGCACTGTAAAAAATAAATAAGAAAGACAACAAAGAAGGAAAGCAATGGTTACCCCAGCAGGGGACAGAGGCAGGAGGATCCAGAGTTGGCGGCCAGCTGGGCTACATAATAAGACCCTGCTTCAAACAAAACACAACAAAAAGTCACCCATGTTGGGGATGGCAGCCAAGGTGATACTAAATCTCTATCTTCAAACAGGGCTGGGGCAGGTGACTCACTCCTGCAATCTCAGCTACTCTAGAGGCTGAGATCTGGCGATGGAGGTTTGTAGAAAAAAAAACACCAAAAAACCACCAAACAGCAGGAAGTGTAGTTGTGGCTCAAGTGGTAAAATGTCAGCCTTGAGTGAAAAAGCTAAGGGACAGTGCCCAGGCCCTGTGTTCAAAACCCAGTACTGGCACAAACAAACACTTAAGAAAAAAAAAAAAGTCCACAACATAATGAGTCCATTCAAAGAGTGAAAATTTCTGTTGTAGTTCAAGCTTCCTAGTTGTTCCCTTTTGTCACTCCCCTGACTGCCCAGCAGTAACACCTGGCTTGGAGTCAGGCTCTCTTCCTGATCTTTCTCTTGGAAGAGAGCTGGTCTACAGGTTTAAAACACAACTAATTAGCTTCTCCCTTCCTCTGTGAGCACCTATTGACTCATCTGCCAGTCCAAGTCCTTCACAAACAGCATAGTCTCAGAAAGACCCCTAAGAAGTGTGAAGCTGGTCATAAGATCTCCTCCACATGCCATCAGTGCCCTGATAGACTGACTCCACTTCATCCTTCAGAGTGGGTCAACGTTGGGCTTAGGTTGAGCATGTGACCCAGTCTTGGCCAATGAGAGTGAAGGAAAGCCCATTAGGCAATTCCTGCGAAAATTGTCCTTGTTTCTAAGAGAAGCTCAGGAAGAGAGTCTTTCTTCTTGCTTTAGACATTGTCTTGTCTGGAGGTGGCCATTTTACCACTAGTCCAAGGATGAAGTAGCAGAGTAGAGAGATGAGAAGAACCAGAATCTCTCATGTTGAGATTGAGCCCTTCCTGGGGCATGACATCATGACATCATGCATATTATTTAAGCTAGTTTGAGTCAGTTTTCTGTCACATGCTCCCCAAATCATCATCTCTGTTCTCCTACTGGCTCTGAAATTCTTTCCCCTCTCTAAGCCCACTTTCTAGGGGAGTCACTGGAAATGAGTTCTCTGTCCCTTCTGTCTCTGGGCTTCCTGCTCTTCCTGTCCTTGTCATCTGTTCCTCTGCTCAGCTCCCTCCAGTCCTCACTGCCCACACTCCAGTACCTTCACTGGGGAAACTCCAGCCACGGATCTACCAGCTTGGCTTTTGCTGTTCCTACTCTTGAGTTAGGCTAATGAACAGTTGTGCTCTTGGAGGAATTCTCCTCTCCCCCCCCCCCCCCCCCCGCCCCCCTTCCAGGAATTCTTTTTCCTCCAAGGGAGCCCCCAAACCTTTCCCACTCCTGGACTTCTTCCACTGCAGTCTCCCTAATGTTCTGTCCTGCAGCAAATGGGCGGGTGGTGGTGGTGGTGGTGGTGGTGGTGGTGGTGGTGGTGGTGGTGAGCGGCAATTCCTTAGGTCTGATCCTTTTGGACTGTGGCCTAAATGGCAGGATCAATCCTCCAAGAGCCTATAGGATCATTTTCTCTCGGCCTGCGGTTCCACATCTCTCCAGGAGGGGTCAGTAGCGAGCAAAAAGTTCTGTAGGCTGCAGCAATGAATGACCTGGCTTCTGTGCTTAGCAGCCAGTCCCTGGGCAGATGTCCGAAGAAAACACCCTGGCCACAAAATTGGTCTTTCATTAGCACCTTTTTTGGCAGTCTCAGGAAGATTTAGGACTGAAATGGCTGGAAACAGAATTCTTACTCCCCCTCCCTCCCCTCTTCCCTGCTCCTACTGTTCCTCCCTCTGGGGCAAGGAGACCCTGGGCTAGTTAAGTACAGAGGAAAAGAACAGAAGTCCCCGGGATGGAAGAACAAAGGCCATCCATTGCCCCCTCTACTGGCCCCAGCACCCTGGCCACCAGCCTGTAGGAGAATTGTCATGTTAATTACTTCTGGCATCCTGCCCCAGGGAGCCCCGCCCCCAGGGTGACTCACCCTTTTCCTGCCAGGCCCCAGACTACCCAGACTAGCAGGCGAAGGCCTGCTGGGCGTGCCCCTGAAGTGGCACGTGCCCCAGGAAATTCCTGGGGTGGTGCATGGCCGGCCTGGGTGTGCACCCCGAAGTGGACTCCCTCCCAGCCTCTCTGAACTTTATTGGGATGTTTCCAGCCTATACCCTCCCCTAGCCCCAAGCCGAAGAAGAGCCACATGGTGTGTGTGTGTGTGTGTGTGTGTGTGTGTGTGTGTGTGTGTGTGTGAGAGAGAGAGAGAGAGAGAGAGAGAGAGAGAGAGAGAGAGAGAGAGAGAGAGAGATGCGTTTGTGTGTGTATGTATCTGTGTGTGTATGTGAGCTAACAATGTCTTACCATAAATCCTGGGCCCAGTTTGAGATTAACCAGCAAGGTTTTTATTCCCCTGGATTCTGGGGTTTTAGAGCTAAAGGAACTCAGAACACCCATTATTTCAGGGGCCTCATTTTAATGAAATAGGGAAAGGAATTGAGGAAGGAAGGAAGGAAGGAAGGAAGGAAGGAAGGAAGGAAGGAAGGAAGGAAGGAAGGAAGGAAGGGAGGGAGGGAGGGAGGGAGGGAGGGAGGGAGGGAGGGAGGGAGGGGTGGGCAAAATGGAGTTAGCTCCCTCCTTCCTTTGACACAGTGGGCTCAGCCATCCTCTGTGGGGCAGGGGGTGGCGTTGTGGGGGGTGGGGTAGGGGATGGGATGGCAGCTGCTCTGTCTGCTTCTGTATGTGGATAAATACACCCAGAGCTATTCCTTCCTGGCTTGTGCCTGGGTTACCAGTGGGCCTAGGGGTGGCAGTAATGCCTGGCCCAAGGTGGCTTTTAGTTGGGGGGTTTGCGGCAGTAGAATGGTATCTCAAAATAAAACCTGGCTGCTTAGCAGACTTTGGGGAATTGTTCAGGAAAATGGAAGCTGCTTGGCATGGCCTTGGTCTTTAAAAGAAGAAGAAGCAGCAAAAGAAGGGGAGCTGAACTGTAAGCTGTCTGCCGATGAGCTGGAACTTTCTTTCTACCATTAAACAGCTGCTGGAGTCAGTACTGTAGCTTAATTTGTTCTTTCTTCATTGATATTCATTAGATATTTAAAAAATACCTAATTATGATAACTCATTCTAAGAAGCTTGAATTTTTCTTGCCAAAGCGTGAATTAGTGTCCAGTAACTCAGAGCCTGTCCACTTCACTTTTAATTTAGACATACTGTCGGCTGGTGGGTGAAGGTTTCTGGTGCCAAAAACTCTTTCATTTCTGAAGTCTTGCAGCCAAACTCAATGAAAAACATGGCCATAAATACCCTTTCCAACAACTCCCCAGGCCGTCATCACGAAGCTTTTAGACTGCATTTACTCGGGGTTCCCAAGCCAAAATCATCCAGTTCCTACATCTCCCAGGGGTGTCTCCCACTACCTGCTTCACTGGGCACACCCTTCTTGGCACTCCTGGACTAGTCATGTTAGTTCTGACTTCCTACAGGCAATTTCCTGCAAATCCTAACACCTGGCTCCCTGCTTACTAAATGGTGATGCTCTGACCAAAGGCCTCATCTGAGTAAGAGGCTGCAGCGTTGAGCTCTGAGCTTTTACCATGGAGGTCTGGCTGCTGGGGTCAGCGGCTTGGGTAGAACTGATGATGGCTGATGCCTGTGGCTGCAGGGCAAATTTGCTGTTAAATTGGACTGGGGAGGAAGGTCCTGAAAGGACCGAAGGACCTTCTTCCTGCCACAGGGAATGCCCTATCATTTAAGTCTGGAGTTTGTGGAGTGGGGATGGGGAGTTGGCCATTTGCTAGCTTTTGAGTATAAATGAGATGGACCTACAGGCACAAACCCTAAGTACACAGCCTGATGACTTTGTCATAGGTATCTACCAGTATTATCTCCTAGGTCAAGATGAGTAACACCGCCAGCCTCTCTGAGGGGTGTCAGCTGCCTTTCTCTGTAAGGAACAGGTGTTTTCCCCTTTACCTTAAGAACTTAAGGTTTGCTGGCTCTGTCCTGTCCATTAGAGTGACACAAGTCAGATCAACAATGAAGAGGGCCCAGGAGGCTGTTTGCTCTCCTGCTTCAACCTCGAGACACCAGTACGGTGTGAAGAGGAGCTGAAGACAGTGTGGAACCAGGTTCATGAGGCATCTTACCAGAAGCTTAGTAGCTTTATGCAGAAGTGAGTGACAAGTTGAAGGAACAGGACTGAGCTCCTGGGCAAATTCTGGAAGATAAATACAAGGGGGCTGCAGGAGGCTCCTCACTCAGCTCCTTTGTGTGTCCTAGGCTGACAGGGATCTTATCGTCTTTGCTGATTAGCTTGTCTTGGCTGGTAGAGAGCAGCAAAGGGCGGATGAGGCAGGTGGATTGCAAGTTTGAGGTTGGCCTGGGCTACATAGCCTGGACTCCTTTTTAATATATTTTTATTGTAAAAATACTGTACAGAGGGGTTACAGTTACATGATAAGGTAATGAGTACATTTCCTATTGAGCATTGTTACCTCCTCCTTTTTTTTTCCCCTACCATCCCTTCCCTCCCACCTCCCAAACTCCTCCCTCCCCCCCAACATTGTAAAGTTTGTTTTCAACATAGTGTCCTGTACATCTCATCACCACAGTGGGTCAACCTGCATCCCCATTTAAGCATTCCACTGTAACCCTTCCCCTCCCCAAATTACAAAAATGTATATACAAGATGCAGAACACCTGAATCAAATACAGTGAAAACAGGGGTTATACCATGGGGGAAGAACATACAAAAGAAACAAAAGAATCACATAGTGCATTATAAGTACATTAAAAACAGTAACAAGAAAGAAAAAACCACTTGTGTCCTGTCTTGGGGTTCATTTCACTTAACATCATCTTATATGGTCATATGTACATAGCCTTTGACCTTCTCTGCTTGTCCTAGACATGTACTAGTCATTGCAAACAAAAGAAACCATGGGACCTATGTTTCTTTGGGCTTGGCTTACTTCACTTAATATAATTTTCTCCAAGTCTTTCCATTTCCTAACAAATGGTAGCCCAGACTCTTTATGTAGATAAATCTTATGTATCCATATATGCATACATGTATGTATATATGTATGTATGTATGCATCTAGATAGATAGATAGATAGATAGATAGATAGATAGATCTTTTCTTAAAAAATTCAACCAACCAACAACAGCAACAAAAAAGAACTTGTAGAACGACTCCCCTGAAAGTGAGTGAGAGATATGTTAGGAAAGATAGACCTTTCTTTTAATTTTATTTTTTGGTGGTACTGAGGTTTGAACTCGGCGCTTCATACTTGCTAAGCAGGTGCTCTACTGCTTAAGCTATACCTCCAGTCCTTTTTGCTTTGGTTATTTTTGAGGTAAGGTCTTGATTTTTGCCCGTGGTAGTCTGGACCATGATCCCCTATTCATGCTTTCCACACAGCTGGGATGACAAATGTATACCATGACACCAGCTATTGGTTTGAGAGGTCACAGAGACCCTTTTGCCCAGGCTTGCCATGAACTATGATCTTCCTAATGTCCTTCTCCTAAGTAGCAAGGATTACAAATGTGAGCCACAAGTTACTGGCTCTTTACTTAGTAATTTTTCCTAATTCCACAAGTCCTAGCCAGAAATTCCAGCACTTTCCTCTTAAAAAAAAAAAAGATACTCTTCTTACCTACTTTTTCAATTTTAGGGGTGTCAGAAATGTCCCATGTCGGCTGGGAAGGTGGCTCAGTGGTAGAGTGCTTGCCTTGCATGCCTGAGGCCCTGGGTTCGATTCCTCAGCACCACATAAGCAAAAAGAAAAAAGCCGGAAGTGGCGCTGTGGCTCAAGTGGTAGAGCGCTAGCCTTGAGCTGAAGAGCTGAGGGACAGCGCCCAGGCTGAGAGTTCAGGCCCTATGACCGGACCCCCCCCCCCAAAAAAAAAGAAATGCCCCATGTCATATTTTCCGACATTCTCAATATCTATGTGTATGGTTAACAGACACAATATAAAATTTCCTATTTTAACCATTTTGACATTCACACAGCTGAGCAGCCGTCACCACTGTTCACCAAGAACATTCTCACCTTCCCAAGGTGAAACTCCAAATCCATTCAACAATCTTCCCAGGCTTCCCTCCCCAGCCCCTGAGGACACCATTCTACCTCAGTCTTTACAGCATTTATACCCCGAGTCTGCTCCAGGCGAAGGGGATGACTCCCTGCCTCAACCGAGCTCTGGAGCAGCATCGATTAAGCTGAGCTTCTCCAGCTAGCCAGGCAGGTGCTCTACCACCATCACAAGCCCACAAGACAATAGCGACTGTCCTGGTGCTGACGCCTCAGCCACAGATGGCAGATGCTGCCAGGGTCCAGAGGCACCGTTGCTATACAGGCTGAGGGGGGTGGTTCACCCTCTCCATCGTGTGTGTGTGTGTGTCACACACACACACACACACACATACACACATCCTGAGACTTGAACGCAGGGCCTGGATGCTGTCCCTGAGCTCTTTTGCTCTCCACTTGAGCCACAGCTCCACTTCCTGCTTTTTGGTGGTTCATTAGAGCTAAGTCTCATAGACTCTACTACCAGGGCTGGCTTTGAGCAGTGATCCTCAGATCTTAGCCTCCTGTGTAGCTGGGATTACAAGCATGAGCTACCCGCACCTCGCTTAAAGGGATAAGTATGGTTCTGTGTATAGTGAGGCTCTCAGGGGAGGAAGGCTAGAAAGGTGACCCAGGATCTCTGCATCAGTGCCGCGGACTGAGAGCCCAGCTTCTTGGCAGATTCTGGCAGGAATGTCTGTAGATGCTTATGTGAGCTCCTGGGTGTCTCTAGGACCTCTGGCCATCAGGGCAGGAAGAAGCGAAGCTTGCGCTCTGTAGCTGGGGATCTAAAGCAAGGGACTCTGAGTTATTACTGCTGATGGGTCCCGTTAGGGTCTCCAGTCTGAATACATCTGGAGAAATTCTGATTCCCAGGTAACCTTCAAATTGTCAGTTAATAAGATGGTTGGGTTCTCAGAGAAGCTGCACGTCTGTCCACTGGTTTAATTTTGGTTTCCCTACCCCGTCCTCTGTGGGATGGGTACAGCTGCTGCTGTGGAGGGAAGAAGTTGGTTCTGGAGCAAGGCCGGCTTCTGGGAGCAGGAGGAAGGCCTCTGTGCCACACCTGGAATAAGAAATCAGTCACAAGGGCTTTGTAGCCTCTGGCTTTCACAAAGCAGTTCTTGTCCTGAGGACTGAAGCTGATAGACCAGAGGAGGGAAGTAAAGCAGGTCTTCCTGTTGGCAGCCAAGACTGGTCAGCCCTGTTTGTAGTCTCTGCCTTCTCCAGAACACATCAAAATCAAGGTCTTCTCTAATCATGGCCATAGAGTCAGACACCCAGGAGTGGCTGCATTCTTTCCTCACAGCAGAAGCGGGCATTCTACAAGGGAGGCAGGAATCGGGCCCAGCACCCTGAGCAACATGACAACTGGGAGCCTCTCATGCCTTCTGCCCCTCCAAGTGGATCTGCCTCCATCCAGCTTCCATGGAAGCCACACTGCATGCTCCAAGGGAGACAGGAGATGAGGGCACCAGTAGTCTGCCTGTAGAGAGGACAGTCATCTAAGATAAAGAGTCAGGGCCCCCAAATAAGGCAATGCAAGATTCTGGGCACAGAGGAAGCTGCCCTTGTAGAGTGGGGTTGTGGCTCTGTTAAGATAGCTGCTTTTTCATTATATAGCTGTGGCATTGTTTTTAAAAGCAGCAGAAATGAACAGGACTCTAAGGGATCTTTTTTCTTTTTCCTTTTTTGCCAGTCTTGGGACTTGAACCCAGGGTCTGAGTGCTGTCCCTGAGCCTCTTTGTGCTCGAGGCTAGCACTCTACCACTTGAGCCACAGTGCCAGTTGTGGCTTTTTCTGAGTAGGTGATTGGAGATAAGAGTCTCACAGGGACTTTGCTGCACAGTCTGGCTTTGAACTGTGATCCTCAGACCTCAACCTCTTGAGTAGCTAGGATTACAGGTGTGAGCCACTGATGCCTGGCTTCTATGGGATCATTTAAAATGTGTTGATATGTTTAGTTGATATGACTATAGTAAGAGGATAACTACTAAGGCCTGCCTTTCACAGATGAAAAACTGACCCTCAGAAAAGTTCAATACAGTTCCTAATTGATTTAGGTCCTTGCCCTATCCCACGTTTTGTCTAAGGCCCTGGGTGGAAAGAGTGGCCAGGCCTCTGTGCTGTGGATGTTCATCCCTCCGTAATGGCATCTGTCAGGACACTTCAGGGTCAAGTTTGTTGGTCCAGCAGCACAGGCCTGAGGTTGCTTCTCAAAGCTCATCTCAAAGCTATCGCTCTCTTGGTAACCTCAAGATGAGGTGCTGGTCCAGCAGTCTTTCTGAGGACAAGTCCTGGCCTTGGAGCCAGGAGGTGCCTGTGGGCATGTCCTCTGCTCCACCATCCACCGCTCCCCACACTGGGCCAGCACAGCACAGGGCCTTTCCTCAAGCATCTGCCAGCCTCCTGCCTCCCATCTCTTCTCTCCTCTATTCATGGTCTTAATAATCCCAGGTACCTGGAGATAAGAAGATCTTCTTGTTTTCCAATTCAACTAACTATGGCACACACAGATGCATTTGGACTATTTCCAATGGAATTGAACTTCTGCAGTTCAAAAGTCCTAATCCTGAGCCAAAGGAAGCTGTGTTGCTGCTTTTCTGTCTGATCACGTGCTCTTCCCCAAGGCAGGAAAGGTAAGGAAGACTGGACTGACCAAATGCGGTCAGTACAACAGCATCAAAAGAATTTATAAAGCTAGGCACTGGTAGTAGCTCACTCCCATAATCCTATTACTCAGGAGGCTGAGATCTGAGGATCTTGGTTCAAAGCCAGCTTAGGCAGGAAGGTCACTGAGACTCTTATCTCCGATTTCCTAAAACCCAGAAATGCAGCTATGGTTCAAGTGCTAGAGTGCTAGAGCTTAGGAACAGCTCTAGGCCCTGAGTTCAAGGCCTAAGAACAGCATATCCAGACACAGACACACAGACACAGACAAATACACACACACACACACACACACACACACACACACACACACACACACACACACGTAAGTTTCAAAATCCATTCATATTACAGTCCCATTTAATTCCTCAGTGTCTACCCTGTGGTAGAGGTGTCATTGTTATTTCCATTTGACAGAAGAAAAATAGCTTCATTCTTAGGATGCTCAGTTAGGACACTTTGTGTATTGTGGATAGAAGAATTTATCTTTTCTTTGGGTGGGGGTCAGTTGTGGAGCTTGAACTCAGGGCCTGAGCACTGTCCCTGAGCTTTCTTGCTCAAGGCTAGTGCTCTACCACTTTGAATTATTGCACCATGTCCTGTTTTCTGGGCTGGCTTTGAACCATGATCCTCAGATCTCAGCCTCTCTAGCTAAGGTTACAGGTGTGAGCCACGGGTACTGGGCTTTTTTTTTTTTCTGGAGATAAGAGTTTCAGGGACTTTTTTTTCCTCCTGGGATGACTTAGAACTGTGATCCTCAGATCCCAGCCTCCTGAGTAGCTAGGATTATGGGTGTGAGCCTCTGGAACACCTGCTATGTATGGCAAGTGCTGGGTCCACAACCCAGCCCCAAGATCATTTTGAACTGGCAAAAAAAAAAAATGAAGATAAAAGTTGCTTTAAAAAGGTTACTGCGATTTCATTCAAGGGCCAACCTCAACCAAAACTTTTTTCTAATGGACCCAAGTATTAAACTAACAAAAGTGGAAAGCACACTTGAAATTTGCAAGTAAGCCTGTTACTTGGAAATTGATAAAATAAAAGGCTTGAGAACTTTCCTCTTAATTAAGTGAAACTCCCACTTGGAATCCTTTCTAATGATTAGCTTATTAGGAAAAATCCTTTTGTTTACCAACAGTGTAAATGTGAAATTTACTTAATCTTTCAATAATATTGATCGAACTGTTTTAATGCCCCAGCGTAAAGAGTGATTAAGTTTTTAATTCTCCAGTTGGTATCAGGCAGGTTCCTTCATTTTTTTCTCTTTTCTGTTCTAAACTTTACCCAGGAAGTTGATTACTTGCTGAGCACTGGTGAGAGGCTGGTACTGTGTGAGCACAGGGAAAGAGAGTAGCTGGGATTACAGGAGTGAGCCACCAGCATCCAGCAGTGTTGTCTTTCTTGGATTCCAAGGTGATTGCAAAGTGACTTGCAGAGAGAAAGGCTTAGAGCAGAGAGAGACATACATACAGCATGGAGGCAGAGATGCCAGACTTTATCCTGCTTTTAGTTAATTCATAATCTCAGCAAAAGCCACTTTTAAGTACCTCTTACACTGCGAATGAGAAGGTTAAGGAAATATCTGGCTCAGAGCAGGTACCAATTAAAAGTTTAAGGCATGAGCTGGATTCAGTAGCTCACCCTTAGGGAGCAGAGATCAGGAGGATTGTGCTTTGAGGGCAGCCCAGACAAAAGTATCTTGATGTGGTGGTCCACACCTGTCATCCTGGCTATGCAGGGATGTAGGTAGGAGGATAGCAGTTCAAGGCCAACCTGAGGTGGGGAGGGAACACGATCCTTTTGGGAAAAAAAAAGAAAAAAAAGGTCTGGGGGCAGGCTGAGGGGCAGAACATTTGCTAAGAACTAAGTTCACACCCCAGGACCACCTAATTGATGAGACACGAGTGAGAGCTGTATTGGAGAAGAATAAAAAATGTCCCTCTATCTGTTAGGCTTAGTGATTGCGGGGGGGGGGGGGGGAGTGCTAAAAAATAAAAGCACAGATTAACAAGAGAAAAAGTGACTAGGGGGCCTCATAGAAATGAAGGGAAATCTCCAGAAAGGTGGTTACACCTGGAGCCCCTATACCATTTTAACAAGGGGCAATACATTTGGTGCTAAGTGCTAAGAGGAAGGGAGAAAGTTAAGCTTCTAGGGGTGTTGAGTTGTGAAGGTAAGTACAGCAGAGGTTCATGAGAGGTTAGTCATTTACTGTGTGGTGCTGGGGATAGAATCTAGGGTGTCGATCATATTAGGCAAGGGCTTTAGCTGTGAACTACACCCTGGCCTGAAAGGGAGAGATCATGCTAACTCGAGTCTTCTTCATAGCCTCAAAATGGTCTGAGGAGACTTGATGGATGGTAGTTCTCTATTGTCAAATGTTTCTGTCCTTAGTTGAGAAGGCTGCTGCTCTCTGCATCTGTTGACTCTTGCTGGCTTTCTGCTCAGAAGAATGCCATTTCTGACATGGTATGTTTTGGTGTAGTATATTCTAGTCCTCTTCAGTTGCAATGGGTACTAACCCCCCTCTCTCCCTCCCTCCATCCCTTCCTTCCTCTCTACTTGTCCCCCCTTGGATTAGGACTTAAACTCATAGCCTTATACCTGGTTGGCTCACTTGCTTGGCTAATGCTTTACCACTTGAGTCACTCCTCTAGTCTGGCTTTGGGCTGGTTAATTGAGCATGGAATCTTGTGGATTTTTGTTCTTGGACTGGCTTTGAGCCACAGTCCTCCAACCTTTAGCCTCCTGAGTAGCCAGAACCTGGCTCCATTTTTTCTTGGGAGTGACTCAACTTTTCACAGAATGCTCCCTCCCTGACCTGCCTAGAACAAGTATCAGTGTCCCAGGGGAACGGATGAGTGGCCTTTTCTGACCATACCCTGGTGAAGGGCTTTCTTCTCTTACTTCACAATGCCAGACAGCCTCACGGAAAGATTTAGAGTGGCCAAAGACACGGCTGCAGAGGTGAACTTAATAAGAGTAATGAGTATGATTTTTTTTTTTGCAGGCCTGGCATTGAACCCAGGACCTTGAGTGTACTAGCCAAGTGCTCTATCATTGAGCTGCACGTCTAGTCCTGCAGATGAGTCTATAGAAAATGTGAGTTATTATATATAGGCAGTAGTCAAGGATGGCTAAAGCTCTTGTTTCTAAAAGGTACCACAGTAAAATTTAATTTTGAAGCTCACGAATCTTTATTCAATATTCCAAAAAGTCCTTTTTGAAGGGCCTCTGGATTAGAACTCCTACCCTAGGTGTCCAGCCATAGGTTCAATCAAGACTGAGCATCTTTGGGTAGAATAATCAGTGGTTTTTAAAAAGAGATAGCCGAGTAAGAACAGCACCATGCATGTGATATTCAGGTAAGGGGTAGGTTTATTCATCGTTCCGGCTGGCACCAGGCCGGTGGTGGGGAAAGGCCTGGGAAAGAGAGCTGAGAGAGCTGGGAAAGAGAGAGAGCTGGGAAAGAGAGAGAAAAGAGCTAGAAAAGAGAGCATCTGGGAAAGGTGGGAAAGAGAGAGCTAGGAAAGAGAAGAAAGCTGGGAAAGAGAAGGAAAGAGCTGAGAAAGAGAGCTAGAAAAGAGAGCGTCTGGGCCTGGGCTAGGCCTTATCTAGGGTATGGGCGGAGAAAGATGTGGCCACATCAATTCCAGATGTGACCTCAGCGGATGCAAATGTGACCTCTTCCAGGTGTCCCAGTTGTCTAGGTAACACAGGTAACTGGGCGGGAGACTTTGCTGTGAGGAGGGTGGAGTCTGCTCACCATCCAGGAGCGGACCTTATAGGCCTGAGAAGGGAAGCCGGAACATTCTGGGTCTTGCAGGCATCCAGCCGAGGGGATTCCTCTTTCTTAGAAAGCACAGGTTTCCAGTAGGTGGTCAGGGGTCAGTTGGCACTTACTGGCCTCTTTATCAAGCTATCTAAGCAGTGTGGATCTAGCCACTTAACTAGCTTTTCAAACACCACAATCAATAATGGCCATTTTTCAGTGGTTGACAGGTTCATAAGTAAGCCTGAAAGTAACTGTACAGGAAAGAGTGAGACCAGTTTGTATTTGAATCCGAGTATCACCCTTTCCTAGGTAGCATGGATTAAAGATGGTTACAAAGTTTTCTCTACCTCCCCTTGTTGAGAGATGGAATCTGTTCTCCTCCCCTTTAATCTGGGCTCAGCCTGTGACTCACTGTGACAAACAGGATGCAGTCCTAATGAGGCTGAGACTGCAGAGGCTTTGGCTTTGCTCTCTGAGAGAGCTTGTTCCTGAGACCCTCCCTCTTGGATATGGCCTGCTTGGAAATGGTCTGCTCTTAGGTACCATATGTGACAGCCTCAAGCAGAACTGGGTTAGTGAAGTTGTACTTGGACATCCAGCTCTGTCCATAGACCCTTCAGGCCATGATAGTCATGGCTGAGACCTGACTATAAGACACATGAGAACCACATAGCTGAGCTCTGTCAACACAGGCAGGAGTGAAGGATTGTTTTATGTGTGCAATGTATGACCACATGTGAGATACTGAACCACTTGAGGGCTTAGTTTTCTTTGGTAAAGCAACATGGAGTTACTATGGTGACAGAAATACCTAGCCCAGTGCCTGGCACATATAGCCCTTTGGTGTATGCCAGGTTCTTGCTGCTTCTGCCTCTCCAGGAAGCCTAACATCCCAGGTGTGAGGAAATCCTGGCCCCTGCTCAGAACTCCCTGGAAGTTGCCCACCTTCCTCAAAAGTAATGCCTGGAACCTTCCTTCCTTCCTTCCTTCCTTCCTTCCTTCCTTCCTTCCTTCCTTCCTTCCTTCCTTCCTCCCTCCCTCCCTCCCTCCTTCCCTCCCTCCCTCCCTCCCTCTCTCTCTCTCTCTCTCTCTCTCTCTCTCTCTCTCTCTCTCTCTCTCTCTCTCTCTCTCTCTCTTTCTTTCTTTCTGCCATGACCTCAGGGCCTGGGCACTGTCCCTGAGCTTCTTTTGCTCAAGGCTAGCACTCTACAACTTGAGCCACAGCACCACTTCTGGCCTTTTCTGTTTATATGATACTGAGGAATTGAACCCAATGGCTTCTGCCACTAAGCTACATTCCCAGCCCTTCCTTCTCTCTTTCTTTCCTTTCTTTCTCTCTCTCTCTTTCTTTCTTTCTTTCTTTCTTTCTTTCTTTCTTTCTTTCTTTCTTTCTTTCTTTCTTTCTTTTCTTTTCTTTTCTTTCTTTCTTTCCTTTCTTTCTTTCTTTCTTTCTTTCTTTCTTTCTTTCTTTCTTTCTTCTTTCTTTCTTTCTTTCTCTCTCTCTCTTTCTTTCTTTCTTTCTTTCTTTCTTTCTTTCTTTCTTTCTTTCTTTCTTTCTTTCTTTCTTTCTCTTTCTTTCTTTTCTTTCTTTCTTTCTTTCTTTTCTTTCTTCTCCCCTCTCTTTTCTCTCCCCCTTCTCTCTTTCTTCCTTTCTTTTTCTATGCTGGTACTAGGGCTTGAACTCAAGACCTGGGTATTGTCCCTGAGGTTTTTTGCTCAAAACTAGCATTCTAACACTTGAGCCACAGTTCTACTTCTGGCTTTTTTGGTGGTTAGTTGGAGATAAAAGTTTTATGGACTTTCCTGCCTGGGCAGGGTTTGAACCTGGATCTTCAGATCTCAGCTTCCTGTGAAGCTAGGTTTACTGGCATGAGCCCCTGACATCCAGCCTATAATTGAATCTGAACATAGGTCTGGCGAGCATTTGATTTTCCTTTCTGGGACTATCTGTGAACCTCTTAGGAAAAATATCATAGCTTTCTATCTAGAGTGTTGGATTCTTTTTCTTTCTCCTCAAATAAAGGAGTAAAGGAATAAAATCTTCATCTCATTTTTTATTTTTATGACTCTTTTTCTTACACAAGGAATATGCTTGTCCACACTGAAAAGTGCCAACCCCATGTTTCTTGGCCAGCAGGTGTCTTTGATGGTCTGGCCCGGATAGCTGCACACAGCTCAATGGGCAGACTCGACTGACCAGATGAACTCTTGGGACTTAATCTGGGTTCATTTGGGGGGTGGGGTGGGGATCCCAAAGTAATTGATAAATAAAATAAGAATGTGAAGGTGGTGTGAAGGAAGAGTAAATGAGACCAGACTGGGGAAGAGAGAACCTAAGCTTTGTGTGTGTGTGTGTGTGTGTGTGTGTGTGTGTGTGTGTGTGTGTGTGTGTGTGTGTGTGTGCACGCACGCATATGTGCATGCAAACACATGGTAGCTAGACATCCTGCTGGGACAGGAAGCAGAACCTTGGCTTGCCTGGTACTGGAGATGTTATTTCATATTTTGGAGAAAATGTTAGTGTAGTATAACAAGAAAGCGCCCAAATCATAATTGAGAGATGAGTGAAATTCTCTCTCTCTCTCTCTCGTCTCTCTCTCTCTCTCACACACACACACACACACACACACACACACATACACCATATGACCAGGAGAAGTAGCAGGCTATTAGCTGTATCCCTCCCCATCTCAATTCTTTCCCCATGTGGAGAATCATTACTTAGACTTATTACCTAGTTAGTATATTTTGATAGATCATACATATTCATATGGGTTTTAGAGACAGTCTATGCATGTCCAAGAATATACACAGGCTCTATTTTTATACAAATGTACTAAAATGTGTTTTAACTACTGTGTAGTATATTACCCGGATTGTTGTGCCTTTGGCTTGTTTCACATTTATCTTGGCGATCTTTATTTTTCACTGAGTCTTTGCTCTTCCATCATCTGAGTACATCTAAGTATGACTTACTTCATTTTATTCACAGACAAAGAGATGGGGCTCTACCATTTTGGAGCTGGCATATTTATTCTGTGTGTGTGTATATGCATGCGCGCGTGGGCGCACTCATTGTGGGCTGTGTAAGATGGAGCCTCACCATGTAGCCCAGGCTAGACTCAAATTTGTGATCCTTTTGCCTCAGCCACCCAAGTGCTGAGCTGACAGATTTGTGTCACCAGGCCTTGGCTCATATATGCTTTTTGTTGTTGTTGTTGTTGGTCGTGGGGTTTGAACTCTGGGCCTGAGCGCTGTCCCTCAGCTCTTCAGCTCAAGGCTAGTGCCCTGCCACTTGAGCCACAGTGCCACTTCTGGATTTTTTTCTGCTTATGTGGTGCTGAGGAATCAAACCCAGGGCCTAATACATGCAAGGCAAGCGCTCTACCACCTTCCCAGCCCTATATATGCATTTTTGAAGTCAACTCTGTTGACTGTTTTATTCTTTTTGCCTTGGCTCTGAATTTTTTTAATTATATTTTTATTATCTTTAAGTCGAGATAAAAGGAATTGCCATTCATCCAAGCAGTTTATGAAATTCATTTCACCTTGATCAATGTCATTCTCCCACCTGTTTTTTAGGGAGTTAGACATTGCCCTCAGGAGGCCTTGGAAAAAGACTACAAATTCTTCCTCAGTTCCACACCGTGTTGGGTGTGGTGCCACTTGGGTGGTCACCTACTTTCTTCTCTAGTCCTGTGAGGACGCAGTTGTTCCATGTTTGAATGTGTAACCAGGAAGTGGAAATAATGTCCCTGACACCCCCCACTTCCTTCGTGAGCAAATCAGTGTCCGGTAAATAAATCCAATTACTTTCACCCACCCCTCTCCTTCAGGCAGCTGCGTATACAGCATTGTTCTGGTGAAAATCTGGAGATTTCTGAAGATAAGGCCCCAAGAGCTCTTCCAAACAGAACCAGTTGGAGGAAATATTGCTCATGTTGGCTGCATCAGACCTTCCCTTCCTGCCTGCCTCTTCCCTGTCCTGAGGGCTCTTGGCATAGTCGCCTCCCCAGGCTGCAACCAGCTCTGGGAGTCCCTGAGCTTCAGTGTGAGTTCAAGTCAGTGCTGTCTTCTTTCTCCCAGGGATGGATATTTGCCCTTTAAATTCCACATATACCATAATTCCAGAACAATAGGCTATGTCTCCTGAATACTCCATGTTTATCAGTAGGCCAGGGTAGGAGTCTTCTCCTCACATCCTTCCTTCATTAGCAGAATCTTCCCATCTTTCCTCAGCCCTCATAGACCAGGAGGAAGGAGCAGGACACTGGGGGAGGTGAGAGGTATCTATATGTCACTCATGGCAAGTCCTATGAGCTTGTGCAGAGGCGGTGGGGGGGGGGGGTCAAGGCTGAGCTTTGGAAGTTTGTCTTCTGGATGGAGGTCTGAATCAACAACAGAGCCTTGCTAAGGCTCTACTATGGGAGGGGGCCTGGCCGTGGCTCCACACTGACTTTGTCACTGCCCCCTTTCTCCTGCTCTCATTTGTCCTGCTTTCCTGGCTGGGCTAAGAAGACAACTCAGAGCCATTCTTCTAGCTCTGCAGAGCCCCTGTCCTATGGGGCACAGGGTCTCCCCCATAGAAAGTGCATAGAAAACAATACCTCCTCGTGTGACTTTCTAGAATGGCTCGAATGCTCATTTCATGGGACCACGGCTGGCCCTCGTGGCAGACCTAGAGCACAAACAGAATTTAGCAATGTTCTTTCAGAGATCCAAAACTGTCAGAGGTTTATGAATCCTTTTAAATCTGCATATGCTGCTATAACAAACTCCTGAGTATGGATAGATAGAAATCCATTTCTGTTTTTTTAAATAAACGTATTTTTTTATTGTGAAAATACTGTACAGAGGGGTTACATGGGCAAGATAATGAGTACATTTCTTATCAAGCATTGTAGCCTCCTCCTTTGTTTCCCCTTCCCATCCCTTCGCATCCTCCCCCCACCCCTCACCCACCAAAGTTGTAAAGTTCATTTTTCGACATAACAACTTGTACATCTCATTGTTGCAATGGGTCCTCCTGTATCCCTGTTTTAACGATTTGTTTTTTCCCTTCCCCTCCACATATACCAACATCATATATAGTGAAAGCAGGGGTTATACCGTGGGGGAGGGACATACAAAGCAACAAAGACATAATCTTTTTTTTTTTTTTTTTGCTGATCATGTGGCCTGAACTCAGGGCCTGGGTGCTGTCCCTCAGCTCTTCAGCTCCAGGCTAGCACTCTACCACTTGAGCCACAATGCCACTTCCAGCTTTTTCTGCTTATGTGGTGCTGAGGAATCAAACCCAGGGCCTCATGCATGCAAGGCAAGCACTCTACCACTGAGCCACCTTCCCAGCCCTCCAAAGATATAATCTTATAAATATGTTAGAAACAATTGCATGAAAGATCTCTCTCTCTCTCTCTCTCTCTCTCTCTCTCTCTCTCTCTCTCTCTCTCTCTCTCTCTCTCTCTCTCTCTCTCTCTCCCTCTCTCTCTCTCTCTCTCTTATCAGAAGGGGCTTGAACTCTAGGCCTGGGAGCTGTCCCTGAGCAATTTAGCTCAAGGCTCATGCTCTACCACTTGAGCCATAGTGCTGCTTCCAAGAAAATAGATCTGGAGGCTGGGCAGTGCAACTCCAACGTACCAGCCTTTGGTGAGGTACTTCCAGCTACCTCCTGAAAGGTGAAAGAGTTGAAGAACCAGAGATTAACTCTCTGCAGCTTCATTGCTAAGAGCTTTCATCCATTCCTGAGAAATTAATGTCTTGATGGATATTGCATCTTACCTTCTACCTGAAGTCTTCCATACTGGTTCCCTGACAAGCTTTAAACTTGTCTGCTTCTGAATGCTTGCCTGAAGCTATCTTTTGAGCATAATCTGCTTTCTTTTTCTTTCTATCTTTTTTCTCTCTCCTTCCCTCCCTCACTTTCTTCCTTTTCCTTCATTACTCTACTTCCTAACAGAAGAACTTTACTGTGTTGCAATGTCTCTCCCCAAATTCAAGACTATCCAGAAATATATCTTATTGTTCCAAGACCTCCAGATGTCTGGGGCATCTTCTTATGGCAGTAGAAGAAGTCTAGATGGGGAAATCCCATTTTGTAAATATAAGGACAACTTCACTGTGTTATATCTGCTACCATCCCATTGACCAAGTCACAAGGTCACAACCAGCATCAATGGCATGTGAAGTACACTGCTCTCCTCATGAGATGGGTAAGAGGGGAGAATGTTTATAATAATCCCAACTATCACAAACAGGGTAAAGTACTCCCTTAGCAGGGTGACTGAAAAGTTTCCATATCTGGAACTACAGTAGTATAGTCATCATCATTTATTGAATGCTTCCTATATGGCAAGCACTGTTTCAAGTACTTCATAGGTTTCCTGCCCAAGCATAAACAAGACTTAGAGAGCCTTAAAGCCACCAACTTACAATTCTGTGAGTCAGGGATCTGGTGGTTCTGCTTTGCAAACCTTAACCTTTATCATTTTCCCAGCTGGGCTCAGTGGTGACTGAGCTGGGCTGGAATGACCAAGAAGCCCTGCCTGGTTCGTGTCTAGCAACTTGATGCTTTTCAAGCCAATAGCTTGTGCTTCCTTACAGCATGGCGACTCACCATACTTGGATTTCTTCTACCTGGAAGTTGACTTCCAGAAGAGGTGCTTTACCTTTTCTGTTTTATATTAGCAGTTGCTTGCATTAGTTTGCTTGTGTCTCCCTTTTATCTTCAAAACTACCAATGACAAGTCATTGGTCTCATCCTTCATCATTGGACTCCAACTGTCCTGTCTCCCTCTCCTGCTTCCTCCTTCACATCTAAGGATGCTTGTGATTATATAGAGCCTACCTGGGCAATCCAGGCTACTATTCCCATCTAAGGCCAGCAGATTAGCAACTTAATGCCATCAATAATCTTAATTTCTCTGTGCTATGTGATATAATATATCTGAGGACTCCAGGGATTAGAGTGTGGGCATCTTTGGTGGCCAATCTCCCATGTATCACATGGTCAGAGGCAGTGATAAGGACAATACTGGCAATAGGAGAGGGTGGTGAATGGACTCTACTATTTGGACAGAGGGAGGAGCAAAGCCCTCATGGCCCTCTGTAGCCCTCCAAGGTATGCATTAACCCATGTAGTCCTCACACAATCATCGAAAGGAGTATATCATTGTGTACATTCTCAACAAGAAACTGAGCACAGAGGGGTTAAGAACTTGGTCAGCCAGCTGGTAGGCAAGAGATCTGGGTATCAAATCTAGGCAATTTGGCAGCCAAGATAACTGTGTCAGGCATGCTTGGTACTCCTTCTCCCTGAATCCCATGTCTTCAGCCCCTTAAGGGCAGGAAACACCCATACCCATCTACACAAAAGCACTCGCATATACAAAGATGTAGTAAAGCTGCCTTAATAAATGGGGTTGCAGAATGTAAGTACACATAAATTCAGCTGGGGTTTTCTGCTTATATCCTGTCTGCTTATTAAGGTTTCCTCATGATTTCTCTCTACCTTGGTTCTGACCCATTTATTCAATGGCCACCCAGCTGCTTCTTCACTCATTTGGCTTTTAGACCTGAATCTATTTCTGACTGCTGGTCCTTCTGAGGAGTTGTGCCCAAAGGAAACAGTATCCAAAATCAGTCTCTTATCAAAATATATTTGAATTTAGGTGGACTGCGAAATCAAATTGTGTGTGTGTGTGTGTGTGTGTGTGTGTGTGTGTATGTGTTGGCAGTAGTGCTGGGAATGGAATCCAGCTCCTCACACACACTAAGTATGCTCTTTACCAGTGAGCTGTATCCCCAGCCTCAAATTGTCTTAAGTAATTCCTCTGTCCATTCATTGAATAACTAGGTGCTGAGTACTGGCATAAAATCATGGGTGACACATTAGTCTGAAAAAGGATCACTTGGTTTGGATTAAATTCTATACTTCCCAGAATCTGGGGATCAGGGGAAGGTTGGTATGAAGATGCCCTTCCAGACTGAAGTGGACACAAGCCTTGCAAACAGTAATGCTGTCAGGTTCATTTGCTACACTTGTTATGTGTTAGACACAGTGCTAGGCACAGAGAACAAAGATAAATGAACTAAATGGGAGCTTCCCTTAAGAAGCCCATAGGTATGAACTAGATACAGCAGCATGAATCTATAGTCCTTGTTACTCAGGAGGCTGAGGCAGGATGACCCTTTGAGCCCAGGAACTCAAGGCCAGAGTTCCACAGCAAGACCTCATCTCTAACCATCAACAACAAAAGCCCAGAGTTTATAATCATTGTTATCTATACTTCATACCTGGACAGGTAAAGTCTGGAGGTCTTAGCCATCGTATTTGTTTGCCAGAATATAACGTCTCCCCCCAACATCTGCCAAAAAATTCACGGTCAGAACAGAAGGGGTTATTTTATTTGTGGGTTTTTGGAGCTTCTGTTAAGTCATTCCAGTGCTTTCTAAATTAGTTTACATTAAACAACCATGGTTTAGTTTGAGGAACCCATTAGCCTAAAATTGCTTCAATTCATGCTAGTTGGGAGACACTGAGGGGGAGCAATGACTAGGTACAAAAAGAGGCAAGACGGTCAAACACACATTTGTTAGTTTTTCCTGGGGTGTGACTTAACATGTGCAGTGCTGAAAGTTGCTATAAACAAGCCTTCTATGATTACATTTAAAAAGCAGCACAATGAGTTGTTCTGTCAGAGGGACCAGAGAAAGCCAACTGACTAGTGCTATTGAATGGGCATTTTGTGGTCTAGGATCAAATTTCCAGTGACAGCATCCTACTTGGAACCTAAGATCCCCCTCAATCCAGATGGAAGGGAGAATGTCTTCAGAATGGCGCCGATGATGAAGAAGCTGATGACTGAGAGGCACGTGGAGGATTTGAATAGATTTGTTTTAGGAAGTCAGAGAATGGAAAAAAAGAAGTACTTATAAATAGATTGGTCATCTTGTATAAATGGTATTATACACGTATGTATGCTTGTAGATTTAGTAAGTATATTACAATTTCATCTGTCATTGGAAAATTCATTGCTGTTATTTGTGTGTGTGTGTGTGTGTGTGTGTGTGTGTGTGTGTGTGTGTGTGTGTGTGTGTGTGTGTGTGTGTGCGCGTGTGTGGTTTTTATTCCAGATAGGATCTCACTATATAGCCCAGGCTGGCCTTGAACTCAAGATCCTTCTGCCTTAGCTTCCTGAATTGCTGGGATTATAGGCATGTTCGTGACCATGACTAGTGCATTAAAATGTTTATGTAATTAAATGGACTAAGATATTGTGAGATGATTTTCATATTGGAAAATGGAGGGCTAGCTTACATTTGATATTGGGTTCTAATCAGACAAGTGCCAAAATCAGACAGGTGGGAGAGGAAGAACTAAATCTAGATACTTTTAGAACTGTAATCTTAGCTACTCGGGAGGCAGAGATTTGAGGATCATGGTTCAAAGCCACCTGGGCAGGAAAGTTCCCATGGGACTCATCTCCAATTAACCACCAGAAAACTGAAAGTAGGGCTGTGGCTCAAAGTGGTAGAGCATTAGCCTTGAGCTAAAGAGCTCAGAGACAGAGCCCAAGTCCTGAGTTCAAGCCCCATGACCACCACCACCAACAAAATAGAAAGACTAGATTTTCTAAACCTAACCCAATCACTGTGTGTTCCTTGTCTATCTATTTCATTCCATTTCAGCTTAGAGGATTTAGTGAGCTGTCAATACAATGGAAGAATTGTTTTTCAAGTCTGTAAATCACTTTTAGTTCTGAACTGAAAGAGATGAGACTGACTTTTAAAAGAATATGAAAGGAAAGAGTAGTTTTGACTTAAGAGCAAGAGCAGATTTCGATTTTGCCAGCATTCTTGCTATGGCATGGTTTTTCCTTGTTCTCTTGTTTGCTTTTTAAGAAGGATTTGAAATATTGAAGATGGAATCCTCAACAAGATGGCTACAGGGAGAAATTAAATATGTCATTTCCTTCTTCTGGCTTTAAAATAGTAAACAAACAAACCCTATTAATTTGTGTGTGGGGAATATTTGGAATTTACCCTTTGTACTTTCTAGTAGTATCATATGGATTTTCTATATGAGTATTACCTTTAATTAGAAAAATTGTAACTATTTATTTTTTAAATACAAAACTATTAAATCACAGAATTTCAATTTCAGCCAGATAGGGTGACATATACCTGACATCCCCAAATTAGAAGGCAGAGGCAGGAGAGTGACATTTCAAAGGAAGAAGGAGGAAGTGCAGAAGGAGGAAGAGGGGAGGAAGAGAAGGAGGAAGAGGAGAAGACGAAGAAGACGAAGATGAAGACGAAGACGAGGGAGAAGGAGAAGGAGAAGAAGGAGAAGAAGGAGAAGAAGAAGGAGGAGGAGGAAGAGAAGGAGGAGGAGGAGGAGGAGGAGGAGGAAGAGAAGGAGGAGGAGGAGGAGGAGGAGGAGGAGGAGGAGGAGGAGGAGGAGGAGGAGGAGGAGGAGGAGGAGGAGGAGGCGGTGGCAACCAGTGCTGATGACTCACACCTATAATCCTAGCTGCTCTGGAGACTGAGATCTGAGGATTGTAATCTAAATCCTAATTCTAGCGTGCTCACACATCCTTCCACACAAAGTAAATTGTTTTTGGAAAAAAAACGTCTTTACTTGCAAGATTTTGATTGAGCCTACCTCCCATTTAACCTTTTTCCTTGTTATTAATCCAGGTTGCTATTGATTGGACATGTTTGAGCATATCTCCAGATTATTTTTGTTGTTTGTTGTTTTGTTTGCAGTGCTAGGGAAAACACAGAGATGTGTAGCTAGCACTCTGCCACTGACCTACATCCCCAGCCTGGAGTTTAGTCTCTAGTGTGATGGTGTTGAATGACAGAGATTTAAGAGGCAGGGCCTGATGAAATGGAACCAAGTCATGGAGCTCCACCCTCAAGAATGGATTGATGCTGGTCTCTCAGACTGAGTTAGATATCACACAAGTGAGTTTGTTCCCCAAGAATGGCTTACTACAGAGAGAGAGAGAGCAGGCCAGGCTCCTCTCCAGCCTCTTGCTTCCTCTTACATGTGATCTTCCTCTGTCCCATACATTCCCACCATTATGCCATTCACCACATGGTGAAACAGCCAGAAGGTTCTCACCAGTGACAGGGAGATGCCAGTGCCATGATTTAGAACTCCAAGATGTGAGCCCAATAAATTTCTTTTCTTTATAAAGTACCCAGTCTCAGGTACTTTATTCTAACAATGGAAAGTGAATACAAGCCAAGAAAACCAAAGCAGCTGCCTTTGAATAACACATATGAGGCTTCTCTCTTTCAGGATCTGTCTTCTACTTTATGACTCTCCTCCCCCCACTCCTAGAGAAACTATATACAAAGGAAAAAGAACAGAAAGATACTGTCATGGTTCATGTTATGTGCCAACCTGACTGGCTTAGGGCTGCCCAGTGGTTTGGCCAAAGCTTATTTCCGGGTGTGTCTATGAAGGTGTCATCTCTTCAGATGAGAATGGCATTCGAGTTCACGGACTCCACAAAGCAGACTTCCCTGCTGTGAGGAGGCAGAGCCCATCTGTCGAGAATCTAAACAGAACAAAAGGTAGAAGAAGAGAGAATTCAAGATCCCCTGACCCCCTGCTTTTATCTGTCTGACTGAACTGACATCAGTCTTCTCCTGTCCTGAGGCTGAGGCTTCCTTCCCCCATGGTCTCTCTGCTTTTCAGGCCTTTGTACGTGGACTGAATTTCACTCTGAACTCTCCTGGGTCTTCTGCTTGCAAATGGCAGAATGTGGGACTTCACTCAACTTCCGCAATCACATGGGCTAATTCCTCATAATCTCTCTCTCCCTCTCCCCTCCCTTCCTGTCTCTCCCCTCCCCGGTCATACACACATACACACATACCACATATAGGTATTATATCCAGTAGTTTATGTTCTCTAGAAAACCTTAACACAAATGTCAAAAAGAACTTGTGCTGTGCATTTGTGGTGTATGTATTCAATAACAAATCTCTCTCCTTGGGGCTTCCATTCTAAGGCCACCATTCCTTCAGGCCTATGGGGAGCCTAAAAGTTCTGTGAAGTAAAATAAGAGATTCTACTGCCTCCGGGCACTCATGCCACCTCTGGAGCTGGAGATGGCCCATCTATAAAACAACTGATTGGATCCAAAGGGCAGGGGGGCGGGGGAAGGAAAGGAATCTTGCTAAGGGAGACTGTAAGAGTAACGATAAAACTTATCATTACTCTACCCTTAACATTACTCTCTTAACAGTCTCCCAACCACCCCTTCTTCTTTTTGAGATAGTCTCAGCCTAGGAGATGGCCTGGAACTTGAAGGTAAGGTCACTAAATTAATAAGGCTGGTGACAAGAACACTTCCCCTCCTTTAGTTCTGGGGATCCAACCCAGGGCCTCATGCCTGCTAGGCAAATGCTCGACCACTGAGACGCACCTGATACACTGCCTCCTCTTCCTCTTCCTCCTCCTCCTTTTTCTTTTTTTTGAGACAGGGGTTTGATGTGCAGCTCAGTGCCTCACTGGAAGAAGTCTTTGGACTCAATCCCTGGCATTGAGAAAACAAACAAATGTCACTAAAGAAGAGGACTAGACCGTCTGGTAGGATTCATTGAATAAAACCCCCAAACAGCACCAGTAACCTCAGTTACTTAAAAGGCTGAAACAGGAGAATTGCTTGAGTCCAGGAATTCAAGCCAGTCTGCAATATAGGGAGACCGTGTCACAAAAGAAGGTAAAACATTCCTGGGCTGATGCTCCATCCTACAATCCTAGCATTTCAGGGGCCAAGACAGGAGAATTATAAGTTGGAGGTCAACCTGGGCTGCACAGTGAGAACCGGTATCAAAACAAACAACCCAAAAAGTAAAATAAAATCAATAAACCCCAAACAAGATGTTTAAAAAGGACTCTGCCCTTCTGAGTCCTATACTCGCTCACTTTTTTTTTTTTTTTTTTTGTCGGTCGTGGGGCTTGAACTCTGAACTCGCTCACTTTTAAGCGATGCGATCTAAACATAAGTCGCAAAGACACCAGTGGTGTGGAGTCCTGAGTCCACAATAGCCAAAGTTGGGTGTGAAGAGCGTGGCTGTTCTCTATCAACACAAGTAATAGATTAGTGTGAACATCCCATTCCCCAATCATGCCAGATAATAAACATTTGTCAGATTCGTGCTCAGGCTCAACAATGAGTGATGCAGGAGTGGAGAGAGAACATTTTCCCCCCATAGCTCAAATAATCCTTCATGCCAACTAAATCCAAGGCAGGCCTCAATGACTGATGTTCATAGTGAAACTGAATGGTGAACCTACGTGAAAACATATGCCCTGCTCAGTACACATTTACAGATGGATGTTTCAGGAACTCAAGAAAATGCCCCTTCCCGGCCCCAAATACCAACTCCCCTGCAGTTTCTTGGCAGTATGCAATCGGAATACACTAGGGAGATTGAATTGTTTGGCTTCAAATGTGTAGAGACACACTGTTCCTCAGAAAATTGTGCTCAAATCTTAAGTGTTGGTATGTCTGTTCATTTGGGGTTGTCCCAAACATGCAATGAATGTTGATTTATCCTTCTGGACATTACAGAGTTGGTAAACATCCAGAGCTAATGTCCGCACAGAAGTTTTGAGATCATCTGGATAAAATTTTGATGCCTATAGGAAAATGAAATGTGCACAGTTTTGCTATGTAGGTCATAGTCCATTGTTAGGGGGCATGATGGAGGATGGGAGGGAAGAGAATTAGGGGGAAACACACACACCACACCACACCCACCCACCCACACACCCACACCCACACCCACACCCACCCACCCACCCCCCCCCACACACACACCCCAACATGTCAGGGAGGTCATCTTGAAGAATTAGGAAATCCAGCGCTTTTCTTTTGTAAGCCCCAAATCTTTCTGGGACTGCATCTGGCTTTCATTTCCAATTTCTTGTCTTCTCACAGAGAATGAAGATAGTTTGAAAACAAATATGCATCCTTGGTGGGGGGTGGGGTGGGGCAGGGGAGAACAAACCAGAGACCTTCCCCTCCCCCTCCCCTTGAGCCTGCTAGAATTTTCTTTTGCACTATTTAAAATGGCATGGGCCACCTTTCCTCTGAAAAACACATGAAGCTGATGCAGACCTCTTTTCCAAATAATTAATCTTTCCAGTGGAATCTTTCAAAGCTCCACATTTCCTGTTATTTTATACAGCTGCAATTTGTAACTGGAGCTCCTGCCCAGTGTTCCATGGGCAAAACGCCAAGTCCACTACATTTCACCTACAGAGGTGCCCCGCACAAATAATCCTTAACCACAAGTTAAACAGTTAGGCCCTGTTCTAGCCGAGAAGAAAAGCTCAAGGAACAAAAGACTTTGAGAAGACTGCATGTGTGAAGAGTTTTTGTAGATGCTCCCAATAGTTTATTCTCCATAGTCAACATTTGGAAACATCATCATTAAGCCACAATAAAAGAGATTTCAAAAATAGGGTTCTTGTGGGAAACTAGTATTTGTGAGCCATAAAAAAATGACAGCCCCTGAAAGCCCAAAGTTGTGGTGGTTGGTTCAGACTCACCTTGTTTGCTTCCTGGTCTATGAGCTGGAAGACCAGAGCCAAGACTGACTGAAAGATAAACTAGGAATGGGAGTGGCATATGACCCTCTTCCTTCTCCTGTATTTCCCCCTTCCCTCTTCCTTCATCCAGCTCTCTACGCAGGTGACTGTAGACTAAAGTGCTCTCAAGATCACTAATGTCTTCTATCTCCAACCTTCTCTAGGTTCTGCAAACATCTCCCTACCCCCACCTTACATTTCTGGCTTCGACTTTTCATGACTTGGTACCATTGAACCAGACTCTTTGCTTATGGCTCCAGCCCCACCTGCCCTGGCGCCATCCCCACTTCCTTTCCTCCCATCCTTTGGTGGATGCTTCCTGTCCTGAGGTCAGGCCCTGCACCTGTGTTTGGGATGCCAGCCCCTCCTGCTCCTTCCGGAGATTCACCCTGTAAAATGTCACCTCTCATATACACAATGTTTTCCTGATACCCAAAGTTTTCCTATTACAATCGACATGCTATGTCTCTTAAGACCAAACAAAACATCCCTCTCAACCTATAGCTCTTTCTCTAGATTGTTCCTTCTTGTTTCCAGTGAAACTTCTTGAGTGGGTTGTCATAGCTTATCAGCCACCCTCATGCCTCAGTGCCATTGCCTGATGGAGTACTGACACCCATGGCCCCTGTGGGACCCTTTCCCTTCCCTCCCCTTCCCTTCCCCCACCTTCCTCCTTCCCCCTTCTTCTTTCCTTTTCCCCTTCCCTTCTCCAACCCCCTTCTCTCCCCCACCCTTTCCCCTTCTCCTGCCCTGCCCGGCCCCTTCCCCTTCCCTCTCTTTCTCTTTTCCCTTTCTCTTTTTTATTTTTGGTGTCAGTACTGGGGCTTGAACTCACTGTTCTTTAGCTTTTTCTCTCAAAGCTGACATTCTACCACATAAGCCACAGCTCCACTTTGGGATTTTTGGTGGTTATTTAGAGATAAGAGTCTCATGGACTTTCCTACTAAGTCTGGCTTCAAACTGTGATCCTTAGATCTCAGCTTCCTAAATAGCTAGCTAGAAGTACAGGTTTGAGCCACCAACACCTAATTTCTGGGACTATTTTCTTCTGAGCCCTTTTTTCCTGGGCTTTAAGTCACCAAAGCTCTTCTGTTACATTTTTTGCCTGTTCTTTCTCCTTTCAGGCCCATTCTTCTCTACAAAGCCATTAAATTTGGGAGCTATCCAGGCTTCCTTTCTTACTCTCTTTCAATCTTTGCTACCTATGTCCTCTGCTCCAATAACCAGACTCTTAATCTCTAGTTGGATTTCTCATAGGCACAATTCTTTTCTTTCTTTAAAAAAATGTTTTGTTTTATTTTTAGGTCTGAGACCAGGACTCAAACATGGCACCTGTCACTTTCACTCATTGGCTCTACCAACCAAGCCAGGCCTCCAGCCTATCATAAGCACAATCCCAAGCCTCAAGTCAGGAACTTTCCACATAGACTTGGTTCTTTGTCTCAGATTCCTGTCTCCACCTTCCCTAGGTCTCCTTTGCTACTTTTGTAGCAAGGATCTAAGTTATGGTTTGAATAGTGTCCCTTCCCTCAATGACTGTAAACTCCAAGGGAACAGAGACCATACCTGCTTTTGCTGACCTGCGCATACCCAGCACCTAGCATGGAGCCTAATGCTTGCCAAACACAGACTGAATAAATAAATCCATGGGATCCAAGTGGATTACTGTGAAGATAATATCAGAGAGACTCCGGAAAATTGGAGAGCTAACTAGTGGGTGGCAGAGCCTACAGAATCTTCTAGCTATCTTTTTCCTTTTTGTCCAGATTGAAAGGAGGAAATGTTTATTTGGTGCACAGCCCCAGAGCTTTCAGGCCATGGCTGCTTTGTCCTGTTGCCTTTGGGCCTGTGGCAGCCCAGTATATCATGGCAGGAGCTCATGCTCATGGAGGCTGCTCACCTCATGGTGACTGGGAAAACTTGCACTTACCTCATTAGTTCTCAGAAGACAGCCAACTTCCCAAAACTTCTGCTATAATCAGTAATATTTCAGGATGAGTCTCAGAGGTTTAGTCCTTCATGGGTGTGGTAGAGAAACGCTCACATTATGAAGGACAGGAAGTAAGGAGGAGCCTGTCTTTCTGTTAAATTAAGAATCATCTTGCTCAACTCTGAAAAAGACAGAAATAGATCAATGAACCAGAATTGAGACTTCTGAAATAGACCTTAATACCTGCTTTCACACATGGAAAGTGCTTAGCTTCATGCATCATAAAGGAAATGCAAATTAAAAATATGAAGTAGCATTTTGGAAAAATTCACAAAATTTGGTAATTTCTTCTTTCCACGAGGGCACTTGACAGTGAAGTGCCGTGTTTATGAGAGTACATGTGCGAGTGTTTATGGAGTATGTCACTTGTCAGCCCTTAAGGACAGCTTGGCAGTAGCTATTTGAGTGCTTTAAGAACCAGTTCACAAGAGCAAATGTTGTCTGCAACCCAGCCCAGCAGTTCAACCTTTAGATAGGTATCTAGTTACATGGTCCCAAGTGTGAAGCAGTGAATCTTCAAAGTCATTCATTGCAACATGATATGTTTGGTTTGGAGACAGAGTTTTGCTATGTAGCTAAGGCTGGCCTCAATATTAAAGATCCTCCTGCCTCAGCCTCCCAATGGCTAGATGTTTGTTACCCTTCCCAGTACAGTAAATGATTTAACATGTGGCAGTGTGCTAGTGTGAGGTATTTATTTTAGGGATTGGTAAAGCCAATTATGGTAGTTCTGTACAGTGAAATATTAATAATATTAACAAAACAATAATTGACTACAATTATAACAATGGCTAACAATATTAATAAAATTAATAATAGAATAAAATAACAACTGTTAGTTATTTTAAAAGACCAAAGCTCTATCCTTTTGAATTCCATATTCCTATATGTGGGATTTTTTATGGGGAACCCATATTACTATGTATTCCTCTATTGATATAACACTCTCTCCAAAATCATTGTTAGAAAGAAAGAGAGAGAGTGAGAGAAACAAGAAAGAAAGAAAAAAGAAAGAGAGAATGAGAAAAAAGGAAGGAAAGGATGAAGTTGGTGGGGAGGAAGGAAGGAGAAAGGAAGGGAGAGAGGGAGAGAAAAAGAGAAGGAGGAAAGAAAACCAAGGTAGTTTTATATCACCATGTGGATTAAAGACAAAAAAAAACTACCAATGAAAGCAATTGAATTGCAAACTGAACTCAGAGAGGCCGGGACCTCAAATAGTTTATTTTTCCCACATTGCACAGCAAATGTTTTAATTAATATTAACTAAATTTTGTTTTGATTAATATTTGTTAATTTGTTTTAATAAGAAGCAATGTCCTCAGTGATAAGAGAAAGGAAACAAAGGAAAAGAGGTGAGGAATTTTTGTTTGCACCCATCAGCCAGTTGAGTGAAATTCCATCACAAAGGAATAATCAGCCTGGCAGTCAATATGATGGCTTTAGGTCAATTGCACTGTTTTTTGTCATTTTCCTGGAATTAACCTTCCCAGTGGAATTGAGAGCTGATGGTATCAATTCCTTTATACCTCATCACCAAAAGAAAAGATACTCTAGAAGGCTCTGGCTAGAAGGCTCTGGCTGCCGAAGTCTTCCTGGGGGTCTCTGTTATTTGCACATCTTCATTCCTGGCTTAACCAGATTTCTCACTCTTAGACCACATCAGGAAAAGCAAATGAAAAGATGCTTAGGTATTGGCAGAGAGCTTTGCTCATTCTAAAGAAGCAGGTATAATTTGATTAAAGTCAGGGTTCCACATTGCTGCCTGCATGTGCTTTTGGAAGACGTATAAGTTTATAGCTTAGACCTGGGAAGTAATAACTGTGAAATCTGGCTGTTGCCAAAGTAAATATCTACATGTTTTCCTGTCAAAGGACTCCGTGTGAGCGCTCGCCATCCTCGGTGAAGACATTACTGTTGTTAGGCAATTTCTTTCTGGATTGGAAGACTCTCTTTTCTGAACAGTATTCAAGTGTGTGTCAATACAAGACATGGTTTCTGGTGTAATGAAGGTCTGATGGCAGTTACAATATCAAGTAGCTGGTATTTGCTTATTCTGACATCATTACATTAAAAACAATGAGAGTCCTACCAGAGAATGGGCAACTACAAGGTCCGGAGTTCAAACTCCAGTGTGTATATATATATATATATATGATACAGTGCTTTCCCAAGACATTTACAATATACAATCACACTTTAGGGGTATAGAACTTTGAATGTAGAAGAATTTGGAGTGGAGAAAAGTCTCCACAAGAGGATACTATCTAGGCTAGTCTTTGAAAAATGAATTATAACCATACAGTTGAGATTTACTGAGAACCTCCAGGGCCCAGGCAACATACAAAAAGCTCTCCAGGCCTTACATCATTTGTTCTGACAATCTTGTAAGCTAGATATTATCATGACTCCATTGTACTGATGAAGGACTGAGGGCACAAGGCTTAATGACTTGCTTGAAATATACAGAGTTAGTAGCTCAGCCTTGGCCCCTGTTACCTCTCTAAATCCTTGAGGGTTGCTGAAGGGTTTTAAAGGTAATTCTGGGAAGTGTGTTATGCTACCCTTACGTTTGTTGGTAAGCATTGTGAAAACAGGGAGATTTTCTTATATTGAATATATTTATCATTCGTATAACAATTTAAAGTAATTAATTTTGGGGTGGCAGTACCATAATTGAACTTAGGGCCTTGTGCGTGCTAGGATTCTGGTTCTGCTGAAGCTGTACCAATTGAGCCACACCTCTAGCTCTGCTTTTTGCTGGTAATTTCAGAGATTTAGTCTTTTGGACTTTTCTACCCAGTTTGGCCTTGAATCTTGATCCTTCAGATCTCAGCTTCCTGATAGATAGGATCACAGGTGTGAACCATCAGCGTACTACTAACTTTGTAAATTTTTGAGATAGGGCCTATCTTATGACCCAGGCTGGCCTTGAACTTGAGATCCTCTAGCCTCACTGTCCCAAGTAGCTCGTATTACGAATGCTTGCCACTGTCTCAGCTTTTCATATAATTTAATATCCAGCTAATAGATTATGTCCTTGATCATTAAAAAAAAAAACAACAGAGCTCTTTTGTAAAATAAAGAACACTGGAATTCTTTCCTAATTATATTGATTCATTTTCTAACCAATTAACAGTTCCAGCAAACATGCATTAGGAAAATTTACAGCAGTTGCTAGTTCTTTTTTTAGCATAGCAAGTTAAAGAGTTAAAACCTTCCTAGTCATTCAAGTTGTAACATATAGAGCAAATACATCCAGTTCTTCAACTTCAAGTTGTTTTTTGGTTATTGCAAAGCTAATAGTTAGATCATATTCTCCTCCTCCTCCTCCTCCTCCTCGTCCTCGTCTTCGTCCTCGTCCTCGTCCTCGTCCTCCTCCTCCTCCTCCTCCTCCTCCTCCTCCTCCTCCTCCTCCTCCTCCTCCTCCTCCTCCTCCTCCTCCTCCTCCTCCTCCTCCTCTTCCTTCTCCCTTCCCAAAGGAAATCTTTTTAGCATCCAGAAACATCTTCTGAGGAACACACTTTGGGAAATCTGATTTGAAGAGAATACACATGGAAAGAATGCTTCACTTTATTTCTCTCTCTCTCTCTCTCTCTCTCTCTCTCTCTCTCTCTCTCTCTCTCTCTCTCTCTCTCTCTCTCTCTCTCTCTCTCTCTTTCTCTCTTTCTCTCTTTGAGATAGAGTCTATGTAAGTAGCCCCAGTTGGCCTTGAACTCACCATTTTACTGCTTCTACCTCCTGAGTGCTGAGATTACAGGTATGAACCATCCTGTCTGGCTCCAAAGCTTTACTTTATATTCATGTTTGCTTTGCTATTTGATAACTATAACTTCAAGCTCTGGGTATGCAGGGTTTTCTCTTTTAAGGTCCTCACATTCTAGGAGGAAGGGCTGAGTAAATTAGTCCTAGCTGATTTCTAGTATATCCGTGAGACTAACAAACACACACATGCATAAAATCTGCCTAAAACTCATAGAGAAGTATGTTGTAAAGTTAAAATCAAGTCAGAACCATCTGAGGCAAATGACTAGGTTATTCAAGTCTATTTAAAGGAGATAAATCTAAAAGATATACTTGCAGTATGACAAAATAATAAACCAGACGTCACAACTGCAATTGGTTTTCTCGGTCTATGAAAGCAACTAAAATAAACACCTCAAACCAGCATACTGCCAACAGTGTCTTCTAAATTAAAGAACAGAAGAAATGGTTTCATTAATTGATGCTTCAATGGCTAGCTAAATATTTATATACCCCACAAGCACTGTACTCAAAATTTATAATAGCGAAGCAGCCTGCAGCAACCAAAATATTGATTGAGTCATAAAAACTCAAGGTTATTAACCCAAATATCTCCTTGCTTTGTATAAAACCAATCATGAGGCCAAGAACACAATTTCTGAGACAATTATGAGCAATAGGGCCTTTGATGGCTTTGTCTTACTGGATTGCATAAACAAACCACAGCTGCCAGGTGCAGGACACTGGGTGAGTTTCCTGCCAAACCTCAGGGTTAATCAAAAGTAGTTCCCTACATGACCCAGGTGATTTTTACCTGAAATTAGACCTGTGCACACTCCAAATTGGAAATTCGTGTTCCTGTTAGCAGTCCATATCCTTGATGTAGCCCTGTCAGCCTTAAAGTTACAGTAGGAAAACAAACCCAAGTGTAAGCCATCAAACAAAGAAATGTTTTTCTCTCACCAGAGTCCTACTGGCTGGTCTGATGTTGCAAGCAGAAATTCTAATTGGCTTCAGGGTTTGCTAGGAAGATGTGTGTGTGTGTGTGTGTGTGTGTGTGTGTGTGTGTGTGTGTGTGTGTGTGTGTGTGTGTGTGTGTGTGTGTGTGTGTGTGTGTGTGTGTGTGTGTAATGTAGTGTAGAAGGGGTAGAGATTGTACATCCATGGTGGGTTTTCTGTAAAGATCCAGACAACCTTTATCCCACAAAACTGAGGACATAGCCAAGGATGGCCTAGTTAATTGCTGCAGGAAAAGATGGACAAGGAGAAGTCAGAGCCTTGAAGCAGACTTGCAGCCTAGAGTAGGGAGACTCCAGGAAGACAAGGTCAACTAAAGGGGCAAGCCTCCAGAGGGTATGATAGCAGGAAATATCTAGTAGTGCCAGAACTCAGCAATAGAAAGCATCACACAGAGCAGCGATGGTGTCTTCAGAGACAGGCAACATACAGAAACCCAGAATCCTGGAACAGGTGCTAGTCAGAAATCTAGGCTGTATTGTTAAATGGCAACTCCTTTGCACATCTACTTAAAGATTATTTATATATAAGGAAAATAGTGGTAGGTCCCCAGGAACCCAGGCACAAACTATAGAAATGGCTTACAGGTGAGTAGGGAACTAGATCTCTAGAATATGACTGATGCCTGATGATTTAGCCAGGGTATAAGCTAGTAACCAAGAGGCCCAATATAATATAGCTTAAATAATATAGAACTTGGGGCTGGGAAGGTGGCTTGCCTTGCATGTATAAGGCCTTGTGTTCAATTCCTCAGCACCACATAAGCAGAAAAAAAAAAGCCGGAAGTGGTGCTGTGGCTCAAGTGGTAGAGCGCTAGCCTTGAGCTGAAGAGCTGAGGCCTCACGACCGGACCAAAATAATAATAATAATAATAATAATAATAATAATAATAATAATAATAATAATAATAATATAGAACTTAATTTTTCCCTCACACAAGGTTACAACCCAGGAAAGACATTTTCTGTTCCATAGATTCTTTTTTTTGGGGGGGGGCAGTTATGGGGCCTGAACTCTGGGCCTGGGCGCTGTCCCTCAGCTCTTCAGCTCAAGGCTAGCGCTCTACCACTTGAGCTACAGCGCCACTTCCGGCTTTTTTCTTTTTGCTTATGTGGTGCTGAGGAATTGAATCCAGGGCCTCAGGCATGCAAGGCAAGCGCTCTACCACTGAGCCACCTTCCCAGCCCTTGTTCCATAGATTCTTAAGGGACCCATGAATCCATCTTGCACTTTTGTGTAAGGATTCTTACCCTAGCTGGCCCCTGATCTTGGTCACAGCCAGTTTACCCATACCACACAAGAGTTCCAGGCTGTGGGACAAAGCACATGGAAAATAGAAATTTTGTGCTATGTTCAGAATGTTCTAAAATATTGACATCCTAGCTCACAAGGCTATAGTATTAGGAGGTAGGGCCTTTGACACATTACTAAGTCAAGGAGTGAACCGCCCATGAATGGGATTATTGCCTTATCACAAGAGACCAGGAAGACTCTCCATCCTTGTCGCCATGTGAGAACACACTACACACAGTGTACCTTGCTCTTAGATTTCCCAGCTTCTAGAAATGTGGGTATCATGTTTATTGTTTATAAACTACCCAGTTTATATTATTCTCTTTTAGTAGTGCAAATGGATTAAATCATTTGCTTTTGGTGGGGCTGTAGCTCAGTGGTAGATCCTATGCTTAGCATATTTAAGGCCCTGGGTTCAATTTCTAGAACATAAAAATAACATAAAAATAAATATTTTGAAAATCTACAAAGCAGAAGATATACATATCACTTCTACATTGGCCAAATTGTGTCACATGGTACTCCTAGTTGTAAGGAAAACTGGAAAAGGTAGTCTCTACCAATGTGGCTGTGTGTCCAGCTAAATTTCAAGGAGGATGGTTGTAGTAGGCCCTATAGCTGCCTTATCAAATTGCCAAAAACTTGGTGACTTAAGCCCGCCATGTTGGCTCAAGTCTGCAAATCTAGAAGGTAGACCTCTCAGGATCAAAGTTCCCTTGATAGAAGTTTATAAGATTCCATCTTAACCAATGTTTGAGTGCAGTGGTGTGCATCTGTCATGTCAGTGACTTAAAAAAGAAGCAGAAGTAAGAGAACCACAGTGCAGGCTGGCCCAAGCATGAAGTGACATCCTGCCTTGAAAATAACTAAGGCAAAAAAGGGTTTGGGGGAGTGGCTCAAGTGGTAGAACATCTGATTTACAAGTAAGTAAGCCCTAAGTGCAATCCTCAGAACTGGAAAAAAGAAGATAACTTAAAACAACAGAAACTTATCCTTCACAGTTCTAGAGGTCAGAACTTTATCAGTACCACAAGACTGAAATGAAGGTGGTAGAAGGCTTTCCTCAATTTGTGCCTCTTACAGCTTTAGTGGCTGCCACCATTCCTTGGTTTGTGGCCATACAAGTCCCATCCTTGCCCCACTGGTCACATTACCTGCCTCTCTTCTGTCTGTATATTCTCTCTACCTACCTTAGAAGATAACATTGTTAGGGTCTATCCAGGTATCTTAGATAATCTCCCCATCTAGAAACATTACTTATATCTGAAAAACTATTTTCTAAGTGACTCACACATGTTGTCCTAACCTAGGTGAGAAGCTGAGGTTGGGAAGATCATGGTACCATGCCAGCATGGACAGAAAACTTCACAAGACTCCATCTCTACTGAGAGAAACTGGATGCAGTGGTTTGTGTCACTTATCCTAGCTATGACTAGAAGACTTAATAGGTGGATAATGGTCCAGCTATGTACTCAGGCAAGAAGTGGACTCTTGTCTTAGTGGTTAAGTACTTGCTTAACAAGTATGAGGCCTTAAATTCAAAACCCAGTACCAACCCCAATTTTTGTCTTTCCAGATAAGGTAACATTTACAGGCTCTAGGGATTAAAACTTGAAATTTTGGGGTGCCATTATCTAGTCTCCAATTTCTAACAGGAAGGACAGATTGGCCTCTGGCCCACACAACGTTCAAGATAGAGAACCCTACTGAACATAGCCAGGCTCATCCCGTACTAAGGACCAAAGACAGTCTCCAGTATTGCACTTTCCTATGAGTTCTAGGTTGGTGAAGGGTTTGCTTTGGTGGGGCCCTGTTGTAGGGAAAGAAGGACCACTAAGCAAAGGAAGCAGTGGCCAAGTTGTCTGTGGACTCTCACCAGCATCTGCCACCATGAGAAAGCTCAGGAGGTGATACTCAGGATACACAGGAGGTTCTTGGGCCAGTAAGTAAAGTGAGGCCTTGGCAAAGCCCTGTGGGAGGATCAATGTCCCATAAAACAGAAAAGATGCTTTCGACTCCCACAGAGTATATACATAAAGACAAATACAGGGATTCCTTTTTGCATAAATGGGATTTATGCCATACATGGGTTCTATTTATTCAGTTGAAATAATGTATCAGAGTTATGATTGCTTATCAATAATAATACCAGTAAGGCTACTATAATCCTAGCTACTCAGGAGGCTGAGGTCTGGGAATCATGGTTTGAAACTAGCCAGGGCAGGAAAGTCCTGAACACTTTTATCTCCAATTAACCACCAACAAAGCAGAAGTGGAGCTGTGGTTCAATTGACAGCCTGAGAGTCTTGAGCATAAAAAGCTAAGGAAGAGAGCCTCAGCCCTGAGTTCAAGCCTCAGTCCTGGCACATGTGTGTGTGCACGCATGCACACACACACACACACACACACACACACACACACACACACACACACACACACACAATACATTCAGAGCTGTCAACATTGCAGGCACCATGCCAAAAAGCTTTACAGATTTTCTCTCAGCACCTTATTCAGTCACTGCTACTTTTCCCCCTCTTAAATATGATGACACAGTCACAAAACACTTAAATGACTTGCCCAACATCACCTACTGATGAAGGGCAGAGCTAAGATTTGAATCAGATCACTGCTCCCTGGACTTAAGTTTTGTTAGATTCCTTTGCTCTTTATTATGCTTCTTCACAGACATCCTTGTAGGATGTCACACTGTCTCACTGGGGACCTCGTCAGCTATTGATTGCACCAGCCAAGTTCAACTTTTACATCATCATTCTTAGTCTTCCCTGGAAACAGCATGGTCTCCTGGCTACTGGGTGCTGCCTGCCTCCAGGGGCCCTTGGCCCCACTGCCCAGCTAGCTTATACTGGAAAAGATCTTTCATGCCATGCCATGACTATTCAATTCCCCAAGTTGCACATGCCCTGATCCTATCCCCTTACTTATTGTTCTCTGGGTCTCCAGACTCTGCTCTAGGAGATGTGGCCCTTCCTTGATTACCCCTGGTAAAATGGACATGCTTGAGGTGTCAGGAAGAGAAGTTATTCCTGCTGTCTTCTTTCTGAAAGTCCAGTCCTGTGACTTTTTTTTTTTTACTACTTCTTCCTCAAGTCTGACACCACTCCCCTCTGCTGCTACAGTAAACAGAACGTGTTTGTGATGGTCAGTAACAAGGACCAGTCTTTCCTTCCCTTGAGCCCCAAGCAGCAAGGGCCTGGTACCAGAGAGATTTTCTGTTCCTTTTCTGGGCTGTTACTATGGCAACAGATGCCTTCAAGGGGCTGTATTCCCTTTTTATATCTGTTTCCATTTCTCTGAAGCTCAGCTTCCTACCCGTCATTAAAACTTTCTCTAGTTCATGTGCAGGTGAACGTGGCTGGTCATGTGACCTGGGTCCAGCCTTTAGGATCTGCTCAGGAAGCACAGCACTATGCTGTGAGGATGAACAGCCCTGGTGACCACAGTCATACACAGATGCTAGAAGTCACCAGTGAGGAATGGGGAAGTTCTCAGAAAATTGAAAGCTGTTTGGAGCCTGACCTCAGATCTTTGGATTATTTGCCTGGGACAGGACCAAATAAATGGCCCTGATGTCACACAAGTCACATTAATCTATCTCAGGGGCAACTACTTCTGGGGATCCCTGCTTGTATGCCACACTCTTGCCAGGGCCAGCCCCTGATCTGTTTTAGGTAGTCTTTATTCCCTGCCCTACAAGGAAACCCGAGGGGAGAAGATGCAGAGAAAGCCATGAGATCTTCCTAACATTGGCTACAGGGTCACAGGTCTTAGGAGGAGCCCAGACACAGATTCCAGGTGGTTCTTCATGAGTCTGTGGGCTCTTCAACTGCCCCTCACACATGAACCTGAGCCCAGCTGCTCTGTCCACAAGGGTGTCTCCCTGACAGCCTGAAGGATAGCATGAACAACAGGTAGCAGAGTAAGCACCTGCAGGCCCGTGGCTAGTGGATTCACCTACCCTGAAGTCTTCCCTGTTTCTCCTGTCTATCCCCCTTTGAAAACTTGTAGAGCCAGAGAGGTCAGCCCCATTGGGCTTCTGTGCCTCTACAGGCCAGTGGTAATCTGCCTTCAGAGCCCTGTGTGATCCTAGCTTAAACTTTTTATTTTGTGGTGGTTGTTTCATTTTTCCAGAGCTTAGGACCGAACTCAGGGCCTTGTCAGGTGAGTACTCTTCCACTGAGCTAAATCCCCAGCCTGTAGCATAAGCCTTTTTACACTCACAGCCCAGGCCAGGATTGTCAAGGCCCCTGAGATTGATGTTTCCAAGGTTCTTTCTCCTTCTAGTTCATATGACTCCTGCCTCCATGTGTACATCACCCTCATTGCTGTGACACAATTGCTGAGGAAACTAACTTAAAAGAGGAGATTTATTTTGGTTCATGGTTACATGGTTGCTTTTATGATTGTGACAAAGGCAGAACTACTGTCGAAGAATGTGGCAGAGGAAAAATACTTACCTCATGGTGGAGAGGAACTACAGAAGCATGAGAGAGGTGGTCAGAGACAAGATAGACCATTCCACCGGGAACTGGTGGCTCACACCTATAATCCTAGTTACTCAAGAGGCTGAGTTTTGAGGATCAAAATTCAAAGCTAGCCCAGGCAGACAAGTCCAAGATACTGTTAGCTCTAACTAAGCATCAAAACTCTGGAAGCAAAGTTGTGGCTCAAGTGGTAGAGCACCAGCCTTGAGCAGAAAAAGCCAAGCCAGAGTGCAAGCTCTCATACTGACACAAGCAAACAAAAAACCCAAACAAAACATTCCCCAGGCATCTTCTTCACTTCCTCCAACTAACCCTACCCCTACTAGCCTAGCCATTGATGAGACCTTCTAAATGTACTGTCCCCTGGGCCCAGGCCTTCAACTCATGAACCTTTTAGGGGATACTTTCCTATCCAAACCAGAACACTACTTTAACCATACTCAGACAATCTAGAGACAAAGGTCAACATTTTTCCTATATCCACAAAGAGGTCTCTCAGTCCTAAACACTTCAGAAGCTCAGTGGTCTTTTTCTGGAAGTGTAGGCATCATGGGCAAGATTATATTGAAGCCCCATTGCCTTCTTGTTATCTGATTACCACTTCTCATTCACTTTCCTTTTGCCTCCTTCACAGACCAAAATGAGGCCCTCTCCTTGTTGTAGATTATCCATTTAGTCTCCATTTTTGGTAGCTAAAACGATTCAAGTCACTTTCTCAAGGGTTTATCAAAGTAGTTTTCCCCAACAAATGCCAAGCTCTTCCTCAGAACTGTAGTATGCAAAAATGTCAGAAGCACATGAGGGGTCTAGTCCTGGACTTTAGATTAGGGGAACAAGGGTGATCCCGATCCTTTTGCCCAGGGCTGTGGCTCCCTGTGCCAGCCCCCAGAACCACTGGCTTTCTAGATGAGTCCTCAGGACCTGCAGCCTTAGCATCACCTGGGCACAGGAGAGAAGAGGTTCTTAGATGTACAGAGACCTACTGAGCCTCTAGCTCTGGTGAGGCAGAGCCCTTCAAGTGAACCTAACACACAATGTGATGTGAGAATCCTGGCCTAGACTGCCTTCTAGTCTCTCTCCCAGAAGAAAACAAATAGGTCCTCTTCCCAGGCTTCTCCTGGGGAGCTGTGGCTGATCACTTTCTCCAAGATGTTGTGGTTAAACTTGGAATGTTTCTATCATCTGGTATGAGGCAGCAGTTTTCTACTGAAGTTTTCCCTACCATGGGGTAGTATTGTTTTAAGAGACCAAGAAAACAAAATGTAGTGTCTTAAGCTTTGGGTAGGGGAGAGATCTCAGGGAGGTAGCATGATTTTCCTTGGCTGTCTTGAGTCTGCCCTGTTGATAGGGTCCACTTGTTGCCAGAAAGAGGGACCCCAGACATGCTGCCTCATGTGAACAGCTTTGATCACTCACACTAAAGTCCACCAAATCTTTGCTGTGGGAGGCGGGGACTGTCACAAATGATCTTGAAAGTCATTTCTAAAGGAACATTCCAAGAGAACATTCTAAAAGAACAACAGGGATCATAGAAGTTTTAAGCATAGATATGCCATACCAAGATTTGTAGGCGGATAAGGTGGTGGAGGGGTGTTAAGGGGACAAGTATGGTCTCCTTGCAAAAAATGGGACTAGGTTGGGTCAGAAACAATGCATGTTAGGAAATCAATCAGGGGAGCAGGTAAGAGAGATTCAGTGGCAACTTGAATTAGGACCCTGATGCTGGTTACAGGGGGAAGTAGGCAGATTTTCAGAGATATTTAATATAGAGGAAATATGAAAAACAATATTAATATATAACATTTAACCATGTGCCAGTCTGTCTTTCTGTCCATCTGTCTGTCTGTCTGTCTGTCTGTCTGTCTGTCTGTCTGTCTGTCTCTCTCTCTCTCTCTCTCGCTCGCTCGCTCGCTCGTTCTTTGTCTCTGTCTCTGTCTCACCTCTTACAAGATAACCTTATGAGGTAGATATCATTGCAGAGGCCATTTCACAGATGAAGAAATTTGGGCACAGAAAAGCTAATTATATGCTGATTGGATGGAGGTATGAGAAAGGAGGGAGGGAAGGAGGAACTAGGGAGAGAGTAAGGAGAACATGTAGTTTCTGACTTGAGTACTGGATAGATATTGGTGCCACTTTTTGAGATAGGGGTATGGGAGGAGAGGCAGGTTCTTCTGGGAAGGAGACAACAAATTTTCCTTGGACAGGTAGAGACATCTAGCCATATTTCCTTAATGTCCTTCCTTTAAAGAAACCAGTGCATTTCTCTCTTTCCAGAAAGAGAAGATATGCCAGTGTGGACACAGGGCGGGTTCAGGGATATGGGTTACCTGCATGGACTATTTTTAGGGCTCTAAATTGGGCCAAGCCATGAGATATATATTGTGAAAGAAAAGGCCTTTGATTTTACGTGACTAGACACCACCCCATGCATTTAATTGCCATGTTTTACAAGTAAAGCCACTTCATTTGAAAAAGATTCATCATTCAAGAGATGAGAATAAATCAAGGAAATACGTGTTTAGACAGTTGCTAAAAATCTGCAGTTTAACCCAAGAGACCAGAAAGGTTTTTGTTTCCTAGGTACATAACAATTTAATGGTATATTAAAATGTATATTATGTACCTGATTGGTCCACAGGGTAATTATGTATTTTAAGAACACGTGTCTCACATCCCTCAGCACCGTACAATCCATCAAGTAACTGGATACTTACAACATATGTTCTGCGTAGTAAGAGTCGTTTTACAAACCCTCGTTAAAGAGAACGAAAGTTAAAAGCATCAGCTGCAGCCCATTTTTCAGAAGTGTTTATGCCAAGCAAATGTAGACAAAGGAAAACAAAGCCGGGTAGGAAATGGCCTTCGTGGAGCCTCTTCCCGGCCTGGGTGGACTTCAAGGCTGAACTGGGACCAGGAAAAACAGACTTTGGGCTCACTTGGTCACCTTCCACAGGTAGGCTAGAAGCTGTGGAGAAAGGGGAGAAGAAGGGGTGATAGCACTGGCGCAGGTTATAGCCTCCAGGGAAAAATTCACACTTCCCCAACAAGAATGAAAAGCAGGTGTTCTGGCAACTGACTGGCAAATGAGAAGGAGAGGGCCAACTTCCAACTTACTCTGGGGAGTTTTATTGGCCAAGGGGTTGGACCCAGAGATGAGGTGAGTTAGAAACTTAAGGAGGTACCCCAGAAGGAGGGATAAGATCCTCTTACAAACTTTGGAGAGGATGCATGCCCACAGCTTGAGACCTCTGAGCTCTTCCGGCCTCAGTGCTTTCCAAGGAGGCAGAGACTTATAAAACCTTTGTTTTCCTAGTATTCCGGCTCCAACTTAGTCTTCCTAAAGTGCTGTTTGCATATTAACTCTTTCAGGCTACAAGCAAACAGAGATCTGCCAAGCATGCATTTTTTCCCAGTCTTAGCATCTCTTTAAGTGCTTGGCTGGGAAATAGGAGGAACCAAAGCTGCCTGTAAATGGAATGCATTTTGTGGAAAAGGGAGGTGAAGAGCTTTCTGAGCCAAGGTGACCTAGACTGCATCTTAAACATTAGAAGAGCTACCTGGGATAGGGTGGCCGCTAAGGAACACCAGTGGGGTGAACAGAAATTAAGTGATTCACCAAAGACTATGTACTTTCAGCTAAGATGAAAGATGCAAGAGAAGAGAAAGAGAAGGAGAAGGGAGGGAGAAAGAGGAAAGAAGAAACAAGAATAGAAAGGAGAAGAGAGGAAGTAATCATTGAAGGGGGAATTTTGGAACATAGGAGAAAAGGAAAGCAAAACTTTCAAAGGAAAAGTCAAGCTGTCTAATTTGGGCTTTAGATGGGCTAGACAATGCTTAGCTGCTTCGGGTCATTTTCCCCCCTCATATGTAGGAGGAATTTCACCTTAGAGCAAGAGGTGGCAGTGCCCCTCTTGTTTCTCTGTGATGTTGGAACAAGTTGTAGCAGCAGCTACTATCTGGGAACTGGGGAATTCTTTTGACGTTAGTTTTGGACACTGTCCTAATCAGCTTTAAAGTATGACACAGATGCATTCTTGCAATGTTTAATGTCTAAAGTCATTGACGCTGCTGGGCAAGGAAGGAAATGGGCTGTGTGAAATGCCTGAGTGGGTCTTGGCACGGCCTTACTGACTTAAGAAGTGACCGTGACCTCAGCACCTGTATATCAGGTAAGTCTGCCAAATAGCCCTGGGCTTTTGAATGGACCACATATTCATCACCAGGAATGTGCAGCAGCACTGGACGGAGGCAGGGGGCTGACTCCACTTCACCATCCGACAGTGTTTACTTCACAAGCACACACCATGTACAAGCGTGGCTGTGTATCATGCCTGATGCGCCCTACGAAGGCAGGCTTTATGTGACTTCCTCCCCAAAGGGAAAATTGAGCATGGTTTCCATAAATGCCTTTCATTTATTTATTTATGGATTTATTTATGTATTTATTGAATTTTGCAGGGCCTGAAGCCAGGCCATGTGCATGCTAAGGAAGTGTTTTTCCAGTGAGCTATGTCCCCAGCCCAGTGATTTTACTTTCTCTGTTAGAAACAGAATTTCACTATATACCCCATTCCGGTCTAGAACTTGTGATTTTCTTGCTTCAGATTTTCAAGTGTTGGGATTACAGGCATGTGCCACCAACCCTGGGTGCCTTTATAGAACAGTAGTGTCCTTGCTGAACTGTAGCAGAAGCTTGTTTTTTGCAGGACACAAGTTTGCTATCTATCCAGACTGAATTCCTCTCAGCGTATAGGCAGCTTGGCCTATATACAGGAGAGCAAAGTGGCCCCAAATAGTCAATACAGAACCTTAGAAAGACAGTCTTCTTTCCTTCGTACGTTTTGTTACTCCTCTTACATCTAACACATAACAGGTGCTGTAAGGAGTATGAGGTGAGGAGATTCATGTGTCCACAAAGCTGATGGTCTTATTTGGGAAACATTCATGAAAAATCAATTGACAATTACTTAGCATTTGTTCAATCTTGCACTATAAAGTTTAAGGCATGTTGTAAGCCGAAGATAGAAGTGACCAAAACAGACCAGAATCTCAGCTTTCAGGAAGTTTAAGGAAGCAGAGAGGAAAAATAACTAAATTATATGGCATCTTATACCAGATGCTGCTGGCTCACACTTGTAATCCTAGCTACTCAGGATGCTAAGACCTGAGGACTGTGCTTTAAAGCCAGCCTAAGCAGAAAAGTCCATGAGGCTCCATCTCCAATTAATGAGCAAAAAAACTGGACTGGAGGTATGGCTCAAGTAGTACAGCATTATCCCTTAGCAAGAAAGCCAAGTAAGAGCACAAGGCCCTGAGTTCAAGCCCCAGTACTATCATACATACATGTACACACACTTGTGCATGTGCGTGCGTGCACAAGCATGCATGTGTGCACGTGCGCGCGCGCGCGCACACACACACACACACACACACACACACACACACACACACCAACCTGGTCAACAGTGGCCGTTGACCTGTAATCCTAGCTACTGGGAGGCTGAGATCTGAGGTTTGAGATTATAGCTAGCCTAGGAAGAAAGCCTATAAGATTCTTATCTCCAGTTAAGCACCAAAAAGCCACAAGTGGAGCTGTGGCGTAAGTGGTAGAGCATCAGGCTTGAGTAAAAAAGCTAAGGGACAGTGCCCAGACCCAGAGTTCAAGCCCCAATACCAGCACACACGTACATACACACAGAGCAAAAACAAAGGAGACTGTGAGAGAGATGAATCAAGGAAGACATTTGCACTTTTATTAAGGTGGCTGAGGAAGGCCTTCATGGAGAGAGGACAATTAATCAAAGCCATAAAGGAGGGAAGAGATTCCAGGCTTGACAAATAACAAGTGCTAAGAAGCTGGGACTTGCATGTCAGGGAGTTGTGTGTAGCTGAGCAGAGAGCCAGGAGATGGCTGAGCTCAGAGAGGGAGGGGCAGAGCAGGGCCAGAGCAAGTAGGGCCTTCTTTACAGGTAATTATAAGGACTGTGGCTCAGCCAGAAAGGAATGAGACGTTGTTGGATGGTTTTGAGTGGAGGGGAAGAAGATGCTTATTTTTAATTCAGCTCATTCCTGCCACTGTGTTGAGAACAGACTATATATAGTTTCATCGGAGAGTGAGGCTGGCACAGAAAAGCTCTAGAAGCATATTGGTCAGCGTTCTCCAGAGAAACTGAACCAAGAGAAAATAGAAGATAGCTAGGTGATAGGCAGATAGACAGATAATTGTGTAAGATGATTTACTCGATTCTGGAGGCTGAAAAGCACCAGATTTGCCAAGCTGGAGCATCAGGAAAGCCAGAGTTCTAGTCTAAGCCCCAAGACCCAAGACCCAAGACCCAAGACCCAGGAGCACTGATGTCTCAGGGCCAGGGAAGATGGATGCCATGGCTCAAAAGGAAGCAGATTCACCCTCTTCCTCATGCTTGTCCTGTTCTGGCCCTTAGTCAGTTGGGCAATGCCTATCCACCTACTCATTTAAGTGCCAGTGTCTCATAAAAATACCCTCATAGACAAAGAAGTTAGCGGTAGTGGTACAGACCTATAATCCTAGCACTCAAAAGACTGAGGTAAAAGATCTCAAGTTCCATGCCAGCCACGGCTATCGAACAAGACTCTGAAGAAAGAAAAGAAAAGAAAAAAAGAAAAGAAAAGGGGAGACGTACTGTTCTACTAGCTATCTGGACATTCCTTGGCCCCAGTCAAATTGACATATAGAATTAACCATTACAGGAAGTAACCCAGAGAGGCGAGAAAGAGGGGGAAGGAAGATGGAAATGTGAAGGGGAGGGAGGGACAACAGGAAAGGAGAGGAGAGAGGAAGAAAAGGAGAGGAGAGGCAAAGCAAAGCAGCAGGTCACTTGGCAAAGAGGGAAGCTGTTGAAGAGAAAGTATCTGGGGAGGGCAGCGGGTGGAGGGAAGCCCTACCCATACCAAGTGCCTGTGGCTCATTCCTGTAATCCTAGCTACTCAGGAGACTGAGATCTGAGGATCTCCACTCAAAGCCAGCTAGGTGAGAAAGTCTGTGAGACTCTTATCTCCTGTTAACCACCAGAAAACCAGAAGTGGTGCTGTGGCTCAAAGTGGTAGAGTGCTAGCAGTGAGCAAAAGAGCCCAGGGACTGTGCCCAGGCTCCAATTGAAGCCCCATGACCGGAAAACAAAACAAAACAAAACAAAACACAAAAAAACAAAAGCAAAACCCTACTCCTTTTCTTTGCCCCTGAGGAGCCAGTGAGAGTAGCTGGCTTTCTTAGTTGGCAAACACTGAATTATTCCAAGTGGCTCTTACACTCAGGCCCACCCATCATCAGGCTGGTTGGTAAGGTCAAGTTTCCTCTCTGGCAGTTGGTCTCCAAGAGCCTGTTGTACCATAGTTGCTCAGTTAATGTGTGCTGAATTTTTGTCCCTCTGTATTCTCTACATGTTCTACTTTGGTGCCAATCTTTGAAAGTCTTTCATTTTACCTCTTAGATGTATCAACTTCTCCTGCTTCTCTGGAGCAATGGATTTTCTATCTTTAATCTTTGAAAGACTCTGAGCTCTCTTTGTTACCTTATTCTGTAGTGTGCCAGTGACCCCCATATCGTTCTTCATTAGTGTGATAGAGACCAAGGGCTCGTGCACTTCAGGGCAGCAAGCAGGACCTCTCTCACTGAAGTCTCCCAGTAGTTTCAGAGATTTTGCTGGTTGCTTACAGCAGACTTTGGGAAAGATAATTAGGAAATCTTTTCCTCAGAGAAGCCTAGGCCACCTTTCTACCCAACCTGTATTAGTCACTTCAAATGGTTATAACAAAACACTTTAGATTGGATGGCTCAGATAGACATTTATTTTCTCTTTGTTATGGAGATTGAGTGTGTGTTGCACAGTTGGGTTTAGGTAAGACTTCTCTTAGGCACTTGCTCATTTTTTTTTTTTTTTACTTCTTTATACTTACTTTGAAAAGAAGTATGCTCTCTCTCCTCCCTTCCTTCTGATTTACCTCTTCTTTTCCTCCTCTTTTCTCTTCCTTCTCTTCTTTCTCCTCCTCTTCTTCTTCCTCCTTCTCTTCCTTCCTTTTCCTCCTCTTTCTCTATGTCCTCTTTATCCTCCATGTCCTCCTCCTTCTTTCCCCAGAACTGGGACTTGAACTCATGGCCTCATGCTTTTGTTCATTGCTTTGGTGCTCTACCACTTGAGCCATGTTTCCAGTTCCAGGGTATTTTTTTGCTGGTCAATTAAACAACTTGGCAGCAAATTGTACACAGCTGTATGCCAAATTCCAATAACCCTAACACTGTTGGAGTGGCTGTATGTTACCATGCAGCAAAAATTCATTTTATAAACCATTCTAAACCTGGTTGCTCTCCTGCTGAGGGTTTGCAGCTCACCACTGGCACATCACCGTATTAGTTCATTGACTGCCTGGCTTCCTATGCTCAACTTGAACCAATCAAGAACAGCAGGTTTCTACATTTCTTCTACTGAGTAAAAGAATCCTGTACTGCCAAATGATGTCAGTTATGGTCTGTATAGATGATGGAAGCCCCAGAAGATGATAATTTGGCTGGAAAAACTCCCATCACCTAGTGACAATTGTTGTCACTGTTATGTCATGGCACAATACCGAGATAAATAAAGCCTATGGTGTTGCCAGTCATACGAAAGGATAACACATATAATATATACAGTACATAATGCTTGATGATAAATAATGACTATTACTGGCTTGTGCACTTACTATGCTATACTCTTTATCACTATTTTAGAATGAATTTCTTCTACTTGCATAAAAAACGAAGAGTTGACAATTGTATATCATGTTGCAGCAGCAGCAACTTTATATGTCTTATATCAAGAGGCCGCATGGAGAGTTTGTGTGGGTACCTTCTGATGTTTGCATGACAACAGCATCTAGGTGCATTGCTCTGCAGTATCCCCATTGCCTGGCAATATATGACTGCATTTCTATCTGCAAGGTAGGACTGGGTATGAGAAAAATAAGGAAAATTTAGTGTGAGCTAAACTCTCAGGCCAAAGCAGGCACACCACCAAGAATGGCATTACAGATGGGCACTGGTAGCCATGCTCAGTAGTCAGAGAGAAGAAAAAAAGGCAAGAGTCCAGAAGAGTGTCCTGCATAGATCCTGTCTTCTGACTGTCTACTGGAAACCCATCCTCCGTGGATCTCTATGTACAGAAGTGGTACCAAGACCTGGTCAGTGGAGACCAGCTATTCTGTGACCAAGAAGTTATGAACATGAAGGCAGAGCAAGGAGGACCCCAGTAGGAGGTCAGAATGGAATGGGACAAGGAATGAAGCAGAGAACAGGAGAAGGTAGGCATGTAGCTCAGTGGCAGAGGAGTTTAGCATGGGTTTAAACCCTGGTACCCACAAGAAAGACAATTAATAATAATAAAAGTTAAAAGTATAGAAGAGCATGTATCTTGGGTAGGTTAGATTATATACTACATTGCACATTCAGCCTCTGGTTAGGAGTTCCCTGACAGGAGGGATTAATAAGGACTAAGTGGGAAGAAAGTGAGAGTAGTTCAAATACATAGGCTTTGACTTTTACCTAGGCTTGGGATTTGATAGGTGTGCTTCTGTGTGGCTCCTGATGAGAAATAAGAGTCAGAACCAGTCAACAGTGCTATGGATATCCAGCTCTATCTTATGTTACCAGGGGTTTTGGCTTTTTGTTTTTGCTGGTCTTGGGGCTTTGACTCAGAGTCTGGGTGCTGTCCATGAGCTTTTTTGCTCAAGATTAGTGCTTTACCACCTGAGCTTAGCTTTACTTCCAGCTTTTTGATGGTTAAGAGTCCCATGAACTTTTTCTTGCCCAGGCTGGCTTTGAACCTCTATCCTCAGATTCCAGCCTCCTGAATAGTTAGGATTACAGATGGTGAGCCACACAGCACCCAAGGCTTTGATTTTGATTTTACTTGTCAACACTGGAGAATGAACTCAGGGCCTCTCTCTTAGACAGACAGACAGACAGACAGACAGACAGACAGACAGACAGACAGACAGACAGACAGACAGACAGACAGACAGACAGATAGAGATAGATAGATAGATAGATAGATAGATAGATAGATAGATAGATAGATAGATAGATAGATAGATACTACTTGAGCCAAACCCCTATTTAGTTTGTTTTTCAGTGTTTTTGCTTTTTCCCAGGGTCAATGTAAGCTCATAATCCTACTTTTGTCACTTGTGTCGCTGGCATTACATGCAAGTGCTACCATTCCCAGTTTGGTTTTGTGTAGTCTGGCTAGCTTTCAACTCATTTTCCCCATAATTTTTGTTATTCAACTATATCAATCTTGTGCTTGTGGCTTGTCCAAGCTCAGCTTCCTGTCCCTCTTCTACTTCCTCTCACTTACCTATAGTTTTACATTTGGGAGTTTGTTCACCAAGAAAAGTGGGCTACAGTAGTCTGTGAAATCTAAAATAAGTAATTTACAACTAGCTTAAGGGCTTTTCTTCTCATCTTTTTCCCCCCTTTATTTTGGAGATCTAAATGACAATAGTAACAAGAAATAAGATCTCATGATTTTCTGTCTCAGTTAACATTATCTATGGAAGAATCTTTCCTAATTAACTATTAGAAATAGTTAAACATCAAGAATTAACTATTTTAGAATGAGAAATTGAAACACAAGTACAAATAGATAAATGTGTGCATTAATTTCAAATGCAATGCTGTGTAGAGGTCATTAGAAATGGAAAGGGCTGCTATTACCACTCACATTCCTCTTATTTTTCAATGGGCAAGAATGAAAAATTTTATATACTAGAATCCATAAAGGCTCAATGAACCTAAACAAAGAGCTGTTTTATGTATTGCAAGCCCAAACATGTTATTTTTTTTTATCATCATACATTACTTAAGGAGGGGAATTTCATTGTGACATATCCACACATGTTTATAAAGTATTTCAATGGGCTTCACTTCCTCCATTACCCTCCCTTCCCTCTTCCCCCAGTCCTAAAACAATTTCAACATGTTTCATTGTTCTATTCTCATACATATAAACAATCTACTTTGTCCATCAAAATGTAAGTTATTTTGAATAATAAACATACAGATGAATGGATTATAGTAAAAACCAGAAATGGGAAACCAAGATAGCTATTTTCACTATTTACATCAAAAGAAAGAAAAGTGTCACTCATTTATCACAATGCAGTCAGTCAAAACAGGGAATTTAGGCCAAAATACCCAAACATGACTGAGCCTTTCAAATTTATTGGTCTTTACAAGCCAAGTTACTAATTCTCTCTCATCTTATGCTGAGTACAAGGGAAAAATTGATTTAATTTCAAAATCAGGTCACCACATCAACAGTTTTGAAATCAATTTTTATAATGTAATGGCTGATTTCTTCATAGTTCACCAAAACACCAGCTCTTGACCTATTTATAACCTTCATTTTGATATAATAAAATGCGGTGGGGAGTTTTAAACCCATTGTACTCTTTTAAGTGAGTTAAATGAGCTTTTTAAAAATCTTTGCTTATTTTACACCGCTACCCATGATTCAGATACAAAGCCCAATTTGAGCAACTCTCTTTTTTCTGTATGAAAGCATAGATATTTACAGTTAGAAGGATATAAGAAGTAAACTAGTTTATAATAATCAGGGCTTTGGGGGTTGCAAGTAACCAAAAACGAACTTGAACCAACTTGGGGGAAAAAAGGGGAAATCCACTGGAAGAAGACCAGTGTCTCAGCTAACTACAGGCAAGGTAAGGGTACTTATGGGAATCAGAAACACCTGATCTAAATGCCATAGAATTATTTGTCTCTGCTATGCACTACATATTTACATCTTAGATGTCACCTGGCTGCTAAACAGTTCTGAGCACCACTCTACACAGATCTACTACCACAGAGATATAAAAACAAAATCCCAAGGTAGAACTTTGATTGGCTCAGCATAGATTAGGTGCCTATACATGGACCAATCAACGGTGATCAGGAAAGTAGAGTCAGTAAGAACATGATTGTCCTAATAGTTGGAGTATTAGAGTATTGGAGTATTATTCCAAGAAGAAACAGGGAGGAGAAGGGGGAGACTCTTCCTTCTAAGAATTCTCATTTTACAGAGGTGAAACTGACACTCAAATAAAATGACTTGCTCAAGGGTACTATATTTATCCTCAATTCTTCTGGCCCTTAGTTTGGCTCACTCCATGTCCTTTATTCTATAGAGTCTCATTCTGGTCTTATGTTGTGGTTAAACTCCAGTTTGCTAAAATTATAACTCTATCAGTTCCTGTTGTCTGGTTTTGTTTTATTTTCTTACTGGGGGGGATGTCCACTTGAAGTGGGAATCCCCCTCTTGCTTTCTTGCCTGTCAGTCTCTAGGGCTCATTTTGGATGAATGCATAGTTATCATAACAATATCTTACATTTAAGATAATGTTCCGTGTGCCCCAAAGTGTGCAAATGCTTTGTGTCCATTCACTTGTTCAATCTTCAAAACAATCCTTTGAGGGAAGTATGAACTGAATTATCATTTCCATTTTGCAGATTAGAAAAAGAGTCACAGAGAAGCTGATTAACTTGTTCAAAATCACAGCGTGGGAAGGGTTGGAAGCAGAACTTGAACCCAGGCAGTGTGGTTCCCATGTCCTTGCTGTTCTCCATTGCAGTTCTGCTCTTTCTAAGACAAACATCTCTAGCCTGTGGCTTAGTGTCTGGAACTCTTTGGATGCTTGTGGCCCTCAGTGTTGCCTGTCTGAGGTGTTTTTGTTGACTGGTCTGATCATCCTACCTTCCACTATAACCACCCTGGTCCCTTGCCACTGGTGTCTGAGCTGCAATGTCTTGCCCTGGGGCCTACCTTTACCACTGCCGACAGCTGCTGGTTCAGTGACTGCTTCTGCACTCTTGTTGCTGTACCAGCAAGGGGGCAGATCCATTTCTAGGGGTTTTGCTCTCAGAACTTGATGTTTAGGGTATCTTCAAGATGACAGACTTACAAGAATCTGAGCTGTGTGTTAGTGGCTCATGCCTGTAATCCTAGCTACTCAGGAGGCTGAGATCTGAAGATCACAGTTCAAAGCCAGGCAGAAAGTCCATGAAACCCTTATCTCCAATTAACCACCAAGATGACAGAACTAGAGCTGTGACTCAAATGGTAGAGTGCTAGAGCCTTGCACAAGAAAGCTCAGGAATAGAGCCTAGGCCCTGAGTTCAAGCCCCAGGACCAGTACAAGTTCAAGGGGGACAAAGGTTATAGTGCCCCTTTGCAGACTGGGGTAAAACCCCATAAACGCAGTCCTAGGTGACACAAGGAGGGTTACTTCAATTGTGGATGAGTTTTCTGTCCTTCAGAGTTGGGGACAGTCATTGTCTCCTGTTTAGAGGATCTGAGGCCTGGGCTCAGATGAGGCTCCTTACCTTTGTGACCTTGGGAGGGAAACATGGTCACTGCTCCATACCTTGATTTTCCTGTGTACAAAGATTATAAAGCTCTGGCAATGTCTGCCTTAATATCTTTTTAGTGGCAATTGCGATGTTATGTTAAACCTCACACCAGACTACCAGCATAAAACAAATTTCTATTATCATTATTATCTTATTTTTAATTCTGGTGGTTAGATACCTGACTTTCAGGCTCCCAAATCTTTATCATTTGTGAAGGATTTTAGCCACAAAAGCTATGCTTTTTGTTAAAATTTTAATCATTCTTTCCCCATCATTCCTTCGGTCTCAGTCACAAGGAGTGTTTCTAGAGGGTGTGTATTTGGTACTCTAGACTACACGTAAGAGTATTCATTCCACAGACAAATGAAAACAAAGGAAAGAACTGACCAAAGTAATGACACCTCATACGAGAGTGAGAGATGTCAGTGTCAACTTTAAACACAGTATGAATGAAAGTTTGCTTTAAAACAAGTAGATAACTGTAACCCCTCTTGGAAAAAAGTAGAGGTCATACATTCCCTAGAGACCTAATTTGAAACTATTTCTTCTGTGTTCTGCAGCATCCAAGCACCAAAGACAATGCAGAAGTCTGTGACTTCTCTAGCTAAGATGGCATGACCTACATATAAGTTTGGGGCAAATCCTCTTCCTTCTTTCCTTCTAAGTCGAACTAGAGCACATTTCCCAGAGGTAAAATGCTATGAAATCCTATTGTGTTTGTTTTTTTCTCCTCTCAGGAATTCTTGAGTCTTTACGGAGACAGGAGTTTTCTTAGGGAAAAAAAAAAATCCAAAACCCAAACCAAACCAAAAAAAAAAAAAAAAAAGAAAAAAGAAAAAAGAAACCACTGTGCAGCCGTGGTGACCTGTAACAGAAAAATAAAGCAGGAATTGGAAGGACTAGACTATGAGAGATTGTATTCAAACCAGTATCTAGAGAAGGGAAGGGGAAGCATACAGGAGGCACCCATCAGAAAGCAGAGAAAATTGCAGGACCCAAAATTAAAGAAACAAGAAGCACACGGGGAATAAAATAGTATGTGTGGCAGGGAGACAGAGACAGGAAGGGGGAGGGAGGGAGGGAGGGAGGGAGAAAAAGGGGTGGGGGAGGGAGGGAGAGCGCAGAGCACTCGAGCTAAGTAGGGTCAAGCGGGAGGAACAGGCCAGAGTAAGACAGGAGCCAGCGTGGGGAAGTCCCCTGAACAAGGCCCAAGGAAATTCCGGCGACTGGAGATTCAGATCCGAAATAGAAAGGGACCCAAATAAGCCTGTGGATCGTGCTTCTGCATCCACGGCCACCGAGGTGCTGTGTAGAATAGATGGAACTCTCCGGGCTTCCACGAAGCCGGTGGAGGGTTACACGAGGCCAGCCACAGGGCGGGGGGCGGGGGGGGACCCCCAGGCGGCGCCCGGACCGACCCTCGCACTCCCTCGCCTCCCCGCCCGCCTGCCCGCCTCCCAGCCGGGGAGTCTCCCCGGGCAGAGTGATTGCAGGGAGGGAGGGGATGGGGGGGGCTGCAGGAGGTTGTCAGCGGCGACTGCCACCCTGGCCAGACGCCTGGTTCCTTGGCGCCCCGCCCCTCTGTGGACGACCAGGCACCCGGAATCGGTCCAAGGCCACCCCAGGCTGGGCGTGGGGGTGGAGGGGTTGCAGCGCCCCTGCCCCGAACCAGAGCCGTCTCCAGTTCCGGGAGCAGGAAGCGGGGCTGGCGTCCGGGTTCCGTGCGGTGGCTCCCGCTGGCTGCCTGGCGCTTGCTGCTGGGTTTGGGACATTATGACGCACCCTCTCGGTATTAGAACACTTCACCTTCTATTTATAGACCCTCCTCCAACCGCAGACCTCGCTCCTTCCCTCCATGGGGGGGGGGGGGGAATCCTACCTACAGTGCAAAATCTATTGCACACACAGCCATCGATTGGGAAGAATTCTATTCTATGCATCCTTTTAGAATTCCAAGTTTCAATTGCGGAGCGAATCTTTGCTCTCCCTCTGGCAACAGGGAATCCCCTCGTTTTCCAAGACCTGGAAATTTACACAACTTCATTCTTACATAGCCTCCTAAACGTGTCAAATAAATTCGTCTCTTGTGAGTTCATGAAATAGTCTCCCGAGAACGTGCTCAAAGCCAGGTAAGGCTTACAGGGGTTGAGTTCAGGGAAGGAGGTTTCTAGCTTGACTTGCTGTATCTGCCACAATCCAGCTGTTTTAAACTTAGAATTTATTCAGGAGAAGAGCCTGTGTCAAAGGGAGAACACTGCACATTTTAAGCGAAACCAAAGTTAGTCTTCAAGTGTTTTGGCTTGTTGTTAATTGTGGTTTTTAAATATCAGCTTTATGCTTTGAAGTGTATGATACCCGGGTAATTATCGATGGTTAAAAATAATTCTTACCTTGTCACATTAACATTTGTGGGAATTAAAATAGGATTTAAAAAAAACACTATTTCTCATCATTTCGTTGTTTGTGCTGCAGTCAACCAAAAGAGGAAGCCTGGCAATCATCTTTCATCCTGGTTTTATTCAGTTTCATTTTCTAAACATTAGAAAGTCCCATCCACAGGCTCCTGCCCTTTAGATTTAGCGGGGAAGGGTTGGGTGTATATGCACAGATGCATGCTTGTGTTTAAAAGCTTAGCTAACTACAGCTTGATTCTCATTTGAATCCACCTATAACCACAGAATGAAAGCAGAATAATGTATGATAGGCCAGTGCTTGCTAACTTTAACCTAGACTATGAAGGAGGAGGAGGACTGGGGGAATAGGATATATCAAATAATAATATTATATATAACAGTTTTGCTATGGAGAGTACTGTACCCTAGTTCATATAAGTACTTAGAAGATGACTACAACAATTGGTACAGTATGTTACTCTATTATAGAGACAATTTGGCAATCAATACCTGGGCTGGAGGCATGATCAAGTAATAAGCAAGAAAGCTTAGATTTTGAGGCCTTGGGTTCAAGCCTGGCACACAAATATAAAAATGTACATATGCTTATATCCAGCTCCTTAGAAGCATAAGCTACAGAATCAGTGTATGTATATGACATCATTAGTTGTTGCAGTGCATTTGCTAGCAAAAAGAATGTCCTACATTGTGGGTGAGGATAAAAGAAAAAAGTGGAAAAGAGGAAGGGAAGGGGTAACATTGTCCAAAAAGAAATGTACTCATTACCTGGCTTATGTTACTGTAACCCCTCTGTACATCATCTTTAAAATAACAAAATATAAAAATTGTAAAAAGTTCTACAATGGTGGAGCATCTATAGGATAAGCTATCATGTAGCTTTGAAGATGAAAGCAACTCCTTTTGTTGTTTAATTTGTGCTAGTCCTGGGGCTTGAAATCAGGGCTTGGGTGCTATCCCTGAGCTTTTTTTCCTACCATGTGAGCAAGAACTGCACTTACAGCTTTTTGGTAGTTTAACTGGCTGGCTTTGAACCTTGATCCTCAGAACTCAGCCTTCTGAGTAGCTAAATAGTCCTGAGCTACCCATGCCTAGCCACAACCTCTTTTCATACTGATAAAAAAGTAACTCTAAGATATACTAAGTTGAAGGAGGAAAAGGAGGAGGAGGAGGAGTAGGAGGAGGAGGATGTGGTAATGCATATCTATAGTCCCAGCTATGCTGGAAGCTGAGGCAGGAAGATCACTTGAGCCCAGGACTTTGAGGCTAGCTTGGACAATGGAATGAGGCTCTGTCTCAAAAAGAAAAAGAAAGAAAGAAAGAAAGAGAGAGAGAGAAAGAAAGGAAGGAAGGAAGGAAGGAAAGGAAGGAAGGAAGGAAGGAGAAAGAAAAAGAGAGAAAGAAAGAAAGAGAAAAGAAAGAAGAGGAACAATATATACTGCCATTTACATTAGAAAATTAAGTACATGTATATATTAACTTGTATATGTATTCAAATATATATATGTGGCAACAATGTTTGCCTCCTGAAAGGTATTTGGGAGCCTAGGATGGGAGAACTATTGCTATTGTCTATCCTTTGTACCTTTGACATTTGTTCTATAAGCGTTTATAATCTGCTTACAATTATTATTACAGTTGTACAAAAAGGTTAAGTCAAGTACAATGCATCAAGTGCAATGTATCTTGATCAATGCTACCCCTTCCATCATTCCCTCCCTTTTTCCCCCTTCACATCCCTACCCTCAAGTTATATAGTTCAGTTTTTACATACTGTGCAATGAGAATAATGGCTGCATTTGCTCACCCTCCTTCCTTTCGTGTCTGCTTACAATTTTTAAAACTAAAAATACCTTTAAATTCTTTTCTAAAATGACTCACATATGGCAGCTCTCTCTCTCTTGTTTCTCTTTCTCTCTCTCTGTGTGTGTGTGTGTGTGTGTGTGTGTGTGTGTGTGTGTGTGTGTGTGTGTGTGTGTGTGTGTGTGTGTGTGTGTGTGTGTGTGTGTGTGTGTGTGTGTGTGTGTGTGTGTGTCCTGGGGTTGAACTCAGTATCTCAAGCTATCACTCAGCCTCTGTGTTGGCACTCTACCATTTCAGCCACGCCTTCAGCCCTGCTTTATGCTGGTTATTTTGAAGATGGGGTTCCACAGACTTCTGTCTGCCTACCTTTAAATCACAATGCCGGGGCTGGGAAGGTGGCTCAGTGGTAGAGCGCTTGCCTTGCATGCCTGAGGCCCTGGGTTCGATTCCTCAGCACCACATAAGCAAAAAGAAAAAAGCTGAAAGTGGGCACTGTGGCTCAAGTGGTAGAGCGCTAGCCTTGAGCTGAAGAGCTGAGGGACAGTGCCCAGGCCCAGAGTTCAGGCCCCACGACCGGACTCCCCCCCCCAAAAAAATAAAATAAAATAAATAAATAAATAAATAAATAAATTACAATGCCCTGGACCTCAGCCTCCTGAGTAGCTACAATACAGGTGTGAGCCACTAACACCTAGCTGGTAAGATCTCTCTTTAATTTATAGGTGTGTTACTCATTGGAGGGGAACTTTTTCTTCTTTGACTTCACTGTGAAATCCTGTAAGATACTCAGTGTTGGATGTGTTGAAGATGATTGTTATTTTGGAGAAGTTTATTAGGAAACATCTTAGTTTCTATTCAGGAAACAGCTACAACAACAGCTAAATTCTCACCCTCAGCACTCTTAATGTAACTGGACTAAATCTATGAAGCATCATAGAAATGCTTTGCCGGAACTTTACTCAGCTATGCTATCAGCACTTTAAAAGAAGGCACTGTCATTCATATTTTCCCTCTATTTTCGTGGCATGTGTTGGGTAGAAACAATGGCAGGGTGAGATCTACTGAATACCCATTATGAAATAATTCTTTTTTTTGGGGGGGGGGTCCGGTCATGGGGCCTGAACTCTGGGCCTGGGCGCTGTCCCTCAGCTCTTCAGCTCAAGGCTAGCACTTTACCACTTGAGCCACAGCGCCACTTCCAGCTTTTTTTCTTTTTGCTTATGTGGTGCTGAGGAATCGAACCCAGGGCCTCATACATGCAAAGCAAGTGCTCTACCACTGAGCCACCTTCCCAGCCCCTATGAAATAATTCTTTAAAGAAAGATATAGCTCTATTTTGTGTTGCACCAGACTAAAACAAAGGCTTGTTTCTCATATTTCCTTTCTGCATTTCTTTCTATGCCATAGATAGAATCATGAGATGTCAGTGAGGTAGTGTATGCAGAGTGCTTCTGCCTTAGTTATAAAAGTGAGAAAGACCAGAGGTGGGTGTTATCCAGGTTATGGCAGAAATAAGTCCCCCATTTTCAGCCCCATTGCAGATGTTTCTGGTGAGTTGATGTACATTTGTGTGGTTACCTGTCTGCACAGCAGTAGAATGGGTGCAGGATTAGTGTTGCCTGAGTGGGTTTCCTAACTGAATTCAGCACTGAAGTCTTGTGAGGATGATGATCATGAAGATTAAGGGGATGGTAGAAGAGATTTCTCTGAGCAAATGGAAATAATTCTGGTTTATCTGTATATGTGCTGATATGCATACAGCATTTTTCCAGAGCATCGCAAGCTAAAATAAACCTCAAAATAAAATTATTATTGGAATCTGGAGAGGCTTACAATAGTCTCTTGGGTTTCTGGTTATATTTGGGTTCATGAAGTTGAGGGTACTTTAGAGGTGAGGAACTCTGCTTACTGTCTACTTTCTTAAGAATCACCAAGTCTCTGTGTACCTTTGTGCGCTGCTCCATCCCTCCCCCTTTCTTCCCTTCTTTTCTTCCTCCCTTCCTTCCTCTCTCTCTCTTTCTCTCTCCTCTTTCCTCTCTCCATGTTACTGGGATTGAACTCAGGGCCTTATGCTGCCTAGGCAGGCACTTGAACCATGCCTCCAGTCCTTTAACTCAAGTTACTTTTTAGGTTGAACTTGACATTTATGCACATGGTGGGCCTCAGACCTAACTTGGCCTCTGGGATTACAGATGTACCCCTTTGCCTGGCCAAATAAACCACTTTCATGAGTTGTATTCTCTGTGCACAGCTATACTGTCATTTATAGAGAGCTCTGAAAAACATTAATTCAAGCTATCTTTCCTTCCTACTTTAGCTTACTTTTGTTTGAAGTAATGATCATGACTTTAAGGCATCAGTGATTTAAAAAAATATATATAATATATATATATATATATAAAGTATAGTGAACATAAAATATACATGTAATATTAGAAGAAAATATACATAATATTAGAACATGTTCATAATATTAGAACAAAGCCATCTGGGAGCATGCTAAAAGGCAACCATATAGGGATATTAGAAAGGAGAAATCACAGAGTGACTTTGTCCTTGGGATTGTATCTCAACCTAAAGTGGGTCCAGTGAGATATGTGGCAGCCCTTCCTCCCAGTAGCATCCTGGGCGTGGCTGGAGGAAGTGGTCTGGGGTCCTGGATATGGCTGGAGGAATTGGCTCAAGGATCTGGAGAAACAACTCTGCACCTGCTCATCATGCTCCCAGCAGATACTTCTAGAGCAGAAAGCTCCCCCAGCTGCCTCTGTGCAAGGTCAGAGCTGTTGTGTGTTCCTGTGTGCTTGGGTATCCATGTTCCAGCGCATCCTGCCTTGCTGCTGGACGCAGCTCAGAAACAGCCTTTCAGATAAATGCACTCCAGTTGGCTGCTTAAGAGCAATGAGACGAAATTCTGTGAGTGGTGAAGGAGGCAGTGTTTTCCAGGGATGAGTTCGTTTATATAGCCTGTCTGGCACAAGTTCAGGACACAGAAGGAGGAGGAGGGGAAGCTTTCTCTTTTGGAATTGGCCTCAGATATATAGGCCAGTATTTTATTATGAAATCAAGGTGTACATTTTTAAAGCATAAATTGATGCTTGTGTGTCTCTTATCCACTTTAGGCACAGAACATTGGTAATCCCTAAGAAGCCACTGTATGCCCATTCTAAATAAATTTGCTTTCCTGGCTCAGCCTCCAGAACTATCTTCCTGAATTTGATCTTTTTATTGTTTTGTTTTGAAGTACTGAGTATTAAACCCAGAGCCTTGTGCACCTTTAAAATTTTTATTTTAGTTTTTGAGACAGGATTTCTCTGGGTTGCTGTGTCTGGCTTCAGACTTGCTTTCCTCTAGCCTTCCCAGGTAGCTGGGATTGTAAGCATGTACTATATCACTATCTTTCTTTATTGTTTTAATACTTATGTATATATTACTGAATAACATACTCTTTATTTGCCTTCTTGAACTTATGTAAGTGGAATTTTTTTTTCATCCAACATTCTCTCTTTGACTAATATTTGATTGGTATTCAGTTCCTTTCTCGATCTTCCCACCGCAAACTCCTAGCTCATGTTCTTTTTAGATTCTTGCATTTATCTCTTTACCAGATCCTCTGTTGACAGATTCTTCTCCCAGGAACTCATCGTTCATGCTACCACCAAATATTCACCTTTAAAAGCAAAGATGAATTAAAAATCATTTTCTAGCCTGGCACCAGTATCTTATGACTTTAATCCTAGGTATTCAGGAAGCTGAGATCTGAGGATCACTGTTTAAAGCCAGCCTGGGCAGACAATTCCATGAAACTCTTTAATTAACTTTGGCTTAAGTGATAGTCTTGAGCACAAACGCTCAGGGACAGCACCCAGGCCTTAGCTAGACTCAAGTCCCAGGACTGGCGCACATACATGCACACACGCACATACACACATACAATCATTTTCTAAAAGCTTAGGTGATCTTTCTAGGTGTGGTATTGCACACCTATAATCCTAGCACTTGGGAGGTTAGGATAGGAAATTCATGAGTTGGGTTATATAATAAAACCCTGTCTCCAAAAAGCAAATGAACAAACAAACAAGAAGCATATACAATGATGTAAGACATATTTAGTATAATTTACTATTTACCATATAGTTTCTTATACTGTAAATCATATATAAACTGAAATCTTAATAATAGTGGTCTAGATAATATAATTATAGATCTTTCCATTTTTATTTTTATTTTTTTGGTGCCAGTCTGGGGGCTTGAACTCAGGACCTGGACACTGTCCCTAAGCTTTTTTGCTCAAGGCTACTGCTCTACCACTTGAACCACAGACCCACTTTCACCTTTTTGGTGGTTAATTGGACATAAGAGTCTCATCACTTTTTCTGATTAGGCTGTTTTCAAACCATGATCCTCAGATCCTGATCAGGCTCCTGGGTAGTTAGGATTATAGGCATGAGCCACTGGCTCCCAGCTTAAATATTATAATTTGTTCTTTGTGGTTTTCCCTATTTCCCCATATTGACAACAGATAACATGAAGTTGGGGAGCAGGTAAAGTACCAGTCACATTTGACTAATTTATTTTCCTACCTTCCAGGGGTTTGTTTCTAGGATGTGGCCTGGTAGAAAGATAGGGTGTGTGGTGGGTGGGGTGGGGTGGGGGGGACAGGGGTGGTATGAGGCTCTTAAGCCCTCTTCTCAGAGACACATTCATATCTAGAGCCTCTAGTTTTATTTCTGTCACCTCTGGTGCAGAAGAGCATTATTATCCTGTGTGTGGAGGGGAGCGTGGCCCTTCATCTGTCCTTCCAGACAGGGCCAGCATCACAAAAAAGCCCCAGCTGCCCTCACTCACTAAAAGGAAAAGATTTGGTTTAATATGCTGCTGGTGCTGTCTTAAAAGCCTTAATTTCATTTTCAGCGATGGTTTTAGGTGAAGTTCACTGAGACAGCAGAGCACAGGCAGAAGGCTGCACATCAGATGTTTGCCGGCTGCTCCTATAGCTCTACCAGTGAGCATGGCGTTCTGCTGGAGTCCTAAGGGTGCTTTATCTTGGAGTAAGTGGGAGTGCTGACAGGCCCGAGAGGCCACACTCACCGTTCAAATCAGATCTTGTTCTGAACATGGGAGGAAAAAAAAGGTACTGGTAGTTCTAAAAACCACAAGCAACCTAGGGATCCTATCCTTTCCTACTTTTGATATTTCCTGTAATGGCTAGTTACAGATGCTGAATGGGAAGACCTACAAGGAAGGATATAGAGATAAAGGACAAGCCACACTTCTTTTTCTTTTTTCTTTTTTTTTTTGGGTCCGGTCGTGGGGCCTGAACTCTGGGCCTGGACGCTGTCCCTCAGCTCTTCAGCTCAAGGCTAGCGCTCTACCACTTGAGCCACAGCGCCACTTCCGGCTTTTTTCTTTTTGCTTATGTGGTGCTGAGGAATCGAACCCAGGGCCTCAGGCATGCAAGGCAAGCACTCTACCACTGAGCCACCTTCCCAGCCCCACACTTCTTTTTCCTGTCACACTTTCCTTCCTTATCCAGGGGACTGGGGCACGTTCACAGGTAGTAAAAAGTGCAATAAGCACAATTGAGTTAGTTGTGAAGGATTTGTATGAAATTTTTCTAAAGCTATGAAATAATAAGTTGGATAATGACAGTGATTCCATAGATCCATTAAATAATTTTATGTTTAAATTTAATGGAATGGCACAATATGAACAAAGAAATAATAGAATTCAGTCTAATAATTTTCATAGTTTCAATTTTCATTTACTTAGACTAACAACAAATAGCATTAAATAAATAAAAAACATACCAAGGGGAGGTGAAAATGGAAAGCAACCTTTCCATTTTAGTATTTTACCAGCAGATTCTCCTCCCACCTCACAAATGATATAGTTGGCCCTGTTTCTGAATCTACAATTTCCATTGCATTGTTGCTTCTAAAACCCCCATCCCGGGGCTGGGAAGGTGGCTCAGTGGTAGAGCGCTTGCCTTGCATGCATGAGGCCCTGGGTTCAATTCCTCAGCCCCACATAAGCAGATTAAAAAAAAAAGCCAGAAGTGGCGCTGTGGCTCAAGTGGTAGAGTGCTAGCCTTGAGCTGAAGAGCTGAGGGACAGTGCCCAGGCCCAGAGTTCAGGCCCCACGACTGGACCCCAAAAAAATAAATAAAAATAAAAAAATAAATAAAACCCCATCCCTGGTTTCTAAAACTATTGTCTATATTACATTCTTAAAGTCCAGTGTGTGTGTGTGTGTGTGTGTGTGTGTGTGTGTGTGTGTGTGTGTGTGTGTGTGTGTGTGTGTGTGTGTACTGTGGCTTGAACTCAGGGCCTCAGGGCCTTTGCTCAAGGTTGGCACTCTACCACTTGAGCCATGCCTTCAGTTTTTGGCTTTTTGTTGTTAACTGGCGATAAGAGTCTTGTGGATTTGTCTGCCAGGCTTGGCTTCAAACCTCAAACCTCAAATCTCAGATACTTATAATCCCGAGTAGCTAGGATTATGAGTGTGAGCTATTGGCACCCAACTCTTTCTTTTTATAACTCTGCTGTGCAGAATCTTTACTCTGAGGAAATGGATGAAGTCTAGACCAGATTGGTAGGTCAGTACCTCAAAATACTACCATATATATTAAAAATAAGAACAACAAAGCCTAGCAAGCATACATCTTTGAAGGCAAGGACTTTATCCCCCTCTGGGTTTACCCTAATACTTTCCTTGTTTGTTGAAAGCAGTGATTTGTCCTTTTCCTCACCAAGCATGTGTGCAATTAAATTTGAAACATACTTTTCATCATGTTCTTCCAGTTCTCAAACACTGTCAAGGGCTCTCTATTGTCTTTTCCTATAAATTGAAACTCATAACCAGGCATGTCAGGCTCTATAATCTGGCTCAACCTACTTTACCCAAGTTAATCTACAGTTTCCAAATCTCCCTTAAAAGTGATTATTGTGCCAAAAAAAAAAAAAAAAAAAAAAAAAAGACCAGCTATGTAGCTCCTTGGAGTTACAGAAACTACAGATGGATAAATCATTGCCCCTTCTAGGATTATGTTGATTAAAAAAAAAGTGCAAAGTAACATTAATGTCCTCAAGTTGGAAGTTAATGATGAGCAGTGCAGACTCTAAGAGAGAATTATAAGAAATGCACTGCTGAGCCAAATGCTGGTGGCTGACACTTGTAATTTTAGCTCCTTAGGAATCTGAGAACAGGAGGGTCACATTTCAAAACCAGCCCAGACAGGACGGGTTTGAGACCCCCTTCTCAGCCCATAACTGAGTATGGTGGTATGTGCCTGTCATCCTAGCTACAACAGGAACTCTAAGATGGATGGATTGTGGTATAGACACATGCCTGGAAAGTAAGTGAGACCCTTTTTCAAAAATAAATAAATAGTGCAAAAAAAAGGGCTAAAGTTGTGGCTCAGAGATAGAACATCAGCTTGGCAAGTTCGAGGCCCTGAGTTCAAACTCCAGAATGGTTTGTTTGTTTTTTAAAGAAAAAAGAAAACTAATGCACTTCGGAGTTATTTCTGCAGGATCACTTTCCAGCTTCTGCACAATTTGGCTATCCTGTACACAGCTAGTGGGAAGGTTGCCTGAAGCTGCTGCTTGGTCCGCCAGGAAAGGGTATGGGTAGCTGGTCTTATCCTACCCTGTGGCTTCCTGCAGAGTTTTCTACCTGGAGCCTGCTCCTACCTATGGGAATCTGAAGGACATGAAATTGTAGCCATTACTAAGGGTCAGAATTTAGTATGCTGGTAATGAGCCATTAAGGAAAGCTTCAGGCAGAGACAAGCTTTTAAAGCAGTATAATCCAAGCAGGGGTTATTCTGAGTGTACCTTTGTGGGAAATTATTGTTTTCAACATGCCTGTGGGGGAGACACTCAGAATCTTAACAATGCTGGAAGAAACTCCGAGAGGCTTCTCGTCCATTCACCTGTCTTTAGTTAGAAAACCCCTAAATCTTTTCAGAAAACCACCCATCTATCCCAAACCTTTGGTAACTCCTCTAATTGTTCACCAGTCTTGATTTCAGGAGCTAGATCTGATCTTTAACCTAAAGCTCTATTAGTAATTCTCTCTCTTCATCTCATACTTCTCAGCCAACTTTAAAAGGCCCTTGTATCTACTGTTATTGTTTCATTTGTATGGTTATTATTAGCACTGATAGCACACAAAGAGCCATAAAAACACAAGCAAACACATTTTTAGACCAGTCTTGAAGCAAAGGCTTTTTAAAGTCTAGGAAAGTAGAATGTTTCTAACTTGGGAATGAGGAGTGGGCAGATAGGAGCGCAGTGACATAGTGTCGCTCGGTTTCAAGCTGTGGCCCACACCTCCAGAGCCATCATTCATTTCCCACCCAGCCTAGGAAGGAAGCTTAACATCTGTTAATATCTACTGAACTGGTAACGGGAGCTCGGACAGATGATGGGGAGGCCTTAGTAAATAGGAACATAAGGGCCTGTGGAGGGAGGGGCACTGCATGAAAACCTGCCACAACCTCCTGGGACACAAGGAAGAAAATATTTGAGTCATTACACCTCCCTTATCCTTCCCTCAAAATGTCCCTGCTAAGAGCTGAAAGGAAAATCACAGAGATTCACCTCAAAATGAAAGACACACTAAGGCCAGGGGGACTTTCTTCTTTCTTACTTTTTATTTTACTTTTCCCACTCAAAACACTGTGAGGATTTATCCATGTTGCAAAAATGTACTTCCGGTACAGACTCAAACTCGGCTAGGATGACATCTTCCACCAGTCCTGCATGTGGACTTGGGCAAGAGTTTGTCTGGGTATGTATTCCCAGGAGTGGAACCGCTTGGTAACTGGCAAAACACGTCTATGTGTCAGTAAGTTGTGTCAGATAATGCACCAAAAAGATCTCACCAGGACTAAACTCCAAGTACAAGGGATGGATTATGCTTCTTCCCATCTTAGACAACACTTGGCATTACCCTACAGGCATGTTTGCCTATTTAATGGGTGTGAAGAGATGTCCTGATGTTTTAATACATATTTATCTGACTATTTCAGGTTAGTAGCTTTTCATTTACTTCTTAGTCTTTCTGGTTTCCCTCCTATAAATTTGCCTGTTTGTATCCTTTAGTTAGCTTGCTATTGAATTTCTTTCTTATTTTTATTTTTGTTCCCTCCTAAGTGATTTGTAGGAATTTCTACGTAGTCTAGATATTTGTCTCTTGAAGGCCGAGGTAGCAGGATTGAAAGTTTGAGGCCATCTCAGGTAAAGTTAGCAAAACTCTAGTTCTTATAATAGTTTAGATATTTGTCTTTTGTTGGCTTTAGTCTTTGGGAAGACCTTGTAATTTATTAACTTTTTTCTCATTTATAATGTTCTTCATTGACAGAAAACTTAGATTTTAATGTCATCAAATTCACCATTCTTTTTTTTGCAGGGGGGTGGGGTCTGGTAGTGGGGCCTGAACTCTGGGCCTGGGTGCTATCCCTCAGCTCTTCAGCTCAAGGCTAAGGCTCTACCACTTGAGCCACAGCGCCACTTCCGGCTTTTTTCTTTTTTCTTATGTGGTGCTGAGGAATCGAACCCAGGGCCTCCTGCGTGCAAGGCAAGCGCTCTACCACTGAGCCACCTTCCCAGCCCAAATTCACCATTCTTTAGGTTTTATGGTTTATGCTTTGAGAGTCTGGAGTCTAGTCTAACAGTATAAAGTGATTTTAAAATTAGGTTGTTTTTTTTAATCAGTTTTACTTTTTTATTATTTCTTTTTTCTTCTACCCCCTCCATCCTTCCCTGTTTCCCTTCCTCCCTCCTTCACTCCCTCTCTCCCTTTCTTCCTTTTGTGATGCTGGGAATCAAACCCAAGGCCTTGTGCAAGTGCTCTATTAATGAACTACATTCCCAATGCAGCATGTTTGTTTGTTTGTTAATTCACCTAGCACTCACCTTTGTATATAGTGTATACAGTTACAACTTTACAGTTTTTCAAGATTAAACAGACTTTCTCAACATTATATATAAAACTAAACCTTTGTGTTGGATTGCATCGGATCATTCCTGTGCTTCTGGCTCTAGAACTGCTCACCAGGCTCTTTGTCATGTGATTTTGCAACATCTTTTACTGTTGACGTTTGGCTTGGCTGTATAATTTGTTTGGCTAAAGGAATGTTAGTAGGTATAATGGGAGAAGAGACATTAAATGTATTTGAGTAATTTGCCTTTACCTTTTGAGCTTCTTTAATTCCAGAATGAGATGATTGGACAAAGCTTGAACCTGGCCTGCATCCTTTAGACCTTAGCAAGTTTTGATAGATGCTGTTGATATCAGCCAAATCTCAGTTCATGGGAAAGAAAAATAAATGACTGCCATCAGCCCCTGATATTTGAGGGTTATTTATTATGCTGGTTCTGGTGCTTGAACTCAGATCTGCTAAAGGCTAACACTCTACCACTTGAGCCACAGCTCCACTTTCAGCTTTTTTGGAGATTTTCAGTTAATTGCAGATAAGAATCTCATGGACTTTCCCACCCAGGTTGGTTATGAACCTTGATCCTCAGGTGTCAGACTCCTCAGTAGCCAGGATTAGAGGTGTGAGCTAGTCATGCCCAATGGTTATTTGTTTGATATTATTATTATTATTATTATAGCAAGCAACAGTTGACTGTGTCAATATTCTCTCTTCATGGGGTTATGCTGTCACCATGATCACATATCAAGTTCTGAGAGGTTAATGAGTTGTTTCTGCCCCATGGTTCTAGATGTCTTTTTCTATATCTTATAATGTGCCGTAACATCTGTGAGGGAAAATTTCCTTTCTCTGCTTTTCTTTTCCAAAAATGACCAAGTTAGCTGGCTGTGGTGTCACATGACTATAATCTTAGGACTCAGGAGACTGAGGCCAGCTTCATATATGTGTCATGACCCTGTCTTAAACTAAAAAAATGGCCAGGATATAATAGGATTTATTCTTCTGCATATATTTTTAAGAATAAGTAAAATTTCCTAATTCTCATTGTGTTTATGAATACATTTAGAGATCATTAATATCTTATTGATGTTACATTATTCCTGTTACATCATTCCATCCATAAAATTAGATATATCTCTATTTCAGTTTATTTTGAAGTCCTTTAATTGAGTTAAATTTTTTTCCAAGAAGATTTTGTGCATTTTCAAGTTAATTCCGGGAAGACGGTAGATTATTTGCACTTGTAAGTACTATCTTATTTTAAGGTTGTTAGTACAAAGATGTAAGAATACTTCCGGCTTTCATGAATTGATACTGTATTAGGGTATATTGCTGCATCAGCAGTAGGTTTGGTTAGAAGTAGCAAATATACAAATGAAAAGTGTTATGATGAAATACAGGTGTGTGTGTGTGTGCTGCTCCTGGGGCTTGAACTCAGGTCTGGGCACTGTCCCTAAGCTTTTTTTGCTCAAAGCTAGTGCTATACTATTGAGCCACAGCTCCACTTTGGGCTTTTTGGTAGTACATTGGAAATATGAGTCTCATATACTTTCCTGTCCAGGCTGTCTTCAACCCTGGATCCTCACAACGCAGCCTTCTGAGTAGCTAGGATTACAGGCATGAGCCACCGCCATCTGTCTTGAAATAAAGGTTTATTCCAGAAATTTGCAGCGATTAGCCAATATTGTTATAGCAGGTTTTTTCTATCTTGGTGCTTTGCCATGTGTGGCTTCTAAAGCCTGGTTCAGCTCATGGTCTAAAATGATTGCTAAACCACCAATCATTATGTTCCCTTTCCAGATGGAAGGAAAGAGGATGAAGGCACACCTTCTCTCTTTAAGAATGTATGTACTACCCTGTTTACAATCCATTGCCTGGAACATAAGCAATACTTAGCCACAAGGGATGCTGGTAAATGTTTTTATTCTGCTTGGCCATGTGCCCTTGTACTATGGAAAAAGGGGAGAACAACATCTCTGTCCCTTTGCTTTCTGAGAGCTTTCTCTTTCCATTTGGCTTTTCCCTATGATTGATCAAATTAATACAGATCTTCCCAGTTTTGCTTCCTTTTTTTGCTTCTGCCATTTAATTTTTGTCCTCCTTAAAAAATTTTAATTTTGGAAGCCAGGACCCTTAATAGTACATAAACTTCAGTGGAATATGTTACATGTTAATATCCCTTTCTATATATTTTCTTCCTTTATAATTTCTTTTGCTTAATTTTCTGAAAAATATCATTAATAAGTGATGTACTTTCTCAATATGTCCTCTTAGTTTTTTGAGATAAATGACATTGATGGGTTTGTGATGTTAAAACATATTTGAATGTAGAGTCTATCTACTTAATGTATTATGTTTTCATGAGATAACTAAATAGAAGGATATGTTTGTCAGCTTTCTATTACTGTGACAAAGTATCTGAAGTAGTCCCCTTGTAAGCAGTAAAGGCTAATTTTGATCATGGTTTCAGAGGTTTCAGGTCATCTTTGATTGTCTGATTGTTTTGGGGCCTGTGGTAAGGTTGTATGTCATGGCAGGAACATGTGGTAAGAGCAAAGATGTCCACTTCGTAGCAGCCAGAAAATGAAAGAGTGAAGAAGGGTTCAAATAGTCTCTTTAGGGCCCATGCTCAGTGATTTCCTTCCACTAGGCCCCACCTCTTAGTCTGCCAACTTCCAATAGCACTACAGGCTTCCAATGTGTGGATCTTTGATAGCTATTCAAAATCCAAACTGTAGAAAGTGACTCTACAGATACATTCTAAAGGCCTGAAAGTGAATTTCAAGATTTTTCCTAGTTCAGTGAAGGAGCATCTTGGATTGAGTTAGCTTATATATATATATATATAAATTTGGCCATTATGCTAATAGGTGAGAATGGCCTATTTTCTCCAACTGTCTTCTTTCAGATTCATAATCTCATTCTGGGTGTGTGTGTGTGTGTGTGTGTGTGTGTGTGTGTGTGTGTGTGTGTGTGTGTGTGTGTGTGTGTGTGTGTGTGTGTGTGTGTGTGTGTGTGTCTGTGTGTCTGTGTGTCTGTGTGTCTGTGTGTGTGTCTGTGTGTGTTGTCTGTGTGTGTGTGTCTGTGTGTGTGTGTGTCTGTGTGTGTGTGTGTCTGTGTGTGTGTGTGTTTCTTCCTATGCTTCCTCTTTCTCACATGGCTTTTTTCTTCATTTCTTTTGTAATTTGGATTGTGAGGTCATGTTTGCTCAATATTTATATATAGGAATCCTGAGAGGTCTGGGATGAATCCTTTATCTGTGATAAATAATTTGCTTTTGCTTCCTGGTCCATGTGGGTAATACATGGGAGAATAAAATCTAATTGAGATCTACCACCTTAACAAATGTCTAGATAACAGTAAAAAGGAAATCTTTTATCACATGCTGTTTGGATTTTTTTCCATTTAAAATAATTACACATAGGATTTGTAACCACAACAGATTAGAAAGTATTGAAAAGCAAAGCGAAAATTAGATAAACATGAATCAAATTCTGCTTATCGCTAGCAAACACATGTAAAGGCTTCCTAGACTTTTCCTCAAGGTCCTATATAAATGTTACCTGTCTATATTTTTGAGCCTCTCAACTATATTGTGAGAATAACCACCAGTCTTAGCATATCACTAGTCTCCAGTGTTTGGAAGAAAAACAACACTAACAATATAAGGATACTATTTGTATTTTGAAATTTGCATTTTGTAAAGTAGATTCCATGTTGGAAAAAATCTACATCTGTGAACTTTGAAGTCATAAACTAGTAAGCTCACACATATATCATAGACTCATATACAAGCTTAATGTAGTGATTTTTAGGCTTATATATTATTTGATATTCTCATACTTTTTAGTGTTGTAGTTATAAGATATATCCATGTTATTTATTATGTATGTATGGATTATGTACTATGAATAGATATACGTATGTTTTTGGACACAGAGTTTCTCTGTGTATCCCATGCTAACCTCAAACTTACAACTCTTGCCTCAGCTGGAATTATAGGTACACACCAATACATCTTGCTTTCCCTGTGTCATTTATGAAATACAGTTTGCCAGCTTCATTCTCTTTTTTTTTTTTTTTTTTTTTTTAGGACTTACCCTATACCCAAGGCCTGTGTATAAGGGACAGAAGTGATCACAAGCATGAAAAATAAAAAGCCTATAGGAAAGAGAAAAGAGACCTCTGAAAGGAAAAGAAGAGGAAGAAAGAAAAAAAACAAGGGTTCTCAAAGTACTTATTTATATTATTCTTATGTTCTAAATTTTAATATTTATTTAAGTGATGTGGAGTATTTGCTTAAAAAGTAGATGTTCTGAGAAGGAAGGGTTAAGAAAGAGTGACAGAGAAATCTAACGATTATCATTCAAAGCCAGCTCAGGCAGCAAAGTCCATTAGACTCTTATGTCCAATTAATCACTAAAAAGCCAGAAATGAAGTTGTAGTTCAAGTGGTACAGCACTATCCCTGAGCACAAAAGCTCAGGGAGAATGCTCAGGACCTGTATTCAAGCCCCAGGACTGGCACCAAAAATAAAAACAAAACCAAAAACCAAGTGATGGTGAATTTGATCAAAATATGTCATATGCATGTTGTAAGTATCACAATGAAGCTCTTTTACAACTTGTGCTACTAACTTTTAAAAAGTGGACGTCCAGGGATGACCTAAAGAGATAATGACTCAATAGGCCCCAGAGCAGACCCAGGACTCTGGGTGGGCCTTACATAATACTTTAAGAATCCTAGAATAGAGAGAGCAGAATTAGAAAGTAACACTTGGTGGGGACTGGAAACATGCCAATAACAAAGGACAATGGGGCCATTTCTGCCACAAGATGCTAAGCCTGGGTATTTGGAGATCCTCTGATCGATTCTTGTGTATAGCTACACTCAGAAGCTTCTACATTATTAGTTTCATCACAGCATATAGAACAATAACCAGCTATATTCACCTATCCATAAACTCAGCAGAGGAAATAAGCAAAAGGTTTCCTAAAATGTATCATTAGTAATTCTTCAGTGTAGTGCTGTAACCCACATTAGGCATGGAGCATTTCCCCCCACTAGTTTATGCAGCTTACCATAGAGTGATCTGGCTAAGGGAACACTGTTGTGTGGCGCATCACACCTCGGGGGCAGGGTGCACTAATTTCTTTGCCCTGCAGACTTCCAAAGGAGTTTCAATACATGGAAACACCCACACGTTCACAAGATGTGTGCTACAGGAAGGTCGTGGCACAGATCATTTTTATGAGTGAATTCCAGAACTACAGGAAGAAATCATAGAATAGGGCTAAAATCAGAAGTCGAAGAGGTGAGAGGTGACAGGCTTATGTTACAACTAAGCTTAGGGGAAGGATCTGTATCATAAAGTGACAATAATCAAGGAAAGTCAATATGGCTAGAGGAAATGGTCTTCACTTAATATCTCAATTCTAGAGCACTGTAGGATTCAGTTATATCTATCTGTCTGTCATCTCTCTCTCTCTCTCTCTCTCTCTCTCTCTCTCTCTCTCTCTCTCTCTCTCTCTCTCTCTCTCTCTCTCTCTCTCTCTCTCCTCTCTCTCTATCTACCTATCTCACTTCAAGACCCTAAATAAAATCTTCTGCCTCTTTAGTTGACACACATGTGGAAAATAGATATTGTGTGTTCAAAGTAGACCTGAACAGGAATGCAATGTCTGATTTGTCTTTCGTTGGTTTCTTGGCAGGGCTCGATTGTTTTAAGCTTCAAGAATGCACTTCGTGGGGAAGAAGGTACATTGCTGCTAGTGTTTGGTTTGCAGGGGAGGGGGGAAATCTCTATTCATCACCAGTAGGGGAATAATCATGACTTCCAAGTTCAAGTGCATGTAAAGAGTTAAGAGTGTGTGAAATGGTTCCTGGATAGTGGCCAACCTCTTGAGAAACGCCGTCCCTCTTGGGAATCGGCAGAGAGGATATTCAGTGGGTGCGCCCTGCCATGGGCCAGGACTGCCTTCGGGGTTCAAGGTGAGGAAGTAGGAGAAAGGCGGGTGGGACGTTTGGTGTGGAATATGAACATGTATATATATACATATTATATATATATATATATATGCGCACTCAAAGGGCACAGCCCATACAGCTTCGCTGCCGCTTGCTGAGAAGTGCCGCCCACCCCCTCGCCCCCTGAAACTCCCAGTAAAGCCGGCGTTCGTGTCCAGGAGCCGTTTCAACCGGCCCACACGCTAGTCCGAGTCGCCCACGAAACAGGCAAAGCCTGGGAGCAGGGGCAGTGGTCAAGCCCTGGGTCTCTCGGGCAGTTTCGGGCTGCTTCATCCGCCGGACCTCACCCGGGACTGTCTTCAGGAGTAAGCACTGGGTGGACTCGGGGCCAAGTTTGGGTCTGATTCACCCCCCACGCCTGGGCAACCCCCAGGGCTGGGGTCTGGCTGCAGGGGCTCCCAGGCAGCGCCCGGCAGGAGGCTGCGCGGGGGCCATCCTCGGCCGCCACCTCCTCCCGCGGGCGTGGAGCCGGCAGCACAGCCAGTCCCTATCGCTGTCACGCAGCCAGCAGCACCCCGCCCCTCCCCACCAGCCCTCACACTGCTATTTGCGTGACTGACCCGAGCCAGGCGGGCGGGAGGACCGCGCAGAGGAGTGGGGAGGGAGGGAGGGAGGGCGGGACCGCCTGGACCCGCCCGCTCCTTCCCTCGGGCTAGCCACTTTCTCCTCCTCACTGGTCACATGCCTGCGTCAATCACTCCCGCTCCGCGCTTGGATTGGCAGAAGGCGCAGTTGGGGCGGGCAGAGTGACTCCGCCGGTCTCCAGCCGCTTGTCTTTCCCTCCACCCTTCAACGTCCACCCACCTCTCCCCACCCCCCACTCCACTTCCCCCCACCTGGTTCGCGGCAGTGTCCTTAGAAGACTCATTGGGCCAGGGGCGAAGCCAGCCGCCTAGCGAGCCACGTCGCTATTGGAGAAGACTCACGTCCGTTGGAGCGGCGAGCCTCTTCATTGGATGGCTCTGCTCCGCATCCCGCCCCCTCAACGCCTGGCTCTCCCGGTCGCCTCCTCCCCTTCTGGTTCTCCCTCGGCCCCTTGCCCCGCCCGCTCGCCTGCGGGTCCCCGCCGCATCTCCCCGGTCCAGCTGGGCGGGGACTGCCGTACGACTCTGTAAAGTCTGTGAGTCACTGCACAACCCATCAATCCAATTAAATGTCTTGAGCGAGCCGAGCAGGCGGTGCTGCCGCTCGCCCCGCCGCGGCCGCCCCTGCTCGCAGCGCCCCTCTGATCCATGGCTGTCAGTCTGTACTTGTTAGGGTGCAACGTCCTCCTCCCTCGCCGCCTTCTCCTCGGGAGCCGCGGCAACTTCCCCTCGGCCCGCCGCCTCCGCCTCTCGGGGGCCGCGGAGGCATGGGATAGACCCGGAGCCGCCTCCCGCCGGCGCCCCTCCCGCCCTCGCTCACTTTCGCCCCTTTAAAGTCTGGTCCTCGCTCGCTCGCTCGCTCGCCGGCTAGACCTTGGTTGACAGTCCATTCTTCCTCCCCACCCCGATTCTCAGTCCCCTCACGGGGCCGGGGTCGTCGGGACCGGTGGGCTTGGTTAAGGGAGCTCCCTCCCCCCATCCTGTTCGTCTTTCTACCTCCCTCTTCGGTCGTGACTCGGTTTCCCTGCTCCTCTCCACGCCCACCCATCCAAGTCACCGTCCTGCACCCGAGTGACGCACCGACACCCCCGCCCACAGCCCAGACGTGTCCCCTCCCCTGCTGCCACCCCGAGCCGTCTCGGAGCTGGACCAGGTGCCTACTTCTTCATAGAAGGGTGAGTACGGCCCCCCACACACACTTTGGAGGGGGGGAGGGCGTCTGAAAAAATGTGGTAGGCAGTCCACTTTGGGGGAGGGCAGGGACCAGGCGATGGGTTGGAGGCAGTGGTCCGGTGTGGATTAGAGGGGGCGCCCCCCCTCCCGGGCGCCCCCCTCCCCGCCCTTAGTCACCACCAGCCCCGCCGTATTTCTAGGTGCAGCCAGCCCTCCACCGTGGGGGCATGGTACCGCTCATAAAAATAATTGGCCATGGCATGCTTTCTGTCTCTTGCCTGCCTGGTGTGCTCTAATACTCAGCGATGTGATCTGATAGACGGTGTGGCCGGCCAAAAGTGTAAAATGACTAATGGGTACGTTTGCGTCTACATCGAAGTTAACTTTTATTTAATCAAAGGTATTTTTAATTTGAATGCATGGTGATAGAGGAAGAGAAGACTGGTTGCCTAGTGGCGTCACTCCGTGCTTTTATTTTTAAAATAATTCTATAGCTGCTTTTTAAAAAAAAAATCAGTTGAATTCCGTATTAAAGGTTATGAAGTCTTTGAAGCTGTTGGAGGAAAGCAAGGTAAGATGGAAATTCAGGTTGACACTTCACTGGGTTTCAGGCAGGCATTACAACACAGGATTTTGTAATTTTGACAACAGAGCGGAGTATGTTAGGGACAGAAGAGAAATAGGGATTATGTTTCTTCTTGTTGTTTGTTTTCTGTGCTGGTACTGGGGCTTGAACTCAGGGCCTATGGCTCTCCCTTATGTTTTTTGCTCAAGGCTAGCACTCTACTACTTGAGGCACAGTTCCATTTCCACCTATGTGGAAGTTAATTGGAGATAAAGAGCCTCACAGACTTTCCTACCCTGGTTGCTTTCGAACCTACCTCTTGAGCAGCTAGGATTTACAGGCAGGAGCTACCAGTGCCTGGCTGTGGATTATGTTTCTTTTGATAATGAGCTTTTGTTGAAATCGACTCTTTGGATAGGTCATCCTACAGAATTTTGTACATTTTTTTACTTTGGTGGTGGTCTATGGCTCAAAAGTACACAGTCCCTGCTGCCTCTTTGCTTTCTGAAAGGCTTATCTTCTGTATCTTTAGTAGTCTGAGAGAAAAGTAAGAATTATAAGAGATGGTTACTCTGAATTAGCTTTTGAGGGCCGCTGTTTAGGACGCAGCTGTTTTAAATTGCTCTTACTCTTTTTGAATCAAGTCCTGGGCTAGTTGTCCACAAGATTCAAATTAGGCCAAACCAAACATGTTTTGAAATATTAAAGGACAGGAAAGACCTCTTAGTAGTTTATTCTCTGCTTCTCTTTCAGACTAACTAGAATAAGTTGTTACTAAATTTAATTTTAAAGAATAGGCTGTTCCTGTACTCAAATCTGCCAAGTTCCTTCAGAGAGACTTCTTTTTAAAGAGCAGAAATGTGTTTATGATCAGTTCGAAGTGGCAAAGTTGAAAAGTGACTTACATGTAAGTGCTGTCTTGTAGAGTGCCCCTAGAACTTTCAGTGTGTATCTGGAAGACTTAGACAAAGCCCTTTTTGAATTGATTAAGATAGTTCACCATGTGACATTTTTCACGAGGGTGAGACTAAGTCTTTGAAAGGCTTCATAGCACAGGGGAGCCATCTTGCCTGAATTTGAATCTTGTCACCATCCCTCACTGGCTCTGGGACCTTGGGTAGGTTTCTAGTTTGCCCAGTGCTGATTGGCAAGGTAAATGGGAAGGAAGGTTTGTCTTAACAGGGTTGTTGCAAGGATTAGTGAAAGTGCTTGTCAAGGAGCACTGAGTGTTAGCACTCCATCCTCAACATGGGCAGAGCCGGTGTCCAGTGGAATAGGTAAGAATCTGATTCCTAAAACCTAGTTTAATCACTATGCCCTCTGAAGTTAGCTGGTAGCCTCGCTAATTGCTGGAGCCCAGCACTTCCATATCAGCCTGAACAATATAGTGAGATATTGTCCTCAAACTACAATAACTAAATAACAACAACAACAAAAATCTGACCTCTAGAATCAAATTCTATAGGTTTCTATAGGTTCAAATCTTGATATTTCCTGTTGCCATCTCTGACCTTGGACCAGGTGCCTTTCAATCCCTCATCTGTCAAAGGGAATAATATTTCATAGGGTTAACGTGAGGATAGTGACTTCATAAAGATTTTGTATAGTGTTTGATACTGCTTTCCAAATTGCTCTCTTTGGGTCATTTGTATACCTTGAAAAATGGATGACTACTTTTTTTTTAGAAGCACATTTTTATAAAGGCGTAATCATTGCTGTTAATAAATTAGCAGTTATTTCTCAACATGTATGATATGTGAGCTAGAGTTTATATGAAATTTTAAGAAATTTAGTTAGTAAGCAGGGCATTGTAGTGTGCTCAGGAGGTTGAAAATTTGAAGCCAGCCTGGGCTACATAGTAGTAAGACCTTGTCTAAAAAAAGAGAAGAAGAAAAAATTTGAATTATTGGATGAACAGAATTGAGTTCTGTTATTGGATGAGCTATTGGATGAGCTAAGTTTACTGCTCTTTCATTAAAACTTGGATAATAGAATGAACATGCCTCCATTATAGTTATAATACATATTATAAGTTGTATCTGTGGGTTTCTCCTCTACTAAGCAGAAAGCTCTTTGAGGGTAACAATGATGCTTCAATCAGGCATTATCAGGTGCCTTAGTAAAGGGCCTAGAATGTAAAGAAGAGTAATTAGTACTTGTGGAATTAATTGTACAATGTTATACACAAGCTGTTCATATGTACTGGAATGAATGTGATGAATGATATTGTAGAGAATACTGGTATTTATATAATTGAATTGAAATCTCACTTATTTGTAGCTAAAGAATATTATATAACTAAGTATTGTAGTAACAATATAATATAGTTTTGTTAAGAAACACTGTTTCACTTTGAAGATTAAATTGAAAAGGTAATATCTTCCTTTATTACCTGACTTGTCCATTTTTTAATCATAAGACTGTCTGACTCCTAAACTTCTGTCCTTAATTAATGTGAAGTAGACAAATTAGCTTATGAATGAATGTGTTATTCCTTGCTTCTGAATTAATTAAAGGAGAATCCATCAACCTTAGCAATGTAAAATAAAATGGCGTCATTTCTATAAGGATGAAAGCTTTATATCTCTTTTTATTCAAGAGTAAAACTCTTTCTCTTGAATAGCCTTAATAATAATTACCTATTGAAATATCTGCAGTAAATAGTGTGGTAGGAATCATAAAGGAGGTATATTTAATTTGAAAATAAGACACTTAAACTTTAAACCACACACTAGGTATTACACAATTAGGAAAAAATAGTTTTTTTTGTTTGTTTTTTTGTCGGTCGTGGGGCTTGAACTCTGGGCCTGGGAGCTGTCCCTCAGCTCTTCAGCTCAAGGCGAGCGCTCTACCATTTGAGCTACAGCACCACTCCGGTTTTCTGGTGGTTTATTGGAGATAGGAGTCTCACGGTCTCTCCTGCCCGGGCTGGCTTTGAACCGCGATCCTCAGATCTCAGCCTCCTGAGTAGCTAGGATTACAGGCGTGAGCCACCAGCGCCCGGCTGGAAAAAATAGTTTTAAACAAGCAAAATTGATGGAGTCTACTACTTGCTTCATTTATAGAACCATTCTATTTTACTTGTCAATAAAATCCAGTTTAATTACTATGCCCTCCAAAGTTATAAAATGCAAGAACTATCTTTAATAAAAGAAGGAGTCTCAATAAGAAAGTCTGAATACTAATCTACTCAGAAGTCTTACCATGTTCCATAACATTGTTACAACTTTTTAAGTATATGAGATATCTATTATCATGTGGATCATTTTTCTGTATAGAATCTCTTAACCAAATTATGTTAATTGAACACATTATATTACATTCTTTTTATTGGCTAAAATCAGTTTTAAGAAAACTTACCTCAGGGCTGGGAAGGTGACTCAATGGTAGAGCGCTTGCCTTGCATGCCTGAGGCCCTGGGTTCGATTTCTCAGTACCACATAAAGAAAAAAGAAAAAAAGCCGGAAGTGGTGCTGTGGCTCAAGTGGTAGAGCGCTAGCCTTGAGCTGAAGAGCTGAGGGACAGTGCCCAGGCCCAGAGTTCAGGCCCCACGACCAGATCCCTCTGCCCCCCCAAAAAAAAGAAAAAAAGAAAACTTACCTCTTTTTTTGTTTTGTTTTTGAGATAGGATTCTGCTACATAGCTCAAGCTTGGCTGGAATTGTGATCCTTCTGCTTTGGCTTGAGAGTGCTTGGCATTATGGGCATGCACTACCACTCCTGGCTGTTCATAAAAACAGTTAATGTAAGAGAAAACTTTAACAAAAGAATTTATAGGCACTTAGAACACTTACGTGTCTGGTCTGCAAAATGAAAGGACTCATATTTTTCACTTGACACATTTTAGCATAACTCATATCTCTTGTTTGTATTTTAGTTTTTTTTTTTTTTTTTTTTTTTTTTTTTTGTCGGTTGTGGGGCTTGCACCCTGGGCTTGGGCACTGTTCCTGTGCTCTTAAGCTCAAGGCAAGCACTCTTACTGCTTGAGCCACAGCAAAACTTTGGTTTTCTAGTGGTTTATTGGAGATAAGAGTCTCACGGATTTGCTGCCCGGGCTAGCGTTGATCCGTGATCCCCAGATCTCAGCCTCCTGAGTAGCTAGGCTTACAGGCATGAGCCACCGGCACTCAGCTGTTTTAGCTTTTTTGTGTGTGTGAAGATGTTTTGTGAAGATGTTTTATGGACATGTGCAATGTTGCCTTTTTTTTTTTTTTTTTTGGGTCCGGACATGAACTCTGGGCCTGGGCACTGTCCCTCAGCTCTTCAGCTCAATGCTAGTGCTCTACCACTTGAGCCACAGCACCACTTCCGGCTTTTTCTTTTTGCTTATGTGGTGCTGAGGAATCGAACCCAGGGCCTCATGCATGCAAGGCAAGCGCTCTACCACTGAGCCATCTTCCCAGCCCCCTTTTTCTTTCTTTCTTTTTTTTTTTTTTTTAAGAAGGAATCCTGCTGTTGCCCCCCTGGGGCCTTGAAGTGCTAGGTTCAAATGATCCTTCTATGTCAGCCTTCCAAGAAGCTGCAATTACATGTTGTGGCATGTTACTTTATCTCTCATGTTTCCAACTTTTAAAAATACAAGACTTGTGAAGAATGACTTGGAAAGAAGAGAAAACAGGAGTAGACGTAAACATTAGGCATTGTGATTTCTATGCTTATTTATCTCTCTCTCTCTCTCTCTCTTTTTTTGCCGTTCCTGGGGTTTGAACTCTTGAGAGGCTTGGACACTGTCCCTGAGCTTTTTTTGCTCAAAGATAGTATTCTACCACTTTAGCCACCGCTCCACTTTCAGCTTTTTTTTTTTTTTTTTTTGGTTAATTGGAGATAAGAGTCTCAAGGACTTTTCCTGCCTTGGCTGGCTTCAAACTGTGATTCCCAGATCTTAGCTTCCTGAGTAGTTAGGATTATAGGTATGGGCCATCAGTGCCTGGCTACTATGCTTATCTTTTAACATTAGAAGAATGGATCTGCTCAGTGATAAAAAGAGAGAAAAATAATATATGCATTATTTCATTACATTAGCATAGGATTAGGCCCATTGAGGTCTGTGTTTGGTGATACTGCTGATCGGCACCTGTCGTCAGACATTCCACTTAACCCTCACTACTGTTCTCTTCCTGGTGGGAAGAGGGAAGGCTGTTATCCACCTTTCACTCTTTAGAAGTTGTTGAGTAAAATGCAGGGGCTCTGCAAAACCATCTGAAAATGACAAAGGCCAAATAAGGACAAAATAAACATTAACATTTAGAAGTGGGTTTTTTTTTGTCCTGTTCTTTGGAAGAATTTGTCTTAACCCAGGGCATTTTTAAATTTTGAAAGAGATTTTTTTATTGATATGTTCACAAAAATATCGAATGGTCTTCCCAAACAGGCAAGGGCTTTACCACTTAGCTGGACCTCAACTCTCCAAAGTACCTTAAAAAAAACAAGCAAACAAAGAACTTTGATTTAGTTGAATGGAGCTTTAAATGTTGACACTACTTTTCTGTACATTGTAGGTTATAGCCAATGTTAATGAGTTAAGAACAAACTTGATATCTGGGGAATAGTACATTTTATTACATTAAAGTTTGCAAAACTTGTATTTGTGTTACAATAAAAAACATTGAGGCTTAATCAGGTTCCGTTAGAATGAATCAGATTTTACTTTTTGACAATACTGGGGTTTAAATGTATGGACTCATGTTTTATACGCAGGTGCTTTACCACTTAAGCCAGGCCTCAAATCTCTTTGACTTTAGTTATTTTTCAGGTAGAGTCTCAAGACGTTGCCCCAGCTGGCCTCAGACCTTTCTCTTGCTTTAGCCTCTCAAGTTCAGGGGTTATAGATGTGCACCACCATGCCAGACCCTACCTGTAATCTCAGCTCTCTAGAAGCTCAGGCAGGAAGATGAAAAGTTTGAGGTCAACCTGGGTACATAGTAACACCCTGTTTTGAAAAAAAAATACATGCATAGATAAATATATTCAAAGGGAAAATTAGTCATGTTGTTTATTTTTAAATTTCAAAAGAAATACTTGGCTATGGGACCCTCTTTATACTCCATGTATAGTGAGTGCAGTGAAATACGCACATTTCAGAAAATAGTGCTTGGAAGATTTGCTTTATACCAGTTCTTCATTTAGGATGGCTAGTGAAGGCATGTACAGAAAGTCTATATTTTAAGGAATTCATTTTTCTTGTCTCTAAAAATGAAATAAGAATCATTAAAATTTAAAAGTCAAAAGCCTTGCAAGAGTCATACCTGCCTTCTTAACAGCCTAGTAAGTAAAGGGTCCTGAGTTCAAATCCCAGTATAGCCCAAAACAAAAAAATACAATAAGTAAAAAGTTAGCAACTTCTTTTTTTGCACTGGTACTAGGGCTTGAATTCAGGGCCTTGAGTTCTTCCTTGGCTTTTTCCACTCAAGCAACACATCTACCTCCATCTTTTTGCTGGTTAATTGATGATAAGAGTTTCATGGACTTTTCTTGATGGGCTAGCTTCAGATCTCCATCCTCAAACCTCAGCCTCTTGAGAGCCCAGATTACAGGCATGAGCCACCAATTCCCAGCTTAATGCATATTTGAAAATATATTGCCCTTTAGTTCTTATTGTTCAACAGCCAACTATTTGAAACACAATAGTCAGAATAGTCTGTTTTCTTCTCCCCTTTGGAATTTCAGTTTTGTATTGATGTTCTATGTGGTGGTGTGTGTAAATCTTTAGCAATGAATATTTACTTTTAACATATCGAATAATGACCCAAACCCTCTTCTGCTTTAACATTGTTTTCAATTTTCATGTTTCCCTGTTAGTTTACCTTTTCCTTATATGTGACATTTTTCTTATTTGTTGTATGCCTTTCCCATGAATCATTGGGATTCTTTTGTCCTTGACCAAAGTAGTATTTTCCCCTTTGGCTCTGTGTGCATTTGCTTCTGTAGTATAGTATAGAGTGGAGGATTTTTTTAAAATTTCAGTCTGCCTTATTAGACTAATGGAAAAACCTATATGGAAAAGTATCCTTTGCCTTATCTTGAAAGATGAGCTTTTCAATCATTTTATCAGTGAGCCACTTTATAAATTTAAGATCAAGTTTTAGCTTTTGTGAAGTGGTGGTAACAAGAAAAAAACTGGAACATATTTATCAGTTACTGCTGTAGTTAGTTACTGGTGTAAGTAATATAATGAAAAACTGTTCCATATTTGTTATTGATGTTCCATTAATCTATTGGGGGAGCAGGGTGGGGAGAAATCCCAGAGAATTTTTCCTGTCCACACTACCTGGGAAGGCCTCAGACATTCAAGCTTTGTTTTGCTCAGGCCCGGAACCTAGTGAGCTTTGGAGACTGCTTCTGGATGACCACAGTCACCTGATTGTGTGTGGAGTAGCTGGCCTGGGAACGCCACAGCAGTGAGAGAAGCAGTTCTTTGGTTGAGATTTGTTTTGTTTTGAACTCCTTAAAACCAGAGAACATCAAGCCATGCATATGGTGAAGTTTACCAGGACTCACATTGTAGGATGATTAATGGTCTCTGGTGAAGTAGTATCGTCTTTATTGTCTGCCAGGCTTCTGTGTAAATGAAATGTAGCCCTTGAGTTTATTTTTGTTTTGACTTAAAAGGGTCTTTTTACTCTGAAAATCAAAGTAAGAAATGAATATTTCTTTCTTTCTTTGTGATGCTGTGAATTGAACCCAGGAACTCATGGACCCTAGGCAAATGCTCTACAACCAAGTCATACCCTACAACCCCAAATATGCATTGTCAAACAAGATGTATGTAAAAAATCCTGTGAGAGTTGAGTACCAGTGTAATCCTAGATATTCAGGAGGTTGATATCTGATGACTGCAGTCTGAAGCCAGCCTGGCAGAAAAGTCTGTGGGACTCTTACCTCAAATTAACTACCAAAAAGCCAGAAGTGGAGCTGCTGCTCAAGCCATAGAGCACTAGTCTTGAGCATAAAAATTCAGGGACAGCATCCAGGTCTTGAGTTCAAGCTGCAGGACTGGCATGCATGTGCACGTGCGCACGCACACATACACACACACACACACACACACACACACACACACATAAACACAAACACACATACACACACACACAAATATCCTGTATATTGAAACTTTTCCTAAGGACTTAAATAAACTCTTAAACGAACTCTTAGAGAATCTTTAAGAGTTTCTCAAACTACTTGACATTGTTCAGATTTTTAGATTGCATTAGATAAAATGAATCTTCCTTTTGACTTAGGAAACAGTCTGTTGTTATTTTTTATTTATCAACAATTCAAATAGAAAATTAGATAAACTGCATTTCAGAGTTGATTAAATAAGAGATTTTTAAGAATAGAAATTGTGCTTTATAGTATCTGTGCCTTAGGGAAAAAGCTTAATCTACTAGACACCTGTATCCATTTTGGCTTCCATTTGGTCACTCAGCGAGTTGATTAAAGCAATATTTATTGAGCACCGACCATGTGCCAGCTCGTGTCATCAGGCACTTGTGGTGTAGCTGTAAAGTAAAGAAATGAACACTACCATCCTTGCGGAAACGAGATAACAAGCTTTTGGTGTGCACAACAGCCTGTTATCTGGTATTTGGAGTAGTCATAACTAAACATTGTACAGTAGTGACCAGAAAAATTAAGTATTCTTCATGTGGATTTTATGTCCTTTGATATTGTGTAAAGGAAATCCTAAATCCGAAGTACTAAAACAAAATTCCACCCAAATGGACAATTTTTATTTGAATTTTAGTTGAAATATTAAAAAAATAAAACCCAATACTGTTACCAGTCGTTTTCACCAGAAATTATGAATCTTTCTCATTTACTAAGCTGGGGAGACTTTACAGTGGATATGGTGTGAAGTTTCTCTTAGGATTTTTTTACCCACTCAAAGTTGTTTTCTCCTGTTCCTTTGTGACAGAGCCTGGAAAAAAAAAAAAAAAAAGGTAACCCTGAAAGTTGCCCAATGGAAATGTAGTCATCTGATTATATTGCACAATTAGCAAGAAAATCTTTAGTTTGTTTTGTCTACTGTATGTTAAGAACTCATTTTTGTTTTGTTTCAGTGGCTGTACTTGTGTCATTTTTCTATATAAACAAATAAAACCTTCAGTGTTCATTTTTTTACCTCAAGTATTCAAGTAGATAATCCTGTTTTTATGCAGTGCAAGTAACATTTATTCCATAGAACATATAAGGTAATGATTATCATTATTTTATTTTTATTCATAAATATTTAAAGCCTGCTCTAAGTGCTAGGGAGTATGAAAGATGATAATAAGACATGGCAGCTGCCCGTAATGGTGCTCGTGGTCTAGCTGGATACAGAAGATTTCCACATGGAAATGAAATCTTTCCTACTTGGCAATATGTAATTTAGCATAAAGAGGAGTCCAGGTTATGTCAATACTGTATGCTAGATCCTCAGTTAGGCAGACTGGCCTTCTAGAAGTTCTGGAAGGCTTTTTTAGGAACCCATCCTTTATTATCTAAGCAAAAGTGATTAGAAGGCCTTCTCTATGCCATGGGTACCTAGGGGTGTCCAAACTACTACAGTGGCTTAGCAGGATCAGGAGGAAAAGGAGAAGAAACAGATATCTTTGCAGGTGTGGCATTCACTACCCTCTTGTGAGCTGAAACTGACCTGAGAATAGACTACATGGATACAGCATTGGTGCATTTTAGTTCGGGTTTGAACTCTGGACTTTGCACTTGCTATACAGCTGCTCTATTTGAGCAATGTCTCTAGCACTCTGTGTGTGTGTGTGTGTGTGTGTGTGTGTGTGTGTGTGTGTGTGTGTGTGTGTGCTTGCGTGCTGGTGTGTGTGTGTGTGTGTGTGTGTGTGTGTGTGTGTGTGTGTGTGTGTGTGTGTGTGTGTGTGCTTGTGTGCTGGTCCTGGGATACTGGGGCTTGAATTCAGGGCTTGGGAGTTGTCCTCTTTTTTTTGTTGTTGTTGTTCAAGTCTAATACTCTACCACAGCTAAGCTTCCAGCTTTTTTTCTGGCTAATTGGAGTCTCAGGAGTTTTCTGTTCCAGCTGTTTTGGAACTGTGATCCTCAGCTCTCAGCTTCTGAGCAGCTAGTATTACAGGCATGAGCCACTGGGGCTATCTGCAAAATACATTTGTAATTTCCTTTTTTTTTTTTTTTTACAATTGAACTCCAGGGCCTTATACTTGCAGACTCTGTGGCACTTGAGCCACACCTCCAACCCTTTCTGCATTCATTATTTTTAAGTTAGGGTCTTGATTTTATGTCTGAGTTAGTCTGGCCTGCAATTCATTTAAGTAAGAAAAACAAAACTGAGGAGGCTTGTGCACTGGCTTAAATGTATATATTGGGCTTTAAAGTGCGTTTTTTTCCACATATAGAATACATTGGGATACCTTTAAGTAATTAAAAAAATTGGAATTTGTAGAATTGGACTTGGATAGTTTTCAAGAAATCCTATCCTTATTCTTGAACAGATTATGAGTCATTTTGACATGGGGTAGAGTATAATTTTAGTAAGGTTAAATGGCTTGATGCTCCTTCTTAAACAATATTGTTCTTTTCCCCCCCAGTTTTGGCATGCCAATCCATAAAGACTATGGGACGCATAGTGTGAGTTTGTTAGGCCATTATTTAATGTTGAGAATTTCTTAATTCATCCGGAGTGTGTTCTATATTAATTTCTTTATTGTTATTAAATCTGTATTAAGTGAAAAAAAGCAATTTTTCATGAATAAAAATAGCCTAATGAGTTGTTTCTGGGGTTGGGACTGTCACCATGCTAATGAGCTGTGATTTTAGAGCTCAAGCTCCTTCTGCCCTCCCAGCAAGACAAACTACAATGACAGAGATGAGGTTCTGGTTTTGAAAGTCCCGGGTTATTCTGATGTCCAGTCACACTAGACCGTGCTATCTCTCCTGCACCCAAACTCTTTTGAATAATTCAATACACACCCACACTCCCTCTACTGAGACTCAGTAATTATTAACATTTTGCCATATTGCTTTATGACTGGCTCTCTCCCTCTTTCTCTGTATGTATTACTTGTTTTTCTGTGCCAAGTGAAGGTCGGCTTCAGGCATCACTACTCTCCTATTAAGTACTCCAGTGTGCATCTCCTGAGAAAAGGATGTTCCACTATAACCACAATAGCATATCTTAGAAAATTAATAATAACTTAAAATCTTCCCTACAAGTTTATTTTCATTTATTAAGCCATCAAAATCCGTAAGTCTACTGAAAATGAAATGTATGTGAAGTAAAAAGTTCTGCAGAATATGAAACTTGGGAATTTTTGCTAAGCATAGTATAGGGGGTGTCTTTTTTTGTGTTTGCAAGTAAGGCCACTACTTGGAGGGTTTTATTTTGTTTTTGTTTTCTGTGTCAGTCCTTGGGCTTGAACTTTGGGCCTGGACACTGTCTCTGAGCCTTTTTTACTCAAGGATAGTGTCCTACCACTTGAGCCACAGCTCTACTTCCAGCTTTTTGGTGCTAAATTAGAAATTAGAGTATCATGGACTTTCTTGCTTGGGCTGGCTTTGAACCGTGATCCTCAGATCTCAGCCTCCAGAGTAGCTAGGATTATAGTCCTGAGCCATCGGCATCTGGCATACATATTTTTATTGGGTCAGAGCATTTTCTTTTTTCTTTTTGGTCAGTCGTGGGGCTTGAACTCAGGACCTGGGTGCTGTCCCTGAGCCTTTTCAGGATGCTTTTCAGTGGACAAGCTCAGTGGACATGGATTTCAAGACATGTTTCACAACAAATCCAACAAATCTGTAAGGCAGTCTACAGAGTTGTTCACTTCTATAGCTCAGATTCTTTGCATGTTTGTCAGTTTTAACTTTTTGTTAGCTTCAGCTTCTGTTTTGACTCCGTCTAATTTTACAGAGTACAGTATCACCATAGAAATAAGAAACCTCTCCACAGATGTAGGCTGTCAGTCTTTCTGTCTGATTAGGCATCAAACCATATCTGGACCAGTAACTATCATCAGGGGAGCATTCTTTCCTGACTGGCGTAGACTAACCTGTATCCCTCCTAAAGCTGAGAATCAAGGACTCTTAGGGAGAGGAAAGGAGGAGTGGAAATTGAGTTAGCTCTTCACAGTGTCTATTATTTAGCTCTCTGCCTGTTTTCTTTGTTGTAAAATGGGAGCAGAGTGACTTACCTCTGTGATTATTACTAATATGAAATAGGTAATACAACATATACAAAGTTGATGTTTAGTTTGTGGTGATTCCTCTTTTCCCCTTTCCATTTTCTAGAAAGTCCAATTTTCCAGAAAATTGTCTTCCTTTGCTACTTCATCCTCTATACGGTAAGCATGTGTAAGTGACTCTCCTTTAGGGGTCTTTCTTACTTGTCATTCCTCCTTGGTACCTAGGGCACAAATTAAAGCACATGTGTATATTAATTGTGTAGAATAGTGGGTTCCACTATGCTGTTGTCGTACAGTTATATAAGGGACTTTGGTTGCTTTTTTCTCCTCCATCTATTACTCAGAGTTATCTTCCCTCCTCACTCCTGTTGTTCATTTTCTTACTTCCTACTGCAGCACACAACATGTTATGTGAACTTTGTGAGCTAGTTAAATACCTATCTTGGCCCATCTTATTTTTTTCTTAAAAATTTCAGCTTCCTTTATGTTATTCTAGAACTTAGGAAGGGAAGCTGTCAACTGTGTGTGTATTGTCAAGATGCAGATCAAATGTGAATGGAAATGTCTTCAATTTTGCTACTCATAAAAAAACAGAAGAATTGAAATACATTTTCTCCCTTTATTAAAAGCAAAGCACATGACCCATGGAAAATATCAGCAAAATCAACTGCTTTTTGAAATTGAGTAGCTTGACTGTCAGGATAGTCTTTGATATTTTGGGCAAGTCTAGGGTTACTCTGGTAGTTGACCTATGCTGGTTTCTTCAGGACTTCCTGTCTAAGAAGGATTATGTCTCATTTTCCAGCAAATATTTTTTGGGGGGGTTGGGATTGCTTCTCACCACAAGAAAGTTATCTTCCAAACTTATGTATGCCAGTATGTGGCAGCACAGGAGGATCTTTGTCCAAATATGCCTGTTTTGAAAAGAAATAGGTAAGGGAGGGTTGTCAGATGTGTTTCCTTATAACATTTCTTTTTTTTTTTTTTTTTGGGTCCGGTCGTGGGGCCTGAACTCTGGGCCTGGGCGCTGTCCCTCAGCTCTTCAGCTCAAGGCTAGCACTCTACCACTGGAGCCACAGTGCCACTTCCGGCTTTTTTCTTTTTGCTTATGTGGTGCTGAGGAATCGAACCCAGGGCCTCATGCATGCAAGGCAAGCGCTCTACCACTGAGCCACCTTCCCAGCCCCTCCTTATAACATTTCTAAGGCAACTCCTAGAGCACCCTGCAAAATTGTCACAGCCCAGTAACATGGGGAAATCTTCAGATTCTTAACGTTTTTCTTCTAAAATAGTTCTTAAAAAAGAGCTATACAGGATGCTCTCCCTGGTTCTGTGCTGGAAGAAGTATAGAGAAGTCTACTGTCTCTCTTCAGTTTCAGGTGGTCTGTTTAATGTTTTAGGTTTGGTGGTGCTGAGGAACTTGTTGATCTGTTAAAGTCTGTGAATAATGAAAATACTTGGATTTTGAATGATAACACTGTAATTCAAAGCTTCTGAGGGATGTTTTAATGTCTTTCTGTTTCTATATATCTCAGATGAAGGTCTAGATATGACATGAAACATCACAATAAATGCAGAACTCTGAAGTCAGCTAATTTTCTTAAATAACGACAAAGAACATTGTAACTATAGTTTTAGCGAAAAGTCCTGGAGTTTGGAGGAAGTTTGAAATTTGTATTGCACATCCTTGAAGTGTTATTGGTTACTTTTAAGAAGGATGAAATAATATTTTGTTTGTGAAGCTACCTTGCGTTTGGATAAGTTTTTAATGTCAGTGCTTTGCAGAAAAGTTTTGTGGACGTTTCATTTTGCTGTGCATCCAGTGCCTGAACTCTGTAGCTATGGTTTCCACCAGCAGTAGAGGGGCAGGAATGAAAAGAGAAATGGTTCTTGTTTCCCATCTAATAACCAGACTTTATTTTTATTTCCACTCCCCAGAGTTAAAAAAAAAGAAGAAAAAAAAGTGCAAAGATCAGGACCCAAAGGCGCAAAAAGCTAAAATGTTATTTTCTAAGTAGAAAGAGGCTGGCTTTGTCATGATGTGAAAGACATACATAGGAAACATTTCTTCAGAGCTACGGAGTTGAGTGCCAGGATCATACATGGATTAGGTTTAATTCCTTCTTCAGACAGTCCAGCAGGTAAAAACCAATCATGGTCCTTTTGGCCAATCCTTCTGGCTTTCATTATGCTTTGAATAATGTCTCTCTTTTTTTTTTTTTTTGGCCTCGGCCTGTTGGACTGTAATCTTCCTATTTATGCTCCCCATAAACTACCATGCCCAGCCTTATATTTATTGAGATGAGGTTTCATGAACTCCCCTCCCCCCTAAAGCTGGCCTCCAAACACAATATTCCCAATGTCTACTTCTTGAGTAGCTAGGGTAACAGGTGTGAGCCACCACACTTGGCTTTATCATCTAACTCTTGTCACTTAAACTTTTCTTATAGATTAGTTGTTAGAGCTTTAGCTTCACTTTTGCTTCTTTCTAGATTCTGTATTGGAGTTTCTCATAGGCATCCTCAATTTGTGTGGATTCTAAGGGCAACTGCTCTGGTCTCGGGTCCTTTATTATTTTCATTTCTTTCTTGGGAATTTTTATTCTGATCAAAAATTACAGCATGACCAATGAAAACATTGTTTACTAGCTCATAAAAATGTATATATAGTACTCGCAGAAAAATTGTTTGGAAAAGAGATTACACTCAGAGAATGAATGGTGAAATTTTAGGACCACAGTCCATTAAGTATTTTGTTTGAAGTATTTTGGCCTTTTAACATGTGCATCTTCAACTTTATCTTATGTGATAAAAACTATACTGGTCAATTGAATGTCGGAATTTTTTTTTCTTTTGGTAATATTGGGATTTAAACTCAGGGACTTGTGCTTGCTAAGCAGTTTCTCTTACATTTCCAGAAGGACTTTTAAAAATTAATTTGCCACTGGACAAAAACAAAGGGTAGTTTGAGAATATTATTGGAATTGTATTATAGTGAAACATGTAATTGTCAAAAAATTTGTCGGTAATTTGGCAAAGATCCCAGCATAAACAGTGCTGTAGTAGACCAAGTCGGGGCCCCAGCCTTTCCTACCCTAGTATGAAGACTATCGCACAAGGACAGCTTGGTTTCCTCGTGCTCATGTTACACCCGCATAGTGACTATGAGTACCCTAGAGTGACATGGGGAATGAACTCTTGGTGTTATTATTATTGTTTTCAGTACTTAATACATCCTAAGAACAACATGCTATCAATGGAAGTATTTTCTTTTTCAGCTAATTTAGAGTTACAACAGCATTTGAAAGGCTGGGGATGTAGCTCCTTGATAAAGTATCTGCTTCATGTGTGTGAAGTCGAATACTACCATCACCACCAGTAGAATAAGGAAGTTAACTATTGTTTCTGCTTTGCTCACATATAACAACAAGAGATGAGTGGCAGATCTACTGGGTGATGGAGGAAAGGTGATCCACCGCTGCTTGGCTTGTCTGTAGAATCTATGTACTTGCATACGGGCCTCTGAGGGGTGTTCCACATCTTTTGGAGAAACTCTTATCTTTTTTTTTTATAATGGAATAATTATATGAATAAGAAATTTTTGGAGATGAGATCTAGCTATGCTGTCCAGACTGGTACTAAACATGTGTGCTCAACTTACCCTTCCACCTAAGCCTCCAGAGTAGCTGTGTCAATAGATCTGAACCGCTGCACACAGTACATTTTAAAATATTTTCTTTCTTTTAATGTTTTATCTCTCTTCTTGTCTCCCTCCCTCCCTCCCTCCCTTCCTCCTTCCGTCCCTTCTTCCCTCCATCCTTCCCTCTCTCCCTCCCTGTCTTCCTCCCTCCCTTCTCTCCTCCCTCCTCTTTCTTTTTCTTCAGTACTGGGGCTTGAACTCAGCGCCTGGGTGTATCCCTGAGCTTTTTTACTCAAAGCTGATGCTCTACCACTTGGGCCACAGCTTCACTTTGAATTTTTTTTTTTTTTTAGTTAATTGAATGTAAGTGTCTTACTGACTTTTCTGCCTAGTCTAGCTTTGAACAGTGGTATGAGCCATTAGCACTTGGCTGAATTTCCTATTTCTCTTTTTTTTTTTGGGGGGGGGGTCCGGTCGTGGGGCCTAAACTCTGGGCCTGGGCGCTGTCCCTCAGCTCTTTTAGCTCAAGGCTAGCACTCTACCACTTGAGCCATAGCGCCACTTCCGGCTTTTTTCTTTTTGCTAATGTGGTGCTGGGGAATCGAACCCAGGGCCTCATGCATGCAAGGCAAGCACTCTACCACTGAGCCACCTCCCCAGCCCCTGAATTTCCTATTTCTTAAAAAACGTTGGGGCTGGGAAGGTGGCTCAGTGGTAGAGAGCTTGCCTTGCATGCATGAGGCCCTTGGTTCGATTCCTCAGCACCACATAAGCAAAAAGAAAAAAGCCGGAAGTGGCGCTGTGGCTCAAGTGGTAGAGTGCTAGCCTTGAGCTGAAGAGCTGAGGGACAGCACTCAGGCCCAGAGTTCAGACACCACGACTGGACCCCCCCCCCCCAAAAAAAAGTAGAAGCCTTTTAAAATTTTTCCATTTCATCTTATATTAGTCATTTGTCTACTGATGGAGGTTATTGGTGTGATAATTCTTTTTTTTTGAAAGTTTTCAAATTGTTTTTCTGCCCAAGCTGTTGGTATTTCAGCTAGCAGTAGCATTGCCTCTTACATAGGAATTCAAAACAAAAAGTAGTTTTCCTTGATGAGGATGGGATGAAGGTATCAGTACAAACTCAGTACATAATGGTGTACTGAGGAAAATCCAGCATTTGTGACTAGGAAAATGTTTCTGGCAAAAAACATTCTGTATATTCATTTAGCCAGTTACTGAAATGGTATTATGCATGGCTTTGAAGTTGAAATGATTTAATACAGTAGTCACCTATGACTGTTAGCGCAGTGAGTTTTTAGAATGCCTTTTGCTTCCTAGGAGGTCATTTATGTAGCAGATAATAGCATACCAGAAGAGCAGATGATGTTCTGATTTACTGGAGTATGGCATGAGTTTAGGTATGCATTGTGAAATTGGAAACATGGGCACTTGGTCAATCTAGCTACACATTTCTACTCTCCACATGTCATGTTTTCTCAGTGTGCATTTGTTTTTGTTTTATAGTGACCCTGTCAAAAGGCAAAAAAATAAAGTCTAAATAGTCGATTTTCAGTTTAAGTTGGGTAGAATCAGGGTTACTGTCAGTTTGGTTTTTCTTACTATTACTGAGGCAAGACAAAGTTTTATTCCTTTGAAAGATAAGGTTCGTGAACTCTGTACTAGGTCAGGGTGTGTGGCGCTCTGCCCTATAATCATTGTTCATTGTTAGCATGGTGGAATTCTTGTGCATTTAAAACATCCCAGCCACCATGTTGTTCTAGCTCCTCAGTAATTTGGACATCCGAGTACCCTTTGTTACATCAAGTTGTGAAGCTGCTAAGAGCCACTTTCAAATCCAGAACGACTTCCATATATTGCTACAAAGGTTGTGGTATCCGTTTTCAGTATTCACGTTGAACAGGCACTCAGGTTCTTGAGGTGTTTGAAGAACACATGTCCAGTGTTACTTGCTGAAACCAACTCTAGAAAACTTGTGCTGATGCCATATTTTTGTGCTATTGTTGTGTCTAACTATGAAGTGAAGGAAGTGCTAATAACACTTCCTACTTGTTTAGCACGTTTCCTCCCCAGCTCTCAGAAGAGTTGGCCAATATCAGGCTGGATCCCCAGCCTATGTTTCTGTTCTTTTCTAATTCCTGTCATGTAATGTTACATAAAACTTTCACTTGCTAACTTCCTTTTTCTTAATGTTCTTCTATAAATTAGAAAATAGTATTTACTGTTATCATCTCCTATACTGAGAAAAAAGCTTGTCTCCACTAAAAACCTGACCTAGGTTTATACTGTTGTCAGCCACAGAGCCAAAGTCAAACTCAAGAGGTTTTTCCTTGGCTTTGTTTTTTTTTTTAATCACTGAGCCATAGTTTCTCTCCTTTTTAGTTACTCTTGTAGGACCAAAGAAAATACATTTCCAGCTACCAAAAATATTCCCCATGTCTCTTCTTCAGTATTCCAGTGTTAAGATTTATACTAGATTTATTGGCTGAAGTAAAGTTTCATTGCCAGTTATAAACATGATCTGTTCCCATCTTATTCCTGATCTGACTGCTGTCCCAGATGGTGATGGATAGTTGACACAAGATTGTAATGAATGTAGCCCCTATTTTCTTTTTGCTCTTTTAAATTTGATTTAACAGGTTGCTTTCTGCCAGGAATTTTATGAATGGACAAATGTTAATATGCCAGATTTTTTTCCTTTATAGTAATAAATGTAACAAGATGTCTCCTCAAAGTGGATCCATTTAGAGTATGTTAATACTTGAATGAACACTTGCTGAATTTACAGGTAAAAAGCAACTCCAATGCCAGACACTGGTGGCTCACACCTGTGAACAGGAGGCTAAGGTCTGAGGATCATAGTGCGAAGCCAGTTTGAGCAGGGAAGTACATGAGACACTTATCTCCAGTTAAGCACCAAAAGTGCTAGAAGTGGAACTGTGGCTCAAGTGGTAGAGTGCTAGACTTGAGTGCTAGACTAAAGCTCAGGGACAACACCCCAGCCTGGAGTGGAAACCCCGGGACTAGCACCAGAAAAAAAATAAAGCAACTCTAACTATTGGTAAAATGAAGATGTTTCTATAAAACTCCATTACTACACTTGAATATATTTTATGCTTTGAAATCTGTGGTGTCCATAAGGTCTTCCTTATTGATTGCGGAGCTTGAAGAAGGTTCTGTAAAAACTAGAATAATTGGATGTTCTGCTGTGAAATCAAGCTAAGGGTGAAGTTTCTATGACATACAATTCTTTCCCTCTTCCAAGCAGCCAAAGTGAAAGTTGCATTTTGCTCAAGTTTGTGTAATCTCCTTAGTGAAAACAAGATTTGAAGTGAGTGTGGTGTGCCCAGACCAAGCAGTTTTGTTGTTTTAGTGCCTACACGTGACCCAGTGTATGCACACACACACCACACATAAAGAGTCCATTCTTATTTCCATGCAGCCAAGGGAAGCTGGCCACTGCAGTCCTGGGCTTAGTGGAAGCTGGCAGCCTTTCTCCTCCTGTGGACAGCAGCCTGACGTCACTCCAGGCGGCTGTGATAGCAGACCCACTTCAGAGATTCTCAGTTGGCAGAGCTATGGAAGGCCTGGCTTTGATCATTTCCTGTCACACTTGAGTAAATGCAGTGTGAGGAAATTTGTCATTGTCAGAAATCCTGGGGTTGCCTTTTCAAGTGTTTAAGGTATAGTACTTATCTTTGAATGTTTAGATATCATCCTAACAACAAACCTGTGTGATGCCCAAGAGAATTGTGGTTATTCTTATTTTAGAAACACACCAAGCCAAGTTCAGAGAATTGAAAACTTGGCAAATGGTAGTAGAGTGACCAAAATTCAGGCCTTCCAAACTCTGTGGTGTCCTCTCTTCTCCTTCTGTCCCTCCCACCCTCTGTGAGTGTGTGTGTGTGTGTGTGTGTGTGTGTGTGTGTGTGTGTGTGACTATGTAGCTTACTATTCTCCTGCTTCAGCTTCCCAAGTGCTGAGATTACAGGCATATGCTAATATCTCATTGGTGTCTTTCTTTTCACTGTATTAAATAACTTCTTTAGAGTGGCAGTTGTTAATTTTTCTGTTCTTTTACATCCTCTCTCATCTAACTGTGTGGGATGATGATATATGATTTTTTTTGTTTTTCCCCCCAGTGAAGACGTTTGTTCAGTTCAACACAGTCTTGCTGCATTCAGGAACTCCTAGACAATGAGATAACCCGCTTCCCGCATCTGAGAGCCTTCTGAACCATCTAGCGTAAGTCTGCCCTCACCAGCTAATTGCCAAGATTTATTAACCACATGATGCTCTTGCTCATTTGGCCTCTGAAAGCTACATAAAATTGAAGGGATGGATGATAGTGATTTCTTGTGTTGTTAACTAGAGGAGACAAAACCAACATGAAAGGGCCATTCTGTTCCTTAGAAATCAGAATTTTACTGGGAGGAGGAAGAGAGAGTTGAAGCGCCACCGTTAAAATATAATTTGTCTGTTATTAAAACACACACACACACACACACACACACACACACACACCCCTTCCAAAGTTGAAGCGCCACCGTTAAAATATAATTTGTCTGTTATTAAAACACACACACACACACACACACACACACACACACACACACACACACACACACACACACACACACACACACACACCCCTTCCAAAGTTGTTTTTTTTTTTCATTTCTACTGGTTGATTTTTAAGCTGTTACAAAAGTAGAAAAAGAACAATTTCCTTCCATGGTTTATGGAGCTGCTTGTATGGAGTGGGAATACTTCAGGTTGTAGATAGTCTTGTTTTTCAGTTTGTGATTCTGAGGTAAATTTTCAAGGTGATATTAAGAATAGGCAGGGTCAGATGCTGGTAACTCATGCCTGTAATCCTAGCTACTTTAGGAGGCTGAGATCGGAAGATATGAGTTCGAAGCTATCCTGGGCAAGAAAGTCCGTGAGACTCTTATGTCCAATTAACCACCAAAGAGTTGGAAGTAGAGCTGTGACTCAAATGGTATAATGTTAGCCTTAAACAAAAAAGCTAATCACACACACACATACACGCAGACACAGACACAGACACACACACACACACACACACACACACACACACACACACACACTCAAATAGGCAGAATAGGTATGGATCATCTTAACTTCTCCCCTGGAAGTTCACCTTCCTAGCAAATTAATGTTGATTTTAGCTTATCCCTGATAGAAAGTGTTTCAAATTCCTGTATATTAAAAAGGCAAATACAGTTTTAAAAATAATAAACGATTTCTTTAAAATACACTTTGGCACACAGTGTGCAGTCAAAGAGTAAATTTTAAATAAACCTATCATAATTCCAAGTTATCTACACTAGCAATCACAATAACTAGTATTTATACATATACTTGACTAAAATATACCCTAAGGAGAAACAGGTCTATTGAATGGCTTAAAACAAACTAAGAGGACTGTTCAATTTCTACTTAAATTTTTTTTGTTTTGCATTTTAATCATTAAATGGAAACAACAAGTTTTGCCTTTAAAAGATGATTCTACCAGTGGTTTTTAAATTGCAGCAGGCTGAAGGAGTAGAGGGCAGATATACAAACCTGCTCAAACAAAGGAAAGGAGTCTTTCCTTCTCACCATCTTCCACTTTTCTCTGGGAGGGACAAAGAATGGGAGCGAGTAACAGCTGTCGGCCAAGGACTCTCACTTCTGCTCCGGTCTGCAGTGGATATCTGAGTCTGGGGCTATAGCAGGGTGTGGAGTGCATTGTGCCTGCTGGCCCAGGAGCTGCTAGGGAGGGAGTGGCCATGCAGAGATCGGCCATGCAGGGCTGGGAGCCGCAGAATGCAATGCAGAAAGCAGCCAGTGCACTGTGCAAGCCAGGCAGGCGGGGATCTTCCCCCGACTGCCCTGGGGAAACCCAGCTCGCAGCTTACAGGAATGGCAGCAGGGGTTCTGTCCCAGCCAGCTTTAAGTTAAAAAAAATTTTTTTTAAAGATTCCTCAAGTATGCCAGCTTATCATCTTACAGCATTACTTTTTCAGCGCTGTGTGAGATCGTTGGTAATTGTAAACAAAGAGTAAGGGCAGAGGCCAGATGTTAGATAACTGAAGTCAGTGGGAGAGCGGTGGAGAGCCAGGTTGGGCTTCCATTATCACACTCAAGTAAATTATCTTGCTGTCTGTCCGTGCTGGAGACAAGAGCAGAAAACAAATTCGAATTTTAATTTTAATCTTCCAAGAAAGCATTAGCTTTTTCTTTTTAGCACTTAAAAGAGTTAGTTGAACAATACCATTCAGGCAGGATTGTTATTACTAAGTAATAGTACCACTGAGATTTGTAGGGGGCATTGCAGTTTTCAAATGTTCTCATGAGCTTTATCCCTCTGACTCCTGCAGCCAACGCCACTTTGTGAAGTATCATCTTTCTCTTTTTATAAGTGAGGAGCCAGAATTCCAGGGTTTACAGCCTGAGTAAGGGCGTACACTGCCACATACTAGAGCTGGCTGCTCCAGTATTCCCTTCACTGTGCTAGAAGCGAACACGTGAATAACTTCTAGCTTTCTGGTCTTCTCACCTTTTTCTCCTCTCTGTACAGAAAACCATAGTCTGAAAATAAAGCCCACCTTATGACCATTTCATGTTACTCACAATAACAAAGGACACCCTTCTAATGACCTTAATCATATAATAAAACATTATTGCTTAGAATCAGTGGTAGGTTTTTTTTTTTCTATTCAGTATATTTTATTTTGGTTTCCAGTACTGGAGATTGAACCTAAGGTCTTGTGCATGCTGAGCAAGTGCTCTGCCATTGAGCTTTAGCCACACTTCTTTTCCTTTTTGTTGGTACTTAGGGCTTTGTGCTTACTAAGCAAGCAATCTTACCATGTGAGACATATGTCCAGCCCTTTTTAGCTTTAGTTTTTTGTTGTTGTTGTTGGCGTCGGGGAGCAGGGGGGAAGAAAGGGGGAAATAGGATCTTATGTTTTGCCAGGGCTGGCCTTGGACTGTGATCCTCTTACCTATGCTGGATCACAGATTCTCACCACCATGCCTGGCTTGAATGAGATGAGGTCTTAAAACTTTTTTTTTTTTTTGTCAAGGATAGCCTGCTTCTCAAGTAGCTGGGATTACAGAAGTGAGTCATGGTACTGGGCCCTTTAAACAAAATTGAACCATGATCTCACTACATTACCACAGATGACCTTAACCTGTGCCATCTTTTCGCCTCAGCCTCAGACCCTTGAGTTTTTAATGACCATTAAAAAAAATCTAGAGTATAGCCCTTCAGAAGGAAAGTGAAACTCCAGTTAATTTCAGAGACTAGGACCCACTTCCACAGCGAAGGCCAGTGTGTTCCAAGCTGGGCACAGCGACTCACACCTGTAATCTTAGTTATTTAGGAAACTGAGGTCAAGGAAGATCAGATTTCTAGTCAGCCCAGGGATAGAGTTCTTGAGGCTCCATCTCAACCAACAAAAAGAAGGTGTAGTGTTTTGTTCCTGTCATCACAGCAACATCAGAACTGTAATTAGGTCAACTTGCAACATAAACTTGAGACCATGTTAAAAGATAAATTAAAAAAATAAATGGATGTTAAAAAATAAGCTAAAGCAAAAAATGCCGAGAGTGAGGCTCAAGTGGTAGAGTACCTGCCTGGCAACCTCAGGCACTGAGTTACAAGCCCAGGACTACTAAAACAAAATAAAATACCCAACCAACCAAACAAGAAGCCTTTTGTATATGTTCTTACATGATCTCTCTCTCTCTTTCTCTCTTTCTCTCTCGCTCTCTCCCTCTCTCTCTGTCTCTCTCTCTCTGGTCGTGGGGCTTCAACTCTGGGCCTGAGCGCTGTCTCTGAGCTCTTCAGCTCAAGACGAGCACTCTACCACTTGAGCCACAGTGCCACTTCCAGTTTTCTGGTGGTTAATTGGAGATAAGAGTCTCATGGACTTTCCTGCTCAGGCTGGCTTTGAACTGTGATCCTCAGATCTCAGCCTCCTAAGTAGCTAGGATTATAGGTAAGATGAGCTACCAGTGCCTGGCTCATGATCTCTTATTTGTACGAAAAATGATAATCCCTACCTCTTTGGAACCTTTAGAATAGTATTATCCAAGCTCCATAAAGCTGAAATAGATAGATGAAAAGCAATCAAATTACAATTGTTAGAAATTAGGTTTCTTTGGCCCAGAAGGCGAGAGAAGTTCCTAGAAATTCTAATGGAGAAAATAATATATTACTCATACATTGTTAACCAAGTTCAGCTGATAACTTTTAACTTCTGGGAGAACATTTTCAAAGAGCTAATGGTGAACAAACCACATTTCATCATCATCTGAGAACTGGGAGAGCCTTTCTGGATATATCCTGATATTCCAGCAGTCTCTTAAGTCACAATGAATTGATAGGGAGTATAGGGTTGATCAGAATAATTACAAGTTCCATCAATTATAGGAGATCACTTTGCCAACACACTCTGACTGAATGCCTTATAGATCTAATTTGTGCCAGAGTTAATCTCTGCTCAGTAGTTTCTTCCAAAGCTGAACAAATTATATTGTGTCACCGTATCAGTGGATGCAGTATTCTTCATAAAGTGTTCATTTGTACACAAAGGCAATGGAATAGTAAGTTTCAAGGGCAAACCCACCTCCAGTAAAGCAGATATGGGAATGGGAGGAAGCTGTTATAGACTTCCTTTTATAGGAAGAGAAATTTCCCTTTAATCAAAGAGCTGCATTTAATTTCCTCATCATCTGTTTGTTTCAGTTTTTGCTTTGTAACTAACTTCTATTCCTTTTCTCATATATCTGCCACTGAACCCTTGAACCGCAGCAGAACTTGATTTTCTATAAACAGGTAACTGCCCTCACTCAGCTCTCCAGAGCCTGAGAACTCATTGGAATGAGTGGGGATTACCTTAGATCTTAGACAAAGAGATCTTTGCAGTACCTTTCTACCACAGTGTCTCTAGTTGCCTTCAAATACAAATATAAATGGTGCATATGGGAGCTTTGCTAAGCCCTTGAGGTCCAACCTCCCTTACCACATTTCTCTCAAGTTGCTTTTTGTTTCATTTTAGTAATGAAGACCAAAGTTGGATTTCAACAACAATCCTTTTTATAGTTGTAGTTTTATGAAGTGTGATATTATTTTCCCTCTTACACGAATGCATAGAAGGGGGAAGGAGGAAATTCCATAGGTCTTGAGGCAACAACCTGTTATTACATGGGACTGAAATTTTCAGTTCATTACTTCAGTCTTCAAGGAGAAGCCTCTTTGTCTCTCTCTTTTTTAGAGATAGAATCTTTTGTGAAGCAAAAGATGGCCTTGAACTTATAATCTTCTTGCCTCAGCCTCCTGAGTGTTGAGATTACAGGTACAGTATAATACCATAGCTGGCTGCATACCTTATTGAAAGTATCAGAAATCTATCAATGTAATTTAGGAGTGAATCTGAGATATGTTGGTTTATAGGATCTAAAAGAGACTCAGGCCATCAAACTATGTGGAGGGAATAACACATGTGGTCAGAATTCTCTTTTTCCTCTCTACCTGTTTCTATGTATTTGGTTTATACCTTCTCTTGAAAAATACTTTTCTTATGGCTAGAAACATGGTCTGTGTACCAAGTTTTAAAATTCTAAGCAAGGAACTCATGATCAATATGGGTATCCATCCTTTAGTCATGTGCTTACAGCCTGTGGATGTGAGCAGTTGTATTTCAGGATAAGAGATGGTTTCTTGCATGTATGTTTATATCAGCATGCAATGTCTAGGTCTAGTGCCTTCACATGCTTGGGTAGCCAATGGTAAAAAATTATATCTATATCTATATCTATATCTATCTATCTATATATATATTGCATGGGGGTATATATTTACACACAAATTTAATTGAAGAAAATTTTTGTGAAATAATGCCCACCCTCACTATATTCAAAGTATTCAGATACTTTTTCTCATACTCATTCCATTGTAGTTCATTTTAAAATAATTCTAATTATAACTTAGCTCATTGATTTCATGAGTCATTAATGGACAGTTGATCTATGGTTTGAAAACTACTGTGCTAGACATTAAAAGTAGCAGTGAAGTTTATATTAAACAGATATTTGGGCATTGGGTATTTATTAAGTCTTATCGAAGAAATGACTTACAATTTAGAAAGATGCTAAATTCTCAGAGGGTGACAAATACATGACATGAACACCCTTTTCATTCCCCTAGTGTATGTGACAGCACCCCTCTTACTGAGGAATATTCTGGAGCTACTCCCCAGCCCTTTGTAAAGTTAAGTAATACAAGTGACATACTCTTATCAGGCCCTCAGTTAAAGATTTACCTTTTGCTTAGAAATGCTGAAATCCTGTGGACTTATAAGTTTTCCCAATGCGCTTTCAGTTCTCTCTCAAATCATCCACACAGCTTTCTTAAAAGTGTTTGTGGCAGAAGAGCAGCAGCTCTTCTGATTGTAGTATTGCTGGTAGAATGGTTAGTTTCTTATTCTTTCTTGTAATCTTTTCTTGTAGATGATGACAAAACGAAGGGCCCTCGTTGTTGTTGTTGTTGTTTTTTATAGTCAATGGAAACACTTGAATCTGTAGCCTTCCATCTCTTCAAGATTCCAAAAGAAATAACATCTCCTGAGTGAGACAGAGAAGGCAGAGAAGAAAGGTTGAGCACTTTTCTGCTGGTAGTCAAGGCCCATTGAGATGCTAAATAACTGATGAGCATACAGTGCTGTGGATCTAACTATGAAATGTAACAAAGTTAGGAATAAGGGAAGATTTACAAACAAGACACAGAGTACTGACAATAACAGAAAGATGGATAAATTTGACTACTGTTGATGAACAGTAGTATTCATTAAAAGACAAATTGAATAAGCTAGTTAGAATGTAACAGACAACTCATAACCAGGATATATAAAGAACTACTGACAAGAATTGGGCTGGGAAGGTGGCTCAGTGGTAGAGCACTTGCCTTGCATGCTCGAGGCCCTGGGTTCGATTCCTCAGCACCACATAAGAAAAAAGCCGGAAGTGGCACTGTGGCTCAAGTGGTAGAGTGCTAGCCTTGAGCTGAAGAGCTGAGGGACAGCGCCGAGGCCCAGAGTTCAGGCCCCACAACCGGACCCCCCCCCCCAAAAAAAGAATATAAGCCAGCACTTGGTTCCATGGGAAGCAAAGGGTTGACAGTATCTGGTCAGCTGGAAAGAAGAGAATCTTGTGGCCTACTAGTTTCATAGTGGAGTTTTTACGTGCTGATTTCACTCTGCACTCAATCTCCTTTACATTTCAGAATATTTGATAGCCTCAATGAACTTTGTGTTAATGTAGGTTCTATCTGTTATCTACCATATTAACTAATAGAAAAAGTTGAAATTCATTTTTTAAAAAATCCATTATGTGTTAACATAAATACCCGTTTTGATATCTGAGATCAAGGCACGGCCTTTGTGAATGTGTTGTACCATGAGCTATACCTTAAGTTCAAGTAATATATTTTTTATGAAACAGAACTGAACTTTACCAAAACTATTAGTGGAATCATACTGTTTTATTGTCTTTTAAATCTATGGGAGGCAGTTGGATGCTCACAGCTGTGTGTGTGCGTGCCAGTCTGGGACTTGAACTCAGGGCTTGGTCTCTATCTGTGAGTCATTTTTGCTTAAGACTCATGCTCGCTCCATCATTTGGGCCACAGATCTACATCTTGATTTTTGGTGGTTAATTGGAGATAAGAGTCTCATGGACTTTCCGGTCTAGGCTGGCATTGAACTGTGATCCTCGAATCTTAACCTCCTGAATAGCTAGGATTATAGCCATGAGCCACCAGTGTCCAGTTCACACTTGCTTTTGCATTTAGGTGGTTGTCATGTACCCTTTGTTGAAACATAGAATGAAAATGTGGTCTCAGGCAGATATGTAGTTGGTAAAAGTAGGAATATTTTCATTATCTTTCCACGTAATTGTGGATAGTCTTCTTTTTTATGCAAGTAAAATTTGATAAATGGTATTTTGGAAAGTTTGTGGCAATGTGAGACCTGAAACTATACCAATGAACTCTTAGTTATTTGTTATATTACTTGTGGCTTATTTTGTATATTGAAAGGTTTTTTCTCATGCATGAATAGTATACATTGATTGTTTAGAAAATACTGGTTACTGAGCTAAGTAGGTTTTTCTGTGGTTGAAATAATGCATTATGTTGTATGTGTGTGTGTGTGTGTGTGTGTGTGTGTGTGTGTGTGTGTGTGTGTGTGTGTGTATTTATTAGTAATACTGGAGCCACGTACTTGGTAGACAGGTACTCTACCAATTCAGCCATATCCCCTGTAGCCCTTTTTGCTCTGGTTATTTTTGAGATAGGGTCTTGTACAGGCCAGCCTGCACTGTGATCCTCCTATTTTACTGTTCTTGCACAGCTAAGAAGACAGTATGTGTTACCACACCCAGTTTTTATTAGTTGAGATAGGGTCTCAAACTTTTTGCCTGGACTAGTCTTAAACCAAGATCTTTCCTATCTCTGTCTCTCAACTAATAGTGTTATAAGTAAAAGCCACTGTACTTGGCACATTGTACAGTATTAAAATGTCACACTTTACCACTGATTCATTAGAAAAGTACTATGAATTGGGAAGCTATCAAGCTTTTAGTGGCAGATACAAATTTTCTGAAATTCCCATTTCATTTGAAAGCCCAAATTTTATTACTGGCACCAAAACTGTGACAGGCTTATTGTCTGCCAAATCTTCAAGTCTGAATAACCATGTCTTGTGTGACTGTCATGCCTTTAAGCAGAAGTGGTCTCCTGTACTTGAAAAATCAGCTCCATCTGGTTTAGAGGCAAACATAGGCAATGTACTTTTTCTCCAGGCACCCTATGAACCCTGGTGTGGCACAGATGTTTTCTGTATGCCCTCCCATTTCATCACAGAGCACTGAAAGGATGTATACTCAGGAGAGAGGACTCCTAAGGGAAGTGCTTCTCCTTATTACCCTGTCTTCTCCTGTCATTTTGAAGTAACCCAGCATTTCTTTAGGCCTAGAAGTGAGGGGTAGCCGTAGTGCTATTTCTGCCTTTGCGCATGACAAGACCCCAGAAATCCCATCCACCCAAATATTGTCAGTGAAAAATGCAAGTAAAAATCTTAGAATTATAGTGAAAATAGTCTTAGCTTTGTGCACCCTCTGAAAAGGTCTGGAGATCCGACGCCCAGAAGGTCCTGGCCACCCCTCCAGACCCCGCTTTGAGAACTGCTGGCCTAGATCATGCACACAGCTCTTGTGCACCGGGATCCACGCAGGCCTAAGCCAGTGGGAGCAGGGGCTGTGATGGCAGATGGTACATGTCTGGAGAGCTTGAAGACACATCAGGTATTGATATTGTGCTGTGTCTTGGCATGGAGCAGACATTTGTTCTGGAATATGTAAATCTATCCATCAACATTTGTGTGCTTTTCTAAGTCTGCTAACATTTCCTCCCTCCCCCCCCCCCCACTTTTTATAAGCCTGGAGTTTAACTTTTTAAGCTTGTTAGCCTCCAGCTAGGTGAGGTATAGTACTGAGAAGAGAGGAGTCATCCTCCAGTCCTTCCCTCCTTGTTGTATAAGGAGGATTGGAGTTGAACCTTCTCTGCTTTGAGTGTGGTAGTACATGTCAGTAGTCTCAACTACTTCCAGCTACTTGATATCTCAAGGAGGGGATTGTCTGAGTTTATAGTTCCTGAAGTGATTAAAGATGATAAAGTTGTTTTTAATCTAAAAGTTTATGCAGTGTTCAGTTATTTGAGACTCAGGAGCCCTTAGCATAGAGGTTGACCTCAAACCATTATTTTCTGGAAGGGGCAGGACACGAAGGGGAGAGTAAAGTCACCTTTAACTTCCTTGTATGATTTTGCTGTTACTAAGCCATCAAAATATGTTGGCTTGATAAATGAAATAAATAGTAATAAATATTATCTTATGGTCATGCTTCTAGGATTTTAGGGCATGGGTGACTTGTTTCTTTTTTGTAACACTGAATTGAGCATACAGATTTGAACACTTCCAGGTACAGGAAAGATCAGTGACTAACATAATTAATTCAACAGCAAAGCCAGCCCTGGTCTAGAGTTTGTGACTCCTAGATTTAGCTCTTCCCACAAAGCTCATTTCATTGTAAGCCATTCAAGATAGTCGTTGAAATCTGGTTATGTTTATCATGCCTCATTGGCCACCTTGCTGCACTCTAACTCCCCATTATATTCTCTTCTGTGTGTCTGCACTGGGCTTCCTTCTGTTCTGAGATTTGGAATGAGAATTTAGGAAAACATAAAGAATGTGGTGGTGTATGTCTGTAGTCTCAACTACTCTCCGCTACTTGGGAGGCCAATGAGGGAAGCTGGTCTGAGCTTAAGAGTTTAAGACCTGCTGGGACAACATAACAAACAAAACAAAACAAAACAAAATGTAAATACTGAGTCCATTGAACTGTGCTTTCTATGCTACTGAACGTAGCCTTCAACTTGCAGCTAGGTTCCTACGTGAGAGCAGCATTTGTTCTTCATTTATTTGCTGTCTGGGTGACTGCGTAGTGGTGGAATTGGGCGGCAAGTGAACATGGTCAGCTTTCAGTGGTCCTGATCTCCCATCCAGAATGTCCTCTGGGTCATTGGCATTACTTTGCACTGGTGTTGTGGTGAAAGCATGTATGCTCTAAAAGAATAATTGTAGAATGCGAGCAATAAGTAGGCAAGGCTTGATGGGGCTGTGCGGTGTGTGTGGAATGGAATCCTAAAGTTTGTTGGTTGAAATGGACATGTAGTCTTCCCTAGAGCAGCCAAGAATCTCTGACAACAGAGTGAGGACAAAAGAAAACAACTTTAGGCTATTTTTATTGTTTGCCTTGGAAAATTTTTCTCCTCTTTCTTTGCTTCCACCTCTTCCCATCCCTCACCCTCCTGCCCCCCCCCCCATCTCCCTCTCTCTTTGTTGAGCTATCCCAGGCTTATGATCCTCCTTCCTCTTTTTTTTTTTTTTTTGTAAAGATACTATACAGAGGGGTTACAGTGACATGAGTGAGGTAATGAGTACATTTCCTATTGGACATTGTTACCCCCTCCTTTTTTTTCCCCTATCCCTTTCCTCTGCTAGTACTGGGTCTTGAACTCAGGGTTCTGTCCCTGAGCTTTGTTCACTCAAGGCTGACACTCTACCTAACTTGAGCCACAGTACCACTTTTGGCTTTTTGGTGGTTAATTGGAGGTAAGAGTCTCATGACTTTCCTGCCTGGACTGGCTTCAAAGAGTGATCTTCAGATCTCAGCCTTCTGAGTAGCTAGGATTACAGGCATGAGCCACCTGTGCTCAGCTCCTTCCTTAGCCTCTTGAGTGCTAAAATTACACATGTTCACCATCAGGCTCTTACTTTTTTCTTTAGTCATGCCAGTACTGGGGCTTGAACTCAAGGCCTAGACACTGTCCCTGAGCTTTTGTGATCAAGGCTAAAGCTTGAACCACAGTTCTGGCTTTTTGGTAGTTAATTAGAGATAAGTGTCTCATGGATTCTCCTGCCTGGAATGGCTTTGAACCTTGATCCTCAGATCCACAGCCTCCTGGGTATCTAGGATTACAGGCATGAGTCACTGGCACCTGGCTTGAATTTTTTAATTTTTTTTTTTTAAGTATGAATTACCTTTGTTAAATGTTAGTATGCCTGAGTAAATAAAAACATTTTTAGATATTTTAGACTATATTTCACAAGCCAGATCGAGATTCAGTGGATAAATTTTCTTCATCAAACCCTGTCAGGTTGTTATTTGTGAACATAAGGTCTTAATTTAAGTGTTTAATGAATGAAATATAATAAATCTAATAAATAGATTTTCTAATTGCATTTTTCCTGATGCATTTCAAATAGGGCAGTCTGCAATTCCAAGCAATCCCTACATACAAATGGCTGCTGCATTGCCCCACTTTCCCCTTCTAACCAGGCCCAGATGCTGCAGCTGCAGAAGGCACCAGCAATGCTTACAGAGGATGAGAGCATCAGAGTGGAGGAAGGAGGCAAGTTAGGGACACAGTCACCAAGAACAGACCTCAGGAGCAGAGCCATCTGTCCCATTGTGATGCTTTCCTGACCCCTTGTCCACTAACCAGAGGGTTTTTTTCTTCTTACTTGCTCTTGTCATGAGCCACTGCACAAAGTAACAAGTTTAGGGTAACATATGTCTTCTTAAAGTGTAACAAAGAGGTTATACAATATAGCAGGAGCTTCGAAATTAGGCAATACCACTCCCCAGCTGTGTGACCTTTGGACAGGTTGCTTCACCTCCCATGCCAAGTCTGTTTTATCTTCTGCAAAGACACTGGGTTAGCCTAAGAGTTAAATTAAGATATGTATACATTCAGCATACATGACCTCTTGTAGGACTTAGTAAGATCTTGGCATCTAGAAGCTGTTACGATATATGCAAACCAAGAGAAGGCTCATTAATGATCCACGCAGTGGAACTTAGTTTTATGACAATGCTTCATTCCAGATTTCTCTCGAACTCTATTTCCTGGGGAACATGGGAAGGAAAGTAATAAACTTTTAGCATTGGAAATTCTAGGGAAGAGGCAGGTCGAGGTAGGGAACTTAGGAGATTTTGAGCATTGTTTGGACCTGCAAAATGAGGAAGGGGTCCTAGAGATGTGGGTAGGTGCACTCTGCTAGCCATAAACCACATGCTTATTGTTGCTGGGACTGTACTATTAGGACTGTATTTTGCTCTCTGGCTGTGCATTTAATCACTTGAGGAGTTTAAATTTAACAAAACAAAATAAAACAAAACACATGCTTGGGCCCTGCCTAACCCATCAAATCTGAATCTCGTTGGTGAGACCCAGCAACAGCTGTAACATTTCAGGTCTTGTGAACACACAGGGTGGGGAAGCTCTCAAGCTCTGAACACTTGGAGTAAGGATCTTGTGAAAGCCAGCCTAGACCCCTGTCCCTTCCTACTTCTACATGCATATGAGAGTGTGTACACACACATACACATGCCCGTGCACGCACGCACATACACACATGCACTCTTACCTTCACTGAAACTTAGACCTTTGCTGGTTCAGCAATTAGCTGTGTGGAAGAGATGTTATTGTTAACGATTTTAAGGTGGAGAGAGATTTATTAACCAATAGTTAGACAAGTGGAAGTATAAACTTTTATGCTGGTGCAGAGAAGACACGGTGTCTTGTTAGTGCCAGCAGGGAAGGCTTTCTGAAGGGAGCGCCATTTGAAGTACATCTTTAAGAATAAGTTGGGTTAGGGATGGTGCGAACAGGGAAAGGCATTCCAGAGAGAGGGAATGTTGGGAGAGAGCCACAGAGATGGCATAGCTCAAGGCATATGTAGGCAGTAATGACTGGCTGTGGGTGGCTAGAACAGAGAGGCTATGAAGGGGGAGAAGTTCTGGATTTAAAGGGTGAAACAGTAGATGGACCAAATGGGGAGATGGGGTTTGGCAGGTTGATGCAAGTGTTGAAGAGGAGGGTGATGTGGCCATTGAGAGCTCTGTTAGTAAGCTAAGTTCGATGTAAGCAGATAGGACTGGAAGCCGACATGTTTTCATGGACACATGTCTTCTCTGAAAAAAAGAGGCTGCTTTGTAAGGGCGTGAGGGCCAGTTTGTGGTGAGTGTTGAACAGAGTGATTGGAGCAATGCACAGAGAATGGGAATGAGAAAGTTCATTCCTTACTCCACCACCTTTACCTAGTACCTGCATGCTATTCTGCAAGATCTATGTGGGCCTGACTCAAACCACTGTGCGGGTTATTCTTAGAGATGTAAAGCACAGTAATAAAAAGCTGGAAAAGTATCCTGAAAACTACAGTTTGAATTTAGAAAATTGGAAAAGTTGTTTAAATAAGATGTTGCCATTGCAACCTGCTTAAAACTGCTGATTTCTCCTAGATTATTTCTAGAACCTGGCAGTTACAAGACTTGTGGAAAACTTAAGTTCTTACTTCCTGGATCTCATTCTTTGTCAACATTCTTTTTTTTCTTTTTTTCTTTTCTTTTTTTTTTTTTTTGTGTGTGTGCTGGTACTGGGGCTTGAACTCAGGGCCTGGGCACTGTCCCTGAGTGTTTTTACTCAAGGCTAGTGCTCTACCAATTTAGCCCCAGTTCCAATTCCATCTTTTTTGATAGTTAATTGGAGGTAAGAGTTTCACAGACTTTGCTGCCAGGGCTGGCTTTGAACCACGATCCTCAGATCTCAGCCTCCTGAGTAGCTAGGATTACAAGTGTGAGCTACTGGTGCTTGGCTATCAGGTAATCTTTACCTAATGTCCTAGGCAAATGAACTTTGGAAGACTGTGAGTACATTGTTGGACAAAGTAGGGTAGCACTTGTCATCCCAAGCTACATGGGAGGCTGAGATTAGAAGGATCATTGTTCTAGCCAGACTGGGCAGAAAAGTCCATGAAACTCCATCTCCCTGAAAGGGAAATTGGATGTAGTAGTGTACACCTGTAGTCCCAGGTGACCAGGAGCTTTAAAGTAGGCTTTTAGCTAGGTACTAGTGGCTCATGCCACTAGATCTCAGGCTGAGATCTGAGGATTGCATTTCAAAGCCAGCCCATGAAGGAAAGTTTATGAGACTCTTTATCTCCAGTTAACCACCAAAATGCTGGAAGTGGAGTTGTGGTTTAAGTGGTAGAACACAAGGCCTTGAGCAAAAATACTCAGGGACAACACTCAGGACTGGCATGTGCACACACACACACACACACACACACACACACACACACACACACACACACACACACATATACACACACAAAGATAGACATATAAAACACAACTGGATCCAACCTTGGCCAAAGCCAAGGACCATCTTAATTGCAGTCTGAGTTGAAGCCAACCTGTAGACATGAACATGTGATAGCTGTTTTAAGTACTGAGCATCAGAATAATTTGTTAGTGTAATTTTAGAGGTAGCTCACAAATACACTGCCTTATATCAGAGAAAGCACACTGTAGAAAAGTAGGTAAAAAGGAATAGACAATAAGCTAATATTTAAAAATTATGTAAGGGGGGGACAGGGAGAAGGGAAGGGATGGTAAGGGGAAACAAAGGAGGAGGCAACAATGCTTGATAAGAAATGTACTCATTACCTTGCCCACGTAATTGTAACCCCTCTGTATGGTATTTTCACAATAAAAAAATTACGTAGACATGGGTTTCTCTATTTTATGTGGTTAAAAAATAAAGGAGGCAGATGGTGGCATAGGTATGTGTCTGAGTAGGTAGTGAGACGATATCTCTAAATAAATAAGATCCAACTGTCATTTTCTTGTATTTCTCTATTTTTATAGTAATTTACTTAATACTGTGAATATCTTACTATGTTTATAAATCATGACTAACCAGCCAATTCCCTAATGTCAAGTTACATATTTTGTCTTTAGCACCTAAAGACATGCTATGTGATGTATTTTCTGCATGTGCCTTTTAGCTTTTATTCAGCTATTTTCCTAGACTAGATCCTAAAGTGGATTTATTAAGCTAGAGTATAGTATCTTTTATGTACTCATCACAGTTACTTTCTGAAAATAAGTAATTTATTTGTCTAACATTTTAATGATAATATACCTAAAAAAGGAAATTTTAAAAATTTGACTTTAGTTTTTATATTTCAACTTGACAAAACTATTCTATTAATTTTAGCATCTCATAAATATATCTAAATCTTTATATTAAGTCAGTTTGTTAGTTTGTATTGTCTAAATAGGCCATAACTCTTATTGTATATATATATATATTATATATATAATATATATATATATATATATATATAAATCTTCACATATTACCTTCTCTGCTCTTCACTATCTCTAGGTTTTTATATTACTAGGTTGTTAAAACTACAATTCCCTATAAAATTCTAATTTTCTTTTCATCATAATGTGCTCATCAACTTAATAATATATGTCTCAGAGTCTACTTTATAAAATTTTCAGTTTGTGTCTAGACATGTCTTTGTTTCTGTTTCTTGTGTGTGTGTGCGTGTGCGTGCACACATGCCCACACACAGGTGTGCACATGCTGCTACTGGGGCTTGAACTCAGGGCCTAGGCACCACCCCTTTCACTCAAGGCTGACACTTAACCACTTGAGCCACAGCTCTGTTTCTGGCTTTTTGCTGGATAATTGGGGATAAAGAGTCTCATGAACTTTCCTGTCTGGGTTAACTTTGAATCATGATCCTCATCATCTCAGCCTCTTGAGTAGCTAAGATTTCAGGTGTGAGCCACTGGCATCTGGTTTCTTTTAATAATTTTTAATTTTCTTATGTCAGTAGTGAGGCTTGAACTCAGGGCCTCACTCTGTCATATGGATTTTCTGTTCAAGGCTGATTGAGGCTCTACCGTTTGAGCCACACTTCCACTTCCTCTTTTGATAATTTTTGAAAGGAGCTGCCTAGTTCTTATGTGAGCTAGTATACAGAGAGCTAGATATTAAAGTAGCTTATTCTTTTAAGCTGTAAGTTATTTTGTGTTCAGGTAGATATTTTTCCAAGGACTTATTTTCTGTATGTTATACATAGCTTTGTTAAAGCTAAAATAAGCTTTGTGGCTTAGAATAGCTGCCTGGCCCATTGGTGTCTGCCACCCAGTTTTTTTTTTCCCCTCAGCCCATCCTATTCATTACTCTCAGATTAATTTTCCTAAAACACTGCTTACTGAAAAACCTCACTGGAAAACCTTAATTGACTCCCCATTTGTAGATGAATGGAGCGTAAGCTTTTCTCCTTGGTGTTTCAGCCCTCTGACAAAACATGCCTTTGCAGGCTCCAGAAAACCACTGGTGAGGCTATCAGTGGCCCCGGTGGCTTCTTATCCAGATTCACCAGGTCAAAATGTTCACTCCTAATTAAAGGTGCCACTGGCCAGGGTGAGTGGGCACTGGCACTGCCAGCGGGCAGACATGCCAGATATCCCACCCACCCACAGCTCAATTCATTCAGCCTGAGTCCCAGGAGCCTCTCAGCATATAGGCTTCTTCTGTCAGTTTGTGTCTAATAGTGTTATGAGAGCAGCTGTGGTCTGCATACATTAATAAACACTAAACTCACGTTAGCACTACTGTTGTATAGTATTACTAGTAGTAATAAGGTCACAAACTTCATGGTCAGGCACATGTAGGCTCACATTCCAATTCTGCCCCTTTTCTTCCTAGACCTTCTCCAAATGACCTAATTCTTCTTTATATACCCTTCATCACTTAACAAATAGTTCCCATGGAGAAGACATTAAGTATATTCTCAATTGTGCATAATCTCATCCATTTTTGACATTTGGCCACAAGTATTATTGACTTTTGGATTCTGATTTGCCCACTTAGCTACCTTCAGGAGTCTCTTCCCTCTGAGCTTTAACAGCGTGTTGTCAAGATTGGAAGGTGGAAGAAGCTGGAGGAGGCACAGGACTTGTAGGGACTCTGGAAGTCCCTGTCATCTGGAAGCAGCCTAATGGGCTCTACTGGGTAGGAGGGAAGAGATCCGGCCAGGTAAGAGCTGGCTCAAAGAAGGCAGGAGGTTCAGCCTCTATCCCTGTGACTAGGAAGAGGCCTTATCCTTGGGCTTTGTGACATTTAGCCCTGTGGACTTCATCATTGGACTTCATCATCTCAAAGGCATGACCTCATTTGATATGCTGTTTTCAAGGGGTTCTTTTCTGTGCTGTTTGTCTATTCTGCCTTCTGCCTTCCAACTTGCAACATGACAGTGTCGTCGTCATCATCGTCGTCGTATTCTTTGTTCATGCTGCCACACTTGCCTCTGTGGATTTCACACCTATTCCCTGAAGGATCCTTTTATTTAAGTTTTCTCCCAAGAGGAAAGTTAGGTGTGTGTTAGCCTCTATTCTAAAAACTTGGAGATTAACCAGAGTTCTGATCTTCCTGAGTAAAACAAAATACTTACAGTTGCAGTTTTGATTTTTATTTCTATTAACACTTTTTATTTCTTATTTCTCTTGTTAACACATCTGTGTGTATTCATTTAGAAAATGTAAAAATATCAAAATATGAAAGAGAATATGTTAAAAAATAAAAACCAGGCAACATTTTGCTGCTTAGTCATACTCACTTTTAACATTTTTATAAATGTGCTGCTTGGTGGGTTTTTTTCCCCACAAAGTTAGAATCTAGCCATATAGACTATATCTTAATTTTATTGCATGAGTTACAAGTATCTGTTTTTAACAAATAGTAGAGGGAAGGAGGTGTGGCTCCAAAAGTAGACTGCTTGCCTAACAAATGCAAGGCTCAGAAGTTCAAACCCCAGGACCACCAAAAAAGGCAGGGGGGAGGAAGGTTGTGAATGAAAAAATGAGACTTTGTGGATGCTGCTAGCAGTTTAGTAAGTATTTATTACTAACTCATTTCTTAAGTTTCCACACAGCCTTTCATCCAGATTCTATTTACAAGTCTTGTCTCAGTCATGTAAAGAAGAATAATGACAAAGGCAATGCTTGACAGGGAGTTTTGAGGTGATTTCCTCTGTGGATGGCAGATGCTGGCCTTTGAGTCCTGGTCTGTCATTTGAGTCCTCTTACTGAAAACAAAGCTGGCTTTGGGCTGTGTACTACTGTATGTGGTACTTGATTCTATATGTCCTTGTTTTCCACATGCCTTGCCAAATTGGTTTCCTGACCATGACCTTGTAGTTCAGCATTTCCTCTTCCCTCCACCCGTTTCCTGCCTTCCCTTTTGATCATCAGGACTTTTTTCCCCCATGTGAATCCCATGGTTGTGATGTGGTAGCCAGCCTACAGTCAGGCAGCCCCACCCCAGTCTCCTGAGATTCTTTTTGGAAAAGGACCCTTTATAGGTCTATACTTGATAACTGTACTATGAAATCACCACACAGTATAAAAATACCTTTTTCTTTCTACTTATTTCTAGTAGACATTGGAACAAATAAACATCCCTTTTCTTTATTAATTCTGACACTGGCTTTGCTCTTTAGCATTTTTAACTGTAACCCATATGTATGGTACTACTGCATTTTATCCAGCCCCAGCCTCTCCCCTCTGTACTTTTAGGACATCCTTGGTTAAGTGTAATATTCTCATTTTAAGCTCAACCCATCTGAAATGAAAGTCACTATCTTCTTGCACACTGCTTGTCTTTTTGTGAAGTCCCAGTATAGTGACTCTTTCAGAGCATCAGTTATTAGAACTAGTACAAGAAAACAGTAAGGTGGTCAGATGCAAGCTAAATGTGCAGAACTTGATATCTTACCTACACATTATCAATGATCATTTTGAACATACAATGAAATAAAATCCCAGTCACTGTAGCAATTAAAATTATACCCATGAAAAATTGGCATAATTCTGTAAGACATATTACAATATAAGTTTTGCTGAAGGCCTATGATACAGAGAATAAAATATTCCCAGATGGAGATTCTCTCTGAAGTGGTCTATAGATTACTGTAATCTCAATCCTTTTTTTTTTTTTTTTTTTTTTTTGGTGGGAGGGGCGGGGACTGGTCTTGGCCCTAGGCACTGTCCTGAGCTTTTTTTCATGTTCAAGGCTAGCTCTCTACTACATGAGCCATAGCTCCACTTGCAGCTTTCTGGTGGTTAATTGGAGATAGGCTCATGGACTTTTCCTGTTCAGGCTGGATTTGAACCATGATTCTCAGATCTCAGCCTCCTGAGAAGGAGGAAGGAAAAAGAAAGGAATAGTCTTACCAGTTATAAAAGTATACCAAATCTAAAATATTCTAACATTAGCACAAGAACAAAATAGACTACTGAAACAAAACAGATGACAGTGCCTCTCTTCAAGAAAGAGACTTCTGTTACTAGATAGAAGTTAGAGGAGGCGGTGAGCGAGAGTCACTGTTCTTGTGGAAGTTTGGACTTGCTAAGGTTAGCCTGAAACTTTTGAGCTCAAACAATATTTCAGCCTCAGCCTCCCAAGTAGCTGGGACTACATATGTATGCCACTGTACCTGGCTCAGAGTTTGAACTTTTTTATTCAAGTGCCTTATCCATGCCAGGTTAGTGAAAATGTTTGCCCTCTTCTTCCCCTTCCTGGCCTCTGCTTTGCTCTCTTTTCATCTATTCTGTGTGTGTGTGTGTGTGTGTGTGTGTGTGTGTGTGTGTGTGTGTGTGTGTGTGTGTGTGTGTGTGTGTGTGTGTGTGTGTGTGTGTGTGTGTGTGTGTGTGTGTGTTGAGGACCAACCCTGGGGCCATGCACCTGCTAGATACATGCTCTTTTATTTAGTAATATTTCTAGGACTTCATATTTTCATCCATGTTCTTTTATATTGAAGAAAAGTACATTTAGACCTTTATCTAGAGTTCATTCTTACCCATCATACAAGGTAAGGTTTTTCCTAACTACATCTAGGTATTTCAACTCCATGAATTGAGTCTGCTCCTATTGGTTTTATTTTTCTTCTAGTCAAGGCTTTGCTGTGTATTGCAGGCTATCCTGGAACTCTTAGCCCTCCTGATTTAGCTTCTCAAGTTCTGGGGCTACAGACATGTGCTTCCATTGTCATTTGCTCCTGCAGATTTTTTTTTTTTTTTTTTTTTTTGTCGGTTGTGGGGCTTGAACTCTGGGCCTGGGCACTGTCCCTTGGCTCTTCAGCATAAGGCTAGTGCTCTACCACTTGAGCCACAATGCCTGGTGGTTAGTTGGAAATGAGTCTCACGGACTTTCTTGCCTGGGCTGGCTTTGAACTGTGATTCCCAGATCTCAGCCTCCTGACTAGCTAGGATTACAGGCATGAGCCACCAGCGCCCGGCGCTCCTACTGATTTTAAATGTGAAATTGTTTCTGAGTCTGTTATTGGCCCTTGTTCAATCCCATGATTCTGTCTATTCCTTTGCCTAGGTTAGATGCACACATTGAACAGCCTCAAGTAGCTGTGAGATTCAGTCAGATTTGCATTGATGGAGAGAGTGCATAGACCTGTGTTCTAGTAGTGATCAAAAAAAAAAAAGTAATGGTCCCAGCTGAGCTGAACTGAAGCAGCTGAGGTAGAGTGGACAGAAGGTAGGTGATGCCTGCTAAGAAGGGTGGGGTAGAGAGATATGAATTCTATGCTAGCTTTTTGGCTGCATCGAAGAGGGTGATGCTTTTTTTCATAAGAGTGGACCAGGTTTGAAGAGAGGCAGGGAGAGCAGCATGCATTCTGGTTTGGCTGTGTTGAACTTAGGCTTACCCATAAGACTACTCAGAAGACAAATAGATTTAGGCATTTGATTTTGCAAATCTGAATGCCATTAAAAATCTGAGTGGGAATATACTTATGGGGTAGCAGCATGGATCCCACAGGAAATGGTGCAGGAGTAGGTGCGCATGTGCAGGGAGCGTGTGCAAGTGACTAGGTAAGGACAGCAGCCTGAGCAACACCTGACACTAGCCTACATGGGAAAAACAGAGATAGATAACTTAGGAAACTTTGCCAGATGTGGTGGCACACACAGCTAATTCCACCATTAGGGAGTCCGGGGCAGGTGGATTGAGAGTTCAAGGCCAGTCTGGGCAACAGGAAAAGACCCTATCTCAAAAAGAAGAAGAAAAAAAGCTAAAAAGAATTTCAGCTATGAAATGTTGAGGTGGTAATACTTAAGGAATAAGTGGAATTGAATGTTTTTCTGATTTTCCCTTTTGAAAGTGGGAAAGGTCTCAACATGCATAAGATGATAATGGGAAGTAATCAAAACATGGCGCTTGGCAAGGTGGTTCATGCCTGTAATCCAAGAACTTGGGGAGGGGGTGAGGGAGGAAATTTGCCATTGGAGGTTAGTATTGGCTACATGGTAAAAACCTGTCTCAAGAAAAGAAAAGAGGGAGAGGGGGAAGAGAAGGGAAAGAAGGAAAGGAAGAAAGGAAATAATTTATCAGTTTTAGTCTCTAGGAAGACTAAAATCAAAAGCCCCAGAGGGAGTGTGGTACAGAGAAAGAGTACGCATTTAGGTCCCTTTGTCATGTCAGGGTCATGTGTAGAGAGTCTAATGGCTTCTATTTTCTCTGTGAGTAGGGTAAAGGATTTCTGCTATAAATGGAAAGTGTGGTACAATGAGGGGTTTGACAAAAATTCAGAAAGTTTGAAACAGCTGCTATGGAGAACTTAGAGAAAGAGCCACAGACACAGTATGGTGATTTGTGGAATTGAAACTCCGAGAGCAAGTGTCGGGGGTTGGGGCTTGAGCTCAAGATTAGATGTGGAGATTTAGGATTGTTAGAATTAATGGCTGAGTGGAAAATGAGCAGAGCAAATGGAATCAGAAAAAGAGTTTCCAGGTGAGAATACTGAAGAGGAGTAGTAGGAGAAATAGAAATACCCAAGTATGAGTACCATGAGCTTCAAGTAGAAGGGGTGAGTGGGTGTGTAGTGGGAGGGTAGTAGTCTTGACCCTGGCTATACATTAAACCACTTAAGGAAAGCCAGGTTTTAGTGGCTCACGCCTGTAATCCTAGCTACTCAGGAAACTGAGATCTGAGGATTGAAGTTCAAAGTCAGCCCCAGCAGAAAGTCTGTGAGACTCTTATCTCCAATTAACCAGGAAAAAATGGGAAGGGAAGTGTGGCTCAAGAGGTAGAGCACTAGCCTTGATTAGTACAAGCTAAGGGATAGTACCCAGTCCCAGTACAAACCCACACCCACACCCACACTCCACAAACCACTTGAGCATAAAGCAAGTACCCATGCCTCTGCCAACCCAATACCAAGGAATTTGGAACCTGAGGGAGATACCCTGCCATTGGTATTCTCCTTCTGTAACAACCTTATAATTTGCAATCATTGTGGAGAATGAGAGACAAAGACAGGCTGACAAGTGGTAGGACCTGACAAGCTGGTCATCAGGGGCTGGATGATGATAGAATTTTGTGGTGAAAGTAAAGTAAATGGAGACCATTGATGCTGTTTGGTCTCCTGTCTTTTTATAAAGTAAGTATTCTTGTCCACTACAGACTATGAGTGGAGTGTGGATCTCTTGGAGACTTAGTGAAGAATGGAGAAAAGAGAACCAGGTGCTCTGAGGAATACAAGAGAATGCAAGGCCTCAGTGATGGCCTCAGTGAACAGCAACTGATTTCTGTAATTATCTGGCCTCTGTGGCTCTCTGTTAATGGAGTAACACATACAGCGCTGATAAATGTAGTAGAGGTACATCTAAAGCAGCAGAAGGGTTTGAAGTTAGCGTATAAAGCGAACATAGCCTTGGATCAAAATTACTCTTGGAATTCTCTTAGGAAGGTTCACAAGCCTGTTTTGGCCATCATCAGTGAAGTCCTTTCCTTCAACTGAGCATCCGATGAAATAGTTGACTTATATACAACTGTTGTAAGAAAAATGTGACTCTCTAACACCACTCAGTTAAATGCTCCCATTAAGTAGAAGTATTCGGATCATTAAGAAAGGGTACTTACAAAAGTTGACTAAGGGTATAAAAGAATTAGATTCCTTTCTGTCCTTCTAGGCATACACAGTGAGTAAAGCAGGAATTGCCTAAATTGTTATTTCTCTTCTGTAAATTGAACATAACTGAATTTGAGTTAAATTAAACGCATGGAGATGCAACTTAAACCACTATATTTTTATGTCTTGCTTGTCCAAAGTTGTCTTTGAGAAGCAAGATCCAGTTGTTAGGAGTAAGGACAGTGGCTTGGACCACGTGGGTTTAAGTCACATCAGCATTACCTATAGTACATGTGACTGTGTTCATGTTACTTCATCTCTCTTTTTCACTGATTTTTCATCTATAAAAGTCAGCATGAAAACTACATCTACCTGACAGGTTTGTTGTGAGGACTAAGTGTAAAGCACTGGCTGTTCATTAGAGTAATAGTGTGTGCTGATTGGTTACTATGATTTGGCTATTCACAAAAAGATATCGACTACAACGTGTATAACAAGGTCAGACTTTTACTAGCACTTGAGATGTGATACTGTAGATAATCTGACCTTTCAAATCAAGAACCATATGAAAGAGCTTGCTGGCAAAGTTCAAATTTACCCAAAAAGAATCAAAAGTCCAAAACAAGACAAGACAAAACAAAACAAAAAACTAGTATGCCCATCAAGCCAAGAAATTGTAATCTTTGGATTCATATAAATGGCAAAAATATTAGAATAAATATATGTTTTATAAATTATTTCTACCAAGACCAGTGGTTGTCTTATGGTGTTCAATGCAGATGTATGTTCAAATACTTTATAATGTTCCACTTTGCTCAGTGATTACACTGGGATGTGTTCCTGTTGACCGAACTTGAGAAGGGCTATTTCATTTTGCCCAATTTCTTTTTCTCTAATGTGATGCATTCATTATTTTAATAACTTTCTGAGTTCCTAGTAGGAGTCAGGTGCCCAGTGATAAATGATCTACAAATATCTTTTGGGAAGTGGCGCTGTAGCTCAAGTGGTAGAGCGCTCGCCTTGAGCTGAAGAGCTGAGGGACAGCGCCCAGGCCCAGAGTTCAAGCCCCAGGACCGACCAAAAAAAAAGAAAAAGAAAAAGAAAGCTAGCAAATATCTTTTGTCTTCCTTGTATTTCTTGTTTTGAAAAACTAGAGTCCCTTTGTGCTTTGTCCTTAAATCTTAATTTATTATTTTCTTCTCATACATTTCAACAACTTTTGATTTATATATATATATATATATATATATATATATATATATATATATATAGTTTTGTGCATTGCAAATCACATACTTGTTTCTTCCTGTAATCTTTTTGTATTTTATTACTATTTTGTGTGTGTGTGTATGTGTGTGTGTGTGTGTGTGTGTATAGTTGGTTGTGGGGCTTGAACTCTGGGCCTGGGTGCTGTCCCTGAGCTCTTCAGCTCAAGGTGAGCACTCTACCAATTGAGCTACAGTGCCACTTCGGGTTTTCTGGTGGTTAATTGGAGATGAGAGTCTCACGGACTTTCCTGCCCAGGCTGGCTTTGAACCATGATACTCAGATCTCATCCCCCTGAGTAGCTAGGATTACAGATATGAGCCAGGGCCCAGCTTATACTTGTTTATATTTTATATTTATATTTTTTGTGTATTTATTATTATTTTAGATTGTTTTGTAATCAGAGCTATCTTCTCCACTGTAAGTTCACAAAATTTGTTTGCCCGTTGAGTTAGCCACTGTTTTTGGTTGCAAAAACAAATACTATGGTCTATTTAAATGCAAATTAGTGTTAGGGGCTCTCAGCATTTCCCGGAAGGCTGGGAACAGGAGGAAAGCCACTTGACCACATGACTGGGATGGGTCCTGAGCCTGTTGCTGTTCAAGTAGCAGTCTTCAGAAAGATAGTTTTCTTGTTTGTCTTCACTGTTTTACTCTGTGGTGTCTTCATTCTTAGGTGCATTGTCCCCATGTGGTAGTAAAGACAGCCAGAACTAACAACCTTACTATTTTAACGTCCTAAGCAGGAAGAGAGTACTTCCTTGCCAGTGTCAGGCGTCTAGTGTTCAGTTTCATTGGCCTCTTTGGAGATGTGTATTTGTCTGTGAACTAATGGAATATGTTTTTCTTGTGGGTTTTTGGTTTTGTTGTTATTTTTTTGTGCCTGTCCTGGGGCTTGAACTAAGGGCCTGGGTGCTTGCTTGTTCCTGAGGTTTTTTGGCTCAAGATTAGTGATCTACCCTTTGAGCCACAGTTCTACTTTGCTAACTCAATCACTTATTAGTGGTTAATTAGAGCTCAGAGTCTTTCCTGCCTGGTCTGGCTTCAGACTCCAATCTGCAGATCTCAGCCACCTGAGTGCTTTAGGATTACAGGTGTGAGACACCAGTGTGGAACTTAATGGAGTGTTTTGATTGGTCAGGACAATGTCATATACCATCACAGGTGTGGAACAGAGTCCGCTGGACCGCAATAAAAGGGATGGATTCTTCAAAAGTGAGGGGTGGGGAAGAGGAGAGAGAGAAAGAGAAAGAAAGGAAGAGAAAAAAGAAAGAAAAGGAAGGAGGGAAGGAAGAAAAAAGAAAGAATGGATAGAAGTAACACAAGCAATAGATGTCCTCTAAGTGGCCAGGATCCATGACATTTTTAGTCTTTGATTGGATTCTACATTCAGTTGTGCAGAGTGCTCCTTTGCAATTCATTGATTCAGAAAATTAAAAAATATTTTTATTTAATTTTTTGTAATGGCCGAGCATTGGTGACTCATGCCTATAATTTTAGCTGTTCAGGAGGGTGAGATCTGAGGATCATGGTTCAAAGGCAGCTGGGGCAGGAAATCCAGAAGTAAAACTATGATAGAGTACTAGCCTTGAACAAAAAAACAAAAAACTCAGGGACAGCACCCAGTGCGTTTGGGCGAGAGAGAGAGAGAGAGAGAGAGAGAGAGAGAGAGAGAGAGAGAGAGAGAGAGAGAGAGAGAGAGAGAGTGTGCGCGCGCACATGCGTGCGCACACACACACATGTTTTTAATCATTTTTGTTTTGTTTGTTTTATTTTTTACTATACAGTCACTAGGGTAAAGAAATACTGAAATCCTAGTAAGGAAAATTAATCTCACTCTTCATTTTAATCAATTATGCTGGGGTTTTTTTTGTTTGTTTACTGGGAACATGGCTTCTTAAATACATTAAATTCATAAGTACATGGTAAAAATCTACTTTTTTACTAAATATCCATATATTTTGAAAACTGCTACTGTGTGATATACAAGGAAAGCCAAAAACTTAAAAAAAATCCACCTTCAGTCACATGTTATAAAAAGTCACTGCTTAAAAAAAAAAAGTCACTGCTATGTGTGTTAAAAGATAGTCTTGTAGTCATTCAAAACTGTTTCTCTATTTGAGTCACCACTTGCTTACTGTATTTTCTCTCAAGAATGTCAGTATTATGTCCTTTAGCAAACAGAAAAGTATAAAGAAAACAATGTAGTGTAATGACATGGGTTTTTAGAACCAGAGAAACCTGGGTTCTAGTCTAATCTTAAATACGACCTTTAACTACTTGGGGGAAAAATAGTGTGATTAAATAAAGTTGTTTATATAACAACAGTAACTATTATAATTATCATAATTTGAAATTATTTGGGGAGAAACTGGCTTTTTTTTTAAATATCAGTTCTGTCAGTTAGCATATTCAGAAACCGTTGTGGATTAAAAAAAGAAATAGGATACATTTCCAAACATATCCTAGGATGTATGTATGTATGTATATATAAATGTGTGTATGTATTTATATATTTATTTTGTGGTGCTTGGGATCAAACTCAGGGCCTTATATACTATGTAAGGGGCTCTTCTATCATTGAGCTACATCCCCAGGCATAGGATTTTCTTCGATATCTGTAGTTTGGGCTAGATATGGTAAGCCTGTGGAGTGAGAAGCTTGATTACCAAAGGTAGGCTGTGGTGTGCTAGCTGGGATTTTTCACAAGGATCTCCGAGATGCAGCATTTGAGTACATTTTCAGATGAAGGGCAGAGCAGCCATGGTTTCAATTGCCTGTTAGTGCCCAGTAGTGTAGGCTCTAGTTGGAGTTACCAATTCCAGCCCAGCAGACTTTGAACTCTAGGCCACACTATGACTTGATTAACACTTTCTTTTCTTGATGGTATTATTTTGGCACTTTGCAAATAAATGACTTATACAAAAGCTTTATCCTTCAGGCAAACATATATTTGTTGTTTAACTACAGAGTTTAGCATTGAATAATTTTATGACAGACCACATTTGGCATGCCTAGTTATTCAGGGAATTTTCAAAGAACTGTGCAGGGACTTTTTAGTCACACATCCTCTCTGTTCTTAGTCATCTATTCCTTTTATGGTAGTCATTAGCAAATATCTCTCAACCCCTTCTATAATGTTTAACAGTCAGTGGAAGCGCTCTGTAGCGTTGGCTGTTTTGAGCTCTGTGTACTTAATTATGAGACAGTCAGCATATACTTGTGAAAACATAAACTAAATGTTGGTATATTTTCCACATGGCTTCTTTTTACAGAACCACAGTTGTTAATCCCCACATTAAACTATTTCAAGATCATTAAGAAAAAGTTTTTCTCTTATATGCATTTTGGGGCATTTGGTCTTCTTGTACTACTTTAAGTACCATTGATCACGTTCAGAATTAAGGGACAAGAGAACTGAATATGAGTGAGATTAGTAGTTTTGCTTTAGTGCACAGGAAAGCAGACATTTTCCCATTCTAGGTAATCAGAAGCACTGTGTACATTTAAATACTTGACCCCAGTGGCCTGGTTGGATTCCAGTATTACACAATTGCATTCTGCCTTCCCTAATAACTAGCAAATCCAATTGTTTGGCTATGCCTATTCCTCTTAAGCTTTAAAAACTGGTTTTAGGCTGTACTTTTACAAGGGTAGACCAGAAGCACTTCTTGCCACCTTTTATAAAAATTTGATGATTTTTACTTGAACTATTCTAACCTACCTATTTTCTCCCCAAACTAGTAGTCACATTTCTCAGCACATAATCTAGAGTGTGTGTGTGTGTGTGTGTGTGTGTATATATATATATATATATATATATATATGAAATACATTTAAGATACTGAACACCAGGTGCCAAGTAGTTCACATCTGTAATCCTAGCTACTGAGATCTGAGGATCACAGTTCGAAGCCAGCCCAGGCAGGAAAGGCCATGAAACTCTTATCTCCAATTAACTACCAGAAAACTGGAAGTAGAGCTGTGGCTCCAAGTGGTAGAGCACTATAGCTTGAGCCCAGAAGCTCAGGGATAGTTTCGAGGCCCTGAGTTCAAACCCTCAACTGACAAAAAAAGATATTGAACATGTAGCTTTGAAAACAGCCCTAACGGTAATAATTAAGGTAAGAAAACAAGGATTGGGGTTGAGTCAGATAACTGGTAGGCCCTTGCTTTTTGTCTCCAGCAGGGCAGAGTGTTACAAAATCCGCTTCTAGATGTCTTGCAGGCCCATGACTCAGCATATCCTGACAATTTTGTTGTCCCTCTCCAGCCCTAGTTTCCTTTTCTGAATTCTCTATCTTCTCTATCTTTTAATCTTCTAAACTGAAACCTTCCTTCTGCCTGGCTCTTAGTAGCTCAGCTTTGGGGAAGGGGCAGTAGATCCTGGACTCTATCCCCAGTGGGCTCAGCAGGCAATAATAAGTAGATATATCTGTCCACTCTGCTACACTGTGCAAATATTGTTTTCTTGATGCCATGATGTGAAGAAGTTTGGAAACTTGCCCTAGAAGGACGAAACATACACACCTATGAAGGCTCTGCCAGAAGTGACTTCCAGTGACCCAGCGTCATGGTGTCCCACTTACCCAGTACATTTAATGTTATAACCCCATCAAAAACTCTCAGTGCTATATCATTCCTCTGCCTCAATTGGCTTGTCTGCGTTGTCCTTTTCTGTTTATGCATACTAACATTTTATTCATCCTTTAAGCACAAGCCAAATGTTGTTTCTTGGCTTCAGTAGGCAGACTTGATGGTGTTTTCTTTAGTGACTCCAGAGCTTATGCTTCTAACCCACTCTGCCGTGGTGAGCCAGTAAACCTCTGTGGTTCAGCCACTAGACTACCTGGGTTCTGGTCTCAGTTGCATACCAGTGGCTGCATGCCAGCAGAACGACTTTGAGTATTTGTGAAAACTTCATATTTTTCTTGCTTATAAAATGGACACAGTAATAGCCTACCTCAGGAAGTTGCTATGAGGATTAAGCTCAGACAAAGGTAGTGCTAAGTAAATTTTACAATGATTCTGTGATCTCTTGAATATCATCTTTGCTAAGTTGTAAACTTCTTTTTTCCTTTTCTGTTTCTTATATCTTTTTTTTTTTTTTTTTTTTTTTTTGGCTGATCCTGTGTTTGAACTCAACGGCACTGTCCCTGAGCTTCTTTTGCTCAAGGCTAGCACTCTATCACTTGAGCCACACCTCCACTTCCAGCTTTTTTTTGTAGTTTATTGTAGATAAAATGAACTTTTCTGCCCGGGGCTGGCTTTGAACTTCAATCCTAAAATCTCAGCTTCCTGGGTAGCTAGGATTACAGGAGTGAGTCACCAGCTCTAGGACTTCTTTTCTTCCATTTTAAACAAGAAATTTATTTAAGCAATAAGACGTTTGACTTGAAGGAAAAACTATCAAGGATTTTTAAAATTATGTTTTTGTTGTCTTTTGTTTGTTTGTTTTGTTGGTCACGGGGCCTGAACTCTGGGCCTGGGCACTGTCCCTCAGCTCTTCAGCACAAGGCTAGTGCTCTACCACTTGAGCCACAGCACCACTTTTGGCTTTTTTTGCTTATGTGGTGCTGAGGAATCGAACCCAGGGCCTTATGCATGTGAGGCAAGCGCTCTACCACTGAGCCACTTTCTCAGCCCCTCAAGGATTTTTTTTAAAATTTACCCCTACTTAAAGGCAGATTACCCTACATATAACAGCTATGTACAAAAAAGTTATAAAATTGTCTTCTGTTTTACAATAATAAACAAAACATTAAAATTCTCCAATCAAACAAGGTATGCAAGGCTTTCTGTGATTAGTGGGGAAGGGAATTGGGGTGTTTCTGCCTGCCCTGGGGTTTGAAATCTAGGCCTGGGTGCTTTTCCTGAGCTATTTTTTTTTTGGGGGGGGGGTCCGGTTGTGGGGCCTGAACTCTGGGCTTGGGTGCTGTCCCTCAGCTCTTCAGCTCAAGGCTAGCGCTCTACCACTTGAGCCACAGTTCTACTAGATTCTGTTCTGGGTAGTTATTGATAGCAGAGATCCTCAGATCTCAGCCTCCTGAGTAGCTAGGATTTCAGGCATGATTTATCTGGTGCTCAGCAGTTTTTTTGTTATTGTTGTTAGATTATTAGGGTAAAATCTTACTGAAAAATAAAAGCTAAATGAGCACGTCACTAATGGAAAAGGGGGATATTTTCTCAGAACCAGTATTTTCTTCCATCTCCATTTAATGTCAATCAAAATTTACCACTGGCCATTTAGGTAAAAAACAAAAAAAGAAAAAAGAAAAGCAATATGCTTGTGCATATACACTAGTTACTTTATGTATAATAAAGGAATGGAGAGTGAGAAATGAAAGAGTAAACTATACTGTAGTATAGTCAGGATGTGGTAGAACCAAATTGCAGTGTTCTACTTAACAATGTATTCTTGGCCAGTCGCTGGTGACTCACACCTGTTATCCTAGCTACTCAGGAGGCTGAGATCTGACTTTTTATTTGGCTGATCATGAGCCTGAATTCTGTGCCTGGGCGATGTCCCTCAGCTCTTCAGGTTAAGACTAGCACTCTACCACTTGAGCCACAGTGCCACTTCCGGCTTTTTCTACGTATATGGTGCTGTGGAATCGAACCCAGGACTTCATGCATGCAAGGCAAGCACTCTACCACTGAACCACCTTCTCAGTCCTGAGATCTGACTCTTATCTCCAACAAACCACCAGAAAAGCAGAAGTGGTGCTGTGGTTCAAAGTGATAGAGTAGTAGCCTTGAGCCAAAAAAGTTCAGGAACAGTGCCCAGAGTTTGAGTTTAAGCCCCATTACTGACCAAAAAAAAAAAAAAAAAAAGGAAAAAAATGGGCAGAAGGGTGTGGCAGTGGTGCTAAACTTCTTGAATCTTAAAATTCCTTGTTTTTATTCAATACCTATGATAGTGCATGGCATTAGTATTTGTATTACAAGAAATACTAGATCTTTCTGTATGTCAGGCCCTATACTAACAACTATATTAACAGCATCTTCCGCAAGTAGCCACATAACAGCCTTTGAGGGAAGCACTATATTATTCATTAACTCATGAGGAAACTGAGGCAGAGAGAGGTTAAATAACTTGTCAGAAGTCACAAAGCTATTAAGAGGAGGGACCAGAGTTTTATTCCATGCAGCCAGACTACAAGGTCCCCGCTCTTAATTATCCTAGACCATCTCATACAAATAATTAATAAACATCTGTTGGAATAAACAAAATAATTGGTAGGAGACAGTCTTACTGAAAGAGATGTGGTTCAGAAGTAAAACAAATCAACAGGGAATATACAAAATGAGTAAGAGATCATAGTATGCCACCAGGCATAATCCATATTAATGACCAGAAGTGGCTGGTTTCTTGCAGATGTGTAAAATTTTCTTGAATTGAATGCTTCTGGACTGTAAACTTTAGCTTAGATAAGTTTTTGCGTAAATTATGATAGAAGGACTTCTTTTTCATTACCATAGAGTAATTGACCTTGATCCTGGCCTCTTATCTAAAATAGCAAGAAAGATAGACAAAATGCATGAAAAACACCGGACAACAGGCAGTGTAGACAAAGATCTCTGACAGAGGAATGGTAAGTTCTGCTTGGCAACATTGCTAACTTGCAGCATATATAACTAAGATGAGGATGCAGAGAGCTGGCCAGTAAGACTGAATAGGTTAGGATTTGGAAGGCCAAGTGCCAAGAGAGGAGGGAGCCTTGCAATGAAACAATCTTAAAGATCTGCAAGGAGCCCCTTGAATCTATGGTAAATGCCAAGCTATGTATGCCTGTAGTTAAACTCCACAAAACCGGTGTGTTGGTAGGCCTCAGATCACTCTCAGGGATGATCGGCTGGGAGGACTCACAGGACTTAGTATGGTCATACAGAGGGCTAAGATTTGTAGAGTAGAAACTCAGCAAAAGGAAAAGGCACAGGAAGTGAAGCAAGGAGGAAACCAGGCCCAGGCTTCCTTCTTCTCCCAGCAACATTATGTAGGATGCACTTAATTTTTCTAGCAATGACTTGTGACAACATGTGTGAAGCTTATCAGAATCTCAGTATAAGGTTTCTTATTAGGGACATCAACTATTCTGTATGCTGGGCAAAGAACTTAGACTCTAGAGGCCATTTGGCAATTTAGAAGGACATTTTGTGTTGCCACAACTATGAGTTGATGCTGACATACTGGGATAAATCAGGAATGCTGCGAAACACCTTGCAGAAAGTTTTCCCACAACAAGAATTATAGGACCACAAATGTCAGTCATGCCAAGATTGAGAAACCCCAGCCTTGAACCACCTTCACAGAACTTAAAAACAAGCCTAGAAAGGGTCAAATTGATTTTCTGGAAACTTAAATATTAGTCAAACTTAGTGTTAGTAAGCTTAATATTAAATATTAATCAAAACAAAATCAGAGTATTTTAAAGAGGACTAGGAATCACTAAGGTGATTAACCAGTAGACAACTTTTTATCAGTGTGACAGGGATTTATATAAAACATGATTATAAATAAGATACATTTAAACTGGAACTTGTAGAGCTGAAAAATTGACTGTCTGAAATGAAAACTTCATTGGATGGAATCACAGCAAACTTTTTTCTGTGAAACATAGCCATAGAAACCATACAGTATGAAACATGGAGAAAAATAACTGCAAAGAAATGAACAGAAAACCTCAGTAAACTGTGAGACCTTCTTAAATGATTTTAAAATACATCTAATTGAAGTTCTAAAGGTGAGGACAAAAATTAATTTGACCAACATTCATAATGCCCATATTTGTTAGAGCTATGCAAACTTAAGGTAAATGAACCATAAAGAAAACCATAGCAAGGCAAGAAAAGGACATTTACACATAAAGAATTAAAAATGAGAATACCATATACTCTCCTATCAGAAACCATAAAACAGAAGACAATAGAACAACATATTTAGGATGCTGAAGGAGGAAAAACAACAAGTATAATATACTATGTGAAAATATATTTCAAAAATGAAGTCAAAACAAAGGTCTTTTCAAGCTAACTTTTTTTTTTTTTTTTTCCAGTCATGGGGCCTGAACTCTGGGCGTGGGCACTATCCCTCAGCTCTATCCTCAGCTCTTCAGCTCAAGGCTAGCTCACTATCACTTGAGCCACAGCACCACTTCTGGCTTTTTGTGCTTATGTGCTGCTGAGGAATCGAACCCAGGGCCTCATGAATGCAAGGCAAGCCTCTATCATTGAACCACCTTCCCAGCCCATCAAGCTAACATTTTAAACTAGCAGGTCTGCATACCAAGAAATGTAATTGAAAAAAATTCAAGCTGACAATATCCCAGATGGAAACTCAGTTGTGTACAAGTGAATGATGAGCATTGACAGCAGTAAGCATTTGGTTAAATACAAAAGATTCCAGTCAGATACTGGTGGCTCACACCTGTAATCTAAGCTACTCAGGAAGCTGAGATCTGTGGATAGAGATTCAAAGCCAGCCCAGCCAGAAAAGTTGATGAGACTCTTATGTCCAGTTAACCAGCAAAAGGCTGGAAGTAGAAGTATGGCTCAAGTGGTAGAGTAACAGCCTTGAGAGAAAAAAAAGCCATGCAAGAGCATATGTCCCTGAGCCTCAGTACTGACAAACACACACACACAAAATAAACATTTTATTCTTTTTAAAAAGTGTATTTTGGCTGGGTACCAGTGGCTCACTGTAATCTTAGCTACTCAGAAGGCTGAAATATGAAGATGATGGTTCAAAGCCAGCCTAGGCAGGAAAGTCAGTGAGACTCTTATCTCCAATTAACTGCCAAGAAACCAGAAGTGGCACTGTGGCTCAAATGGTAGAGCACTAGCCTTTAGCACAAAGAGGCTCAGGGTCAACTTCCAGGCCCTGAGTTCAAGCCCCACAGCCAACAAAAAAAGAAAATAAATAAAAATTATATTAGAGTTCACAACTTTAATAGAAGTGAAATATATCACAGTAGCTAGGAATGGTTCTTACAATATATATAAAATAGTCTAATATTATATATTATATCTGATAATTGTGATCTACAATACAATTTATATACAATGTATTATATACTAAATTTGAAATACACATAAATACTAAAAAATAAAGATTTGTAGTTAATATACAAATAGAAAAGAAAATGAAATTGAAAATATTCAGTGGAAAGGGAGCCAAAGGGAACAAAATGAAACTTTAAGAAGCAGAGCCTATTTCTTCCTCCTTTGAATGTTGGTTGGAATTTGTAATTCACAAATAAGAATGTGGTGTAAGAGATAAAAGATACTGTGGCTTCCAATTTGTTCTGTTCAGTCATTCACACTGGAGGAAGTTGGGTGCTGTGTCATGAAGAGAGAGGTCTACACGGTAAGGAACTGAGACCTCCAAGAGCCACAGGAATGAGCCATCTTGGGAACAGAGCTTAGTAGATCAAGCCTATGATCGTGTCAGCCCCTGCTGACATCTTAATGAGACCTTGAGTTAGTGTGCTATCTGGCTAAGCTCCTCCTGGGTTTCTGACCCTTAGAACAGTGTGAGATAATAATTTTTAGAACAGTGTGAGATAATTCTTTGTTGTTTTAAGCTGCTAAGTTTTGGAGTAATGTGTTACACAGCAGTAGATATTTAATAGAATGATTAAAGGGCCAATTCATTTGAAATCTTAAATCTATATACGCATTCTGTGGCTTCAAATATTTAAAAAAACTGACAGCTAAAAGCAGAAATAGATAAATCTGTAAGTTTGAAATTTCAACACTAACTGCTTAGTAAATGATAGAAGAAGTTGACAAAAAAAAATGAAAGGGGAAACAGAAGACTTGAAAAACACCATCAATCAACCAAATTGATTTTTATAGATTCAGTAGTTGCAGAATATTATTTTCAACTATGCATGGAATATTCACCACAATAGACTATATTCTGGGTTGTAGAAAAAAATCTCAGTAAAATTAAGAAGGTCAGAATCATAGAGAATATGTGTCTTACCACAATGGAATCAAACTTTTTTTTTTGATTCCACGAACAGAGATATATGTAATAAATTCTTCAAATAATTGGAAATTAAACTTCACACTTTTTATTTTTTTTTAAACTTCACACTTTTAAATCATACATAATGTATTCACTTTTTAAATCACACATAATGTAAAGAAGAAATTACCAAGAAAATAGAAAATATTTTCAACTGAGTGAAAATGAAATCATAACATATCAAAATTTGTAGGATGAGTTAAAGCAGTGTTTGAGGGAAGTTCAGAGTTTTAATGTAGATATCCAGTCAATAGTTTAAATTTCTACCTGCAAAAACTAGGGGGAAAACCTACCAAATTAAATCCATGGTGTATAGAAGGAAGAAAATTAGCAATATATAAAGTAGGAAAAGGTCAAACAATGTAAAATGACTCTAAACAAAAAATTGGCTCCTGGAAAAATAATTGATTATATAAGTCAAATTCTCTTTTTTTATTCTTAAAACACATTACAGTATACTCTTAAAATGAATTTTTTATTAGTTTGTTTTGTGTTACTGGAGATTGAACCCAGGGCCTTGCATATGCTAGGCAAAAATGATTTTTGAAAATCATTGGGGGGGGGTCTGGTCGTGGGGCCTGAACTCTGGGCCTGGGCTCTGTCCCTCAGCTCTTCAGCTCAAGGCTAGCACTCTACCACTTGAGCCACAGCACCACTTCCGGCTATTTTTGCTTATGTGGTGCTGAGGAATCAAACCCAGGGCCTCATGCATGCAAGGCAAGTGCTCTACCACTGAGCTACCTTCCCAGCCCCCCAAGAAGTTATATTCTTAATCTGAGATAAGTGGTCTTGTTTTCAGACCTGAGTGTTGGACTATAATGCAACTTAAGTTGTTAAGCAAGTATCAGTTACAAGTTTAGTTATGATAAATTGAATTATTTATTTCTAAACATTTCAGAAAGTTTTCTCTGAAAGATAGATATACTTGTATTAGGGGGGGAATCCTATAATTTCTGTGTTCTTTATTTTGTCTCAATTTTGAGCAAAAAGATTAAGAACAATGAGATTTGATCTTATAAAGATATTGAAAACACATATTGGACATTTGCTGATTCCATTTGCAGGAAAAAGTGTTTATAGTACACCCTATTAACTGACGGGGGTTCAGGTACCCTAGACTATAAACAAATAACTTCATCTTGCAAAAAGAAACCAAACTACCAACATGCCAAATGATGGCGTACAGTTTTAGTCGTTCTGCTTGGTTATCAAATCTATTGATACACGATCTGGGGTTCTATCTGTAGTGCTACTCACAGTGATGAGTCTTAAAATGAAGATAGTGGGAGGCCAGTATGGACAAGGAGTCATTCTGTCCTTCATGAAAGCAAACATGTTAGATAGTAAATTACTTGTTTGTTCAGCAAATATTGAATATACGCTTGAAGAACCATAAAATCAATTAAAATCCTCTGAATCACTAGAACATTTAGTAAATTTACATCCTTTATTGGTTATTCACTATCTGATTATTTCATTCGCGGATTAGAGACATTTTTCTGTTTGCTTATAAACGTCTTAGAACCAAGTGACATAATCCAGCCCCCTCATTCAGTTTCCTTTAGCTTTTCATCTTATAAAACACTTCACTGATTATGAGCCTTCCAGATACAGGAAAACATACCTAAAAATCAAACTGGTCAGTTCAGCCACATTTTAATAGTGCTGTTAAACAGTTTCTTCATGAAGGAGAGAGGAGTTGGGGAGGAGGAAATATATGTAATGATAAAGCAATTCAAATTGGGGTTTTAGGATTATAGGTAGAACTGAATTCCAATACTAATTTTGAGCTTCATTTAGTCACCTCATAGTTTGCTCATGTTATTATTAAGAGGAATTCTTTTCTGCTTTTGTTTATCTTCCTTTTTTTTTTTTTTTTTTTTTCCAATCAAGCCTGGGGCTTAAACTCAGGGCCTTGAGCATGGTCCCTGAGCTTTGCTGCTCAAGGCTAGCCCTCCATCACTTTGAGCCACAACTCCATTTCTGGGGGGGTGGGGGGGGCTGGCAGTTAATTGGAAATAAAAGTCTCATGGACATTCCTGCCTGGGCTGTCTTTGAACCAAAATCCTCAGATCTCATCTGCCTGAACAGTTAGGATTATGGATGTGAGCTACTAATTTTTATCCTAGGCAAAGGGTCCAGAGTTAGTAGTTTGGGAGGACAGACTCAATGGAAACTATAGGAACTCAGAGTGTTTTGGAGGAGTTTTGACAAGTGTGAAGATCAGGTATAATGCTCGGAAAGGGGAGACTTTCAACTGACTCAGAGAAGAGCCCGTGTTCAGAGTAGCAGTACTTTCTTCCTGTCTGTAATACAGCACCACTCACCAGGAACTTTCTAGGTGTTGTGAATCCCAGGGATTAAGTTTGACACAGTGATCCTTCCCCCATTATTGCTGGCAATTGTTTGCACTCTTGTGTCCTATATCCATGTCCTCCGTGCACATTTTTGGAGTTCCCTGCATTTGACAGCTGTGTTATACTTTTATAGTTCAAAGGAAATCCAATGTGCTCTAGCTCTAACTCTTTCCTGTCATTTTGTCTTTCACCCCCAACTATGAGGTTTTCTTTTTGTTTGTGCTTTATTCATTTATAAAATAGTGGAAAACATTCAAGCCCCACGACCGACCAAAAAAAGAAAAAAGAGAAAAGAAAATAGTGGAAAACAAACAGGTAAAGTTAAATTGTAAGATTTATTGTTGCAGAAGATAAGGTCTGAAACTATCATAAATTACCAGAGAGATATAAAATGAATTTTAACCATCTGTCCTTGTTTTGCTTGGCTGTTTGATTTGTTATAATGAGTTTTTTTTTCTCCTTTTGTTCAAGTCAAGTGTTCAACTTAAACTTCTCCCTTGCTTATTGTTATTCCTAGAGGCCTCCTTCTAGCCTAGGAAGCTCTTGTTTTTTTGTTTTTTTTTTTTGTTTTTTTACTTTATTTTTCTTCTTCTCAGACTAGGTCTTTCCGAAGTTAAAAAGGGAGCAAGGGTATAATAGCATTGATTACAGTGACTATTGTGAAATCTGTAAGTTTTTGTTTGTTCTCTATCATAGATGGCAGTAAATAAGTTTGTGTTGACTTAATTAAGTGGATTCCTGTGCTTAAATTTAATGCAGAATTGAGCAGTTTAGACATACTATTAGAATCCCCAGAAAGTGCTCAATTGAGCTGCATATGAAAGACAAATATCACACATTCCCAATGGTTTAGTAATTTTGCAGAGGCTGTCAAAAAGCAAGCATGAGAAGACAAAAATAAATTCTCTTCATTTGACCAGATGTATTTAATAACCCATAGTAATCTAGGCCTTGTGCTGGTGTTAGTGTATGGATCTTTGGCACACCTGCCTTCTGGCATCTCTGAGAACACTGCTCCTTACTTGGAAGTGGCTATTTTTTATCTGCCTCCCCCTTTCCTCCTGTTTGATTTCTCAAACCAGATCTAGGACTTTCTTTGTTGCATTCTGTCAAACCATTATTTTGGAGTTCTTATCACAGTATGATTATTAATGTGTCTGTTTTTCCAGATTATGAAACTATTCTATGTTGCCTCAGCTCCTAGCACAATGATCACGGTTGATATCAAGATATGTTTGTTCACTAAATAAGTCAACCCATAACAATGCTTCACAATTATCTTTATGATATAGGTAGGAAAAACCGGAAGCAGGGAGCCCTATAGAGGTACTGTGGGAGGGTTTCAGTTACCCTGGATCCTGATGGCCTCCATGCAACTCAGCACACTCTCCCCTTTCCAGCTGAGGAGGTGTGGTCTGCATACTTTTGGAGGTCTTTGGATCTGGGAACTGTCATTAGAGGAAAGAAGAGACCAAGAGCAAGTGTATGGCTGGAGGAGTGGAGGGATAGAAGGCAGTCCTTTGAGAATAAAGACTGAGAAGGAGTCAAGGAATTTTAGCCACTTGACTGAAAAAGAAGAGACTTTGAAAAATTCCTGCAAAGATAGCTTTAAAATATGAGACTTCAGCCTTTGAAAAGAGTCATAGTTCTGTGCAAATAATTCCTTCTTGCTTTCTTCCCATTTTCAGCTGTCAAAAAAACCCCACAAAAAACCAAAGTACAAAAAGATGGTTTTACAACTCTGTGTATATACAAAAAGTCCTTGAATTATACACTTTAAACAGATGGATTTTATAGTGTGTGAATTATTTCTTAATAAAACTTAATTTTTTCCTCTATTTGAATTTTAAAGAAATGATTCTGAAGGGAGCAGAAAACCAGCTGATTATGTCTATGTGTGAGAGAGAGTATTTTAAACATTGAAACTGCCCAGATATGGTGTTTAAATTACCAATACTTAAAGATTCCTAATCCTTTAACATTTTAAACTTGATTATTATTATTTATACTTTTCATGAATTTTATAACACTACAAATTTCAAAGAAAGAATTATATCCTGAGTTATAATCAAGATATTATTTTGGTTTGATAGAAAAGAGTAAGAAATCTTTATGGGTATATAATATAGGTTATTACTTTGAGATGAAGTCATTAGTCCCAAAAGATTGAAATTAACTATTTGGACACTTTTTATTTTTATTTTTTGCCAGTCCTGGAGCTTGAACTCAGGGCCTGGGCACTGTCCCTGAGCTTCTTTGCCTCAAGGCTAGCACTCTACCACTTGAGCCACTGCGCCACTTCTGGCTTTTTCTGTTTATGTGATACTGAGAAATAGAACCCAGGGCTTCATGCATGCTAGGTAAGCACTCTATCACTAGGCCACATTCCCAGCCCCTATTTGGGCACTTTGAAAGTTGTAACTACAAATAAAGTTAGATTTTCACACCCTGGATGCGATATTCTTTGCTTTCCGTTTTCTTTCTTCTTCTTTTTTTCTGTTTTTTGGAGATAGTATTGCTGTGTAACCCAACTTGGCTTTGGCTATTCCTTTTTTAAAATTTTCACATAAAGATTACTAGGCATGTGTTTCTGGTATGTATAAAAGCTGCAACATTATGAAATGAAATGTATATATGCCTTTTAAAATTGTGATCTCTTATCATTGATATTTTGTAACATTTCTGTTATCTGTTACATAACAAATTATCTCAAAAACCTCGCATTTAAAACAAACATTTATTTCAGTTTCTGAGAGTCAAGAATCCAGGTTTAAGGTAGTTAAATTCCTCTGCCAAAAGGTGTGCCAGTTGTCAGGGCAGGCCACACTCTCACTTAAAGGCAAGGATGAGGGAAGATGTACTTCGAAGCTTGCATAATACAGGTGGGGGCAGAATTCGGTTCTACATTGGTTATTAGACTGAAGTCCTCAGTCAATTAAGGACTTTTGGCTAGATTTTCTTGACATGTGGGTTTTTATCTAGATTAACTCACAGCATGCTGGTGGCTTCCATCAGAGCAAGATAGAGAGCAAGAGAAGGTGAACAACATGGAAGCAGAACCTGATCCCAGCAGCTCATATCTCAGATGCTAGCTACTTGGGAGGCTGAGATCTAGAATATCATTTTTAGAGGCCATCTCTGCAAGAAAAGTTTGCTGGACTCTGTCTCCAAAATAACCAGCAAAAAAGCAAGGTTGATGGTGTGGCTCAAGTGGTGGAATGTGAACCTAGCAAGTGTAAGGCCCTAAATTCAAACCCCAAAAAGAAAAGGGAAACTAGTCCTTTTGTGAACCCCATGTTGAAAGCATGGTCCATTTACCTTCACCAAGTATGTTAGAAGTGAGTCACCAAGTAAGCCTATATGCACGAGGAGGAAGTGGCCGTCAGAAAGCTATACATAGTATGTAAACTTAGATTTATTATATTTTTTTACTAAAGAGTTTGTGATAGCTCTTGAAAAGATTAGTGATATTAAAAGAAGCAATAGATAAAAGATTGGGAACAGTATAATAGATAATTACTGTCCTATCACGTTCTGTCGAGTTGCTGCAGTGTCCTTAGAGCATTCCCTTTATCTAGGGATGGCTTACCACCCATTGAAACAGCCATTAAAGCTGGGTGGGTGGAGTGGCACAGGACTGCATTATAGCTACTAGAGGCACTGAGCCATCTGAGGGAAAGCTGGATATAATATAGCAAGACTCCATCTCAACCGACAGTAACACAGGAATGGAAGCACTAGGGGAGGGTGCAACCCAAGAGTGACATCCACCATGTCTCATTTTCCAGAACATTGTCACATGACCATACCCAGCTACAAAAGGACATGGTGACTATAGGGAAAGAATAGGAAATAGAGTCTTTGAGTAGTCATGGACTTGACTGAAAATCATTTTGTGGTGAAGAAAAGAAGTATAAATCTTGAGGGACAAGTTAGAAGCCTCTGCCAAAGCTCCCAGCAACACACGAGTGCATTGGATTGCACATGGTCGGGCCCAATGCAGGATCCTCAAAGGTGTGCAGATCTTGTCCTCAGAACCTTTTAGTTTTAATTTGGACCGAATTCTGAACAACTTGGTTGTAGAGCTCCCAGAGCCATTGCAGATGGAGAGGAAGTGTAGTGATAGACAGGCATCTTGACAGCTGCGAAAACCGAGAGCAGAATGTCCAGTAACAAGTAAGGACAAACGCTAGGCTGGCAAGTTCAGAGGAATGTGATACAGGGCAAGCTGTACTCCCCCCCCCAGCCTCCCCCCAAGGCATTTTATCACATGGTAAAATACTGAGATTTGGTCCTGATGATGTTCAGATATGGCTCACTACCCTGGAGTTAGGAAAGAAAACATGTTGGCACTCTAAAAGATTTAAGCTTCATCAGCTATCTAGAGAATTTCATTTCTATAGATTATATAAAAATGATTCTGTCAGATAAAGAAAAGGCCCTCTACTCATAATTCTCTTTACCTTTATCTGATTACCACTATGTTATTTGTGTAGAAGATGCCTCATGACTTCAATGTTGGGGGTCTAGGATTATATATTGTCTTGGAGTATTTGATTAGTGATTTTTTTTGTGCCAGTCCTGGGGCTTGAACTCAGGACCGGGACACTGTCCCTGAGCTCTTTAGCTCAAAGCTATCACTCTTCCACTTAAGCCACAGCTCCACTTACAACTGTTTTGTTGGTTAATTGGGATAAGAGTCTTATGGACTTTTCCTGCCCAGGCTGGCTTCAAACCACCTCCTCAGACTTTAGACTGTTGATTATTTTTTTTGTTTTTAAAGGAAGTGTTTATATTCATTGGTCCTCAAATATCAACACTAAGAAATTATACTCCATCTGCTTGTCACCATCCTATAGGGTATAGAACTTTCTGTCATACACAAAGTGTTTTTGGAGGTATGAGATTATGAAAGAGTCCTCTAGTTCTCATGTTTTCAAGCTAACATCCCAACTAGTATTGTAGATGTTTCCCATTTAGTCATCTGATACTCATTTAAAACCAGGTTCATTGCAAAGGAAATTCAGTTACACATGTATAGAAACATCCATAGCAAAGCAAAACATCACAAACAAATTTGAGCATCAAAATGTAAAAGATTACTCTATGAAAGACTGTATTAAAAGGATAAAAAGAGTCAGGCACCGGTGGCTCAGGAATGTATTCCTACTCAGGAACCTGAGATCTAAGGATTGTGATTCAAAGCTAGCCCAGGCATAAAAGTCCCCCTAAGATTTTTATTTCCAATTACCACTCAAAAACTAGAAGTGGCACTGTGGCTCAAATGGTAGAGCACTAGCCTTGAGCACAAAGAGGCTCTGAGTTCAAGCCCCACAGCAATTTTTTAAAAAAGGCGGGGGAGGAGTTAAAAAAGAAGCCAGTGCCAGTGGTTCATGCCTGTAATCATAGCTACTCAGGAGGCTGAGATCTGATGATCCTGCTTTGAAACCAACTTGAGCATGAAAATCCGCGAGACTCTTATCTCTAGTTAACAACCAAAAAGGTGGAAGTAGAGCTGTGACCCAAGTGGTAGAGTGCTAGCCTTGAGTGAAAAAACTCAGGGACAGAGTTCAGGTCCTGAGTTCAAGCCCCTGAACTAGCACACGTGCGTGTGTTTGTGTGTGTGTGTGTATGTGTGTGTGTGTGTGCGCGCACACACACACACACATACACACAAAGTAAATTAAAAAATCAATCCAGTTAAAATTGAGTAAAGGCGAAAAGAGGCATTTTACCAAAGAAGCTATACATTTGCAAAAAAGATGTTTAACATTATCAAGGGATTGATAATCAAAACTACAAGGTGCACACACATTGTATTAGTCAGACCTTTTATATATATATATATATATATATATATATATATATATATATAAATTGTGAAAATACTGTACAGAGGGGTTACAATTACATGGGCAAGATAATGAATACATTTCTTATCAAGCATTGTAGCCTCCTCCTTTGTTTTCCCTTCCCATCCTCCTCCCGCCCCCCAATCCTCCCCGCTTCTCCTGCCCCCCGACCACCCCTCCCCCTGCACCAAAGTTGTAAAGTTCGCTTTCGACATAACGACTTGTACATCTCATTGTTGCAATGGGTCCATCTGTATCCCTATTTAAACGATTTGTTTTTCCCCTTCCCCTCCACAAATTATACCAACATCAAATACAGTGAAAGCAGGGGTTATACTGTGGGGGAGGGACATACAAAGCAACAAAGAAATCATCTTATAAATGTGTTAGAAACAATCGCATGAAAGAAAAAAAACATTTGAATACATATCTTAGGGTTCATGTCCCTAACATCAACTTATCTGACCTTTTCTGCTTGACTCAGACATATACTAATATTGCAAATAAGCGAAACCATGGGACCTATGTTTCTTTAGGCCTGGCTTACTTCACTTAATATAATTTTTTCCAAGCCTTTCCATTTCCTAACAAATGGAGCAATGCCATTCTTTCTGATGGAGGCATAGAATTCCATTGTGTATATATACCACATTTTCTTGATCCATTCATCTACTGAGGGGCATCTTTGGTTCCATATCTTAGCTATAGTAAATAGTGCTGCAATAAACATAGTTGTGCTGGTAGCTTTAGTGTGGTCTTGTTTGTAAACTTTTGGGTAAATGCCCAAAGTGGGATTGCTTGGTCATAGGGGAGCTCTATGTGGAGTCAGACCTTTTGTTGTTGAGACAAAATGCCTCAGAAAACAGGAAGGAAGGATTTACTTTGACTCATGGTTTCGGAAGTTTCAGTCCGTGGCCAGCTAACTGTGTTTCGAAGCTATGATGAGACAGAACATCATGGTGGAATTGTGTGTCAGAAAAGTTGCTCACTTCATGGCTCCCAAAAAGCAGATAGACATATGCCTGGGACATAAAGTGACCTTCCAGGGGCATTCCCTTAGTGATTTACTTACTCCAACTAGCCCCCATCTCTAAAGTTTCCATCACTTGCCAATAATGCCACCAAACTATGAATCCATCTGTGGGTAACAGGTAATCCATTGATTAGATCAGGGCCCTCACAATCCAATGACTTTATAATGTTTGTATCCAACAGATGGATACAACTCTGAGCAAACCGATCATCATTTTGAGCAACAATCCACAGCTATCAGAATGACTAAAATAAAAAAATATGAAAACACAAGATGTTAGCGTGGATGCAGAGAAACTGGGCCACAGATACAGTGCTGGTGGTAACGTGTTGCATGCATTCTGGAAAACTGTGTGGCAGTTTAACAGAAAAGTATGAAATATAGTCAGGTGCTGGTTGCTCACATCTGTAGTTTTAGGTACTGAATTGGCTGAGATCTGGAGGATTGGGGTTTGAAGCCAGCCTGGGCAGAAAAGTCTGTGAGACTATCTCTAATTAACCAGCAAAATGCTGCTGTGACTCAAGTGGTAGAGCACTGGCCATGAGCAAGAAAGCCAAATGCGAGCAAGAAGCCCTGAGAGTAAGCCTTGTTAATAGCATGTGCATGTTTGCACGTGCAAGTGTGTGTGTGTGTGTGTGTGTGTGCACACACACACACACACAAATTAAGTACATTACTACCACATGACCCAGCAATTGCAGACTTGGGCCCTTACTCCAGAGAAATGAAAAATTAAGGCCATATAAACGTATACACAAATGTTCATAGTAGCTTTATTCATAATAGCCCCAAACTGGAAATAACCCAGAATTCCTTCAATGAATGAATGGTTAAACAAACCCTGGTACATTCAGTACTAATCAGCAATGAGTATCATTAGCTAGTGATACATGCCACCACCTGGATGAATTATGCTGTTGGAAACCAGTCCAAAAAGGTTGTAGGCTGTATTATTCCACATAAACAACACTTCTGCAGTGACAGAATCATAGATAAAGAAGAGATTCGTGGAAGCACAGGGGTTAGAGAAGGTGGCAGGGAACATGTGAGGGAGGGAGGTGGGTGTGTCTATGAAAAGGCAGCCTGAGGGTTTTTTACATTGACAGCAAATCCTCTATCAGGTTCTAGCAGTGCCAACATCCTGTGTATTATCACTGGAGGATACATAGGGTACATAGGATCTCTCAGGATTATGTCTTACAACTCCATGTGAAAATGCAATTGTTTCAAGTTAAAATGATTTACCAAGTTACAAAGCCTAGCACGCCACTGGACTGTGTCCTGACTTGTAGAGAGCATGCGTGAAATATGTCTGTGCGCTGCCATAGGTGAGAGAGGCTGAAAATCTGCGTGGAACCACGTTAAGCACCCATACCCGACAGTGCATCCCAAAATGAAGGGTGCCACTCTGTGGACCCACTCATTTAAAAGCTTTTTGTTGTGCTTGCCTAGCATGAATGAAGCCCATAAGCAGAAAAAGCCAGAAGTGGTGCTGTGGCTCAAATGGTAGAGTGCTAGCCTTAAGCTAAAGAAGCTCAGAGACAGTGCCCAGGCCCTGAGTTCAAGACCCAGGATGGACAAAAAAATCTGTTGAGTATCTGTCTGCCTTTTGGGCAGCCTGGTTCTAAATGTTGGTATCTTGGTTCAGACTACTGTAGCAAACCAAAAGTCTGGATCAGTGCCAATACGGCTAGGTTCTTGGTGAGGGTCCCTTTATGGTTAATAGCCTCACATGCCTTCCTTGGTTCATGCCCACAGAAAGCTCTGTGAATTTTCTTTTTATAAAAGCACTAATTCTATTATAGAAGTTCCATACTCAGCATGAAAAAAAAAAGCGACCTGTCACCACCCAGCCTTCCTCCCCATCTTGGGCTGGGAATGTGGCTTAGTGGTAGAGTGCTTGCCTAGCATTCATGAAGCCCTGGGTTCAATTCCTCAGTACCACATTGAGAAAAGTGGCGCTGTGGCTCAAGTGGTAGAGTGCTAGCCTTGAGCCAAAGAAGCTCAAGGACAGCATCCCGGCCCTGAGTTCAAGTCCCAGGACTAGAAAGAAAAAAAATAAAAGAGCGACCAGAAGTTCCATACTCCAGCTGGCATCTAAACCTAATCTCTTCCCTTAGGCCTCACCTTCAAAACCAAAAGTGGGTACTCAGGCTTCAACATATGTGTTTTTAGATGATACAAATAGATAGCAGTGAACAAAATCTGGGGGTCGGGGAAGGAGCCTTTATAAAACTAGTAGGTTATCTGAAGCAGAAGACAATAAAGAAAATACATAAGCTATTCATGAGATAATTAGTGCTATGGGGGGAAAAAAAGCAATTTTAGGGGAGTTGAACATAGGGAAGGAGTACAAGAACTGAGGGTTGCAATTTTAAACAGGGCCTGAAGACAGAGAGCTAGTACAACCTGAGCCAAGAAAGGAAGTTAGGGAGACAACCAGGCAGACATGAAGGAAGAAAGTTCTGGGCAGGGGAAGAGCCAGCGTACACATATTGCTTGTGTTTAAGGAGAGACAGAGGTGAAGCCGGTGTTGGAAGAACAAGAGTGAGTGAGGGAGAGTAGTTTTGTGTTGATGTTCCAGGAACAGTTTAGAATAGAAAATGTGTTGAGCCTTCTGGCTTTTACTAAAGTAGTATGGGAAGCCATTGATGGATTTGGAGTAGAGGTATGGCATGGCCTTGACCTGTGTTTTAAAGCAGGTCACTCTGTTTGCTGTGTAGAGACAAGATAGTAGAGGAAGAATATGTCTTGCAGAAGCCATGTTCACACTCCTGGCGCAAGAGGTGATGGTTTTTTGGACTAGGATGGTAGCTCTTATGTTCAGGTGGTTTTGATGGTTTTTGTTTTGTTTTGTTTTGCCATCCTGGAATCAAACCTAGAACTTACTAGGCAAGTGCTCTAACTGTGAGTGATATCTCAGCCTTGTGTTCAAGTTCTGAGACACAGACAGTATTATTTCTGGTCATATTGGACACGAGCTGTCAATCATAACTCCAAGGCTTTAGAACTGCAGATGTGGATGAATGGTATTCGCAGGAACCATGATGTAGAATAAACTGCAAGGAGGGAGTTGTGGGGAATCCAGGGATGCATGTCGAATTAAAGATACCCACACCGAGATATTGAGTAAACACAGTTGGAGATTCCAATCAGGAGTTCAGAGGACACAGATACAGGGTGGAGAAAAGCATTTGGAAGTTGCCTGTGTTCAGGTGGTAGTTAAGGCACAAAAATAGGTATTTCCAAGAGAACAGCCTAGTGAATAAGCCCAGAGAGAAGAATCCACTGAGGAACTGGGATGTGTAGCCAGTAGGAAAAGAAGAAACCCAGAAATATATGAAGTGTTCCTGGCGGAAGCAGAGGTGAGCTGTGGAGGTCAGGAAAAGGAAGGTCTGAGAACCACCCTTGAACTCAGCAAGGTAGAACCAACTAATAACCTGCACACATTACAGAAAAAACATCTGAGTCATTAAGTTAAGTTTTGCTTACTACAAGAATAAATTGTTTTTGTTTTTTTTGGGGGGGGTCTGGTTGTGGGGCCTGAACTCTGGGCCTGGGCGCTATCCCTCAGCTCTTCAGCTCAAGGCTAGCGCTCTACCACTTGAGCCACAGCACCACTTCCGGCTTTTTTATTTTTGTTTATGTGGTGCTGAGGAATCGAACCCAGGGCCTCAGGCATGCAAGGCAAGCACTCTACCACTGAGCCATCTTCCCAGCCCCAAGAATAAATTGTTTTAAAAGATTTGTTTTTAAAAGCCATTTTTTGGTTTCTCAGAAAGTTAAACATAGAATTAGAATAAAACTCACCAGTTCTACATATATGCCCCCAAAGAACTGAACACAGGAACTCGGACAGGTAATTATCAGTGTTCCTACAGCATGATTCATGATAGTGAAAAGGTAGGAAACAACCAGATGTCCATCAAGGAATGAATGAATAAACACAATGTGGCATATGCTTATAATATATGAGCTTTTAAAAAAGAATGAAGTTGGGACTCATGGTTTAACAGACCTAGGAAAATACTAAATGAAATAATCCAGTCATAAAAGGACCTGTAGTGTGTGGTTCTACTTATATGAGATACCTAGAATAGTTAAATTCATAGAAATAGAAAATAGAACAGAGGCTAACAAGGCAGGAGGGAAAGAATTAGTGTTTAATTAGTATAAACACCATTTAGAAAGTTCTGGAACTGAATAATGTAACTTGAATTGCGCAATACTGTACAAGATCTTTATGCCTTTGAATTTCACACTGAACAAAGGGTTAAAAATAAGAAAGCAGAAAGGGGCTTAGGGGTATGGCTAAGTGGTAGAGTGCCTGACTAGCTAGCACAAGATGCTGTGAGTACATAGCCAGTACCACCAAATATTGTAATTTTTTAAAGTGTGAGGCTGATGTAGTCAGTAATAGAATGCTTGCCTAGAATGCTCAAGACTATAGGTTCAATCCCCAACACACGTGTGTGCACGTGTGTGTGCGCACACACACACATACACACAACTAATTTACTAAATGCTATATAAAAGGGATTAGTTATATATGTGAATGTGACTATGTATTTTACCTACTTACTTCTAGCATAGAATTAAAGCAAATGAATGAAAGAATGCTTTCTTTTACTTGTTGATGACCTAAGTTTGTTTCAGGTCTGTCTTGTGACTTGGTTTTCCCTATAGAACCTTTAGTACATGTTATGTTCTTTCTTTGTGACTCGAGCCTTAGCCATTGAAGTCAGAGAAAATTGTATTCCTTATAGGGGTTATTATCAGAAGACCAGGAGAAAAGTCAGCCAGTGATTTTACTAATTATAATTCTTAGAAGAGCATGTCTTTGAAACTATATCTTTTTAAAAATGCTCTGTATATGAAAGAGATCTCTATCCATTTCCTCACTTAGAAAACCATTCTGTCCCTCCTATCATTGTTTTAGAAAATAATGTTCCTTAACTGCACATGCCAATACTTTTCCTGCTAAAACTAGCATTTCTGATTCTTCCACTGGCTGATATGGAGAAAAGCTTGAGTACTGGAAGGTTTTGTGGTGCAGCATATTTAATAACCGTGACAAGTCAAGAATTTTAAGCAGACTCGCCTCCTTGTCTGGGATCTGTCGGCAGTATTGTGCCTCCACTGGCAACCTCCTTGCTGTACTGTTTCAGCCAAAGCTGTGCTAATGATGCTCTTCCAGATTTTTACTGGATATTTTTAAAGCTTCAGAGTCTCTAAATTAAAACAACACACACACACACAAAGAAAAAACCTTCCCTATTCCTTTCAAAAGCTGCCATTCTAAAATATGTAGCCAAAAAAAAAAAAGTTTAAAGTATACAATTGCTTTGCAGCCTTGATGAAACAAAGGCTAGTGTGTTGCTGTGGCCCAGGAGTGCCACGCTGCTTTTGTGTGATTTCAGAGGTGAAATTTCGATGGCTAGAAGATAGATGGGTGCCAGATGCAGTTTGACACAGATTCAGACAGCTGCTTCTGGGCTAGGTTTCATTCGCTGGTGAGTGCCCCAGCAGAAGCAGCAGCACAGGGGCCCCAAATGCCAAAATGACAGTGAGAACAGCTAGACAATACAATATTCACGAAGTGATTTTAATCTCCAAGATTGAATGTCAACCAATCAGTTTCCAGGTTTTAAAAGCTAACTCATCTAAAGCTATCCCAGGGCTCATGTCTGTTTGGAGAAGTTTTACTTTTTGTTGTTGTTGTTTATTTTGTTAGCTTTAAAGCAACAGCTTTTTTTAAAAAAAGTACTTTAAAGTCATTTTGGTAGCTTGAAATTAAAAATCATGTCAACCTCCCTAACACACATACCAATGTAAAAGAAGTATTATTATTGCAATCAGGCAAACATTGTTTATCTGTCTTAAGTGAAAGTTTGGATAAGCTTCCCAGGTCTTTTCTGCTTTAAAGTCCCTGTCCCTGACCACAGTCACATCCATTCTTCTCCAAAGAAAGAAGTCTCCACACAAAGAGTGAGGGCTTATTTGGCTTTTGAGACTGTATGTTCTGCACAGCTAGTGGTGCCCAACCACATAATTGTAAACTTAAAAAAAAGTGTTCCAATAAAGGATATTTGCTCTGACTACTTGTGGGGTCATAAGTAATTATGAAACTGACTCCTGGCTACGTGCTTAATCTCAGCTCACATGTTTTCTCCACTGAGAAGTGGAGCCTTTATTTAGTGTATTATTTAAACTTGCTAAACGTATCTTTGCTTTTCTGAAGACTGCTATGATCTAAGCCATCCATGATGCAACCATTTCATGTGGAGTGATTTTTTTTTTCATTAAAAGCAACACAAATAGTTGGTTGGACATGTATATATCTGAAAACTGCACCTCTAGCCATCTCTACTTTTCATTTTTAGACTTAGAAAGCTAATGTGTCACTTCTCAGAGCTCTGAGGTGTTGTAGGACATGTTTTTCTTCCAATGATGTGTGTGCTTAGCTCTCTTAATAATAATGGGGACTTGGTATATGCTCAGAGAAGAGTACCTTTCATTGTGGGACAATATTTTGCTTAGTAGTTATGATGTGCTAATTTTTAGTCCACAGAATGATAAAAAGATTTGGAAATCAGCTCTGGTTGAGTGAGAAACTATATGTCCATAAAAAAATCATTGCTGGACATGGTGGTGCCCACCTGTAATCTCAGAACACCAGAGGCAGAGGTAGAAGGTTCACAAGTTCAAGGCTAGCCTGGGCCACCTACTGAGACCCCATTGCAAAAATAAATAAATAATAATAAATAAAATGTATGGTTGGAGGCAAGGCTCCAATGGTACAATACCCAGGTAAGTATGCAAGTCGAGCAAATGCATGAGACCTTGAGTTCAAACTCCAGTATCTAAAAATAAATAAATAAATTATAAGGTTATCAATAGCTATATTAAGAATTTGAAAATGGTCTTGGCCTGAATAAATTGCCTACATGTCTATTATTACATGTAGCAAACTATTCTTAGGCTCTTATCTTTCTCCAGTTTGCCCATTCCAGTTCTTTGAGAGTTTTAGTTGGTTAGTTTTTGCAAAGCGGGGATGGAATATAGGATCTCATGTGTACTAGGCAAATGCTCTAGCACTGAGATACACCTTCAGCCCTTCCATTCTATTCTAAAAAAAAAAAACCTTGATTTTTTTACTTGGGATAACTTCATGCTAAGCTAAAATATTTGATGTCCTATATCTTATAGTTGAGGTACTTAGGTTCTTGCTGTGTTCTGGCCTGTGAGATGTGGGTAGAAGTCCATGGGGAAGATAACCTTTTTGAATAAAAAGAGAAGGCCTCACAAGCAGTACATTTATATTCTTACCTGGAATGTGAGTCAAGTGCATGGTGGATAGCAGCCATCTTGTGGCCTCAGAACTGTGAGGATGGTAGAACCAGTACCTTTGAACCATCCTCCCAGTCCTGGACTGCTTAGCCCCAGAGGTATAATTTTGTAAGAAAATAAGAAGTAAATAAACCTTTACGCTAACATCCATTGGTATTCATTTACAACCAAATGTAAATCCTGCCATACCGTTCATTCTAGCCCCTTAGTCTATCTGTCACGAGCCAAAGGCAGTTTTTATGGTCTGTTAGTGTCACCTGTATTCAGAGAAGCTCAGAGAAACTGAGAGCTTGGAATGATGAGTACTACCTAAAGCAGGGGCACCTTTCAGAGGGACTTAAAGCTCTCTACACTTTGGAGGGGTACATTTTCTATTTCTTCGGGTTCATTTTCAAACATTACTAGCACTTGCTACTGGAAAATGATGGTCTGTATAATGACCCAATTCCAGCCATCAGAATTGGAAGGGACCATGCTGGTTGTTCCTGTTACTGTGTTGTAAAGCCACTGAAGCTGACTTTCCTAGTCTTTATTCTGTCTTCCCATGAGAATATAATTAAAGCAAGGGAACAAGGAGGTAGAATCTCAGATGATTAATAGTCAAGAGGCTTAATGCTTTCTGCCTTATTTGTGAGACAATCTTTTCTTAAGCCTATGCAGAGCCAAACACAATGCACATTCAGCATATGTTTATTAGACAAAAATAGGGGGGTTGGTTTTATATTGAATTGCAGTGACAGTCCATTTTGAATGCTAGTCGGATGATGAGATATTTATTCAATAAAAATGTCTTTCCTGTACTCTAGTCTGACCTAATGCTGTAAGTGAGTGGACTGCATCTCATCTCTAGGGCACTATAATATGTATCACAGGCCCTTACATAAATCCATCACAGAGCAGTGCTGACTAGGCCTGGTCAGGATGGGCAGAGGATTCTCGATTGGATACTGGGGACCACTGGCTACCAGCCACTGGGCTGGTTGTGTACTTAGCAAGCATATGTCATTGACTGTTGCTTGTTTTTCTCAGAGACTGCGTGATTTTCTTTGCATTATCTCATTTCATCCTCATAGTAACTCTAGCAATAGGTTCTGGTTCTGTATCCTGCCCTGCTTGTTGTTGTTGTTGTTGTTGTTTCTGCCAGTACTAGATTTGAACTCAGGGCTCATATTTACTATCCTTTGAGCCGTGTCCTCCAGGCCCCTTTTGGTTTATTTTTTAAATAAGATCTAGCATTTTTACCTGGGCCATCATGAACTGCTGTTATCCTGTTATGCATTCCTCCTGGCAGGGATGAAAGACTTGTGTCGCCACGCCCAGCTTATTGGTTGTGCTGAGAGTCTTGCTAACTTTTTGCCTTGGCTGGCCTCAAATAGTGATCCTCTCAATCTCTTCTTCCTCAGTAGATGGGATTGCAGGCATTAGCTATTATGTCCAGCACGTTCTCTTCCCCCTGCCACCTGTGCTTTGAATCATGGTTTTATAATGTAGGTGTCTAGCCTCCAACTCGGGAGCCTATCACTTCTGTCTCCCGAGACTGAGATTACAGGCATGGCCCACCACACCCAGCCTTTATCCCCTTTTTATAGATGATAAAATTGGGGCCCAGGCAAATTTCCCAAAGTCAATGTATGGTCAAGCCTAAAGTTGAAATCCTATGTATCCTGGGAACATTTGACCCCAAAGTCAGTAGTCTAAGGCTCATCAGATATGATGACTGTACCCTACTAAATTATATATTAAAGTTGTCTCTCAGAATACTCTTGTGTTTTGTCCTTTACCCTCTCAGCAAAAGAACTGAAGGGTAATGGCATAAAAGTGACCAAACCCATAGTGAAGACTTTTGTTTGCTGCTGAGGTAGGCAGATGATCTCTGACTAAGGGTGGCTATATGTCATCCTTTCTGTTTCCTTGAGGCACATGGCATATGTCCTGCTCAGGTGGGAAGGTAGCTTGGGGGTGGATGAGTATGCTTTGCTGGAGTCCCATGAAGCACGCATGGTGAGGGCAGAGGAGCATGAGTGTACTCTAGGCAGAGCAGCTTCACATCCGACAACACGTCCCCAAGTGCCTGGCAGCCTCTGATGAATCATGGCATTTTAGGCTCTGCATGTGTCATCGGCATCTGTGGGCTGAAATAGCACGGAAGCATAGTAGTCATCCGCAGATACAAATAAAAGTAAAAGACACTGTCATACTACCTGAAGTTTTCTACACAGCAGCCAAATGCTCCTGAAATCTGTACATTTTGGACTTTTTGTCTTGAGAGCTAACACATTTACTAGCTAGAACCATCTTAGCATTTTCTATTTAAATATCTTAAGATTCAGTCGTAAAATTTTCTCTCTAAGCTAAAGCTGTTTATAGATGCTTAACTACTGTGTGGGCATATTAAAAAGAAAAAGAGAAGCTATACTTAAAAAATGATACGAAGTTGTTCTGATTCATGTTGCTGGCTAGCTAGACAGACAGAGCACCACATTTCAAGTTCCCATCTCAGTTTTGTTTGTGAAATGCGCTTTGGCAAAGAGTTTTCATTAAACAGCGCAAGTAATATTTACAATAATGTAAGTTCAAGACTGAAAACTAGTTCTTACATCGTTTAGATTGGAGTTCAATTTAGGCTTTACTGCACAGACTGAGCAAATTTCCTTGAGCCTCAGTTTCTCAAGTATGAGATGGAATACCAGCTGGCTCTGAGGTCTTAGAGTTGGTGAGCAAATAAAGTAATGCCAACGTGCTTCTGGGCATGCTACATGATGTTTCAAGTAATTTTCCAATTTTAAAGGTGTAGCCTTGGTATTGTAAACTCCCTAGCCAGCAGTTGGGCTAATCCATCACCTTTCTTCCTTCATAAAAGGTACAATGCCCGTTCAGTCTTTCAAACAACACAGTTTTCAAGAACACAGATTTATTAACTCTGAGGATGTATGCAGACTTCCTTCAAATGAGCAGGACTTACATGTAGATTGGCAGGAGGCATAGTTTATACAGTAACTGATCATTTACATATTAGCATTCTGTACTTGTGAATTTCATAGATTCCTGACATTGATCTCTTTAAGTGCCTCAAACTTGATTTGTATAGGATGTTCAATTAAAAAGCTTGCTTTACATTATTTTTGTTGGTGGTGATGTTACTAGTGTATTTTTCCTCAAGCATGTTCTTATTTCTTCATGATGTGGGATCATTTAGATTGCTAAGGCATTCTGTTGAAATACAGTCCTGTATGTAGGCCAGTGAGGGGCATGGTGGTGCTCTTTGCCTATTTTAAATCATCCCAGATTAGTGAATTATCTTTTGAATTCTTGTATCAGCATTTTAAAGTTCCCCCTTCTCGTTGTTGCGGCTCCCCTTCCCCACCACCACGACTCTGGGCTGACCTCTTGCATGTTCTCTTCTAAATTTGCAATCTTTTGTTTAGAAAAAGTACAAACATATTGGAATTATCGTTACATTAAGAGTCAGTAGACATTCAGGGAATCTCTGTTAGCATGTGAGGTTTGTCACATACCTTTTTGATATCTTTTCTTTCTTGAGAATGTATTTGGGCTTATTTTGCCCATTCCAAGTGACTTGTGGCTCCTAGATGAATTGTTCTGTCCAACACTACTGTTTCTATTCTGCGTTAGTGCACTTAGTGAGGGAGTAGCTGAATCTTCTGAGGAGGTCTCACCCATACTTATATTAAACAAGTTTGAGGCTCTTGAAAAAGAGATGAACTTCAGTTCCTGTGCAGATGTTATATAAGAGATATCCCACTATTTCAGTTCTGGGGTCTGGACAGAACCTAAGAATATGTAGTTTGGAAAGAGATCACAGACAGTTCTAAAGTGCATAGCTTCTCCAGACATTTCTCTGCATTCTTCCTCCCCTCCCCACTTCTGCTCCCACCAGGAGCCACTGGGTAAAGCTTTTATGACTAGCAAGTGGTTTACTAAGATGTTTTCACCTGAAGGTTAAAGAAATGCCAACAAATAGTTCTATAAACCCATGGTTTTCAATGGTTCCCTGATCAGCCGATGTAGAGGTTGGGGTAATGCACCCTGTGTTACTTTGCATGCATATGTGATTAAGATATCTTTGTTGAGATGATGATACTGGGTTATCTGGCTGGACCCATGTACTCACAAGGGTAGATATAAGAAGGAGGCAGGGAGTACAAAAGCATAGGAGATGATGCATTTTGAAGATGCAGAGAGCAACCATGAGCCCATGAATGAGGCAGCCCCTAAAAGCTGGGTGACAGGGAGAGAGATTCTCACTTGAAGCTTCAGAAGATATATACAGTTCTGTCAACACATCAGTTTTGCCCTTTTGATGCCCAGAACTGTAGGAGAATAAATTTATGCCATAGACTTACCAGATCCTGTATGGAGATCTGTATATACAGGGATCAAGGGTTTTGCAATCATTGCTTTGTGTCTGACCCAGGGTAAAAGCTGAAGTAATTACTTTAAATGGACTATAAGGCCCTCCATAACCTGCCCCCTTTCCTCCTGCTCCTCCTCCATTTTCACAGTTCTCCTCACCCAGCCGGTCCCCTATATTAGCATTCCCCCACAGCCAGCAGTGGGTACATTCCACACCCAGCCCTGCTTGACTGGCTGTTTTCTCTGCCATGAAAGCTCTTCTTCCAGATAGCAGCTTGGCCTGTGCCTAGACTAGCTTCAGGTCTTGACTGAGATGACATCTAATTTTGTTTTCTCTGTCTCTTTGCCCCAACTAGACTATATAAGAGCTTAGAAAACACAAAGCGTGTCTGGGATTTCCCCGCCTAACTCTTAGAACCTAGCACATAGTGAGCATTCAATAAATATTTGTTGAATGAAAATACCCTTTATACATAGCGTTGCCTGGCTCGATGGGGAAAAAAATCCTAGAAATGAAATTACTATATTACAGGATATTAACATTTAGAAAAGTTCTTGATACACATGACTGAATCCTATTCTGCTCAAGGTTAAATCAGTTTATGCATCCATCAGTAACTGCAAGATTACCCTATCCACTGCACCCTCATCAGTCATAAACACCCAAGCCACCTGTATCTGGACATTCTATCCCTTTTAAATTTGTAATGCTTTGATTGAGAATTTGCACTTGTTTTTCAGGCATTCCCCCTCTTTATGCTGTTAGCTTTTGTCCCTTGTCTAGTCTTCTAATTTAGTTCTAATGTTTTCTAATTTAATATCAATATTTTTCTAATTGATACCTTGGGCTTCATTACATTGCAGATTACTAAGTCTTTGTTATCTGTATTGCATATATATTTCCCAGTTTGTCATTTTCTCTTAAATTTTCTAATTATGATTTTCACTCTATGGTTGGTATGTTTGTTTCATTTTTAATGTTGTCAATTTTATTCTTAGAATTGCCTTTTATTTGGAATGGTCTTATCTGCCTCTTATAATTATGTGAGATCTTTATTTTTTGATGTTATTCTTTAATCTCAAGTGTTTGATCACATTCTGCAAGGCAGGAATCAAATGTCCAGTTTTCCTCCTTAAATAGTAAGCACTGCACATGTTTTTCTTTCCCACGTCAGCAACACCATCTTGCCTGTATTCTAAGCCTTTATTTCTAGTCTGTCTCAAATATCTCAGTTCAGTCATTTATATTTGTAGATTTAAACATCGTTTTGTGTCTTTTAAAATATTTATTTTGTATTTTTAATTGGTTGGTTCTAAATAAGTCTTTGAATGATTCTGTCAAGTTTAGGAATAGATGTGGAATTGACTTCCTAAAGTAAAAATCAGGTCACGTCCCTCTCATGATGAATCAATATCCTACAGCCTTCAGAATAAAAAGGCCATTCCCCCCCCCTTTTTTTTTTCAATACCAAGGTTTGAACTTAGGGCCTTGCTCTTGCTAGGCAGGTAGTCTACATTTGAGCCACGCCTCAAGCCCAGGCGTTACCTCTTAATGTGCTTCTGTGGTTTTAGAACTTGCCTTTCAAACTTTTCAATCCGCTTTATTACTTCTCTTTGCCTAGAATTTACATAGCAGATCGTCACCTGTATCCTATACAGTTTCTTACTTCCCTGTCTTTGCTCAAGTTGATCTGTCTGTGGCTGACTCCTGTTTTACCCTAAAATTCATTATACCTTCCAGCCTACTTCCACACTGGCCAAGCCCTGTGACCAGTCACGTGTCACCCTGTGAGACTCTGTCACAACCTAACCCATTGCATCACAATGGTGGGTTAGTCCTCCCTGGTAAGTCACTAAGCTCATCTTTTCATATTGCTGTGTTAGTCCATGGTGTTGGGGGTCAAACCCAGGGCCTCAGGTATGCTTGGCAAATGCTCTACCACTGAACTATACCCCCAGTCCTCCTGTTCATTTTGTATTTCTAGTACCTTCCATGCTCTCTGTCACACAGTTGGTAATGTGGGTGAATTAGGGGAGAACATTCAAGATTAAAAGCAGGGAGATAAATTATTGCAGTAACCAAAGTGAAAGGTGATTAAGAATCTTGACTTGGCCATGTTGTTAGGAATGGGACATACTTAGAAAATATTTGAGGAAAAATGTACCAAATTTTTGTGACTGGATAATGTAAGAGCAAAGTAATTTGAATCTTAGAATTTTGACTAAGACCTCAGGTAGATATTAGTTCCTTAACTATATGTAGACCTTCAGGAAGATGGACAGACTTAAGGAGGATATTAGGATTATTTTAGAAGTGTTATATGTTGACTATACCTTTATGATAACCAGTGGAGATTTCTGAAAGGCAATGAAATATAAAGAGGCTAATTATATACTTAAACCAGGATCCTTTGAGTTTAAACAGGATGTTATTAATAATTATGGCAAGACAACAAGCATAACCAGCAGTGACCTTGATTTGAACTGGTTTATGTTCAAAGGTCAAATATAAAGCTTAAAGCAAAAGATCTGGAATGTAATGATTTGTTAGTCATTAGCATATAGGTACCCGGAGAGTGGGTAGGGTTTCAGAGAAAGTTTATGAGATAAGAAAAGAGTGAAAACAAAGCCATAGCAATGACATTTTCCAGTGATTATCACTGGGAATTTTTTTTTTAATAATCATGTCCCCAAATTTTCCTGAAGATCTGACATTCTAACCATCTCCATTTGTCACCCTTCCCCCAAGTTCCATACCTGGCTGTTTGTAAGCTATAGCCAGATGTGGATATTTTGTTTTGTTTTGAATTCTAGGGGCTGGTGATGTAGTTTAGTGACAGAGTACTTGCCTAGCATGCACCATGCCTTGGATTTTATTCTTAGCACCAAAAATAAAAAGAAAGAAAGGGAGGAAGAAAAGAAAAGAAAAAACTAGATCTGCATGTTTATAAGGAGGAAGAGGAGCAGCAAAGGACACTGGGTGGTCAGAGAAAAGAGACAGGAAATTGCAGTGCATCTGGAAAGAAACCTTTGGAGAAAAAGGAGGGTGGCAATAATGCCAAGTGCTACTTAGAGGTGAACTACTGAGTGCCTGCAAAGTACCCATTGGCTATGACCTTTGGAGGGGACTACTGCTCTTATCTGGAGTGGCCAGTATAGCTGTCTGGAAGTAGGCAGAGGAAGCAGAAAGAAGAATAAAGCCTTGCAGGGCAAAGACAATAGCAGCCACCAGCATTTCTGCAGCAGTCAAGCAAGGAGGATTGCTTCTTGTTTTAAATGTGAACACAGAGCCCGTTGAACCTATCATTTATTGACTACAGGAAGCAGCCAGTAGGAAAGGACAAGGATGAGTTAAGCTAATTTCCCCAGTGCCTTTTCCTTGTCAGGGGTGCCATGCTGTGCCATAGGTTGCTCCTCTAAGAGTAACTCTACAGGGTTAGGGGCATGACTTAGGTGGTAGAAGAGTTGCTTATCAGAGGGAGGCCCTTAGTTCAGACCTCAGTGCTGACAAGAAAAGAGAATGACAGGAGAAGAGGAAAAAGAGGAAAAGAGGGGGGAAGGAGGGAGAAAAGGAGAGAAGAGAGGGGAGGAGGGAGGGGGAGAAGAGAGAAGAAGAAAGGAGAGAGAAGGAAGAAGAGGAGGGTGAAGAGGAAGCTTGGGAGTATCTTAAGTTTTTCTCCTTTTTCTGAAGATTCAAGATGGAAGCCTTTGAAGAGAACATCCGTGTCTCTTCTAGCTGCACTGATTTGCTGAACTGTCATTGGTAAATAACACATCAACCTAGCTTTATAAGCTATTATAATGCATACTTACGTTCTGCAGGTGAACATATCTCTTAAAACACATATGTATTCCTATGTGGTATCATATATGTTAGAAGAGTGGATTTTTTTTTTTAAGATTTTTTTTTCTGGAGAAGCTTCAGGGAAAAAAAGTTACAATAGGAACCTGTTTTTCTGATCTGCTATCTCATAGTAAGAAGCTAGTTGTGAGGTTTACTTCCTCCGAGGAAGAAAGCAAGGAGACGCAGGCAACTGGATAAGAAATGTCTCATTTGCTCAGAAGAGGCCCCAACATGCTCTGAGAAGTAAGGATTTCAGGCTTAATGTGCAAGAACAAAAGGCCGTTGTGAACTGTGTACAAGAGTTGGTGAGAGTTTGTATTCTGCCCCTTTTTTCTGTGGGAGTTATTTCCTGTTGTTGACTAGAGTTCTTTATTTAGAACCACCTAGCTTCAGAATGCCGGCTAGCTCACAGAAATGTGTGTACTTAGAACATAGACTCATTTAGACTCATTTCAAGACAATCTCTTTGAACAACAACAACAACAAATCACACTACTCATATACAGAGACAACCTGATGTTCCAGACACCATAAGAAAGAGCAAAACATGTTTGGTGTAGCAGTTGGTGTCACCTAAATGGTCCAAGTAAAAGATATTTCGCAGGGGAAGGGTGTTTCCATTTAATGAATCGATATCATTTTACTTTGTAGTGCTAAATGAGTTCCTTGACATTTTAGGGAAGTAACCAAAAGCCCTCTATATTTGTGAGGAAGCTTCTATGCTGTAGAGCATAGTAAAAGTTATACTAACAGGTGAGAAATATGCCCAGAATATATATATTTTGAGCCAACTGTTCCTTTATTCTTGCTTCCTATTAAGGTGGACTTTTTAGTAAGAACTCTGGGTTATTTTAGCATTGTCAGTGCATTTTATAGTAGCATTATCATTGAGTATTATAGGGTTTTGGATTTTTTTGTATTTTGTTTTTGAGACAAGGTCTGTCCTTGAATTCATGGTCCTCCTGCCCCTGTCTCCCAAAGTGCTGGGATTACAGATGTGTGACTCCACATCCAGCTCGGTCTATTAGTAAGAGAGAAGGGGAAGAAAGACAATATATCGGAATGTGAGGAATAAACTGTTAGTTACTGAAGTCATGGGGAATAAATTAATGTGTGAAATACAAATAGTGTCCAGTATTTATTAACAGACACTAGAACCTATAAATAAAACAATTTCCCAAGTTCTACTTCATGAGGAAGCTTAAGGTAGAAAGCAAAGAAAATGTGTTTCTCTAACCTAATAAATTCTAAAATAAATTTAAATTATTTATTACAATGTATTTGTTTTTGATGCCAGGCTCATACCTGTAATCCTAGTTACTCAGGAGGCTGAGATCTGAGGATCACAATTTGAAGCTAGCCCAGGCAGAAAAGTCTCCATGAGACTCTTATCTTCAGTTAACCATCCAAAAACCAGAAGTGGCTCTGTGGCTCAAGTGGTAGAGTGCTAGCCTTGAGCACAAAAAGGCTCAGGGGAGCTGGGAAGATGGCTCAGTGGTAGAGTGCTTGCCTTGCATGCCTGAGGCACTGGGTTCGATTCCTCAGCACCACATAAGCAAAAAAAAGCCGGAAGTGGCACTGTGACTCAAGTGGTAGAGCACGAGCCTTGTGCTGAAGAGCTGAGGGACAGCGCCCAGGCCCAGAGTTCAGGCCTCACGGCCGGACCCAAAAAAAAGTCTCAGGGACAGAGTTCAAAGACCCACAACCACCACCAATGACAACAAAAAGCTAAAGCCAGAAAACTGGCTCATGCTTATAATCCTGTTTACTTGGGATGCTGAGATTTAGAGGATTACAGTTCAAGACCAGCCTTAAGAAGAAGGTTTACGAAATCCCATCTCAATCAATTACAAACAAAAACAACCACAGCAAAAGGGCATGGTGGTGTGTACCTGTGATCCCAGTTACATAAGATACATAGATAGGGATACTGCAGTTCAGAGTAGCTCTGACATAAACAACTAACCCTATTTGAAAAATAAGTGAAAGTGAAAAGGCCTGGGGATATAGCTCAAATGGTAGAACACCTACGTAGCCAGTGCTCTGAGTTTCCACTCTAGTATCTGGGGTGGGATCAGGGGTGAGGTAGGGGTCGTGTTAAACTCTAGATAAAACAGAAGGTGCACTACATTTCCCTGATTCCATTACCCTCTTTGCCTGAGGTTGCCACTTTTGTGAACTTTATTATCTTAAATATTTTTTGTCATTGTTCACATACGGACCTGTAGGCAATATGTAGCAGTATTTTGCATGTTTCAAAGTATCTCTCATAAGTGATACTTTATTATATATTTGTATGTGTGTGTATATTTTTATTTAGTACTTGACTATGTTGGTATGTGTCTTTAGTTCTTTTTAACCACTATATTTTCAAGTGTGTCAATTTGCTTTCAACTTTGTCAATCCTAATGTTTCTTCTAATTTTTACTGCCACAAATATTCTTCTCTCCATGAGTAGACATGGACCATAAGAGTTCAAATGGGCTGGTACTAAACTGATTGCAGCTCCTAAAAAAGATGATGTGGAGTATCTTCCTAATTTTTAAGTTCCTTTAGGAAGGTTGAGAATGAACCATGATGGTGGATATTTACACCTCAGAAATCAGCAGATGCCAACAAGTAAGAGCTTTGTTCTCTACCCCCACTTGCTGATAAAAGCACACCACTGGTTAAAACCCCCCTTGGGAGAACTGGAGTCATTCCTGAATCATTTCTGCAGGGCTTATTTTCTTATGGAACCCCAGTAGAGAAAGACTAAATATATATGGGTAAGGATCTCAGCATCTCCAGCTTTTTACTAGAACATGCCAAATTATCTTCAAGGTAGCTATACCATTGTACATCAATAAGTTAAGAGAGTTCATTTTTAAAATCTGCATTCTCATGAATTGTCAAACTGTAGTTTTTTGGTGGTTTTTTTTTTGGCCGTGGGGCTTGAACTCTGGGTGTGGGCGCTATCACTCAGCTCTTCAGCTCAAGGCTAGCACTCTACCGCTTGAGCCACAGTGCCACTTCTCGTTTTCTAGTGGTTTATTGGAGATAAGAGTCTCACAGACTTTCCTGCCCGGTCTGGCTTTGAACTGTGATCCTCAGATCTCAGGCTCCTGAGTAGCTAGGGTTTCACTGGCACCCGGCAAACTGTAGTTTTGATAGCTATGAAGTATCTTTATAATTTGTCTTGTTCTACTGATGAAGTATCTTTTCCCATTTATTAGACATTTGTTGCCTCTTTTGTCCTTTTTTCTATTGTGTCTTCATTTTCCTTGTGTCTTTCTAAATGTTAACTCCTAGGAATTACTTACTAATCCTAATATTGTTTTGATTCAGTGAAACATGTGTAATATTTGTGTTACATTTGATGATCTTTAGCTTGCCTTGAACTTGTTTAATAGGTGCTTAATTTTTAATATAATCAAAGTTATTGATCTTTTTCTTTATAGTTTATGCTTTAAGTATCTTGTTTCTTAATACTTTAATCTGTATAATTATTTTTAGATTTTAGTTTTTATATATTTGTCTCTAAAAGCATTGTCTCAGATTTTGTACTCAGCATTAATACTGTTTCTGTAGAAAGCAGAATTGCACTCAATTCAAGTAAAGAGACTTTAAGGAGGGACCTTTGCAGAAATAGGACAAAAATCAAGGCAAGGAACTAGCACAGTAGGCTGTTACTGTCTTTATGACTGAAGGAGATAGGGGAGGAAATACTGCTGCTGGGGTCAACCCAGCAAATCCAGTGGGAGTTGGCATCCTGGAGGAGGGGCCATGTGTCAGAAGATGTGGCTGTCCAAGGTTGGGTACTACTGGATGGTGCCAGAAGTAGGAGTCTCTCCGTGTTCTGAATCACAGATCTGCTGCTGCCTTCATTGACTTCATTCTATTGCAAGATAGTTAGCAAAGGACTTGAATGGACCTAGAAACTTGTCCACATTTCAAGGTTTGGTGTAAGGCAGAGGCAAGGAGAAAGTGAGTCTGAGAAGACAAACCATAAAAAAAAAAAAAAAAAAAAGAAGACAAACCATAGCATGCATTACTTATCCTGAAGTCATAAACCTATTTTCCTACATTCTCTCCTAAAACTTTTCAAGTTTTGTTTTATGTATTTAGATTCTAGTCCACCTGAAATAGTTGTTGGTAATATTAGACACCAATTTAATTTTTATGCAGATAACTAGGTTACCCTGAGCTGTTTCTAAAACAGTTTATCTTGAATGGATTATTCTTTTTCACTGGTCTGAAGTCTATACCAACATCTCTCTTTTAATTACTAGAGCTTTATAACCACTTTGCTATTTGATATAACACCCTCTGTTTTGATCGTTAATTGTATTATAGCTATCAGTGGCCTTTTATATTCCAGATTAGTTTTAACATTAGTTTGCCAACTTCCATAAACTTGAGATTTAAAAAAAAATATGATACTTTGCCCTCTGACTCTATTTTAGATTCATTTCTGTTCTTATAAATTTGATTCAACATTCACATTTAGATGCTATTACAGTACATGAATTTAATAATGAGCTAAATAGTTTTGGGGTTTGTTATTGAAAGCTACCAAAGGCTCATTCTGCTTTTTTGTTTGGATTTATTGTAGGATTTTGCTTTTTGTAGCATTAGTAGCTTTTCTTTTCTTCTATTTTTTTTTTTTTTTTTTTTGGTCAGTCATGGGGCTTGAACTCTGGGCCTGGGCGCTGTCCCTCAGCTCTTCAGCTCAAGGAGAGCGCTCTACCACTTGAGCCATGGCGTCACTTCAGTTTTCTGGTGGTTTATTGGAGTCTCACGGACTTTCCTGCCCGGGCTGGCTTTGAACCGTGATCCTCAGATCTCAGCCTTCTGATAACAGGCATGAGCCACCGGTGCCTGGCTAGTAGCTTTTCTTGTATCAGGGTCCACTTTATATTGTTACTTTTAATTTTAGTTTTTATATATTTGTCTCTAAAAGCATTGCCTCCGATTTTGTACTCAACATTAAGGAAGAATAAATTTCAGAAAACATGCATTAAAAAATTGTGTGTGTGTGTGTGTGTGTGTTTTGCTGGGGATTGAGGCCTCACACATATGAGACGTGATCTACCATTGACCTCCACTACCAGCCACATAATTGGAACTACATGTATTATATTGATGAGTCTATGGGAAAATTGTTGTTTAATAAGACAAAGTATTCTTGTCCATGTAAGGGTATAGTGCTCCATTAATACTGATCTTCTTCTCTGGTAAACGTAAAGTTATGCTCTCACTTTTCATTTTTAGCCATACTGTAACAGTTAATAATCCTGGAATCTTTATCCCATGGCTTTTAATTTTTCTCATTAAAACTAAAAAGCAAAGCATGATGTCAAGCATGATAACAAATCAAAGTGGATTAATTACAATGTATGTCTGATTAAGATTTTTTTCACCTTACATAATTTTGGCTTTAATTCCTTAAATAAATTAAACAGAAACATAAAATGGTGTTGAAATTGCCAAGATTAGTCCCACAAAAGGTTTTCTTTTTTTCTTTTCTTTTCTTTTTTTTTTTTAATCTCCCCATACTGGGCTTTTCTGCATCCAGGTCAGTTTAGTAGACAATCCCTTTTTTGAGACAATGTTTCAGTTTGTAGCCCAGGCTAGCTTCAAATTCAGGATCCTTCTGGTCCAATCTGCTCCTTATGAGGATTTTACCCCCACGCCTGGCTGAATCAGATACTTTTTAAAGTGAGATTTTTTAACTTTCTGTGCCTCTTTCAGATGTGTATTTTTTTTCTATGAAGCATCTTTAGGATGACTAAATAAATGTTTTATTGGGCAAATGCACGATCATAGCAGAGCAGTAGTGGGCGTCAGTGTTGCCAATGATATTCTTGGGGTATTTGCTGCTATCTACTCTCCTTTCTAAATTTGGTATCACAGATTCAACTTCTCTTTTTAAAAAGGGAAGTTGCATATAGATCATTCACACTACTAATTTCTCCTGAAAGCCAGTTTCTCTGATAATTTCCCATTTAAGGAGTTTCATATAGCATAAACATAAACAAGACTTCTCTTAAGAAAATAGTTTTGATGCAAACTATTAAAAGCATGTTTTAAAAAATCAGTGACTAGTTACACACATGACCCTAACGTGGTGTTGGCGTCTATCTGAGCTGTTTGCTTTAGTTTCTTCCTAATGGACTTCACTCTACATTTCTAAAACTCTAAATATAAAAGATTATTTTAAGTTAAAAGTATTTTCCAACTTAAAACAAGAGATTATTACTGAACTTTTGGGTAGTTTGAAAACATACTCACTCTGACAATAGGGTTTATACAACTATTCTACAATGGGGATTAGAAGAAAAAAGAATATTGTTCTTGGATGTAACTCAGTGGTAGAACACTTGCCTATAGTGTGCAAGGCTAGTTCAATCCCCAGCATTGCAGGGTGGCAAGGGGAGGGAAAAAGAGAGAGAGAAAGAGACAGAGACAGAGAAAGGAGAGAGAGAGGAGAGAGAGGGGGTGACGGAGGAAGGGAGGGAGGGAGGCACCTCATGGAGTAAACTGGCATACCTACACAAAGTCTTCAATTTTTGTTAATTTTACAAAGTAGAAATTTTATAGCCAGAGTTTCAAATATTGGTTTGAATGTATTTATAAATATTACAAAATTCATCATACTTCTCTCAAAAGTCCTCTTTGCTCATAGGTGGTTTTTGTTCTGTTTGTTCTTAGGTGGTTTTTGTTTTGTTTAGTTTTGGTTTTAGTTTGGTTGGGCCATGGTCTTGCTATATTGCCCATGCATTCTGTAACTTCTGGTCTCAAGAGAATCCCCTACCTTAGCCTCCTAGGATTAAAACCACACCCCATCACACTCAATTTTGATAGGTGGTTTGCAGACACAGCATCCTAGATGGTTGCTACTATGAATAAGAGAATATGTGTAGCAGAAAATGTAATTTAGTCTAGCCAGTCATATAAATTTGCACATTTGGCATTAGAGTAGTGTTTTGGGGGAAAAATACTTTTCTATCATCACTTAGGTAGGTTTTTCTAAAAATGTATATTGGTTGATAATTTTGTATTCATAGCATTTTGATAATTGGCATATATTTGTATTCCATGACCACAAGGGCATGAAAGTGATAAAAATACATGGTCATTTGTATCATTCAGGTAAGGTCCGAATGGTTTTTCTCCAGCCTCTGCTAGCTGATTTTACTCATAAAATCAAACACACACACTCTCTTGTGGTGCTAGGGCCTGTGCATTCTAGGCAAGGTGTCTACCACTAAGTTACATCCCTAGCCAAAAGCTGTATTTTAAAATGTAATTTAATTCAAGTTTTTCATTCTCTGAGTAAGTTGAAGAGTATAGAATGGTGGAATTATAACAATAATTTGGTGTTTGTCTACAGGGTCATGTCCTCAGTAGTGAGGCTGTTCAAATTAACTTTTTAAAGTTTGTGCTTTGTGAGTTTTTCTTAGTCCTTGTCACTATGTTAAACTGAAATGGCGTATTTTAGAAATGCTAAAAACCAGTTTTAATTGTAATATTATATTCCTAGTGATCTAATTATGGAAGTCCCAAAATACTACTTATACGTGCACAGTTATTTATGTGTGCATGTGTGTGCAACACAAGGAAAATTCTAGCAGGAAAGATTAACCCCTTAAGTTCATGAAGCTGGTATGAGTTGGGTCACCATTCCTTAATTTCCTCATTCATTCTTCCAGTACTTGTTGAGTGAGTTCTTAATGACAGTTTATGAGCCATGTACTGTTCTGGAGGTGTGAGGACACCTTACGAATCCTATTAGAAGCCAGGAAAGTATGATGAGTCTCTCCATTTTTCTTTTTTTCTTTCTCTTTTTTCTTCCTTCCTTTTTCTTTTTTTCTCTTTCTTCTTTCCTTCTTGCCTTCCTTTTTTTGTGGTTGTTGAAATTTGTTCATTTGGGTGAGTTAAAAGAAGGTTAAAGGCAAGCAGAGTTCAGGGTTTTGTTTGTTTAGAAAGACTTGTTGTCTACAGAGATGGAACTTAGTGGGGTGCACTTCCCAGTGCAGCAGCTTGGTCCTGTGCTTCCTACACACTGACTCCTAAACTGTCTATTCATCTTAGGGAATTCATGGTCTTCTCAAGTCACTCAGCATTCTTGGCTTCTCAAGGGAGTTGGGTGAAGGTTAGACTGTGCAGCCTCTGGATTTCTTTATCTTTAGGAACTGGCTTGTTGAAATGAGGAATTCAGATGGCAGATTCTTCTTAGGGCCTCTTAGGTTGAGATTAGGAAGCAGCACCTGCCCTGCCTGTGATTCAGGGACAGTGTTATGAAGAGTGGACAAGCAGGTCCATAGAGGGCCTTGGAAATTGTCATGCTGCCTGGCCTTCCAGACAGCACAGTCAGATGCCTTGAATCATAATGGGTAGCACGGGTAGAACTGTTCAAATCCATCTGTGAACCTGAAAAGAAATTCAAGAAACATCCTATTGAAGACAGCACATTACCATTGCATTTTTAATCCTTTCATTTAGAATTACGTTTCAGACAAACTGAGCCGGTTACAAAGCACTGTGTCTCATTTAAGCCCTAAGACTCCTCCCTGAGGGTAGTCAGAGTGAAATCACCTTTTTAGAGACTCCTAGAAAAGGCTCTAGGAATCTCTAACAAAGTCCTTTTGCCAGGTGCAGAAGCAAGGCTCAGTAGTGCTGAGGTTCTGATTCAGCCTCCTGGCTGTGGCCAAAGAGCTAAACCCAAAATTGCCAGATTCAACAACCCTGACCTTCTACCAGCAGAATCTGTGCTGATCTAATGTCTGTGACACTAGAGGTTAGGAAACTAAAAAGTCAAAGATTAATTATAGTTTAGAAACAAGATTTGTACATGATTGTCACACTCCTAGTCCAGGACTCTGTTGATTCTCAGGGACAAAAATGGTCTAGAGGCTGTGCAATTCTAACATTTGTTGGATTTCCTGTGGAAGTCAGAGTGCTGATTGTTCTAAGAAGTTATGACCCCCTCAAATAACTGCAGATGGTTTATAGTCTCCTTTCTGTATTACAGTGCCAATGTGTGGAAAGTAGCAAGTAATACTGTGTTACAAATGTTTCTGAAAAATACCCTCAAGTCCTGGTGGAATAGTGTCCTAGCAGGAAGGGAACATGGGAATTAGTGAAGCCTCCAAGAAAGGTGTTCACATTTCAGTGGACATCAGCCAGATGTCCGTGGCTCACACCTGTAATGCTAGCTACTCAGGAGGCTGAGCTCTGAGGATCAGGGTTCAAAGCCGCCTTGTAAGAAACTAGTCCCTGAAACTGTTATCTCCAGTTAACCACCAAAAACAAAAACAAGACAAAAAACAAAAACAAAACAAAACAAGTAGAGCTCTGGTTCCAGTAGTAGAGTACCAGCCTTGAGCAGAATAGCTAAGGGACAATGCCTAGGCCCTGAATTCAAGCCTCAATTCTTCAAGCACAAAAAAAGAAAAGAAAGAAAGAAAAAGAAGGAAGGAAGGAAGGAAAGAAGGAAGGAGGAAGGAAAGAACGAACAAACTTTGTTTGATTTAACACAAGGTTTCAGAGTGTAGCCTAGACTGGCCTGGAATTCTGTCTGTAGACCACACTATCCTTCAATCCACTGATGATCCTCCGGCCTCAGCCTTCTGAATGCCAGGATTCCAGGTATGCACTATTGTGCTCAGTTTCTTCACATGTTTTTGAAGATTTCTATATCAGTAGTAGCAAATGGTATAGGAAGAAGCTAATGGCCAAGAGAAGCCATCTTCTCTAGTAAGGGTTAGAGGGACTGATGAAAAATGTTAGAAAAATCCAAGCACTTAGGAGGGTGAACCAGGAGGATTACAAATTTGAGGCTATCCTAGGCTACGTAGGAGACCTTTTCTCAAAAACAGAAAACTAAAATTTAAATATTGTCACTTTTTTTTCAAAAGAGAAAAAGGCCTATTTCTAACTGAAGATTAAAACTCCTTTGAAATCTAGGAAGTGGTCATCACACAATAAATAGTTCAGTAACAAAATGGCAAGCTTTAGAAAGGTAGAATTGCCTGTGCCATCTTTGAGAGATTAAAAGTTCTCAAAATCATCTGCATGAACTCCTTGAGATTCAGATGATGTGACCTCCAGAAATTTATTCTGAAAATCTATTCCCAAGTTTTCAATTACAGAAAACCTACAGTTATGGTCGTATGATTTTGTATTTTCTTTTTTTTGGGGGGTGGGGGGGATCTGGTCATGGGGCCTGAACTCTGGGCCTGGGCACTGTCCTTCAGCTCTTCAGCTCAAGTGTAGCACTCTACCACTTGAGCCACAGCACCACTTCCAGATTTTTTCTTTTTGCTTATGTGGTGCTGAGGAATCGAACCCTCATGCATGCAAGGCAAGCGCTGTACCACTGAGCCACCTTCCCAGCCCCAGGACTTTGTATTTTCCATGAAAGATTATTTAGTTCCTTTGGTTGTATACAATTTGTATTAATAACTGAAACATTTATCTTTTTTACCATAAAAACAAGACCAATATTTGAAAGGTATAAATGGATAATTATTACTGGAATTTCACGTGGAGAGTGAAATACAGGATTTAATGAAGGCAAAAACAAAATCCTTAAAGGTTTTGAAACCTATTTTAAAGTCTTTGTTTCTTGGGCTAGGAGCATAGCTCAGAGGTAAGAGTACTTGCCAACATGGGCCTACACTGTCAATCTAGCACACACACAAAATAAGTCTTTATTAGTTTATGTATCTAGCTTGTACCTTGTTTATTTGGCATATGCTAATTAGATGTTAAACATGGCCTTTAGTTAGTGTTGTTATATTGCACTAGTTTGCAAGTTACACAGAGGAGCAATGATGTGTAGGCTGGTACCCAGACCCTACCACATGATACTAAGAAGGGCCTCTCTGAAATTAGGTTCATGAATGTTGTTAAAATTTTGTGTATATCATAGTTAAATGTCAATGACTGGCCCAATTTCTTATAACCATTCTAAAGTTCTGTGAAATTGAGGAGCAACTGTAAATTCTGTATGAAAATCTCTGAGAGTAAGATTATTTTAAATGGGTCTTAAAATGTCCCAGAGAGTGAAAAATCACATTTACTTACTAAGCATCTCTTGTTGGTAAGTAACTTCCTTTCTTCCCTCCCTCCTTCCCTTCCTTCCTTCTTTCCTTTTTTTTTTTTTAATCATACCTCTGCATGATTTTGAAAGTACAGGGAGGGCCTTTCTTTATATTCATAGACTTGAATTTCCAGGGCTGAGCAGGATTGCTGTGCTGGCCTATGTGTGACTCAGTCTGGAAGAGGAGGAGGAGGGGAAAGTTAGCCACCTGGTGTTGGACTACAGCTGTTGAAGCTACTACTTCATACTTTGACTTCTGGGTCCAAGATGCCAGATTCTAAAAGTGGGAGATGTAAGAGTTGTATGTAACATGTGAATTGATAAGATATTGCAGGGTTGGAAAACGAGGACTCAGGTTGCTTTCCTAAGAACTCAAACCTTTTGAGCATGCATATAAACTTCAGTGAGGGGCTGGGGGTTTAGCCCAGCAGAAGGGCGTCTGCCTGCAGCGCAAGGCCCTGGGTTCGGTCCTCAGCCCTGGAAAAAAAAAAAAAAAACTTCAGTAAATTGGGTGTCCACGCTAAAGACGCACGCACACACACATACACAATGCCACACTGATTTTAGTTGTTTTGTATAGGAATACTGCATTTGGTGAGCCATTTTCTAGAAAATATTCAAGTATCATAAAAATTCTGCAAGTCTTTCTGCTAACTCAAATTCATGAATAGCAGTAAAATTCATTTTAAATTCAACAGAGTTAATGCCTCTGGCCTCCTACAAAGATATCACAGGAAAAAGATTATTGTAGCTTCTATTTTCAATGGCTTTTCCTTAAAGTGAGCACTGAAAGTATAAATGAGTGGGTGGTTAGGAAACTGTGTCGTCTCTGAAATACAGAACTCTGTAGCTAAGAAGTATCTTGGTTCCCTGGAACAATGTCTGAATACTGTGCCATTCAGGCACAGATTCTACAAGACCTGCAGAGGGTCTTGCTGTGTTATAATGAATCTTTCCAAAGATGTCCACAAATAACTAACTTTTGGCATTGATCATATTTAAGGAAACATCTGTTGAAGGTTTGGTTAAAAAAAAACCTTTTTTTTCTATTTCCCTAAAAGATGCAGTTTAGGCACGGTCTCCTCTACCATTTCAGTCCAAGTTTAATTTCAGTAAGATCACCAATTTGATTGATAAATCATTACATAAGCTTGAATAGGTCTAAATTTGTCTTTGTATTAACGACTAATAATCACCTTTATGTTGGGTCTTAAAGCTTTATTAGCCTTAAATACAACCATCAGAGTTGAGCATTAAGCGGTAATCTAGGAAGAAATTATTGATTGGGGTGCCAGCCAAAACTTGAAGGTGCCTGAATTACTTTGGTACTATCTCTGCACGGAAGCTACCTGTAATTCTAACCCTGAGTTTTGCAGTTGAGTTGTCTCCTGGCCTCTTTTCCTAGTGCTCTTAAATTCAAACCGTTCAGACACTCACGCTGCCTGCACACTGTATAAATCCTCCTGCTTCCCGTGAGGAGCTGAGAGCCTCAGCCTGGCCGAGGGAGGGACGGGCCCGGCGGCGCGAAGCCTGTGGGCTGTGGGCGTCTCCGCGCCCGGCGCCCGGCGCCCGGCGGCCGGCTCTGCTCCTGGCTCACTGGGCCACCCAAGCCCCTCCTGGGCTCCGGCCGGCTCCGAAAGTGATCCGTTTGGGAGTGTGGCGCGGAGAGGGCAGCTCCGGCTGGAGCCCCCACGCCGCCACTGGGACGGGAGGACCGGGCCCTCGGGGGATCCCCCGCCCCCGGCCCTGCGGGGACCCTGCCCGCCCCGCTGACCGCCCCGAGTTGCCGAATAGCTCAGATGCTTGTCATATTTGCGGTCGCGCGACTCCGCGGGCCGTTCGCGCGCGCCGCCGCCGCCGCCGCCGCCTTTGTCACCAGCGCCTCGTTTGCCTGCTCCCCCGAGTGCGGGGTTAGTGGCGCTGGGCCGGCCGGGGCCTCGCTCCTCTCTCCCCCCCTCCGAGCGGCTTCCCCACCGAGCCTTGCACGGACGCGCGCGCTGGCCCGCGGGTGAGCTCGGGGCGGCGCCTGGCGCTCCGCCGGCCCCTTCCTGCGCCTCCACGGCCGCGGCGGGGCCCGGCGTTTATCTCGCCCCTCGGGATCGCCGCGGGGGAGGGAGGTGGGGTGGGGGTGGGGGTGGCCGGGCCGGGGCGGGGCCGGCGGGCCAGGGGCGGGGCCGGAGGGCGGGGCCGGCGGGGGGCGGGGCCGGTGGGCGGGGCCGGCGGGCCGGGCCGGAGCTCGCGGGAGGCTCGCGGGCCGCACGTCACTCCTGCACGGCGAGTGCTGGAGCTGGAGCTGCTGCTCGCTCGGGGCGCCCCCGCCGCCTGCCGCCCGCTTCCTCCTCGCCGCCGCCGCCGCCGCCGTGCCGCTGTGCCGCTGTGTCGCTCCACCATTGTATAATGCTCCCGGCGCGCGGGCCGAGGACGCCCGAGTCTTAGGTTGGGGCTCGCCTGCCGCCAGCTCCCCGGCGCCACCCTCGGGCCCCGCGGCGGGCACCCCGCATGGAGCGGGCATAGCTGAGGAGTGGGCGGAAACCCCTCCGGATGCTCTAGTTCCCAGGTGGAGTTGCATGTGGTAAGTTCACCCCGCGACCGGCCGGGAGGGTCCTCGGGTGCGCGGGGCTCCCGGGGGCCGGTGCGGGGACCCGGCCGGGGCCGGAGGAGCCCGTGGGGCGGAGGAGGGGCCGCGCGTCCGGGCGAGGGCTCCGGGCTGGAGCAGGTACCCGGCGCCTCGCTCTCGCCCTCCGCCTCCCGGCCCCGCGCCCGCGGACCCCGGGCCGAGGCCGCGACCCCCGCGTCCGCCGACAGATCCGCGGGGGGAAGGGCGGGGAGCGGGCGGCCGCCGACCGGGATCTGGAGGGGGTCGGCAGCTGGTGGGAGCCGGGAGGTGGGGCGGAGGGAGCCCGGAGCTGTCGCCTTTTCCAGCTCTGTGTGTGTGTGTGTGTGTGTGTGTGTGTGTGCGTGTGCGTGTGTGTGCGTGCGCGCGCGCGTGGGGGGCTGACGGTTGTGTTGTGAACGGGTGAGACTTTTTCGAGGCTCGGATTGCCGGCTCGGGGGCTCCCTCACCGTTGAGGTCCGTGGCGGGGTTTGCAGCCGGCTGGCTGGGTTGTGTGGTCGCGTTTCCCGGTGATGTTTTTTTAAGTTAAAACGTCCCTTCCCATCCTCTCTTCGTCCGCGCCCGACCGGATCGGTTTGGGATCAGTCCATTTCGGCGTGTCTTTGGTTTGTAAATTAGAAATGTACAAGTCATCTTGGTGGTAACCGCCTGTGACTGAGAGGGGGCGGAGGGGGCCAGCTGTCCCGAGCCCTAGACTTTGTACCGTCCAGGCAGGAGGTGCCTTCCGACGGCCATTGCATCCACAGATCATCCTGAATTGTGCTCATCCTTCCCCTCGTCGTAACTTACCTCCCCTTCAGCAAAAGTAGTAGCTGTAAGTTTCACTAAAGCATCCCACACGGTCTGCCGGAGCAACTTTTTTTGCTTGCAAGCTGGGTGGCTCCGAAGGTAGAAAGTTGGTACAGGCACTGAGTGGGGCAGGGCCGTGGGGCAGCCGGGGGAGCCGGCCATCCCGGGACTACTGCACAGCCCCAGTCGGCCTTAAGCAAGAGGGAAAATGTTTTCAAGCTTTGTTCATGAGATATGCCTTTTGATTTCACAACGTTAAGAAATGTTTCTAGCGTGTGTTTAGAGCCTAAAAGTTGTGGTTAGCAGTAAGCAGGGCCCTAAGGGTTCATAGTTGCTTTATTGTATCTGAGGACTTTTCCCGGACTGCAGCGAGGTGGGCTCTGCCTCCCCTCGAGCCCTGGAGGGCCGTCCACCTGAGAGCTGCATTTGTTTTGCTTAGCTTACCCTTCAGGCTTCTCACCCCGCCGGCTCCTGTGCCCCCTCCCCCTGTACAGCTGGCTCTTCTGACTGAGCGTGCTTCCTGGTGAAAAAAAAAAAGAAAATACCCATTCCAACATCCCAACTTCTGACTCAGGCAGGAATATTTTGTCTTGTGTATCCCTCCTTTCCTGTTCATTTTTATTACTTTCTTCATTTAAAAAGCTTTGAGACAAATGTTTAGTTTTCCCTTAGCTTTATGGACTTACTTTAGTGGTATTATATGTTAGTATAAAATTGTTTATGTTGTACATCAAGTTAGGAGCTCTTTGAAACAGTATTTTACTTCTTTCTCCTCCTGATTAAAATGTGCATAACTGGGTTGCTCTTAAGTGAGAACTCTTATGATTAAAAAAAAAAACTCGACAGTTCTCTTACTGCATTTTGGCAAGTAGAAGAGAGGGCTAACATTTTATAGTGCCCACCAAATGTACAAGAGGTGGCCTAGTGTCAGTTTTACTAGCAGACGGTTGTTGTAGCCTCTTAGATAACAGCTGCTCAGGCTTGCTTCCATTAAAGAACCAAGAGAAGGATTTTAAACTCAGATTTAGAAAATCTTTACACTCCTGCTTGCTAAATTATCCTCATTAGAGCTCTTGAAATTTAGAGTCTGTGTGTGTGTGTGTGTGTGTGTATATCCCAGTTAATACACACTAAATTACTATTAATAATGGCATAACAAAGCATATATTTTGATGTTCTAAAGTTTATTCAAATTTATGTGTGGCGATTGGCAGCCACTATTTTTAAGCAGTAGTCCAATAGCAGTCACACACAAGTATGTATCTTCAGTCAGAATATATTTTGCACTCTAATTGCAAATGCTACTGCAGCAGCAATTTTTAGGTTTCTTTTACTGTGGTGGTTAAAAGCACTAGTAAAAATAGGAGCTTTAAGTTTATTACTATTATCAGAATCAAGACTACTTTGTCAATACTGTATACAGATACAGTATTTAGGAGCATGAGCCTTAGTGCATTTGTAGGCCTTTTAAAACTTCTTGTGTATAGAAATTTCCAATTTATTGTCTTAGTTGTGGTTTAGGAGGCAGCTCTAGTTGCAGGAGCTTCTTGGGGGTGGGGGGAGGTGTCTCTGATTACTTGAGTCCAAAGATCAGGTGTATGCTGAAGGCAGCAGAGGGCAAGCTCCAGTTTAAGTGAAAATGGCTTCACAGTAAGGGTAGTATCAGCCCTCCAATATCTTGCCATTAAATCCAACAAGAAGAGCATGAAAATTAAAAGTGCTGTGACCACTGCAATACACAAAAAATTGTGTATTTTCTACATACTATTAATAATTATCCATTAATTGACAGAAACCCACAAGCTGTGACTTCTGTTTAAGAAGTGTGTGTATGTTTAATTTAGTCTTTAAATTTTTGAAGGCAATAACAACTAACCAAAGTTAGTTTGCTTTTAAAAGGAAAAATGCTTGTCTTTAATGGTCAGTGCAGTTGGAACTAAAGCCAAACTTCTGGCCTGTATGCAGATGCTGGGAACTCTTATGAACAGAACTTGTCCCCTGGAGCGTCCATCACTCATTGTGTAGAGCTGTGTCTTTCTCCATTAGCACTGCATGGCAGTTCATTCTTTGTATGAATGTGTGAATGGCATATGTCAGCCCAATAAGACTACATTCCTATTCTGGCTAATAAATAGATGCTTTGTTGTTGTTGTTGTTGTTGTTTCTTGAAGATCAAGATACAAACAAAAACATGCTCAGTTATCTAAAATTTTTATTTGAAATATGAACAAGTTAATATTTCCAAATAAAAAAACATTTACAGTATCTGTTAACATGTATGATTTTTAATCAGATAAACCAGATAGGAACTTGTCATTTCAATAAGCACCACACACTATGCAAACACCTTTTTGGAACTTTGGTTCTCTCTGGTCTGAGGGCTCCTAAACCTGAAAAGACTCATTTGTTTCCCCTCAGGATCTTGTGTTCCTCCTCTGAATTTGATTGGAAGTACCTGTCAGGATTCACTGGAGTTAGCACACCATCACTTGATGGATCTGTAGGAAGCCAGGATCACCTAGTTGTATTCTACCCCCCATTGCTGTTTTCAGTTCTGAATGGAGTCAAGCTCTGGCCTCCTCTCCTTGTGCACTGTGTGCCTGGGGCTGGCTTTGCCTCCCAGCAGGGGGGGTAGAGGAAAGAGTGCTTGTGCCCTGGCAGCTCTGTGGCAAGGGGACTGAATGTGTGGACCGATGTGGGGGTGGGGGCTGGCGGGAAGGGGCAGAGGACAGATCAGCAGCAGCCTGTGCGACTGCTACAGCAGGTCTGACTAGTTTGAGGTGCCCAAAGGCAGCTTTGTTTCTCTAGTAACTCCAGGTAGCAGCAAACGTAAGCACTTAAAACTCATTCATGTCTGCATTACTATCTTTTTGTCACTTTGCAAAACACTTGTAGTTTTTTAGGGTTACTAATTGATTCTGAGCTTTTTCTTTCTCCTTTTTAAAAAACCTTCATAGGTGGTTAACTAAAAAGAAGCAGCTGACCTAAGCAATTTTATTCTGTAGAGTTTCGCTTAGAATAGCGAAGGGAAAGGAATTCTTATTCACAGTGTATGTATGCTTGGGGGGAGGGCGCGTATATGTACATGTACATATGATTGTTAGTGGGCTGTGAACATGCTGAACAAAAGTAATTTACCCTTGACTCTGCTCCAGTCACACAAATTCAATAATCAAGAGTCCCCTGTTGCAGATCAACCTTTAGCCCTTTGCTCTCCTCTTCTCTAGCTGGCTGCTTATCATTCCAGGCCACGCCAGGGCTTGGAGCAGGCCTGCTAGATACCCCACCCTGTGAGAAACATTGCCCAAGTTAGACTCAGGGAATCTGAAAGTCCCAAGGTCATCCCTACTCCAGAACAGGTTTGCACACTGAAATAATGAGGCAGCACACTGCTTAAAACTGATCTCCCGTGGGTGGCTACAGATGATACAGATTGGCTTTTCAGATTTCTTTCTTTCTTTTTTTTTTAGGGGGGTTATCTTCATGGCTTATTCTGTGTGTCTTCCACGGTGTTTTAGAAAACTGATCTGGTAAAGGAATTTGGATGATATATTCTGTAGCAGAAGCAGCAGCCTTTTTACTCTGCCTCTCTGTCAGGAACCTGGTAATGGGCTTTTCTGAACAGTTTGTTGTTGTTGTTGTTGTTAATGTTAAGTTTCTTCTTTTTTTTAGTGCTAGAGATCAAACCCAGGGCATCCCACATGCTATTGGGCAAACAAGCCTACCAGTTGATAACGCTCCAGCACCAAACAATACATGCACATGTATATACATGATTGTGTCTGTGTGTGTGTGTGTGTGTGTGTGTGAGAGAGAGAGAGATGCTGGTGACCACAGACACTTGAGTGTGCAAGGCCAGTGTTGTAGTTTTTTAAATGCAGGCAGGTTTTTTTTTTGGGGGGGGATAGTTGTGTTTGTCCAGAAATATAACATGAATTTTCATTTGGTAGCAGTTCTTAGCCGTCTGACTGAAATTGTTTACAAATTCAAAATGCAGTTTTGGAGTAACCCCTGCTTCCTCTAAAGCTACCAAAGATGTGGGAGGGACAAAGAGAAGTTGGGGGTGCATAGCTGGGAAGGTTAGAAAAAACCCTTTCTGTAAAGAAAGGGAGAAAAAGGTGCATGAAAGTGATTAAAATATAAGTGTTAAGAAGTATATTTCTTAGAAGTAAGTAGTTGGCTGGAAAGGTGGCTCAGTGGTAGAGTGCTTGCCTTGCATGCATGAGGCCCTGGGTTTGATTCCTCAGCACCACATAAGCAGAAAAAACTAGAAGTGGTGCTGTGGCTCAAGTGGTAGAGCGTTCACCTTGAGCTGAAGAGCTGAGGGACAGCGCCCAGGCCCAGAGTTCAGGCCAAAAAAAAAAAAAAGTAAGTAGTTCATTTAATGTATGTAGTGCTTTGGTTATTTTGAATGTATTTAACTGATTAACTTTGCCTAAAACTTAGTGAGTCATTATCACTACTCAGAAGTCCTAGGGAAGAAATGTATTTTATTTTGAAACAGCCAAAAATAGGGTTTGAAAAAAAGTTGAGATAGTTTCAGTGCACTCAAGTTTAGTTTGTATCCTCATTGCCCTTTTCTACTGTGTGAAGTATTCAAGTATATGATAACAAAGTTTAAATTGTCTTCATAAAACCAAACGACCTGATTCTTAAAGGCAACTAAAACATACATTACATATCTGTAAGTTACTTACATGGAACAGATATTTATGTGTTAGAATAGTTACTTCCTCATTTTCCATGTCTCTGAAGCATATTTCTTTATCCTGAGCCTCACATTTTTGTACCCATATGTCATGCATGTCATGTTGTAGAAATGTGATATCTTCTTCTGAAGGCATCCAGATTTAGGCCATACCATACAGTGTTTAGTCTTCCTCAGAAGATAAGTAAAGAAATAACATTTCCTAGTTTTCTTCTGTGGACTGTTTGTGGATGTTGAGAGAGAAAATTCATGCCATATTTATGAGGAATATTTTAAGACTCTTTTCCTACTGTAAGCCATTTCAAATTTGAAAACATTAACTCATCCTCACCTATTTCTTTTTTTCTTTTCCTTTACTTTCTTCCTCCTCTTGCTTTTCTTAATTTTATTCCCCCTGCAAGGCCACGCCTTGGTATCCTAGGCTGGACTACAATTCTCTGTGTAGCCCAAGCTGGTCTCAAAATCAAGATCCTCCTGCCTCAACCTCCTTAGTATTGGGACTGCCCAGCCTGCATGATGTTTTTAATCTTTAACTTTTAAGAAGTACTTCCATAAAAGCACTTCCAGAGGTAACGTGTTTACTCCTCCTTAGTTTTCATCAGTGGAGAATAGTTGGCTAACAAACCAAGATTTTTTTTTTCTTTACAGAATTGGATTTACAGAATTAACATTTATATTTTTCTATTTTAGTTTGTCCATTTTATATATCTGGTAAGCCTCTTTAAGAAAAAGAAGTTGTCAAAGCCTTTGGTGTCTATCCTAAGTCTTTATTTTCCCCTGACATTGTTTATTAAGGGTCTCTAGTGTGAGGGGAAAAACAAGGTATCTTTGGGGAAAAGATGCTACAGGAGGGTTGAGACCAAGCAATTATAAATACTCTCTAAAAATATTTTCATTATGCACGGGAATGGAGGGGGCAGGTTTCAGTGAGGCTGGCTTAACTTTACTGGCACGCTCTTGGGGGGGGGGTAAGGATCAAACCTGAGGATTCCTACTCTTATTGTTCATGAGGCTTTCAATTCATGATGCTGAAGATGTATTCCTGCTACCAAGTAATTTTTTTAAATATTTATAAATAGTTACTGATTTTCAAATGGAAAAAAATGGCATTAGTCCATCTGTTAGAAATATTATTGATCACTCACCATCATATAATCTGAACTTGTAATTTGATTACGAAGAATTCCAGCAAGTGGTTACGTGGTACCTTTGCTTCATTATCTCTTAAGATTAACTACATTACATTTTACAATTAAATGGCTCCTTCCCAATGTCCTTTATGAAGGGTTTTCCCAAAGAACTGCCTGAAGCAGCATCTGTTCGGTATGAAGGTAATTTACTGTTATTAAGAAGTAATAAGACTCTTGAAGGCGTCTATACTAGTAAAATTCTTAGTGGTAAACGTGGGAGATTCATTGTGTGGCTAGGAGTCTACATTCAAACCCCCACTGGAAATCTGAACTCTGCCGGTTTCTCCAAGTACACACATCATGACTTAGATTTATGTTGGGTTTTGTGTGTTTGTTCTTATGTCCAGAATCCTCCATAGATCCCAGCCATGGTTTTTGAAACATCAGTGTTACTTATATAGTCAATAACCTTCCTAGTACAGTGTTCCAGAGATTGAACCATAGCATAATATAATTTAATTTGGGCTTGGCTACCCTCCCAGCTAGCTTAGCATTGCCCTGTGGATACCTGAATTTGGGAACAATTTTGGAAATGTGTACACTTTGAGAGGTCGGTCGGTATTAATTGTAGTGGAGCCGCTGACTTAAGGGTACCTTGCTGTTCTGCTATGCCCCCTTGTGGCTATATTTGGCATGCTGTCTTTCAGAGTTTACAGCCTTCCAACTTGTACTGGGCATGCTTGTTTACATAGTATTAGTAGCTTTCTTCTGCGTAAAAACACCTATCAAGTTAATTTAACAGTTTTCATCACAGATATAAATAATTTGCTGTGTTTATTTGATTTTTTTCATTTGTAGAGTTTTAAAAATACATATTAACCTATTGTTTTTAAACTTTTTTGTTATGGAAAATTCCAGACATAACCAAACATACAGCCTTGTACCTGTCACGCTGCTTCAAAAGGAATTGACATTTTTTTTGTTGATCTTGTTTCATCCATGTGGTTGTTTTGTTTTGCCTTATATGCTAACTTCAGACATTAGCTTTGGAGTAGATTTTTGTGAAACTTAACTTCAGAAACTATTAATTCACCTCAACCTTTCACATGAACTAAGTTTCTTGCTTTTAATCCAGAAGTGTTAGATTGAAGAATTGTTAGCACATCCATCATCCCTAGAAAGTGACTGGTTTCCCTGACTTCATTAGGTTTGAGGATTACAACTAAAATTCCCATCTTACTGAAACCACTAAGCCAGGATATTAGTAACATTTTATAGTACTTGACATATACAGTACTTGTGTGTATGTATGTGTTTGTCGGTTGTGGGGCTAGAACTCAGGGCGCTGTCCCTCAGCTCTTCAGCTCAAGGCTAGCACTCTACAACTTGAGCCACAGTGTCACTTCCAGTTTTTCCAGTGGTTTATTAGAGATAAGAGTCTCATGGACTTTCCTGCCTCAGCTGGCTTTGAACTGTGATCCTCAGATCTTAGCCTTCTGAATACAGGCGTGAGCCATTGGCACCTGGCGACTTACATGTTTTAAAAAGCCATTTTCCTCCAGATGTTAACATGCTAACAAGGCCATAAGTTATTTTATCTGTTTGTCTTTATTGTACATTTCCCCCCATAATTCAGTTCTTGTTTACTAACTGGTGAATTGTCATTTTTAAAAATTACTTGTTTTTTTTCCAGGAGAAAAATATATTATATTTGATAAACTATCAGCATTAGAAATTGTTGTCAATATAATAGAAGCATATAAAAATCCCAGTTTGTTACAATGTGGACATTGGAAAATAACACCACCGGGTAAAAGTTGTTTCTTTAAATTTACTTGGAGGTTGGCCTCCTGGCCTTTTCTCTGGGCCTGAGGTCTTGGTCAGGAAAGCTGGGAGGGACACTTACTTCAGTGGTCCCTGAGGGCAGGAGCTAGGGGGGTGCTGGTGGGGCTAGGGGTTGCAGGCCAGTGCCTCTTGGAGACATTGCAGCCAGCCTGGTGTCAGATTACAGTCAGCCTCTCTGAGCTTGGGGAACTGGCTGGATCTAGTGACTGGCTTTATAATTACATTGCTGATTTGTTAGGGGAGGCTTTGTCTTACTTACCAATTAGCATGGATGTTACTGTGGGGACCTTCGAAGCTCTGGATGGGCTTTGGTTTAAAAAACAACTACTACAAAAAACCTTCCTGCTCCTGGCAGCTTTACAGGTTTGTCACTGGTGCTACTATCTCCAAGTCCTTGCTTTGTAAATGGCAGAGCATCTCTCCCAATCGGTCGTCTGTCTCTGTTGTTTGTCACTCCCCTGGGCCAAAGACAGTGATAGTGAGGGCCGAAGTGTGTACCTTTTGGTGCAGATACCATGTCTTCATGTTGGGCACCCTCCTGGAGGGAGACAGTCAGTCAGTACTCCCTCTCAGCCATAGCTATGCCGGGTGGCTTGGAAGCCTCATAGGAGGCCCAGCCTGGTATGGACTGTTTATCTAGCTTCCTTTTCTGTAGCTTCCCTTTCTGATCTTGCCTGCCTCCCAACTACCACCTGCTTTTTATGGTGGTCTTTCTCTTAGGGCTGTAGGTTTTGTTGTTCGCTGTGAAGGTGGGGTGGGGGGAAGAGAGGGAGATACAGTTTAAAACTTCAGGCATCATCAGATTTCTTTTTTCAAGGTTGTAATATCTAAATGTGAAGAGTTTCCAAGCAAAATGGTTTCCCCCGTGGAAGTGTGCTTTTCCTCCCTACTGAGAAGCTTCTGTGCCACTGAGTGACCAGGCCCCGCAGAGCAGGCTCAAGGTTCCTGGCAACTGAACTGGTGGGAATGTCCTTCTGACAAAGGCTGTCCATGTGGACCACCTCAAAAAACAGGATCATAAATGCATCTGAAGGCAAGTGGATGGAATTAGGAGAAATGAGAATATTCTGTTTTAGAAGTTGTCTCAATACAATTTTTGCCCAACCTTGAGCCATCTTTTGATCTCAGAAGTCTGTGGCGCAAGTAATTTTGCCAGGAGCTCTCCTTTCTTCTGCTCTGTCACAGCAGGAACCGAAAGAATGTGTGTTTCTCCGCTTGGTTTTTAGTGGTAGTATTGGTACTGCTGGACTCCAGCTTGTGTGGTCACCGTAATGGTCATATTGGACCACTGAGGAGATTAGGGATATGGGCAAAGAACATCACCAGCTGACCAAAGCCACATGCCACGCCAGTAACTTCTCTGACCCAACTGCAGAGTTCACAGAAATTACCTTCTAACTGACATTTGAGATAACATGCCACTTCATTGTGGAGCCTGCTATATATACCCCTCAAAGGAAAAATCCTGAGTTTCTAGTTATTTACAAATCCAAAAGGAAATTGGACCAAGCTCTTAAAAATGTGTATGGGTACAAACCAAGTAGACCTTCAGATATTTCTTAAAGTGGTGATTTCAGACATCCTGTCCATCTTGACCCAACCTGGTGTTAGCATGTGTCCCTCTTCCAGATGCAGATAATTCACCCTCCCTCAGCTGAAGAACTATGTGTCCCATTCACTTCCATGTTCACTGAGGGGCCCCTTTGATTGTGAGCACATTCACTGTTTCTCCAGTCATTTCTTTTTATTTTTTTTGGGGGGGGTCCGGTCATAGGGCCTGAACTCTGGGCCTGGGTGCTGTCCCTCAGCTCTTCAGCTCAAGGCCACCACAGCACCACTTCTGGCTTTTTCTGCTTATGTGGTGCTGAGGAATCGAACCCAGGGCCTCATGCATGCAAGGCAAGCGCTCTACCACTGAGCCACCTTCCCAACCCATCCAGTCATTTCTTCTCTCCAGAAATTGCCTGACTGACTGACTGACTGACTGACAGATTTGTTAGCCCTTCCCCCTCCCGTTTTAAGGCCTTGTATTTATAGCATTAGTTCTCTTTCTCTGGGTTAAGAGTAGAAAAGTCTGTCAGCAATAGAGGGCTTTCCCTCTGTCTGGCATAATGACATGACAATTGTTTGGGATGAATTGAGTTAAAACATGGTGCAGAATTTTACCTCTTTTGTCTGAAAACCAATCCTCAGTGAGCTGAGGAGGGCTACCCAGTTGCAGCCCCTCTTGAGAAGGGGAGTTGTATAGCTGTGGACTGAAGTTAGCCGGCAGGTGAAAACAATGGTTTGGATGGTGGTGGGATGACAAAAATGGTAGTTTGGGAACATATTTCATATTCATCCCTTAAAAATGTAATTTATTTTGACAGTTCAAATAACATTACAGGTGGTGTTTTTAAAAATACTTGTAAAACACATAGCTTTTAAATAATTGAAACAATGAATTAGAAGCAAGTTCTTAAATTTGTTCCATGTTTGCTTTTTTTTCCCCCCCTAAAAGCTTTAAAAATAAAAGCAGTGAAATGTTGCCCTTTTAACATAGGTACTGTTTTAGTTCCTTCTTGAAGTTTGGGCATAAAACCTCAGGCATTCACAAGAATCACAAGAGTCACAAGAATCACCTGGGAACCCTCAGGCCAGTGGGATCTACTGTTTCATTTTGAGTAACTGGCTTTGTCATTCGTTTAGGACATCATAATTCTGCATGTAGAGTTTTGGGTTTTTTTTTAAATCAGTTGTCAAGCCAGAAATAGTGATGAGTACCTATAATCAAAGCTGCTCTGGAAGTTGTGGCAAGAGGATTACTTGAGCCCAGGAGTTCAAGTCCAGCCTGGACAGCATAGCATGTATCCAACTATTGAAAAGAAAGGACAAGCTGTGGCTCATGTCTATAATCCTAGCTAGTCAGGAGTCTGATTGTACAGGGAACACAGTTAGAAACCAGCCTAGAGAAATAAATCCACAAGACTCATTGGCAAAAAGCTGAAACTGAAGACTTTGCTCCAGTGGTTGAGCACCAATTATAAGTGAAAAAGCTGAGAGTCAAAGCTCTTCAAGCCCCAGTCCTGGCATGTTCTCATGTGTGTGTACTTGCATGTGTGTGTATACACACACACACACACACACACACACACACACACAACAGTATCACTTGTCAGTTGCCATTACAGACATGGTTCTACTTACTTAGTTAGCTATGGATAGGAAGACCTTCAGAGTCAAGACTGACTAAAGATGTTCTTGAACTTAAATGTGAAGTGGCGTAATGATAAAGGAGGAAATCATGGTGCTGAGGTCTCCAGACCCAACTGATCTAGAGACTTGAGGAAACTTGAGCTCTAGTCAAAACTGCAGTGTATATTTCACAGGCCTCTCAAGTGAGAACTCTACTTGCCCAAATATGAGAGGAAGGATAAATGATAAAGACTCTGAGAGAGAGCTAGAGCTTTCTTGCCTCTCAGGCCCTCATGCCCTTTGTGATCAGATCACCAAAAACTGTCTGAGGTCTGTGGAGCTCTCCCGTCTCAGACTCAGTAGTTAGGCGTGCGCGCACATGCACACACACACACACACACACACACACACACACACACACACACACACAAAACCTTTTATGTGTTCAGGGATTGCCTTGTGCAGAGGATTTTAAAAAAAGAACAAAAACAAACAAAAACCAGTCATGACCTCATGGGGCTCACATCTAAAGTTGGAAACAAACATTAAGAAACTAACTCTACCTAAAATCCAAACCTAAATATTCCATGGTCTCCCCTGACCACCCCAGGTCACAGCAATCTCGCCCATTCCCTCCTGTAAGAGCTGCTCAAAATCAGGAGTTACAGAGCCGTGAATAGGTCAGTCTCCTGGCCCTCTGGTCCTTTGTCTTCTGAGGGAACTCCTATGACACTTGTTACTTTTGGACATCTGCCAGAACAGATTATAGCTTTTGAGAAGCAGGTCCTTCTTAATGAAAAGCTTTGCAGTTGTTAGGCCAGGTCTGGTGTATAGTTTTTTATTCAGCACTAATCTTCCCAGAAGAGTTTGCACTTATTGCTACCAATGAATTTTGTTCTTTAAAACTTAGTTGCTAAAGTTAGTGGTTGCTCAAACCTATTTTTCAAACTCCAACAAGTCTAGGGGTGTAGTAGATCAGTGGTAGAGCACTTGCCTAATATATATGATGCCGAGCTGCAGTTGCAGTGCTTTCCTTAGGAGTGGGGCAGCTGTTAAAATACACAGTGCTAGGAATTTGTTTCTTACAAATTCATTAGGGAAGGGAGGGTATTTTATCTCAAACCTTATTTTAAAAAAAGAGTGAATATTGAATAGCAAAGTAGCTGTGGTCCATTTCAGCCCCCACCCCACCCCCAGCCCTTTTATGCAGGTCCAGGGGCTTGAGCTTATGGCATGGATGCTGTCCCTGAACATTTTTGCTCCGGGCTAGTGTGCTGCCACCTGAGCCATGGCTCTACTTCTGGCTTTTGGGTGGCTGATTGAAGATGAGTCTCACAAACTTTCCTGACCTGGCTTCAAACTGCGATCCTCAGATCTCAGCCTCCTAAGTAGCTATGGTTACAAGTGTGAGCCACTGGTACCTGGTCAGTTGAAGCTGTTTAAACTGGTCCAGGAGAGAAGGAATACCCATCCGATTCTGCTTGGGGTGAACTCTACAACCCAGCACAGAAGTTCACTGTCTGAATCTTTTATCTGCAACCTTGGGTAGAAGACATGAACTTTGGGCTTGGTTTTTCTAAAAGCCAAAGGAGGAAACAAAGTGGGGTGTTAAAGCCCCAAGTCTCTAGATCCTCATTTGTGTGAATTCCAGGCCCAAGAGCTCCAGAGTCCATAATCTACAGCCAAGGGGAACCCCATTCCCTGCTGTTCCCTGGGAAGCCCTTAATGAGCTCCTGCTACTTCTTCCTCTACAAACTGCTGCTAGTGAGGCCTTTTGAAAGGTCACGTGCCTCTCCAACAGTGCTTAAAGAGCTATTGTTATTTTTTCTGAGTGCTGGAGGAGAAATAAGTCTTCTAAGGAGCTGGCGACCCTGGCCTTGGCCAGCCTGAGCCAGGCAGAGAGGCCAGGAGGGGCCCACGTGCTTGGCTTCTTGCCTTTGGTTCTTGTGTCTCTTGTATTTCTTCTTCTTCTTCTTCTTCTTTAATTATGCCCTGCTTAAGGAAAGTGCTGTTGTTATACAAAGGCTTAAGAGTGAGAGTAAGAGTTTTGTGAGTTCTCAAAACCCTGTCCCTTCCAACCAGGCTACTGGTTATGTTAGTATGATATATTAAGCAAAGTTTGAGAAAACTTTTAAATGAAGGCATAGAGTAGATGTGATTCTGTTGCATTTTTATTCCTTTCTGTAATGGTTTAGCCACTGTTAGTATTGAAACAGGATGGTGTACATTTTGCAGTTTCACTAGGTATGGAACCAGTTTGCCTCAGTTCAGAACTAATGAAAGCTCTGACATTTGGAGAGTATCCAAGATTTGATTTCTTTGTGTTTTTTTAAAAATAAATTTACTTTTTATTTAAATAGTTGTACAAAGAAGCTTCAATTCAACATGTCAGTTTATGTATACAATGTACAAGATTTCATTTCTGTATCTGCTCCTGCTGGCAGGTCTGCTTACAAGGGACCTCTAACCTCCCCTCCCACACAGCATTACAGATGTCTTAACAGCCTTTTCCTAAACCATTAGGATTATCGTACAGTTCTCACCAGCTGGATCTTCTAATTGGAAATCAGGTGGTTCTCTTATTGAGATCTCTCGAAAGTATCTCCATAGATCTTGTTAAGATATGCAGAATCACATGGCCTGGACACTTCAAATATGTGAGTTTATAGACTGATTATTTCTAGAGAAATGTAATATTGGAAAATTACTGAAAGCAGGGCACATAGCAAGACTCAGAGATGGGGGGCAAGAGAAGGAAGGGTGAGAGGGAAAGAAGGAAGGACAAATACTATTTTCTTGGAAACAAGACATAAAAAAAAATCCAGTTCTATACTATGATTACCTTTCTTCTAGAAAACCAATAAAAAATTCAGAGGGGCAGTGAGCTCTCCCTGATTTGTTTTGAGTTGTATTTTGGTTTACAATTGGGGATGTTGCTTCTCCAACTTTATGTGGTACTGGATCATTTTTTCACCTAATCCTTCATAGACTCCAGACAAACAGAAAGATAATTACTGAAAAAAGAAGTTAAAAATACAAAGATTTAGCAGGCTTCTGTTTTTATGTTGGAGACATATAATTGTTTTGTAATTTTGGCATAAAAGTTTCTAAATAATGCAGGGTATGTATGTGTGTGCATGCGTACATATACACATACATGCAAACACACACACACACACACACACACACACACACTTCACCCTGGACTAGAAGCAGTTACAGATTGGCCTACACTTGAAGAAACACTGTTCTAGTGTATCATGTCTGTATCTGCATATCCACATAAACATTTAAGTGTGTTGGCCTGATTCCTATATAACGTACCATAGATTAACAACTTTATGAGAATTAAATGCACGCACAAGGTCTTTGGCTAAAGGGAGTGTTTTGGGGAAGTATTTAAGTGCCCAAATTGTAAGCAAATAAAAATAGTATAATTATGAACGTAGTTATGTGTTTCAAAACCTCAGTTGTCTACTTAAGCTTCTGATGTATGAAGTAGAAAGTATTCTGCAGAGTGAAATGAAACCACATCCATTCCTGTTCATCCTCAAGTTTAAATGAACAGATACTTGATTCACACAGGAAATGTCCTATGCAAAATAGATACCCAAATGAGACTTATAGCCCCAAACAGTAGGGACTGTGTCACGTGAAGTGTTAGAGAAGCCAGTTGTTACTATTAGACTTCCTTGTCTTGAACAAGTTAATGGCAGGCCTGGTCTTTGGTCCTAGTGATTGACAGCCATTTTTGTTAATGCTTACAAAAGGAGGGGAAATGTCTCATATACATAACTTCACATTCTTTGTCAGCATGAACAAATCTCAAACTGATGCTGATTTGGATAGGTTGCAGCTGTCTTCATCTCTCCCAACTGGACACTGGGGCATCAGAAGTCAGTTACCCCTCGTAGGATTGTGTGCCAAGCACTGTGTCCCCTGAATGAATGTCTGCTTGATGGATAGCATGGCAAAGAAAGAAAGAAAGGAAGAAAGAAGAAAGAGAAAGAAAAGAAAGAAAGACTGTTAGTTTTATCTTTAGAATGAGACACCGAATTGAAAAGACTGATGAGGTCTAGAAGATAATCAAGCTTCTGAGAAACCAGACTTCAGTTTGTGAGTGTCCCTCTTGGATCTCGCAGAGTGCTGAGGTCGTGTAGATGTAGATGTGGAGTGAGCTAACGAAGGAATCATAGAGGCCTATCAGCCAGCTGGAGCAAGCTAGTGAAAGATAAATAGCATTTAGAAGAAAATCTGGATAACCACCAAGCAATTTTATGTCTACGGCGATACCACAGGAGTAAGTCTTATTTGGAGAGGATTAGTGCATGTTCAGGTGTGAGTGCTGTAGAGAGTAAGGGAGCAAGCACAGGCCTGGCTTAATTACAAGCATGTCTCCTAGTCTGGATAGCAGGAGAACATTCTATACTAAGTGATTAGAAAGTGAGGTCTGTGAGACGGAGGCTGCTGGCCTTGAGATCCTTCTGTTTGGACAGTGACTTTGTTTAAGGAGGTGATGATTGTGTGGCCCTAGAGAGTTGGAAGGGTTACCATCTAAAAGGTGGCAACCAGCCAAAAATTCAGCCCATTATCCAATTCTGAGTTCTGAGATAATGGGGTCCTTGTTCCTTTGAAATACATATGTATTTCTAGAACCACAGTAGGTACTTTGGTATGAAATGTCTCAAGTACCCAAATAGCAGTGCTTCTAGTCAGCAAATTACTTTGAAATTTTAAGGCAGTTGAATTCAGATATGTCTGTGTGCAAGTGAAATGGAGCCGAGGAGAAACTTAGGCTGGGAAGCACACATTCCTGCACTTGCACAAGGATGAAAAGCCGTGGCAGCTTGGTCTCTGTGGTCATTTAGCATAGGCCAAGTGCTTCACCACATGTCACCCAACAGGCAGGAAGGCGCTGTGCATAATGAGGAAGGAAAAAGCATTTGGAAAGCACACACAGTTCTACCAACATTGTATGCTTCTTTTAATTGTTCACAATGTGTTCAAGCTGTAATTTATGACACCTATGTCTGTTTAGGTCATGACATTGTGTGTTCTTAAGCTTTAAAAATAAATCTATTTGGGGGAGGGAAATTGAACCTGCATGATAATGTTAGGCATGTGAACGCAATCACATGAGCTGAGAAAGTCAAAATCACGGTTTCCATGGCAACTCCTAACTTGTCTGGGTCGTACACATTTCTCAAGAAATACATTTGCCAGACTACCTAGTGATAAAAATTGCTCCACAGGCACATGAGAGTAGATTTCCCAATTCTCTCTTCTTCTCAAAGGTCTTCCCCCAATAAATTCATCGACTTCTAAATATACCAGCAAGAAACTGAAGTGTAAACCCTGACCTCTAGTCAGTGTCTTTTTACAGTGGAAATTAACGTTTGTGTGACTCATTCCGTTTCCTGCTTTCTCCCTTGCAGATATATGTTGGGTAAAGGAGGAAAGCGGAAGTTTGATGAGCATGAAGATGGGCTGGAAGGCAAAATTGTGTCTCCCTCTGATGGCCCATCCAAGGTGTCTTACACCTTACAGCGCCAGACTATCTTCAACATTTCCCTTATGAAACTGTATAACCACAGGCCCCTGACAGAGCCCAGCTTGCAAAAGACTGTTTTAATTAACAACATGTTGAGGCGGATCCAGGAGGAACTCAAGCAAGAAGGCAGCCTGAGGCCTGTGTTCACCCCTTCCTCCCCGCCCAACGACTCCCTGAGCAACAGCTACCGGGAGGCCCCACCTGCCTTCAGCCACCTCTCCTCTGCTCCTGCTCACCCCTGTGACCTCGGAAGCACTACGCCCCTGGAGGCCTGCCTCACCCCTGCCTCGCTGCTTGAGGAGGATGATGATACTTTTTGCACTTCCCAGGCTATGCAGCCTTCAGCTCCTACCAGACTCTCCCCTGCAGCCCTCCCACCGGAAAAGGACAGCTTCTCATCTGCCTTGGACGAGATTGAAGAACTCTGCCCCACATCTACCTCCACAGAGGCCGCCGCCGCAGCAGCAGCGACTGACAGCTTGAAAGGGACCTCTAGTGAGTCCAGCGTCCAGAAACCCGAAGGGCACCAGGAGGGCCGCACAGATGACCCCAAACTGATGGACTCTCTGCCTGGGAATTTTGAAATAACCACCTCCACGGGTTTCCTGACAGACTTGACCCTGGACGACATCTTGTTTGCTGATATTGACACGTCCATGTATGATTTTGACCCCTGTACATCTGCATCAGGGACGGCTTCAAAAATGGCCCCTGTGTCGGCCGATGACCTTCTCAAGACTCTGGCTCCTTACAGTAGTCAGCCCGTCACCCCGAGTCAGCCTTTCAAAATGGACCTCACAGAGCTCGATCACATCATGGAGGTGCTTGTTGGGTCCTAAGACCCGGGCAGCCCGTGATCAGGCCCACCCAGACCCTGTGAGCGTCCCTGCAACCTTGACAGTTCTCCTCACTGTGCATGCACCCTTGCTTGCCTTTTTTCAGAGAAAATGAAAATTTTACAAAAGGATCACACTAGTTTTTGCTTTGAGCAGAGTTGGAGTGCCTTCATCCGAGTATGACCACTTTCAATGAGCTTTGGAGTGGTTCCTCAGACCTACTCCTCTGGTACAGGAAAGAATACATTTGAAGACAATGTTGCTAATGTTGAAAGACACAGTTCAGGTGAAGCACAAGGAGTAAGGTGGAAAAGCTGTACATTGCATGTGCATATTTGTCTATTTTTTCTATAAGTTTTATTGCAAGAGGTAAAAAAAGAAAATATATATATTATTTAGATAATCTGTACCTTTTCTGGCATTTTTGCCCTGTATAGGTTGACTTGGCAATTCAGCCTTTTTAGAGGCATTAACTACTCCTCGTAAGTGTTGCATTTACATGGCTGTTTAGAAAACTGCTGCCCAAATTTATTTTATATTTTTGTACAGATTCTGCAGTTTATGATATTGTTTTTCTAAAAACAAATGCTGTTTATACATACAAAATAGCTATTTTGATAGGATTTGCTCACATAGTTCCTGCAAACTTCAGATGTACAAGTTGCACTTGTACTTTTATAGAGTTGTAATGTTTTCTATGTGTATGGTGCAAGAAAAATTTGGATCAAATCAATCTGCAGTTGATGTCCCCAAATGCAAACACACACGCCCCACATACATACAGCGCTTTAAGAAAGGGCCAGGTGATAGCTATCACACCCAAATTTCATAGGCACCAGTCCCTTGGCATGACTGCCCGCCAGTACTGTGACTTTCAAAGCCAGAGCTGAGTCTGCTCATCAAACTTGCATTAAGCAGTTGGCGGGAGATGGTGTTGAAGTGATGGTCTCCTTAGCTCCCTCTTCTGAGGAAAGGCTATCATTTTACTTAAAAGTGTATAGTTATGCCAAGTTTGCTCTTTCAATTATAATTAATTTATTTTTAAGGAAAACCCAAGTCTTTCCTTTTTTTGACATAGTTTTTATGGTGAACTCAAAATTTTACGTAACAGCATTTTATGAAAAGCAACCAAGTTCTTCCTGGAGCTGAGCTCTGTTGCAATGCTTAGGGCTCCTAAAGAAGAAATTCTCCCCAGAACGCATCCATCATGTTGGTAAATTGCCTTTTCCAGTGTCCCTTCTCCAGAGCTTTTGTTCCCTGTTGCTAAGAGCTACACATGGCATCTTTATAATCTTCACAGTGAGCTTGGCTCACCTCGGCCGGCCCGGGATTCACTCTTCCAGTTTTGTGACTCTAGAACCTGGAGTCTGTTACCCTACATCAGAGCGTCCAGTCTGGTTGCTTTCTTTAATCAACTGCCGATTTAACTACACTTTACAAGGCTGTTATACCCAAATACACAGATGGAAATTTCTATGCATGTTCTCCTCCTCTTCTGCCCCTCCCCTCCCCCCAGGACACCCTTAAAAAGTAGCTTTTTATTCCTAGTGGTGTACATTTAATTTTTAAACATTTTTGCAATGTATCATGCTTGTTGCTGAAATTGTTTATGGCCTTTCTGTTTCAGTTTTTCTCTTTCTTCCAATGGTACTTTAGCTGTTGAGTGCAGGTTACAACCTATATTGTTATGCAGATGGCTTCTTTAGGAATAACTTTTATATTTATTTAAAAATTTTAAATTATGGGATTTTGTTGTTGTTGTTGTCGTCGTCGTCGTTGTTGTCTTTGTCGTTGGTCATTTGTCAATATTCAGTCACCAATTCTGCTCACTTCTTGCCATGGATAAAAATTGGGTTTTTCTGGCCAATTAAAAAGAGACAACTTTATAAATGGCACTTTAAACAAGCCATAGTTTTATTTTTCTAATGCACATGGCAAAGCAAATACATTTGTGATGAAGGAACTGCTCATCTAAACAGGATGTACGAATGATATTAAATCTTTCCACATTCTACTTTTCCTTGTTTGAATGTGTTTTAAAGACTAATTATCAACACAGTAGAGCAGTGAGAAACTGATCAAATTGCACTTGTTCTCTTACAAGTAACCTCCGTGCAGACACCTCTTACTGCTCTACATGTGTCATTTCCTTTGCTGTATGGACCAGGGACCATATGATTAAGGTGAGGGTCGCTGTAGGTGCTTCCATGTCACTGTGCCTGTTCGTTTTAAGAGCTTCCCTTTCTTGTAGAGAACAAATCTGCCCAGACTTCATTCCTTGTAGAACTGGAGTACCCTGTGAACTGCCCACATGCTGCATACATCGCCATACATGTGCATATCCAATAGTGTTGATTCGTCCCAACAATTACAGGGTAGAAAGCAGTTGATTTGCCATTGTCAAAAACTAACGTACAGTAACTTAGAACAACTGTACTTTCTTTGGATTAGCAAATCGTGTGTTTAAACAAGTCCCATATGTTGGGCAGCAGTTCAAATAAGCACAGAGGATCATTGCCCAAACTTGGTTCTCGGACTCTAGTGTATTTGCAAGGCTGGGTTTCAAAATCAAAACGAAACCCCCCAACAACAGCAGGCAAGTGCTTTTCAGCTGACACCCTTGCTGTAAATTTTGTGATGCTCAAAGTTTTAACAAGACATACATGGGGAACTAGCCCATTTTCAGAAAGCAAAGCCATCCTGAGTTCTAATTGTCTTTCTGTCCTATTTTTACTTCGTGCTGTCCCAGCAGAGAAGAGTTGGAGCACGGTGGAATCTTCCAAGTCCCAGTTCTAGTGTGGGTTGTGCTTCCAGATGCCTCCTGGCATCAGTGCCTCCCTTTATCAAGACATTGTGTCACATCCAGAGCCAGGCTGGCAACTCAAGAAAGAAGTGCTGGGCAGGTCAGGGCTGGGCTGGGCGGGGTCATCTATTGACAGTGATGTGCAATGAAATGACAAGATGAGAGCAGAATCCTAAGAGCTTTGAATTTGAAGTGATCTTTTTCCCATAAGTTATTTATTCTTTTTTTTTTTCCTGTGTAAATATATTTATTTTACTGTGGAGCTCTAGCAACATCTGGATGGTAACATGTGCAGAATGTATGGTAGGAATGTATTCTCTCGTAGGAATGTAAATCTGTATGAAAGGGGGTCTAAGCCAAGCCCCCTGGGACTCATTGAATGCACAGTCCACATTCATTTTTACTCTCATTTCTAATATGGGTCTATTTGAAATATGCAAAAGGTATGGATGAGGAATGTTTTAATACCTCCAAATTTTTAAGAAAATCAAGCATCAAAGGGTTGATATTTTTTAAATTTTTCTTAGTAGCACCTTCTCTTAATGACAAAAGGGAGCCACACCGGCATCCACATTCATACCACAGGGTGAGAATGGCAAGCCTCCTCCACCTCTGGAGTCTTCACCAATTGAGCTTTTTATCGCCATAGCCCCTTGGAGGAGTGCTCCAACCACCCTGAGGGCAATCAAGGAAACTTTCTTAACCGAATAAGCTCCAAAGAGCCAAAGTATCAACTTAAGGATCATTTTTAAAGTTTAAATTTATTAACTACCTTTGTGGTAAACAATGAATTATGAATACCGCAAAGGGCAGCCTTCTTAAATGACAGATTAAAAAAAATAGAAATATTCCACTTTGTGCGGTGATTGTTAGTCTACTCTATATGAGTTGTCTTAATTTCAAAACCTTGCTGTTACAAACTGGACCTTTATACACTTTCTGAAGATATCAAAAAGAGCATATTTAACCTGTAACTGTAAATGGTTACCTTCTGTAACTACCCCGCACCTGGATGGCATCAAGGTGTGCGCGCGTGCGTTCCCGCTTGTGTACAATTATTTTCAATGCTTCCAAGAATGAGTCTAAATGATTCTGGAAAATTAGGATAAAAAAATTGTTGGAGTCAAAGCCAATAAAAGTTTCGGACTTTCTCTTGGGAATAAGTTTGGAAGAGAAGTGCAGTCCACATGTGCAAACAACTGAAATTTTGAAAAAGATGTACATAGTCATATGTTTGGTGCATGGGTTTTGAGGAAGGCTTTTTGTCAAAAAGGAGGTGTGACCTTTCCCCACAGACCTGAGAGCTGTGCCTTTTCTATGCAATATTACAGATGTCACATCGGAACCCAGAGGGCTGTGTTCAATGTAGGTTCGGGCTGTAATCTAAACAATTGAACAGATTAAATGTACATGGAAATGAGCAGTCTTACTTTTGTAGTTTTATATTATACAATAAACAGTTAAAAGATGAGAGAGGCATGTTTGCAGTTTTTCTTCTGATCGAATCACAACCACTTTGTTAGGTGACCTTTAAGTGCACAGGGACCCTGTGCCTGGTTAGTCCCAGCACTCTCCACAGAGCACCTGAGGCGTGTGCATGCCTCATACTCAGGACTTGCAACACTCATAGCCAGTCTCTGCCTTCCCCTGGCAATCAGTATCTGCCAGCATCTGTCACCTCCCACGTCTCTCTCTGCCTTCTTCCCCATGGGGCCAAACCCCCACCAACTGGCATCTCATCCTCCCAGCCTCAGCCTAGATGTCCACACACCAGGTCTATCCCCACGTTCTAGACTCTTTGTCCCTTCTGCTGCTGCTTTCCCATCCTCACCACTTTTCCAGCCCATGTCTCCTGTCCTTGTGATCTCCACTATTGTACCTGCTTCCAGTTGTTCTTTCTGACACCTGACATCCCCAACACTAGAGTTGGTGTGCTGAAACACCAGCCATTCATGACTGTTTGCAGGTGCCCTGGATACAGCTGGGACCCTTTCTGCCATCTTTGAGAGCTAAAGGAAAGGGGATCCTAGATCACCTTGGATGGAGGCCTGGGATCTAAGCTGCCTGGCCCACAACTGTCTGAACCATATAATAATTGGTTGGGGGACAGAGATGGAGATATGGCAGGATTTGAAAAGGGGTTCCAGGTATTCAGTGGGATGTGGTGAGGGGTGGGGGATTTGGGTTGAATTGTGTTTCAGTACCTCAAAATGTGACTTTCACTCAGTTATAGGATCTTTGCAGAGGTAATCTGTTAAAATGAAGTTCTGTGGGCCTTAATCTAATACAACTAGCATTGTGTGTGTGTGTGTACATGCATGTGCTAGTACTGGGTCTGAACTCGGCCTGGACGCTGTCCCTTAGATCCTTTGTTCAAGATTGATACTCTACCACTTGAGCCACAGCTCTAATTCTGTATTTTTAGTAGTTAATTGGAGATGAGTGTCACATATTTTCTTGTTTATGGTGGCTCAAACTGTGATGCTCAGATCTAAGACTTCTGAGTAGCTAGGATTACAGGCATGAACCACCAGCATCCAGTCACAACTACCTACTGTGCTTATAAAAGGTTTAAAAGCAGGCAGGACCTGCACATGGGAAAGAGCATATGCAGATGGAGGCAAAGATCAGGGTAGTGCTTCTACAAGTCAAGGAGTGCCAGAGGTGGGCCACAAGCAGCTGGAATCTAGGGGAGAGGCCTGAGTCTTTCCTACAGTCCCCAAAGGAACCTGCCTGCTAACATCCCAATCTTGGACTTGTAGCTTCCAGAAAAGTGAGTTTCTGTGGCTGAAGCCTCCCAAGTTGGGCCTTTTGTCATAGTAACCCTAGTAAAGTGCCCTGGGGACTGACTGGGGGAAGAGGGCAGGCAGAAGAGCAGAAGGACCCCTTCAGTGTCCAGTGGCTACCTCACTCTAGGGGCAGTTGGAAATGAGAGTCCTCAGAATGGCTCCCATCTGAGATTATAAGCCTCAACAATTCATTATTGATGCAGCTTTGGAAAATCAACTTCTGGGCTTATGAGGACAAGATTCAGCTATCAGCCCCCAAAGCCCTTTGAAAATATTGGCAGTACAAAAAATGTTTGCAATCTTAATGCCCAACCTCTCCTGCCTGGGACTCTGTTGGGCATGTTCTTTTTCAGCCAGCTCCAGCCACAGACTCCTGCTGTTCATCCTCTATCAAATGAAATCACACGGGACTCAGCGTGGCTGGGGGCAGGGGAGCAGAGAGTCCTCCCCTTGTAGGAGCTCTGCGCCCAGCACACAAGAGCCCCTCATCAGTGCCTTCCCCCTTCTACCTCAAGGCTGAGCTCATCTACTTCTCCATGAACTTGTTTCCACATCCCCCAGTCAAAACTAACCTTGCACGTGCACTTAGCCAAGTCCTCCGTGTCTTCAGATGACCTAGGAATCATTTCTTCTACCACTTTCTATGGTTATTAAAACAGCGACCCAGTGATAGTTCTTCTTTGCCACAGCTCAGAACACTACAACCCACGGGCCAATTTCTTCTCAGTAAGTGATTCTCAACAGCCACACTTGCTGATCTGTGTATCACTTATGAATGGTGGCTGCCACAATTAGAACCACATAGCCCCCAAAGTCGAAAATACTGAACCCTAGTCTTTGTAACCCTTACAATACGTAGCGTGGTATCTGACTATAGATAGGACAAGCTCAAGGTTTTTTATTGACTTGGAAGATGGTAGCCATGCAGGGACCCAAGAGGAGGGCAGAACAGTCCAGAAAACTACATAGCTGGTGACATCTTCAGAGAGCTCAAGAACCAAAGAGAGGTGATGATTGCCTAAAGCAAAAAAAAAAAAAAAAAAAAGTTCATAGTCTCTGGATTCGACATGGCTCTGCCCAGGGAACACCTGAATGTGAATATCCCGGCTCACAGCCTGTACCTTGACTGCATTCCTTTCACATTTCTAAAGTTGATGTCATAACAGCGTATCTCAGGAGATGCTAGAGATTTAATGTCAATATATGTAGAGCAGCCATTACAGTTTCTAGGACTAGAAAGAAGTCCAAGATGTTGGCTGTAGCTAACATGACAGTGGGCAAGGCCTGAACAAAAACCTTGGTACTGGAAGTGTGTTTGGTGACAGCAATGAGGAAACTCCTCAGACCAAGCTTGTCTTCATGGGGTCATCTATGCACTTAGGACGCTGTGCCCATGTTTGTGTGGCAAAGTGGGATCCCGGAGTCGCCACTGCCTCTTAAATCTTTGCGTTTAACACCCTTTTGTTCCTCTTGGAGAATTGTTTGCCAAATCAAAGGCAGTGATCCCTGGGGTACCACTTACTTGGGCTCACATGGGCTCCACACAGTGTGGGTAGGTATGTTCACTCCCTCCTAGCTCCCTGACATTTATCTTCCTGTCTGTTTTTTACAGAGAACAGAGTCTAGGCCCAGAGAGGTTGAGCAACTTCCTAAATGGCACATTTAAAGACAAATGGCAAAGCTGAAATTGAAGCCTCAGTGTCTCTTGTGTATGTCTCTGTCTTTCCCTCCCTTTCCTTGCCTTCCCCTCCTCTTCCCTCCCTCTGGTCTCATTCCCTTCCCTTCCCCTTTCCTCCCTCCCCCTCTCACCTTTCTCCAATGGTGAGATGGAGCCAGGACTTCATGTATTGTAGGCAAGCATTCCAGCACTCCAGTCTTAATAAGTATGTGTATCCAGACCTCCAGATCTCTTCCAGCTTTTTTTATCAAGATTATGCTCAACCACTTGAGCCATGCCTCCAGTTTTGCCTTCTTGGTGGTTAACTGGGCATAACAATCTTGTGGACTTTCTTTCCCAAACTGGCTTTGATCCTCAGATTTTAGCATCCTAAGTAGATAGGATATAGATGTGAGCCAACAGTGCCTATCCTAAATAAGATTTTCTCTTTTTTTGCTGGTCCTGGGGCTTGAACTCAGGACCTTGACACTGTCCCTAAGCTTTTGTGCTCAAGGCTAGCACTCTGCTACTTGAGGCACAGCTCCACTTGTAGCTTTTGGGGAGGGTTAATTGGAGATAGGAGTTTCAGACTTTCCTGCCTGGACTGGCTTCGAACTCAATCCTCAGACCTCAGTCTCCTGAATAGCTACATTTACAGGTATGAGCCACGAGCACCTAGTTTTAAGTCATAGTTTTGTTTGTTTGGAGGAAGGGTCTATGTTGCCCAGCATGGTCTCAAATACCTGTTTCAAGTGATCATGTGTCTTCCCCCCACCCCTCTCTTCTAAGTCCTTCAATGCATTGCCTGTCTTCAGCTTGAAGGCTGAGCAGGAGGGGGAAGCAGCAGGAGACTGTGCACTAATGCTGCAAGACCCTCTCCTCTTCTCAGTAGAGGTATGGACATCTCCCCAGGCATTGCCCTGAGGATCAAGAGGAAGAGGATGTCCCCATGGGGCAAGAAGTGAACCATGAATTGAGAGAGTTTTTTCAGAGTTGAACGCCTCCCTGGGCTCTATCCTCCTGACTCTGAGCTTGGGTCAGTCACTGATCTCAAGGTTTGGGTGATGGGGGACCAAGGAAGGGTACAGAACATGCATGGTTCTCCCTGGCTATACGCCAGACTTATCGTTGGGATGGGGGCTGTACACCTAGAAGTAAGATCTAGGTTTTGAAGATTTCCTAACAGCTCCTGGCTGGAAGAGCCACGGCCTAAGGTATCAGGCTAGGAGGTCTGGAATTGCCTGGCTATGTGCATGATATGGGAGCCACCTACGCTGGCATTGTTTCTGGCTCCAGGCTGCTCCTTGCTCTCCAACCTCTCCAACCTCTCCAACCCCTCTGCAGCAGGCTGGCAGTCCCATCCCTCAGTGCTCCACATCCGCCCCCCCCCCTCAGGTAGGAAGGCCAAGCTGCCAGCTGCTAAAGGCCTATTGTTCAGCCATGAGAAGAAATGGCCGCAGGAACCAGAGAGAGGCTGGAAGCAGGGCGTGGAGCAGAGGGACTGAACTCTGAACTCTGGCTTCCTGGTGCCTGACCCAGGAGAAGTTAGAGACAAATGAGCCCCTCTGCAATCTGTCCCTGCCCTCTTAGGGTTTAACAGGCTTCCTTGCTGCTCATCCTCCTCTCAGGACCCAGTGTGGGTGGAAGTGTAAGGGAGGACAAGGCCACTTCTACAGACAGATTTATTGTCAGTTGTCTTCCAGGTAAGTGACTGAAGGCCGTGCCAGATGACCAGCCAGCTGCTTCAGCATGGGGCTCACTACAGCATGGGGCTTCAAGTGAGCCCAGTCCACCCTCATGAACAGTGTCACTAACTGGATCTGGAAGCATCCAGCGATGACGGTGACATTTGTGCAGACCTTAATGGCATACAAAGCATCCCTCAGACCTTCCACTCTAACCTGATACGTGTGCCAATACCAGAAGGTTGGTGGGGAGTGAGGAAGTCTGAGTCAGCTTAGGTGTGGAGGGGTATGCAGCCCCCTCTGTTCCTAGCTTTTGGGGTGGGAGTCAGGGGGGTTGTATGGGGCGTGAAGAGCCTGGCTAGACATCTAGCTATAAAAAGAGCAGAGTCCACAGTGAGCCTTGGCGTTTTATATTCTGCTCTTTGCAAGTGCTCCATGGGTGTGGAAGCCATTCAGAGATTGGATTGTACTCTTTCAGTATCCTTGCACACTCAACCATAGCTGAGGGGGCAGAAGTATCCCTTCTCTTGTCCAGCCTCTGCTCCTCCATGGAGCCATGCCAGGAATCCACTCTAAGAGTAAGATGGACACTTAGGTGTCAACAAGGACCCAGCTAAGAGATGAATCCTCGGTCAGTCAAGCCCTTAAGCCTGGACAATACAAATGCCATTTCCTTCCCTTGACTCAGTCCCTCTGTGTCTCTGTCCTTCATTTCCACTTGAAAGTAAGCGTTGTAATCCTAGATACTCAGGAGGCTGAGATCTGAGGATCTCAGTTCAAAACCAGCATGGGCAGAAAAGTTGGTGGGACTCATCTTCAGTTAACCAGCCAAAAGCCAGAGGTGAAGATGTGATTCAAGTGGTAGAGAACCACCTTGAACAAAAAACTCCAAGCAAGAGCATGAGGCCCTGAGCTCAAGCTCCAGTACTGGCACATGTGTGTGGACATATGTGCATGCACGCACGCGTGCACACACACAAACCAAAAAATTAGTGAACCTTGCTGCCACAAGCAGCTGGGTCTGCCCAGGGACATTAAGTGGCACAGGCTTGTCTGTCCCAGAAAGGGCTTAGTTTTCAGGGTTTGATATGCTTGACTCCAAGACTTTGGGGTAGACCTGGCAGGACAAGGTGGGATGGTTCCAGGGTTTGGTTCATTGAGGTCTTGGGACCTCTGAGTTACAATAAGAGGCCTAGGACTCCCTGAGGGGCCGCATTGCTAGCCAGGGCCAGAGGCTACCCCTGAGTGCCTGGCTTCCGATCAGTGGCTGCCAGGTCCCTGGCTTTGGGGACATTGAGGTAGAAGATTTCCCTCTGTTTCCAGGTTGAGCTGAGCAGCTGTAACCTGTAGACATAGAGGGACATTCTCCACAGAGGCAGCTTGCCCTGGGCAGGTGGATAGAAGGAAGTCTTAGTGCTAGCAAGGAATGGGAGAAGAGTCTTGAGTACTGTGTTTTCTCACACGAGCACCCAGGGGTCATTCAGGCTGGTAGGGATGGGTCTGCGTTTCTAGCAGGCTCCCAGTCTTTGGATTGTACATTGAGAAGCCAAATATGAGATTGTTTCTTCAGTGCCCCAAGATTCTCCTAGCTTGCTTGGAATAAAATCCTAATTTCTTGTGGCCCTTGTGTCCTGTTACTTGTCCCATGTTTTATCTCCTCTTGGCTCCTAGTCACCTCCTTCCAGCCCCACCAACCTAGTTTCCACTGCTATTAACATTTTGTGTCAGTGTGCTTTGTTTGTTGCAATTGATGAGCCAATATTGAACTAATGTTCAGTTTATGTCAGAGTTCACTGTCAGTATGGTACCTTCTATGGGTTTTGAGGAAGACAATGATATGTATCCATTTAATTACACCCCTAGTACCCAGATTCCTATGTGTTTGTGTGGGTGCGTGTGTGGATGTGTGTGTGTGTGTGTGTGTGTGTGTGTGTGTGTGTGTGTGTAAATATCACAAAATTTGTTCCTGCACCATTTGTTGAAAAGACTAACCCTTCTCCATTTAGGTGCTTTGCTATTTTGTCTAACATTAGTTCAACTCTATTCATATAAGTCTATATCTGGGTTACCTATTGTCAAAATCCAAAATTGCAGAAAATTTAGTCTTAATTGAGTGCATTTTTAGTCCTAGAAACAAGCAATATTTATATTTAATTCCATGAAATAGAATAAGTGTTCTAATAAACTGAGCAGACAAGATTAGATTTATGGACAGAGGAGGGCTGAAGAAGGTTGACTGGTTTATTGTTGCTATTTTTTTTTTCTGAGAAAGGGTTTTATTAGCCCAGGTGAAACTCAAACTTAAGCCTCCAGAGTGCTAGGATTACAGGTATAGACACTACTGTACTCAGCTTGGACTAGTAATTCTCAATTTATTTTTCTTGTGAGGCAGACAGAGAAATGGAATAATGCAGGCTCTTCACTGTTCTATTTTCTCTAGCATCCATCACCATCTGAAGTCATCTCATTTATATATTTGCTCCCTGCCTACTGACACATGCATCTGACAGTGGAGAACTTGTCTTAGTTAACAAAATCTTCAGAGACCAAATGGGCCATGGACCATGCATTAGGGAAAGGAAAGTAGCCACATTCACTCCCAAGATTAGCTGATGTCATTTTTCCAACCAACAGTCTGGTTGGGCACACAGCTTGATTTACCTGACATAGAATAGGGAAACATGATATTTCGGTCCCGATGTGTTGACTAAGTTCATAATCTCTATGATCATGAGGTTGAACAGTAGCATAGATTGTTCAGGAAAAATTATTTTATTGGAGGCAGAGGGACTGAGCAAGAACCAGCTCTACAACAGTCGTTTGTTTCCTTGGCTACCACTTCCTGCAGCCTGTCCCACATTCAACAACAGAATAGCTTTTCTTATACCCTACTATGTTAGTCTAACCTCTAATCTACAACCTTTAGTGGCTTTCCTGTTACCCTCTCCCAAGCCTTCAAAACTCTACTCCCTGTGTACCACAGAGGATGCTTGTTCTTCCCTTCCTAACCCACCCCTGCACACACTTTGACACTCAGATTAAGGCCCAAATCTCCAAGGAACATCCCCTGTGCACGTACAATATGAGGCTCCTGTCAGTGTCCAGCTTAGCTTGCTCAGTTCACAGGGTTTCTTGGACTTCAGAGACTGAGTGCTGGCTCATGATTATGGTCTGCTGAAAAGGGAAGGAGGGGAAGCCAAGGGGGATCTCAGTTGGAAAGGACCTTTGTGGCAAGGTCCTCCCTGTAATGGGGTGGGGGGGGGAAGGGATGGCTAGATCCTCAAGAGCACACCACATCAGCTTAGAGAAGTCGGGTGTGGTGCCCTGAGGGGGAATCCACGGAGAAGTTCCTCCTCCCCCTCTCTTTCCAGCCCCTAAGTGTGGAGCCAGCCGGTTTGACTCAAGTGGCAGGAAAAATGCCCCCCCACCCCCCAAGCTGCTGCACATCTGTGCCCAGACAAAGCCAGCTATTAATCCTAGCCTTTGTGTGAGTGTTTGGGTGTTGAATTCCATTTGGATCTGCAGGCTTTTTGGAAGGGGAGATTGGAGGGGATTTAGCAAGGACAAAAGGAGCCCACTGCAGGGATTGGGGGAGGGAACCCCAAGTGCATAACTCGAAGGGAGGCTGGTGAAGGCTCCTGGGAGCCCAATTCTTGCCAGAGCTGAGTGAGGCTCCCAGATTCCCAGGGTGTGAGTCACAAAAGGGGGGGCACTCCCCCGAGGAAAAACACTCATTCGGCTGACAAAGGCCTCTTCCATTCCACATGTATCTTGTGATGGAGGCCCTAGGCCTGATCAGGGAGCTCCTTCTTCAGGGGAGTCCAAGGTGGGAAAAGAGAAGAGATACAGACTAGGAAGAAATCCAGAGTCCCAGGGACTATTTCCAGAATAGGAAGAGGACATGATGGCTCACATCTGTAATCCTAGATTACAGATCCTAGAGATCAGAAAGATTGCAGTTTGAAGCCAGCTTGGACAAAAAGCAAAATCTCATCTCAACCAACACGCTGGTTATGGTGCGTACTCTTGTGCTCCCCTGTACTGAGAAGAACAGGTAGGATGATGGAAGTCAGAGGATAGCTCCAAGCAAAAGCATAAGACTCTATCTGAAATAGCCTGAGGACGAGGCTCAGGAAGGAGAAGGCCTGCCTAGAAAGTATGAGGTCCTGAGTTCAAACCCAGGGTGAGGGGACCCACTTGCGGCCCCAGCTAACATAGTACCAGGATCAGGAGTTGTTGGGTTCTTAATCTCAGGGTCCAGGAGCTAACTATCCATACAAATTATACCTGGCTCAAGCACCGAGTCCTCAGAATAGCCCAGGATGGAGTCAATGTGTGTGTGTGTGTGGAGGGGGAATAAAGGGCAGGCTACTGTAAAAGGAAGACCTGAAGTCCGGACAGGTGTTACTTGATCAGCTGACTTAGCAGAAGCCCTCCTATGGCTGGCAGATTGCTCAGGTGAGTAGCCTGGGGTGGGAACTGAAACATCCTGCTCTGCCCTGCCCCTCCCTCCTGCTTTGTGCATTTCACTTTAAAAATGAGATTCCCCTCTGCGGGCGCTTGACTCCATGCTCACAGGGCTGTCATGTCACAGTAAGAAGTACAGCGATTTTAACTCTCTGTGAGTGTACAGACACACGCTCACAGCATCCTCCGCCTCCCCCGCCTGATCCGAGATGTATGCTAACATCATTTATTCATTCATTATCTCATTAGCTGAACGATTACACTGCAGGGCCAAGTTCTGGGTTAGCTGATGGGAAGAAATGCAAAATGTGGTCTCTGGCTGACACTTGTGTGCTGTTTCAAGGAAGCATCTGGGCTTATTTAGCTATTTTTGACTTGGTGTTAGAACATCTGTGGCCATTTTATTCTCTCTCTACCTTAACTCTCAAACTCGTGAGTCTCTCATTAAGTCACTCACCCCTTACTCATGGAGGCGGCATGAAGGCAAGGCCAGATCCTGTTGTCACCCAGCTCTGCGGCCTTTGCAGGAAACAGTCAAGGGTCACGGGGGCTCAGTCAGCTGCTGGGGAGATGCCCTTCTAGCTGAGCTCTCTGAGCAGGCAACCCCACTCTGGAGGGTGGTGGAGAAGACCAGGCAGGGCCACTGACTGCTTCCCAATGGATGCTTTCAGATACCACAAGCCACATCTGATTCTCAGGGCATGGGATGGTTGCTGAAGGGTCCCCTGTGCTCAGTGAAAACCTGGCTCTGACAACTCTGCCCTCCAGGTGACCTTGTCTCGCACTCCAGAGCTGGGCCACTTCCCAGGCAGTTTCCCCCAGGGCTGACAGAGAGGGCCCTGGCTGCTAGGAGATGAGCATGGAGTTGGGGGGTAGGGGGGACAGTGGGAGGAGTGGCACAGCCATGCATGCTGGATGGCTGCAGTAAATGCAATGACTAGGTGTGGTAGAGTCAAGAAAGGGGAATGGAGCCAGTCGCCGGAGGCTCAAGCCTGTAATCCTAGCTACTCAGGGGGCTTAGATCTGAGAATTGAGGTTCAAAGCTAGCTTGGGAGGAAAAGTCGGTGAAACTCTTATCTCCAATAAACCACTAGAAAACAGGAAGTGGCTCTGTGGCTCAAGCGGTAGAGTGCTCACCGTGAGCTAAAGAGCGCAGGGACAATGCCCAAGCCCAGAGTTCAAGCCCCACGACCAACAAAAAGAAAAAAGAAAGAAAGGGGAATAGGTCACACTCTGGTGGCTCAAGCCTATAATCCACTACTCAGGAGACTGGGATCTGAGGATCACAGTTCAAAGCCAGCCTGGGCAGGAAAAGTCTGTGACATCCTTATCTAAAATTGACCCCAGAATACCAGATGTGGAGTTGTGGCTCAAAGTGGTAGATTGCTAGTTAGCCTTGACTGAAAAAGAGCAACAGTGCTTAGGCCCTGAGTTCAAACCCCATGATCAACCACAACAAAAAGAAAAAACAAAACAAAGAAAGGTGACTGAGACATCCGCGATGGCGTGACAGGGCACAGCAGGAAGGGGAGAAAAGAGGCCTCCTGGGTAACAAGTCTGGGCACAGATTCCAGAAAGGCCCTACTGGAGTCTGTGGCTCTGGTATTAATTTTATCCCCAGCTTTCTTTGAGGCTGAATGGAGTTGGGCTTTTGGTGGGGTCTCATGAGAGCCATTGCTGCTCAGGGGCATCTGGGAGCATGTGTGTACCCTTGACAGGAAGGGTCTAGCTTCCCAGATAAAACAATTAGAGCAGCATTTCTTTATTCGTGTGTGTGTGTGTGTGTGTGTGTGTGTGTGTGTGTGTGTGTGTGTGTGTGTGTGTGTGTGTGTGTGTGTGTGTGTGTGTGTGCTGGTCTTGAGGCTTAAACTTAGGGTCTAGGTGCTGTTTCTTTGCATTTCACTCAAGGCTGGAACTCTACCACTTGAGCCACAGCTCCATTTCTGGTGTTTTAGTAGTTATTGGAGATAAGTGTCTCATAAATTTTCCTGCCCTGGGGGGGAGGGGGGAGGCGGGGAAGGGAAGTGAAGGGTAAACAAAGGAGGAGGCTGCAATGCTTGGTAAGAAATGTATCCATTATCCTGCCCATGTAATTGTAGCCCCTTTGTACAGTATGTTCTCAAATAAAATAAAATACAATTTAAAAAAAAAAAAATTTTCCTGCCCTGGCTGGCTTTGAACTGCAATCTTCAGATCTCAGATGCTTGAGTAGCTAGGATTACAGGTGTGAGCCATCAGCATTTAGCTCTGAACAACATTTCTTGAGTGTTCTGTGTCAGGCCATATGCTGAAAGGCCAGTACTATGGCTTTTCTCATTTTATAGCCAGGCACACAGAGGATTCACACTACCAAGTCACATGGCTAAACAGAGCTGGAGCCAGGACTTCAAAACCAAGATCCCTCAGACCGTGGGGTCCTACTGTTCTTCTCCAGTTCCACCTCTCACCTCTCTTCCCCCATAGTCCAACAATGTGGAAAAGGCCCAAAACAGGAGGAAAATTTCCTTTTGAGCTTCTATTAAGGGTAACTAGACAAAGGTGAGAGGCAGAAATGAGGGTGGGTGCTCGGGGGATTTGCTGAGCTTTTAATTGGTTCAAGATGTAGACCCTCCCTTTGAGAAGAAACTATATTAGCCAACTTTGCCTGGCAAAGTAAAATATTTTTGAGTAAGAAAACTTTCCTTTTCACAAATCCCAATCTAAAAGCTATAAAATTATAGGAACTAAAATGAAACTACACAATGGTCATCTTTGTACTAATCAAAGGTGCTGACAGCTAAAACCTTACACATATTTTTGCAAGCTCTTTTCCTAAGTTCAGATAAAAACATATACACTTTCTATATTATGTAAGAAAATCAAGCTGGGCACTGGTGGCTCACACCTGTAATCCTAGCTACTCAGGATGCTGAGATATGAAGATCATGGCTTGAAGCTAGTCCCTGAGACTTTTTTTTCTTTTTTTGGTCATGGGGCTTGAACTCAGGGACAAGGCACTGTCCTTGAGCTCTTTTGCTCCATTTCTGTTTTTTGAATGACTAATTGGAGATGAGTCTCACGGTAAACAGGACTCTCAACATTCACACAGAGAGACCAAAGGAGGATATTCTTTGGAGAGGATCACCAGGGTTCAATAGCTATGTGCATATTATCACATAAAATGATGTTTATTGAAATGAACTCCAAGAAATGAAAACAAGAGTTTTTTTTATTGTACTGTTTGTGGTTCTGCTTTTCTGTTTTTTAATTTTCCCCTTTTGTTGTTTTTGGTTTCTGTACCCTTTGCCTTGTATGTAAGTTTAACTGATTTGGGGAGGGAAGAGGAGAAGCACAGAAACAGTGAGGCAAAAAGTGATCTAATTCAGCAGTGATACTCACTAGACACTATGTGGGAAATGAACTAGCCAACTTGGGAGAGTGGAGTCAGGAGGAAAAACACTAGGGGAAAACAAGGGGGGGCGGTGACACTGTTCAAAAAGAAATGTACTCATTACCTGACATATAACTGCAACCCCTGGGGCTGGGAAGGTGGCTCAGTGGTAGAGTGCTTGCCTTGCAATGCATGAGGCCCTGTGTTCGATTCCCCAGCACCACATAAGCAAAAAGAAAAAAGCCGGAAGTGGCGCTGTGGCTCAAGTGGTAGAGCGCTAGCCTTGAGCTGAAGGGACAGCACCCAGGCCCAGAGTTCAGGCCCCATAACCGGACCCAAAAATAAAATAAAATAAAATAAAAATAAATAAAAAATAACTGTAACCCCTCTGCACATCACCTTTACAATAAAAACAAAAAACAAGAGTCTCACGGGGACTTTTTTTGCCTGGGCTGGCTTTGAACCTCGATCCTCAGATCTCAGTCTCCTGAGTAGCTAGGATTATAGGTGTGAGCCACTGGCACCCAGCCATGAGACTCTTATCTCCAATTAACCACCAGAAAAACCAGAAGAGGCATTGTAGCTCAAAGTGGTAGAGCACTATCCTTGAATGAAAAAGCCCAGGACCTGAGTTCAAGCCTCATGACTGACAAAAGAAAAAAGAAAAGAAAATCAGACTGTGTTATTACCACCCACTATAGCATATTCAACAGCTGTGTGATATTCTATTCTATTCTCCTAATATTAGATATTTAGGAGTTTTTAAGTTTTGTTCCTGCTAGGATTAACAAATTCTTGTTCAATTTCATCCTTATCTAGATTTTTTTCCTTTTTCTTTGTTTTCTTTGTGTGGGGGGCGGGGGTAGGAGGGGTGGATTAAGAGCCTGGGGGCTGTCCCTGACCTTTTTTGCTCAAGGCTAGTATTCTACCACTGAGCCACAGCTCCACTTGTGGCTTTTTTTTTTTGGTCATTAAATGGAGATGAGAGTCTCATGGATTTTTCTGTCCAGGTTAACTTTGAACCACAACCCTCAGATCTCAGCCTCTTGAATAGCTAGGAATATAGATATGAGCTACTGGTGTCCATCTCTTGTCTAGCATCTTAATGTGAAATTGACAAAGCAGAAGGTATTTTCCCTACTGCTCTCCAAAAAGATTATAGCCATTAATTCTCAATGTTTGAGACACACTGTTCCCTCAGTGTGTGTGCATGCGTGCGCACTCACACACACACACACACACACACACACACACACACACACACACACAGAAATACACACAGAAACACACAGAGCATAGTTATTCCTGGCAATATTCTCTCATTAGGAAAAATAAAGGCTGACAATTTGATACATGAAATACTATCTCATTATTGTTTTATTTAGTATTCTTTAATTATTAATCGGGGTCAACAGGTTTTCATGTGCCTATTAGCCATTTTTATTCCAGCATTGTGAATGACACTCATCTCCTTTGTCCATCTTTCTACTGGATGTTCTTTTTAACACAGCTGACTTATCTTAGGAGAGTAAGTTTCAGCCCTGGCATGTTAGAATCACCTGGATTATAACCATGGAAGGACAAAGGGAATGTGGAAAGAAGGAGGAAGAGAGCTTGAGCCCAGGGCAGCTATTTACCTTTGTGCTTCTAATATGAGCCATGGCTGAGAACCACTGTTACAAATTCAATTTCTCCCCCTGTCTGGTTCCAGCTGCTTTCATAGATGGATCAAGTTTTTGACACCCAGTTTTCTCTAGTGAAAAATGGACAGCAGATCCATGCAGCCACACAGTACTCCCTCCCAAGCTCTGCAAGTGGCATGGACGAGGCCTTCAGGGAAGAGGGCGGGGCTGCTGCTCTGGTCAGGATCTCTGCCAGGTAGGTGGGAAGAAGAGAAAGCATCCTGTTCGGGCAATGGGACAGGATGTCCCTCCAGACAGCACAGCCCCAGGAGAGGAGGGCAAAGCAAGATTTAGGAAGGTTTACTTGCCATGGCACCCACCTTCAGACACACTGACCCCTGACCCCTTCTAAGGCTCCAGGCCCAAGACTAGTAGCTTGTCTGAGTTGTCCACCCCCAGACTGAGAAGAGTTTGGGCCCAAGGAATGTACTCATTCAGGGGAAGCCACCACCCCCTCCCCTCCTTTCCCCTGAGGCCTGCTCCCCTGTGTCCCCCCCTCCTACCCACCCCAAGACCAATCACTGCACAGCCTCCCTCAATTCCAGTCTTTTCAAGGGGTGTGGGACATTGTCAAAGTTAACTTCAAACCCAAAGGTCTTGTGCTTCTTTTCTCTTCACCTCTTCTCCAACCTCATGCCAAGCTCAGGGGGCAGGACTGGGCACAGGATGGCAGGAAAGGATCTTTCTGGTGACTCAGTCAGGAAGGTCCCTAGAAATCCTAGCTGGATCTGTGCTTTTCCAAGTTGGGAAGTGCTGTGCATTATGGAGACAGCTAATACTGGTCATAGAGGGCGAGGGGGTGGAGCCTGAATTCCTGTTCCCTGGGGTGCCAGTGTGTGAACTAAGCTCAGTTTCCTCATCTGGAAAACCGTGATAGTAGTGCAGAGAGGTTGGGGTTACTGAGGGGCTAAAAAGCAGTGTGTGGCGCATTGTAGACTCGGGCTTTGGGCCAGCCCATGCTCTATCCTTCCCCTCCAGTCCAATGCTGGATCTCTATCTTAGGAGGTATTTATGTATTTATTTGTCAGTCATAAGACTTGAACTCAGGGCCTGAGTGCTGTCCCTGAGCTTTTGTGCTCAAAGCTAGTACTCTACCACTTTGAGCCACCGTGTCACTTTTGGTTTTCTGGTGGTTAATTGGAGATAAGAGTCTCACAGACATTCCTGTCTAGGCTGGCTTTGAACCACAATCCTCAACTCTCAGCCTTCATAATAGCTAAGATTATAGGCATGAGCCACCAGTGCCTGGCTTTATTTATTTATTTATTTATCTATTTATCTATTTAGATGTTTAGTATGCATTTATTTTTAACTGGTAGTGTGGTTTGAACTCAGGGCCTTGAACTCTGCTTGGCTTGCTCACTCAGCTGGTGCTTTACCACATGAGCCATGCCTCCAGCCTCAGCTTTTATTGTTTATTTTGGTGCAGTGATCTCTTAGACTTTCCTGTCGAGGCTGGCTTTAAGCCTTAATCTCTGATCTAGATCTCAGCTTCCTAAGTACCTAGATTATAGCAATTAGTGCCTAATATCTATCTATCTATCTATCTATCTATCTATCTGTCTGTCTGTCTGTCTGTCTGTCTGTCTGTCTGTCTGTCTGTCTGTCTGTCTATTTAAAGAGGATCTCTATGTATCATTCAGGTTGGTTCTATAGTTGAGCTTTTCCTAACTTGTAGTACTAATATTATAAAGTTGTTCACATCATACCTGGCTTTCCATCTATTCCCCTCTCCCCCTTTTTCATTGTTAGTCATCCCCTACACATTCTACTTCCCAAAGACTCCAGAGGCAACTCTAGACTGAATGGCCTCTCAGCCTCCAGTGCTGTCCCTGTACCCACCTTCACCCAGCCTCCCAGCAGCATATCTCACATGCCCACTGCCAACCCCACCCCCATTCCTGCTCCCACAGCCTTTGTGCTTTCCTGCCCCAACTTAACTTTAAATGTAGTATGTACATTTAATGTTTTTGAGCATGTATTTTGATTCAGGTCTCACAATTTGTCTCTCTTGCTTTATTAAAATTGCTCAAGGATCTTGGGTGCTGAAGGCTCATGCCTGTAATCCTAGCTACTCAAGAGGCTGAGATCTGGGGATCAGGTTGGAAGCCAGCCTGGGCAAGAAAGTCTGGGAAAATCTTGTCTCCAATTAACCGCTTAAAAACCAAAAGCGGTCCTGTAGTTCAAATTGGTAGAGTGCTAGCCTTGAGCACAAAAGCTCAGGGATAGTGCCCAGGCCCTGAGTTCAAGTCCCACGACCAACAAAATACATGCATGCATGCATACATACATATATACATACATACATACATGAAATTGTTCAAGGAAGCCTTTTTTATTATTCTGTGTTACAGATGGGGGAAGCAGACCAACTCGGTGGAGGTTGCTCAAAGTCAAGGGCATTAGGAAGCCTGTCTGGGGGCTCTGACTTGAGGTGCCTGGACAACCTGCTCAAAATCTCCTCCTGTCTTGGATCTGACTTAACCACACAAAATTTCTCATATCATGAAGTAGTTTCTTCCTGTGAAACAGGGAATAACACACACACACACACACACACACACACACACACACACACACATCTAAATATACATAAACACTGTCTTAACTGTATCCCTAGCTTTTTTGGATAGATTAATCCTCAGCCTTTGACCAGTGTCTCAAAGGCAGTTGCCCGCTTCTGTTCCGCAGAAGGCTGGTGGTGTGCACCCAGGTGCCTTTTACCCATAGAGGCTATCCATCACACACACTCGAGTGCTTTTCCAGCACCGCTGTAAACAACTGGGGGGATTTCATCTACACTGATGCTAAGTGGATCAATCCTTGGAGGAAATTTGTATCAATTTTCACATCACTTGGTTACGGTCCAGGGAGGACCATGTCTATTAAAGACGCTCATGGCTGCCTGTAGGAACAATTCTCTCCCCAGGCTACCCAGCACGGTTAGTGCTACCCCAGGGAATGGAAAGAGGATGCCTAGCCTCAGGCGGCTCCGTTCAAAGCATGCAGAAAGAGGGTCTCCCTCTTCAGCTCCCATGGGGAGTTCTGCAGAGCCTGGGCCAGCAGGAAATGTGGGATGGCCTGAAACTGCAGATCTCTAACCTGCTCTCCAGGTGGACCATGATTGATCCCAGGAGGGAGAAAGGGAGGGAAGGAGAAAGGAAGGGAAGGGAAAGGAGGGGAGGGAGAGAAGTGCAGGGCTGGGAAGGGAAGGATGCAGAGGACCTGGTCAGGAGACCAAGGCAAAGAACAGCTGAGGCCTATCATCTGCCTCTCAGACCTGTCCTTGTCCTTAGCTTCCAGTCATGGGTGTACAGGGCTCTCCTTGCCCATGGGAGATGAAAGGCTTCAGTGCACGCACCCTGTTCTCTAGGCCCTCAGAGCACTGGTCACCCAAGATGGATTCCAGTCCCAGAAGGTTCCTTACAGTCAATGACCAAAAGACCTTCCTTCACTCCCCTGCCTCAGTTTCTTCTTCTGGAAAGCAACTGGATAGGATGGGAATGGGGTTTTTGAGGCTCTTCTAACTCCCTCCACCCTCATAAACAATCTCTTGAGATGTCTACCATGGTGGAGGGTAGAACTGCTCTGGGCCAAGAAGAAGAGCCAAGGTTAGCAGCAGGCTGGAAGGGGGGTGACGGGGGAACAAGGCTACCTCCTAGCTACTCCCTCAGCCCTGGCCTCCAGGAGCAGAGAGCTTGCTGGCGAAACCACAGCATGCCTCAATGGGAATCCCCTCACTACCTGTCTGGGTGCGTGGGTTTGCAGAAATATGTGTGCCAGAGGATGAAGGAAAGAACAGGAAGGAACGTGCAGGCAGGACTGGAAAATCCAGCTGGGCAGGTGACAGCCTCGGCTAGCTGTCCCTAACACTAAAGGCTGAGTTTGGCTTGGCTCTACCCAGTCATGTTTGACTGCTACTATGAGGAAGTCCAGCTGGCAGAAGTAACTGCCATAGGCTTCGAGTTCTTGCATAGAAAGTCTGGTGGCTTTTCGCTTTAGGTCCACAAAAGTGTGCTCTGAAGCCTGTGCACATGAGATTATTTTCCATTTCATTTCACTTTCCTATAGGTTTTCTTCAATGTGTTCAACCATCTTTGTTTGTTTAGTGGCAGTACTGGAGCCCAAGGTCAGGGCCTCTGCTCTTGCTTGGCTTTTTCACTCAAGGCTGGTATTCTACCACTTGAGCCATAGCTCTACCTCTGTTTTTTTGCTGGTTAATTGGAGCTAAGATTCTTGTGCACAAACCTGCCCAGGCAGGTTTCTAACTTCAGTCCTCAGATCTCAGCCTCCTGAGTAGTTAGGATTATAGGTATGAGCTATTGGTGCTGGTCTATAGAGAAAATTTGACTCAAGTCTTTCTGAGGCCCTGCTTTCTGAAAATGACTCTAAGATACAAAGCTCTCTACCCTTCAAGGCTGATGGAACCTATCACAGTTATAGACCAGGCCCCATTAGCAAGTGTGCAGGACACTTGGTCTAGAGTAACAGGAATGGCCTCGCTGAAGGTCTGGCCAAGCAGAAGCGTTCAGAGCTGTGGCTGGGGGGGGGGGGTAGGGGGAGGGCTGGCAGCAGGTTCTAGTTCTGCACTGTGGTGCCATTTGTGTTGCTGACTCTGACGGAGCCCCTCTCAAACTGGGAAATGCACAGTGTATGTAGCCATCGGGGGTGGGGGGTGGGGGAGGGTTGTCATTTGTTCTTTCATTTGTTATTCAGGACATGGTGGCTTGGCAATCTTGAAAACTTTACAGACAGCTTCCTGAGCTACCTGTTCAGGTAACTTCTCCCGTAATTGCCTGCTGTTTGCCATCTGAGTTTGATTCAAGACTTTGGTCAGTGATAGTTGAGCAACAGGCCCAGGGCGGTGCTGGGTGTTGGCAGGTAGCTCCCAAAGTGTGCTCTGTGCCCATAGGAAGCAGGGACTTCCCTGGGGGACTCTGAGCCCTGCAGGGAACTGAAACTGAGTGAGACCTAGGCTCTTTCACCTGTGGACCACACAGCACCTTCCCTAGGCAGGGGTCTCTGAAAGGAGGGCTGGACAGCCCCCAGTAGCTGTGCCTCAGCATGCATTCACAGCCTTGCACGCACACACACACACACACACACACACACACACACACACACACACACACACACACACACACACACATCCCTGAACTTCTGTGTCCTCTGATACTCTCTGGCTCTCAGCCCACACAGCAGCAGGTGGCGCAGCGTGAGGTCAACTTGAGTAAGTTGCCAGCCTTGATGTCCTTACCTGCAGCATGGAGATAAAGACAGGAGCCATGTTGAGAAGGTTCTGCAGAGAGCAGTGAGAAGTAGTATAGGCACATGGAGCAGAGTGGGGGCCTCTGGCTTTCAATCTATCTATGAGAGACTCTGGGGAAGGTGTTTAAGCACCCTGTGCCTCAGGATTGGTTGTTTTGTTTGTGAAATAGGATCTATGTAGTTCAGGCTGGCTTTGAACTCTGAATCCTCCTGCCTGGCTCAGTGCCCTCCCTAGTGCTGGGATTACAGGTGTGACCATTATGTCCATGTGAGTTTGTGCCTTGATTGTTATTCTTCTCATTTGTAAAGTGACAAAAGAATAATGTCACCTGCCTCACAGTTGACTTGAATGAGCTCCCCTAGAGCCCTGCTTGGCACTTACTAGTACTGGAGAAGATTTAGTGATAAATAGTATATTGTTTATTCAGGGAGTCACCACAAAACTATCAAACCAAACCAAACCTGATCTGGCTCTTCTCACCGGCCTGGTGTCCTCCAGGAGCCTGAGCTCCTGGGTGGAGTGGAAGCAGAGGGGGCGTTTGACACAAGTGTGTCCATTCCTGTATCTGCAGCTGCTGGTTGTTCTGTCTGTGCTTTTTTTTTTTTTTAACCCTGCTTTTTGGAGACATGTGGCACAAAATCCCTTGGGAAAGAGTTGAAAGCTGCGGATGCTCCGGGAAAGGTACTGGGATACACACACTGACAATGCAGTTTCAGGCAGTCCTGAGAGCCAGGGCAGGAAGGCCTGCTTTGGATGGTGTGTGTGATGGGTGTCACTTATTGATTTTACCCTGCTGGAACAAAAGCCGGCCCTCCTCCTCCCCTGACCAGGGGGCGGGGCCAGCTCCCCCTGCCCCGCCTCCGCCCCTGGCTGGGTGCCCACCCCAAGCCACAGCCTTGGTGAGGTGATGAATGCAGCACCTGTTCAGCATTTGAAGCAGAAAGAAAGAAAGGAAGTAAGAAAAAAAGAAAGAAGAAAAGAAAGAAAGAGAGAGAGAGAGAGACAAAAGGGGGAAAGGAGGAGGAAAGGTTGAGATGTTGATGGAGAAAACAAGATTCAACTTTAAAAATATAATCAGCCATAATGAATTAGCCTCTGAATTAAGGGCCTTAGTTCACAAAACTCTTCTTTGCTAAGCTGGGCTGTTATTGGTGACCCTGGGTTCACTCTGAGCCCAGTAAACCAGGAGTTGTCCAAACTCTAAAGGAAGAGAGATGGCTGGCGGCTGGCAGATGAGAGCGTGCAGGGGAGACTGGCTTGTTCACAAGATGGAGGCCTCCCACTTAATGTTAGGGTGATTTCAGAAGTTTAGTTCATGACCTTGGAAGGAAGATGACCTCAGTCTCTGTTAGCGTGGGGTCAGGGATGTGCTTGGCACTGATGTTGTGGGCCGTCTTTCCCCCAGGTTTATCAGGTGCCTCTGAACATGAGAAGTACCCTAGGCACTGGGATACAGCAGAGGCCCCTGTCCTAAGGAAGTTTACAGTCTTGGTAAGAGCACAGAGAACACAAAACAAATAAGGACTACAAGCAAAATGCAGCAGGCAGGGCCTAGAGAGGGCTGGGCCGCTGTCTGGCCAGAAGGAAAGAGCAAGGAGCCAGCAGAAGCTGGGCAGGAAGGAGAGCCATCCATCAGGTGGCCAGGCTTGCTTTCCCGGACAGTCTAACAGTGGTGATGACCCACAGAGCTAGACTTCCTCAGAAGGGGCTCCCTTAGTCACACTGGTGTCTGCATTCTTATAGACGCTATTATCAGAGGAAGTATAGGGGACAGAAGGACAAGCTTAATGACACCAGAAGACAGACAAAACAAAGATACAGAGCGTTCTATAAGACAACTGGACTGATAGCTCCAAAAATGACCATTGTAATATAACAGGAGGAGGGAGGAGAGAACTGTTCTAGAAAAGAATCATATAGCCTAATGGGGGTATATATTCCTCATTGAGCATGGGTGGATTTGAACTGGCAATCTTAGGAGTACTTGTTATAGACTTTGCTTATAGACATGCTATAGTCTTGTTTAGAAAGTATGATCTTTTTAAGGTATGAGAGTGGTGTTGAGGTCAGGTTGGAGAGAATGTCCTTTTATTTTAAATATGATATTTGCATAAAGGAGTGATATATGTTGATGTCCAGGATTTATTCTAAGAAATTCAGCAGAGTAAATCAAGAAATGATTTAAAGTTTAGAATGACTCAACACAGGAGAAAAAGAAGCCCGAGGAGACAGGGCAGCTGTCCTAGGTTGAGCAGACTCTGACTGCTTGGCCAACCCTGAATATGTACTTTCTGAGTATTCTAAAGGGAATGTGGACCAGCATAAGAAAACAGTAGGTACCTAATATAAGTTGGGTGGATATATGGATGGAGTCTTTGTAAGGATTCAATCTAGAACAGGCTCTGGTTGATCTGCTATCCCATATATTTACATCTGTCTGCCTTTAAGCCCACTATGAGACAATTCAAGACAGGTCTACCATAAGACAATTAAAAATTCAGACATGGAGGAGTGGTGGTACTTGCCTGTAAGCCTAGCAGACGGATTTTGATTTCCAGGCCAACCTGAAGTATATAGTGAGACAAGGAAGAAAGAAAGAAAAAGAAAGAAAGAAAGAAAGAAAGAAAGAAAGAAAGAAAGAAAGAAAGAAAGAAAGAAAGAAAGAAAGAAAGAAAGAAAGAAAGAAAGAAAAAGAGAGAGAAAGGAGGGAGGGATGGAAGGAGGGAGGGATGGAAGGAGGGAAAGAAGGGAGGCAGGCAGGGAAGGAAGGAGGAAGGAAGAAGAGATGAGTGGGCAGGAGGGAAGGAAATAAGGAAGGAAAGGAAGGGAAGGGAGGAAGGAAGGACAAACAAGGGGAATAAAAGCTCATACCTATAATCCCAGCTACTCAGGAGGCTGAGATCTGAGGACCAAGGTTTGAAGCCAACCCAGGCAGGGAAGTCTGTGAGAGTCTTTAATAAACTACCTCAAGTGCTCGCTTTGGCAGCACATATACTAAAATTGGAACGATACAGAGAAGATTAGCATGTCCCCTGTGCAAGGATGATACGCAAATTCATGAAGCATTCCATATTTTTAAAAATTAAATCCCCCAACAAATCTTCAAAGAAACAACTGCTCAATAAATAAGTGGGATAAAGACAAAGAGAAACTTCTCTGAAGAGGAAAGAAGGATGGCCAATAGACACATGAAGAAATGCTCAACCTCCCTAGCCATAAAAGAAATGCAAATCAAAACAACATTGAGATGCCACCTCACCCCAGTTAGAATGGCTATAATCAAGAACTCTAATAACAACAGATGCTGGAGGGGATGTGGACAGAAGGGAACCTTACTGCATTGTTGGTGGGAGTGTAAACTTGTTCAACCACTTTGGAAAGTAGTATGAAGGTTCCTCAAAAGACTCCACATAGAGCTCCCCTATGACCCAGCAATCCCACTTTTGGGCATTTACCCAAATGATCACAAACAAGGCCACACTAAAGCTACCAGCATGACTATGTGTATTGCAGCCTTATTTACCATAGCTAAGATATGGAACCAACCCAGATGCCCCTCAGTAGATGAATGGATCAAGAAAATGTGGTATATATACACAATGGAATTCTATGTCTCCATCAGAAAGAATGACATTGTCCCATTTGTTAGGAAATGGAAAGCCTTGGAAAAAATTATATTAAGTGAAGTAAGCCAGGCCTAAAGAAACATAGTCCCATGGTTTCCCTTATTTGCAATAACTAGTATATGTCTGAGTCAAGCAGAAAAGGTCAGATAAGTTGATGTTAGGGAAATGAACCCTAAGATATGTACTCAAATGTTTTTTTCTTTCATGCGATTGTTTCTAACACATTCATAAGATGATTTCTTTGTTGCTTTGTATGCCCCTCCCCCACGGTATAACCCCTGCTTTCACTGTATTTGATGTTGGTATAATTTGTGGAGGGGAAGGGAAAAATCAAATCATTTAAATAGGGATACAGGTGGACCCATTGCAACAATGAGATGTACAAGTCGTTATGTCTAAAGCGAACTTTACAACTTTGGTGGGGAGGGGGAGGATGGGATGGGAAGGGGAAAACAAAGGAGGAGGCTACAATGCTTGATAAGAAATGTATCATTATCTTTCCCATGTAATTGTAACCCCTCTGTACAGTATTTTCATAATAAAAAAATTGTGAAACACACACAGCTTAAAATAAATAAATAAATAAATAAATAAATAACTAAACGACCTCAAATTCAGAAGAGGGGCTATGGCTCAAGTTGTAGAGTATTAGCTTTGAGGGAAAAAAACGCTCAGGGACAGCACCCAGGCCCTGAGTTCAAGCCCTAGTACCAGCACCTTTAAAAGGAAGGGAAGAAAGGTGGTCAAGGGTCACCTTTTGTTTTGATTTGTTTTTTTCTTGTTAGTTGTGGGAGGAGCCAGTGGTGAGCCACCAGTGCCTGGCTAGGGAATGACATTTATGGAAGTGTTTAGGAGGCCCTCTGAGGTCTCCATGGATACTCTGTCTCCCCAGTCATAAATACTTCTGGCTCCCCAATCCAGAAACCTCAGTTTCTCCTACATGACCACATGATGGGGCTTGATTACTTCTTAGTCTCACAGTTTTGGGTCAAGATGAGATCCTTACAATCACCTGATCTTACTTTGGGCCTGTTGGTTCCTTGTACCCTCATCCGGACAGGTGCTGAGCCTGAGACACCCTTACGTTCTCCAAAGCTTCCAGGTCAAGATATGCTACAGGTGCTTAGTAAGAACTTGTGTCCTAATGATAAAACCTGCCTTGGCTGAGCTCTTACCATGGACAAGTGTGTCACATCTCCTAACACTGGTAGCCTTTCAGGTTTGCACAGTAAAACGTAACCTCAGCCAGACTTGGTAGCCCATGCCTATAATCCAACTATTGAGAAACTGAGGCAAAAGGATCTTGAGTTCAAGGCCAGCCCAGGACAAAGTTAAAGACTCGAGCTCAAAAACACAACAAAAACAAACAAAAGGGTTGAGGGCATAGCTCAAGTGGTAGACACTTTCAAAACAAAGCAATCCACCAAAATAGATGACAGGTGTTGGTATGAGAAGTTGGAGCCGTGGGGCATGCTGAGGACAGGGCCCTGGGAATGGATTATTGCCCTTTAAAAGAGTTCCAAGGCCAGGTTCCCCTTCCTGTACTCAGCAAGAAGATGAGGAAGAAGGCAGTGATCAGGAAGAGCCTGCCACTCACATCAAAGCTGCTTTTCTCCAACTTTCTGGTCTTCAGAACTGTGAGCAACAAATTCCTGTTGTCAGATCACTCTTGATGGACTAAGACAGTGATATACCTCGCTTGTCTCTCCAGAGAAAGTCGTTTGTTATTTTTTACTCTATTTCCTACCTCTGCTCATACTGTGGTGTCCAGTCACAAAGTGGATTCACAGTCTTACTATCCCGTTCCTGCTTCACGTCCTGTAGTATCACTTGGCCATGCTAGTGGCCCCTGTAGCCTCAGGACTGTTTGTGTCCTAGGGCTGGGGTGGGCTGCAAATATGACTAAGGAAGCCTTGAGCCATCAGGGCCTGGGGGTAACTCAACAGGCAAACCCAGTCCCACTTAGACTCTTCCAACCAGGCCCATGTTGAAATGATTATTTAAAACAATAGCTCATGTCCTTTCTTCCACAACCCTTCAGGAGCTCATTATAGATCCAGATTGGCAAGTGTTGCCTTTTATGGAGGACTCTTTTTCCAGAGGTTGCCCTGGGAGGTATGTCCCAGGGTGCCAGTCACTCCTACTCAGCATGGGGGTGGGAGGGTGGCAGTTTGGGCTTTTTGTCAGTCATTAGGGACAGACCTTCCCTCAAGGTCCCACCGGCACCTGCAGTTCACACTGCTGGTCTTTGCCCCTGTCTGTTACTGGCGCCCAAATGCTCTTCCTTTCCCCGTGGTGGAGGCTGACGTTAGATAAATACCAGCTGTCATGGGTGAGTTCTGCCCAGATTTTCCACTCCCGAATGCATCCTTTCAACAGGTGTCTGGTGACACAGGACCATGAGGCCCTGTCTGCCTCACAGATGTTAGGCTCTAGCCACAAAACCAGAAAAACCTGGGGTGGGATGAAAAAAAAAAAGTTGTCCAGATTTCACTGAAAATGGAGCTTTCCAGGGTTGCTGACTAAGGTGTTTTCTTTCCAAACATCTGAAGCAGTAAACAGCTTGTAAATTAGGAGGGGGTTACAAGATAGTAGCTGAGGGGAGCAAGGCCTCCTGTCCTCGCGGCAGGACACAGGACATTGGTGGCCCAGGAAGTTGATTGGGACAGAGGGAGGGTGGGGAAAGGGGAAAGGAGATGAAGGCATGGACGCGACGCTAAGACCAGTGTTAGGTTGGCTCCTCATTGAGCCAACATTTTATTCTAGCAGGAGGTGGAATGCTGGGCCTAGCCTTTCTTTTAAACCAGTAGATTAATGATTTCCACCCAGATCAAAGTCCGAGTTCTCAAGGCAACTTGGCAAAAAGGAAAGCAAAGAGCCGGGTGCTGGTGGTGCATACCTGTAATCCTAGCGACTCAGGAGGCTGCGATCTCAGAAATGTGATTTGAAACCAGCCTGGGCAGGAAAGACCATGACACTTGCCTCCAATTAACTACCAAAAAAACCTGGAAGTGGAGTTCTGGATAGAGTGCTAAGGGACAGTGCCAAGGCCCTGAGTTCAAGCCCCAAATACCAACACACACACACACACACACACACACACACACACACACACACACACACACACACACACACACACACACACACACACACACACACACACACACACATCAGCAAATTGCAGGCCTGCTCAAGCACCCTATGTGACATTTCCTATAAGCATAATGCAAGGAGGAAATGGTTCTTGGGAATGCTTCTCTCTGAGTAGAAATACTGACTGCACAAAAATGTCTCTCTTGGCTTCTACCCATGGCTTGAATTGGTAAAAGGGAGCCCTCCTGTGGCTTTGCCATCCTGCTGGCTTTTTTAGGGTTCAGGACCACAGCAGCAGGAGCAGCTTCCTTTTTCCTCTCTCCAATCACCCCAACAATGCCTATACCCCTGCCAGCTCAGATAGGGAAAACCGTGTTTGGCTAACGGAGAAACGGAATGAGATCAATAGGACGCTGGAAGCTGCTGGCTGGCTGGGCACCAACCACAGTGACTGTGCATCAGCCTGGGGTACCCTTGGCGCATCAGTTGTAGTTTAATGGCTCTGTTGGGATGTCGTGTCATCCTCTTTTGTGTGTGTGTGGGGGTGGCTCTCAAGGTGAATGTGGTCTCTGATCCCTGAACCCCTGTGAGCCATGCTCAGGCCTGCTCAGACACTGTGGCCTGGTCAGGATGGCTTCCAAGGAGCCCATAGGGTAGACAGCAGGCACAACATAGTGCCAGGCAATGTTCTAGGAGCTTAAAGACTTTGTTGGGTGGTAGTGAAGGATTTTTCCCAATAAGAGAGTATTCTGTTGGCATTGTGGAAGGTTAGATTGGGAGGATAAAGGTGGAGGAAGATCATATGGAGGCTATGACCACAGAGGAGAGGTAGAAGGCCTACAGCAAGGAAGTGGGATTTAGAAGGATAAGGGATAGCACTATAGGTCCAAGAATGAGAGGAGAAGATGGGGCATTGGGTAAGAATAAATGTGGGCGTGGCCAATGGAAAGAGGACCTGTCAAAGGTCAGAGGTGGGGCAGGGGCATACAAGAAGGTTGTGGTACTCGTGTCTTGTGGTGCCCTCTGGAGTGTGTGCGTGTGTGTGTGTGTGTGTGTGTGTGTGTGTGTGTGTGTGTGTGTGTGTGTCGGCGGTGGGGGGGCGTGTGGAGTTGCTGCTAGGCCAGCAGAAGAGTGTTGTAGCTCAGGAAGAGGAGGCTGGCAGGCTGTTTTGAGGTAGATGTGGAGAAAATACTGTGTCAGAGAGAACCACCTTTTTTTCTGAGATGGATGTAGGACAGAGACATGGTATCTTTTGGGCTTTGGCAACCTAAGTCACTAATCTCAACACGCAGTAAAGTGGAAGAGGATCCTGAGATAAGCCTGACCTAGAGGGCCAAAGGAGTGAAGGTTACAGCTCACATTGCCTTTTAGGGTTTCAACAAGGTGACCACCATTTTCTACCCTTACTCCTGACAGCGGAAGAACTGTAGCGGTAGCTCAGTGGTTGAATGCTTGCCCCAGCAAGTCCTGGCCTCAGGTTATAGATGTGTAATGTGCAAATCGGTTTGTTTATGCTTCAGTTTCCTCACTATGAGAATGGAATCATCTTTGGCTCTTAATTTTTTGTAGCCATGGAATCCCTTTATCACACAGAATCTTCTGAAGTTGCTGTTCTGCCGCTTATGTGCCAAGTGTGGTGCTGCAGGGACACCCCCTGCCCTGGGAGTGGTTTGGAAAGCATTTGGTCAGCTTATCCTCCAGCCCTCAAAGTCTCTGGTTCTTTTTCCTCCTTAGTGATTTTTGGTTTAGGGTGCTGGAGACTGAACCCAGGATATTGTGCATGTTAACTATTCACTCTACTTCAAGCCACCCACCCCAACTCCCACCTTACATTTTTGATTCTAAAGATTCCCATTCCTCATTACCTGGAGAATCGAACAGGTTTTAGGCAAGAGACAGCCTAGATCTTTTGGCTGGCTAATGGCAGAGCTGTATCTAACACACAATTCTTGGTGTTCCTTTTACCTTAACTCGACTTCTACCCATGATTATCTTAGCAATGTTCTATCAAGATCTCTGAAAAACCCTGTCCTGTTCTCAACATGTTCTTTTCCTCCTTGGAAAAGCATCAGGAAGCACTAGATCTACTCTGGGGCATTGCATCTTGAGACAATGGTTCTGACATGCATTTCTCTGGATGTGAACTTTCTCAGTGGCATGGTTTATGTGGGCTGAGAAGTGGATCTGAGTCCCAGATTTCTGGTTCCCTCCATGGTATGTTCTCTATTTCCTTAGTACCAGAATCCATCCAGTTGAAGATGGCCTCCCAGATCAGCTAGATATGATACTACCACTAAGTTCTGGCTAATAGACTATGAGTGGAAGTGTGTGTGCCTCAAGGAAAGTCGAGTGCAAAAGAGAACTTTGTCACCCTTTCATCCATGGTGGCCAGTGGTGGGGGTGGGGGAGCCAAGGGGAGAGGTATGGGAAAAGGGAAGGGTCCCTCGCTACCATTTTCATTCTCTCCATCACTGGTTGTAAGAACATTATTTAATACACCACTAATAAAAAGAATCCATTGCCAGTTAACCCTTCCATTGCTATAACACACCTCAATTCTAGAGAAATTAAAATGTGACTCTTAGTACTCAAAATGCAGTATTTTAGATTTTTATTCCCCACGCTAAGCCTAATCTTGATTCAAAAACTATGAAAGAAGGAAAAGATGACAAGTTCTAAACTTCAGCAAGTTTCCCCCTCTGCCTCACTTTGGATTAGTCTGGGGTGTTAATGGCTTGCTGGCTGTTTGGATTTGGCCACAGCATGGGGTGAGACCTCTGGTGTGTGCACTGATTTTAGAGTAGGATGGACACAGCTGACCACTACATCAGTGTGAGGGTTGATCAATTGGGACTCCTGCTCCATGGCATCTTCCCCTCTCCAACTCTGCAGGTTCTTCCTTTCCTGTGGGACTGTGAGAAGGCATGGTAGCTGCTGCCAGAGCAGCTGATTACCAGAAATGGATAGTTGACTCCCTAGGATACAAGGGAGGCGCTCAAGGCCCCACCAGAAAGTCCCCTGTGAGTGTTCGAGGTAACAGTTTGAGCCTAGGTGGCTGCACAGTATTTTTGGTCATCACTATTGAAACAGTGACTTTAACTAGGACAGTCCAATAGTAGGGTCTGTTGTAATTAAAACAGCAAAGACCATTATGACATACAACAGGCAAGACTGGATTACTGAGAGGTGGTTTTAAGAGGAGATACTTTGTAAGTCATTAGAATAGGGCCACCTGATTGTTTTCCAGTAACAAGCTCTTGCATTGTTATTTGATGTTATTCTTTCTCTAGTCCCTGGGACTTCACATAGATTCTGTTGCAGCTATGATCTACCACTTCTGACTGCTTGCATCTCCTCTCATTTATTATTTGTTCATAAACTAGCTCTGGCTGTGTACCCTAGACTAGCCTTGAACTTTGGATCCTCCTGCCTCAACCTTCCAAATGTCAGTTTCATGGGTGTGCACATCTTTTATTTAATATGTCAGTTCTATGAAGTAGATAGTATTGTTCTTATTTGTTAGAGTGAATATAATTCAAGCTCAGAGACTAGCTTTTACTAACATAGTAATAAGCAGATTTGCTAAAGTTCTCTTCTTCCACATTTTGGAAGAAGACATTCAGAATGTCTTCCTTGGATGAGAAAAGTCTGGGAAATGGTAGATGTCTGGATAAGCATCATGTCATGGTAGACTATGTGTACACTACACTCAGAGGAGTGTTGCTGTTGCTGTATACCCTGGCAACCAGGAGCCTGTTGGGTAGAGGGGCAAGAGCCCACTGGGGCACTCCTGTGTGGGATGAGGAGAGTTGCTATTGGCGATGGCCTGTTCCTTTTGAAATTAGGATGGGGCTTTTGTCTGAAAAAAATTCTAAAAATTATTTTTAGAAATCTGTTCACCTTAATTTCATGCATACACTTCCTTGGAAGGGAAAAAAAAATCACTACAAATCCTTACTTAACCGCCAATAATCTGAAGACAATGTTACAATGAATCATGAGAATTCTTTGATGATTTCTTGGTAAACATGTAAAAACAGCTACTGAAAGCACTGATCTAATTCTTAAAGACCAGTTCTAAATTTTTCTGATTCCAAAAAAGTACAAGTCCTATCAAATGATTTCCTTTGGAGTTAAAATACATTAGTTACATTTTCCCTCAGATACCAAAATACAAAGACAACAGGCAAATTTCTTTTAAATTATTTTATTTTTGTGTAAGCTAAAAGGAAATTTACACACTGAAATCTCAAAGACCTTGGGCATGCGCATTAACCCTGTTAGAGGTTCTTCTACATGTCTCTCTTTTTTCCATAGGAATTTCCCCAAACATTTAAAACCCATAGTTTTCACTGTATATACAGCCTAAACCATAGCAATCTATGATTATGTCATTTTACACTGTGCAAAATCCTCAAAAAATAGTGGTACAATAGAACAAAAATCAGTACAAGAAAATTTCATTGTAAGACATTCATAAAACTTGGTCCTTCTTCAAATCAAACAGATTTAAAACAGACACAATCTCTTTGACCCCTCCAATCAAGTTCTGACAATGATCCATATCCTATAGCAAAAAGAGTCATCGATGAAGTAGCTAGCAAAAGGTCAAATAGCAATATGCCAGATTGAAAAGATTTAAAAAAGAGCCATAAAATGTTAACCAAAGCCAGATCTGAAACAAACCCATCACACACAAAATTAAAAAAAAAACTAACCAGGGACTTTGGACCTTATTTATGATAGCAAAAGTAATCCAACATGACATGAAAAAGTAAGAGGACATTCAAAGCAACTGGAAAAGGCTGAAGGGGATTTCAGACAGTGGAGATCTGAATTTTTTTAATTTTTTTTTTATTTCAAAAGTTTTGTAAGAAGGACACCACCAGTGTATTTCACAAAGACATAAATGTATACACCCCAGCAACACAAAAAGAATAAATCTTCAAAAATGTTCATCCCCGATTATTTACATTTTTCTAATATAAATTTAGGACTTCAGTATGTAAATAAAATATACATTACTATGTATACCTTTCTAGTGCGGCTTACCAACAAATCAGCTGAAGTTGAATTTTTTTTTTTAATCAGAGCAGGTATGCTTTTGATGGTATGGAAGGGAAAGAGGAGAGAAAAAGGATTTGAAACTGTCCAGTTCAGCCCGTGATCAGTCGGCCTGTGCTTGGGAGCTTGTGGAAGGTGTTAAGGTGGCAGGGAACATCAACACCTTGGCATGCATGAACGTCAGGTCAGGAAGGCTGGCAATCACCTTGACGGCTTCTTCACTCAAGTGTTCTTCTCTTTTTGGTTTCCTATGAACGGATGAAAAAAAGGCAAGTGTGTTAATGGGACTTTGCTGTAGGTTGGATGGGAGAAAGCCATTCTCAGGGTGGGGAGTTAGCAATCTTTGGTACTTAAGCAAAGACTGGTACTTCCTTTGGTGTATGTGCTTCTTGTGCCCCGTGCTGAATCTCTTATGAACAACAACAAATGGGCTGCTTTTGTATTTTTGTTAGGGCTAGCACATACACACAGTCAGTCACATGTACAGCTCACCTTTGCTTACGGCTAGAAGTATCTGCCCAGGCATACAGCAGTGTAATGGCGTTAAAGTTCTAATAACACTCTATCTAATTGGATTTTCCCCTACTCCTGTGAAACTTACCAAAATTACCTCCACACAAAACATGTGGCACAAGGTATTGGAAGTCATCTTAACCTCAGGCTTTCTTTATTCCCATGGGAAACTCCAGGAGAGGGAGCCCTCAGCCTGGCTGGGATACAGGCAGGATCTTTACCTCCTATGGTCTTTGAAATGACATCTATTTTACTACACTGACCCCCAGTGACCAGTTTGGGGCCTAACACAGATATGCAAAATGCCTGCTAAGCCAGGTAGACGAGCTGTAGGAAATGCCAGTCAAATGTGACTCAAATGAGGTATGTAGAAAAAAGCAGGGAACTGGTGGTTCATGCCTGTAATCCTATCTATTCAGAAGGCTGAGATCTGAGGATCATAGTTCCAAGCCAGCCCAGGCAGGAAAGTCCATGAGACTCTCTATCTCCTATTAACCCCCAGAAAACTGGAAGTGGAGCTGTGGCTCAAACTGGTAGAGCACTAACGTTGAGCAAAAAGAGCTCAGGGACAGCACCCAGGCCCTGAGTTCAAGCCCCACAACCAAAAACCAAACATAAAAAACAACAACAAAAGGGATGGAGGATATAAGCTAGCTGAGAAGGAACTGAGGACATGCAGCTGGGAACAAAATCTGGATTGAATATTGGTTTGTACAAAACAGGAACAACAGTGTCAGTGAAATATGAATCCAGCCTGAATCTTTTATGAAATGAAAACTCAATGAAACCAACAGATACACATCATTGAGTAAACAAGTTTAATTCAGTATAGATTATATCTGATTTTTGTTTAAAAAATATAGGTAAGAATTTATCATGGAAAAGAGACTTGAAAAGAATGCACACCAAGGGAGTCACAGTGATTTAAATGTAAAGAATGTAAAACTTCAATTTTCTACCTTCTTACAGTATGACTTTACTGCTTTTGTAATTAAAAAAAATGCCTATTTGACACAATAACAAATGAGACTGTCTAGATGAATTTCCCCTTTTGTGGAGTACAGCTGGAATGGGCTTTCACAAAGAAACAGTGTGTAAAAATTAGTATAGGTTTTAAAAAAGCACGATACAACTAATGTTACATTTTAGAGGCACTACCTGGAGGCAATGTAAAGTTATACTTTTAAAATTCACATAATTTACATTTGTGCATTTGTAGTTATAAGATACATATGCCAGTCTTCATAGGTAAGAATCTAATTTTGATCTTTATTCTCACTGGTTAAAAAACAAATAACAGGGCTGGGAAGGTGGCTCAGTGGTAGTGTGCTTTCCTTGCATGCATGAGGCCCTGGGTTCGATTCCTCAGCACCACATAAGCAAAAAATGCTGGAAGTGGTGCTGTGGTTCAAGTGGTAGATTGCTAGCTTTGAGCTGAAGAGGTGAGGGACAGCACCCAGGACTGACAAAAACAAACAAACAAAAACAAAACAAAGGGTGAGCCAATGCAACAGTGATACTCACAAGACACTATGTTAGAAATGAACTTTACAACTGGGGGGTGGGAGAGGTGGGAAAGTGGGAGAAAACAAGGGAAGGGGTAGCACTGTTTAACAGAAATGTAACCTCTTTGTACATCACCTTTACAATACAATACAATATTATTTAAAAAAGAAATTGTTTCTAATGCAAGGTTGATTAGCTTGGTAGTATGGAAATAGTTCTTGGAGAACTCTGCAAAGTTCTATTTGGAAATGATATTTCTATAATAAAACCTTTTATTATAGATTTATACAATATTATTAATAAAATTTATTGGGAGAATAAAATAGAACACAACTAAAAGGCCAGGAAGAAGCTGTGTTTCTATATCCATTTCCCCATACATAACAAGCATGCCAAGATCTTTCCATAATACTGGGACAACTGTACATACTCATGTAAAGACAGACAGGCCCTCTATGTCACAACGTATAAAAATTAATAAAGAATGGATCAGACGTAGGTATAAATCTTCCTGAATTAGGCAATGGTTGCTTAGACCTAAAGTAAAGCAACAAAAGAGAAAAAAATACATACAAATTGGCTCCATCAAAATGAAAACTTTGTTTTAATGGATGCTCTAAAAAAAATACAACCTGCAGAATGGGAGAAAAAATATGCAGATTATATAGCTGATAAAAGTCTAGTATTGGTAATTTATAAGGAACTCTTTCAAATTAAATAATTTAAACACAGGCAAAGGGACTGAGTGACATTTCTCCAAAGAAGATACACAAATGGTTAATATTGTTAGCCACCCGGAAAATGCAAATAAAAAAAAGACAGTAAAATACCATTCCAAATCCACTAGGATGGCTATCACCAAAAAGAAAGACAGTAACAAGTGTTGGTAAGAATGTAAAGTTGAAAAGCTTATATAATTGGTAGGACTTTTTTTCCCTTAAAAAAACTATTATTGTAAAGGTAATGTCCAGAAGGGTTACCATTTCATAAGTCAGGTAATGAGTACATTTCTTTTTTTCTTTTCTTTTTTTTTTTTGTTGTTGTTGGTGGGGCTTGAACTCTGGGTCTGGGTGCTGTTCCTTGAGCTGAGCTCAAGGCTAGCTAGTGCTTTACCACTTGAGCCACAGCACTACTTCTGGTTTTCTGGTGTTTTACTAGAAATAAGAGTCTCACAGACTTTCCTGCCCTGGCTGGCTTTGAACTGTGATCCTCAGATCTCAGCCTCCAGAGTAGTTAGGCTTACAGGCGTGAGCCACCAGCACCCAGCTGTACATTTCCTTTCAGACAATGTTATCCCTTCCTTGGCTCTCTCCCAGTTTTCCCTTCTCCCTGCTCACAAGTTGTATCATTTATAGTACCATACTACCACTGCATTTGTTTGTTATCATGGGACTTTAAATACTAAGACTTAAGGATATCTGAACTTCTCACTATTTTCAAACAGCATATTTTCCTTAAAAAAAATTGAAAGTTGGCACACTATGTTTTCAGTTTCTTTTTCCGTGAGTGTGTGTGTGTGGGGGGGGGCACTGGAGTTTGAACTCAGAGCATAACATTTGCTAGGCAGGTGCTCTACCATTCAGCCATATCCTTAGCTGTTTTACTTCAGTTTTCATGTATAGTCATGTGTGTGCGTGCATGTGTGCATGTGTATGTTCTTAGCTTGAAGTCAGGGCTTGGGCTTTTTTGCTTAAGACTAGTGCTCACTCATTTGAGCCAAAGATCCACTTCTGGTTTTTTGGTAGTTAATTGAAGATAAAGAATCTTATATACTTTCCTGCCTGGGCTAACTTTAAATCACCATCCTTAGATCTCAGCCTCCTTACCTTAGTAGCTAAGGATTACAAGCATGAGCCACTATCTCCTGACTGGCCTTGCATTTTTTTGCCTGGGGTCAGCCTTGGACTTTGTTCTATCCATGGTCTCTTAAATAGCTAGGATAAAGATGTATGCTAAAATGCCCTGGTTCACTGATTTCACTTTTTGCTTGGGGTGGCCTGGTACTGTAATCCTCCTGATCTCTGCTCCTGAATAGCTGGGATTATAAGCAGGAATATTCATGCCTAGTTTATTTTGTTTTAAATATAAAGTTGGGGCTAAGAGTGTAGGTAAGTGATAGAGTCTGCTTACCATTTACAAACTGGTTTTTTTTTTTTTTTGGTCATGGGGCTTGAACTCTGGGCCTGGGTGCTGTCCCTCAGCTCTTCAGCTCAAGGCTAGCACTCTACTACTTCAGCCACTGCCCCACTTCCAGTTTTATGAGTGGTTTATTGGAGATAAGAGCCTCAAGGACTTTTGTGCCCGAGCTGGCTTTGAACTTCAATCCTCAGATCTCAGCCTTCTGAGTAGCTAAGATTACAGGCGTGAGCCACCAGCACCCAGCTGCAAACTGGGTTTTGATCCATAGCACTTTAATAAGTTAGACAATTGCCAGAGATAATTTACTGCAACTATACCATTGCCCCTTCAGGATGCATGTGATAGCTTTAGCTCATTGTTTTAGTTGAGAATAAGAGAAAAATGAGAAAGACTTAGTGATAGGGATTGAGAAACACTCTATACACACAGTATGTTTCAAGGGTGAGTTTAAAAATCAGGAAAGCAGGCTAGTTAACGTGGTTTGGAGCTCCTCCTAATGGTACAAGGAGTACTTTTCAGCACTGGAGCTTTAAAACAATGGTGAGACTCCAAGGGGGAAAATGGTGAGGAAACAGTAGGTCTGTCCCAGGAACAGCTTGACAGTGAATATATCAGGTTGGCTTTAAAGTCACACATGTGCATTTATTTGCTTTCAGTTAACATATGTAGAAGAAGTGGATGAGAAATTAGGAAGAGAATGTTACCTTGAAGAAATGATTTAGAAAGAGAAGTTAAATGCCTGCACCAAGCCCATGATAGCTAGGCTTACAAGGAGGTCCCTGTAGTAAGGAGGCTTTGGTAGTGCCAAGTGGCACCATGATGACTCGGGGCAATGGAGGGAGTCTGTGGACAGAAAGGGCCTGCTTTCAGGCTACGTCTATTCTAGGGGAAAGTAATATCTGTTGATTTAATAAATATGGCTTACAATATAGTTTTAAATTTAAGATATAGCTTTAAGACAGAAAAGAGGAGGTGGATTTTTCAATAAAATTGATAAATGTGAATTTAACATGTGAATGGTGTGTTTATGAAAGAGAAAGCTGTACTAATCTCCTAAACAGGTAACTAACATGTAACTACTCTTCATTTATTTTTTATGCAGACCTTGGGTCTTGAACTCAGGGTTTGGGTTCTGGCTCTTGAGCTTCTTTTGCTCAAGGATAGTACTCTACCACTGGAGCCAAAGCTCTATTTCTGGCTTTCTGGTAGTTAATGGAGTCTCATAGACTTTCCTGACTAGACTGGCTTCAAACTTTGATCCTTAGAGTTCAGCCTGCTGAGTAGCTAGTATTACAGGCATGAGCCACTAGTATGTGGCCCAATATTCCTCTTTAAAATGCTGATGAATTATGGATGCAGAACTGGCAGGTCAACCAATCAGTATTTACAAGTGATATCCTGGCTCATTATGACTGCCTTTCTATTAAGAACTGGCTTATTATTCTTACATGTCAAATCAATGGGTTATTCCATTGCTTACTTACATCAATTAAAGGTTTCACGAATCCTATGCTTGAGGCCCTGTCTCTGGTTCCAACACTGATAGTTAACGGCTTCTTTAAAGGCTGTATCACTAGAGTTAACTGCTTCTTTAAAGGCTGTATCACTAAGAGGTTTCCAGGAAGCTTGAGAAGGGAGGGTTTTACAGAGGCCTGGGGATTTAGCTCTGAGGAAGAGTGCCTGTTTAGGAAGACTTCATACCTCCATCAGTGAAAATCTGGAAATATGAGTGGCTATTTATCCTATGTTAACTTGGAAGTAAAAAAAAATTAGCCTAGATGCACACACTATGAGTATGAAACTTGGTTCCCAAAGATGATCTTAGTAATCATGACAGGAAAGAGAAATGTTTCTACAATGACTTCTAGATCTCAATACTTTAATCAGAATTATTTTCTCATCAATGTGGCTTTTTTTTTTTTTCTACAAAGTTGAGGGAATTGGGAGAAGGGAAGGAAAAGCCAAACAACATCTGTCAGTCCTTTCCAGACTTATGAAATAACTCTGCTTTAACAAAGTTCATCATTAGACATAATTTGGTAACATTTTCTTAGGCATCTGTTGGCTTTTAAAAAATATAAAGTAGTTTAATACAATATCCTGAAACACTGCCAATTTACATCCCTTTTGCCTTTGGTCTCAGAATTCAACATTAGGGTATAATTAACACTACCTGCTTATTTACCTGGTAGATGTGCTTGTCTTCTCTACTGTGGACATGAGTCTTGCAAACGCATCAGTCACTTTGAGGCTTGAGGTGGAAAGTTCCAGCTTAGAAGTTGTTAATTCATACAACTCTGGATCCACACCTTGTAGTATGAAATGACAGTCAGTGATGGCAAACTGCCTGGGTTACTCAATCAGCCACAATCTAAGATGCAGCAGCAATGTTCTGTAAACATCTGAGCCTCTCACAAGTTCAACCCATTTGTAGAACACTGTGATACTGTGTTTATTTTTTAAACTACAAAAATAAAACTACTATTTTTTAAAAACTCGTAATTTGAATTACATTTATCTTTAAATTTATGTAGTACCTGCTTCCCAAATATTTTAAAAAATTTCTACCTTCTATAGAAAACTCTCAGCTTTGGATTGTTGTCAGTGTTTCATAAATAGAAACTCTATTTTTAAACTCTCAATTTTTAACTTTTGAGCCTTCCTCTACTTCCCTAGCCATTTTTTCTTCCTTATTTTCTTCTACAGCAAGAGACTTAGAAGCTAATATAAACTTCAAACATAGTTAATGATTTGGTTATTTTACATGACTGTTTAACTTAATATATTATAAACACATTAAAAACATGAACTATTATTCAAATCATCAAATGACCATATTGTTCTTTTTCAGGTAAGAGGTGGGAAGGAAAAAATAGTTTCAGAAACAGTGACATCAAAGCACTACTCTAACACAAAAATTCTTACCTCCAGGTTATATTTCTATAGTCTTATATCTAAATTTAGCAGCCTATAGTTCAAATATCTAATTAAAATTCAAAAGGAGCCTAATTTAGAGAACTGAAATGCAAAAGTCTACAATGAAAAATCCTCCCATCTTCACAAAAATGATTTATGATTTTTATAACTGTAATATAGGCTTATATTAAATGATTACAGAAACACTAGAAAAGCTAAATATTTTAACTTACTCTAAACTTTGGGTAATAAATATACTCCAATAAAAATGTTTTTAATACTGTTCTCCTTGGTGCTACCAAATTAGAGTAGAAACTTCAGTAGTTGTACACTATAAAGAAAAGTAGACTGTAAAAAAAAATGTTTTACTCAGTGTTGCATGTCTGTCTGTCTATCTATGTATCTGTCTGTCTGTCTATGTATGTATGTATGTATGTATGTATCCATCTATCTACTTCTTCAATTTTTACTTGTTTGGAGAGGAGGGGAGTTATGGGCATTTCAATTGTCTGTGGTGGCCTTGAACTCCTCAGCTCAAATGACCCTTCCATCCCTGCCTCCCAGGTAGCTGGACTATAGGTGTGCATGGTTGTACCTGGCTGGTTTTGTTTCTTTTTAAAAAAAACCCTGCAAGACTGGATTATAATCAAACCTATTATATCTAACAGACATATTTACACTAACAAAGTCCCTCTTTTTAGGATATTTCAAGGTAAAAAAAAATCACAATTGGCTTCTTTCTCTGTAGATGACTGGCATATATAAACATAGAACTCAGATGTTTACAGAAATTGAACAAGCAAAAGCGGCTTCCATAGTTATCAAGTCCAAGGGAGGAAGGCTATAGAAAATGTAAGCTGACTCTTCCAAGTTCTCAATATTTCATTAAGGTATAGTTTCAAAGTGTACTTATTAAATGGCTTCTCTGGTTCTACAGTAAGTATACGGACTGCATTTAAATGCACAAATGTACAAAATCATGTCTATAAAGGGATTCAACAAACCCCAGGCATTTTTCCTCCTCTACTATTAAAGGTTAGACTCCAAGAAATTGAAGATTAAATTGATGTCTAATCATATAGTGCAGAATAAGTAACTGCATTCTGACTGCCATCAGGAAAGTGCAAGGGAAATCTTAGTTTGGCTTACTAGATACTGGCCACTTGGCTGTCACGTAGTAAAGTTGCTCATTAAAAATATGGCGGCAACAACAACAACAACAACAAACCCTAAAAGATCACTCCCTCATCTTCCTTTTGCTAAACAAATAAATATAACCAAAGGACTCTTAAAATCCACCATAACAAATATGGTTCAAGTCTTCTGAAACAAAGCAATTACCTAGTTTACCCTAATAATTGGAGAGTACTTTTTTAATGAAGTTTTTTTCTCCCACAGAACCTTAATGAAGCATAGTTTAATTACGTAATTAAAGCTAGCCAACCAAGTTCTACGCCAACCTCCTAAGAATCACACACAAACTAACCGCAAGCTAAGACAAAATGACTTTCCCAGAAACAAGTCAGAAAAAGTGCAAGCAGGTGGTAAAATGTCACTGAGGCAGGTGTTGACACCTGTAGCTTGATGGTAAGTTTTAACAAAACCTAATAGCAATAAAAAGCCAAAGCAAATCTATTATAATCAAATTTATATAGCAGCTAGAGCATATTAATGGAAATACTTAATAGAAATATTTAAATGGCTCCAAGTGAAAGAGGACTGAATTCTGACTGTGCTAATTCCACTCTCATTATAGCTCTACGCTTTTCAAACTGCTTGCTCTTTGTGCAGCTGTGTACACTGAGAATGACTGCCAGCTCAGTTCTGTAATGTCTTTGTGTTGCCAGATTATTTGTGTTCCTATGGATGGCTTTAAAATGAGTTTTTATGTAAGCAAAAATTAAATCTAAGTCAAAATTTAGATATCCAAAAGAAAAAATGTAGCCTCATAACCTGTAATTAATATAGGTTATGACTAAATAGCAGCAAATTTTAAATGGGAGCTTCAGAATTCTTGGGAATATATTAATAAAGGAAATTTCCCCCTTATTTTGGCAATTTTTTGGCTGCTCCCTTTTATTCCATTAAGTATTATAAAATGTCATACAACTCTAGTTCATTCCAAAGATCGAATTAATAAGTAATTTAAGTAAATAGTAAAATATCATCTTGAAATCAGAAGCAGACAGACTGGTTTTTTAAATATACTTGTAAAATCTTGAAAACAAAGAAAAAGGGAATGAGGAGCTTAGACTTTAGAAAAGTGCCGGGGCTCGGGCTTCACAGGACACTTTCCTAACTAGATCTGAGAAGGGCATCCCGGGTCCCTAGCTTGCCCACAGCCGACTGTAATTCTCCCCACATATTCCACTATGTTTCCTAAACTGTTGGAAGTGGGTGACTGGTCTATCCAGTGGAATAGAACAAATTCCCAGTAACTAAACTGGCTGTGAAACTGGCCACTGGTTGGGCACTGAGGGATCTTCACTATGCACTCAGTAGCCAGCATTCATTTAGCACCTAGTGGTTGGCTGATAAATACTGGGCATTATTACCAGATCATCATTTGGGATAATAAGGACTCATTAAAATCAAATACACTGCCGGGCGCTGGTGGCTCACGCCTGTAATCCTAGCTACTCAGGAGGCTGAGATCTGAGGATCGAGGTTCAAAGCCAGCCCGGGCAGGAGAGACTGTGAGACTCCTATCTCCAATAAACCACCAGAAAACCGGAAGTGGCGCTGTAGCTCAAGTGGTAGAGCGCTCGCCTTGAGCTGAAGAGCTGAGGGACAGCTCCCAGGCCCAGAGTTCAAGCCCCACGACCGACAAAAAAAAAAAAAAAAAAAAAAAAAAATCAAATACACTGTAACATAAAAATGACATTATAACTTTTAATCTTTTATTTAGTTAGAAAATGGCAAAGTACATTAGTCCTTAGGTCAATAAACTTAGCCTCTGTATAACAGCATTCCAGTAACTTTTAATTTCTATCTTTTAGTAACTTATAGCAATTTTTTCTACTATTCTGTTAACTTTTATTTTCCTCTATGAGAAACCAGTAGTGTATTTTCTACATAAAAATAGTATTTCTGTATTATATAAATTATGTGCTAGACTTCAACATTCTGGAACCTAATTATGTATTTAGCAGCACTAATAAACAAAATACTAGAATCTGTAAAGCTTCTATCATTATAGGTACTATGTAAAATCTTTGTTGTATACTACTTTTTGTCATTGTTGTTTTGGTCTTGGGGCTTGAACTCAGGTCCTGGGCACTGTCCTTGAGCTTTTCTACTCATGTCTAGCACTTTACCACTTGAGCCAGATCCACTTCCAGCTTTTTTTGGTAGTCAGTTGGAGATCAGTCTCATGGAATTTCCTGCCGAGGCTGGCTTTTGAACCTGATCCTCAGACTTTAGCTTCCTGAGTAGGTAGGATTACACTGTGAGACACCATAGCCGACTACTAAAATATTCTTATATTTCTAATCTTGTCCTTTTCCTAATGGTTTTTAGAGACTATGCCTTAAAAAGAAGCATGTAAAAGTAATTTTCTATTCTGAAGGGGTGAAAAAAACTTGCCCTAACTTTTTATGATATCAGGTCTGTATAATACTAGAAACTACTGTCAGCTTTGAGTACTACACTGAGAAGGTTTTTTTAAAAAGATGTATTTTACCAAAGTTATTTGTTGTGGTCAGATACTAGAAAAGAACAGGTAAATGAAAAAGTATTAAAAAGACATAGAATATCCAATCTACTTGTTTCCTTGTTTATAGGAAAGTCGTGTTGTGGTCATGCTTTTAGTAAATCAATTAGAATTGTGGTTTTAACACTCTGCTGACCTGGGATTGTGGTGCTGCTGCTAGAGCTACTGTCATCCACGGGCCCAAAGAAATCAAGGTTCAGAAGAGTGGAACCTCCACTAGCTTGAAATTCAGTGACCGTGTTGGTAGGCAGCCACACAGAAGGGAAGCCAAGGGAGGAGGGGTTATGTGTAAAAAGGGGTAAGACACACACTTGAACATGCAGGTTATAATTAGTAATCATTACACATCTTAAAAAAATCAACATTAAAACAATGTGTACAGTATTAGTTTTTCACCACTAAGGACATTTCTAAAGTAACAATTTAATTCAATGTACATTTTCTCATGTACAATGTAAAGAATATAACACTCAGAAAAGTTTTGGTTAGTTCAGTTCTCTCAAAACTGAAAGCCATACCAGAAAGACCACGGGGAAAGCGTACCCGTTAAAGGGAAACAATACTTTAATCTCAACCCAACATTAGATCACTGTACATGCCCAAATAAATCTTTCATGTTAGTAATGTTGGTTCCTAATTAATGATTAAAAGCAACAACACAGCTGTCAGTTTTAGGACATGCACCAATACATCAACTTAGTTTTATTTTTATAACATAAGGAGTGCCATAACTGCCCTACCCTAATGCACAAGCTGTACTGTTCCCCTTTAACTCTGCAACAGTAACCAGAAATAGTATACAGTTTTAAAGAAGTTGGTTGTTAATAAAAAGCACTATGATTTGACTGAAGACACCAGACAACATCAAAAGGTGCATCCAGGCTTTCCTTCAGCGCTATGTTATTCAATTGGATGCTTTCCAGATATCCTAGGACCCCAGCTATAAGACAAAACTCAGTGTTTTAGACAATGGTAATGATAATTGCCACTGAGATGATGATGACAGGTATTCTAGACAATGACTAAATAATTTAAGTAGCACAGGAGTAGAAGTAACTATATCTCAGGGTCCACTGGAAACTCATGGTGTAACCAGTAGCAACTAGCATTGTGTGTTAAAGACCCCGTATTACTAGAACAAGTTACTCCTTTTTCAGAATTTTCAATTAAAGCCACAAGCAACATCAGTGATCTCTGGAACTGCCTTACTAGAATCTGGAGATAAGTTTTAAAAAGGGATCAAGAAAACCATTCAGTTTCCATTTGCATGTAAGTGCTCTATAAAATATTATTAAGTCTGAAAACTACTTTGAGTCAAATATGGATTTGTCTGCACAATGTTTTTGGTTAAATAATTGTGCTTTGAAGCAGCCTGTAGCCACAAGACTTTGCATCCACAACAAAACAAAACAAAATCCCCTAAAACACCATAAAGTAAAACTACAGAAAAAAATTGACACAAACTTGTTCTAGCTAAAATATCATTTAAACTATCTAGATATTGAGAAAAAAACAGGCTTATTTCTGCTTTAAGATAAAGAAATTAAAACTTTACTTTGCTAATATTATATTTGGACATTGACACTGTTGATAATAGCAACAGTTACTATTCAGAAAGAAAGCCTGAATTTCCAAAGAGATCAGAATAAGAAGTTATGTTCAAACAAAAAGGGAAATCAGCAGAGAGAAGTTTGTCTGAACTTTGTAGCTTTCTTAGCTCTAGCTCTGGTGCTAGAGGCTCTAGGGAGAGACGTACCATCTAAAGGGTTAGTAAGGCCGCTGCTACTCCAGTCAAACTGGACGGGGGGTAGAGACTCCTAGAGTTGAAAACCAAAAAATCAAAATTAATCAGTACAGGTGTAACAACAAAGAATCCTTAAAAAACAAACAAAAAAACTATTATAGCAAGACCTAATATTAGGCAAGGAAGTACCTACAGACAAAATTGGGAGAACTTAAAACTTCAGGTTACTTGCAAGTATTACCACAAACTAAAACTGCAAAATTTATGAACAGTTCATCTGAGAAGTGGAACTATATTACATTTTCAAACAAATTTATGGACTTATTCTATGTCACAATTTCAATGTATTCACAAATCACAATTTAAACTATTAGGTTGATTACAAGAAAAGTATTTTAAAAATTAGTGATTAAATTTATTTTAAAGGACTAGTCATTTAAAATTTCTTAACATAAATATAATGCCATTAAGTATCAAACTGGAAGTAAGCTGAATTGTTAGTGTTACTAAGTAATTAATTGTATAATCTTGTATAATTAATTTAATTCCTCTCCTACATATAAAATGACAAGGGTCAAAGTCCAAGGTCTCTAGTTCTTTACAACTTTCCAATCTCTCCCCGCGCTCCCCCCCGCCCCCCCATTTGAGCCACACTTCCAGCCGAACTCTCTGTCGGTTAATTGGAGCTAGAATCTTTTGGACTGCCTTTGAACCACAATGGTCTGTCCTCAGCTTCCTGAGTAACTAGGATTATAAGCATAAGCCATTGGTACCTGGAACAACTTTCTGATTTCAAAAGAAATTATGGGCCTATATAAATGGAGCCTACATTTTTTTAAAATGTTGATTTCAGAAATTTAATTCATTATTCTTTTACCTTTTTTGGAGAGAGTCTCACTATGTTCTAGGGTAGTCTCAAACTTGTTATCTTCTTGCCTCAGCCTGCTAAGTGCTGAGATGGTGAGTGTACAATACTTTGCCAGATGTTTATTTCATCAAGTTCTCTGACTTAGAAATTATTTAATCAGATATCAGATTTTTTTTTTTCTGAGGCATATTCTTGCCATGTAGCCCAGGCTGGACTTGAACTCACAAACCATTTGTTTCCCAAGTACTGAGATTATAGGTGTATAGTATCACCCAAGAATTTTTAAGATAATGAAAAAGAATTATCAAAACTAATTTAACCTAGGTTTGCTAAACATACCAAGATAAACAAGGTTAAATATAAAATGGAAGGCAGTTTGAAAACATTTTAAAAATTAGCAGTCACATTTTCCAGGTGCCGATGGCTCACGCCTGTAATCCTAGCTACTTAGGAGGCTGAGATCTGAGGATCATGGTTCAAAGCCAGCCTGAGCAGGAAAAGTCCATGAAACTCTTATCTCCAATAAACCACCAGAAAACTGGAAGTGGTGCTGTGGCTCAAGTGGTAGAGTACTTGCCTTGAGCTGAAGAGCTCAGGGACAGCACCCAGGCCCAGAGTTCAAGCCCAATGACTGACCAAAAAAAAAAAAAAAAAAAAAAAAAGAGGAAAAATTGGTATTTTTATTGGTCTTTCTTGCTTTGAAGGCAGTTAACTTGCATATTAATAGAATCCTCAGTTGCCTTTTTATTGAATGATACTACTTACCACTATGCTTTTTTAAAAAAATTAGGCATTATGAAAAATCTATACTTTTTTTTTTTTTTTTTTTTTTGGTAAAGAAACTTTTCTGTGGGACAGGAGCATCTTGTCCTATATTAATACCATTTTGATACCTGGGTTACCAATGATAGAAACATTTTGTACACATCAAACTGACCTTTAGTAGAAATGCCTGGAGGTTGAGGAATGTATACAGGAAGTATAACATTAACATTAAGGGTACAGAGGTTAAGCTAGTAGGGGAGAGGGGAGTATCAACTATTACAATTCTTCATGATAGAGATGGAAGACTGCTCAGCTGTTGACTGCTCAAATTTAGATGAAACTACCCATGTGACAGTGATATAGAAATACATACACATATTATGCCAATATTTTTTCCTGGTTTTTAATGTTACACTATAATTATGTAAGATATAACCACGGGAGACACTGGTGAAAGGACACTGGCTATCTCTGTACTATCTTTGTAACTTCCTGTGAATCTATAATTATTTCAAGTAGGTTAAAAATAATGCTAGAGAAATCATAGTTAATCTCCAGCTTAAGCAGAAGATTAACTAAATTCAACTTATTTCACTTTTGGGTAAGTTAGGAAGATGGAAAACAAAAGACCTAAGCAAAACATAAAAACCTAATGACATTTCACAAGAAGTAAGCCAATGGCTTTAAGCAGGCAATGGCTTTAAGCAATGTACTATGAATAATTACTGCTACAGAGACCAAAAGCACTAAGGAAACAAAGTCATAACATAAAGTAGAACAGGTAAACTGGAGAAGGGAGATTTGGTTTCTAGGCCTAGATGCCACTGATGATTTTGAGTAATCATATAGCCTTTCCAAATATGTTTGCTTATTGAAAAAACAAGGAATGGTATCAGATAATCATGTTTTTTTTTTCCAGTATTAAAATCCTGATTCACAACTAAAATAGTCCCATCAAGTGGCTCAAGGAAGGAAGTTGAAGCTGCTTATAGTGACTAGGTGGATAACTCTAGCCAAGGTTAACTCTACTGCAGTTAATAGTGTGGTTAAGTATTAATTGCACTGGCAGGGGAATCAATAATGGCATCATGAGTAATAGTATGCTTTTGAAATTCAGTAGATAAAATAAACAACAGATATCACTGCTATTTATTACAGGAGCTATTGTTATACTTGAGCTATCTTACCAGGTAGCAGTAGCTTAGAAAAAAATATCAATTGTTTTGGAAACAGGGTCTTGCTATATATAGTCCAGGCTGGCCTCCAAGCCTCCTTGCCTCCGCCTCCTGAGTTCTAGGACTGCAATATGTGTCATGATGTTCAGCCCATTAAGTTATTAGTAAGCTTTTAATTACTTATTTACCTAGACAGGATCTTGCTATACAGTTCAGTCTGCCTTTAGCGTTCTAAGTACTGAAATTATAAGCATGCATCACCATGCCTGGCTAATAAGTCTTCAAATTTCCTAGTAAGAGATGCAATGATCACAAGATTGACAAATCCACCCCAAATTGGTGATTAAAAAAAAAAACAAAAACCAAAGCCAAGTCATTGCGTAGCCATACTAGGATAGAATAGGCAGACCCCAAAAGTATGTAGTCATCATGGAAATTATAACAACTGTGCTAAGTTTGATAGTCACTGTTTAAGAATACATGTTTTATAGGGGGGAAGAGGGAGAAAAATGAGGTACTAAGTCTTTCCTGACACAATTTGTTCAGCTTCTAACTGTATAGGCCATGACTATTTCATTTGAAAAATAACAGCACTGAACAGTATTACTGCATGGCCAAAAATGAAAATGAAAATTATATACAGCATGCCTAAAACTAGAGTTAAGGAAGCAAGCAAAACAATAAGTATATTATGAAAGCTCCATTTTCAATAAATGTACTAAGTACTTACTTTCCTAATAAATAACATTGTAGGAATAAGAATGTTGATCAAGGGAGAAATAGAAATGCACTGTGGGAGCGATACTTTTGGAATCTACCTGGATAAGGCAGGCCTGTGAGAGAAGTTGACAGCAGAAGGCAGGATAAGGAAGGTAACCGAGGACAGGTTCTACCTACTGAGTTGTTTTGTCCAAACCATATTTTTTGCTGCTCAATCACCAAAAAATCCAGGCCCCTTGCCCACTAATTCTGTACCAGAAATAATCTGACTTCAAGAATAAACCACAGGGTATGACCTGCATTTTACATCTTTTCTATAGTATGTTTTCAAAACATTAATTCTGCAGGGGTTAGGATTCCCCACTCCCCTGCTAAAAGGATTGTGTGACCTGTAAGTTTGAGAAATGTGATATGCATTTCCAAGTGTAATTATGAAGACATGATATATTTCCAGATTTTACCCTAGAAGCTTACTGTAGTGATTCCTGGGGATTTGTGTGCAACAGAACATATTTTAGGAGAAAAGCTGTTCAAATGTCAGATATAATTGAAGAACATATTTTGGAAATGGTAATTTTCACTTCAAAATATTTACCCCCTAAAAGTAAGCAAAAAAAAAAAAAAATTAGTCCATTTTTCCCCAGATAAAAAGTGAGAGAACCAGGTGCTGATGGCTCATGCCTGTAATCCTAGCTATTCTGAAGATCTGGAGGACTGAGCTTTGAAGCCAGCCAGGGCAGAAAAGTCTGGGAGACTCCATCTTCAGTTAACCAGAAAAATGCTGGACTGGAGGTGTGGTTCAAGTAGTAGAGCACCAGATGAGCAAAAAATGCTGAGTAAGAGCTCAAAGACACGAGTTCATATTCTGGTGCAAGCACAAAAACAAGTGAGAACTGAATAGTAAACATAGTGGGCTAAACAAGGCAAAGGATAAAGGTAAGACAGCTTTTGTTGATTTATAAAACTTCATAGAATTTCAGGAAAAACCACAAGAGTCATGAAAGGCTGGTATAAATGCAGTGTGTACTTACAGATTTTTCTAATTAAGATCACATAATGTTCAAACTTTAAAGATACCTACTTGAAACTCTTGAAGATCGAAGGCCTGGACTGGTTTAAGGATTTAATCACCATTATCCTGTTCGCAAATTCTACCTTTGTTTTTGAAAATTACAGATAATTTGTCTACTACATTCTAAGAGATGTTGATGAACAATCAAAATCATGTCCCATTATAAATTAAAATTTAGAAATGTAAAACTAAAGGCTAAATATTAAGGACAGTAAAGTAGTATGTGCAGACATGTTCATACATGCACCAACATATCTATGGAAATGTAAGTATTTTTACCTGGAACTGATCAGATGGACACGTGTTCATCTCTGGTGTCATGGTGGCTGTCTGACCAATGGAAGCAATTTTTTCTGCAGCTGACAGTGGTTTCAATGGTTCCTTGGTGGGCTCTAACATACCCTGAAAAAGGTATATTAGTCATTACTTGAAGGAGGGGAGTCAACCCATAAACTTTATAAAAAGATAATCTAGAAGAAAAAAAAATCATTTGCAAAGTACTAAAGACAAAAAGGAACTATTCTTATATGTTGTTTACAGAGAATCTGTTTCACAAAGAGTGTGAGGACCTGAGTTCAAATGCTTGTACTGGCATCAGAAAATCATCTGTTCCACAATGTCTTTAGAATCCAAAGTATTTAATTTTTTATTTATTTACTTTTTTTTTTTTTTTGTAGTACTAGGGTTTAAAATCAGAGCTTTGTGCTTGGTAGGCAGGTACTCTATCACTTGAGCCAGACCTTCAGTTCCTTATCAAGGAGAAAATACACCAGTAATTACTAATGTCAGCTAAAATTTCAAATCTTTTAAAATTTTTATTATTTGTATTTGGCAGTACTAGGGTTTCAACTCAGCTTTCTAGCTCACGGCTAGCAATCCCTACTGAGTCAGGTCTCCAGTTCAGCATTTTGCTAGTTAACTGGAGATGGAGTCTTACAGACCTTTCTGCTCAGGTTGGCTCTGAATCAATTGTGATCCTCCAGGTCTCAGCCTCCTGAGTAGCTAGGATTACAGGCATGAGCCACAGGTGCCTGAACAAAAGATTCCTAATTTGAATGAACACTTATACCCAAGGCTCTTAAATTGTGATCCCCTATCAGAATCTCTGCAGTACCCAAGAAGTTGTCAGATGTGTAAACTTTCAAGCTCTACCCCAACCATCCTGAATATGGTCTAGGGGTAGTATCCAGAAATCTGCTGAAGGCAAGGTTTGAGTGGTAGAGCCTAATCAGTCTAGTAAGCACATACTTCCAGAGTTCAAATCACAGTACTGTATAAACTAGAAAAAAGAAAAAAAAAAGCCTGAGAACCAAGAATTAAATGATCATTTTGAGTACTATTATTTCTCTAGAAGAAATGAAAAGATTACTGAACATCTCATGTATAAGATGCACCAAGAGAAAAATTTAGGTATAATTAAATTTTTTATTTTCCAACAAACAACTTAATGAAACATGAAGACACATAAACATCAAACTTTAAAATATAACCAAGTCTTGATAAAGAACAGAATGAAAACGTCTTAGCTTTCCAGGATGGGCATATATAAAAAAATTAACTCATTTAAATTATTAATGGAAAAACAAAGCATTAATTATGAATCCTGGATCATTTTCATTTACTATAATTTGGCATTTCCAAGCTTTTATACATCTGCATCTTCAATATTATACTATTTAATACGTGTACTAAAAAAAGTGTTTTTAGAGAATCTGATACTTCCATTTCTTTTTTTCTTTCTTTCTTTCTTTTTTTTTTTTTGCCTGTACCAGGGCTCAAACTCTGGGCTTGGGTGTTGCCCCTGAGCTCCTTTGCCCTACCACTTCAAACGCAGAACTACTTCTGGCTTTTTCTGTGACTAATCTGAGATAAAAGTCTCAGACTTTCCTGCCTGAGGTGGCTTTGAACCACCTCCTGAGTAGTTAGGATTATAGGCATGAGCCACCATCACCCAGCCTTCAGAATCTTTTTTGAGAAGTTTAGAAAAGAATGAGTCCTTCAAAAATGTGTTTTTAGAAAGAGTTGTAAGTGCCAACATTATCAAGATAAAAATAATTTTGAATATAAAATACAGTATCTATACTTAATAGGTATAAAAATGTCCTGAGATTAATATTTAGATTTATGAGATCAAAAAGCAAATTATACATAAAATATATCCTTCAAATTACAACACTGACTACCCTTTTAAAATATATTTCCATTTCATATTATACAAGATGATTTTACAGGAAAAATGATAAATACATTGTATTTAGACACTTGTATACTCACCAATCCTGCTGCATACATGGGCACTATTACTGGCTGCTTCTTATTGCCCGTGAAGAGCTACACATGTGTTGGAGAGAAAGAACAAGTATTTACAGAATGATCTGTCATATAATGTATTTTGTATTATTTATTACACTATGACTAATAAATATTTTAAACTTCTCATATGGAGTTATGTGCTTTAAAATTTTTCCTCTTATAAAAGGGGCTAAAACGACTACCTTTTTGTTTTTGTGCTAGTCCTGGGGGCTGAATTTAGGACCTGGACACTGTCCCTGACTTTTTTTTCTCAAGGCTAGTGTTCTACCACTTGGGCCATATTTCTACTTCCAGACCTTTTTTTTTTTTTTTTTTTTTACTGGCCATGGGGCTTGAACTCTGGGTCTGGGTGCTATCCCTCAGCTCTTTAGCTCAGGGTGAGCACTCTACCACTCGAGCCATAGCACCACTTCCAGGTTTCTGGTGGTTTATTGGAGATAAAGAGTCTTAGGGACTTTCCTGCCCGGACTGGCTTTGAACTACAATCCTCAGATCTCAGCCTCCTGAGTAGCTAGGATTACAAGTGTGAGCCACAGGTGCCTGACTCACTTCCAGATTTTTGATGACTATTTTGGTTGGTTGTGGGGCTTGAACTCTGGGCCGGAGCACTGTCCCTCAGTTCTTCACCTCAGGGTGAGCACTCTACCACTTGAGCTACAGCACCACTTTTGGTTAATTGTAGGTAAGAGTCTCATGGACTTTCTTGCCTAGGCTGGCTTTGAACTTTGATCCTCAGATCTCAGTTTCCTGATTAGCTAGGATTACAGGCGTGAGCCACTGGTGCCTGGCTCAGATTTTTGATGATTAATTGGATATAACTATCTCATGGACTTTCCTGCTTATACTGGCTTTACACCATAATCCTTAAACCTCAGCCTCCTAAGTAGCTAACATTACAGGCATGAGCCCCTGGTGCCCAACTTATAACTAACTATCTTTAAAAAAAAAAAAAAAAGAAACATTACTTAGAGAAACATTTAAGTAGATTTCTGTTTAGACATCAACATATTTAAACTAAATGAACATTTTAGCTAATATTACATTTTCTGGAGAACTAGATCATCATAGCATGAACAGAAATTAACAAAATTTAAACATATATACGTTGATTAAATGTACTAACAAACTCACAATGTTTCGCGTATCTATTCCCAAGGAACACAAAAGCTTCTTGTTGCTGTGGGAGCCACCCCACTGGTATTTCAAGCCATGTGCATCATGGATATCCTGTAGCTCCGTCCAAACATCCAGCAGTTCTCTGAAAAGACCAGGATGAAGGTTACTCAAGAGCTTTCACTATGAATTCTAATTTCAATATGAATAGGACATATACATGCCAATTAATCTTGGGTCTAATGTAAGTGTACAACTTATCAAGAGACAACAGTCATTAGAAAGGCTAAGCTCATTTGAAATAACAAAAGCTCATTATCTGTGTTGATTTTTTTTTTTTTTTTTTTTTTGGTGCTGGTACTGGAACTTCAACGTATGGCCTCATATCTCTAGAGGATAGCTTTTTCATTCAAGGCTGAAGCTCTACCCTTGAGCAATACCTCCATTTCTACCTTTTTGCTGGTTAAATAGAGATAAGAGTCTCATATGTCCGGCCAGGCTGGCTCTGAACCTCAATCCTCAGATCTTAGCTTCCTGAATAACTATGATTTTATGTATGTGTGTGTGTGTGTGTGTGTGTGTGTGTATATATATATATATATATATATATATAAAGATAGATATACACACACATATATATGCATGTATATATAATATACACATAAAGTATATATTAAAGTATGTATCTAATCTTACACTCTTTTTCAGGTTCTAAGCTTCAAGCATTTCCTAGTCTACATATGCCAATCTGTAGACTGACTTTGCATATAGTTTCCCTTGCCTCTGGCCAACTATGGTCTGAAACTACTAAAAGAGAAATTCTAGTAATAATTCCTAAGTTGTAATGGATGCTTGTTCTGGCCATTTCCCTCATGCCATGCTATCACACAGGCACTGTATCATCTAACATCACTACAGATGGTGAGAACCATTCAGTATTTTGAGAGAGAGCAATCATACAACCTACAACTGTTACATTAGTTTTACTAGTTATTGGTTAAAATCTCTTAGCATGCTTGATTTATAAACTGGAGTTTTATCATAGGTTTGATAAATAGTAAAAAAGGAAAAAAGAAAAAAGAAAAACAACCCAAAACCCATCACCCCCTCCCCACAACAAAAACACAACAGGACTTAGTACTATTCAAAATACGAAGATCTTGCAACATACCTGCTATGGATTAGGAGTCTACCATGACTACTACTATTACTACTACTACTACTACTACTTTTAGTTTACATTTGTTATATAGGCAAATTTTTCATTGTTACTTTTCCATATGTTTATCACAATGTATTCCAATCAATTTCACACACCATTTTCCCTAGTACCGTCCCCAAATAATTTCAACAGGTTTCATTGTTCTATTTTCACAGTTACAAATAATCTATTTCAATAGTATTCAACTTACCATGACCACTTCAATACCTGTGTGGTATTGGGTTGATGCACCATAAGTATTTTAGCTATAAGCGCCATAGTTCTTGGTAACTTGTTTCTATTATTTGGCTCCTATTATTAGTATTTTATATTTTCTATTTTATGGTATGTATTATTGTTTAGTCACATTATTTCCTCAGAAAGTTTTGGATTTCAGGTTTTGGATTAAGAATGATCAACCTATGTCAAGTCCAGGAAAAGTTTTATAAAGCAAACAAGGAGTTAGTGAACAATATGAGCAGTAGTTATATGATTACAATAAGGAAAAACTAAGAAAAATCAACAAAAAATGAGGATGCAAATATACTGGAAAGATGAAAAGAACTAGTACAGGTAAAACCTAATTCTCATTTAAGTCAGTAATAAAGATACATGCCTGTAATCCTTGTATTTGGGTGGCTAAAGTAGGAGGATTACAAAAGAGACCAGTTTTAGATACCAGTGAGGCCCTGTAGCAAAAACCCCACATTTATAATACTTGGAAGTCAAAATATGTAACATTGAGTAGAACACTGATTTAGCAACATCAAAAGAAACAGTTCAAGGGCTGAGAGGTGTGGTTTAAGTCGTAAAGTTTGTGCTTAGAACACAAAATCCTGAGTACAAACCCCATATTGTAATAAATAAACAAAGCAACCTCAAAGGCAAAGGAGTTTTTTCATTGTCTTACAGTGTAACAGGATTAAACTTCAACACAGTAATGAGTTAGAACTTTAATGCTGCATGGTAACCTTCTAAATTAGAACAATTGAAATTAACATAACCACATGTTATCCTAGAACTACTACTCACCCACTTTCAGCTAAGGCCTCTCTTGTTTTTACTGGCAAGGTACTTGTTTCCAGCAAGTGCTTCAGGGAAATAACTTCCTCTTCAGCATCAGGGACAGACATGGAAGGAAAACATGCTTCGAAAATTCGCTCCAGACGGTTTAACAAAGCTGACTGCATCAAAACACCACACAAAAGTTTATTTTCATTTCTCTAGTTTTAATCATGTGATAATTTTATCATGAACACACACACACACACACACACACACACACACACACACACACACACACACACACACACACACACACACACACACACACACACACACACACACACACACACACACACACACACACACACTATCCACTACAGTAAGACAGTGAGGGAAACCTCCCCTCAGGAATAAAAAAAACTAAATAAAAGGACTGTAACTCCTCACTGAATGCTTTTTTAAAAATGGTGCAAATAGAATAGGGAACAAATAGAGGTAGCTGCATTCCAAGAAATCCTATCTGGTACTTTACACACATTATCTTACTTCTTCAAAATGAAATTACTACTGTATTATATAGTCAGAAAGTAACTTCAATGTTTGAATAATCTTCCCAATACTAAGTAAAAAATCAAACAAAAAAACCCAGACAGTATTCATATTCTACTACTCATGTATTAGAGTAAATCTAGAGATAGAGGAATGGTGAGATTGGATGGTATCATAGCTGATTAGAACTTTTCCTTGAAGATAAACACTTGAATTGTAAGATCCTTTTTGAAATATCTCAGTTGCTAATAGTGTAAAATCAGAGTAGGAAAGAATATATCTTTTTTTTTTTTTTACTGATAAGAAATTCAGTAGGTAATTTATCATTTTGGCAATCTTCATTACCTTCTGTACTTTTCTTTGTTACATGTGTATGTGTATTTTAAAATAGAAACCTTTCCTCTAAGAAAAGCCTTCAGACACATTCCCTAGAGTATTTTCATAGAGAAAAAAAACTCATTTTGGAGTACTTTATTACTTTAAACTTGTTTTATAACTTTTTTTTGTATCACCAAGTTTACTGTTTATGTGCAACCTAAAGAAACATTTTTTTCCATTTTCTGAACTGTATTTCAGATACATATGCAATATTCTTGAACACAGCCCAATGTACTAGTTAAATAATAGCTAGGAATACAAATTGTTAATAAGTTAAAGTCTGTTGGAAGATTAAATGTACAATTGAACTGATACCCAGTGCAGAAGAAACATTCCATACCACCACAGTATTAATATATTTCCTGCCAAGTAACAAAAACAACATTAAATTCTGTTATGAAGTATAGTCAGGAAAAGGGAACATTTTTATACACATATTTTCCAAGCCAATCTTCCTTTTGGAAGCTACGTTAGAGCAAAAAAATTTAACACTGCATAATTAGTCTCAGGGTACTACTCTTCTGCTAAGTCTACAAAAGTTACTCTGATACCACCTTCATTATATTTATGAGTGAGAAGGGAAAAGGTCTCATTCTCAATTATGAACCCTTAAGTAAAGAGTAGACTCAAGATCCCAAGGCTTGTGAAACTTGAGTGTGTCAAGGGGACTCAGCACGTACTTGTTTCAACAGGGGGAATGGACAGACATGACTCTGAGAGGGATCAGGTAACTACTTAATTGGAAACCTGATGAGAATTTCTCTTCTAGACAAAGAAAGTAAATAAAAACTCACCTATGACCAAATTTTATTTCTCTGTAAATTCAACCTTTATTATATCCTCTTTGTTATCTTTCTAATGCGATGGAATAAAATGTTTTTCACTGGAAGAAAGCAATGACCCTAAAATATATTTAATCAGCTGGGCAATATTACACATAACTCTTAAGTCTTAGGTATACTAGCAAAGATTATCAAATGAATGTAATGTTCTTGGGGAAAAGAAACATTCCATTAGCCTAATCACCTCAAATTTTTACTTCTCCCTCAACCTTTTCTCATAAAGGATATAATGTATATGGAAAAATTTTAAAGGAGTTTAACATATCTTTAGGATGAGAAACAAAATTTAATTGTTTCCATCCAGGAAATGTGGCAGATACATCTAATCCCAGTACTTGGGAGATGGGTAAAGGTAGAAGGATTGTAAAGACCTGATTCTAAAAGTCCAAAATGACAATAGCAACAATTAGGTTGCTTCAAATTTTTTGCTGAATGAAATAAAGCAGGGATCAGCTATCTATTCAACAGAGATCCAGACAGTAAATATTTTATGATTTAAATATTTTAAACCTGCAGCCCATCGATAAACAAGTAAGGGTGTGTTCCAGTAAAACTACTTACAAAAATAGGCACTAGGACAGATCTGTCCCCTGGGCCATACTCTGCCAACCCCTAAGGTAGAGCAACGAATAAACATTAAGTAACCAGAATCTACTAACGGTCTTACCCATAACAAGACAAAATTCAGTTCTGCAAGGAAGTGGCTAATAAACATTTCAGTTAATTTGTTCTTTCAAAAGTATCAATTTCTAACTATTCATGAAACTGATTTAATGGTAAAATTTCTTGCTGTCTTGTTCATGGTAGTAAATAATGCAAATTGGTATTTGCTACTAGTTAATTCCAGTAAGTAAATGCCTTTAATAGAAGGTTGTGAACCCAGGTACTAAGACTCAAGCTCTGTATTTATAACCTGGAGAAGCCAGGGTCTATCTCACAGAGTGGATGATAAACTCCTTACCCAGTGTGTGTCAGAGGCTGCAAGTTTTTATCATTACTACTATTATTGTATAGATGATATATTTAACAATAGCTTGCCAGAGAATGAAAACCAGGCTCAAAGCTCATTAAAGGTCGGGTGTCTGTGGCTCATGCCTGTAACTGTAGCTACTTGGGAGGCTGAGATTTGAGGATCACAGTTTGAAGCCAGCCAGAGGAGAAAAGTCCAAGAGACTATCTTCAATTAAGCACCAAAAAGTAGAGGTCAAGCATCAGAATTGGCAACTCCCCTCACTGCTCCCCCCCCCCCCCAAAAAAAAAGCTCACTAGGTCAGGCTCGGGAGGCTCATGACTGTAATCCTAGCTACTCAAGAGGCTGAGATCTGAGAATCGCATTCAAAGCCAGCCCGGGCAGGAAAGTCCATGTGACTCTTATCTCCAATAAGCCAGTCAGAAAACTGGAAGTGTGCAGTGGCTCAAGTGGTAGAGTGCTAGCCTTGAGCTGAAGAGCTGAGGGACAGCGCCCAGGCCCAGAGTTCAAGCCCCATGACTAAAAAAAAAAAAAAAAAAAAAAAAAAAAAAGCTCACTAAAGATGTTTCTCTACACCTGTTTAGTTTTTTAAGTCACATGAAAATACTGGCTTCACTCTATTAATTCCTATCATATTAGAGTGAAGCAAGAAATTGGACCCAAGTTTTTTGCATCTTCTCCAATATCTTTCCATTGAATGTGTGTTTATGTAGTTAATTTTCAAGTAGCTGTATATATTTTTCTTTTTAGTAATACAAGAGTTCAAACTCAAGAGCCTTCTACTTGCTAGGTCAGCTCTTTACTACTTAAGGCATGTCTCCAGTCCTGTTTTGCATTAATTATCAATCTTCCCGTTCTCAGTCTCCCAAGTAGCTTAAAGGGCAAAATAGGTACTCAGTTCAAGTATCTATTCTTGAGTCTTATGTAAAGACAATCTATTACTGCTATTCCTTCTCGCAGTACTAGAATCTGTTATTGCTACTCCAAGTTTTTAATTTTGGATATCATGGTTGGTTTATTGGCATTTTTTAGTTGTCTTGATTGCATTAGGAAAACAAAAAGTTTGAGTATAGGTAGGTATGCTGAAGAGCATATTGCTTTCCCCAAAAGACAATACAGCTAAAAGTTTAAAAGAAGAAAAGATGGAATGTAGTCCAAGTAAGTTGACAGAGAAGACAAAAATAGAGAAAACAAAGACTTGATGAAGAAGACAACTAATATAATGAAGAAAATAACCTTTCATAAAGAACAGTTTCTCTTGTGACCAAATAGGATTCTTAGAAGAAAGATTCACACACACACTTTTTTTTGGTACTAGTCCTGGGGCTTGAATTCAGGACCTGGGTGCTATCCCTGAGCTTTTGTGCTTACGACTCACATACTATAACACTTGAGCCACAACTCCATTTCCAGCTTTGTTGGTGTTTAATTGAGACAAGAGTCTCACAGACCTTCCTGCCTGGGCTGGCTTTGATTGCGATCCTCAGATCTCAGGTTCCTAGAGTTATAAATGTAAGCCATCGGCATCCATCTTTTTACAGATAGGAATTAAACAAAACAAAACCACATTTCTAACTGTATTTTAAGCACAAAATTTAGTGTCATAACTAGAGTCAATACAGTAAAATATTAAGCTAGAATTATTTTTATGAATAAAAACTTGGTTTATAGTGCCCTCCTTATGTTGACTTCTTTTATTTATATAAATAAATAGCCTGGAAATTTTTGTTTTGTTTTTGTTTTGTTTTTTGTCGGTCAGGGGCCTGAACTCTAGGCTTGGGCACTGTCCTTCAGCTCTTCAGCTCAAGGCTAGCGCTCTACCACTTGAGCCACAGCGCCACTTCCATAGCCTGGAAATTTACAGAGAAATTTACTCCTACTTTTGTTTCAGTGGAGATAAAAGCTAATTTTAAAAACCTGTAGTTGAACAATGACTGCTTTAAAAAGAATTGTAAGGTCTTGTTATGTAAACCGGACTGGGCTCAAACACAGAATTTTCCTGACTGAAGTACAGTTTCCTTATGCAGATAGGCAGTATATGTAAAAAGTAAACAGCATCAGTCTAACCCAGTTTAGGAAAGATAATAAATTCAGCAAAGATCAAAGATGCTTGGTGAACATACTCAGAAACTAAAAAGCCTGGTATAATACATGATGGCTTTTGTTTAATGTTTACATAATACCATATTCCAGGCATTATTCTAAATGCTTTATAAATATTAGCTTATTTAAGTCTCTTAAAACATATAAGTTAAAAAAAATTTTTCCTGGAGAAGAAAATTGGTGCACAGAGCAAGTCAGGCTCAGAGAGACAAAGGGCACTTGTTTTTACTCATATGCGGAAGATCTAAAATATATTCATACATGAAAACACAGGGCATATGTATATATAATAAATGATCAAACTGCCTGAGTATGGTATACACAGGGGTGGGTTTCCATGGTGTAACATCTTTGAACAACTAACAGATAGCTTAAAAATGAATACCAGGAAGCTGAAACATGTCTTGTTTGAAGGGGCTAGTGGGATTTTAGGGGAGCATAACAATGGAGATAAATGGGGGCAAATACAGCCTAACACTCAATGTACATGTGAAAATGGAACAAATGGAAGTTGAGGGGCAGGTAGAATGATAGAAGAGGCAACAATGATCACTATGCCTTGTATATATAAACTGACAAGTTGAATTGACTCATACTATTTAAAGATGACAAAAATAATAAAAGAAAAAGGGTGCACCGAGAGGTTAAATTATGTTTAGGAAGGCTAAATAATGTGTACTAATTTTTTTAAAAAGTATTTTCATTCAAGACTGTAGGGGGCATAATTGTTCTACTTATGAAAGTATATCTTACTGTGAGCCATCTAAATCATTCTTGTATGTAGGCTGGACCTATTTATATAATTATATTCTGTTGATAACAATAGCTATATTCTCTATGTATTATACTTGATGCTGTACATGTATTACTTGATGAATGTTCTACAAGACACCAGATAATTATCTTCATGTTACAAACAACAAAAGCTCAGAGAGATTAAGATCATTAACCAAGTATTACTGCTGGTATCTTGCACAGCTAAGTGTACCACACAAAGTGCATCTTCTTTTCATCAAATCATAATCTTTACTTTTGGAATTGTTCAAATATTTCTAGGCTTTAAGTGCACACACAATTACCATTATAAATAGTTACGATACTAACTGAATAGAAAACTAAATACAATGATCCTTAAAGACATTTAAAATTCAATAATTTGTTTAACTCCACAACGTAACAGGAAATATAGTCATCAGTTCTCCCTTCAATATGGAATAAGGAAATTGGTAACTGGCTTAGATGAATACCAATTTATGACAATGAAATTGGTACCTGGCTTAGTTGAATACCGATTTATTTAATTTCATCATGCTGTTTTATTCAACCATATATCAAATTCTAAGTCTATCAAACAGTAGTATATTTCGAATATTAGCATTTGAAGAACCAGGGCTCTGATAAATACAGAATTGAAACTCAAAAGAGCTTCAAGGCAAGTGCCAGATTCACATTTTAGTTTCTCTATTAGTGCCCAATGGGGGAATGCCAATAAAGTGGTGTGCTACTTGCACAAATATGTACTTGTATTAAAAAATGTTCTTAGGAACCAAAACCATTCTGAGAATATGAATTAGCCCAGAGCAGGAGCTTTTGCTTTAAAAATAGCTTGAAATCTGAGTTTATTGTCAACAGTAAGAACTAGAGGTACTTCTACAAAATTGGATGGATTTGCTTCCCTATTCCTTTCTACTATTAACTAAGCAATACAGTTAGCAATACTATTTTTTTTTTTTTAGGTCTGGGACTACACTTGAACTCAGGACCTGATACTTTTACTCACTGGCTACAGCTCTACCAACAGAGCCATGCCTCTAACACTACTGTTGTTTTTTTTTTTTTTAAAGAACATTTTCTAGTAAATTTTTTGAGGTTATTTAGCAATAGCTAAACATTTACTGAGCATTTATTAAAAGTAAGTCTTTTTCTTTCCTATTTATTTGTTCATTCATTCACTAGTACTGTGGCAGTAGTGGAGTTTGAACTGAGGGCTTAATGCTCTCACTTGGCTCAACTTTTTTACTCATGGCTGGCACTCTACCACTATAGTCATACCTCTAATTCTGGCTTTTTGCTGGAATTTTTGCCAGCCTGGGCTGGCTCTGAACCAAGATCCTCAGATCTCAGCCTCAGCAATGGCTAGGATTATAGGCATGAACCAGGGTTGGCCCTTGCCTTTGAACTAAACTGAAATTGAGATATAGGCTCTTTTTGGATCTTAAGGCTGCTGGCTTTTAGAACTTACACTACTGACTCACCTGGTTGTCAGGCCTTAGGGCTCTCCAGCCTACTGCCTATATTTGAGACTTTTCAATTTCCAGTAAGTCCCTGTCAGTTTTGTTATCTTTATTCACACAGACATCCTATTGGTAATGTTTCCCTAACTAATAGACCTATAAAAAGTAATATGCTATAAAAAGAGTAAATGTATTACAAGTCTAATTCAGCTTTCCAGATGGGTGTATAAGACCAGAAGCACCTCTGCTTCTTATGCCACTCACATGCATATCTTCTTTATATTATCTTGTATCTAAGGTAACTTAAAATTCCTTCAATATATTTTCTAGTCAGTTACCTTTTTTTGCTTTTAGGGAGCAGAAGCTGATTAGTGTCACTAGTTTTAATATCAATAGCATTAGGTTTTGTACTTATGTGGAAGTTTAGAAGAAACACAAAATCCACTGAGCAATTTAATCTTCTATGTAAGATTATACCTTGCCACCATTAAATATTAAGTAAGATATCAAGTACAATCTATACCTGTATACTAATCAATCTTAACTTGAAGCTATGTACAAGAATAACCCAATTATAATATTCACTGTATGCTAAAATTATAATTTTTCTCTATTGGCACAATTTCTGGCCAACTCTACTAAAGTAATTCTATTTTGGAAATAAAGTATCAAATTTTCCAAAGGGAAACCAACAAAACAAATGCTATCCAAATATTTAAAGTAACCAAAGATCCCTAAGGCCAAAATCATAAAATTTACTTGCTTTATTTTGTTGTTTACTCCTATTTTCAGTCAATGTTGACACACAGAAGAGAAAATGCACAAATGTATGTAGTTAAATTCATAAAGATGAAAATATAGGATAGACAACATTCAATGTAAGAATGCTGATTTTTCTGATAAAAAACCAGTAACTCAAGAGAGCACAAAGCAAATTATTACCATTTTTCTGTTTACCTTTTTTGTGATGATGTTCAAAGCTCTCAAAATTAACATTCAGCTGAGAACATTTCCCTATTAGTATTATCAATTAGATGACTAATATTTAAAAAATGGCTTGTAGTTTCTTCTTCCTTTTCCTTCCTCTCCCCTCCCCTTTCTTTACTTCCTTCTTTCAGACTTTCAAATAAGTTCTCTTTTTACTTTTCTTTAGGAAAGCAAGGAAAGAACATATTCATTATATGTTATTTTCTAACCTTTCAATGTTTCAAAAAGGAATTATGAATAAAATAACTGTGTGTGTGGATAGGTATATGTCTGTGCATGTGTGCGCTGATAATGGGGCTTGAACTTAGGGATATGCACTTTCCTTTCGCTTTTCTGCTTAATAACTTAAGTTATATACCAAATGCAGTGAAAAGTGGAAATAATCTGAGATGCCAACTATATCATCTGCCTGACTTTACAAAACGAAGAACTTTTCTCCCTGTTGTTTAACTGAAGTAACTGAGCTCTGAATTCCAAAAAGCTTTGAAGAAATCCTCACAACATTCTGTCAAAGTACAACTTGGACAAAATACTTGATGGCACTTGCTTCAGGACACTAAATGCAGCCAGGTAAACTGCAACAAGAATAAGTCATTTCAAATTCTACCATGAGAAAAACCTCACATTTATCATGTGAGTCTTTCATTGCTTTCCTAAATACTGCACTAACTAGGAGAAACATTTTTAAAAATTTAATCAGTTTAATTTTAATGAGTCTACACCTTCTCTAAAAGGATGAGTAAGCATGATGTATTTTTCCAGCATTATCTGAAGATTAGGAAAGCAAGTCCAGGGAGTAGTCTCCTTCCAACAGCAGGATAAAAATGAAAACCACCATTTAATCTTCATTTACTTTTTACTTATTAACCTAACCCAGTACTTTCTTACTTCAACGTTCTTCCCAAACTCCTTGTAGCTCCCTTTAGCAGTTTCTTCTCTAAGCCTACCATCTTCCTCCAAATTCTGTCATTAAAAAAAATCCATCCTGCAGCAATAGAAGCCTTGAGGCTTGAGCCAAGCAAATCTCAAAAAGTATTATGTATTTTGCCTCTTCTATTCAGTTTCTATTATTTTTTACAAATAGAATCATACTCCCAAATTTTTATCTTTCTGCAGACTTTTGTCATTCATTACACTTTTAAGGTACCAAGTAAAGATGCAAACTCAGATCTATCAGATCCCATGAAGCCCTTATACTGTATTCAGTATCAAATTATACATAAGTAACTTCAATAAATTTGTATGAAGTAAAGTATCATACATCTGAAGTAGTTATACTTTTAAACATTAATTTTTTGATGATGTTAAAATTTCTAAACTACAAATTAAAGATCATTCAACACTAGTGTCACTTTTGGTGAAATGAAACTAAATAGCAAAATGTCTAGGTCAAAGCCAACAGTCTTCATTTTGCATTATAATTAGCTTACTTCTTACTACAAGGTACCACCTCAATAATAAATTACTCAATAGGAATAATACACATTAGCTAAACCATATAATAACTAAATTAGCAAATAAACCTGCTTGGATACCCAAAGTTAGCTGTGTACACCAAGTAGCAATTTGGTCATTTCTCTAAGATTACTTAATATGTCAAAGGTACCAAAGCAATGATGTATAACCACTTCAAATAGGGTGTCAGAGTAAACAATAAAGCACAAAATTTTTTAAATACTTGCAATTGAAAACAGGTTTCTTAGCAAAAAGTAAGTGGAGAAATAAAGTTTGTGGATCTGATTTCTCTGACAGAAGAATCAAAGAATAAAATACAGACGCTAAGAAGTAAAAATATTCTCCCTCATACATGTACTCCCTAAGAGGAGTAAAAGTATGTTTATACTTGCAAGAAATTATAAGCAAAGCAACAAACAGTAATTCAGCCAGTACCATTTCTTAATCTAGGACTAAGTCTTTTTTTTTTTTTTTTTTTGGGTCCGGTCGTGGGGCCTTGAACTCTGGGCCTGGGCGCTGTCCCTGAGCTCTTCAGCTCAAGGCTAGCGCTCTACCACTTGAGCCACAGCGCCACTTCCGGCTTTTTCTTTTTGCTTACGTGGTGCTGAGGAATCGAACCCAGGGCCTTGAGCATGCAAGGCAAGCGCTCTACCACTGAGCCACCTTCCCAGCCCCAGGACTAAGTCTTAATTCATCTCACACTCTCATTGAAAACACTGTTGAAGCTATTAAGTTACAAGGTCCAAATTTGCTATTTCCCTGCTATTCAGATCACTATAACCTTCAGCCCAGTATGAGGTTTAAGATTCTGCTTGTTTCTCTCCTGCAATCAAACTTCAATTTCCTTGATCTTTGAGAGACAAAATCAACATTCCTTTTCCCTAATGCTTAAAATAAATCTTCTAAACCTCAGCTTAACTTTTAAAATCAATGTAAAGGTAAAAACAGAAGAATTTAGTAGAATAATTAGCTAACAAAAAAAATGCTATTTAAATTCATTAACACTACAAATCAGTGAATTTCTATTATTGGCAAGGATAAAAGTATTACCAAGTATGTCAGGTGCTGGTAGCTCACACCTTTAGTCCTACCTACTCAATAATCTAAGTTCTGGGGACTGCAGTTCAAAGCTAGCCCAGACAGAAAAGACTGTGAGACTTTCATTTCAAATTGATCACCAAAAGGCCACAAATGGAACTGTGGCTCAAGTGGTAGCCCACTTGCACTGAATGAAAAAATTCAGGGACAGCACTCGGTTCCTAAGTTCAATTTACAGTACTGACACGCGCACACAAACACACACACAAAGGTGCACAGTGGAAATTTTCTTAAGCTGAATTAGTAGTCTCTATGACAATTAAGATGTCATTAAAAAAAGAGAAAATTAGTAAATACCTGAACTGAAGTGGCTGACTCCTGTAAATGGCCACTAGCAACTGTTCCTTTAGAAACTGCTAAAGGGACACTGTGCGTCTTAGAGGTTCCCAGAATATCAGTATTTTCATCTGTCCTATGTGACTGCCAGACTTCTTTTCGATGATGAGATTCGGTAGCTTGCTGATCTCCAAAAGCAGCCCAAGAACAACCATCTTTCTGTTCATCCTCAAAAGCATTCCAGCCTACAACTTGGCTAGGACCAGCTGAACTGAAGTCTGCAAAATCATCAGAGTCTTGAAAAGCACTGCTGTCATCCTGAATATTTGGCACACCATCAAAATCTCCAAACTCGCCATCTTGCTCATTTTTCAGTTTTGAAACAGGTTCAGTGCCTGTTCCACTAGATTTTCTTGCCAATTGACATTCCTCTGATAAACCATCAGAAGTCTGTTTTGGGTTGGACTCAGTAAATACCATTTCCTCTTGGCAAGAAACAGCATTTGTATCCTCAAATTCTCCAAACTCATCTCCTGGTTCACTAAAATGTGGAAAGTGCTCTGAAGACTCTTCAAAAGTGACATCGCTCATGGAATCTTGAGTACCAGCAACAAAAGGTGGAGTAGTGCCACTGGCTGTGCCAAAGTCACCAAATTCATCTTCATTTGTATCATTGCAAGTCACAAAGTCGTTACTACTATCATCATTTTTTATACTTACAGATTCATCCAAAACATTTTCTTCAGTGAGATCAATGTGAGGGCTTTGGGAATTAGTAAACTTGCTATTTTCTTCTTTGGAAGAACTAACTTCATCAGCATCAGAAGTTTTACTAGAATCCATGCATAGGTCAGTACTTTTAGAAGTAAACAAATCGAGGTTTTCCTCAGTTTTACATTGTTCTCTCCTAATGGCATCTGAATTATCAGCTGAATCTCCCAAGTTCCAAGTCTCTAATTGAATACTTGAATTAAAAAAATCATCCCTTTGCAGTGTTAGAAGGTCTTTTTTCCCAACACTGAAACCTCTATCAGTCACTTTACAGGTTTCTGAACCACAAACTTGCTCTTCTTCCGTGTCTCCTTTATCATCAAACCTTCTAACCAAAGGCATTTCTTTTACAGAATTAAGTTCATTGACTCTGTTAATTTTGTTGTTTTCCTGAACTGTTACTGCATCTCGATCATTTAAAATTGCACATCCCATTTCTTCTAATTGTATCCTTTCCTTTTTGGAAAATGTGGCAAAATCTGCAAACTCCTCAGCAGAATTAGGTGCAGAGTCTACACTGTACTCAGTACTAAGAGGCTTCCTTCCCTTTGAATTAACTACATTGTCCAGATCATCTGTTCCCTGAGGATTTACAGTTTCCAACCCTGCAAATCCATTTGTTAGAATCTCCAGACAAGGAGGTTTTTCACCATTGCAGCTCTCTAACTGTTTGTTTTGATGAACAATGTTCGTATCAGTTCTAAAATCTCCTGGAGAGAAACTTGCAGATGTCCCAACATTTTGTCTCTGTTCTACTTTATTTAAATCTCTTGGACTTTCCATACCATCAATGGAAGCATCTGAAGTTTTAAAAGAAATTATTTCATTGCTGGTGGTAGAAAGTAAAACATCAGACTGTCCTTTCATAGGATTAGGAGGTTCAGCAGTGATATCCTTATCATTACCATTCTTAATGGACTTAAAGCTTGTAAGGCTATCTACATTTTCTGAGAAATCATGAATTGGCATAAAATGGTTTGAAGGTATAAACTCTTCCTTGGGACGAGTATAATCTGGTGCATCAAAGTCAACAAACCCTATATCAGAAGGGCTAACTTCGGAAAATCCACCAAATTCCCCAAATTCATCATCATCATCATCCTCTGCTCCATTGTCGAGTGGTGGGGGGGATGAAGAGTACATTCGAATGATGTCTGGCTCCATTGTTTACTTGCTTGCAAATAATTAATTAACACCTATAAAAAAATAGATTAACCATAATATAATCTTTCAGCATTCTTTCAAAGCAATTTTAAAACAAGGCAGATTAATAGTTCACTGTACTATATTTAAAACATTTTTCATTTAGATAACTTTACTGAAAAAAAAGGTTTTATCTGTTATAGTGTATATAACATTATCAAAGCCATTCATATTATATCAATGAAATTGGAAATTACAGAAAATCTTAAACATACATTTACAAAAGCACAACAATAAAATTTTCTCTCAGGTACATGCTTATTCTGTGAAATTTTCTTTCAAATCACTGGGGACTCAGTGTTAGCCTTAAGGATTTGTATTCATTATTAATATTTGTCACAAAAAGTTTTCTAGTAACTGTTACAACTATGTTCTTCACTTTGCTTTTCAACATTTATTTCTCTCTATAGATGTTTGACTTAGGATAACCTATACCTTGATAAACACCTAAGTTAAAATGATCATAAAATGAAAATGCATTTGAAATATTTAACCTAATGAATTCCTTAGCTCAATAACATAGTATACGGTTGTGCAAATATGTAAAAACTCTATGTACTTATTTACCCTCATGATCACATGCCATTGGGAGCTGCAGCTTAATGTTCTTAAGAGTATCCTACTGCATATCACTAAAGCAGGATAAGATCAACATTCAGGATAAGATCTAAATTCATATTGCTTCCACACTCTTGTAACGTTGAATAAATTAATGAAGACAATGCAGGATATGAAAAAGCACTTCAATAAAGAGAAATTTCCACAAAAAGACCAAGAAATGAAAATCTCAATAAATCAAACAAAATGAACAAAAAGTTGCTATTTTCACCAATAAACTAGATAAAACAGAAACAAGCATATATGGTATTTAAAGATAATGGATGAATTATCACACTCAAATAGCAATAAAGAAAAAAAATTGTGAATGGGACATTTAAAATCTATGTGACATGATTTGAAGACCAAAGGTAAATCAATCATGAAAACAGAAGATTTCTCAGTAGAAAATCTAAAGTTAATGAGGGCATGGGATGATGCTATTTCAAGTACTAGAGAAAGTAACTGCCAACCTAAATTATTATATCAAAATTATCTTTCAGATTGAAGGAGTAATAAAGGCCTTCAAATATAAACATAAACCAGTATTATGGAAGATACTTAAAAGAATCCTACATATAGCAAAAGAAGCAAGATAGATACAAAATCACAAGGAATAAATCTTGCTAGAAGAGCAGATAAGCACATGAGAATTAGAAGAGTCAAATATAATTAATTTAGCAAGTCATCAACCTCTAAGATAAATATCAAGACCCAACAATATGCTGCCTGCAAGAAATTCACCTCATCAGTAAAAGCAACCACAAACCAAATGATAGGATGAATAATGATAGTACAAGCAAGTAGGATCTGAAAGCAAGTGTTATAAATATGCTCTCCAAGAACCACTGTAGTCACAACAATAGACATGAAAATAAAGAATTACCTCAGGAAGGCAAAACTTACTTCTGCAGAAGGGTGAACCATCATAAAGATCTGGCAAGTAAGCACAGTGCAGGCAGGCTGCTTTGGTATTTATTCTTAAGGCAGAAGGCCCTTCAGACTGACTGAACTCAGGTTTACAATCTGCTCATGACTGGCTAGTTTGAATAGGGTAAGATGTATTTATATAAGGTGTATATTAAGACTTTGAAATAAGATTAAGAGTACTACAATTAACCTCAAAACATAACCATACCCTGGGTTATTTCTTGAACAATCTAAGATGTGTCTTCTGAGGAATGTCTTAATTCTACCTTGGAAAAATCAGTTAAGACAGAATTTTACATTTCAAAAATCTTACCTTATCCCAAAGTAGGAACTTTTAAGCAACATACTTTGATAGATAAGGCAGTTTCTTATATCAGTAGCAGCTCCAATATCTGATTAAAAGACAAAATCAGCCAGAAAAGACAAAGTTACAAAATTTTGATAAGTGCAACAATCTACCAAGTAGCTATAAGTGTAAATATATATGCCAGACTGCAAGAGTATCACATTTTACAAAATAAATACTACGGTATACAAAATGAAAGACAGGCCAAAGTAATAATACCGGATGCCTTCAACACCCTATTTTCACCAACAGATCATATGGAATTCCCACCCATAAAAATCAACAAAGAAAAACTAGAGTTTTGTTATAGATCAATTGTACAAATAACAAGTGACTTTTTTCATATGTGGGACATAAAACAAGTACAAAAATCCTAAAATGATATTTTTCCATCTTATCAGATTATAGTGGAATGAAACTAGAATCAACAGATAGCCAGATGTTTGTGGCTCATGGCTATAATCCTAGTTATCCAGGAGACTGAGATCTGAGGATCATAGTTCAATGCCAGCCCAGACAAAAAAGTCCAGGAGATTGTTATCTTCAATTAACCAGGAAAAAAAAAAGGAAGTGGAGGAGTAGCTTGTGGCAGAGTGCCAACCTTAAGGAAAAAAAAAAAAAAAAGAAGCCAAGTGCAGGTGGCTCATGCATGTAATCCTAGCTACTTAGGAGGCTGAGATCTGAGGATCACAGTTCAAAGCCAGTGTGGGCAGGAAAAGTCAATGAGACCCTTATCTACAATAAACCACCAGAAAAACCAAAGTGGCTCTGTGGCTCAAATGGTAGAGCACTAGCCTTGATTTGAAGAGGTGAAGGGCAGTGAAAAAAAAAAAGACTTCTCAAATAACCCAATGATGTATATTTCAAGGTTTTAGAAAAACAAGAACAAGCCAAACCCAAGATCAATAGAAGACATAATAAAAATCTGCATTAAAATAAGTGATAAACCCAGAAAACGATACAAAGATTCAGTGAAACAAAGCCATGGTTCTTTGAAAAGATAAAACTGACAAAAAAGGGATACATATATGAAAGAAGGAAGTAAAATTATACTTATTGCAGATATGATTCTTTACCTAGAAAACACTAAAGATTTACCAAAACAAATTACAAGAAAAGGCAAGGCCAAATAAATAAAACCTGAGGTGAAAAAAGCAGACAGTACCACAGACAGCATTAAAATCATAGGGATATTTTGAAGAATTATATGCCAATAAATTGGAAAATCTAGAAGTAGACATATTTCTAGACACATGTGACCTACCAAAAGAGAAACAAGATGATACAAAATATCTATAATAACAAGCAATGAGATTCTGTCTCTCAACAAAGAAAAAATGAGGACTAGAAAGACTCATAGTTGAACTCTATCAAGTTTTAAAATAAACTATTCCACAAAACAAAGACAGGAATACTTCCTAACTCATTTTATGAAGCTATTATTACCCTGATACCAAAGCCTGGTGAGGGTAGAACAAACACAAAAATCAGACCTATATCCTTGATTAAAATAGATTAAAATACTTACAAATTGGATTCAACAACCTACTAAAGATATCACACATCATGATAAAGCTAGTTTCATTCTATGGATGCAAGGATAGTTCAACATATGGAAATTAAAAAACATAACACAATATATAAATGAAATCAAATAAAAAAATCAAGGACAAAAGAAAGACAAATGAACTTGAACTTTGACTTTTCTTTTTTCTATTGGAAAAAGCCTTTAGTAAAATCCACCATTCTTTGCTATGAAAATCCTCAATAAACTAGGTATAATACCTAAAGATATAAAAGCAACTTATTGCAAATTCATAGCTAATACCATCATGACTGAGAAAACTAAAAGCAGAAAAATGATAAGGCATCCACAGTCACTATTCTTACTCAAAATATTACTTGAAATTTTAGCCCAAACAATCTTGCATGAGAACGAAAAAAGACACAAACATAAAAGGAGAAAGTAAAATTATGTCTAGTACAGATAAGATTCTATACTTGGAAAACCCTAAAGACTCTTAAAAGTCTCTTAGAACTGATGAACAAATTCAGCGGTAGCAGGATACAAAGTCAACATAAAATCAACAAAACCAGTAGCTTTCCTGTATACCAATAATGAACCAAGAAAGGAATCAGGAAAACAGTCCCATTCACACCCTCAAAAAACAAAGCCAAAACAAAACCTGAGGAAAACATCTGTAACCAAGGAGGTGAAAGACCTCCACGATGAAATTTACAAAATAATGAAGAAAGATATTAAAGATGACACTCAAAGATAAAAAGATCTTCCATGCTCATGAATAGGGAGAAATCATTTTAATTAAGTGGCATATACCCAAAATGATCTACATATTTAACACAATCCTAACAGTTTTCACAGATCTAGGGAGAACCTCCCCCCTAAAATTCACAAAAGACCTCTAATAGCCAAATCAATCTTGATAGGGAATGGGGGGAATTGCAATGCTGGAACCATAATACCAGATTTCAAAATGTACTACAGGGCCAATGAAATAGTGAGTGCAGCTATAAAGCCATGTGGGGGAGGAATAAGGGAGGTGGAAGAGGGAAGGGATAGTAAAAAAAAACCAAAGGTGGGGGTAACAATGCTCAACAAGAAATTTACTCATTACTTTACTTAGGTAACTGTAACCTCTCTGTACAGCATCTTTACAAGAAAACAAAAAGTTAAAAAGAAAACACTATAGATTAAAAAAAAACCCATGCATCTATCAGCAGATTCTAAACAAAGCTGTCAAAATCATACATTGGACAAAAAGCCTTCCTTCCCAAAGTCCTGGAAAAACTGTATAACCATATGTAGAAGATTGAAAGTAGGTTCCTATCTGTACAAAATATATACTTGATGTGGCTCAGTGGTAGAGTGCTTGCCTTCCATGCATGAGGCCCTGGGTTCGATTCCTCAGCACCACATAAACAAAAAGCCTGAAGTGGTGTCGTGGCTCACGTGGTAGCATGCTAGCCTTGAGCTGAAGAGATCAGGGACAGCGCCCAGGCCCAGAGTTCAAGCCCTACGACCGACAAAAAAAGAAGGAACAAAATATATACTTGAAATGGACCAAAGATCTCAATATAATAATCCCAAACTTTGAAAGTACTAGAAGAAAACATAGGAGAAACCTATCTATCTATCTATCTATCTATCTATCTATCTATCTATCTATCTATCTATCTGTCTGAACTGAATCAAATTGAAAAATCTCTGTACAACAAATGAAACAATAGAGTGAAGAAGCAGAAATGAACAATGAATATCTGGCAAAGGCCAGATATTCTTTGGCAGAGGCCTAATATTCAAAATATATGATGAACTCAAGAACAACAACAACAAAACAAACCAAGTAATCCAACTGAAATAGTAAATGGTCTGAACAAATACTTCTCAGAAGCGCCACCAATGGCGGGGCTCTGGTGGCTCAAGTCTGTAATACTCAGGAGGCTGAGATATGAGGATTGTGGTTCAAAGCCAGCCCAGGCCAAAAAAAAAAAAAAAAAAGGCCCCAAGAAACTCTTTATTTCTAATTAACTGGAAGTAGAGCCGTGGTGCAAAGTGGTAGAGCGCTAGCCTTGAGCAAAAGAGGTTGGGGACAGCACCCCGGCACTGAGTTCCAGCCCACAACCACCACCACCAACAAAAAAGTAGTGCAAATGGCTAATAAATACATGAAAAAATGTTCAGTACCTTTAGCCATGAGAATCAAAAGTACATGTCATCCCTCTCAGGATAGCCACTGTGGAAAACACAATAGAGGTTGCTCAGAAAACTAACTAGAACTACCATGTAATTTAATTGACTGGTCCTGGGTAGATACTTCAAAGAAATAAAAACAGCTTACAGTAGAGATCTCTGCCCACCTATGTTTATTGCACTGTTTACAACACTCTTCCCCTAATTATGAAGTTTCTGTTATTTAAAAACACCATGCCGCCGCCGCCGCCGCCGCCGCCGCCGGGCGCTGGTGGCTCACGCCTGTAATCCTAGCTATTCAAGAGGCTGAGATCTGAGAATCACAGCTCAAAGCCAGCCCAGGCAAGAAAGTCTGTGAGACTCTTATCTCCAATTAACCACCAGAAAACCCAAAGTGGCACTGTGGCTCAAGTGGTAGAGTGCTAGCCTTGAGCTGAAGAGCTGAGGGACAGCACCCAGGCCCAGAGTTCAAGCCCCATGACCGACAAAAACAAAACCAAAAACAAACAAAAAAACACCGTGCCACTGTCAGTCAAAATTTTGAGAAGGGCCCCTTACAAATATTGCTGGTAAGAGTGCAAATAATTACAAGGTTTCTAGAACAAAACATAACTATACTATGTAAACAGCGCTATCCTATATAAACATGAAACAAAATGTTCCAAAGAAAGCATTTAAGGAAATTACAATATCCTAGCAATAAGATATACAGCTATTAAGGGTGTGATTTTTTCCCAAAAATTTAAAAATCACTCATAATGATGGTGTATGCCAAAAACACAAAAAGCAGCTTGAAGGGGTTTTTACTAGCCAAATCAGGAACAATTTAAGCACACACACAAAACAGATAACCTTTTTAATGAGTACTCACAGGTTTAAAAATGTAAGGAATAAAATGAAAATTAGAAACGGAATCGAATATTTATATAGTTTCAAAAGGCCTCTGTAAAATATACTTAATTAGAATGGGAAAATATTACTCTACAATGCTAAAGCCTGACTCTATTCTTACCAAGGGATTAACATGAATATCATTAGTAATGAGAACATGCAATTCATGTACCACTTGAGGAGATGCAGTGAGCACATGAGATGGAAAGAGAATCAGAATCATTTGTGAAATATTTTAACAAAGAACTTGTCTTTGTGTTTGTGTGTAGTTTTGTCCAAATGTATTCCTTATACAGATTGTTTGCCACCACTATCAATATACGGAACTCTCCTCTTCTGTCCTCCATCCTTGCTCAATCTGCTTTCCACTTTCCACTTTCTGTTTTGTGATTTCAAAAGTTACGTACATGAAATCATATGGCAGATAAACCCTTTAAAGTTGACTTTTGTCACTCAGTATCAGGCCTCTGAGGTCTACTCTAGTTGCTGCATATACCCATAGTCAGTCCTCTCTACTGCTGAGTAATGTTTCACTGAATAGATGCACTAGATTGTTCAACCATTTATCCCTTAAAGAACACCTGCTTTGTTTCTAGTGCTTTACTATGATAAATAGCATTGTAACAAAGATAGTAAGAATGTTCAGATATAGGCATTTGTGTAAATCTAAGTAGTCATTTCCCTGGGATAAATGCCCAAGGGAATGACTTGTAGGAATCTGTAAGTGCATATTTAGTCACAAAAAGTTGCTAAACTATTTTCCAGAGTCACTGTGTCATTTTATATGTCCATAATAACTAAGTAGAAAGAACTATGTATGATGTTGTTCTCTAACAGAATCTGTGTGTAGTTAAACTGCTTTTTCCAAAACCTCTGATTGTCTTAAAAGTGAAAGAATTTATTGGCTCAGGGCCTATTTCAAAATTAGCTGTAAACGCAATACAAAGACATGAATCAAGAAATCTGTAATGAAGGCAAAAACACAGGAAGTAGTTTCTCTTTCTGTCACACCTTTGCAAGGTGCTCTATTTTCCCTTTCATGCTTCTCAATCCTGTGTCCTATTGATAGGAAGAACACTGGCTGCTGTATGTTCTCTAGCAGATGTTGAAGCAGTGGTTGACTCTGGTTCAACTTACCCTTCAGAAACCGTCAGAAAATACATGCCACTGCAGGTTCTGCCAACCAGGAATCTCAGGACTTTCCAGAAAATTCTCATGTACAGGCCAACTCTACTTAAAAGTAGCTTTATGATAATTAATGTTATTACTTGTATAATGAATTTATAAATTAAGTTTGACTTAGATTATTTACTTTCTTTTGAACACAGAAAATATGGGTTTTAAATACTTCTATTTAAGATGAACTCTTTAAAAGAGAGTTGTAAGGAATAGATAAGCTACTTTAATAATGTGCCTGGCATACAACAAACCCAGTCATTGTTCCTCATCTTTTGGAATGAAGTACTTAATCCACACCAAAAGGTATGCCCATCCTGGGGGGGGAGGGGAGTGAGGGGGAAGGGATGGGGTGAGAGAGTGTGTGTGTGAGAGAGAGAGAGAGAGAGAGAGAGAGAGAGAGAGAGAGAGAGAGAGAGAGAGAGCCAGAGGGAGTGCCAGGGTTGTGTTTAACTTGCTATTTCTATGTCTGCTTAGTCCAAGATCTGTTAAAAGGGAGTAAACAAGTAATAGGCCCATTGTCTTGGTAGCTAGGGAACATTCAAGCCACAATAAATACAAATATTTGGCACAAGGGTCTCATTACTGGGTAATAGAGTATGCTAAATAAATCAGAGCAGAGTACTTTGAAGATTTGTTCATGGAGAATTCATAGACTTGTTAAGATGACAAGAGACAATGTAAGTCAGAGAAACAGTTTATAAGTCCAGTAGCCATCAGTAATAGACTTGAAGCCTGTGCCAAATTAGCAGTCATGGCAACAGAGCACAGTATGTGTAAAGGTGATTCAATATTAATCTTTCACCAGAAGAGAAGCTGCACTTGAAATGGCCCTGAAAAAGAAGAGATGATGTGTCTGCAGGCTGGATGGAAGCTCTTGAGTCAAGAGGCAAGATGGGCTTAGGAAGGTGAAGGAAAGAAAGAAGGAATGGAGCCAACTGTTAGCTGAGATTTTTTTTTTCCAGTTAAAAATAGGATCTCAGCTGGGCACCAGTGGCTCATGTAATCCTAGCTACTCAGGAGGCTGAGATCTGAGGATTGTGGTTTGAAGCCAGCCAGGGAAGGAAACAAGGAGGCTATTATCTCCAATAAACTACTCAAAAAAGGCAGAAGTGATGCTGTGACTTGCCTTGAGCAAAAGAAGCTCAGGGATAGCACACAAGCTCAGAGTTCAAGCCCCTGAACTGGAAAAAAACAAAAAACAGTAACAACAACAACAACAAATAGGTTCTCAAGGAGAACAAAGTTAGGCTGGTAGAACACCTGCATAACAAATTTGAGGCCCTGAGTTCAAACCCCAATTCTGCTAAAGGGTGGTGGGTAGAAAACAAAATGAGGAACTTAAATTATCAGATAACAAAACTTGGTTTAAAGTCACATCCTATACTAATAAAAATGCCTACCGCTGTATAATATGGAAAGGATGGATTTTTCAAGCATAATTCACTCACTGAATATATACATGGAAGACAAAACATTTTGATTCTACTTACCCTTTTACATAAAAATGAGCCTAAATAGATCATAGGCCTAAATGTGAAAAATAAAAGTCTTCTAGAGAAAGAAATTATTGTAGTGATCATGAGGGAAAAAATATTTCAAACAAGAAACAGGAAGCACTAAATAGACTGATAAATTGGACATCAAAATTTTCTTCCTATCAAAAAGATGCTATTAAAATAGTGACAAGGCAAGCTGTAACCTGGGAAAAGCTACTTGCAATACCAGTCATTGTTAAGAAACTTGTATACATAATACATAAAGAATTCCTATAGGGGGGCTGGGAAGGTGGCTCAGTGGTAGATCGCTTGCCTTGCATGCTCGAGGCCCTCGGTTCGATTCTCCAGCACTACATAAACAAAAAGAAAAAAGCCGGAAGTGGCACTGTGGCTCAAGTGGTAGAGCACTAGCCTTGAGCTGAAGAGCTGAGGGACAGTGCCCAGGCCCAGAGTTCAGGCCCCACTACTGGACCAAAAAAAAGAATTCCTATAGGCTAATGTGAGACAAGCCAAGAGAAAAAAAAGCCAAAGCCTGAACAGGTATTTAAAAAGAGAATATATCTAAATGTCCAATAAACATATGAAAAGTCATCAGAGAAATGCTCACTAAAACTATGTGAAGAGGCAGGACTGGTGGCTCATGCCTCACTTGGGTGGCTTATCCTGGCCCTTTGGGAGGCTGAAGTTCCAGGCTGGCCTAAGATATATATTAAGACCACATTCTACCCATTAGGATGGCTAACATTAAAACTAAATCATTCTTATCAGAATCACTTTGGCTAGGAACAACTGTAATTCTCATACTTTATTGATGAGGGTGTATCTAGAAAACTGTTTCACAGTAACTATTAAAACTATACCAAACTTGAGCTGGGGGCTCACACCTGTAAGCCAGTTAGAAAGGTCATATATGAAGTTTGAAGCTAGCCTGGGCAAGAAAATCTGTGGGGCTCTTATCTCCAATTAACCATCAAAAAGCTGGAATTGGAGCTGTGGCTCAAGTGGCAGAGTCTGGCTAAAGTGGAAAAGTGCCTGTCTGGCAAGCACAAGACCTAGAGTTCAAACTCCAGCACTGCAAAAAAAAGCCTGGGTGGAATCAAAAGTATATAGTCCCTACATATTCCTCAACGATATAGTCAGTCCCTGCTCTGTCCTATCCTTTCTTATCTACACTCAGGTATTATCTAACCAAAAATCTTGGGGCTCCTATTTGGTGGTGCTATTTGTATCTCTTAAGTAAAAGCCCTCTAGGAATCTCCCAGAATCAAACACTTTGTAGTTAACTTGTCCTTCCTGGTAAGCTAAACACTTGCTTAACACTTAACTTGCAGGAGAAACCCCCATTCTTTATGGAGAACCAGTCCAGCTTAATCAATGTATATATATATCACATTTCAAGGCCCAACAGGCAGACCTAGACAATACAATCTAGCTTTACCAGGACTCCTCACTCCAAACTTACTTTATAGAAACTGAGTTGGGGACTAGAGGAGAACAAAAACAAGAAAGTTAGTGATAAGGGAAAAGAAAGACAACTTTATGGGGCTGGGAAGGTGGCTCAGTGGTAGAGTGCTTGCCTTGCATGCATGAGGCCCTGGGTTCCATTCCTCAGCACCACATAAGAAAAAAGCTGGAAGTAGTGCTGTGGCTCAAGTGGTAGAGCGCTAGGCTTGAGCTGAAGAGCTGAGGGACACGGCCCAGGCCCAGAGTTCAAGCCCCACGACCGGACCCCCCGCTCCCCCCAAAGACAACTTTATATTTATCTGCCTGACTCTGATAGTAAACCATAGTAACAAGGTATATTTAATGGATCACACATTCAAAAATGTTTTAAAATCACAGTCTAAAAATTAAACCAAACAAAAAAACTCCCCTTCATTTTAGAAAAATAAATTAAAATGTTATATAAGCAATTAAAAAATGGAACAATTAAGTTCAAATTCTTCATAATCTTTACTGTAGTACCAGAAATATTACTGTAATATCTGTATGGTAATTTCAAAATGATGTCAAAACCCTCTGTCAATGCATCTGCCCATCTAGCCTACATTTCTACTTTGTTTACTATGTCTTAAAGAAAGACCATAGGGAACCCTAATGCATTGTTGGTGGGAGTGTAAACGTGTTCAGCCACTTTGGAAAGTAGTATGGAGGTTCCTCAAAAGACTCCACATAGAGCTCCCCTATGACCCAGCAATCCCACTTTTGGGCATTTACCCACACAATCACAAACTAAGCTATTCGAAAGCTATCAGCACAACTGTTTATAACAGCATTATTTATCATAGCTAAGATAGGGAACCAACCCAGATGCCCCTAGGTAGATGAATGGATCAAGAAAATGTGGTATATTTATAAAATGGAATTCTGTGCCTCCATCAGAAAGAATGACATTGCCCCATTTGTTAGGAAATGGAAAGACTTAGAAAAAACTATATTAAGTGAAGTAAGCCAGGCCAAAAGAAACATAGTTCCCATGGTTTCCATTATTTGAAATAAGTAGTATAAGTCTAGGACAAGCAGAAAAGGTCAAAAGCTATGGACATATGACCATATAAGATGATGTTAAGTGAAATGAACCCCAAGATAGGGACACAAGTGGTTTTTGCTTTCTTGCTATTGTTTTTGTTGTTGTTGTTTTTTGGGTGTGTGGGGGGGAGTCCTGTCGTGGGGCCTGAACTCTGGGCCTGGGCGCTGTCCCTCAGCTCTTCAGCTCAAGGCTAGAGCTCTACCACTTGAGCCACAGCGCCACTTCTGGCTTTTTTCTTTTTGCTTATGTGGTGTTATGGAATCGAACCCAGAGCCTCAAGCATGCAAGGCAAGCGATCTACCACTAAGCCACCTTCCCAGCCCCTCTTGCTATTGTTTTTAACGTATTTAAAACGTACTATGTGATTTTTTTTTCTCTGTATGTTCTTCCCCACAGTATAATCCCTGTTTTCAATGTATTTGATGTCCGTGCCCTGAATTTTTCTAATTTGGGGAGGGGAAGGGAAATAACAAAATGCTTAAATAAGGTTGACCCATCGTAACAATGAAATGTACAAGACACTATGTTGAAAATGAACTTTACAACTTGGGGGTGGGGGGGGGAGGAAAGGGATGGTAGGGGGAAAACAAAGGAGGAGGTAACAATGCTTGATAGGAAATGTACTCATTACCTTACTCATGTAACTGTAACCCCTCTGTACAGTATTTTTACAATAAAAAACTATAAAAAGACCATAATATCATTTATGATATTTATATAAGGCTTTTACATTTATTCTATACTACTTTTACCAGTTTGCCCAGGATAGGTAATGAGTGGTCTTTACTCAGCACTAGAGATTTCATTATCACCACAATCAGTAACTCAATCTTTTAATCCATCTAAAATACAATAAATTCATTACTACCAGTGATTGTACAGTCAGTAATCATATTTTTTCTAGTGTAAATAACAGACAAAAAGGCATATATTCATTTGCAGCTTTTTAGGATTATACGCCAATAAACTCAAGGAAGATCAAAGCAACCATTAGCTAATCAAATTTTGATAACTGACTTCAAACATTACAGAAATGATTGGTAGCAAATATTAGAATTATAATTTCCCCCAAAAGGTTTCCAAGTTTTTCATAAGATTTGACATGTGGAAGGAAAAAAATGACTTTTACAAGATGAAGAAAGTATAATAGAACAATGCCAAGAAACCAATCTTTTTCAAAATTATTGTACATAGTAGCAAATATGTACAAATGAAAACAAGACCAAAATATCTTTATACCTAAATTGATCATCCTAAAAAGGTAGACTGACAAAAGGGACAACAAAAGTTTGCTTTCCTGGTTTTCATATCAGTAAGGATAATTCACAATGGTACAAATATCACATACATACCATCAATTATATGAGCAGCTACACATACTTACCCTTCAGGTTTGAATTACCTAATAAGAGTTATCATTTTAGAAGTTAGTTTTTAAAAAACTTATGAAAATTTCTTTGAACATTGTAAGTACATAAGTCTGTAATAATACATTAGTGATACTTGAGTAGTTTTGTGTAAAAATTAAACACAATACATTAATAAAATTAGATCCTAAATTGTCCTATCAACTGACTATAAGGTTTGCAAAAAGGAGACTACCATGTGGTTCAGGCAGAAAAGAGTTTATTGGGAGGAGAGCAAAATGTTGGCCCTCACAAGTTGGAAGGGGAGGGGGGGTGGGGAGAGGAGGGAAGAGGAAGGGAGCAGAGGAGGAAACTTGTGTTGAGAGGGATTATATAGGGAACTGTAGGGAGGAGGTGTGACCACAGCAGATGCAGAAGTGATCTCAGAATCTGGGAATCTCAGAACCTCTCACTGCCCAAAGGAGGCTTGAAAGGGCTGTTCAGTAAATGACCTCAGTGGATGATGAAGCGACCTCAAAGTCTGGGGTCCTTTCCTGACTCACAGTCAGGTGACTGACAGATGATAACTGGTTTCAAGCAGGTGATAAGGCCATGTGCTGTCTTTCAGGAAGAGGGGGGGGGTTCTCCTGGGCAGACCTAACACTGATCATATTTGAGAACTTGCTATTTTCCCTAAAAATGACTTCAATTTGAAATGGAACAAGTAACATGAGTTAGCTAATTACTGATAACAAGGGCAACAAAACAGAAGCAGCAGTGAGGACACATACATTAGCTCCTGGAAAGAGTTTTTTCTTCCCTGGGACTCTGTTTCATTTGTTTAACAAATAAATTAGCCACTATAATTTTCTACTCTCATATCCCTGAAACTACAATGAAATAAAATCTAAAGAGGCAGAAGAACTCTCTCAAATTTATGCCTACACACACACACACACACACACACACACACACACACACACCCCCTTGCTTACATCCACCATCTTGTCTTTAGAGAACACACACACACACACACACACACACACACACACACACACACACACACACACACACACACACACACACACACACACACACACACACACACACACACACACACACACACACACACACACACACACACACACACACACACACACACACACCCTTGCTTACATCCACCATCTTGTCTTTAGAGAATTCCTGGACCTTTTCTCTTTTTGTTCTCAATTGTGGTTCAGGGACTCTTCATGATCAATAATTCTTTCTCTTCAGCTAAAGGTGTTCAAGACTCTTGAACCCTCTAAACAAAAGATTTCCCTTTGTGCTCCTCTAGTGCCCCTCACTATAGAGTTTCTTAATCTCCCCACTCAGTCCTGAACTCTAGCATACTCTGGCTTTCACCCCATGACTTCATTGAAACTGCTCCTGTAAGTTCCTTGAGTTCAAGACTGAATGTTATGTGGCTAGGGCACAGGCTTCTGTGGCTGCTGCTGCATCTTCAGGGCCTAGCTCACAGTAGGACTGAATACATTATTGTTCTTGCATTTATTCTGACTGCTCTTGAATGTGTTCACTAACTCTGGTTTCAATGTTCCCACCAAATAAAGTTAGGAAACATACAAACCCAAGCTAAACGGGGCTAAAATGTGATGAATATGAAAGAAAATGAATGCAATTCTTTGTACTACAAGCTATCCAGAGGGGGGGAAAATATATTGAGAGAGGTGGTACTTTTTTAAAATTAATTAATTAATTAATTTTATTGTGAGAATACTGTACAGAGGGGTTACAATTACATGGGCAAGATAATGAGTACATTTCTTATCAAGCATTGTAGCCTCCTCCTTTGTTAAGAGGTGGTACTTTTTGAACAAGCTAGAGGAAAAAAAACTGAGGGAGGACAAAAATGTGTTAGAGTGTTTTTAACAGACCTAATTGCTTTGAAGCAATTTTTTAGCATAAATGGAGGTGTCAGTTCAAGATCCCAGACACCAGAGAGTGATGCTACTCTGGATAGCCCACCTAATTCCCCTTGTTCTCTTTTCTCTGCTCCCCCAGAAACTTTCTCTAGTACTCCATGAAAACTCCCACAGGAGGTTCTGCACTTAGCTGATACGAACAGTTGACATGTTTTAATTGTTTTTTCTGGTTATGTTTTAAATTAAAATTAAAACTTAATTTTAAATTAAAATTTCTTGCTATATGTTTCTAGACTGATGAGTTAAGCCTTAAGAGACCAGGATATTCCAAGAATTAAAAAAAAATCACAGAGATGTACAAGTTGTAATGTTGAAAAACAAACTTTATGGTTGGGCGAGGGGGAGGGGGGACAGTTGGGAAGGAATATGAAGGGGAAACAAAGGAGGAGGCAACAATTCTTGATAAGAAATGTACTCATTATCTTGCCCATGTAATTGTAACTTCTCTGTACAGTATTTTCACAATAAAAAAAATCACAAACTACTTTTTGGACTTTCAAAACTAAATACTGCAATTCTAACTAAAAAATGCACACATTGACAGCTGTTCTTTGGCAGTGCTGTTCTATATACAATTACAAACATCTGTCATAAGAGCAAGTCATCTTTTAGAAAAAAGAGTTATCTATTAAAGTTATAAAACTGCAACCTAATGTAGTTATAACTCAATTACCTGACTGACAGGTAATGAAGTAGCTAAAACTAATAAATATGGCCTTAAATATTGACTGTACAATAGCAGATTTACACCTAACTTTTCCCAAGTAATACTAGTTTCATTTTAATTTTTCCTCTGATCATCCATTAAAGATGATGTAGACACATGAGGAAACTAGAAAAAAAAAAGCAGGCTTAAATAAAATTATACACAAGTCACAGGTAAGAAACCACAATGACATTCTTGAAGGGATTATAAAACAAAGCTTTGTCAAGATCCAGGTGGACTCTGTACTGATAACTCCTTGCAAACTATGGAAAGAATTCCATGGCAAACAGATTTCTAGCCAGATGACCTTTTTAATGGTGCTTTTGCTTCATTTGTTTAAAGTTTTACTTTTCCCCAGGAGGTAGAAAGACTAAAGGCTAAAAGCAAAAAATAGAAAACACTTATTATTTGCAACCTACCAAATACTTTTGGTTAGACATGACTTGAGAATTAGCTTGTCATATGATGAAGAATCTTCCAATTCTGCCCCACATAATCCAAAGAATTCATCTTACATAGGACCCATATTTTTATATGTTTTTTATTGTAAAAATACTGTACAGAGGGGTTACAGTTACATGAGTTAAGTAATGAGTACATATCTTATGGAGCACTGTCACGTCCTTTGTTTTGCCTCTACCATCCCTTCCCTCCCTACCTCCCCAACTCCCCCCCCTATATTTTTTAAGTTTCATAAATCAGTATTTACTGAGTATATTCAGATTGTTTTTAGGTGGATTTCATTTTTACTTAGAAGTTGGTGATGACTCCCTAAACTGATATTAAAAACAGAAATAAGTCCTAGTCCAAAATATAAAAAAGTATTCTCTTTACTTTTCCAATTCCTCTAAATCAATGGCTGCTTCCAGCATAACAAGTGAACAGCTTCCTGATCTGAAGCTTACAATTAAGATGGTTATATTATTAACCAACTAATTTGCTAAAAGTTCTTTCTTTCTTTATAAGTATTTTTTTGTTTTAATATCTCAGGACCTCATTATTTCACGCCAAACCACTCTATTCTACTTGAAACTACTTTAGTCAAGATTTCTTCTTTGCTCCAGAGAAATACGTCACCTCTAAGCTGCTGTATATGTCTTCTCTTCTAGTCTTTGTGCAAAGAATCCATTTACTAAGCCTTTAAAACCCTCCCCAGGAATGATGTTTTCTATGAGGTCTGGAGAAATAAGATTACTTACAATTTTTTTTTTTTTTTTTTTTGGTCCAGTCGTGGGGCCTGAACTCGGGGCCTGGGCGCTGTCCCTCAGCTCTTCAGCTCAAGGCTAGCACTCTACCACTTGAGCCACAGAGCCACTCCTGGCTTTTTTTTTCTTTTTGCTTATGTGGTACTGAGGAATCGAACCCAGGGCCTCAGGCATGCAAGGCAAGCGCTCTACCACTGAGCCACCTTCCCAGCCCCAAGATTACTTACAATTATTGAGTTACTGTATGATACATACTACACAAGATGCTTACTCGTGGAAAGTAGGGCTCTAACATCTGCACTGGTGTTCTTTTCATTACGTCTTACTGCTTGTCAAGTTTATCTTCCTTCTTTTGTAAATTTAACAGAGCAAATCACATTATCTTTGCTTCCAAGTTTTTCTCCCATTTTATGCTCTAAAACCAATGGTTGTCAACTTTGAAGTTTGTGTGTGGGTGTGTGGGTGTGTGTCTTTAATAAACTAGGTAGACCTTGATATCTGTACATTAAAAACAGTTTACAAAGATGATACTATGGCTAGCTAAGGCTGAGAAATACTATGTTAAACTCCCAGGGAAGACAAAAATTTCTAAATTGAACTGGCAAAATTAATGATATAGCTAAATCAGTCAAACTACCTTTTAAAAACTGTTATGACAGCACACATATTGTTAAAAGTTTTGCTGCTTATATTTTTCTGAAAATATCATTAAGAAATTTAGTATTCTGGGGCTGGGAAGGTGGCTCAGTGGTAGAGTGCTTGCCTTGCATGCATGAGGCCCTGGGTTCGATTCCTCAGCACCACATAAGCAAAAAAGAAAAAAGCCAGAAGTGGCATTGTGGCTCAAGTGGTAGAGTGGTAGCCTTGAGCTGAAGAGCTGAGGGACAGCGCCCAGGCCCAGAGTGCAGGCCCCATGACCGGACCCAAAAAAAAAGAAAGAAAGAAAGAAAGAAATTTAGTATTCTTGAGATTCAAAATGCCAGCACCAGTGGCTCACGCTTATAATCCTAGCTACTCAGGAGGCTGAGATCTGAGGATCACAGTTCAAAGCCAGCTGGGACAGCAAAGTCCATGAGACTCTTATCTCCAATTAACCACCAGAAAACCAGAAGGGGTGCTGTGGCTAAAGTGGTAGAGCACTAGCCTTGAGCTGAAGAGCTGGGGGACAACACCCAGACCCAGAGTTCAAGCCCTACAACCAAAAGATAAATACATAAATAAATAAAGCATTCCCAACATAAAATTTTCAGTACTTTAAAGTCAACTGAGAAAATTTACTTAAAGGAATAAATGTAATTACTCTAACAACCCTTGAAATAAGAAGTAACTATTTCAGGTAACAGCCTAGATTTATGGGAAACTTTCTGAAATATTTAATTACTAGTACTAATCAGAGAGCCTATGACTTTCTTTTTGAAGATTTACATGATATGTGTATATGTGTAAATATATATAATTTAAAGGCCATAGTCTTATTTTAAAAAACCATGTTTAAAAACTAATCAGAGTTAGAAATGAACTTTGAGATGAATATATGAATAGTGACTAAAAAGCTCCTTCCACTTGCAGAAACCACTTATTGGTCATCTAACTGAAATGTCAGCTTTTTATTTAGGCATAACACATTGTATTTCAAGTAAATGTCTGAACCTAATGAGAAAGTTGTTTTCTCTGTTGCACATAATGTCTAGATGAATCCAAAACATGGGAACATGTACAAAGCAATGAATATTTAAATATTCTGCTTAGACTTCAGGCAGGACAAAGACTTGAATTTTAAAACTTGAAATCTCTGAGAGAGAGAGAGAGAGAGAGAGAGAGAGAGAGAGAGAGAGAGAGAGAGAGAGAGAGAGAGAGAGAGAGAGAGAGAGAGTGTGTGTACACATACACGCACCAGACCTGAACTTGATCGAAGGGCCTGAGTACTGTCCCTGGATTGGTTTTTTTTAAAAACTCAAGCTAGGGCTGGGAAGGTGCCTCAGTGGTAGAGCGCTTGCCTTGCATGCTCGAGGCCCTGGGTTCGATTCCTCAGCACCACATAAGCAAAAACAAAAAAGCCGGAAGTGGCGCTGTGGCTCAAGTGGTAGAGCGCTAGCCTTGAGCTGAAGAGCTGAGGGACAGCGCCCAGGCCCAGAGTTCAGGCCCCATGACCGGACCCAAAAAAAAAAAAACAAAAAAAAAAACTCAAGCTAGCACTCTATCTATCACTTGAGCCACAGCTCCAATTTTGGCCTTTTGGTGGTTAACTGGAGAAAAAAAACCAAAAACTTTTTTTTGTTCAGGCTAGCTTCAAATTGTGAGTCTCAGATCTCAGCCTCCTGAGTAGCTGGGATTAAAGATGTAGAGCCACCAATGTCCTGCCTGATTTTTTTTTTCTTTCTTTTTTTTCTTTTTCTTTCTTTTTTTGTTGGTCTTGGAGCTTGAACGCAGGGCTTCAGTGCTGTCTCCGAGCTTTTTCACTCAAGGATTATGCCCTACCTTTTTGAGCTACAGTGCCACTTCTGGTTTTCTGGTAGTTAAGTGGAGATAAGAGTTTCACCAACTTTCCTGCCTGGGCTGGTCTAACTGCGATCCTCAGATCTCAGCCTCCTGAGTAGCTGGGATTACAGACATGAGCTACCAACACTTAGCTAATTTTTTTTTTTAAAGAACAAAATTCAATTATAACAAGTTAAAAAAAATAGAAAAGCAAAAAAAAGAAGTCAGGTACAAGGCTGGGGAGGTGGCTCAGTGGTAGAGTGCTTGCCTTGCATGCATGACGCCCTGGGTTCAATTCCTCAGCACCATATAAGCACAAAGAGCCGGAAGTGGTGATGTAGCTCAAGTGGTAGAGCACTAGCCTTGAGCTGAAGAGCTAAGGGACAGCACCCAGGCCCAGAGTTCAGGCCCCACAACAGACCAAAAAAAAAAAAAAAGGTCAGATACTGGTGGCTCACATATGTAATCCTACCTACTCAGAAGACTGAGATCTAAGGATCATGGTTTGAAGGCAGCCCATGCAGGAAAGTCCATGAAACTCCAATTAACCACTAAAAAGCCAAAAGGGTATAGTGTTAGCCTTGAGCAAAAAAGCTCAGTCAGGAAGTGTCCAGGCCCTGAGTTCATATCTCAGGATTAGCATGCACTCATGCACATACACATACACACACACAAGATGAGCCAGGCACTGTGGCTAATACCTATAATCTTAGCTACTTGGGAGGTTAAGAATGGGAGGATCACATTTGAGACCAGCCCTGGCAGAAAAGTTCATAAAACCCTTTCTCAATCCACAGGTAGGTGCTATGGCATGCACTTATCATCTCAAGCTATATGTGAGGCTGACACTGAGAAGATCCAGGTGCCAGGCCAGCTCCAGCAGAAAAACCCTTGAGACTCCATCTCCACAGGGCAAAGCTGGAAGCTACAGCTCATGCCTCTGATCCCAGTTAAAATGGGAAGCTTTAAAGTCAGTGGGAAGTCTCAACATGGTGCCTAGTTGAGAAGCAGGAATAACCAGTGAAATCTAGGCTGAAGGCATGGCTCAGTGATATTGCACTGCCTAGGAAGTATGAGGCCCTGAGTTCCGGCCCTAATATTCCCGTACCCACCCACCCCACCCCACCCCAAAAAAGAGTTCAAATCTCTCACTCTCTTTTTACTGAGGTTTGAACTCAGGGCTTTGTACTAGCTAAGCAGGCACTCAACTACTTGAGCCTGCCAGACCTTCTTACTCTGATTATTTTGGAGATAAGGTTTTACTTTTTGCCTAGGCCATCGTGAACCTTCATTCTATTTATACGTCCTATTTTAGATGGGATGACAGTCTTGTCCTGTTGAGATGAGGTATTATGAACTTTTAGTTTTTTACTTTTTATATTTTCTTCTATTAGCATCAATTAGTTGTATAAGGGGGGTTACATTTTGACATGTACATGTACATTCACAATGTATCTTGGTTAGACTTACCCTCTCCATCAATCTCCTCCTTTCCCCAAGTCAATCTCGATAAGCTCCATTGTTCTGGTTTCACATATGCACAGAACATATTCTGGCCACATTCATCCTCCTTTACCCTGTTCACTTTCACTTTCCCCATCCCCATGCCCCAGTCATTCCAGCTTTCAGTGAGTTTTGCTATCTTCATTCATAGGTGTACTATACTTTCTGCATTGTTCATCTTTTAATATTCTTATTCCTTTCCCCCTCTATCACCTCTAAACAGTCACACAATTATATACATGTTCTCCATCTTCTCTCTGTGCAGATAGATATGTGCATACATGCATGTATATATCTGTGTGTGTGTGTGTATATATATATATATATATATATATATATATATGTGCTCCTCTGTAATTTATGTATACATTTACCTTTTCAGTTTACCATCCACTTATGAGGAAGAAGGGAGAACATGAGACTTTAGACTTTTTCCCAGACTGGTCTGGAACTATGTTCTTCCTGATCTCAGTCTCCTGCATAGCCAGGATAGCAGGCATGTATTAGTGCACCCAGCTATCTGTTGAGATCAGTCTCTTAACTTTTTGCCCAGGCTGGCCTCAAATGGAGATCCTCCTGAACTTCCAAGTAACTAGGATTATAGGCGTGGGCTACCAACAAATTGTTTTCTTAAGTAACAAATTTAATGCTTAAATTCACTCTAAATCCACTAGTAAAATAGAGTTTTATATTTATTGGTAATCACTAGACATTTTATCTTTATTTTGATCATATAAATGTAGTCTCCACTACATTTATCTATCTGGAAGATACTATTTTATATACTTTGTAGTGATAGTATACCGTCACAGAAGCAAACTGAGATAATTTTTTTTAAATTTATATGTTTTTGCTTTTCCTAGTTAATTTTACTGGCTCTACCAATACCAAGTTTCATAGTCTCACGTTTTCCCTCATAGGTGGACAGTAAACCTAAAAGATAAATGTATACATAAATTACAGAAGATACATATACATGCATATATGCACATATATTCACAGAAAAAAAGATGGGGAATGTGTATATAATTGTGTGACTAGGGGTGCTAGAGAGGGGAAAGGAATGAGAATATTAAAAGATGAACAATACAGAAATATCACACACCTATGAATATACATCTTTCCAAACCATCAAATAAGCACTGTGTAAGATTACTTGATTACATATTTGTCCATCAGTAGTACTTATCTGATCTTCTTTCTTTCACTTTTACAAAGATACTTGAAAACAAACTGCAAATTTCTCGAACTAAATTGTCAAGTTAGTAGCATAGTCTGTCCTCTATAACCATAAGTTCTTCATGTGAAAAAAAAATCAAACAACTGAGCATTAGAAATAAGGAAAAACGTGCCTGTACTGAAAAACATTTTAAAAACTTTCTTGTAATCATTCCCTAAACAAAATAGTATATGAATTACTTATACAGTATCTACATTGTATTAGTTATTCTAAATATTATTTAGATGATTTATATTATGTGGAAGAAAGTGCTTAGATAATAGGAAAATAGTAACCTTATTTTTATGGGAATTGAGTTTTTATAGATTTTTGGTAACTGTATGTATGGTAGGCAGTAGTATCCTTAAATTCTCCATGAATGCTGAGGGAAAGCTTATGCAGGCTGTCTCCTTATTCAACATTCAGTAAACATGTACCTATGGTTCATAATTACTAGAATCTAGGGCTCCCAGATTTATCCAGTCAAATCAGTTGTCTGCCAAATCCTTTCACTTGAATTTCCTATAACATTAAACTGAATTTAACAACAACACAGTTCAGGGGGTTAAGAATCAGATGGAGGGAGGTACAGTTCAGTGATGGATGCCTGGTAAGTATGCACAAGGCACTAAGTTCAACACCAGCACCACCAAATCACAACAAACAAAAGACGACATAGAAAAAAGGTGGCACTGGTAGCTCCTTTCTATAATCCTAGCTGACATCTAAGGATCATAGTTTAAAGTCAGACACACACACACACACACACACACACACACACACACACACACACACACACACACACACACACACACACACACACACACACACACACACACACACACACACACACACGAATAGATCTCAAACTCTTCTTCCTATACCTTTGTCCTCTTCCAGGGTTCTTTAACTCAATGAAAGACTAAATCAGAAACATAAGAGGTATATTTGATAAAACTCTTCACAGTCCATTATCTCTAATATTTATATATACATAGATATATATGTATGTATGCATCTATCTATCTATCTATCTATCTATCTATCTATCTATCTATCTATCTATCTATCTATCTATCTATCTATTTTTAACAGTGGGAACTAAGGGCCTGATTGCTGTCCCGGAGCTCTTTTTTGCTGAAAGCTAGCACCCTACCATTTGAGCCACAGCTCCACTTCTGAAGTTTTAGTGGTTAATTGGAGATAAAAGTTTCTGGACTTTCCTGCATGAGCTGGCTTTGAACCATGATTCTTAGATCTCAGCCTCCTAAGTAGAATTACAGCGTGAGTCACAAGGCACCCGGCTCTAAAGAATGTTTTTACCTTGTTTGTGAGAGACAGAGAGCAGGAAGGAAGGGAGGGAGGGAAAGAGGGTTTTAACTAATGAATCTCTTAAATACACAGTATCTCCAGCTCTGACTTCATTCTGGTTTAAATTGTCATCATCATCTAGAGTACTCTCTCCAGTATTAATCATTTACAACCCAAGCAATTTTTTAAAAGTCAAATATGGACAAATAAAGATGTTTTAAAAGTGTTTATTGGACATAGCCCTCAATGTCACAGTTATCCCTAAAGCCATACAGTTAGCTCCTTTACTACCTGTTTTAACGTTCTTAGCTAGGCTTCCCTTCAGTGAGAGACAGACAACATTCTCTTATGCCACAGTCTTTCACTTGAATTACTCTTACCTGAAACAATCATGTACATTCATCAATTTTTAGGTGAGGGATCAAGCTTTCTAACATCTTTCTTTCTTTGGGGGGGAGGGTCTGGTCGTGGGGCCTGAACTCTGGGTCTGGGTGCTGCCCCTCAGCTCTTCAGCTCAAGGCTAGCACTCTACCACTTGAGCCACAGTGCCACTTACGGCTTTTTGCTTTTTGCTTATGTGGTGCTGAGGAATCGAACCCACAAGCACTCTACCACTGAGCCACCTTCCCAGTCCCTTTCTAACATCTTCCGAAGTCCTCCTATACATATTTTTTTCAGTATGTAAGAATTGTAGTAAGTTATCATTTGTATTGAAATAATTCAGAAAATTGCTGTTCAAACTGTACATATCATGAAAAATATATCAAGAAGCTTAAATATAATCTGTGATTTAAAAAAACTCATTGTTAAATTAAGTATGCTGATGAGAGATAAGGAGTACCACACCAGCCTGGACAAATCTCCAAGACCCCTTTAAAAACAGCCTTCCCCCTCCCCCCCAAAAAACAAATGTATTTAGTACTCTAGAACCATTAAAATGAATCTTACATTTCTTTTCCATAAAGTCAGTGTTCATTCTAGAGTAGCACAGTCCAACTGAAACATAAAAACTATACTCACAAATTTAAATTTTCTAGTAGTTACATTAAAAGAAAAATTAATAAAAGTTGTTTTCTATAATCATATGTACCTATATCTATCATTTGTATGTATATATTTTACTTAACCCAAAGTATCTAATTTTTCCCCCTTTGGAGAAAGGGTCTCACCAGCTAACCTACAGTGGTGCCCAACTAATGGTCATTCTGAATAACTGAAATTATAGGAAGATACCACCACCACCCCACCTACTTTATTTTTTTATTTTTTTATTTTTTTGGTGGGGGGGTCCGGTTGTGGGGCCTGAACTCTGGGCTTGGGCGCTGTCCCTCAGCTCTTCAACTCAAGGCTAGCATTCTACCACTTGAGCCACAGTGCCACTTCTGGCTGTTTTCTTTTTGCTTATGTGGTGCTGGGGAATCGAACCCAGGGCCTCATGCATTGCAAGGCAAGTGCTCTACCACTGAGCCACCTTCCCAGCCCCACCCCACCTATTTTAAAGTACTATTTTACCATGTAATCAATATAAAACATTATTAATATAGTTCACAATAGATTTTTTTTAATCTGTATGCACTTTACACTTTTATATGGACTAGCTTCATTTCAAATACCACATGTGCTTAGTGATACTGTATTACACTTACTATAGAAGATAAATCTGTATTTCTTATACGTAAGTAGCTTTCTAACAGAATCAGTTACTGTTTTTGTTGTTATTGTTATTGTTTTGTGCTGGTCCTCGGGCTTAAACTCAGGACCTGAGTTTTTATGTTCAAGTGCTCTATCACTTGGGCCACAGCTCCACTTCCAGCTTTGTGGCTATTAATTAGAGACAAAAAGTCTCACAGACTATCCTGCCCACGCTACCTTCAAACTGAGATCCTAAGATCTCAGCCTCATGAGAGGCTAGAATTACAGGGAGCTACCAGCACCTAACAGAACTGGTTTTTGTTTTTCTTTCTTTCTTTTTTTTCCCCAGCCAACACACATTTTTTATTTTGACAGTGATTTGATTGAGATACTTTATGGAGAAGTACCCCACCCTCTCTGAAGAAAGAACCACTTAGTGCCAATCCATTCCATCCTAAGTACACACACCTGGTTCAGGGAGGTCTTTTTTGGTGCTTGTACTGGGGCTTGATAGGTCCCTCAGCTTTTCTTTTGTGTTTAAGGCCAGTGCCCAGCTAGAACCAGTTACTTCAAAAAAAGAACATGTACTAAGAAAGTATAACTTCAGCAGGGCAAGAAATGGAGATGTTTATCTCCAATTAACCACTTAAAACCCAGAAGTGGAACTGTGGCTCAAAAGTATGTAGAGCCCTACCCTTGAGGCAAAACAAAACAAAACAAAACAAACCTCAGAGACAGTGTCCAGGCCCTGAGCTCAAGCACCAATACAGACACACAAAAATACAAAAATAAAAACAGACAAAACCACCATTGGAAAAACACAGTGAGAAATGGCAAAATAACCTGAAACTACATAGTCATTAATGTTTTATAGATCCTACTAACATGAGAAAACAGTAAATAAAAGAAAAACTTACATGATTCATACATGGGTACATGTGTGTATGACACACATATTTATTGATGAGAGAATCAAATGTGAATGGTTTTCTCTTTCTCTTTGTAACACAATGATGAGTGGTATTTCCCTTCTATTATTCCTTTTAACAGCAACAAATTATCATTATCACTAATTAATCAGTGCTAAGAGTTTGAACTCAGGGTCTTACACTTGATTAGCTAGAGTGTTTGCTTGGCTGGCAATCGACCACTTGAGCCATCATCCAGCTTGTCCTTCTGTTAACTGGAGATAGAGACAAACCCTAGGAAACTGAACCCAGGGGCCCTGCACATGCTAAGCACTCACTCTATCACTGAGCTACACCCACAGCCTTGACAGACCTAGTTTCAAACCTTAGTCTTCTGGATCTCAGCCTCCTGAGTAGCTAGGATTACAAGTATGAGTTATCAGTGCTCCTTTCAACTTTTACTACTGATTGCTACTTTGTGCCAGACATTAAAACTGATGGGTTCTTGCAATCATGAGCCATACTACAGTTTTCAAATTTTTCTAGAATGCTATCTTTCATAAGTTTAATAACCAGAAAAATATAGTATAGAGTAGATAATTTAAGCATATTTCTAAATTTGAATATAGTCTGAAACATTAGTTTAAATGACTAAACAAATCAATCTTTAAAACAGTATGCATAAAATTTCATTTTGGCATAAATACACACATATAAATATATTAAAGATGTGTAGAAAAAATATTTACTATTATATAAACTATTAACAGTGAGAATTCTATTTTTATTTTTGTTTTTGTTTGTTGGTATTGGGCTTGAACTCTGGACCTGGGCACTGTCCCTAAGCTCTTCAGCTCAAGGCTAGTGCTCTATCACTTGAGCCACAGCACTACATCCAGTTTTCTGGTGGTTAATTGGAGATAAGTCTCATAGACTTTCCTGCCTGGGCTGTTTTGAACCACGATCCTCAGTTCTCAGCCTCCTGAGTAGCTATGATTAAGGCGTGACCCACCAGCGCCTGGTGAGTTTTATTTTAAAATGTGCCTTTTCCTTTTTTATTTTCCACAATGCTTTTTGTTTCTGTAAAAGACTATTTTTAAAAAATTATATATACATATATGTGTGTATATATATATATACACACACACACATATATATACACACACATCACTATTCACTCAGCATCTACTACATGCAAAACTGAGCAAAAGGAGTCATAACCTTAATGAAACTTACAATTAATTAAGGGAGCTAATTCAACAGGACAGTAAACATAAATATTATACAAATTAAAATTTAGCCATCAAGATTCTAAGAAAAAGCTCAATCACACTTGATTGGGAAGGGAGAAATGGTGAAAAGAAGTAGTTTCATGAAAGAGAACAAATTTGAAGTGAGAAAAATTAAATAGTAGGGGAAAAGATAAGCACCAAAGATCTAGCATGAAGCTATTATAAAGGCACAATAAGACCTGTCATTGAGTCTGGTTAGAATACAGGACGGGCTGAGCACCCTGGGTCAAGACTAATCCCGTCTAATTAGGAGGTGGAGTTTAGGAGGATCACAGCTGGAGGCTAGACCAGGCAAAAAAGTAATGAGATACCAATTTCAGCAGAAAATCATGATGGTGCTACACTGCATGCTTACTGCCAGGGAGGGAGTGAGGAGGGGGAATAAGGGGAACAGGAGGATTGCAATGTGTCCCAGGCAAAGAATCTATCTAGCAATAGTAAGCAAGAGGCCTTGAGTTCTAAACTCAGTACTGTTCCCATCCCCAGGTAGGACAAATGGAGTAGGCTGTGGGCTGGAATAACAGTGTGGCAGCTTTCAATTTTCATAAGGAAGTGCTTCTGTAAATGTTTTGAATTTAGCAATGGAGAGATAGAAGTTTCCAATTCAAGTAATTGTTCTACCACCTCTTATTACCTCCATTGATACCCCCTTAGTTCTAGCCACTAGAATCTTGGAACTGGTAACACCGTAAACAAACACCTTTAAATTGAGTATTTCTGCTTCTACTCTTTTATTCCTGGTCTACTTTTCTAAACATCAGCCATATAGCTCCTTTTATTTGAGGAGATGCTGGGGATTAAACCGAGGGTTTTGCATGTGGCAAGTATATTCTACCACTGACAGACAGACAGACAGACACAGATTGAGGGGGTGGAGGGAATAATGGGCATTGAACTCAGGGCCTCCTGCTTACTTGGCAGACACCCAACCATTTCAGCCATACTCCCAGCCTTTCTGCTTTAGTTATCTTTTAGGATAGGATCTGGTATTTTGGGCCCAGCTGGGACCATGATATTGTTCACAATTCCACAGGAAATTAGTCTCCCTAAATTTTTATGCCGGTCTCAAACCACAATCCTCCTGTTCTCTCCTCCCAAAGTCCTTCTGACAGCACTAATTATCTCACACCTTTACTCAAAAACGCTGCAGTTATTTCTCATTGCACATAAATTTAAGTCACTAGACTTTTTTTTATAAGGTATCTCCAACATTCTGCACTCACCCTCTAATACTGATTTTATCTCCTACTTCTCGTTTGCTCATTCTACTCTAAATACATCAGATTTCCCTGCCATAGATAGTTTGACTAATCTGCCTCTAACACTTTTAATTTGTTCTGTTTCCTTCAGGTTTTAAGCCTTCTCTAACCCAATCCTTCATTAAACAGCAACTTCCACTAATTCTCTCCAACCTCAGACTATCCCTAACCCAAAGTGGAGAAGGAATACTGTACAAACGGATTCTTTTTTCTTCATATTAACATCAGCTGTAATTTTTTTTCTTCTCTATCAGCTTGAACTTAGGCCTCATGCTCATTCAACTTGTGTATCTGGCTGGCACTCTACCACTTGACCCATTTCTCTAGCTCTGTTCCTTGTTGGTTATTTTGGAGATGGAGTCTCGAAGTCTTTTCTGCCTGGGCTGGCTTGGATCCTCTCAATCTCAACCTCCTGAGTAGCTAGCTAGGGTTACAGGTGTGACCCACCATTGCAATCTTATTGCTATTATTTTCTGTCCCAAATACATACAAGCCTGCATGTATGTGCAAGTGTATATGCGTGAACACATACACATGAAAACAAAGATCTAAGAGGACAGAGATTGTTTGTTCATTTCAGTATCCTAGCACCCAGAAGAGTCAATCATAGCAGTGTTCAGTACACTCTTGTAAGAAAGAAAGGGAGACGATAACATGGTGATAGCCGTTATCTCATTGAAATACCTTGTAACATGCTACATTTATGTGAATATAATATATAGAAAATCTATCCATTTACTACATAATTTTCCACTAATACAGTGCTTGTAAATTAAGCTCTAAACACATAGACTTTTAATCTATTAGCAATTTATCTTTAAAAAGCTTACCTTTAAGTTATTATTTGGAATGAGGGAAGTTGTGAGTGATAAGAATAGATGTGCATTTGTTTTCCTTCTCTTTTCACTTCTCTGGAACCAATGAGCAATGAATCCTCATGGCCCCTCTTCCTCTCCAACTGAATAGTTTCTGACCTTTTCTCTTTCCCACAGAATTAACCTAATCAGGAGACCAATAGGGTATGGCCAGAAATACAAACTCTGCTGGGTGCTGGTGGCTCATGTAACCCTAGCTACTCAGGAGGTTAAGATCTGAGGATCATGCCTCAGCCCAGGCAGACTCTTATCTCAAATTAACCACCAGAAAACCAGAAGTGGTTCTCAGGCTCAAGTGGTAGAGTGCTAATCTTGAGCTGAAGAGCTATGGGGCAATGCCCAGGCCCAGAATTCAAGCCCCACAACCAACAAAAAAAAAAGGGGGGGGGAATGCAACCTCAGTAGTTATATAGGGTGTTAAGATGGTGGTAGCAATTAGAGGGGAGCCAAGGCAAGAGAAGTTAATTCAGAGAAACCAAGAGAAACTAACTTTTTTTCCCCCTTCTCAATATGGGTGGTAAACTTGAGGGACTTATGCATGTTAGCCAAGCACTCTCCACTTGAGCTGCTTAAATGCTCCACTACACTCTCTTCTATTTCTTGAGATAAGAGTATGTAGCCCAGGCTCACCTCAAATTGGAGATCCTCCTGCCTCTACCTTCTGAATGTTGGGATTATAAGCGTACACCACCATGCCTGGCTGCTAACTATTTTTCATTCAAATATGTTTAAGGTAGAAGCTTTTAAAATACAAAACAACACTAACTTCTTCCCTGTTCTCTTCTGAAACAATGCTGACAGACATGTCATGCTAACATGTTTTGCAGTTTAACACCTAAACTTTAAATATTACCATGAAAGATTTCAAGCATATAACAAAGCATGGTGGTGAGTGAATAATGAAGTACCTACCATGCAATTCTGTTTTTGTTTTTGTTTTTTTTTAACCAAATATACTTGATTTTTTTCTAAAGATTCATTCTAAATTTTACATGTTCTAAAACCATATAAATGATCTATTATATCCTTACTCTGTCACTTACCAGTTGTTTTCTTTAGGCAATTTACTATCTCTGTGCCTCAGTTTCCCCCAAATAGAAATGGGGACAGCACTACCTATTACCTTATACAGTCTGTGAGGATTAAATGAATTAATATACTGCATAGAAAGCATTTTAAAAAGTATCTTCCTGAGCTGGGATTGTAGCTCAGTGACAGAGCGGTTGCCTAACATGTGAGGGGCCTGAGGTTTCCTCTCCAGCACAAACAAAAACAAAAACAACAAAAACAAAACAGGAAGTTTCTTGTTCATGGGAAGCAGTGCATATCATGTTAGCAATAAACATACAAATTTGTAAAAGGACCTGTGATTATGTGTGTCTATCTATAAACATATGCTAAGAAAAGTGTAAGTACAAAAATGTTATGTGTACAATCCATATAATGCCAGATGTTTTCAAACTTTCTTTAAAACCAAATTACAAAGTTGAAGCTGAAAAGGCTCCCTAGCCTGTGTACAGAGGAATTGAAGGTACTAACAATAGAGAGAAAAAGCTTTTTTGTTTAATTTACAAACTAGGTAACATTAAAATCAAATATAAATTTTTGGCCTAACTAATTCATGATGATTTTTAAAATATCTAAATACTTTGAAGCCTTCTTTTATGTGATTTGAGAGGAGGGTTAGGAGACAAGGGAAATTTCCTTAGTGAGATGCTACTGAAAGACTGCCTGTTAAGCACTATTTTTCTTGTGTTTTTTTTAACTAAGCAGAATAAAATTTTAAAATGTTTTAAAAAAGGATTCACTTAGATATATAATTTTTATAAAAACTGGATTCAGTAGAATTTGGCAATGCAACACATTATCTTAGTTTTGCCATAGGACCAGTATCATTTTAGTGTCTAGGTAAAGAGATCAGAAAAACGTCAAAACTTTAGTGTCCTACATATTATCTGGACTCCAGTCAATTTCTTTCAAGAGATTTTTTTTAATGACGTGTATTTATATGTGTATGTGTGACTGAAGACAAATTGATCTAATTCAATACACAGAGAAATAGCTAGATTTAATGAATATCTAGTAGGCATCATTTACTGGTCTAGAAATTTTTATGCAGGATCTTGGACGGCACATGAAAGATCTTCATGGAGAAAACTTAGAAGATCACCACAGATATCTTGTTGAAACATGTATACTTCTGCAAAGTGCTAGAAACGACGAGTACAAAGGACAACATTTAAGCCTGGTGAAACAAGTAAGTCGTAAGTAAACTGTGCTAACTACATCAAAGCGGTGGAGTTGAAATAATTGTTTCACCTAGAGTTTTCCAAGTATTCACCCAGCTAAACTGAAAGCAACAATTAAATGTAACAAATGTAACATCAAACTGCGAACCTCTCCCCAAGAGGGGTGGAGAAAAAAACCCCACAACAACAACAAAAAAACTCGGATTATGAGAAGTAGCCCGTGGAAAAGTTTTGTGTAAAAAAATGTACTTCTTCTTAAAGTGAGCATTTCGAAACGGAACTAACGCTTCAATCCCTTCCCCCTCCCTCCAGTAAAATATTTACAACTTAAAGAGTCCTCCCTGCAACCCCTAAAGAAGACGGGGAAACCAAGGAATGACTTGAATCCACCGACAAGGAGACCACAACTATTCTCACCGTTCTCCAAAGGGAGAAAGAACCCAACACACTCACCCTCTGACCCTGCCCTGAGCAAGAAAAGGCGCAGCACCTGCCAAGCCGGACGCGTAAAGAATAATGGCTCAACTTTCAGACGTAGATGGTTTCTGGAGAAGTTCAAGGAGAGATCAGAGAAAGTCTCCCGCCTTCGCGCCCCCCCAAAAGAGGATGTCAGTCTGGGGGCGAGGGGGGGGTCGTCTCCGCTGCTGGCGGGTGGATTCCAAACCCGCGGGGCTCGGCCCCCTCCGGTCGCGGCTGGCCTGGGGCCTCGGCGCCGCGGGCAGTGTTTACACCTGTCACGAGGGAGGGGAGGGGTGGGGGAGGGAGAAGGAGGAAGCCCGTGCAAAGCCCCAAACTTCTCCACAGCTCCCGGGAAGCGGCGGGCAGGTGGCGGCGGCAGGCCAGGGCGAGTCCGCGGCGGCAGGACCGGGATGGGCTCCAACTCCCCCGATCGGAGCCTGGGAGGGCGAGCCCGGACCGTGCCGTGCGCTTTCAGGCGCCGCCAGCGGCGTCCCCTCGCCCGCCGCGTAAAAGAGCAGAGCCCGAAGCCCGCAGGCCCGCAGAGCCGGCTCGGTCCCGCATCCCCGGTTCCGCGGCGGGCAGGTGCTTCAGGCCAGGGCGAGGAGCCGGCTGGTGGGCCGGGCCGGGTCCCCGCACCCTCTCACCCCGCGCGGCTGGGGGAGCGGAGCGGCCGCGTTTACCTGGCTCGTCCGGGGCGGCCGCGATGGGCATGGCTCAGGGGCCCGGGGAGGAACTGGCTCCCCGGGGAAGGACCGGCTACTCGGACGTAGAGCTGGCGAGAGCGGAAGGCAGGCTGTCCCCAGCCCTGTCAGCGCAGCAGCGCCATGGACGCCCACCCGGAGTTTCAGCGCTGCCGCGGGACCCCCATCCCACTACCCTCCGCCCTCTTCCGCCGCCGCCTCCTCCGCCTCCTCCTCCGCGGAGACCCCCGCCCACTCCACACACTCTCCCATCATGCAGCGGGGGAACCGCTGCCGCCGATACGTCACTTCCGGGCGCAGGTGGCTAGGTCGGGGCCGGGCGCTGGTGGGTGCGGAGGGTTGGGGAGGGGAGGAGGACACTAGGGGAATTGGTGTCACAGAACGCTTACCCCTGCGCAGGCGCCGTAGCGCCGAACGTCGGCCGCCATTTTGGGTGAGGGCAAACTGCCCTTTCCTTGTGAGTCACTGAAGTGTTCGAGATTGACGTCCGCCCGCCCGCCCTCCGCCGCCCGCCGAGTCGCTGCCGGCTGCGGGGCACCGACGCTCTCCAGCCTGGCTTGCCGTTGGGGTTCAGCGCGGGACCGAGTGGTCTCCCCCAAATGAAACCAAAACAATCAGAGGTTTGGGAATACAGAAGCAGATCCCCACCAAAAGAAAACAGCCACAAAAACCCTGCAGGGCAGCGTTCATCAGACTCTCCACGCTAGAGTCCTTTTTGTTTTCATGTAAACCAACAGGAGAGGAATCTGACCGTCCACAAATAACAAAGAGGTGATGGCGAGACCCAACTCAACAAGAGGACTTTGCTAACGAACGGCGCCGGGGCTCTTCCTCCACCGGGCTGCAGATCAACTCGATCATCTCCCGGCACTGCTCCGGCAGAGGTCACGCCAGATGCTTTTCCAGCGCCCGTCCTGCCCGGGCAGTTGATTTGTGCTCTCTCACCCCCCTTTCCCCTCCTCGGTTATGACTCTGTTAGATACTCTTCCCCAACCCGCCCCGGTACGCACGGGGGCCGGGGGAAGGCTACTGGGTCGTTCCCGCAGCAGATGACGGGTGAGGACTCTGCCGTACAAACCAGAACCCGCCGGCTCCGCTTTCTGCCCACGTGTGCCGAGCCTCCGCATCCATAATCTCTCAATGATTTAAAATAGTTCCCACACAGCAAAACTCAGCCACGGGGTGGGGGTGGGGGGGAACAGTACAGAAAAGCTACCGTTCATCCTAGACAAATGTCTGTCCCGTCCCGCTGAGGGAAGGAATTCTGTACGTCGGGGACAGAGTAGGACAATAGCAGTTGATCACGGTTTAGCCCGCCATCGGCAGTCTCCTAGACAAATTAACTTGGAGCACGAACACAGACCTGCGCTTGTGCTTTTGCAACTCAAGTCGCTGCAAGATACACGGAGGCCGTATCACTTTAAATTGGGGTGCCAATTGCTTTGTGGTGGTGCTAGAGGTGTGTGTGCGCGCGCGCGTGCTGTTTTGTTATTGCTCAGTCACGAAAGTGACAAAATCTACAAGGGCTTGTCAAATTTATCCCTATTGTATTTCGCCCCCTGCTGGTTCGTTCTTGTGCAAACTTGAAATTATATATATGTATACACACACACCACACACACCACACACACACACAAACACACATATACATATATGTCACTATAAGTGTTTATTGACCGGGAAGAAAAGAAACAAAAATATTTATGTGTGTGTAGAAACTGGAAATGAATTGATTTTGAATAAGCATGCTTGTTTTTGTTTAATAACTCTACTAAAGAGAAATATTGAGATAAGAACATATGACAAGACACTAAGGCAGACGACACTAAGAAAATGCTTAAATAAATGGACTTTAAATATTTTAATAAATTTTAAATTGTGAACTGAAATACTAATAACATTACAAAGGAAACCTTGCTTTTGGGGAAAAGTCTTCCTGATTTCATAGATGATGTACAATTACAAAATTATTTTTGTAAATTATTTGTCACTTTTATTTACTTAAGAATAATTTAAAACTCTGTAAATTGAGGGCTGGGAAGGTGGCTCAGTGGTAGAGTGCTTGCCTTGCATGCCTGAGGCCCTGGGTTCGATTCCTCAGCACCACATAAGCAAAAAGAAAAAAACCCGCAGTGGCACTGTGGCTCAAGTGGTAGAGCGCTAGCCTTGAGTTGAAGAGCTGAGGGACAGCTCTTTGACTGACTTGTGAATACTGAATACAATCAACCAGTAATTTAATACTCTTACAGGTAATTCTGAAAACAACCTTCTAATGTCTACAAAATTGGGTAACAAAAAAGCCTGTGAATGCTTTTAACATGATAAGTATATGGTTACATTCTCATTAAAATCCATTGCATTTGATATTAATAGTGTTGTTTTACCTTTTAAATATACGATTATAACTGTATTACCTGACATTTGACATCAAGAAAAATAATAAAATGATGTTATTATCTGTTGTTTCTATTTCTTTCTCCTGCATAGATTTTTTTTATAAAATTGTAATTATAAGTAGATTCTGTATCCCTGATTTTCACCTAATATTATATTGTCTTTCCACCTATTGTATAACATCTTATAAAAGCTTAGTTTTAGTGGCAATATCATAGTCAATGGAATAGACAACATGATTTATCTATTATCCTATTAATATTTCCCATTTTAACTAATACTTTGATGAAAAATTTTTATATGTAACTTTGCCTAATTTTTCTCACTATAAAATTACTGAGCTTGGAGGCTGGAATGTGGCTTAATGGTAGAACACTTGTCTAGCATGCATTAAGCCCTGGGTTTCATTCCTCAGTACCATATAAACAGAAAAAGCCAGAAGTGGTACTGTGGCTCAAATGGTAGAGTGCTAGTTTTGAGCAAAAGGAGCTCAGGGACAGTGCCCAGGCCTGGGGTTCAAGCCCCAGGATGCACAATAAAATAAAATTACTGACCTTGGTGTTGATGGTTAATACTACATCGCTAAGCTAGTTGGGAGGTAGAAATCAGAAAGATCATGGCTTGGACTGGGAAGGTGGTTCAGTGGTAGAGTGCTTGCCTTGCATACATGAGGCCCTGGGTTCGATTCCTCAGCACCACATAAGCAAAAAAAAAAAAGCCGGAAGTGGCACTGTGGCTCAAGTGGTAGAGCGCTAGCCTTGAGCTGAAGAGCTGAGGGACAATGCTCAGGCCCCACGACCAGACCCAAAAAAAAAAAAGATCAGGGTTCCAGGCCCCCTGGGCAAAAATGTTTGAGAGTCTATCTACAAGTGTTAGTGTACACCCAAAGTCCCAACTATTGGAGGAAGTGTAAGTAGAGGATTGTGACTTGTGACGGCTGACAGGAAAAGGAAAGATCCTATCTCAAAAATAGAACAAAAAGGGTAGAGATATGGCTCAACTGGTAGAAGGCCTGCTGCCCTAAGTTCAAACCACAGTACTGCCCCCACAAAAAACCCTAATCACTTACTGATGCTAAGAATGTTTTAAAGATATTTTATCATGTCATATTTTCCTAAAAATTGTACCAATATGTAATGCCATCAGTAAAGTCAGGAGTGTATTAATTTTTACCATCTCTTCTGCAGCAATGAATAGTGATTAAAAGAGAAAAAAAACACTACAGTAAAATGCAAAAGAACTTAATTCACATTGTATTATATAAGAAATCAATCAACCAAGGGCCAAGTTCTAAATATGTGATATTCTGGAAAGGCAATATAACAGACCTGGATCTATTTTCACCATGGTTTTGTATAAATTACTTCAGCTTGATTGACTTCAGTTTCCTTATAAATCTACGAGAGGGTGGAGCTAGACCATAGCTTCTCACCGTTCACTGGGCAAGAACTATTTAGCACATGTAAGTCCTCAAGAATATGGACAAAACTTGGGCCCTTTCTATAGAAAACACAGACATTGAAATCTCTAGACTCTTAAAGGTCAGTCATGGAACAGGTTCAGTGAGCCAGGGCTTAAGAAACCTGCTAGTGCAGGGTGTGGTGTGATAATGCATGCCTGTAATCCCAACTACTTGGGAGGTAGGAGGCTAATGGGCAGAACACACAAAACCCTAGCTGAGAAACAAAAGGAAAGCAAAAGGGGCTGAGAGCAGGACCTTAAGTGGTAGAGAGCTTAAGTACAAGACCCTTAGTATAAACACCAGTACTGCCCTTCCCCAATAAAGGAAGAAAAGTAAACAAAATTTCAGAGTAAAATAGGATGTGTATTTACTATGTGTTTTTATGCCAATATATTCTGACTTATGGATGCACATTTTTAATATAAACATACAGATCAGAAGGATGTACACCAAATTTATTAAGGTCTATTATGTATCAAGAAGTACTAAAGAGAGCATCTGTAATGCATGATATTTTACATTTTAAAAAAGATTTGAAGAAAGGAAACTATAATGTCAGGCACATATGTAATTTACAATTTTCCAGTAGCTATATTTTTAACTTAAGTAAAAAGAAATAGGTGAAATTGGTTTTCATAATGCATTTTATTTAATCAAATATCTAAAATAGTTTGGCATGAAATACCTTTAAATTATTAATAAGATAATTTATATTATTTACAATACACTAGAAGTATTGCTTTAACATGCAATAAATATCTTTAAATTATTAAGTAGATAACTTACATTATTTTGGTACTAGGAATTCAAAATCCTGTGTATGAATTCTACCAATAGCACATGAGCACATACCATATTACACAGAGGTTTTGTGATAGCCATTTAGGTTTGAAACCTCCTTCCCCTAAGTCTAGGAAATGTCTTTGAGGTTCTTTAGTTAAATGTTATATATCAATGCCAATTCTCATCCTTTACCCCAGGGGCCTATCCTCCAAATTTTAATCCTTAGAAAGTTTTATAAAATTTGGTGGACATAAAATTCAAGCTTTTGAAACTTTTGCTGCACTAGAGTATTGCCTATGTTAAAAAAAAAAAAATCTACATGTAGCCAGGTGCTGGTGGCTCAGGCCTGTAATCCTAGCTACTCAGGAGACTGAGATCTGAGGATCATGGTTTGAAGCCAGCTTGGACAGGAAAGTCCATGAGACTCTTTCTTATCTCCAATAAACTGCTCAAAGAAAGTGAGAAGTGGCACAAAGAGGCTCATGGATAGCATCCAGGCCCTGAGTTCAAGCCCCAGGACCAGAAAAAAAAAATTATACGTATCTTCCTTTTTTTGTAACTCTACATCTATCTTTAACTTTCAGGAATACTAGGTTCAGTGGAAATATAGCAGTATTCCAATAACGACAATGCTATCGAATTTACAGTTGTATGAAGGCCAAGATTTCTATCTATCTTGTTTACTTTATATTCTCAATTTCAAGGACATAGCCTACCACATAGTTGCTAGTAATAAATATTTGTTCAATAAATGATGTTGTTTTAGAGTAATTTTAGAAAAAAATTTAAATGTCATTGTTAATAGTTTCTTGAGCCTTGTTATTTATTATGTATTGGCTTATACTTATCAAGGTATGATATCAATTTATGATCTTATCCTTATTTTTGTAATTTGTCCTTGAAGGTTAATTAGAAATTAACTGAATATGTATTCAGCCCTAGGCTGAGAGATTAATATAAAAGAGCGGGCCTTGAGTCTTACCCATAAACTCAAGAGTTTACAGTCCAGTTAGGAAAACAAGACCAATATTCCTGAAATGATTATTATCTTGAAACTAGGGATTTCATCAAATGGACAACAATTCAACTGTGAGCTGCCTAGGACTAACAATAGGAATTATTGGAATTCAGAGAAGAGAAGATCTGTTAATAGCTGGAAAAGGCTTCATTTTGGAGATGTGTTGGCCCCAGTATACCAAAATGGTTCTGTTGAATGATGTTACTCCAGGCTTCATGTTTCCTAACACCCATTCAGAGTACCAGCTCTTGCTTACTGGAGGAAAGTGAGCTTTAATTTTATGTTGTTTCAGTAAAGTATAGTTTGTCCAAGCATGGCTCTTTTATTTTTTTAACACTTGAAGTATGTCTCTGTTTCTCTGTTTCTGGCCTTTCATCTTTCCCAGGCTTGCTCCAAACCCTATCCTCAAACCTCAGTAGCTAGTACTCTAATCCTGAATAGCTAGGATTATAGATGTGAGCCACCAACACCCAGCATCAAGCATTGTTCTTATTGTTTTGACTCCTGGATTTTCTCTGGCTTCTTTGGAGTCTAGAATCTCATACCTTGTGTAAAGCACTTGAGAGTTCTCTCATTGTTACTTTTTTAGGGATCCACCACTTTTGCTTTAACATCTAATACTTTCCAGGTTCCCTCAACTCCCAGGCTACTCTAATGACTATCCCTTCTCCAAGTCTTTATTAACAGCAGTGCTCCATTATACCTACCGGTGGAACTTCCCTGACTTCCTTTTCCCATCCCTTCTAACCAGGTTAATGCCACTGACTCAGAAGCTCTTCCCTCCCAGAGCTGATACTCCTTCAGGACTGTCACTCACACCTTTCTTGGCTCATTCTAGGCCTGGGATACAGGTATTCTGGAAGCTGCTCCCTGGTGCCAGAAAGAGAGGAAACTACACATATAAATAGAGAATTAGGCCTGGTGCCGGTGGCTCATGCCTGTAATCCTAGCTACTCAGGAGGCTGAGATCTGAGGATCATGGTTCAAAGCCAGCCCGGGCAGGAAACTCCGTGAAACTCTTATCTCCAATAAGAACCATCAAAAACCGGAAGTGGTCCTGTGGCTCAAGTGGTCGAGCACTAGCCTTGAGCTGAATAGCTGAGGGACAGTGCTCAGGCCAAGTTCAAGCCCCACGACTGAAAAAAAAAAAAAATAGAGAATTAGATTTAAGTGTGAAAATACAGGATGGCAACTCAGCAACAGCACAGAACCTTGCTAAGAACTTTCCTCTACTGCTTAAGTCAAGATAATGCCCTACTTCACAGAGCTGCCATACAGATGAGGTGAACTAAAGTATGTAACATATTCCAATGTATATCCTAGTATTGGTCTCTTAGTGGAAAACTACTGTCACAAATTAATTTATCCTTCAAACCAGTGACTCTCAACTGGGGTGATTTTAACACCACTCCCATCCCTCACTCTTGACATTGTGACACTTAGCAATGTCTAGAGGTATTTCTGTTTGTCATAATTGAGGTGGAGGTGAACTAGCACCTATAGATAGAGGCTAGGGATGCTGCTAACTATCCTACAGTGCAGAAGATGGCCCCAACAACTTTATCTTACCCAAAGCATCAGTAGTGCCGAGTTTGAGAATCTTTGGTCTAGATGATTCATTCAGAAACTGCTGATGTTGCCTCTACTAATTTTCCGCTGAGACTGCAAATACTGGGCTCATCAGGTGTCTGCTAAGATCACTCCTGGAGCCACACTGTCACACTGGCTTTTCAGACCGTGTCGGTGTGCAACTCTCTTCCATCTGTGCTTCAATTGGAGTGTTAGAGCTGACAGAGTGTGCTGGCCTCAAGCACATATCAGGTACTAGATCCTAAACTCTTATAGCTCAGTAAGTACATTAAATAAATATTGGTGTGCTTCTTTTGCAACCCAGATCTAGGTTGGCAATGCATAGTTGTAATCCTAGCACTCAGGAGACTAATGCAGGGAGATCTCAAATTTTAAGCAAGCCTGGGATCTTAGCAACAGTTTGTCTCAGAAAACAAAAACAAATAAAGAAACTCAGGCTAGACTTTGCCAAGGCTGAGGCATGAGAGATCTATGCAAAGGGTATGCTAGGAGCTTCCTCCTCTCTGGAATACAGGGGTCTTTTCCTTAGACCTTAGCGGGTATCAAATCAGTGAAGGGCACTTTTGTGTGTGTGTGTGTGTGTGTGTGTGTGTGTGTGTGTGTGTGTGTGTGTGTGTGTGTGTGTGTGTGTGTGTGTGCTGGTCCTAGGACTTGAACTCAGGACCTAGGTGCTGTCTCTGAGATTTTTTGCTCAAGGATAACATTACTACTTGAGGCATAGCTTCACTTCTGGCTTTTTCTTTCTTTCTTTCTTTCTTTCTTTCTTTCTTTCTTTCTTTCTTTCTTTCTTTCTTTCTTTCTTTCTTTCTTTCTTTTTTGTAGTTAGTTGGAGATAAGAGTCTCACAGGCCTTCCTGCATGAGCTGGCTTTGAGACATGATTGTAAGAATTCAGCCTCTTGACTAGGTAGGATTATAGGCATGAGCCACCAGAGCCCCGATGAAAGGCACTTTTTAGCTTTTCACTAATACCATCAAGTTCCTCTTCTAAGGTGAGAAATTCAGTCCAAAGCTATGGGCTGGCAGCTGGCAGCAGCTATACAGACTGGCTGTCATATCTCTCCACACCTTCTGTACTTTGAATTCTATCTTTTATTATTTTGCTACATCCACCTTGGTATGGTACACATTACACCATGAGTCTCACAATGGGTGTGATGCAAGTAAGTTGCACAGATCACAGATAAATGATACAGGTCACAGAAGTACACAGTAGTCTTACCAAATATGTCTATCTGGAATCCACATGAGGTTTTAAATCTAGCTTCCACTTTACAGGAAATACTGGAGGAGCAAGTTAAACACCACCTCAGGAAACGATCATAAAAATCTAGTACATGGATATTCTTGCTTAAAAGAGGCTTAAGAGAAACAATAATCAAATATTGTACATGACTCCTGATAAGATCCTTATTTGAGTCAGTTACTAAAGGAGAAATAATTGAAGAAAACTGAATATGAACTGACATTAAATAGTTTAAATAAGTATTGTTAGTGTCTTAGATATAATAATAAAACTATGGATATGTACAATAATGTAATTACTTTTTGGAAATGCCACTTCACTAATTAATTTATTTTAGTTTTGTGCTAGCCTTGGGGGTTGAACTCAGGGCCTGGGTGATTTCCCTGTTTTTTTTCTCTCTCAAGGCTAGTGCTCTACCACTTGAACCACAGCTCCATCTTCTGGCTTTTTGGTGGTTAATTGGAGATAAGAATGTCATGGACTTTCCTACTTAGGCTGGCTTTGAACTGTGATCCTCAGATCTCAGCCTCCTGAGTAGTTAAGATTACAGGCATGAGCCACCAGCACCTGGTGGTAGTCCAGAAAAAGAAACTCTACATATAGAGATACAATAGAATTACAACTCTGCCCAACAAGGAGCAGTTATAATTCAGTGTTAGAAAGAGAACAGCAAGACTTACAGAATTCTATTTTTTCTACTTTGTATATCTTCATAAGTAAAAGAAAAGAAAAGCACAGAAACAGACAGCTTGAAATACCTGAAAATACAGATGAGGTCTGCATTTATGTATTTTGAGGATTCCATTCCCTAGGTAATCATTGTCAAATACACATTTCCCAGCCTGAACAGATCTTGTAAAAGGCTTCAAGGATGTCGAAAGCAGAAAACAAATAAGGACTGCAACTTCGGAATCAATTATAATTAGTTTAAGCCCTCTAATGTGCACAAATACAGTGGAATTACAACTCTGCCCAACAAGGAGCAGTTCTAATTCAGTGTTAGAAAAAGAACAGCAAGACTTATATTCTCATGAGTAGTACACCACTTAAGTGGCAGTACAGCTGACATCTTCCAATTCAATTCTCTCTGGTGCTTCTTAGAAGCTGAACCCTTTTTCTATGTTTGGAAAAAACTTTTTCATCTAAATGGGAAACAAAGCTTTCCTCTCAATGTAAGAGCTGCAAATGCCTGTTATGGTGAACTCAAATGGCTTAAAACTTTTTTTAAACTGTAGCATTCAGGATAGAGCTTATGTCTCTTCCTAAGTATGTGCTAACTTGTGGCTTGGTTTTGACCAATAGACTGGGTAAAAATGATGCTATATAACTTCACATTAAGAAATAGGGAGTTTTCAGCTTTATTGCTTATAAATCTCCCTCATGGGAGGGAGATGCTATGAAAAAAAGCATACAATTTCCCTCTGCGAATTGTATTGCAAATGTCCGATTTATATGTAGCGGCCCTAAGGAAAAGAATTAATGTGTCCTGGCTCCCTGCCCTTAGCTCCCAGACAACAGCTATGTAAGGCATACATCTTGGATCCCAGGCTGAAGGCCTTTAAATGAGTTGAGATGCAGCAGATATCACTTCGGGTAGAACTTTCTAGTTGAATTCATTGAGATATAGCAATGTTAGTTGATGCTTTAGGCTACTAAGGTGTTTTGTTATGGAGTAGTAGATCATGAAAACATGCAGATACCTACTTTTTTTTTAAGCTTTCTTTGCCATGTAGCTACAGGCAAGTAACTTCTGCTGAGCCAATCAGATCTCTCTGCTGTGGACTTTGATTTTTTCCAATGATGATGTGACCAATTACAGTGAAATTTAACTTCTCAAGTGGCTGGGGCTGGATGCTGTTTAGTGCCTAGAACCAGTGGTACTTGCCAGATCAGCTTTAGCAACATCTCACCAGCCAGACCTCTGGCATGATTTTTTAAAAAAAGGTTTGGCTGTGTATACTCAGAGTCTGTTTTATTTTTTCTAAGAAATTCTGATATCTACCTAATAACGTTTTAATAAATTTCTGCTTAATCAGCCCATGTTGACTTCTGTTGTGTGGATTAAGAACTCTGACAGATAATCCTCTTAAACTAGTTTTCGTTTATTTTTTCCCCCTTAACATAAAATTCAAAACTCAGGAATTACTTTTTTTGGAAGCCTTCACTTACTCCCCATCCTCAAATCTGATGCACTTCTTATATAACTGGAACGTATTACAATATTGGCCTTACATGCACTGTAACTTCTAATTTCCTGAACTGTCTACTCCATTAAACTGATAGCTTTAAAGGAAAGGACTATTTTTCATCTCTGTATCTCAAGTGTCAAGTATAAAGCTTATCTGGCATTCTCTGGATGAGTAAGTAATTAAATGAATCAAATTAATGCTATGAATTTTAGTATGCTTACAATAGTAATACAAACAGGCATCATTTCAAAGATTTTAAAAAATCATTTTTATTCTTGTCATAATAGAACATTAGTAAAGACCTACTGACAATAAAAATGAAGCAAATTTTAGAACACTACTTTTAGAAAAATGCCACTGTAAACTCTTTTAAGTTACTGCTATCTATATTATTAATAAGTTCTTTCTCAACCTAGTAACTGTCCTCCATTTATGTGTTGCCAGAAAAAAATGCCAATGATTTCTTCTTTTTGATGTAAAAATATTAGAAGAATGGGTTAAAAACCCAAGTTAGATGATTGTCAGAGGCACCAGCTTGCGTAACCCCATCTGAGGACTTGTGTGCCGTGAGGGTATATATGATGGCGTGCGTTTCCTCAGGGAAAGGGGAAAACTCCTTCCATGTCTGGGCAAAAATCTGGATGCCTGGCCATAAGCTTCTGGTGAAGGTATGCAGAAGTGCCCTGCATGCTCCTCCAATTAATCCCATAGAATGATGCCTCCAGACTCCTTTTGTGTGTCTAAGGAAGCTCACCTGCACTTTGCTTACTCTTTGTAACCTTTGATCACTAGAGCTACTTCACATTTGTTGACAAGGATTAACTCTTCCTGCTCACTAACTAAAGGTTAACTCTCATTGTCTGTATTCCTGTAAAACTGTTTAAGATTAACTTTCTGACTGAAGATTTACTTTTTATGCCCGTGTGCTGTATATAAGCATGTGATGCTCCATTAAACTTTGTCTATACCTGCATGGTGTAGTCCACTTTCTGCCTATCAGACACTGCATTCCTGGGTCTCACTATGTGAACAGCAACGGATGATGTTCCCTAGAGTATTTTAAATATTAGGGAAGAAGAATTGTAAGAAGTGAATGAATGATAGATAGGTATTATGGTGTTTTCAGCCTTATGATTTAGTGAAGTCAAGGCAAACATGCTTTCATTTGAGAAAAGTGTGGTGTTAAAGGTGAATGAAAATATTTGGATCACCAGAAATCTAGCTGCTACATCAGGATCTCCAGGTATGGGGCTTTGGCATCTCTGTCATTCAGAGTTGCATGAGTGAAGGTGATTTGTACTAAGACAAAGGGCCATTGTTGTCTTTTGGAGATTAGCTATTATCTAACCACCAATCAAACATTATATAATATGTTTTGGTTTTAATCATGAAATTTCTCCCATAGGACCATTTGTTCCCAGCTGGTCCCTGTGGGGGAAAGTTCTAGAATCTGAAGGAGGTAGGGCCTACCTGAAGAAAGTAGGTCATTTGGGGGCATGCCTTAAAAAAACACATCTTGCCTTGGTCCTTTCTGGTTTCTGCTGCTTCCACTATAAAATGAGTGGCTCTCTTTACTTCCTGTCCACCATGAAGTGAAGAAGTTCCTCCACCATATGTTTCTGCTGTTATAACGTTCTTCTCAAGTACATGGAGCCAAGCAATCATGGACTTAACCTTCTGAAACCATGAGCCAAGATAAATCTTTCCTCCTTTAAGTTGTTTCTGTCAGGTCTTTGGTCACAAAAAAAAAAAAACTAATCCACATGTCAAGTTTTGATCTCAGTGCTTTGAGGACATAAAGATGAACAAAATACTCCCTATCTTCTAGGAGTTTGCAGTCTACATGTATATGTGCATTTTAAGTTTTTTATACATTTGTACATTTTCTGAATATACTCTACTTCAATGAAACAATTCCTAAAAAATTCTTGTTTCTACTTCATGGATCAATATGAAGTCTAGATGAGATGCTGTAGATGAAGCACTGAACACAGGGGGATTACACATGATAAATACCAACAGATGGTGGTTATTGCTACTTTTCTCATTGTTATTTTATTTTATTATGTTGTATGATTAGCAGTGAGGAGACAAAGCCAGTTAGCTGTATGGACTGGAGACAGACAATGCATGCCAAGAGATGATATACCCATGAAATATGTAGACCTTAAGTCTCCTGGACATCAAATGGGTCAGTTTCAGGTTTGCAAGGCCCTTCCTGTGGTTTACAAAGCAATTCTTGGAATGGAGCAAGGCAGGATTGAATTTTGGGTCATTTGCAAGTGTAAAGAAGAACCCATAAGCCAAGTGCTGGTGGTTCATGCTTGTAATCCTAGGTACTCAAGAGGCTGAGATTTAAAGATCATGGTTCAAAGCCAGCCAGGGCAGGAGAATCCACTCTTATCTCCAATTAACCACCAGAAACAAAACAAGGCAAAACCAGAAGATGTGCTGTAGCTCAAGTGGTAGAATGCTAGCCTTGAGCAAAAGAGCTCAGGGACAGCATTCAGACAATGAGTTCAAGCTCCATGACCAGGCGGTAAAAAAAAAAAGAACCTGTAAAACCCATGTACTAGGAAATTGATGCTGGTGGTTCTCAGCTTCTAAAAACTTTTCTGAGCTTACCATGATGCCTTTATCTTTACATTAGTCTTAGGCATTGATGATGTTCAAATGTTTGTCTAATGAATGCGCACATGTCTCAAAAGCACCAACAACGTTGTCTGTTACTATCCCCATATTTGTGTCTACTCTAAAAACATTCAAGCACTGACTTTACAAAAGTACCTACTGAGATGATCCCAATTACTTTCAGTGTAGAAAACTGTTACTGCAGCTTAGTTGTGCCAGTTCCATTACAGATAGGCAATTTGGATCTATAGTCATGAATCTTCCAAATCTTTCAGCCAAGTAGGACAATGACTCTCTGTTGGAGTGTTTTGCAAAACTCCTTTTGTTAAGCGGGTGTCAATTGATCACTGGTCTATGAATTATTTTGGACCTGGCCACCCTTCCATCTGTTATTTTTTTTCAGTCCAACCTCCTCCATATTCAACCTTGAAATTGCTTCCACAGTAATTATCTATATTACAAATCTAATTGTGTCATTTATTACCAAAAATACTTTGCTAGTTTTTCCCAAGCTGCTTGCATGATAAAAATAGAACTCTTGTGCTTAATAAACAAAATCATTCATAATTTGTTATCAGCTTCTTCTTATATTATCTCTTCATATGCACTCAATTACTCAGATCTTTCTAGACATTTTTTCAAGCATGCATGCATTTTTCCACTTGATTCCCTCTACCTAGAACACCTTTCCCTTTTCTCCCTGGTGAATGACTACAAGTCCTATGGGACTTGCTCAAATATCACCCCCTTCAGAAAGATGTTTCTGACTTGCTGCTCTGAGAATATCCTTCTACTGGATAACACTTACCATGTAGCACCATAATAGTTATGGTTCTTGAGAGAAAATGAAGATAGTATTAGGGAATATGAAATATTGACCTTAATCAGATCAAAATTAAGTATATATGTTAGTAAATTTCAGAACTCCATCTCTACCAAGACAGCGTAAGCTTTAATATCACTTGGGTATATTGTTTAAATGCAGAACCTGACTCAGTAGGTCTGTGTGACACTGAAGACTGCATTTCTGGCAAACATCCACATGATGACAATGGAACTGGTTGAGGTATACACTAGTAAGCAATAGGTGATACTATATCAAGGGCATGGTCTAGGTGCTGGGAATTCTAAGTTCAGCCCATAGTTACTCTTGATAAAAGACTCATGGATTAATTGAGAAGTGAAGTATACACAGAGAAAGACAAACAAGTGTCAGATAATACTGCAAAAATCCTATTTCTCTTTCTAAGGGGCAAAGGGTCATTAAATCTAATTTTTTATGTAACTACCACACCTCTATATATCACCTTTATAATAATAAAAATTTATTTAAAAGAAAATATTATAAAAATTCTCCATATTGTGTGACCTGGTTAATGCCCACACAGCCTACTTTGTCAAGTTACATAACAACAAAACAACAAAAAAATCTAATTTTGCTATTGGTGTCATATAAGATTATGTTCACGTACCCAAAGAGATGTTTAGAAAGATGGGGATAGTGATTTAAATGTTTTAGAGATTACTATGTACCATGAAATTCAGAATCTATCTTTGCCAAGAATTCTCCTGTGAATAAGGAGGAAGCACATGAATATTCGGTACAACCATTTGATACAGTAAAATTGTGGATACAACCTAACTGTTCACCAGTAGAAGAATGGATTAATGAAATATGGTATTTAGCACTTAATAAAAATAGACCTACATGGAAAGCACAGATCAAGCTCAAAAGAAAAGTTGGAAAAGAAAGCAAGTCACCAAGCATTGTAGCATGTACCTATGGTCCCAGATCCTGGTGAGCCTGAGGTAAGAGGATTGTTTGACACAAGCCCAGGTAATAGGGCAAGACTCTTTCTCAAACAGCAAACAAAAGAAAGCAAGTTGTTTATTCATTCCTAACATAATGTCTAGTGAACTATACATCTTGGGGAGAGGGGAGACAGAAGGGGAAAATCTTGGAGAGAAAAAGGGAGTGGGTGGCACTGTTCAAAAGGAAACTTACTCATTACTTGACTTGTGTAACTGTAACTCCTCTGAATATCACTTTTACAATAAAATTTAAAAATAAAAATAAAGCAAGTTGTTAAAAGGATGTGAATGGCATAACATTGCCCATGTAAATTTAAAGCTAAAACACAATGTAAGTTATTTGGAAATATGAAAGCATAAAAGGAAAATATTTCACACAAAACTTCAGGATAAAAGAGATTGCTGGAAAGAAGAGGGCTGTTGAGAGTTGGGTAAATCTCTGACGAAGAGAGTTAAGGAGAATGGGTGGAGTTTGTGAATAGATGAGTGGCTCTATACACTCCTTTAAGCTGAGCAAGGCTGGAAGAAGCTCAGTCTGGCTTCTGCCTGGATTTTTGGCAAAGATGGATAACCTACATTCCTTCATTGGGTGCTTTGTTTAAGTCAGTGCTTCAGGTGTCACTGTGTCCTTCTTTCCCTGGAGTTTGCAAAGTCTTTCTTAGAGTTGGGCAGGTAGGGCCAAACTTTGGGTCCTCCTCAGGATGATTAAGCTGGGTTTGTTGGTTCTCAGCCTGTGGTGGCGAGTCCTCTCTTTCCTTCCCACAATGTGGTTCTTATGAATAGCAAAGCCTTCTTTTCAAATTCCACATCTAACTTATTTTTTTTCCTCACAGTTTCTATTTTTAATTTATCATAGCTTTAAATTACCTAATTAAAAAATAAAGCTTAAGTTATAAAAATGCAAAAAGCAAAGAAATATCTCTGTCAGCTAATATAATAGCAATATATTAGCAAAAATTTTTATTGTAATTTGCCACTCCTGGGGCTTGGACTCAGGGCCTGGGCACTGTCCCTGAGCTGCTTTCTTGCTCAAGGATAGCGCTCTGTCACCTGAGCCACAGCGCCACTTCCGGCTTTTTCTGCTTATGTGGTGGTGAGGAATCGAACCTAGGGCCTCATGCATGCAAGGCAAGTACTCTACCACTGAGCCACCTTCCCAGCCCCAAACATACACATTTTTAACAGTTAAGGAAAGGTAATGCTCTACATATTATTTCATGAAAGGCAAGTACTCTACCACTGAGCCACCTTCCCAGCCCCAAACATACACATTTTTAACAGTTAAGGAAAGGTAATGCTCTACATATTATTTCATGACTTGTTTTTCTACTGGAAATAGACCAAATACCTTTTGCTAGTAAGTATATAAAACAATTACTAGATTCTGGAGTGTCTGTGTTGCATTGCACTGAATGAAAATACTTGATTATTTATACTGGTTACTGTTTGGTTGTATTGCATGCCAATTTGAGATATTACAAATAGCACAACAGAATTTCCCATGGCATATACTTGAAAACTTAAGCTATGATTTCTTAGAATTGGAGCTGTAAGATCAAAGGATGTGCCTAGTTTAGATAATCTATAAAAACAAAGCTCAAAAATGACATAGACAATATAAATTGACATAAAGAAAATCTCAAACATTCCACAGACCTTAGAACTCGGTAATTTTTTTTTACTAAGATTAATATGGAAGATTATGACATAAGACATATGGACTATATAGTTCAAGTGGGAAACAATATTGGATTGGGTAAAGCTCAGAAGGTGGAAGTCAGTATTGAGGCATCATGATTCCTCTGTATTCCCCACTTTTTTGCCAAGTGACTTGTGGAGACCCCCAGTAATGGGAAGTGCTGGTGAGAGGGCAGATGGTGGAAGGAATCCTGATGTCCCTTCCATATCTCTGTTCCTCTGCTTTGATGCCCTCTCCAGCGGTGATTGTGCTGCCTTCCTGCCCTTTTCTGTATGGCTCTAGCTCTCATCAGGCTTCTAGGCTGTGGTAATAATTTGCCCCTCTAGCCTATGGGTGTTGATGGCTTCCAGCTGTTGCTAATACCTGAATTGCATCTTTGGCATGTGAGTACTTGTGACACTGTGCAAGTACTTGTGACACTGGAGGTTTTGAACTTCCCCTGTGGCTCTCTAACTGGGTCCTGATTGAGAAATATACTTTTTGAAATACTTACGTTTTGACTTCTTTGGGAAAGGGAGGCATGGTGTTGAAATGATCAAGGCAGTGTCTCAGTTCATAGAGCACAGGCTAGAGGTCTCTGAAACTCTGAGGGACTTTTCACAAACGATGGAAACTGTAGAGCAGACCTAGCTTCTTCTAGGGATATGAACAACTGCCATCTGTCCAGCTGGGCTGACATACTCACCAGCAATGACTATACTTAAATGTCTCTTCTTGTCTAAGGAGACACCCTGGTGCATCTTTAGGATGACATAGTAGCACAGAATCAAAAAGCAGTTTCTTTTTGCTATTGGTCTGTATTGTGTTATAAAATATTTTGTGGTTATAAAATAATATATATCCATTGTAAACAGTTTGGAGACTAAGGAAAAGGCCACATTTAAATTTGAAAGGACAACAACAAAAAAAGCTCAAAAGTATTTATCTTCCTTTAAGAAGAGGATTGCTCTTTATTAATGGATTCTATGAAGCCAACCATTTGTATCTGAACTATTTGTTGACTCAATGTTATGTTGTAAGTGCCCTGCTCTTTGCTGATAAGAAGCTGAAGGGAGGACCTAATGAACTGAACAAGAAGTCTCTGTTAACGGACAACTGGGATGGTACAGAAATCTCAAGTGAGAATAAATCTGTCTGTGTGCTGATATCTATCAGGTATTTGTTATACAGAAAAATGGAATCATCTTACTCCAGGCATAGTTTGGGGGATCACTTTTAAAAAAATTAACAGATTTCCCTGTGGTCACTAATTATAAGGGGCTAAGGAAACCATTGTTGCTAAATTGCTCTTGTGAGCCTTGTCCACATGCAATGTAAACCTGTAATATCTGTATGGACGGAAAGGTTTGTGACAAAGGCTTAAACAGTCACCACAAGCAACAAATGTAGCAAGTAGTCACAGTCTACAGATTTCCTATGTGATGAATGTATCACATCAGGATATATATATATATATATATATATATATATATATGTATGTATATGTGTATAAATTCAAACTATCCTTTCTCTTGCTCTCTCTCTGTCACTCTTGCTCTTGCTATCACTCTTTCTCTCTCTTCCCCTTAAGACCATACAAGGCTGAAGGCTTGGCTCAAGTGGTAGAGCACTTGCCTAGCATGAATCAAGGAGGCCCTTGGTTCAGTCCCCAGTACCCCAAGTAATATAACCCCTCTTCCCCATACAAAAAAACAAAAAAAACTATACAGTGTGGCCTCTGGTGTTCCAGTCATCAAATATCAGCTGTGTTAGCTTCCTCTTTCAGTAGTTTAAAAAGGAATAAAGAAAAGTTCTTCTGATAGTTTATACACTTATAATTCAATGAGGAGTTTTATTGTTCCACAATATGCCAAAACAAACAAACAAAAAACCTCAAGATATTCTGAGCTGAAAAACTGCCTCTAAAAAGTAGTGATTATGTCCAACCCATGATGATTGTCAGGGTAGCTGATATCGTGTCCTCAGACTAGTTTTTCTCCCAGTGCCATCTGCTCTCTAGCCTGCCTCTTCCCAGGCTGCTGCCTACCCAGGACTGGCTCCAGCTCTCTCCTGCTTCACCTCTATGCCTACACCTGCTCAGTATTTACCCTCAACCTGATCCAATAAGGCCAGGGGGTTGGGCCTCAGCCAAGCCAGGCTACCTGTTGTTCCCCAAGCCAAACCATGGGGTGTCTGAAAACATCTATGCTGTTTCTAGTTCTATTAATTTAATAAAAAGTCAAATTATTTTACTCCAGACATAGTTTTAGAGAAATACTCTTTTTTAAGCTAAAATACAATGTATAGTGGACATTTCCCCTATTCATTCACACAATGATTTTGCCGTTAAAAGAGATTGAGTTCAGGGCCTCCTGCGAGTGTTTAACCATTTGAGCTACATTCCCAATCCTTTTACTTTTTTTTTTTTTTTTTCAGATAAGGTCTTTGTACTTTGGCCCAGGCTTGTCTGCACCTCAATCCTCCTGCCTCTGCTTCTTAAGTAGACAGGACTACAGGCATGCACTACCATGGCCAGCATTCCCTTATTGTTAATATTTTTTTTATAATTGCATTGTACTCTCTAATGTGGTTGACTATAACCTGTATTTTTAACCAGTTTCCATGTTGGATAACAGTAAGGTGTCTTGAGAGTATTTTATTCTGAAATAATGACTTGATTGCTTCTTGACATACTTAGTCTGGGAAATGGGTTAAAAAGTGGGGAAAAAAGTGAGTAGCCAGTTTGAGCATGTCACAAGCTCAACAAGGTTAGTATTAGGTGATCTGAGAGCATTTCCAGTTGCAGCATGACTTAGAAATAGGTTGAGAGTGAAAGAAGGCACAAACAACACAGCTGAGGAGTAAGACAAGGCCTATATCCATGGGCAGACCATATAACTTCTTCCCACTCTGTTCATTATTAGGCAACCAATACTATCTCCCAGTTATTGACGTGAAGCCAGATAAACTCTATGTGATCTCACCTATGCCTCACCTAAGCTGTAACTGCTATCTCTTCTATGTCCTCATTTGGAAAAGCTGCTTGGGACACATTTGTGAGGGTCTTTTATTCTGTCCCAGAAGGTCTATAGCAATAGGGCATGTGCTTGGGTTCACATTTTGGTTTTGAACTCAAAAGTTGGTTTCTTAACCACTTAAGAGTTCTTAGAAGATAAAAACCACAATTAAATTAGAAAAGCTAACCTGTCTGGCTGTACTTCAATGTAATTACTCAGCTTTATTTCCCAGGAGTACCCTATTGTATTCACTGAACTCCATACTGTTTCTACTCTTCCAAGACTATGTCTTCATAGTATCCCCAACCTCATAGCTCTTTCCATCCAGTCTCTTTCCATCCAATTTGCCACCAGCAGTTTCATAAGACACAATTATCACATCTGGCAGAAGTTCTAAAGATTAGTACAGCCTGTTCCCAAGCCTGGTTTTCTCTAAATCATTTCTTTACCCTTATGGTTACTTTTCTTCTTCGTCTATTCACCTTCAGTCATCACTTAATGTGGAGATGGTTGTTTCCTACTAGACACATATTGCAGACTTCAGTAATTATAGCCATTATAAATTCAGTAATTATAGAAAGATGTAATACAGTACTCTCTCACACATTGTGTGTGTGTGTGTGTGTGTGTGTGTTAAACTAATCTTTTCTTTTGCCTGTAACAGGGCTTAAATTCAGAATCTCTTACTGTCTCTCTTGGCTAATACTCTACTATTCCTCCAGTCCTGTTTTTTTAATAGTTAAAATTAGAGATGGAGTTGCTTGGACTTTTCTGTTCAGGCTGGCTTTGAACCACAATCCTCCAGGTCTCAGTCTCCTGAATAGCTAGGATTACATATGTGAGCCACCAGCACCTGGCTTTTAATTGCAATCTAACACCAACTCCAAATAATGAAATACTTCAAGTTCTTTTTGTAGCATATATTTGAGTCTCTTAATTTAATGAGTTTTATTTTCTATCCAGGGATGAATGAGGAGGAAGGCTTACATTCCTGTTCCTTCTGCTGCTACTCATCTATCATCCGAGCATGGCTTTACTTTTCAAACTTCCTCCATCCTCCGCTATTCTTGGCCTTTTAGCAACCCGCCACGGGGCTTCTGTCTGACCTGTGTCTTTCCAGGCTACATTACTTAATTTTTTCTCTCAGGACTAAGTGAGGGTAACTCTCCCCACTGCTACCCGCCCAGAGGCTGCCCTTTGACAAAGTCATGAAGCCACAGAGTGGCCCAGTTAAAAGATGGAAAGAGGTATCACCAGCCCCCTAGCTTATCTCTAGTACAAGCAGCTTATATCTCTCTTCCTGACAATCTCTTTTGACCTTTTTCTGGAGAATTGTGTTGTCACTTGCCAAGGTTTTCAGCCTCCATTTCTCCTGCAATTGAGGTTCTCAGTCTTTCCACAAAAGCCTGGGAGGAAGAAGCTAGGCATTTCATTCATAATTGACCACAGTGTGGTATGGAAGGCAGTGGGAGTGTGAGTAAATGTTCTATGAAGCTGACATAAATGCATCTCCCAACAAAGCCCAGCTGCTGCTGTCTATCACTGACTGTGTAGAAAGCTGACTTTGTTTGGAATGCTCAGTGGAGAGATTACCAGAAAGTCAATGTGTCAAGGAGTGACTTAGGATATCATGATAGATGGGAAAATGGAGATCCATTTATTTCATTCGTGGTGTGTATGAATGAGTGAGTACTGGTGTGTGTGCTTTCTTTCCATTGCAAAGAGAAGGCCAGCTCCAAAGGGAAAATGATAACTGTTTCTTATGAGTGGACAACTTCATTTTTCTAAGTATTGAAAAATGTGTGCTAATAGTTATACTAGGCATTACTTAGTCCTTCAAAGATTTCTATCAGATTTACATATTCAGACAGACATTCCAACAAGCATTGTGATCAGCAGAGACCTGTAAAGATTTCTGGAGTCATCAATCTGGATCCAGTGTATTTTCTAGGTTTGTTTGTGTTTCAGATTCGTAAGTAAATTTGTTGTCACAGCAGCCCTTTAATTTCTCGTGACCTATTACTGTCTTTAAGGTGACTGTTCCAAATCCTCTCATTCTTTTACACTCACATATGACTAACTCCACACTTAATTTACTGGCAAGGTCAAGGCCTCAGGTCCCTACCTACTGTCTCCATTTGTCCATCCTTCATTTTTTCTTTCATTCTTTCTCACTATTTCTAGAGAAAGATAAATCATATCTTTGTTTATAAAGCTTAGATTTTTAAACCCCCCTCCACAAAGCTTAGATTTATTTGAGGCTCTTGACTTAACTCATAATTCTCTACCTCTTTCTGTTTCTCTCTCTCTCCTTTCTGGGTGTTGACCAGGTCCTGTATATTCCTGTACATTTGGGTGTTATACCATTGCCTGGGCAGAGGAACAGCTATGTGGGTTTTTCTTTGGAAGGAAGGGCATTAGACAGCCCCAGCATCCACAGAGAGATTTCTTCTTACTGTTTATTGACTTGGGCATATAAATAATACTCAGACCAAGTTTTTCTAACATAAGAATCCAAGTTACTCCAGATCCAAGACTATATCTAGGACTGAAAGATAACATTGGATATTGCCAATTTTCTTTGGTTGATATTGGTGGTGGTAATGGGGCTTGAACCCGGTAATGGGCTTGACACTGTCCCTAAGCTCTTTCACTCAAGGCTAGCATTATACTATTTTTTGAGCCATAGCTCCACTTCCAGTTTTCTGGTGATTAGTTGGAGATAAGAGTGTCATGGACTTTCTTGCCTGGGCTGGCTTTGAACTGTCATCCTCAGATCTCAGCCTCCTGAGTAGCTAGGATTATAGGCATGAGCTACCAACCAGCATCCGGCTTTTACCACAGTGTTTATAGCACCATGTGAGCTCTTTCTGACCTTTCTGGCTCACTGGCTCATCTGTTGCACGTGCTGCCAAAGTCAAAATACCCCAACTTACCTTCAGGCCAATTCCTTTTCTCTTAGTACATCTACCCTTGATTTTATACTTATTCCTATGATTTCTGAAGCAGCCTGCTTTTCTAGTGTAACTAGAAGGATATTAGGTCCTAGCTGGTATGGTTTATTTTGAGTGACTTTGAAATGTATGCAAGCCTGTACAGACTGCCCCATCCTATTCAACCATTTGGAAGGCAGGGAATGGTGACAGTAACTACACTTGTTTATGTTAGAAGTTACATCTTTGGTCATTGCTATGGGAACAGTCATGCTCATTCTATGGGTCTCTTGAGGTTCTTGCATTCTTTCACTGTTCAGCTTGCTTCCTTGACCTTAAATTCAAGGCAAGTCTTCTGGTCCCAGACCAGAAGGCCTATTCCTTTGGGAGGCTCAATACACATTAATATGCAATGATGACTAATGAGGACATGTGGGAAGAATGATGGCATTGGGAGATTATCATTTGGCCACCACCACAGCCATAATTGCTTCAGGCAAGGCTCATCAATAAAAGCTAAAATTAGTGGGGAAAAGGGTATTTATATACTGTCAAAGTGTCCCCCAGTAAGATGTTGATTGAAAAGATAAAAATGGTAATTTTACAGTGGAAAAATCAGAGAAATGTCACCTTAACCAAGTGATCAAAGGGAATATCAGCATTAACAGGACAAGCAGGCATCATGTGCTTCTTGACATGAAGCACAGAGAAGGCCACAATGTCACTTCTAAGGTTTTCTTTTCTTTTTTCTTTTGGCAGTGTTAAGGTTTTTGAACTCAGAACCTCACACTTCCAAGTGCTCTACCACTTGAGCCAGAACTCCAGTTTACTTCTGGAATATTCTTGACCAAAGTATGCAAATTGTAATGTAATGTAAGCACCAGGAAACACCAACAATGTTTATAAAGCAGCATGCTTATATTCTAAGGGAAAAAAAATCAAAGTCAAGAAAAGTAAAGAAGGAGCTCTTTCAAATTAAAGGGAAATAAAGACAGGAAAACTAAATGTGTCAGGTTTCCTATTTGATTCTGGACCATAAAACAAAAGCAAAAACATTAGCAACTAGAAAAATCTAAATAAGGTCTGTTGATCAGAAAATAGCATTGTTTAAATGTCAGTTTCTTGAGTTTTACAATTGTATTGTGGGTATATAAAAGACTGATTTTATTTTCAGAAGATGCACATTGAAATATTTAGAGATTAAAAACTTATCATGTCTGTAATTTTTTAATATTTCAGAAAATACTTATCTATATGTAGAAAAAGACTTTTTTGAAAAAAATAAAGTAAATGTGCTTGGCTGGGGCATAGCTTAAGTGACAGTACCTGCTTAGCAGGAATAAGGCTCCAAGTCCAGACTCCCTACAGCCAAAAAAAGAAAGATAAACAAAAACATGTGTGTTAAAGCAATAAAGGTTGGAGAATTTAAAAAGCATTTAAAAAGAATTTTAAAAGGCTGGAAAATTTAAAATATGAGAATTATTTATTTGCAACTCATTAGCCTGAAGTTATTTGGTAATATAAAGTTTAAAAACATTTCCCCAGGCGCCAGTGGCTCACGCCTGTAATCCTAGTTACTCAGGAGGCTGAGATCCAAGGATCACAGTTCAAAGCCAGCCAGGGCAGGAAAGTCCATGAGACTCTGATCTCCAATAAACCACTAAAAAACTGGAAGTGGGGATATGGCTCAAGAGGTAGAGTGTTTGCCTTGAGCTGAAGAGCACAGGGACAGCTCCCAGGCCCAGAGGTCAAGCCCCACTACCGACAAAAAAAAAAAAAAAATCATAATAACAACACTACTATTTAGTGAGGATGAAGAATACTTAGCAATATGTTACTAAAGATTCTCCAAAGCCAATCATTTATATAGGATCTTTTTTTTCTTCTTCTTCTTCTTTTTTTTTTTTTTTTTGTCAATCGTGGGGCTTGAACTCTGGGCCTGGGCACTGTCCAGGGCTAACACTCTATCACTTGAGCCACAGCACCACTTCCAGTTTTCTGGTGGTTTTATCAGAGAAAAGAGTCTCACAGACTTTCCAGCCCAGGCTAGCATTGAATCTTGATCCTCAGATCTCAGCCTCCTGAGTAGCTAGGCTTATAGGCGTGAGCCACCAGCACCTGACTATAACATCATTTAATCTTTATTTTAACCCTATGTGATGGTTACACTTCTCTTCAAATTAAAGATGAGGAAACAGGATTAGGGAGGTAGAAAACCTTGGCCAAAGTCATACTGTTAGCAGTGCTGGAGCCATAATTGAAACTGAGGCTGTGATTCCAGAGCTCAACTACTTAACCTCTGTGTCACATGCAATTACTAAAGATTGCTTAGATAAATCAGCCACCTGCCTGGGAAGCTCAGCTCTCTGGGAAATTTCTCAATGATATCATATCATATTGTCATATCCAGTGGGGCTCTGGCTGAGACTACATGCACAGTTTCTAAATATAGCTTTAAACAAGAGTAGGACAGACTAATATTTCTGTTTTAGTATCCTTCCCTGAATGCGAGAAGATGACGCTTTCTAGCTTTCTTGCAGGTGGACAAGACCATATGACTAGTGCTAGCCAATAAAAAATAAGCAGAAGTGGTGTGATTCACCTCTACAGTCAAGCTTGTAGGGGCCAATGTGACACCTCCAAGCCCCCTCAATGCTGTCTAAAAGTTGAAGTGGCAGAGACACAGATGCAATAACCTTCACCATAGAGTCATTTATTAAGGAGGGATGCTTGTAATGTATGGATCAGAGATAAATCTGTCAAAGCCACTGAGCTGAGGGCATTGATTCATGATCATGTCCTAGTCAAATTTGTATAAGCACAAAGGGAAGCCTGACAAGAAGCTAAATGAAGGAAGTAGCTGGGAGAGAGTCTAAGGAGGAGGCTAGGAGCTGGAAGGGACTGTGTTGAGCTGGAGATACATTACCCATGATGGGAGAAGAGCCAAGATCAAAGCAGACCTAGCTCAATCTTAAATGAAATAATTCGGGTCCAGCATTCCAGATCTTAACTGAATATTTTTTTTCTCCAAGAAAAGCCAGAAGCCTAGGTTTTGATGTGGAGCTCTCAATTCTTAATTGTTGGCAGCTAATACAGATGGATCAAACAAAATAAAAATGAAAAACAGGCATCCAAGCTGTTTCCCAAACATCACAGGTGTATTGAAGCCTCTTGAAGTACCTTCTGCTGAAGACTCTGGCAAAGGAGCCTCTGCTCCTTCTTTTGCCAAATGTCACCTTTTTAGTGACATTTCCTAACCAGCCTCTTTGAAAGTATACTGCCTCCTCTTTCCTACCTTATACTCTCTCCCTCCTCCTTGTGTTTATTCTTCTCTGTACTTTTTATCCTCCTCCAAAATGATATCCAGGTGTGCAGGTGCACACCTGGCATCCCAGCAGTCAGGAGGCTGAGGCAAGAGGATGATGCGTTAAAAACCAGCATGGGGGCTGGGAAGGTGGCTCAGTGGTAGAGCGCTTGCCTTGCATGCCTGAGGCCCTGGGTTTGATTCCTCAGCACCACATAAGCAGGAAAAAAAAGCCAGAAGTGGCGCTGTGGCTCTAGTGGTAGAGCGCTAGCCTTGAGCTGAAGAGCTGAGGGTCAGCACCCAGGCCCAGAGTTCAGGCCCATGACCGGACCTCCCCCCCCTCAAAAAAAAAGCCAGCATGGGCTACATAGCAAGACCTATCTAAAGTAAAACAAAATATAGAATATAATAAAAAATAAAACTATAGAGTTTAAAATTTTATTGAGTGATCTGCCCACTATAATGAAAGTATATAAAGGCCAGGATATCCCACTCCCCACCCCCATATTTTTTGGGGGGGGCTGGGCCTGGGCTTGAACTATGGGCCCGGGTGCTGTCCATGAGCCTCTTTGTGTTCATGGTGATTGCTCTACCACTGGAGCAACAGTTCCACTTCTGGCTTTTTTGAGTAGTTTATTGGAGATGAGAGTTTTATGGACTTCCCTGCTTGGGCTGGCTTCGAACCGTCATCCTCAGATCTCAGTCTCCTGCAAAGCTAGGATTACAGGTGTGAACTATGAGCCCCTGGCTGGATATTCCCCTGTTTATGCCAAGAGATGAGAGTAGCACTGGCACATAGTGAATGTGGATAAATTTAAAAATGGAACACCCAAGCTGGGCACTGGTGGCTCACGCCTGTAATCCTAGGTACATAGGAGGCTGAGATATAAGGATCATGGTTCAAAGCCAGCCAGGGCAGGAAAGTCTGTGAGACTCTTATCGTCAATTAACCACCAGAAAACCGAAAGTGGTGCTATGGCTCAAGCGGTAGAGCGTTCGCCTTGATCTGAAGAGTGCAGGGACAGCGCCCAAGCCCAGAGTTCAAGTCCCAGGACCAAAAAAAAAAAAAAGGAACATCCACCTTGGGGTCAGACAAAGCACATCCGGAGATGTGATTCTACTCAAGCATTATCAGTTCACAACTTCTGTTTCTGACACTTACTGAGCAGTCCTTGGGGGGGGGCGGGGAATAAGTGCCATTTGAATTTACAAGCTGTTTCCTGTCTCCAACTAAGTCAGTATTTGATTTATTTTGTTCTGGGAGATGGATCACAATGAGCTTTAAGAAAAGCATTGTTCATTCCAGGGTGCCACATGCCTGTGTAGGTCCTTACAAAATACAGTGACAGCAGTCTACTCTTTATTACCCTGCTATAAATCCTAGGTTTCTTGCCACTCAAATTTCTGTCTCCCTTCTGGCTTGTGGATTAATCCTGGTTTTCCCATTCCCTGCTGTTTATTAATTTGGTTGCATTGAGTTTCTGTCAGTATGAATGAGGAACCCTGACTAGTAGCATTTACCTCTGAGGGAGCTTTTACGTTTCTTAGTCTTAGTTTCCCTACTTAGAAAACTAAGGGCTGGGCTAGGAATGTGGCTTAGTGGTAGAGTGCTTGCCTAGCATGCATGCAGCCCTGGGTTCCATTCCTCAGTACCACATAAACAGAAAAAGTTGAAAGTGGTGTTGTGGCTCAAGTGGTAGAGTGCTAGACTTGAGCAAAAGAAACTCAGAGACAGTGCCCAGGCCCTGAGTTCAAGCCCTAAAAAACTAAGGGCTAGAACTCAAAAATCTTCAAGATTTTAGCATTGGAATTCTGACACATTTAAGGCTCTTCCTCTATGAGCCTACACATTTTCTTCTTTGCCTTTGATGAACATTGGTTCTGTGGCACACTCTGTCCCGTGTGGAGTCTCACCACCTGCTCACACCCCTGTTGCACTTAATTACTCTTATATTTAGGGCCTACCCCTGTCAGAGGAGCCACTGCATTTCTCTTCTAGTAACTCAGCATATATTTCCCAACCTGCTGATCCCAGTGGCCTTTTGTCTCCCATGTGTCTCCTCCTCTTCTGGTTCTGTCTCACTAACGTCTTGTCATCTACAGCATAAAGACTGTTTCAGGTCTTCATATCCCGAGACTCTGTCTTGTCCTCCCTTCTCTGCTTCCTTTTAATTTTCTTGGGTAGGAATCTTATTTTATCAACTCAGGTTAGAAAGTTACATTATTTTATTTTCTTTCAATCATAATAGAAGCTAACGCTGAGTTTTCACTTGGTAGAGCGCAGTCACCACTAGGATTTCTGCCTTTACCTCAGAGCCAAGAAAAGTCCCAAGGATCTTATCCAGAGTCAGACATTTGGAGGGGACCCTCCAGTTCAGGGTGTGCTGGTCACTGGGGATACAGTCATTTTCCTAGCCCACATGGCAGCTGTTGGGCCATACTTGGGCATGAAGATAACAACAGTTGACATTTATGGAATGTTTCTAAAGTGCCAAGGACTTGGTGTTGCTTTACAAAAACACTTTTGTATGAGGCAACTATTCTTTGATCTAGTACATTCTTTTCCCAAATAACAATTCCCCCTCATGCCTTTCATATCTGCTTAGAAACTACTTTCTCAACAAGACCTACTCTGATACCTGTCTGGGGCTTATTCCAATGACTCCCCCTTTCTCTGCTCTACTTTTGTTCTCATAGTCTTTTTCATTTTCTAATACACAATTCCATGTGGTTTACCTATGAACAAGCATTTATGGCTCAGTGTTTTCCATAGCAGCAGGATTCTTGGTTCCTGTCTTCCAGTCCTCATTAGATGGTAAGCTTTAGGGTTTTTTATTAAAATTTATTATTACAGGCTTAGTTTTGTCTCTCGACTCCTAGACCAGCTCTTGGCACATACAGGTAAACAAATGTTTTACAAATGTTTTAGGGTGAGTAAATAGTCCGTGTTTTACAAACAAGGAAACTGATACGATCATGAGAAATAACTATCCTAAGTCACACACCCAGCAAATGCAGAGCTTTGGTTCAGACACAAACCAGTTGATGTCTTTTCATGCTATACTATCTGTGTGTGTGTGTGTGTGTGTGTGTGTGTGTGTGTGTGTTCATCAGGGTTCCAGATCTTTTTTTTTAAACATTTTTATTATCTTCAAGGAGTTGTTTAAGGTAGTTGCCATTCACAAAGCAGTTTAATACAGTGAATCTTGATCAATGTCACCCCTTTCAATAGTCACACCCACCCTCCCAACCCACCCTTTCCCTCACTTGTCTTAATTTTTCGATTATGCATTGAATATCTTGCCATTTAACAATGCATCTTGGTCTGTGTCATCACTTCAATATCTTCATACCCCCCCCTTTTGACAGGCTCATGCTATACTCTCTTTGTGGACCTGTGTGTCCCCATGCTTAAATCTGACTTCCCTAGGCACAGTCCCCTGCCACTCCTCCCAGAAGTTCTGCTATCTCCCAGGGCCTCAGGGAGAGCTCAGAGTGTGGTCTCCAATCTCAATGAACTGGTGAATTATCCTCTTCCTTCAGCTTAACTCGTCCTTTCCTTATACATGCCTCATTTCCAGAATACCTAATATAACATGAAAAGGTTGTGTTTAGACCAGGAAAAGAGCTTAGATGCTAGAAACATTAGCTTTCCACTTTTCATGAAGCCAAGATATGGAAGGGGAACCACTTTTGTGGAACAGAAGTAGTTCTGAGACACGTGTGTGTGTGTGTGTGTGTGTGTGTGTGTGTGTGTGTGTGTGTGTGTGCGTGTGTGCGCGTGCTTGCAAGTGTGAGTGTGTGTGTGATCACTCTTCTTGATGCTAAGCTTTCATTCCCACATCAGATACAATCCTAGCCTTCTTTTCATCCCAATTTGGCAAATCCAGATATGCTTCCAATATATGCTGAAGCACTTCTGAGTGGAGCAGGCCTGCTGCCCATGCCCACCGCTCAAAGGACAAGTGTGAAAAGGGCCGCCTTCCATTATGGGATGTTCACCCCCAGCTTCCTGCATCCATGCAGCTGCAGCCTCACATCACAGCCTCCCCTAGGAAAAGAGACTCCTCCACACTTGAGTTAGAAGGTATAGTTTTCTCTTTTCTCTTTGTGTTCTCCCAACCACTCCCACCAACTAAGGAAGGCAGGAAAGAGTCTGTGGGAGTGATATTTTGAAACAAAAGAGCATTGAACCTGTTGTACAAATAATGAGAGAGATTCAGAAAGACCTTCTGTGTCCCAGAGTGCAGCTCTGTAAACAGTGTTCACATGCTGTGGGCCCCTCATTTTTTCTGCTCTTTGAGAGAAAACTGTGTCTTCAAAGTACAACCTCTTCTCTTGTCTCCAGTTCTCTAATGATGATCACAAAGATTAATGACCATTATTAATAAGGGTGCTATCCAGCTGGGAGCCAGTGGCTCATACCTAAATTCTAGCTACTCAAGAGACCGGGATCTAAGGATTGTAACTTAAAGTCAGTCCAGGCACAAAAATTCATGAGGCTCTTATCTCAAAAAAAAAAAACTACCAAAAAATGCTGAGAGTGGGGCTGTAGCTCAAGAGGTAGAGTAAAAGAAGCTCAAGGACAGTGTCCAGCCCCTGAGTTCAAATCCCAGGACAGGCACCAAAATAAAAGGGGGGTTGGGGGGTTGTGTTTTTCCCTTCTCACATATCTCTTCTAGAGATATGTTGTACATATTGTGAGGAAGGGGAGGGAACTCATTCCCTTTATTATAACATGTGTAACATGCTAAGAAGACCCTGATGCTTTTCTGTGCCCTGTGGCTGGACTGAGGTGGATGTATTTCCATCCTTGAATGCTTCCTATGACTCTAATGATTTTCTATCTTTCTGAGAATGACAAGTATTTTTAAATACTGGGAAGTGATTGAAAAATAAAAACCCTGTTGTCATCTTTTTGCAGCTGGACTTTGTGTGTCCCATCTCTGAGTGAGGGACAGCAGAGACAGTTGTGGCAGAGAGAAAGCTGAATGTAAGTAACATCACTCCTGGGGAGAGAAACATTAGACAAGGTCCTATAGAAACTTGAGTTGTGGGTCCAAACTCAGCCTTGACCCAGTTGCAGGGCTGGGAGAGGCAGATCCCAGACTTTGTAGGAACCTGGAAAACCTGAAGACTATGGAAAGGAATAGATTCCCTTTCCTTCTGATGCAAATTGGGAGGATTGGGGGGAAACATTCCCCCTCCTCCCCACCTTGGTAAATTGCCTTGGGCCAACCTCAATGTTCTCCTTGGTAAATGAAAGCGAATTCCTATTGTACTCCTGAATGAAAGCCTATGATTTACATGACTGAGACAAGAGGGGCAAAGGGTAAAGCCTAGTCATGGAGTCCTGCTCCCAGGGGTGGCTACTCCACTCTGTCCAACCTTGAGAGTATCTCAGACTCTCATGAAAGGCTTGCTAAAGAAGACTGCTGGGTCCAACCCAGAGTTTCCTTTCAGCTCAGAGATTTTGCTTCTTTTGAGGTCCCTGGTACTACTGCTACTTCTATTATGAGGTTCACATGCTGAAAAACACAGGTCAAGTCCACCCACTGCCTGGTGACAGGAAGTCCTCTGAGATATGGCAGAGCCAACCAAGATGGCAGCCTTCAGGATACCTATTTCTTCCACCTTGGGGTGACTGAGCTTGGTTCTGCCTCGATCTAAGAGAAGGTCAACAGTAATTTCTTAACTTCTATTGAAATACCCTTATCTTCTGACTAGACCAGCAACTGGGATGGTTGGTCCTTTTGTCTGAGCATCAAGCCTGGGCTGATGAGAGCTTTACTACCTGAGAGGGGCAGCTCCATTTGTTCTCTCCTCCAAAGGACAAATTGAGAGTTTCTTATTCACTTCTGTAGCCCCAGGGCTACTTCTTGACTCGGTGCCAGGGTCCAATAATGTTCTAGAAACAACATATTTGTGCAAGATCTAGTAAAAGAGAAAGGCAGGAAGTGCTGGAATGAAGTACAGTCAGTTTTAGACTTGGTCGATCTAACAGGCAACTATTGGTTCCAAATGCAAAAGCATCTTCTGAAACTGGGTGATCAATTCCAATTTTCTCCCTTCTGTCATGTCACAGGATGCCGGAAAGAATCTGGGTAGGAAGAGGTTGCAGGAGCAAGGGCCAGCCAGCAGGGGGAGCGTCCACCTTTGCACCTTAGCCTCTAGAGGACGTCCCTCCCTTCTTTTTACTCTTGTTATATAGTGTAAGATGCCTCAACCTTTTTCAAAACAAGATGAGAACAAACCAAAAAAATATATACAAAATGTCCTAAGCCAAACAAAAAAATCCTTTTCTTTCGGTAAAGCAATCAGACAACATACACCAAGTTCAGAGGAAAAGTTCCAGCAGATGACAACTCCTCCATTCTGGAAGCTCCATACTTGGCCAGTATGGTTGAAAAAGCCGTCTGGGGACATGGAAGGAAATGTATAAGCTCTAGTGAGACAGCAGGTATATTGGTGGGAAAGAGGTGAGACTACGATTCTTCCCTCCATGCAGTCCATCAAGCCATAAAGTCAGGGTTGGACAGATTACTTCAAGACTCACCCTAACAGTTAATTTAGCTAGCTGTATATACTCCATTTTTCACTATCAATAGATTCCAGTCCAGCTATCATTTAGAAGATGTGAAAGTACACAGTGGCTCTACTACCAGTAGGGACATACAGGGTTGGGACTGTAACATCTGGTTGGGTCTCTCTAACTATAGCCCTGGGTTTGTACTCTTTCATTTCCAAACTCTTCCAAAATTCCTTTAGTGATCATGAGGCATGATCAGCATTTGAGAGAAATTTGGATATGGGACAGACAACTGTAAGTGATTCAGCTGTAGACTAGTCCACAACAGACCATGGCAACTGCTGACCTTCATTAACAACCTAACCTGGTAGCTGGACAAGTTCTTGCGATATGAGCCTATATAATACTGCATGATGGGTCCTCAAACTATTGTTTTGGTTGGTCATGGATATTGAATTTGGGGCCTGGGCACTGTTCCTGAACTCTTTTGCTCAAGGCTAGTGCTCTACCACTTTGAGTCACAGCACTACGTCTGGTTTTCTGCTTAATTGAAAATAAGTCTCACAGACTTTCCTACCCAGGCTGGCTTCAAACAGTGATCCTCAGATCTCAGCTTCCTGGGTAGCTAGGATTATAGGTGTGAGCCATTAGTGCTGGCTAAGCTTTTTTTTTTTTAAAATCACTTCTCTTAAACTAGTTCTCCTTTGTCTTATCCATCTGCTTTAGTGGTGTCATCATTCACAAAGTTACCTGAACATGAGAATTTCTAGCTCTTTTCTACACATATTCAGCCAGCTAAAATCCTGCAATCCTCTCTCTCTCTCTCTCTCTCTCTCTCTCTCTCTCTCTCTCTCTCTCTCTCTCTCTCTCTCTCTATCTATCTATCTCTCAGTGGTACTGAGGTTTGAACTCAGGATACCTGCTGGCAGCTACTCTGTCACTTTGAGCCATGCTTCCAGTTCTCATTCTATCTCTTAAATAATCTCTAGCCCTTCTCCTCCAAGGAGTCTAATCAGGTCTCTCTGGATGGCTAGCAGCCTCTGTCTTATCTAATTCCCTCTTCAAAACTGATTCCAGATGGCCTAAAACACCATATCTCATCAATGGACTCCTACTGCTTAAAAATCACTGTTTGCCATGCATGGTGCCACATACTTATAATCCCCACACTCAGGAAATAGAAGCAGAACAATTGTAAGTTTGAGGCCATCCTGGGCTACATAGCAAGTCTTGGTCTCAAAACAAACAATAGATGGACAAGAGTAATTAAGGGTTAATGTTTTTATGTTTTTTAATTCATTCCAGTCATTTGTGAGACCACTACTGTGTTCATCTTACTATGCCCTGAGTTGAACTCTAGTAAGCACAAAACAGCCTTCATTCCAGTATTGACTTTGAAAACCTCATATGATCTAAGCTAGGTGTGCATCTTATTTCTTTTCCACTCAGCATGTGGATTCCAAAAGCATTTAGCTTCTTTGACTAAGAGTTATAAGAAACAAGATGCCACACAGTCAGACCCATGTGGTTTAGCAAACTGTCCCAGAGGTCCTGGCATTAGTCATCTGGGTGAGAATTCCCAACAGAGCTCATTTTCAAGCCTCTCATCAGACTCTGGCTGATGAGAAGAATGTGGTCTCTTGTCCTATACACATCTTCATAAGGCAAGTTTTTCTGAATGCTTTTGGGCTTTTGTTTGTTTGGGGATTTGTTTGTTTGTTTGTTTTTACTGTGCCAGGGATTGAACTCAAGGCCTCATGCATGCTAATTAAGTGCTGTACCCCTTAGGCAGATCCCCAGCTCCTTATTTAGCTTTACACACACACACACACACACACACACACACACACACATATACACACAAACTTCAGTGACTGTGATTTCATCTCTAATATCTGCATTTGGGGGGTGTTTGCCACTGCATTTGACAAGACCTGACAAGTAGCTACTTAGGATGTTCTTGATGCTGTGACCACACTGTCTCCAAGATGAGGTGAGGACGAGCTGGTTTAGTGTTTATGCACCCAGGCAACCGTCATGTTTACTGTCCCTGGTCAGCTTCCAAACCAGCAGACACCACGCCCGTTAACATAGGTTCTATGGCTAGTTGCTGATGGGTTGGTCTGCCAGTTGCAAGGAATTGATTGCAAGGAATTTTTGCTTGAGCAATTGGTGGTTTCATCTGAGGAGCAATTTTTACAATCATACATTTGAGTTTCACCTCACAAAAATCCTTAGTGCTCAAAGATGATGAAACCAAAAGGTGTGGTGTGCATTGAACAGATTGTCTGCTTTTCCTGAAAGATCGTTTGCTCGAGGTTGGATTTGCTGAGTTTCTACTGTATGTTTGGCATTAATAGGCTTCAAAAACCAAAGCTAAGCTATGGTGAGTCAGGAGTGATGACTATGGGAGCAGATAAATGGAATACAGAGACATTGGGCTAGAAAGCTTAGAGGCAAGAGTGAAGTTGTGTGCGGGATAGAAGAAGTGGAAGGCAGTTGGGGAGAGTTTGTTGAATAGTTGATATTTGAGCTGGATGCAAAAGCAAGGAAGAGCATTTTTTTTAAAAAAGAACAGTATGAGTGAGGTACTATGTATGCTTGGTGCTTTATCTTCACTGACTAATCCAGACCTTACAACCTTGTGAGAAGGAAAATGTTATTACCCTCATTTTACAAGTGACAAAGCAAAGACTTATGAAAGCACTTCACCAAGGTCACACAGCTTGAGTGAGGAAGTTGGATCTTGAGATATGACCAAGTTCATAGCATACACTCAAAGACCATTAGGTATCATTAAAGTGATCATCACTGAACTCAGGAATGCCACCTCTAAAATCGTTGCTCTTGACTGGGGTGTTGTGTCTCCAACAGCTGTGAAAGAAACATGTGTTGGGGCCTTACTTGGGGCCACTAGAGGCAATTAATTTGTGTGGCATTTTTACAGTCTTGAGTATTATCTGTCTTTAATTATGAAGAAGGTCAAGTTGGTCTTTGGCTCCTAGCAGACCCAGGAATGAGCCTGTTACCTTTTCTGCATACCTTTGCCTTCAGGCTTCTCCTCCTATTCTTTCCTCACTTTTGTGAAATCTATTTCTTGGTAAAGAATTGGATATTTGAAGTCAGAATCTTATAACTTGAAATCTGAACAAAATATGGAGATCATTTAGTTTGGTGCCTTGATTTTACAGATGCAAAAACTGTGCCCAAAAATAAAAAGAGCCCACTGAAACTATTTCAAGTAAGAAGAGGAAGAAAGTTATATTAGCTTTTGCAGTAGAACTTGCCTCCAGAATTAAAAAAAAAGTTACATTGTGGCTATGTATAGCCTCTCTTTTATCTTGAATCTTTTTGTCTCTGCTTCAGAACATGATCACCAATAGGAAAAGCCCAGACTTTCAGTGTTTCATGTTAGTGATTTCCCATGAGAGAATTTGAGAGGGAAAGGTTCTGATTGGTTAAGAGCTTGGGTCACATGGTTACTTCTTGAGCCAATCACAGTGCCAAGAGTATGTGCTATGATGTTTCATTAGTCCTGGGTCTTAATGTGGAGATGGGGGCACTGGAAGAGTGGCAGGTATTATCAAGAGTAGTCCCACTAGAATCAAATATGGCTTTAAAGAGGAAGGAGCATTACCCTTACCGGAAAGATGAGCAGTGAGGTAGTCAACCTTTCAAGATGGTCCCCAATGATGATCATCTCCTGATATCCAGGCCTATATGTAATCTCCTCCCCTTGAGTGTGGACTAGACCTAGTGACTCATTTTTAATGAATAGTATAAGAGAAACATAATGGCATATCACTTCTGAGATTATCTTATACAGAGCCTGTAATCTCACTTGGAGGAAGCCAGTTCCCATGTTGTAAATTCTCCTGTGGAAAAGACAGGAGGGTGGCAATGGCCAGTGGGGAACTGAAGTCCTCAATCCAATATTCCACAAATAACTGAATCCCACCAGTTATCAACTAAGAGAGCTTGGAAAAGGGAAGTGAAGGCAGGCCTGACACATGGGTGGAAGTCCTGTGAAACCTCTGCGAGGTCCAAATTCCTGACCCACAGGAACTGTGAGAGAGCAAATGTGTGTTGCTTTAAGTGGCTAGACTCTGCAGGAATCACCTCCAGAATTACCTCCAGCAATTGAAAACGAATGCAAGGAGAAAGACATCGAACAGATAAAAACCTACAAGAACCCAAAATACCACCATTGCTCTGGTTTCTGATTATCCTAAGCATCTCCTCAGACTTTTCCTTCCAACCCTGTGCTCTTCCTTGCTTCCACAACCCCTTTCTCTTCCTTTTATTTCCTCCCATTCTCATACTTTTATAAGAGCCAGCAGTGAAGTGGGAAGGGACAGAGAAAGGACATATATATATATAATAACAAGGTCTGCCACGTACCCAGCACTTTGCAAACCATATTCCATATTTGATCTCCTTTAACCATTTCCCCAAATGTAGCTAGGCAGTTTTATTTTAAACAAACCTATGCTACACACAGGAAAATTGAAGCCTAGAGAGCAGACATGGTTTGCTCAGGATTATCTGCCTGGGAAGTGGCAGAGCTGGGACACAAGCAAAGCACATTCATTCCACTGCAGCCTTCTATCTCCTGGCAGGCAGGTAATTGCCTTTATCCCATAATAGGCTCTGTTGGTGGAGCAGAAGGCTAACTGTGACATCAAGGCCTTTACTCAGAGAGGGCTGACCTGTTTGATTGTACAGCATTCACCAGATTAACTCTGTTCTTTTCTTTCTGGGCCAACAGGTAAATTTCTAACCAGACTAGCTGCCAGCTGAACAAGTCTCTGGGGATGGAATTCCTTCTTTACTCTTCAAGTCTTATTGTTTCTGTGATAAACCAAAGGCTGAGCATGCCAAGGAGGGCACAGTGCCACCAGCTTACACAGGAGGCTGTGACAGAGTTGTTTATTGAGGAAAGCTGACCAGCTCAGTGGAGGAAGTGAGCCAGGAATTTCAGGACCAATAGAGAGTGTCCAGGGCTTTTCTACCAAGAAACAGGACCCTCCTCTCCCCTAGCCTCTCCCCTAGGACTTGGACTTAATGAAGACTGAAAGGAGATTGTTTGTGGTATAATTCTGATTCCTTCACCAAGATGGCTGAGCAAGAGAGGAAGCAGAGTTCTTGTCTGTGGAAGATAGCAGAGATCAGACAAGGTAAAGGGCTTAATTTCAAGGGGGAGAAAACTCATTGCCTTGAAATGCTCTTCTGGGCTATAAGGCTCCACACTGAACTGCATGGTTCAGGGATGGGGCAGGCAGGCAGAGCTCCAAACCTTTAAAGACATCATTTTTTTAAAGGTCAATTGCTTTTTTTTCCTGAAGAGGATCTTTCTAATAGGGACCTCAGACATGGGTAATTACTAATCATGATCTTGAGAAAATGGCCTGGAAAGGAAAAAAATACAACAAAATATGGGATCAATTTCTCATCCAGGACCTACCCCATACTCCTTTCCCAGTTGTTCTCATTTAGGGATCCATTGATGTATGGCTCAGGCTTCCAGATCCATCTTTCTGCTGCCTGCTCTCTCATAGGTCAGCATTGCCACCTGCAATCATGATTCCGGGGGTCAAACATGGACTTTGGGTACAGAGAAATTTTGCTTTTGGCATTAGTTGTGTGACCTTATGACCCCTGCACTTACGATTCTTTTTGTCTAAACCTACTTCTTCAAATTGGATTCTTCTCCACTTCAAGTGGCTCATGCCTCTTCCCACATAATAGCAACACCTTTGGGTGGCCTTTTGTAATTTGCCAATGGGTATCTTGTTTGCTTCACTCGGTTCTTTGTGTACTCTGTAATGGAGGCATGTGGAGACCTTGGTGGATCTTATAATTAATTGTGTCAAAATTCTCATCAGTAAACCAAGGAGATGGAATTACCCAGAGATGAAGCTCTGCAGAAAGTCAAGGAAGTTATGCACCTCAGTCCTTGCATCTCACAAAAGAGAATAATTTGCCAGGTGCTAGTGGCTAATGCCTACAATCCCAGCTACCCAAGAGGCTGAGATCTGAATACTGTAGTTTGAAACCAGCTGAGTCAGGAAACTCTATAAGACTCTTGTCTACAATGAACCACCAAAAAGAGCCAGAAGTGGAGCTATGGTTCATATGGTAGAGTACTAGCTCAAGGACTGCATCTAGGCTCTGAGTTTAAGCCCCAGGATATACACACACACACACACACACACACACACACACACACACACACACACGAAAGAGAGAAAGAGAGAGAGCGAGAGAGAGAGAATAATACAAGAAAAATTAAAAACAACAACAGCAAAACAAACACCTAGTAAAGTGACAGGAAAGTTTATTAAGAAAAGCATACACTTTCTGAAAGCAAGTTATTTCTAGGCATGGTGACCTCCTGTTGTTACATTTTTTAGTTAATATATATTTGTATATACACACATTTTTTCTTGATATTAATCGTCTGTCAAAAGGGATATCTGACAAGGATTTTCTCCCATTCTGTAAGTTGTCTCGCTATTAATTTTCTCTTTTGCTGTGCAGAAGCTTTTCAATTTGATAGGATCCCATTTGTCAATTCTTGCTATTTTTTCCTGGATTAGTGAGGCTTCACTCAGGAAGTCATTTCCTCATCTCCTGCATCTTGAAATGTTTCCCTTCTTATTCCCTGTGATACTCTGTAAGTTTCAGATCTCTGATCCATGTTGAGTTAATTTTGGACAGGATAAGAGATGGGAATCTAGTCTCAGCCTTCTACTTGCAGATAGTCAGCTTTCCCAGTCGCCCGTTTTTCCAGCATGATTTGTTAAAGAGGCTGTCTTTTCTCCACTGGATGTTTTGGCATCTTTGTGGATGATGAGATGACTGTAGCTGTATGGGTTTATTTTTGGGTCCTCTGTTCTATTCCCTTGGTATGTGTCTGTTTTTATGCCAATACTACATTTTATGTAAAAGTGATGTTTTGATAGACAGATCTATAGTGAAATGATTACTACAGTCTAGCAAATTAATGTGGCCATCACCTCACGTTATGTGTGGATGTGTGTAACAGCGCCTGAAATACCATCTTAGTATATTTTCATTATATAATATAGTATTACTGATCAGAGTCTTCATGCTGTACATTAGATCTCCAGATTTATTCGTGCTACCTAACTTCAACTTTATGCTCTTTGACCTACCTCTCTTGATTGTGAGGTTAGAGGGTCTCAAGAGGGTCACCGTTAGGTGGGCAGCCAGGCAGATGCTATGGTTCTCATTATTCTGCAGAGGGAAAGTAGGTCCCCTTGAGGTTAGCAGGGCAGGGAGTAGCCACTCACACTTCACCAGCAGGGCTGTACAACAGCCTGACCCTCCATCCAGCTATTCTGTCCCTTCACAATGGGTATCCTTGTTTCCAGCCAAGCCTTAATTGTCTTCAATAGTTAGCAAAAGTTTAGCCAGCTCTGAGAGCATGTCTGATTTTCTCCACTCTCCTTCCAACAATTTGGAAGCAATTAGCAAGCAGGACTAGGATATGAGAAATAGAGTCAGGAGATCATGGGGTTTTAGTAGGCCTAAGGTGGTTTGTGTATAGAAACTATTTGATATAATTCACCCCTCTAGACTAGAATGAAAAACACCTTAGAGTATGTTTAATAAATGATCTTTTTAAAAGTTGTGGGAAGCTAGCAGTCAGGATTATGAGTTTGAGGCCAGCCTGGTCAACAGTGAAAGCCTGTCTTAAGAAGAAAAAAATTACACATGTAGCAATCAACAGGAAAGTTCCAACAACTTAGCACAATACTTGCTACTCAGCAGTTGCACAACAAATACTTGTTGAAAGATGAATGAACTCATGTCCTGAAGAAAAATTAGGAAGAGGAGAAAAGAAAGACAATAAGATTCACCCCCTAGCTCTTAAATATAAATGCCATACAGCTTTTTAATAAAATATTTGGACTGGGGTTGTGGCTTAGTGGTAGAGTACTTACCTAAAGAGATGATTTTATAATAATATAATTTTCTTTTCCTTCATTCCCTCTCGATCTCCTTCCCTACCTTCTTTTCTCTTTACAATATTCTGGGAATGTTGTTTGTAGTAGTAGCCAAGAATTCCCCCTCATCGTCACATGTAGTTACTGAAGCTGATCTCTTAGATGGCTTTCCAGTGTTTCCCTATTCTAAACAGGATACAATGGATTCCTTGGGACTTCAGTCTTGGAGCATATCTTAGACTATTTCCACAGGGTAAGTTCCTAGAAATGGAATTCTTGGCTCAAATGGCATATACATCTTTAATGTTTTGGATGACTTCTGCCAAATGGCCTGACAGCAAGACAGCGCTAATCCATACTTCTACCAGCACTGCTGAAGAGTTTGTTTTCAAAGGTGCGATTAAAAAAAAATGTGTTATTCTGCTATCTTAAATGCTTGCTTGCTTTATTTATTTATTGCCAGTCCTGGGACTTGAAATCAGGTTTTAGGAGCTGTCCCTGAGCTTCCTCCCCCTCCCCTGCCCCAGATCTATCATTCTTGTGTACTTAAGCCACAGCTCTACTTCTGGCTTTTTGGTGGTCAATTGTATATAAGAGTGTCAAGGATTTTCCTGCATGGCATGACTTTAAACCTTGATCTTTAGATTTCAGCCCCCTCCTCCCTATCCTATCCTAGTAGATAGGATTATAGGTGTGAGCCTCCAGCACCTAGCCTCAAATGTTTTTAAGAAGACTGTCAGTTCTTCTGGTCCAGGTGAGACTGCTTCCTGGCATCTTAGTGCTTCAGCTAGGTGAGTAGGAAGATTGTCAGGAGGATTTGTATACCTAGAGTAGCCATTTGGAATCTCAGTGCCTGCATCTTCTGCAGCTCTCAGAGTATTTGACACGTGAAGCAACTTTCTACACTGTTTGGCCCAGAACTAGGTACCATTGAGCTCAGGAGGCCACAGGATACGATAGCTACCAGAGCTGTACTGACCATGTGAGGTGCAGAATGAGTTCTGAGGGCCATGGAGGCTGCCGCCTCCCTTCTTCCTACTTGGGAACAAGATGGATTTAACTTATTGCTTTGGCCCAAGCTTTTGATAACTAGGTTCTCTATTGATGACAGATCTATAAATAAATGGAGTATTTGATGATAAAGCTTAAATCTTAAAGCACATTTATGGGGACAGAAATCCAGGCTGCTGATGTTATAAAATAAGGCTGCAGAGACTATTCATAGTACATATGAAGACCCTTATGTCATACGCCTAGTCACAATTGGGAATTGTTTTCCCACACTTTTATCATTTGGACTTTCTGCTGCCTTGTGATGAATATTTTCATCCTTTCCATCTCTGGTTATAGCATATTCAACAGAATTGTACCATGTGGGGGAAACCTAACTCATGATAAAAACTGCAGGCTTGTTGAGTGCTTCCTGGACTGGCGACTGGTATAATCCATAGAGATCTGGACTTGATAGCAGACAAGAGGAGCCCAGAGCCTTCCATCAGCTGGAAATGGACGTGAAGTGGGCAAGGGAAAGTTTTCATTGTTGGTTTGCATGCACATGCACACGCACATGCACACACACACAGTTGATGTTTGAATTCAGGATCTTATATTTGCTATGCAGGCTCTACCACTGTGTCATACCTCCAGCCTTTTTTTATTTTTGTGAGATGTGGTCTTTCCTCCCTGGGCTAGTCTGTGATCCTCCTATTTATGTTTCCTGATATAGTTGAGACAGACTGCTATGTTTATCATGTCCAGCCTTTTCTGTTGAGATGGGGTCTTGCAAACTTTTTGCCTGGGCTTGTCTGAAACCATAATCCTCCTGATCTCAGCCTCCCAACAAGCTAAGCCTCCTGGCAGGTGTAAGCAATTGTGCCTAGTATCTTTGTTGTTTTAAGTCTCTGGCATTCTAGCATTGTTTATGACAGCAGCGCACATCATCAAAGTGAAGAGGAGTGGGGAAACTGGTCCAGAAAGTTCTCAGGAGCAAAACTGGACCATCCTGAGCACTCCTCACATCCTTAGCTCCATCACTCCCACATAGAATTTTCAGTTAATGGAAGAAATAAAGAGTTCATCCTCAGGAAGTGTGGGTGGTGAGAAGAAGGCCAGAAGATCTGTCTGTGGAGACAAATGTAATACACGTCCCAGAACCACAGATGCCCTAATACGAGAACCACAGGCCTTCTCTGTTCTGCCCAGTCTCAGTAACATATGCAGATGTAACGTGACATTGCCACTTCCATGGCTGGGTTGGACCTCCTACTCACTAGAGGGCCAAATGTAAACACTGTTCCTCTCCCACACAGATTACTCAGGGTCTTGTGAGAACCCTGATAGACTTTGGGAAACGAGGTCTAGCACCCCCATTCTCATTATCCCATCCCATTCCCTTTTGGTCAATAGGCCTACTTTCTAACCTGACCTAGAAGGCCCTTTAGGATTCTTTGCTTTTCTCCCTTCCATAGAGATGAGCAGACCTTCCTGAAGAAGACAGAGAATCCCAGAGCCCATGGGGAAGCCTCTTTCTACACATGTATCTGCCTCAGGGACAGTAGGTACACCAGGCAAAGTTGGCCTTTGGCAACTGTTTTAGGACAATTCTGCCAGTCTCACACATCACGGATGATAAAGCTATCCCTGTTGTCTTTCATCAGATTCTGTGCTGGAAGCATCCCTGTGGATGCGAGCCTCTGCAGTGCTTCAGCAGACCGCTGCATTTGCAGACACTGTCAATTCACCTGCAGCACTGCTTCTCGGCTCTGCTCTTTGGTAGTGAATCTGAATGGAACTGGCCCCCTTTCTCTTTATATATCTGCTTTCCTGATCCTTACTGTGGAATTCATTTTCTTTGTTGGTTATCTTCATGACTCTAAGTAGGAGAGAAGTAGGAACTCTAGCTAGATTCCATCTCAACATCAGCCTTGAAAAACTGATTTTAAGCACCTGGCCTCATCTTTCTGGTGCTGTTTCCTTCTTCAGTTAGATAACAATGTCAGATCCCTCAGGAATGAGCTCCCTGCCTCCTGCCAGTCCCTATCCTTTACTTTAGACTTGGTTCCATGTCCCAGACCCTCAGGGCACATATGCTGCCTTTCTGGATGTTTCTGTGCATTCTCTCCCCGTCCCCCATCCCCCTGCCTCTCCTAGTACTGGGATTTGAATGCATAGCCTCTCACTTACTTTTCTTGCTTGCTTGTTTGGCTGATGGTCTACCCTTTGAACCATGCTTCTAGTCCAATTTTTGATGGTTATGTTTGGAGATGGAATCTTAAGCACTTTTTCTGCTCAGTCTGGCTGCAAACAATGATCCTCTGACTCTCATATTCCTGAGTAGCTAGGATTATACTAGTGTTTGGCTCTGTGTATTCTTTACAGGTGTCTTCCAGAGGCAGGGCCTCATCTCCAGTGTGAGTGATTTTTGGGGAAGACCAGGCTGCATCCGGTGAGCACACTAGAAACAACCAGCCACCCAGAGTTTGTCTCTTTGGTACTTGACTTCACTGGGACTCTGATTTGTCTACATTTACTACAGAAGTAGGAGTTGTCCTGCTTTAAGGCCATAGGGTGGTGGTGGAGTAGAATGTGCTTTGAACCTCCACCAGGGTGAAAAATCATCAGATTCCCATCTTCCTTTCCCAGGCAGCAGGTGGTTCATAAAAATGTGTGCCAGGTCACTGAACCCCAGAGCTTGTTCATTGCTTTGCCAGGGAGTTACTTTTTGTGGGAAAGAGAAAATCTTTCTCTTCTAGAGCCTTTCATGAGTAGTAATAAGTTCTAGAACTGTGCTCTTCAGGTAAAGATGAAAGCTGTTCACATAAATGGATGAGACCTTGAACCTAGCCAAATAAATCAAAACACAGTCTCAGAACCTGACACTTGCAAAATGACTTCACAACTGCTCAGAAAGCAGGATGGGACAGCATGTATAGCTGAGACCCAGCTAATGAGGAGGAGCATGTTTGGTGAAGACAACTGAAACAAATGAAAGACAAAGCAAAAAAGAAGGGGGGCAATTAGTCAGGCTCTTGAGGTTCCCCAGAATTACATCCGAACAAGCTCATTAAGACCTAAGTGGTCGTTTTCCATCTGGTTGGAGCTGTTGGGTGCATCTGGGTAGTTTGTTGGAATAAGGATGGCCTGTCACTGTTATGTTCCCGGCCACTAATTAATCCCTTCTGAACACTGCTGGGGGGGTGGGGGGGAGGTCAGGCTCTAAAGCCTTTCCTGAAGAATCAGGCAAGTCAGTAGCTAGATTCCCATCTCATCCCTCAATACTCTTGGGGAGGAAACCACTGTCTCAGGCCACTAGTTATCCTTTGTGAGTTGGTTCCCACTCAAGTCTCCTCAGCCAGAGGCAAACATACTACCCAGACATGACATCTAAGCTCCCTGGACTTATTTTCCTCATTTGTGATGTGAAATCCTATTTTGTAGATTATGAACTGCTAAGGGCCAAGTCCAGAATAGAATTATCAGGTGGAGCTGTGATCACCACAATGTAGTTTTAACAGTGACTCCTTACTGAGCTCTGCTTATGTGACAGGCATTGTGCTAAGTGTTGTATGGCTCTTCTCTTGCTTAATACTTGTTGTAATCTTGTCAAGAGTTTTGTAACCCTGGGCTGGGAAGGTGGCTCAGTGGTAGAGCGCTTGCCTTGCATGCATGAGGCCCTGGGTTCGATTCCTCAGCACCACATAAGCCAAAAGAAAAAAAGCCGGAAGTGGTGCTGTGGCTCAAGAAGTAGAGCGCTAGCCTTGAGCTGAAGAGCTGAGGGACAGCACCTAGGCCCAGAGTTCAGGCCCACGACTGGACTCCCCCCCCCCCAAAAAAAAGAGTTTTGTAACCCCGTATTACAGATGAGAAAGTAAGACCAGACTGTCCAGAACTTATCAAGGAAGGTCAGATACCTGGTAAGTGGCAAGGGTTGAAGCTAAATCTATCCGTTCTCATGTTCCTGTCTTTTGCATTCAGAGACACTGACCTTCCCCTCTAAATATTGCTATATCAAAAATAAATGCACTTCAATTGCTGAGCCAATCAAATGAAGAAGAATCCCAGGTAATTTTACTTCTAAGGACCAAGGGAAGCCAAATGCTGTCTTAACACTGGCTGTGTAAGAACTTGGTGTTCTACTATGACCTATAGAAGGAATTTTTTTGGAAGGCAGAAGGTGTCTTTTCCTACCAGAAGGTCCAATGGGGGCAGAGGATGTTTTAGTATGTTGTTTCCTTCAGCTTCTATGTCCACTGGGTTACTCGGTCTTCTCTGACTCCAGATATATGCAGGGAACGCCTGTGGAAAGAAAATGAAAGACTTTCTCAGTACATTGGGAGAACCTAAAGGCTGAGTAGCTCTTTGTCAAGGCCTCCTCTTTCACCTCAGCAGCCAGTATCCAATCAGACATATGGTTATTCTCCATCTTCTCTTTAATCCATGGAAACAATTGTAAAATAGCATCTGGTAGGCCAGCTACAGGCCCATACTGATCTACATAGTTAAAATTATTTTGACTTACTTGCAACATAATTGTTGGCTATGATTTTAAAAGAAAATACAAACGCTCTGGCAATGAAGACTTTAAATACTTTTATAGCAATAAGCACTGTATAAGGGCAGCTGCCATCTGCCCATTTTACTTATTCAAGTTGTCTGCTTCCCTACCCCCTACCCTCCTTTAATTTTTCTAGCAGTAGACTTTGCTACCTCAGTCTGTCTAGGTAATACCATCAAAATAATAAAACATCAAACCTGAAGACAGATTTTTAAAAAGGACTTATATTTTCTCAGTAGTATTCATATTTCTAACTTGAAAAAAGCAAATTGAATACTTTTTCCACATAGTTATATTTATATGAGTGTTCCCAGTAGGAATCATTTTCTACTCTTTGCCCATAATTTAAAGTTTTGTTATAGCTTCTCATAACACAGAAATTTGCCCTATTAGGTCTATTAGGAACTTGTGAGTTTCTGTTGCTGTTCTTTTGTTTTGTTTTGAGATAGGGTCTCTCAATGGGACCTAGGCTGGCCTTCTTCTAATCTTCCTTTCTCAACTCCTGGATGTTGGGATTATAAGGATACGCTACCATGACCAAAAGATAAGATACATATATACAATATACACATATTTCATTCATTCACACACACACACACACACACACACACACACACACACACACTCCAGTGCTGGGGATCAAACTCATGGCCTTGAGCATACTTAGCAGCTATTCTACTGCTGAATTACATCCCCAGGCCCTCTCTACATTCTTTATGCTTTCTCTATTAGAACTGACTCAGAGGATCTGGATGTAGGAGACACGGAGGGAAGATATAAAGAACAAAAATTTCTCAGGCAACAGAATTGTGGGGGTTGACTAAGAGAATATATATAATAGTCATAGCAGCATTTCCTTGGCAAGGAACTCTGGATAACAATTCTCAAATACAAATTCTCAAGTAATCCTCAAATAATTGTGAAAATTTGCATGTATCAGGAATTAGCCATCGATGTGGCCGGCCTCTGAGATGGCTCCCAATGATTCCCTGTCTCCTGGGTATGCACACTTTTCGTGTAGTTTCCTGTCACACTGGATATGGCTGGCCTGTGTATGTTGGCCTATGGATGTTGTGGGAGTGTGGCAATCTCAGCTGCCATATTGTGAAGGCATTTCAGCCATCCTATGGAGAAGTCCATAGGAGTGAGTGGGCCACAGTGGAAATGTGTTAGTCATAAATAAATGCTTCCGATTACCCCCTACAGTTCCCTAACAGACAGCTCTGCCCTGCTACTTGGTGGTGGCACTGGCATTACCACTGACAGCGGTGCATATGACGCTGAAGACAAAGACCAGGTCGGTGCTGCAGCAGCTGCCAACACCTAGAACTTGGAATATGCTCAGGAGGGACTGGTTATCTGTAAGACTGGATGATGAATACTGGCTGTGAAGTTGCTAGCTCACCCTGCAGTCCTCTAGGGAATGGGTATCACAGCAGGTACTAGGGTATCCCCCTTGTTGGAAAATTCAGGTATGGCACCACTGAGAGAGGCTTGTGACTTCAGACTTCAGCCTATTTCCTTTTCAAGCTTCCTGAAACCAATGGCCTTAAGGACTTAAAAAAATGTTTTTTGTACTCCAGACTTTGTTTCCCCAGCACCTAGACAACGCTCTCTCACTTGAGCCACCCCCCCCAGGCCTTCTAACTTTCATTTTCAAATAGGATCTTGCATTTATGCCCAGGCAGGCCTGGATTGTAATCCTCCTATTTTTGCTTTCTGCTAGCTGGGATGGCAGGCACACATCATTAGACACAGCTTTTTATTAGCTGAGATGGGGCTTTCAAGTAACAGTTTGCTTAGGCTGGCTTTGAACCAAGATCCATCCTCCTCCCCTCCACTCCACCTCTGCTTGCTGAGTAGCTAAGATTACAGGCATGAGTCCTGAGAACAGCTAGCCTCAAATTCCTTATTCCTATAGGAGAACCCTGATGCCTAAATGAATTGACTTTCATCAGCTTTCCAAAAGTACTAGATTTTCCCAAGTTTGAGGATGAATAAGGGTTAGGGTTAAACATGAACTTCTATCATCCTGATAACACCAGAAGGCCCAGGCCAGAGAGAACCCCAGCACACCAAATGTTCTATACCCCTAATATTTAGTATCATAGCCACTAACCACAGGTAACTATGTAAAGTTTTAAGTGATTAAAATGAAAATGGAGTGGAGGGAGGAACAGTGAGCAAATGTAGTCATTAGACTCAATATACATTAGAACTATATAACTTGAGGCTAAGAGTGGCAGGGGGAAATGGGGGAAAATAAAGGAAGGAGTGACATTGAACAAGAAGCATTGTACTCAGAACCTGACTTATGGAATTGTAACCTCTTTGTACAACTACATCATTATAATAGTAATACTACTGATAATAAATTCAATTCTTCAGTCATACTAGCCACATATATCCTAGTGCCCCGTGGCCACATGTGATGGCTGGTAACTGCCTTACCACACTGTGCAGATTATAAGACATGTCTATCACTATGGAAAGCTATATTGGGCAAGGCTGTACCTAGAACTAAAGCTCACAAAGTAGCTATTCTGTGCAACAACAAAAGTTTACCCTCAGGGTAAACAGTGGAGGTCTGTTATCCATGGATTAGGTACAAAAGTCAGCATACCTAAGGCAAATATATGGCAAAGTCAGCATAGATAAAGAGATCAGACAGGAAGTTAGTAAATGCTGATGAAGACAGGCCCTTGTAAGCCCAGCTGGGATCCTTTAGGCCCAGGCCCCCTCCTGGATTACCCCAAGCCCACCTGAAGCTTTGTCTTCTCCAAACTACCATAGCATGAAATATTTGCTCACATGACATATCTGCTTGGAGTATTTATGGACTTCATCTTTACACACACACACACACACACACACACACACACACACACACACACACACACACACACACACACACACACACACACACACACATCCAGTCTTTCCAGTTGAATCACAATTTCTTCAAGGGCAGATGGGATGTATCTTTTGATCACTTTTTATAACTCACAGTGTCTAATATGTTGCTGTGTTTTAAAAGTTCTCTATTCATTCCTTAGCTCCAGTATAAGTGATTCCCAGTTAGTATAAGTGATTCTTATAGGAAGAGAAACTGTGGGCGTGAATTAGCCACACAGATATACTTAAAAAAACACAAACTAGCCAGGAGCTGGTGGCTCACACCCGTAATCCTAGCTACTCAGGAGGCTGAGATTTGAGGATCTTGGTTCAAAGCCAGCACCCTCTCCCATCCCCAGAGGCAGGAAAGTTTGTGAAATTATATCTCCAAATAACCACCGGAAAACCAGAAGTGGTGCTGTGGTTCAAGTGGTAGAGTGCTAGCCTTGAGCTGAAGAACTCAGGGACAGTGCCCAAGCTGAGATTAAAGCTCCATGACCAAGAACAACAACAACAAAAACCAACAACAAAATAAACCCCACAAACTATATAAAAGGGAAGCATTTGCCCTTTCAATTAGGAAGATTAAAAATGATTAATAATTGATTTAATTTAGATGATTGCAAGAGGATTCCTAAAACAGGAATTTACATCATTTACAAAAGCAAGAAGAATGTTAAGAGTATCTTAAACAAAGCTGTAAAGTGACCACAATTTCTGGCTTTTATCAGAGCTCAGAAGAACAAATCTATTTCCAATGTCCTCCAGTGAAAGGCTGTGGTTTATGTTCCAAGGCATGTATGATTCCTTTATAAATTTGAGGATTAAAAAAAGAATGTGTGTTATAAAGAATTTGTTGATGTAACAAACCACACTACTCCATGAAGATTCTCATTAAAAAATTGTTTTCTACGGTTCCTTATTTTGCACACATCTTCTTCATTAACTTTTTATTACAGCATCAAATGTCTTTTTATGCTGAGCTAAAGGTCATTTTTATTGCATAAAGAGTAATCCCTACTTTTTAATATTGTAATAGCTGTTTTAATAAAGAGTAAAAATAATCCCAAGGTATAGTTTACAAATACTCAATATTGCCTAATACACTTAATTTTGTTTATATTACAAATAAGATCCCCATGAAATTATATGAAAAACATCTTACAGTGAATTAAAATAGTCTTGGAGATGATGAGTACTTTTTTCATGCTGGTATTGGAACTCAGCCTGGACACTGTTCCTTGGCATTTCTACTCAAGGCTACTGTTCTATCACTTCAGCCACATCTCTGCTCTCAGCTTTAAAAATGTTTTCTTTTTTTATTATTATTTTAAAGTAGTTACACAAAGGAGTTATCAGTTAACAAAGCAATTTATTAATACACTCCTCACTTTTTGGTGATTAATTGGAGGTAAGGATCTTATGGGCTCACTTTGAACCATGACTCTCAGATCTCAGTTTCCTGAGTAGTTGGAAATACAGGCATGCAATAAATACTTTTTACACTGTTTCTTTATAGAACTGTGAAGGATTGTCATGGAAACTGGTGGTGTTATTTTAAACTTTGGCTCTATTGGCTTTAAGAAATCTTTCATTCCTGCACCACCCATTGTCACCTTTGGTTCACCAAATATGTTGTCACAAGAACCATTGCAATCCTTATTCCCACAGGAAGGAGAGGCGAATGGATGGCGGAAGCACTTATCTAAGTATTCTTCCCAGCTTCCGGGGGCCCAGGCACCCTGCTTCCACCTCCTCCATCCTTATACCAACTGACTATCACTTCCTCTGTTTCCCAGAGCAATTGTTTTTGGGTAAGCTATGATGGTTTGTGTGTGTTGTTTCAGAATGAGTAACAAGTGTGCATCAATGTATACACCTGGATTTCCAGCTCCTCGTGAGGTAGGAGGATAATAAAGAGTCCAGGGGTTCAAAACCAGCCTTGGCAAAGAAAGATTCTGTCTAAAAACAACTAGAAATAAAGTCAATAGTGGAATACTCATAAAAAGGGAGGTGCTGTGTTATTAGCAACTATTTGTTATCATTCTGACTCATAGAAGGCTTGGAAGGCCCTGAACCCTCACATCATCCTCCAGGCCTATGGCTGGCTACTTCCCAGGGCCTATTATTTAGGGATTGCCTATGTTGCCCTATGAAACAATGGTGCCTACTTACCCTGTCTGCTCACCTAGTCACCCCTTTTTTCTCCTGGGAGATGGAAGGGTGTATCAAAGTAAGAGCAAGCGTCCGTAGCTATTTCTTCTCCTGCTCTTTAGTTTGGGTAGTGTTTCAGTACCTTAGATACACCCATCTTAATTAATTATGATGTATATATTTCACAAGGTAGTTCTCTGCCTTATGCAGACTTTAAAAAAATCATTGTGAAATTAATACAATAATTAGGAAGCAAGTAGCTGGACGTAAGCATACAGCCCATATACATTCAAGTGCATTAAGGAAACTTTTTCCCCCCAAAGTTCCAAGAAAGCTCACTTTGGCCACTACCACTGGCCCTTAGCTTCTTTACAAACTGTAAGTTACTATTTGTCTCATTTGCTAGATGGACATGCCCTGACAATTGTCCGGTGAATAATTACAATGCTTACCAAGAAGTAAATGAGCCTCCCCCAGAATATCTATCTTGATAGGAGTGTTCCCTGTTTAAAATGGATGTCACAGTGCTTACTTCAGTCCTAACCCAACCCCAAAAGGACTTGGACACAAGTCATTGGAAGCAAGAACCTTCTTTTAATACAGTGTATTTTTGAAGTAGAGGCAGGAGGTAGGAGGTGAGAGAATGTTGTCAAGTACAATGATATACACTCTCATGACAGTGACAGGATCTTGGCAGATTAGCACTCATCTGTATTGAAAAGCAGTTTTCTCTCAACAGTATCCACAGATCAGAGTTCCAAGGCCCGTACACCTAACAGTTTGATTCAGTGACTGTTTAGGAGTTCCTAAAGGAAGAATTGCCCAATTTTGGCTGCAGACCAATCTTTCCAGGACTTTAAAAAACACAAACTCTGGGCTAGGAATCTGGCTCAGTGGTAGAGTGCTTGCCTAGCATGCATGAAGTCCCAGGTTCAGTTCCTACATAAACAGAAAAAAGCCTGAAGTGGTGCTATGGCTCAAGTGGTAGAGCACTCGCCTTGGGCCAAAGAAGCTCAGAGACGGTGCCCAGGCCCTGATTTCAAGCCCCATGACAGGGAAAAAATAAAATAAAAATAAAAACACAAACTCCTGAGCCCCACTCTACATTGGCCAAAACAGAATATCCCAGTGTGAAGCTGAACTTCTTAAGTAGGATGATCCTGCGTGATTTTTAAGTTCACTTAAGTTTAAACCACTAGAGACCCTTGTCTTTTTATTCATGGATGGGTCCAAATGCCTAGGACAGCAATAGACACAACTCAGTAAACATCTGTGGAATGAATGAAGGCCCTAAGAGGGTATGGCACTCCGATATTTTAGACCAGGCTGTCATAAAACAAATACAATGTCAATCCCCCAAGGTACCTTCCAGGCTTGGCTGGGGGGCAGGAGAAGTTCTCTGTCCCACAGCCTCCATCATCCCCACCTCAACAGGCCTCTGCTTGCCTGGACAGAACTGCCAAAACCATGACAAGGCAAGCTATAATTTAGCCTCCAGTTCTGCCCCCTTAGAAAAACAGAGGGATTAATAAAACTAGTTAGGGTATAACTGGGATCCTAGATCCAACATGTGGGAAAGTCTCTGCTACCTACTTGTAAACTAAAGCTGGGAAAACTTTGATAAGCTATCTAATTTATCCTTTGAATGACCAAAGAATCAACTTTCCTTCCTAATCACTCAAACCACAGGAAAGAGAAGACAACAGCAATATGGTCTTACTGTTATATATTCATTATGCTAAAATCATGTTTACAATTTACTAAGAACCCCTTTCCTAGAACTTGAAAGGGTGAGTCAGGAGGATTGTGAGTTCAAGTCCTCTATGTAGCCTGGGCTACATTGAAACCTTGTCTCAGAGAAGAGAGAGAGGGGAGGACATGGATGGACACACACAGCATCCTTCAAGAGAATGGGTGCATAAATTGTAGCACTCCCATACAATGGAGTATTACTCAGTAATATAAAGGAAAACTATTGGAACAGACAGTATGCATGAAGTTCAAAGCCATTATACAAATAAATCAAAAGAAGCCAACTCCCAAAGATTACATATACGTATTATATGATTGTTTTTATGACATTCTAGGAAATGCAGAACTCTGGGGAGGGAAAACAGATCCATGGTGGTCTGATCTAAGATAGGGGTAGGAGAGACAAGTTATTTACAACAGATAGCACAAGCGCATTTTTTTTGGGGGGGGTGATGCATTGATACTGGATCCTAATAACATGATGCTTAGATTCAGAATCTATGCACATGTTAAAACTCAGACTTGAACATCAAGAGGTAAATTTACTGCATGGAAAATTTTTATTTTTTCTTATATTAAAAAAGTACCCACTGTATGTACAACATAACGCTCATTATGCCTCTGGCAACGCCTAAGTTTTGTTCTGTTTTATCTCTTCTCTTTATATCAATGTTGCCAATCCACGATTACAGTGGGAATGGCTGGTGCTACCCACAGCCCCACCAGCCACACACATACTGTCTATACTAAGTACATTATACCAGGGGCCAAATATGGCATACAATAAACTGGGAGACATTTTATAGAAAATTCCTTTATTATAGTGCAAATAACTTTCAGCAGTGACATAATGTAACAACACATTTAGCAACATTTTACACCATACAGTAAATAAGAAAGTGTTTCTTTGAAAATATGTCATCATAGGAACATTATTATTATTTCTACATGAATGCTGGAAAATGCCAAGGTTTGTTTTTCTCCAGGCAATAGGGCTTTCTCCCTCATTTTTGATATCTTCTTTTAAATACAAGTGGAAGGAATTGCCATTTAACAAATCATCAGAGTAATCTCTTAGGAGGTTTTAAACTGAGGTTGGCAAGATTTGAAATGAGAGTTCAAAATTTAAAAAAATAATTTTAAGACAATTCTGGAAAACCCCAGAAAGTAGAAGTCACTTTTAATAACTTTGAAGTAGATATACACATTTACCCCAATTTTGCTGCAGAAACAGATTGTCTAAAGCCTGCCTTTTATTTCCCCAGAGCCTGATTGTGATTCCTCAGTTTTTGGTTATTGCGAAACTAGGGCTCTGGTTAGAAATAACTCCTCACATATGCAAATACTTGTCCTGTGAAGGGTTCAATTGCACTTTCCAACCTAAAATTCACACCTTAGACCTCACAAGCTGGGGAAAGGCGCGAACACGAACACGTTCCAGTTTCCAGCTAACCATAAGGACAGTGGAATTAGCCCCACTACTCATTTAGCTCCACCTAAATCAAACCATCACATCATTTAGATTAATCCCAATAGGCTTACCCAAGAGGTTCCCACGACCTGTAGGCCAACGGAGGGTTGACACTGTATTTTCACATTAAGCTTCCTAAGGGCTTGGCTGCTAATGAGTTTGCAGATAAGAGAGAACAGTCACTTCTGATCACATTTACTCCCTGCTTGTTTACGTTCTACCTGATCAAGCAGTGCGTAGGATGGTTGGCCACCCAAGAACCCTCCCAAGGAGGTTTCCACCATGAGTTGAAACAAACCCCTACAAATATATTTCAGGATGTCTCTCTACAAACACTCTTTAAAAGTGGCTTCACAAGCCATGAGAAGTTAATCAACAGCTTGAAAATACCTGCAGCCATAGTACAGCCCCCATGCTGACTATGGCTGAATAAGTCAGCTGATACATAAAGCACAGCCAGTTTTGTTGGACATAGTATCCTTGCATATAAACACCATGGAACTCTGTGGAACAGTTTCAAAGTTGAGATAAATCCAAATGTATCACCTATAAAAAATTCACAATTTTAGTTTGCTCTGTTATATTAGACTTTGGTACTGAAACACTGTCTACATTCTCGACACATAACCATGACCTGGTCATGGCTGTGCCTCTGCATGTTGTGTAAAAAATTAAAAAAAACAAAAACAACAAAACTCAAAAGCAAAGCAGGACGAGGACATGTCATAACAAGACACAGTCAGCTGTACAAACAAAACCTAAATTATATATAAATACATCCCACCCCAGCACCTCTTTTTTCCCCTTTCTACCTGACCAAAGCAATGCCAAGAGTCCTTCTCTCCAGGGCCAGTGCAGCTTGTGAAATTCAATTCCCAGGACACCAACTATCTGTGGCCTAGTACCAGAGACTACCATCAGATTAGTTCCCCAAGTGCAGGGAAACTTGAATGAGTTCATTGGAAGCATTCATACTACTGGCTGGGCTCTAACATCTGAGATCCTAGAAATTAACCTTTCTGATAAACCAGTGGGATCCTTTTCTAATCTGGATCCCATCTTATCCTATCTTCCAAGTGAATATGGTCAGAAGTATCTTCTGTTCTGAAACTCCATAGGCATTGCTTAGGGATTTTGGTGAGGGCTGCATAAGAAAAGTTATACAATGAGCTAACAGCTTAAGTTGGTATAAATTATTTCTAAGTAAGTTATTCGGGGCCATTTGCTTCTGCTTTACACTGCATTCCAGGATCTTTCATATTATACTTTTAAAACTTTATATAATATTCATTTTAAACATTGTCTACGCAATCACCTTGTACATGTTTTCAACTAATTTAATAACAATGAGCTATTATGCAAATCTAGGGAACAGTTAATCTTAATACTGTGCTAATTCATAGTAAAGAGAAAAAGCAATGTAAATAGAATTTCATATAATTGACAATAACTTGAAAAGCAGTTTTGCCAAATTGTTGCAAATTTTTCCCAAAAGCACTTAGAGCAATTTATGCTGAGAGGTCCAGGGGTATTGAGAATAATCATCCAACAGATATAAATGCACCTGTTTTATGATTATAATGTGTAATTCCCCCTCCCTTGGACCTAAGGTATTTGTACATTCCAAAGTTCATAACTTTGCTGTTCTTGAGACATTGCTCATTCTCTAGTACATATATTGAATATAAATAAATAACTACAAGAAAGCTTCAAAAAATCTAAGTTAACATTATGCTGTGCAAAACAAAACAAAGCCAAAAACCCTCCAGAACCAAAACAAAATAAAGCCCAAAGTTGAACAAACTACATTCTATGTAAATACCCTGACTAAAATGGTGCTTGTGCTACACAATTCCATGTTAGTGCAGAAATGTGTTGGTTTTCATGTACCGTGGTAGTTTTTAATGTCTTTAGCACTTTTGTTTCTAAATAACCTTGCTTGGAAATGACGAATAATTTGCTACCAAATCACAAATCCATTTTAGTGTAGACTGAATAAAATCCAGCATTAAGGTATTACTTTGTTTTTGGAGTAATGGCTCGGTGTCTTTGTCCAACAGCTTTCATCTTATGGGCAAACCCCAGTTGTTTTAGACTTGAACTGCACAGAAAGAAGAGACAATGAAGCTTGCCTTTTGTTTGTATAAGTCTCCAGATCTTTCTAGGACACATCTTCCAAACCAACAGTCATGTAGTTTTGACACCTGATCCTACTTGAACTCAAAGTACTTCAAATAGCATCAGCCAAGTTTGGTGATCTGGAGGTCCCCATTTATCTTTATGGTGTCAATGGCAGATAATGTTTGAATGCGATGATAAAAATCAAAGAGTTGGTGTCCATCCACAAACACTCTGAAACGTGGGTGCTCACAAAGAATTTCCACCTGGAAGAAACAAAATTATAATCTCAATTCACAATTTAAATGAAATCTGCTGGAGGAAAAAAATGAAAAGTTCATTTTAGCAGAAGGCAGTATTGTCCATGATTCTCAAATATGAGAATGCTCTGGAAGCACAGAGAGTGGTTAGAATACTGATGGCTGGGTTTCACCCTCCAGTGTTCCAATGCAGTAGTTCCAGGGTGAAGTCTAAAATGGCATGCTTCCCCCAAATTCAATGCTAATCTTGCCGGAAAAAAGGACACACTTTTCGAATCACTGCTCTACATTACCCAATATCCTTTGAAGATTTAAAAGGGATTAGGCTTTAACATCTTTCCTTGCAATCTAGGAAGGGATGGGAAATAGCATAGATGTGTCTGTATGGCACTTCAGCCTCTTCTGCCTACTCTTGAATGATTCCATCCCACCTCCAAGGAAGCCCCTCAAGAGGCAGAACTGGTACCCATTAAGCAGCACGTAATGATAGTCCGAACACTGAAACATGGTCAACACTAAGGCAGAGAGAAGGTTGTATAGTAATTACCACTGGACCAAGAATGTGTAATTAACAAAGCTTTGTTAAGCCAAACACAAATACTGATTTCACACAGTAAAACCTTTTTTCTTCTCCTTTTCCTTAAGTAATTCACCACAGAATTTAATTATTACTTCTGTGCTATGATGTATTCATTAAAATCATTGGTATTTGCCATGCAAGAAGGGACTCCATATGTGATATTAGTCACATCTAATTCATATTATTGCTAAAATTATATCACCAGTCAGGGACTAGGTCAGTCTCATTTTGTGGCTGGGAAGCATTATGTCCTTCTGGAAGCCAGAAGCTCTGGTTGCTCTCGTGAGCTAAGTGTTAAGACTATCACTAAGAGGATGCTCTGGCCAAGAGGGGCCTAAAGAAACATTACTATACACAGCATAGTAATGCACTGGTATGGAACCAGGTAAGATCATGAGTCAGGGGTATCTTCTCCAGTCTGTGGTTAGAAGGGCAACAACCTCAACTCTATCACTGAGGCAAAAGTCATAGATTCTTCTTTCCAGACTCCACAGACTATAAGGGAAGATAAACAATCATAGGCCTTTGAAAATCTCTAGATGCAGAACAACCAGGTAATGTAAGTAGAGCCTGCTTGGTAAGGCTTACTTGTAACATGGAGCTTTTAATCAAGTTGCCATTACTGTGATGTATAGTAACAGGATGTGATGAACATAACTTTATCACCAGGTCTGACATTTCAGTAAGTCCTTTAAAATGCATTATTCACTTGCGTCTTTTATTTGGCACTGTCCGGCATAGAGAGGAAGGCTCTGCTAATGCTGCTTGATTAGATGGCAAATTTGGGTTGTGTTTCCTGCCAGCTAGATAGTGAGTAGCAAGTCACCATTTACCCAGGCCCATGGGAAGGAATCTGTCAGCTACTCAGCCTGTGACCATGAAATAGATGCTAGCTTAATTAACCCACAGGGGGAACAAGGGTACACATGTGGCCTCATTAGCAAAGGGAATGAGAGAAAATGAAATGAAAAATCACAAAATGGCTTAAAAGGCCAGAATTAATAATGTTTTGAGCCACTTAAAGGCAGAAGAAAAAAATGAAGGGAATTCTGGATACTTCCTAATATTTATTAGTCAATGAAATATTTGGGAGCAGGTATTTACTATAGGCCTAATACTATTTTGGGGATTACACAGAATAACATTTGTCATAGTAGCTAAGTATAGTTCAGTACTAATTCTTAGCGATTTGAAGATGTAAAGACACATGTATTTACTAAATATATGGGCTGAAAAGAGCCAAGAGCTAACATGATGGGTATTAATTTCTACCAGCAAACAAAGCTCTTTTGATTCTTTTTTCTTTTTTTTTCATCATTGGGTGAACATTTTCCTAGACATGCAGGAATTCTGGCTTCTGAAAGCACTCTTGGCACATACTAGGATAAGAAGAACATCACGGCCCTGCCAAAAGTTGGGGCCCAGGCACTTGAGGTACTTACCCTGAATGGCTGGTCTGGGATGAATGGAAAGTAAGGGATTGCTGACTGCTCTTCACCCCTTTCCCCAGAAATACAAGAGTTCCGGAGTAGCTGCCGGTCTGTGAACACAGCTTTGAGTTCAATGGCCACATCGGCAGGAGGGTCTTCTGAGTCTCCACAGGTCAAGCTGATTGCAAAGCTGAAAAGGAAATAGTTGCATTTATTCACAGTTGGAAATAACATTTCAACATGACTCAAGTACTCCTGTGGGTTTTTTTTGCTTTTACCAGACCCTACTCTTCACAAGACTACAGAGAAGTAACATAATACTCAAACCAACTGATTTTGTGAGACCAGCTGATTTTGTGAGACTGATTTAGTGAAATACCCAAGGTCACACATCATTATCTTAATCCACTTCAGAATTCCAAACACAGACCCAGAAATTGACCAGAAGAAATAATGCCTTGTAAAGCTGGCTTCTTATTTATACTGATAGGTCTTGCTCCTAACACTATGGTACAAAACTATGTAAAAAGAAAAAAACAAAAATCCCTTTGGCCTTCCTAAGGGTCAAAGAGAAAATGTGGGTCTATATTTATCATCTCTGATATAAATAGCTGTCTGGAGAAATGATGGCTGGGATTCATACACATTCTTTTCATGGGAACATGGTACTTTCTTGGCACTGTCAATGAGTTAGCTACACTGTCCACAAAGGAAGGAAGAGAAGATTGAGCCACAACACAAATGGGCAGGGCCTCGCGGCTGCACGGTATCTGAACAGTGACAGGAGCCGTGCCTTACCTCTCTGGGTTGAGGTCTACGATGCCCATCACCAACACTTTCTTGCCTGGTCTCATGCCACCTTTAATGTGCCCACAAAATGGAACGATCTGCAAAGGAAGAGAAGAAAGCGAGTTCACCGACTGACTATTAAGAGCAAAGCCAGTTCCATTAGAAAATGCAAGGGGGAAAAAAAAAGAGCTTAGGAAAGAAAAGATAGAGGCAGAGAGACTCAGAACACAGACAAAACCATCTTACCAGTCGTGGGAAGTACACGTCCGCTTGAACTGGAGAGCCCAAAGAGTTGTTTAAGTGCCCATCATCTAGTTTCTAAAAATAGAAGCACACAGATTGGCTTTCCTCAGACCCTCTTTTCTTCAGGGGTGGAGGGAGAACAGGGAGGGAGACAACCCACCCTAGTCTAGCACAATCCAGCAGCCCTCCACAGACACAGAGGCAGTGTCTGCAGATGCCGGCTTTCCCGTAGTCCATTAAATAACCGCACAACCCTCCTCCTCCCTCCCCAGAACAAAACCCCTGCTTTCCTCGGGTAGCTAAGCTGCTCAAGATCCTCACACCCGTCAGACTGAGATCGACTTCAAGGTCGCTGCCCACCCGCGAGCCAGGGCCCCGTGCCGGCTGGCAGGCCCCTGGCCAAGCCCCGCAGCTTGGGAAGCGCTGCGGGCCAGGCCCGTCCTCGGGGACGCGGCTCAAGTGGAGCAAGCGGAGCTCAACTTCTCCCGGGAGCCCCCGGCGGGGACCCATTTCTTCGGGGGAATCCCCGGGACGTCGGGGGCGGTGGCGGGGCGCCACGCGCCCCCACGCGCGCACACACACGTGCAACACGCACACACCTGGCCGCCCCTCGCACGGGCGCGGGGAGGGGGCCGCGAAACGCCGCGGTGTCGCGGTCGCCCGCCAACACCCTTCCCCCGCCCAGCGTCCCCCGGGCGGGCCGTGTGCACCGCGGACTCCCGCTAACAGGTACCCGGCGTGCCCCGGCGCGGGGGGCTCCGGGCCGGGCCTGCGGCTCCTCCCCGCCCTAGCCCCAGCCGGAGCCGGCGGCGGAAAGGGGTCGCCGGGCGCGCCCCCCCTCCCCCGCCACACTCACCACCACGGCATCACTGTCGGCCACGGATCCCGCCATGTTCCTGCGCGGTGCACCGGGGCGCACGGCTGGCGGCCCGGCGGCGGGGGACGCTGGACGCGGCGCGCGCGCGGGGAACCCGGGGCGGTCCTGCGCGGAGCGGGAGCGCGGGTCCGAGGTGCGCGTGCACGCCGGCGCGGGTCCGCGCGCGCGCGCGCACGCCCGAGGCCGGCGCGGACCGAGCAGGCCGGGCCCGGGAGAGGAGGAGGGGGAGGGGAGGGAGGTCCAAGGTGGCCGCAGCCGCGGGGACCCGGAGCGTTCGGCAGCGCGGCTGCTGCCCGTGTCCTAGAAAGAAAGGTGGCGAGGGCCGCGCCACTCCGGCCCAGGGCGGCATTTAAAGACTGCCGGGCCCGGCCGGGGAACCGGGAGCCGGGATCTGGGCGGGGACCCGGCCGGGCGGCCGCGGCTTGCTCAGCATGTCCTGCCCGCGGGCCATTCGACGGGGGAGGGGGAGGGAAGGGGTTGGGCGAGCGGGCGGAGGGCGGGGTCCGGTCGGCCGTCAGGTGTGGGTGGGGGAGGAGGGGGTCTGGCCGGCCAGGTGACAGGTGCCGGTGACCCGTCCGCCCCGCGCCCCGCTGCCTTGGGGTTGCGATCCTCTCGGCCCTCGGTCGCTCCAGCTGGGCCTCGGGGCAGGTGGGCCCGTGGGAGGTCCGGGGCAGCCTGGAGGCCGAAGGTGGAGTTCCGCAGCGGGAGGCTCGGCCCGATTTCTCTCTGGGAATTCCAAGCGAGAGCAGGGAAAGACTGTTGCGTACCGAGGATCAAAGGTCTCAGGGCGTCCCGAAGTCCACGTCTCACTTGACCCAAAGAGGCCGAGGCAGGAAGGACTCAGGGAGGGACTTTCTATCCCAGGAGGCTAAATACCTACCAGCCCTCCTTTCTCTGTGGAAACACAAACCGAGGTAAAAGGGGGCCTGGGGAGGGAGGGCACTGGAGGCCCTCTTGAGCAGAGACCCCGCTTCTTAGCCAAGCGAATAAATAGGCCTTTGTTTTTATTCAAGTCTCAGTCTGGGATAGTAAATTTCTCACTGCAAATCTGATATCCTTGGTAGAGTCCTTCCCAGGGAATACACCCCTCTTATTCTCCAGTACGAATTCCTTTATGGCATTTCCACATTAGGATGGTTATGTAACTTCTTAGACATACCCTTTCATAGGTGACAGCCTTGGCTTACACATTCCATTGTGTGAACCATCCGGGCGTTCTGCACCCATGCACCAGGAGCATGTGTGACCTGCAATCTCAGGGGGCCCCTCAGAGGCTCCCTTCCGGCCATGGTTACCAAGGGACATCTGCACAGTCTTTTAACCTTATGAACCAGAGCTAATCACGGTCATCTCCGCTGTGTGGGAGCATTACCTGCACATGCCTGTAATCCAGCCATATCCTTTGTGGAAGTGGTTCTCCCAATTAGAGGCTGCCACACAGTTGTGGCTTGCAGTTTTGTTCTGATTTTTTTTCTGTATTTTTAAAAAATTACACTTAATAGTTATTTTAGGGTATTAACTGCTGACATTTTGAGAACGTACTCTGATGTATTTCATTTCTTAGAGTCTAGCATAGGAAAAAAACCCAGTAAAGAAGTTCTTTGTTACTAGCTAAGCTAAAAACGATACAGTATATCGTGGTGGTTAAAGAGCTGGTGCCTGGAGTTCAAATCCTGCCTCTACTATTGTCTTAGCTAAGTGATCTTGGAAAAGTTATTTAACTTCCCTTTGTTTCTTCACCAGAAATGATGATGATGATGATGATGATGATGATGATGATGATGATGATGATGATGATGATGATGATGATGCTTATCTTGGACTACTGTGAAATTAAGTACCTTGGTTCTTTTGCTTTGCTTAAAAAGTTCCTAGTCCAGAGTTGACACGTCTTGAGTGCTTGCTATCACTGGAACTAGGGATCTAGTAGGGATATGTTTGTTGAGATTTCATTTTAGTGAGAAAAGATAGTAAGCAGATAGGTAATATGTTTGAGAAAATAAGCAGGTAAGAAGAAGAGAGAGGAAGTAAGGTAGTGGTGTTTAGGTAGAGTGGTCAGGAAAGCCACCTCTAGTAAAGGGACATTTGAGAAAACCCCTAAAAGAAAGGGAAGAAAGGAAGTGGTCATTTGGATCTTTGGAGGAAGTAGATGCTGGCAGAGTAACTGCAAGGGTAAAGTCCAGTGGTAAGGGTGCGACGACTAGAGGTACTCGTTGCTTGATACCCATAGGCCTCAGAGCTGGAGGTGAGTAAGTCTGGCTTTTTCCCCCAGAGCCATGAGAAGACATAGGGAGTTGTTGAGCCAAAGAGTGACAGTTGTCCCTTGTTGTAGGTGCACCCTGTGGAGTGGCCTTTGAGGAGATGAAAGCAACAACAACAAAACAACAAGGAGGAGGCGGCTTCTGCAGCAGTCCAAGCAAGAGGCAGTGGCCATTTAGATATGGTGGCAGAAGTATTAGTAAATTCTTATCAGCATTACAAGCATTTCTTTCCATATATATTTTTTTTTTTGGGGGGGGGGTCCGGTCGTGAGGCCTGAACTCTGGGTCTGGGCGCTGTCCCTCAGCTCTTCAGCTCAAGGCTAGCACTCTACCACTTGAGCCACAAGCACCACTTCCGGCTTTTTTCTTTTTGCTTATGTGGTGCTGAGGAATCGAACCCAGGGCTTCAGGCATGCAAGGCAAGCACCCTACCACTGAGCCACCTTCCCAGCCCCGTTTCCTTATATTTTTTATTAGCATTAGTTAGCTGTACAAGCTGTTCCTATACAATACATCTTGATCAGACTCACCTTTTCCCATTATGAAGCTTTGACAGTTCAGATCATCTCCCAGTCCCAAATTTCTTTAAACTGCAAAATTAAGAACATGGGCTCTTTTATTTCCCCTGTGCTCTTAGAAAGTTCTTCTGGTTCCTGAAAAGCTAGGTAGGTTCCATCCAAATTTCAGTGTGTTTGAAAGTGTAAGTTGCTGAATGAAAATGATCTTGGGTTGAATCTGGTGGTAAATGGTTTTGTAGGATTAAGAACAACCTTTGAAAGCCAGGCGCCAGTGGCTCACACCTGTAATCCTAGCTTCTCAGGAGGCTGAGATCTGAAGATCACGGTTCAAAGCCAGCCAGGGCAGAAAAGTCCGTGAGACTCTTATCTCTAAAAAACCAATAGAAAACTGGAAGTGTTGCTGTGACTCAAGCGGTAGAGCACTCGTCTTGAGCTGAAGGGTACAGGGACAGTGCCCAGGCCCAAAGTTCAAGTCCCACGCCCAAAGAATAACCTTTGATTTGTTTTGTGAGTGGAGTTTGGGGTATTTGGATTGATGAGGATGAATTTCTTACATTTTAGGAATATTAAAAATAGTACTAAATAGGCTACCAAACCTATCCAGAATACTTTATCAGGGAAGACTTCCTTTCATTCTTTAAAAAAAAAAAAGTTTGATTCCTCCTCAATCAGTCTAAATGGTTAATTTTGCATCTGGTGAACAGAGAGAGAACCTAAAGAATTTTTTGTTGTAACAAAAAGCCACATAGGATTGAACTCATCTTGCACAGGAAAGTGATTAGTAAATTAGTGAACTGTAGAGCTTTAGATTTTGTAGTCTATAGAATGAAGGATAGGCAAATTTTGCATATGCTTTGATTATAGGCATTTGTTTAAAAAAAACATTAACCAAGACTGTGACCCATTTATGAAATGCAACTGAAATTCAAGATGAACTGCATTTCTACTAGTGGAAACTACTAAAAAGGTTAAGGAAGGGAAGGGAGGAGGGCAGTCAAATGTGATTAGCATTAAAAAAATGTAAGCAGGGCTTTGAAGATGGACATTCCAGATTTAAAAAAATCAAACCCATAGATTATTATCTTTTTTTCCTTCTTATTTGTATGTCTTATCCAGTGTATGCATGCATGCAGAAATCCTAACACTGCAGGAGAATTATACATTAATTTGTACAATCATACTATGGACAGGATGAGATGTTTCCAAATGGTTCCACTAAGAATATCTGCTAGAAAGGGTGACACTGTTAGCACCCCTGTGGGCACAGCTAGCTGCCAACTGAGAACGTCCTTGTAATGGTGAGAGATTTGTATGCCTTCTGCATTCTGTTCTATAATACTGCCATACTAATTTTGATATCAAACAGACATGCACCTCATACCTGGACATCTGTGAAACAGGAGCATCCCAAATGTTTACTGCATATAATTTCCTGGTTCCAACTTCTTCCATGACCCCAGCCTGGAAAGGTGATCACAGCTGGATTTTGAGAATAAGAACCTACACAAAGTTATAGCTCCACTTAGGCTTTTAGTTCATTCTTTTTTTCAGGCCAATCTCTGCTCTTATGATCAATATTGATGTAGGCAACAAAATGTACAAGTCAGCATTCTTTTGTTTACCTAGTTAGGTAGGAGGCAAACATTTATCAAGTTATTTTTCTATATTTCAAAACATGATTACAATTCTTAATTATATTAGGGACTGTGCTCATGGTTAGCAAATAATTATTTCAGGCACACACTCCCAGATTTGTAGTGTACCAAAGTAATTAGGGAACAGCCATAAAGTTTGGCAGTCAGTGCCAGTTCCTAACATTTCATTATTTTCCATTTATTTATGAGGGAAGTAGAACCAGCTTCCTGTGTGTGTATTAATTACTTAGGACAGGAAAAGCTGATTTCAGAAAACCTCCAGTTTAAGGAGATAATTATGAGCCCAGGTCCAGGAAAAGCTAGCTCTAGGCTTTAACAAGTGTAGACAGCTCCAAGCCTAGGGCAGATATGGGAGAAATGGGGACTGTCACCGTGGACTCTCTTTTTTTTTCTTGGTTGGTCGTGGGGCTTGAACTCTGGGCCTGGGCGCTGTCCCTCAGCTCTTCAGCTCAAGGCTAGCACTCTACCACTTGAGCCACAGTGCCACTTCCGTTTTCCTAGTGGTTTATTGGAGATAAGAGTCTCACGGACTTTTCCTGCCAGGGCTGGCTTTGAATCATGATCCTCAAATCTCAGCCTCCTGAGTGGCTAGGATTATAGGCATGAGCCACCGGCACCCGGCCGTGGCCTCTCTTTATGATGTCTGAAAAGTCTTTCTTGGAGCATTTCTCCTTCCCAAAAGAGCTCCCTTCTGTGAAACGTAACAAATGCCTGGCTGAAGGGGAAACAAGATGTGTATGCTGAAGAAAACAGAGCAAACCCTGCTTCTAGCACTCACAACTGGCAGCATGAATGAAAGCTGTTTTAAGACTTTCTAGCAAAGGTGTGTACTGAGAGAGTACTCCTGAGTCTTCTCTCCAGCCTCACCCGCCTGCAATTCCAAGAGGCAGTTTTCTACACACAAGGAATGTGAAAGGCTTGCCAGTCTATTGCCCAGGTCTAATTACTCTCTTCTTATTCTTGCTGCCCACTTCTGTTTTCTTTTGCTGGCATACAGTCCTCCCTTTCATTGTCTGTGTTACTTTATTTTCTTGTCAAGTGGTACAAAGAGCTTTTTGGTTTTGTAGCTGCATAGAAACTTGCCTGGTTTGGCAGGTTAGAAGAAGACTGGGATGCTGGAGTTCCAGGGCTGCAGAAACTTTGAACACAGGAGGAAGTAGGGGACATATGTACCAATTGGTCTGTGAGGAGTTTTAGAGGTAACGATGAGGGGACATAGAGTTCTGGCCTTCTTAAAGGTGAACTGCACCGAGCAGCCTTCCCCCTCGGCTCCCCCCACCCCCCGCAAAAACAAAACAAAACAAAAAAAAACTACCCTCCAGCAGGAACTTGGAAATTCAAACTTGGCATCTAACTTTGCCTACCCAAAGTGGTTCAGAGAAGACATGTTTTGTGTATTTATTCCACAAAGATTCATTGAGCTGGGCTCTGGTTTAATTCTTGTTTTGATTTTCAATTTTCTTTTCTTTTTAAAAAAAGAAATCACATAATACTTACACTTAAAACAAATATGCTCTTAAGACCTCACTATTATCCTATTATTGGGGCTGAGACACACCCTCCTAAAGATGTCTGACCATAAACAAAATACGCCATTCCAAAATCTCTCTCTCTAACATATTTTGAACATATCTAACATGTTTTGTTATTTGGAGAAGTTGCAGACAGGAATAGCTCCAAAAATCGTGTCCTTTTGTAAAAGAAGTTAACATCTATAATGGAAATCTATAATAGTGAAATCTCTGTATCAGGAAGAGGGTGCTGCAGACAAATTTTATCACCTGAGGGACTCGTCTGTCTAACAAGAATGTTTTTACTCACCTTATGGGTCCCACTCACCTGCTGTAACTTGTGCCACCACCCCACACAAGCAACCAGCCCCTGCTCTCTTCCTAGCTCAGAGTGCTATATACGCTTAAATTATTTGCTTTTTCTTTGGGTCTGTGACATAGTTTTGTGGGTAGGTATATAATTAAATAGGATTCTTTTTACTCCTGTTACTTTTAGCTTAGACAAAGAAGCTAGGAGGGTAGAGAGAAGTCATTTCCCTCCCCTGCATTCATACTATGCATTCCTCCTCTGCACAGTTTCTTCCATGTGGCAGAATTCAAAACGAATCTCTATGCTTTCCTGCCAATGTGGCAGCATAGCCTAGAAAAATGAAAATGAATTCAAGGACTGCTTCCAACCCTTTTTCAATCAGATAATATGTTTCCTATCTAAGGCCAGTTTAGCTGGTACATGATGCTCTCAAGCCTGAATTGTGCAAGTAAGTATTTCATAGAGAAAAATTAAGTTAACGTTGAAGGAAATACTGTATAGATAAAACATTACATTATATATGTACAATGTTATATGTGTGTGATGTGTGTGTGTGTGTGTTTGTGTATTGTGTGTGATGGTGGGATGGAATCCAGGACATTTGCGCTTGCTAAACATATAGTCTATCTGTGAGTTGTACTCCCAGTATAAAAATATTTTATTTACTAATTTTATTGGGACAGGATTTTACTGGGTAGCCCAGGCTAGCTGCAAACTTGAAATACTTCTGCCTCAATCTCCAGATTGCTGGGATTACAGGTGTGTACCACCACACCTAGTCCCACAAATTATTTAAATTGAGATCGCATTTCAAATTGGCAGTCTGTATTGATTGAACTCATCACTGTCATTCATCGCAATGTTGGCTTTGACTAACTCAGTGTTGTTCCTAAACCTGAAGATTAACTGGAACTGTATAAATTCAGAAGGCTTTGGCCTGGGCAGGGCCTTTCAAGATTGCCTGGTATGTGGATGTCTAAGATGGGATGGAATAGGGCCAGAGTAGAATCTTCAGTGTTTTGTAAATGCCAACCATCATTTTATTACCAAGAATAAAGATAACTTGGAGAAGGGAAGTAAAGTTATTGTTTGTGCTTACTTTTTAATCCCTGAAATTTAATGGGAAACTCCATCATGAAGAAGAGAGGAGCACATATTTGTTTTTAGTGCCTGAGGTAAAGGTGTAAGTATTTAACTTCTGTCCTTCAGAGCTTTCTCAGCTTTCTCTATTGACAGGTATCTCCTTGACACTAATCTAGAACCTTCCCATGGCAATTCTTCTCACCCAGTTCTACCCACCCTATGCTTCAGAATAATAATACAAGATGGCTTGTTTCCCCAGAATCTCAGCTTCTGTCTTGGACAGGTTGGCTTACTTCATTCCTATCATTTTAGACACCTTCCTGCTCCTCTGGGTTCCTTCTTTGCTCCTGATCAGATTCTTGCTCCACAGAGTAGGTTAGATTTAGTGGGCAAATCCTCACCTAGCCTGAAAGAGAAAATTGCAATCCACACAGGCCACATACATTTGCACATGCTCTTTCTCAGAAGGCAGGAGTGGGTAAGTTCTAGTCTTTCAAGAAGCCACTGTACATCTTTTTCTCTGTTGGCCATGATACTCTAGATGGCACAGGTAGGAAAATGCTTCAAGCTGAAGCATTAGAGCTAATGAAATAGAGCTAATGATATAGAGAACTAAGGGTCAACAGTGGATGATTTATATGGATTATTTAATTACAGGTGAGATGTTATAAATAGAAATGAGAGGAATGAGCTTGGTGAGAAGAGGATGGGTAGACTTTCTGAGTTTGGACAGGATGTGTATTTTTTTTCAGATCTAGTGCTGATTTTAATCTGCAGTGTTTTTCATTTTCAGTGTCTAATAGAAGCTCATAAAACAGTCACAAGCTTACCGAAAAGCCTAGTATAATTATGATGAAATGCTAAATTAGAGTTTCATCCAGGAATCAGAGATGTGGGAAGTGCACACATCTTTTAGTTCCCTTTATCAGTGTTAACCCTGCATTTAGTCAGTGTGGTCTGGTGGCTTAGATTTGTAATCTTAGGTACTCAGAAGACTGAGACATGGAGGATTGTGCTTTGAAGCCAGCCTAAGCAGAAAAGTCTGAGAGACTCCATCACCCATTAATCAGCAAAAGGCGAGATTGGAGGTATGGCTCAAGTGGTAGAATACAAGCCTAGCAAGTATGAAGCAGAGTTCGTACCCCTCTACCAGTAAAACAACAATAATAACAACAACGCCATAAGTTGTATTCCTAAAATCAGGATTTGGTCTTGCCTTTCCAACTTCACCTGGTGCCTTACTCTCCCCTGCTCACCACACTCCAGCCAAATTTGGTTTTCCTATGTTCTTCCAGCATTGAGCACCCTCTTTCCTCAGAGGTTGACATTCTCTTCCCGGGCACTTTTTGTGCCCGTACTGGGACTAGGTACTCAGAGCCTAGTTGTTTTCCTTTCACTTTATTTCCTCAAGCCACAGCTCCCCTTCTGGCTTTTTGGTGGTTAATTGAGATAAAAGTCTCCTGGAATTTCCTCCTGGCTTCAAACCTTGATTCTCAGATCTCAGCATCCTGAGTGCTAGAATTACAGTTATAAGTTACCAGTATCGGGCTGGTTTTCATCCTTAAATTCTTAGCTCAAATATCACTACCCTAGTGGAGGGCCCAGCCAGGTCTCTTTCCTGTCTCCTTCTGCTCAGTATACATGTCTATTCCAGTCATCTTGTGTCTGACATGGTTGTGGCCTTTTCCTCCAGAAAGTTAGACCTTCCAGAGCAGGGAAGCTTTGAGAACTGGGCTCAAAGATCTGTTTAAACAAATGAGTGAGCAAACAAGTGGGCAAATTATACATCGCTACAGGTCTGCGGATGAAATACCACCTCAGAGCTAGAGGACTCCAGGGTCCCAAGGCTGTGGTCCCATCTGCGAATAATTCTCCTTGGGCTGACTCTGTGTGAGGAACCCTTTCCACGCTGAGAAGGTGAATCCCAGCCTAGCCTATGGGTTCTCCCTAATTCCATGTTAGACATTAGTGGAAGTCATTGAACCTGAACTTAAAATGTCAGAACCTGCCCTTGTCAGCAATGAAAACGTGGAATTTGTAAGGTCACGCATAGGGAAGATAATAGTGAGTGTGTGTGTGTGTGTGTGTGTGTGTGTGTGTGTGTGTATGTGTGTGGTGGTGGTGGTGGGGAGGGGGGGGGAAATCCCAAATCCTAAACCTAGATAGAGTGCAGCTGTATTAGTGCTCCTGCTCTTGATTGGCTACACCTCAGGCTCTTGAGCCTGATAGGGAATCTGAACGTTTATCTAAGAATGAGCGATGAAACTGGGTGCCGGTGGCTCACACGTGTAATCCTAGCTACTCAGGAGGCTGAGATCTGAGGATCATGATCAAAGCCAGCCCGGGCAGGAAAGTCCAAGAGACTCTTATCTCCAATTAACCACCAGAAAACCAGAAGTGGCACTGCAGCTCAAGTGGTAGAGCACTGGCCTTGAGTCGAAGAGCTCGGAGCCCTTGCGTAGTGTTCACTATGTGCCAGGTGCTTCTTTAAACACTTGACAAATACCACCATAGATGTGTCTGGACACAGCAGAGGAGTCAGAGTTTGGTTATGAGGTAGGAATAACATGTAGAGAAGAAGGCCAAGAAAGCAGGAAGAAAGAAAACTGTAGTGCAGGCTAAATAGTCCTCAGCCAACCTGGCAGGGAGATGGAGGCCAGTGTTGCCTATCAGCTTGTGCTTCAGGCCCAACACTGCTCCACCTTTCCACCTCACTTGGTCACCAAGTGTGGGCTCCCCAGGAAGCCCCTAGACTTGGGCAAGGTTGCTCTCTGCATCTGGGACAGCCTGCAATTGCTGAGAGCTGGAGAAGTTTGCTGAACATGCTTGGTGCACCTGAGCACCAAACAGGATTGGGGCCGTGAATCTCTTCATAAATTAACTTTCATCCTATAGCAGTCCCATGAGACAGTCTTTTATTATTCTCATTTGACATATGAGGAAACTGAGGGTGCTGGGAAGGTGGCTCAGTGGTAGAGTGCTTGCCTTGCATGTATGAGGCTCTGGGTTCGATTCCTGAGCACCACATAAGCAGAAAAAGCTGAAAGTGGCGCTGTGGCTCAAGTGGTAAAGCGTTAGCCTTGAGCTGAAGCATTGAGGGACAGCACCCAGGCCCAGAGTTCAGGCCCCATGACTGGCAAAAAAAAAAAAAAAAAAAAAAAAAAGATGAGGAAACTGAGGTATGGAGAAATTATATAGTGGTCCAAATGCAGTCATGTAGCACAACTGAGATTTGACCCAGGTTGTGTGGGTTAGCTATGCTTCTTATTGCTGTATAGAAAGAACTGAGGACAGCCTATTAATTAATAATAAAAATAATAATATTGGCTCTACACCTTAACATTGTGAACCTCAATCATGTTAGTGTTTTTGGGTTTTTTAAGTCCTTTGTAAGATTGTGTGTGTGTGTGTGTGTGTGTGTGTGTGTGTGTGTGTGTGTGTGTGTGTGTGTGTGTGTGCGTGTGTGTGTGTTTACCTAGTCTGGTGCACATTAAAGGTGCTAATTTGGAGTTACTGTATCTACTGCAGTCAACTACAAAATCATGTCTATGCAAATCTCAGAATCAGGGTTAGAATCCTAAGAGGGGAAAACTGGGCTGAAATCCTACGATATGATGGGTATTGAGGTTCTTATGTTAGTCTGGGTAGAAGGCAGCTCCTCTTCGGAATTCAAGGTGACAGACTAAGTAGGTAGAAGAAAGGCTATAAAATGCTGGATGAACCTAGCCACATCTGTGCTCTGCTAGTCACAGGTGGGAAGTGTTAGGAAAGGGCATGAGGAAAAGTGGGTTTCCTGCTGAGAAAGAGTGCAGAGGGGGGGTTATGGGGGGAGGGATGCCTAAGACACTGGGAAGGACCCAGAGGGCTGAGGAGGAGGAGAAAAATGGTGTCCGAGTTGCTCCTCAGAGTCAATAGAGGTATGTGGACTTGGAAGGAAGGAAAGAGGGAATCCAGTGGCAGTACAATATGTTTCTTCATCATCCTGTTTGGAATTATAGATTCCCATAATCTTTTAAGATAGTTAAAAATCACTTCCTACAATGTGGAATTAGATTTTTTATGCTAAACACAGGGCTTAAGAAAGGAAGAAATCCAAGGATGACAAGTTATGTTTGGACAATGTAGAATCCACATTTCCCTCTAATTTATCCTTTATTTCTGTCTTGAAGAGTTCATGTAATACAAGTCCTTATCCTTAAGCTTTTTAGCTCCTGGGGGATTAACTGGTTTCATATTCATTTTCTGGAGTTTGGTGAAATCCCCTCTGAACCCAATGGAGAAATTCTGTTTCAATCTGTTGCTACTTTTATTTGTATATAAAACATTAACTAAAAGTCTAGAACAAAACCTTGGTAGTAAGTGCTCTTTACAAAAATAATCAGTGAGGATAAAGTTCAGCACAATGACATATAAACAGGCCAAATGTGTCTCCGAGCCAGGGGATTAAAGGATTCAACTTGGGATCTGAATGAAGGTTATTCTGGCTACTGAACTGATTATGTCACCACCGTTGACCCTCTGTTCACAGGTTCTTTCCCTGTGACATATTCTTTCATATTCTCTTATGGATATTGTAACATGATTTATTCATTTGTCCTTTTCACAACACATAAAGCCATTTTAGAAACTTGGCCTATAGCCCAAAGCATAACAATACTCTAAATAATTCACAAAGCAAAAACAAGTACAGAAGTGTTTTAAAAAGTAATGCACGGAAAGTACAGGAAAACTCATGAGCCAAGTACAGGTTTTGCTTAGGATAAATCCTTAAACTCATTAATTACCCTAAACCAATTGGGAGAATAGGAAGAGATACAGTGAATCTTGAGTACTATATATTCCTAGTACTATCGGATTGAATTGCAGCATGGCTTCAAGGAAATACCAGTGTTTCTTAGAGTAGATAGTTTGTACTTGGTATGGGGACAAATAACTTCTTGACCTCTTGTATTTCATTGATAATTATGGTCCCCAAATCCAACAGACCGGAATGTAGATAAAGGAAAAACTGTGCAAGGTTCTCTAGCTGCAGGGATTTCAGAGATGGTGTTCCCTTTCAATATTTTAATGAGTTGGATTTGCCTTTCTGCAGTGACTTTTTAGCTAGTTATGGCTGTGAACTCAGTGAAAATAAGACCTATTTTAGCAAACATACATAAAACAACCCAGCTATATCCAAACTTTGAGGTACTTATATTTAATCTTTGCATACTGTTTTCAGAAGGTACCTTTGCTTACAAGACACATGACCTCCAAGAACTGGTTAGAATGATTTATTTACTCACCAACAGAATTGAGATGAGCCTTGTGAAAAGTCAAAACATTTGACCATTTAGAGGTGAAATTTCTAGCATTGGGTATGGACATCTCATAGTTTTATAGCTATAGCTAGTTTCTGCCAGCATGACTAAACTAAATACATTTTCTATTGCCATTTATGATGCACTTTCATTCAGCTAAAACAACTTAGGAAAAATTCCTTTACCCCTTCTAAAAAGCAAAGACAAAATGCACTAGCCAGCTCATCAAAATCCAGCTTTTAAAAGATATTTGGTCATGTTTAATATATATATATTTATGTATATAGATATATATGTCTATCTATCTGTCTGTCTGTCTGTCTATGAACTCCTATCCTGTGTCTCTCTTCTATGATGCAGGCTTCACCCCAATTCTTCAGCCTGACATTGTTCTAGCATTAACTGTATAGTTCTTTCATGAAGTGACATTCAAGCCACACAAAGACAGCAAACAAGGTCAATGAGGGCTGAAAGGGGGAGTGTGACCAATAAAACCAAGAGGTACTTATGATCGAACACGATTAACAAGTGCTTTGGAGTCACCCAGAGGGGGATGCCAGCTCAATGTTCAATTCTCTTGCCTTTGCTGTCACTCTATACAAGTGGGAAATCTCAAAAGCCATGCACAAAACTGTAACAAAGCTCTTTCGAAAATAATCAAATGATTGTATCTTTATTATTTCCCTTGTAACTTCACCAAAGGACTTATTCACTGGACAAGTTATTTGGCATGAACATTTCTTTGGTCCGCCTCATTGGGTAGCTTATGTGCCAAGCTTGCAAGGTTCTTAAATTCAAGTCATTTAGTACTACATGCTCGACTCTTTGCAACAGTTTCTATTTGTTTGTTTGTTTGTGTGTGTGTGTGTGTGTGTGTGTGTGTGTGTGTGTGTGTGTGTGTGTGTGTGTGTGTGTGTATTTTGGGGGAAACCTCGAGAAAAAAATCGTCAAGGCTAAATGGAGGGAGCAATCCTTTTCCCTTTCAGTCTGTGTCTAACTGCATGAAGGAGTGGAACTCACTAAATTATACTCGTCTCTCAAACACCTCCAATCTTTTTGCCTCTAGGTAGAGCAGTTTTTCCAGATCAGTGGTTTTAGCCTTTATGACAACTACCATTTTCAGAACACCATGCTTTAAATGCTCAACAACTAGATAATCCCAGGAATGTCAGATAATCCTTGGGTGAACAATTTGCTAAATTCTATATAGAGATGAAACTGCCAAAGATATGATAGGTATGTATATGCATTACAATGCAGGCAGGCAACCAGAGCATGGATATCATTTAGATGGTTGATGTGGGGTTACATCCATATAGAAAACACAAGTGTTTTCCTGCTAGGGTAGGTAGCTTCACAACTCTTCCACGTGATAGGACCATTTAGAGATAGGACCAGTTATGGGATGAGTTACAATTTGTTCCCCTAAAAAAGTTCTGTGCTGGGTGCTGGTGTCTCACACCTGTAATCCTAGCTACCCAGGAGGCTGAGATCTGAGGATCATGGTTCAAAGCCAGCAAGGGAGACTCTTATCTCCAATAAACCACCAGAAAACAGGAAGTGGCTCTGTAGCTCAAGTGGTAGCGCACTAGCCTTGAGCTGAAGAGCTCAGGGACAGCGCTCAGGCCCAGAGTTCAAGCCCCACCACTGACAAAAGAGAGAGAGAGAGAGAGAGAGAGAGAGAGAGACAGAGACAGAGACAGAGACAGAGACACAGAGAGAGAAATAAGCCTCTCAGCCACTGAAACATTTCAGTCACTGAAACAGTGACACATGGTCCTTAAGTTCCAACCCCAAGGATTCAAGCCTAGTGTGTCTGCATCTGAGAATGTGCATGAGGATGCACAGTTGCATCTCTGATTACTACCTTTCTTTAGCACACAGGGAGAACTTAGAATTTTAAGTTAGAACTTTAGTCTGATTCATGGAAATAAACATTTTAGTTTTGTAAATAGAAATAAAGAAATAAATATGTGGATGCAGAGGATAAAAATCCAGTACCCTTTCTACCTCTGCAGAGAAAGAAGAAGAGATGTTAGTAACACAGCTAATACTTCCATTTGGGTGGTGCATGTAGGACCCCTGTATGATTAAAGGGTGTCTTGGGAACAGTTTAGGAGTTTGGGATTTATCCTGTAGCTACCCTTTCCCAAAGGTTTCCTCAAAATCCTAGTACAATGTGTGTTTCACAAGGAACACTTTATGGCTAGATGAACGGACACTTATCCATGCTCTTGAAAATTCGCACTTTATTATTACCTAGTAAAGGGTAAGAGTGTCTTCATTAAAGGAAGTAGTTAATTTCATCTAAGATTCTTCCCCAGATAATACCTCTTAGCAGGTGTAGAATGAGCGCCACTCAATTTCTGTTAAGATCCCAGAAAGAAGTTTTATAGACAAAAGTATTCTTGTTTTACATCAGAAGGAAAATGAACTTGGATAGATAAGTCACAGTTGAAAAAGAATAATTTAGTAGGAAGAATTAGTTTATTGGATTTTAAGCTGCTGTAATCAAGAATGTGTGGTACTGGTGAAAAGATAGACACATACAGATCCAGAGAAGAAACAGAAAACACAGAAATAAAACTGTGCAAAGATCCCTCATTGGTTTCTGACAAAAGTACAAAGGCAGTTCAGTGATGGAAAGATAGACTTCAAGTCTTACTGGAGGAATGAACACCCTCAGGCAAAACAAACAAGAGTGAATTTCAACCTAAGTTGTATTTTGATTTGAAAAACCAACTTCAAATGGATCACAGACTCAAATGTAAAGTTTACAACTATAAAACTTTTAGAAGGATGCATAGGAGAAAAATATTTACGATTTGGGGCCTGGAAGAATGTAATTATACTTAACAACAGAAGCAAAAAAATCCATAAAAGCAAACACCAGTGAGCTAGAATTTGCTATAAATAAATAAATAAATAAATAAATAAATAAATAAATCTTTTTTAATCTGCAAAAAGCCCTATTAAGAAGATGCAAAGATAAACTGTGGATTGAGAGAAAACTTTTATAATCACATATCTGACAAAAGACAAACTAAATACATAAATTCTATATTCAATAGAAAAACTTCAAAAAGTCCAATTATAAAATGGATAATAGAAGCTATACCACTCAAGTACTAGTGGTGGGAATGTCAAATGGCACAGCCACCCCAGAAAACAACTTGGCAATTTCTTTCTTTCTTTTAAAAATAATTTTATTATCCTTAAGTAGTTGTACAAAAGAGTTGCCATTTAACAATGCATCTTGATCAGTGTCCCCCTCTTGAGCATTAATTTCTAAACATGCACTTGCCGTACAATCAGGGCTTCAAGACTTGGTTGAGATAGAATACGAACCTACATGTTGATAGCAGTGACTTTTTTTTTTTTTTTTTTGCAATTACAACTTTCACTCTCCCAGACTAGTCCTCTTTTACATCCAAATGACATTTCCTATATAAAATTCTGGAGCCACCATTGCTACCTTTATATATTGAAAGAGAAAAAAGTGTAGGGAATAAAGTCAAGTATTGATTTGAAGATTGACTTCAAATCGCTAGGGGAAAGAGGATGTTTGCATCTGATACAGACTCCCAGGCATTACACTGCTGCTTTTGTAATCAATAATCTCAACTTAGACACTATTGGACATAACTCAGACTCCTGGAAAAATAAGATGACGAAGTTTAATGCGTGTTTATTGAAACTGTACTATGTTCAAGTCATAAAATTTCTAGAAGCAGGGCTGGGAAGGTGGCTCAGTGGTAGAGTGCTTTCCTTGCATGCCTGAGGCCCTGGGTTTGATTCCTCAGCACCACATAAGCAAAAAGAAAAAAGCCAGAAGTGGCGCTGTGGCTCAAGTGGTAGAGTGCTAGCCTTGAGCTGAAGAGCTGTGGGACAGCGCCCAGGCCCAGAGTTCAGGCCCCACGACCGGACCCAAAAAAAAATTCTAGAAGCAATGTATAGACCTAATGGTCAGACTCATTTTTGCAAATGATCAAATTGAAGCACAGAGAGGTCTAGAATCTATGCTATGCCCAATCTTTTGATATTAGTCATAGTCTGATTTAATTCCCACGGTTGGCCTTGGTCAGGTTTCCTCCCTCCTGGCTTTAACTCTATGGTCATCATTAGCAAGAATGTGCAGGTGCCCTGGGACCAGACCCTACCATGAAGACAATGCATGTCTGAAGAACTCAATAAAATGTACAGAGAATTTTCAAGTAGGGATCCTTGTGTAGCTCTTTTCTCATCTTGTGTTTCAGGTCCTACCTTGAATAAGCCTGTTACAGTAAGCATACAAAGAGGAGAAAATATAAATACTGAGATCTTTAAAACATCTGAACATTACTCTTGTAATTGAAAGACAGGGTCTCAAGGGCTCTGAGCATAAAATCTCTGCCATACCGAAGACAGGAAAATGGAAGACAGAGAGAAGTCACCTGTGCACCCCAAAAAGTTATTTAACCTGACTTGAAGCTGCCTGGGTCTCTGGGAGTTCAGGGAAAGGGGAAATGGGGCTTTCCTCACCAGCCCTAACTGTCTCAGTTGAGTGACTGGCCCAGCCTCTGGCCCAGTAAGACCCATGGTTTAATACCCTAGAAGTTTCAGGAAGCCTTTAGGAAAGGGGCAGAGAAGCCCAGCTGCTGGAGTCAGGGGGTCGGAGGTCACACTAGAACTTGTGGACATGAAGGGGAAGCGTGTCCTCTGCATGTGGGGAAATGAGGGACACCTGTGTGACTATAGCGGTTTGGCAGTGTGCTACACTTCCTTACCTTGCTCTGATACTCAGCCAACACATCACCTTATCCTTGTAGTTTCCACTGTGTGGATCTGAGGCTCCAGTTAAAACATAGAGGATAAACTTGGATAAGGTGGAGCAAGAAGAAGCCTATGGCTTTGTGTACAGGCAATGAGTAAATGCAGTCACATCCTTTTTTCTTCCTTCCATTTTTTTTAGACTTAAATCAGAACAACAGTTGTAAAGCAAGGTGTGTGTGTGTGTGTGTGTGTGTGTGTGTGCGCGCGCGCGCACATTGCTTAAGTTTCTATGTATTTCTAAAACAGTAGGAGTGGCACAGGAGGTCTCCTAGCACTGACTTCCAGGCTAGGAATGAGAACACACACTCCTACTTCCACTTAGACCACAACTTCTTTGTGTATGAAATGCAGAGGTTTTATCGAATCATTACCAAACATTATAATTTTAGAACTTGTAATTTTCTAGATCCTCACAAGTGTTTAAATCAAGTCAAACCCTTCATAATGTAAGTTCCTCTTCCAGATGGCTAGCTGGATCTGTGTGTGTGTGTGTGTGTGTGTTGCATGTGACATAGGTGGTGTATTGTGGCATTTGTATCTCTGTGTCACATCATACACTACTCATTTCTGTTGTCTCAAGAAACCTCCCACATAGCCCCATCTACTACAGACTTCCGGCTCCTCCAGAAATCCTCTGTCCCACACCCAGCATAGTAAGTAAGAACACATGGGAGAAGCCTCTTTGACTGCAGCGCCTTTTGAGATGCAGCCAAACAGCTGGAATTACATGCCTTGCAAAGAGCCAGGGACGTGGCATGGCAATAGGAAGTTCAGATTGTATTTGGAAGCCAGATTCCTATTCTGGGAACCTGAGAGGGTAGAGACTGGGCTGTCTCTCATCAGCAGCTAGCAGTCTGTACATGTGTTTGAGTGTGTATGGGTAAATATGTGGGCAGAGCTAGGGGATACCTTTCATTAAAGTGGATTTGTCCACTTATCTATGCATTTACACTTCAATTTTCAGTCTCCAAGTCAGCCCTTTTCCTCTCTTCAGTCATCTTGTTTACTCAGACAGTAGGTCAAGCTCCCTCTGGACCGTAGCGCAGGGTCCTTAATCCCTGCATGGAGGAGGCCCCAGATTATAGCAGGGGGATTAGGGTGCTGTGCAGTTGTTAGAACTCTAGGACCCAGAATTTTCTGACTGTTTTCACCTCCCTGGTTATAGAGAGATGGGTGGCTGGCTTCTCCTTGATTCTGGGGGAAATCCAGACTGCCAGGGCCCAGCTGGCATTCCACATCTGTTCCAGTCCTATGCAGCTGCTTCACACACCTCCTCAACCAAGTGGCTGAAAATAGCCATCATTTGTTCTGTTCACCAATTGATGCTGCAGCAGAGTTTAAAGGCTTGACTCAGCGTGGCTGGGACCTTAGTAGGGACAGTCAGCTATCTCCCCTACAGGTGGCTTTCCTGTAGACCTGGTGTTCTCACATGCACAGATGCAGGGTTCCAAGGATGAATAAATATCTCATGAGACAAGGTGGAGGGGTGTAGCATTTTTATAACTTGGTTTCCAAAGTCATTTAGTGTCACCCTGGCCATCCTCTGTTGGTGAAGTGCTTGAAAAGTTAGGTCCAAGTGTAAGAGAGGGTGACATAGTCCCTTCTATGGAATGAGAAGAAGATTCAACGTCACATTGTAAGAGTAGCCCATGCATGTATGTGTGCACATGTGTGTAACATACCAGGTACTTTATTGTAGTAACGTGGTGTACATGTACAGGTGTAGTGAACATAAACACTGTTGTGGGGGCTGTATGTGAACACACAACCTTCCACATCTCTTTTCGTTCTCAGCATCCCTTCCCCTGTTATCATTTTGTTAGTTTAGATTTATGGACAGAGATGGAATTTTGGCCAGGCCTGTGTTCTCATTGAAGCACTAAGGCTTACACTTTTGCTTACATCATGTGGCAAGCAGAATGGCCCCAAGAAGGACCCCCAGATTTCTACCCCTGGAGCAGACAGACACCTCACCACTAGTGTGAAGGACCTGTGGATAAACCTGGGGATGACTAAGGTGCACAATTAAAGATGAAGAGATTCTGCAGAAGTGATTGACATCTGTCCTCAATTACTTTGGGTTAATAAAAAAGAAATGTAACCCTGATGATGTCATAGGGGCCTGATAGAACTACAGGGAGCCAGGCCTTCCTTGAGGAGAGAGGGGCCCTGCTGCCGTCTCTGAAGGATGGAGCTATGCGAGGGTCTCTTCAGCTATGGAGAACAACCCATGGCCAACAGCCAGCAAGAAACCAGGGTCTTCAGTTCTGTAACTACTAGGAAATAAATTCTGCTAGCAACCTGAAGGGACTTGAAAGACTTCCAGATGAGAACATTGCTCCTCAGACATATTAAATTTACCTTGGAGACTCTGAGCAGAGCCCCCAGTACTCTGTGTCCAGGTTCCTGACTCATAGAAACCGGGACATAACACGTGGTGGGTTTTAAGCCAAGTTTTTGGTCATGTGCTTTGCAGTAATAGATAACAAACACAAGGTGTACCATGAGTTCCACTAACAAGGAAACTTTGTTGGGTGGGTAACTGGAGAAATACAGAGCGGATCTAGTAGCAAGAGGGCATGCTAAGAGCCCAGGCTCAAATGTCACCCGTGTGCCTTCCTCATGAGTTGCTTTCTGCTAAACAGAATCTCTCCATTGGAAATCCTATAGCTTGTTTGTCCCCTTTGGTGGTATTTCTTATATTCTGCTTCTATGTGTCAGTGTTTAAATCTGGTCTTCTGAACTTCATCGGAGTTCCTCTCCATGGAAATGCCTTATTTTTGTGGTGTTACTTAGTATAATGCTTTGCATATCAGGTTTATTGACAATTCATTAAACACTTTTCTCAGTGGCAGAATATCAACTTTTACTTGTTGAGGCAGTTAGGACACATATTTTGCTATGAAGCCAATTAAAACATGGTCTTCATGATCATTTTAACAGTTTAAAATATCCAAAGTAGCCAGGCATTCTGTCCCTCATTTGCAGTCAGTGAGAATGTTTCTGTCATCTGAGATTCTGAAATTAAGCCACGAATGTTTATCCAGTTGATTCTAGTTCTCTAGAACTCTCTGCCAACACAGAATCACAGATCTATCTGAGTAGTCCTTATTTTTAATCTTAAGAATGGAGAAAATAATTTCCTAAACTACTGGGGTAGGGCTGCATAGAATTAAGGCCATCATGTTTGTGAGATGAAGGGAGACATTTCTTTTCATAGAGCACTAAATACAAATTTATTTACAGAAACTAGTAGGCTTTTGGCTCTTTTTTTTTTCTGGACAAGATCTCACTATATAATCCAGGCTGGCCTTAAATTCGTGATCCTCCTGACTTAGCCTCCTATGTGCTGGGATTACAATGCTGTGCTTGTAAATTACTCTAGCCTCATTACCTGGAGTAATAAATTAAATTTTGGAACACTGAACATAAAGGAAGCAGGAAAGTTAACGAATAGGAAACAACCATGCTTTTAGAATGACAACTCTATAGGCCAGTAGCCCCTGGGGGATGGTTGGTTGGAGCCTGAAGGCCCCATTAGGAGATTCTAGGCATCCGAGTCTCAGACCTTCACAGGGCAGAGTGTGTCAGCAGACATGCATGCCACAAGGAGCTGTTTGTGGCAACCTTGTTTGTTAATAACAAAAACCATCACCATTAATAACCATCTTGTAGCTCATATAAAAATAGAATTATAATGCCTCAAGGGATTGTTTTGGGGCCAAGTTATTATCAGTTCCATGTTCATGTGCTTTTGAAGAACCCCAGCTTGTGTTGAGCTTAGGAACACCTTTTGGAAACTTCCAGACCTTGGCCTATAAAAACAATGAATAGAAACACTAGGCTTATACCGCTTGTAGGGATTCACAGAACTTCACAAAGCCCACTGTACCTGGCAATAGACAAAGCCATACTCTCCTAAAGTAAGTGAATCTCAGGGGTCATGATTATTAAGGCTTACAATGACATCCTTTTTGTTTGGAAATTAGTGTGGGTCTAAATTCTGGCCACCAAATCTCACAAGGCTCCAGACATCTGAAGTGGACAGATCAGATCGCTATTAGTTAGCATCAAGCATCAAGATGCTGTTAAAGTGCTGAGCCAAAGTTAATCATACTAGCTCTTCTCTTATTTGTCCTGTAATCCTTCCTATGGTCACTAATAAAACTGGATGTGACAAGATCCAGATCTTCTTCTTCTTCCTCTTTCTCTTCCTCCTCTTCCTCTTCCTCTTCCTCCTCTTCTTCTTCTTCTTCTCCTTCTCCTTCTCCTTCTCCTTCTCCTTCTCCTTCTTCTTCTCCTTCTCCTTCTCCTTCTCCTTCTCCTTCTCCTTCTTCTTCTTCTTCTGTCAGTCATGGGGCTTGAATTCTGGGCCTGGGCGCTGTCCCTCAGGTCTTCAGCTCAAGGCTAGTGTTCTACTACTTGAGCCACAGCACCACTTCCAGTTTTCTGAGTGGTTTATTGGAGATGAGTCTCACGGACTTTTCCTGCAGGGCTGACTTTGAACTGTGATCCCCAGATCTCAGCCTCCTGAGTAGCTAGGATTACAGGCGTGAAACACGGGTGCCTGGCTCAGATTTTATACTTCATATGAAGAACCAATAAATGTTTAATCCAGGAATTATTTTTATTATTTAATCTTGGAAAGGATCTGTGTTCTACTTGTTGCTTAGACTCTAGACAATCTTTTCAGCTAAATGACATTTTATCCATAGCTTGCAAATAAAGGTGGAGGAAAGACGGCAGTATAAACTGTGCATATTGGGAATTAGATGGGAAGTAAGCAGCTCCACAAAGAGCTGAAGAGTGACACTCCTTTTTCCCATGGTAACAGGAAGCAGAGGGTGAGATGTGGATGGGAAGAGGGTGCAGAGTTTGAGGAATGAGGCTGTTGGGATAAGTGGACTCAGGCTCATTTACCTTTGGCCTTGGCTTCACTGACTGAGGCTCCTAGAAATTCAGACTTCTAGACTCAGCTCTAATGAATCACAGTCTCTCAGGGTAGGACCTGGAGACCTGCATTCAAACAACCAAGTGATTTTGATGTCCCTGGAATGCATCTGTTTGGACCCCTGAAAGCATTGTTAAAAGGCGAACTTGGATATCTATCATCAACAGAAGATCCAACAGAGAACATGGCTCATGAGAAGTGTGTTCTGAGGGTGGGAGGAAGGGAGGATGATGGGGGGGGGACTGGGGAATGGGGGAGGGTTGGGGGTAGGGGGAGAGGAGCAGGACTCATTAGTCCCTGGATGGTAGGATTGGGCAGTGAAGGTTCCTATCTGAATGACTGACTTTCAGAGGCTGAAAGATACCTTCCAGAGTCCCGAGGGATGTGAACACCCAAGATCAAAGTCTATATTCATGGACAAGCAACCCTACTCCACCACCCCCTTGAGATGTAGTTGCCACAGAGTTGGCCACATGTGTTCACGATAGGTGACATTTGGGAGCACCAAGCTTTCAGAAGCAGATGTGGACAAGTGAGCTTTATCCAGAAGGAGCCCTGGTTGTTTGGCCTCTTCTTTTCTTCTTTGGACTGTGTCAGTAACATGTTTACTTTATTTATGTGTATATCTTTTGCTTATTTATAGTCATCTAGAACCTGCAAAGCCTGATAACACAGTTGAAGAAGCTAAGGACTAAAAGCTTTTGCCTAGCCTGGCACCGGTGACACACACCTGTAATCCTAGCTACTCAAGAGGCTGAGATCTGAGGATTACAATTCAAAGCCAGCCTGGGCAGGAAAGTCCGGGAATCTATCTCCAATTAACCACCAGAAAACCAGAAGTGGAGCTGTGGCTCAAGTGGTGGGTAGAGCGCTGGCCTTGAGCTGAAGAGCTGAGGGATAGCACCCAGGCCCAGAGTTCAAGCCCCATGATCAATTTAAAAAAAAAACAAAAGCTTTGCCTGTAACCCTAGCTACTCAGGTGAGTAAGCTCTAGAGGCTCAAGCAAAGGCCAGCTGAGGCAGACTACTTATAGTTTCTATCTCCAAAATAACTAACAAGAGAGGTTTAGAGGCTCACCTGGTAGAGCACCATCCTCGCAAGCATATGGCCCTGGGTTTGAAGAACTAGAGAAGGGGAGGGCTGAGCAGGGGAAGATGGGAGGTGGGGGGGGAGAGGGAGCGAGAGGTGGGGGGAGGGAGGGAGGGAAAGGATGTTGAGAGAGGGGCAGCCTGGGAGAAAGGTGATCCTGGTTGTCCCCTTCCTCACCCTTCACTCTCTTTACTTGGACCCACTTCCCCATCCTTGGAGTCCTTAAGGAGAGGAAGTGACCCCAGCCTATCCCTCTGTGTCCATATTGGGAAGCAAAGCCTGGACTTGCCAGCTGATCTAACTTGGTGTATATGGTGATATACTGCATGCATATATTTTATAAATGTGTGTGTATATAGACAATTTAGGTATCTAAATGTATTTCATAGATGTATGTAATGTGTGTGTGTGTGTGTGTGTGTGTGTGTGTGTAAGCATGCCTGTCAGATAGGATCCTAGCCTGTTCAGCTGTGAAGCCCATCCACAGTTCCTGTGTGCTCACTCTAGGATAAAGTCCAACTTTTCCTTGGCACAGCCACCACATCCTGTGCCTCCTGCACCCTCCAGTGCTGAGCCTCAATCAGCAGCCTTCCCACCCCCACCCTCAAGCGCCCACCCTGGCATTACTTGCTGGTCCTCCAGGGCCCTCGTTTTTCTCCCCCACCCTTCCCATTGCTGCCTGCCTTGGAAAGTTCTGTTCATTCATTTCCAGTGGACTTACAGTCCCTCCCAACCTCAGCCTTCTTGAGTTGAAGTGCTGAGCTAACCTTGAAGCTTCACAGCCGGTGGAGGCAGGGATGCCTCTCTGCTGCCTGCCCCCAGAGCGCCTGGCTCACCTCTCAGGTGTGTGCCATGCAAAGTAATCTCTCCCTTTGCACTCACACAGACTGTGCCCCTGAATGTGCAATCGTAGCATCCAGCACAAAGCCTGACACAAGCTTGCCATTCAGTGTATGAATAAGTGTATAAACATTCACAGATCCTATGCATAGGACAGATAAGCTGGAAGTGGAGAAACTGAAAGCTAAATGTTGGAGATACTGCCTAAGGGACAAATATCAGAACAGTGACAAAGCTGCCAAGCACAGATCACCCATTCATGGAGGGGATTGGAATTCGCCTTCACAACAACATGGACGAATGTCACCGTAATGGTTTTCTCTTTTTGGATCTTCTCCAATGTAATAATGAATGGTGTGTGTGTGTGTGTGTGTGTGTGTGTGTGTGTGTGTGTGTGTGTGTGTGTGTGTGTGTGTGTGTGTGTGTTTGCGCGCATGCGTGCGCACGCGTGTGTGTGTGTGTGTGTGTGTGTGTGTGTGGTTAGAATGGTGTTCCAGCCCCTGCAACAACCAGAGCATTGGCACTAAGCAAGAAGGCCAAGTTCTCTTCCTGACAGAGACCCCTGCCTGTCCCTGTCCCCCAGAACCCAAGAAGGGTTGGCCCCTTCCCTCTCCTCCACACACCAACTGCAGTAGGAAACCCAAAGCCACACTTCTGATTTCCCATACTCCAAGGAAGGAAGGGAGGAAGGAAGGAAGGAAGGAGGGAAGGAAAGGGAAAAAGGGAGAGAGGGAGGAAGATAGGAAGAAAGAAAAAAGAAAGGAAGGCAGGAGAGAGAGAGGGAGGGAAAAAAAGAAAGAGAAAGGGGGAAGGAAAGGAAGGGAGAGAGAGAGAAAGGAGAGGAGAAAGTGGAAAAGAGGGAAAGAAGGGAAAAAAGGAAAAGGCTGTTAGAACTAGGTGATGAAGAGGCATCCACAGTCCTTTGGCTATTTTTCCATCTCCTTGTGCTCTGTGTTGGCTTAAGTCTACCCTTGTCTGAGTGAGCTCCTTCCTAGATGCCTTGCCCCAATCCTTCTGCCCTAAGATCACAGGACCACAGAGGCCAGGGGAGAGGAAATTGGGAGAGGCAGGGAGAGGTGGCTGAAAGGTCTTTGTGAGCCCTGTTGCTCAGTGAAATTTCCCTGGCAGCTTCCCACTGGCCTGGAGCCTATGCCCACCCCAGGGAAGGCTGGCTTGGGTTACAGTCCAGTGCAAAACAGTCCAGAACAGTGACCAGAGAGCAAGCCTGCTTCTTGGGGTCAGGGGCAGGGGGCGGGGAGAAGCTCAGGCTTCAGGCAGCATCCGGTTTTAAACAACTCAGTTTAGAAACAGAGGAGAAGCTCTCCGGAAAATGGGAGGGCTCTGGCAGCCCTCCCAGGCAGGGAACAGCAAGTTCCTGCCAACTTGAGCAGGAAGTAGGGGATGTGTGGGGAGGGCGGAGGGAAGAGGGCATGGAGGAGCCCCACACAGCCCAGCCATGAGAAACCCTGTTCCGAAGTAAACCTGATCTGAAAACCGGAGAGATTCGATGCTCTCCGGCTGTTGTGCATGCACGTGGCCGGCCTACCTCCTGAGAATGGGAGCTCTTCCCAGGTGCGTGTATTTGTTTGTAGAACAGGAATCTTGTAAACTATTCATAATCCTGCCTAAGAGAGAATTCTTTGGAATAATGGGATGATAAATCGGCTCACCTCTTGGTGACCCTCCCCCTCCCCCTCCCCTGCCCTTTCTTCCCCCCCCCCCAAGCCTTCCTCCTCCTCATCCTCCCCCCTCTCTAGTCCCCCCTCCCTCCCAGTTTAGGGAATGGAGCCTCCGTGTTTATGCCTCTCAAGCTGTGTCCCAGAAGAGCTGTTGAGGCTGGCTGGTATAAAGGGGTCTAGATTATGCCTTGGTGGACTGATCCCAGGGGTAACTCAGGAGGATAGACACAAAACCAATCAGCTTGCTCCAAACTAGATCAAACAAGCCATCAGTACACAATCACTCAATTCTCTTTCCAGGACCCCAGCTGTCTGCTGCCTCGTGGAATGGCTGGCATTTTACAACCTTCTCTTCACAGCTTCTCTATGTCTTATTCCCCAGAACCAAAGAACCCCCTGAAGTAAGGAAGTAGGTTTTGAATCTGAGCGCTTCAGGGGCCCACCTGGAAAACCCGTATCATGGTGGAGGAAGACCGTAGAGAAATGTATGCCATCTCCTTCTGAAGGCTTTCTGTGGAGGATGAATCATCTTTTTGCCATAGTAACCCTTTCGTGTTGAGGGTAAATGGAGTCATTTAGGAGAACTTGCTGCATGGGGAAACGTGCTATCCAGAAATTCCATTTCTAGTTCAGATTCTAGGGCAGAGTCTTTCATGCCTTCTGGTCTTAGGACTCCTTTATACTTGAAAGTATTAAGTATTAGTTGAGATGGACTTCATCATTTTTTGTTTGTTTGCTTGTTTACCTGGGCTAACCTCAAACCTCAATCCTCCCTATCTCTGCCTCTTGAATAACTGGGATTATAGGTCAGACAATGGAAAATATCAAATTGTTATGACACTTAAACTTTATTGGATATATTTAAATGGGTGATATATTCATGTTATATCACACATATATGCATATATACATATATATATATTCATATATGCAAATGTTTCATTATTGCCCAGCGTAGTGGTTCACATTTATAATTCAGCTACTCAGGAGGCTCAAATTGGGAGGATCATGGTTTGAGGCAAGCCTGGGCAAAAGAGTTTGCAAGAAACTGTCTCAACAAAAAAAGTTGGGTGCAATGGCTTATGTCTGTCATTCCAGCTACAATGATGAGCATAAATAAAAGAATCATAACCTTGGCCGGCCTGAGCAAAAAGCAAGAACCTATCTTAAAAACTGAACACAGGAAAAGAGACCAGAGGTACAGTTCAAGTGGTAGAGGCTTACTTACCAAGTACAAAGCCTTGAGTTCTAATCCTGTATTGTCTCCTTCTCTCAAAAGGTTTAACTCTTTATATATAAAAATCTTTTACATTTGAAGTGTAATTCAGTTATTTGCAGCTTTTGAAACTAAAGGTGAAAATTCTTAAATACCAACACCATGCTTTTGGGAGAGGATATGTGATAGTTCAAAATTACTCTCTCTCTCTCTCTCTCTCTCACACACACACACACACACACACACACACACACATACACACACACAGGCTCACTCCATCACTCTCCCCATTCCCCAACAGACTTGCCCCAGTGTTGATTCTGGTGCAAGTGGTTTCTAAACCACGCTATAGAGAACAGGAGCCAGGTTAGCAATCCTGGGTGGTCTGGCTACTGGGAAATCAAAGAACATCATTCAAGATAAAAAAATTCCATTTGAAGTTTGCATTGCTGTGGTATAAATCCTCTTAGTCAAAGAAGTCCAGGCAGAGGGTGCCACAGGCACAAATGTCTTAGGCGTTCATTTGGTTTTGATGGAAATGAAGGGCTCCACATCTGGCAACAGACCTGGGACAGTGCTACAGGATGACAAAGTCATTCAGACTGGAAAAAGTGCAGTGGAAACAGAAAGTAGGAGCCAGGGCTGACTCCTACAGAGAATCTTAGTGACAGGAACCCCCACCCCTCATGTGGAAGGACACAGGCAGAGGTAGGGTCCACTAGCTCTAGAGTGCAATGCACAGTGACCCCCATTGCTTATGTCCCTTCTAACATGGGATTTCTTTGTTGTTGCCCAATTCCTGGTATCAGGAATAGCTTGGTAGTTCCCAGTGACAGCAATAATACAGGGGAACAGAAGAGACTAAGCAGGTAGGTGTCTGAATGACCTCAAATTACCATAGCCACCAATCTATTCAGATGCTGGAAGAACCAAGAAAATGTTCTCCTATCCAGTGAGTGTTCTCCACAAAGGTGATTACTGACAGTGGGGAGCGGGGCGTGTCATTTGGCCAGCAAGTGGAATTGGGGGTTGGGGGGGCGGGGGGGAGGAGGAATAATGTGTCATGCAGGATTGCTGGGCTTCCAGCTTGACAGCTCTGAGTCAGTCTTGTATGAGTGAGGGCCAGGCCTCCCATGCCTAAGGGCTTCTAGCCTCAGCTGGGCCCTGCCCCAGGTGAGTGAGAGGGAGGGAGAGGGGACGTTATTGCTCATCATTGACCCTGGAATCAGCTCCCAAGAAGTGGCATCAGACTCCATGCAGCCTTAGCATCATTTCAAAGGCTGGCATCAGACACTTATCAGCTGGTATTGGGCAAGGCCTAAGCTGAGGTTGCATAAGAGAATGCACACACACACACACACACACACACACACACACACACACACACACACACACACACACACACACACACACACACACACACACACACACACACACACACACACACACACACACACACACACACACACACACACACACACACACACACACTCTCTCTGCCCAGGAAGCCAAAAGAGCTTTCTTTCATTAGGGCTCAGATCCTAGGCCTTGGCTGCCTCCCATTGGCCTTGATGAAAGAATAAACAAACAGTGGCCCAGAGAATCTCTCTCAGAGGAAGATGGTGGACTGACTCCAAGAAACCCCAAGAGACCAGGTTGCAAAGAAAGATGGGGATCTGTGTTCTACTTCCTCTAGATGTTCTGTCAGATGTGTGTCACATCACACAGTGAAAGCCAAGGACATGTTAAAAAGAGGCCAGAGCAAGCAGTGTTGATGGCCACTGCCCAAACTTGCTGGAGCTTTTACACTACCATGAGGGAGAGACAGGCAGGCATCCATGCATCTAACACACATTAAACCTATAAAACCCAGTAACGCTCAATTATTTTAATGCAACTCATAGGACCTTTATATACATGACTCTCCCTTAGGAACATTGTCAGATTTTGACACATTTTTTTTTGCCCAATTCCTGGTCCCTCCAAGAATACATGTAAGAATATAGTTGGCTTTCTGTATCAGAGGGTGGCACATTGGCAGATGCAGCCAACCATGGACCAAAAATATTTGAACAAAAACTGTGTGGGGCTGCTTCATGGTTTGCAGCCAATCCCTGGGACAATGAGGCCGAGGTGGCCTCAAAGTACGAGGCCGAGGCCGAGGGACTGAGCCCCAGCTGCACTGCAGATCAAACTCTGGTATTATACCAACTGGGAGCAGGGTGTATACATCCAGCTTTCCCAAACAATAACTTATTTGGGACTTTTGCTTCAGATGTCTCCATGTATGGCAAAGTAGCGAAAGTTACCATCACAGAAGATAAAAAAGATCCTAGAAAGAGTCAAGGGTTGCATTTATTTTCTTTTTAGATAAACTCTGAGCAACCTGCACCAGAGCAATAAACAACAGTGGTTGAGTGGTTAAGACAAAATATTTCTTTGGCAATGGAAGAGTAGCTGTGGCAAAATTACCTTGATTCAAGAAAAATATCGGGAATGTGGGGACAGTGGACACTTAAGTTAGATCTGTGCTAAACATATGCCTCGAGAATGTGAGCCTCCAAAGAAGAAAGAAACGAAGAAAATTCTTGAGGCAGAAATGGAGGAAAGAGAAAGTGGAGCTGAAAGGGAAGACCTGCTCTTCTGCGAAACCAATCACTCAGCTAAGCCAAAATGGAAGAGCAAACCTAATGGAAGTTAGTGCGGGGCGCTCCTCACTGCCAGGTAGTTCAAGGGACAGAGGAAGACCTTATTATGTAAAAGACAGCTAAAATAAAAGGTTCTTGGAGCACAAATTCCGTTGGGGACTAGTGATTGTGCTTGGTATTGGAGTACAAGAACATTTAATACTAGATAGCTGTGTCTTTGTTGTTGTTTAATTTTTTAAAAAAAACAATCATGAAATAGTTCACAGGAAGTGTTAAAGTAATTTTCAAGTATCTCAAGTATTTGCCTTACCACATCCCTAAGTCTGAAAACCAAAAACTGAAAATATTCTAATATCCAAAAAAACTTTTTTGGTCAGTCTTGGGGCTTGAACTCTGGGCCTGGGCACTGTCCCTCAGCTCTTCAGCTCAAGGCTAGCACTCTACTACTTGAGCCACAGCACCACTTCAGGCTTTTTCTGTTTTTATGTAGTGCTGAGGAATTGAACTGAGGGCCTCATGCATGTGAGGCAAGCACTCTACCACTGAGCCACCTTCCCAGCCCATCAATACCCAAAATTTTTGAATACCCAAATGATGCTTCAAGTGGAAAATTCCACATAATCACACTTGATTGCAGGCGCAACACTTAAAAATGTTATATAAAATTATCTTCAGGTTATAGGTGTAAAGTGTGCATGAAACTAGTGAATCTCATGTTTAGACTTCAAGCTCATTACTAAACTACTTTAGTATATGCATGTAAATAACTCAAAATTCAAACTGCTCCTCTGGATTTATGGCCCCCAAACATTTTGGATAAGGAATAACCAGACTGAACTTTAAAAACATCAGCATTTGTTGGTAATAGTTACTTGAAAGAAACTAATTTTAATAAAAATAAGAGAACAGGGGCTGGGAATGTGGCTTAGTGGTAGAGTGCTTGCCTAGCATGCATGAAGCCCTGGGTTCAGTTCCTCAGCACCACATAAGCAGAAAAAGCTGGAAGTAGCACTGTGGCTCCAGCGATAGAGTGCTCAGGGACAGTGCCCAGGCCCTGAGTTCAAGCCCTATGACTGGCAAAATAGATAGATAGATAGATAGATAGATAGATAGATAGATAGATAGATAGATAGATAGATAGATAGATAGATATAAGAAAACATATCAGCAGCTAGCATAGCTAGATGTTATTCCATTGTTCATGCAGTTGTTAAAATGATTTGAAGCTAGTGGTACATGCCTATAACTCCAGAATTTAGGAAGTACAGGCAGAAGTATCATAAGTTCAAGGACAGCCTAGGTTACAAGACCTTGTCTTGAATGAAAAAGAAAAAGAAAGGAAGGAGGAAGAAGGGAAGAAGAGAGAAAAAAGAAAAGGAAGGAAGGAGGGAGGGAGGGAAGGAAGGAAGGGAGGGAAGGAAGGAGTGAGGGAGGGAGGAAGGAAGGGGAAGGAAGGAAGGAAGGAAGGAGCTCTGAAAGGCTTATAACCAAATATTGCAGTTAAAACTGCTGATAGCATCAAATTCTATTTCCCCAAAGCAATTGCTCACAACTTTTGCTGTTTTTTTTTCAAATATATGTACATATTGTTAAATAAAATGTATTGGGCACCAATGACTAATACCTATAATCCTAACTACTTTGAAGATAAGATTGGGAGGATTGAAGTCTTAGGCCAGGACCCCTTCTCAACCGATAGCTGAGCATGGTGGCACAATGAGTCATTCCAGCTAGGAAGGGAAGCCTAAAATAGGCAGGATGCCCTGGCATGAATCAGACCCTATCTGAAAAATAACAAGTTCAGAAAAAGGGCTGGAGGTATGGCTCAATGGTAAATTTCAAACTTTCTTATTTATTTATTTATTTATTTATTGGCCAGTGCTGGGGCTTGAACTCAGGGCCTGGGCATGGTCCTTGAGCTTATTTTGCTCAAGGCTAGCACTTTACCACTTGAGCCATGGCACCACTTCCAGCTTTTTCTATTTATATGGTACTGAGGAATTGAATCCAGGGCTTCATGCATGCTAGGTGAGCACTCTACCACTAAGCCACATTCCCAGTCCCATGGCTCAATGGAAGAGTACCCACCTAGCAAATGTGAGGCCCTGAGTTCAGACCCCAGAGCAGCATATTTCTATTCATTCATAGGGAAGAAGGGAGAATTTTTCTCTCTGTTATACTCCCCTCTCCCTTCCTCCATCTTCCTATTGTGGCCATATAAACTTTTTAGTTAAATCTACACTTACTGGTTTGTTTTGTTCCTTATGCCCATATAAATTTCATTTCATAAATTTATTACATTTCTTTGTCTTTATGACTAAATCTTCCCATGACTTCTGTAGTTGATTATAAGGGAATGGGATCACGGAGCCTTTAATTTTCTACTGTATATATATATTTCTAAACTGTTTGAATGCTTTGGGAGAATAGCCACGTATTACCTTTTTAATCACTAAAAGCAATAAAAATTATTTCCATTTGAGAAAAAAACCTCTCTGTTCTGAGCGTGGACATTTGTCTTTGTCACCATTCTCTAAGTTATGCAGTAGAATGACTATTTATGCAGTGTTTCATTGCATTGGGTATTTTGAGTGACCCAGAGATGGTTTAACATGTGGAGAAGGATATGCATGGATTGCATGCAAATCTAGTATTATTTTGTGTAAGGGACCTGGGCATCCTGGGATTCCAGTATCCATGGGGGAAATCTGGAACCGATCTCTCTCAGGTATGGAAGTATTGCTACTATGGGGTCAATTTGAAATCTTTTTAATTCATTAAGGCAACAAGTTATTTGCAAACTTGAGGAAGTGATGCAATGTTATCTGTTCCATTATTTCAACTCTAGCCTTGTCTCCCCACTTAGAATGACTTTGTCTCTTGGGGTTACCCCTCTTAATGACTCCAACAATTCGAGGTTCTTGGAATTGTACTTTCTATCCATGGATATGCAATCCAGGAAATGCAATCCTGGCTGGCTGAGCAGCCTCTTCTCAGAACTAATTCAGCCTATGGAAGGTGAGGCACAGATGCTTGATGGTAATTAGCTAGCTGTTTCTCCCACCTCATCATCTTTTCCTTCCTGTAAATACTATTTACCATGGTCCAGATTCAGTTCCCAACAGGACAAAGATGTACTGTCAGTAAACAGCTACAGCTAACATGTACAGCAGTTTGCAGTTTTGAACATCTTTGTCATGTCTTGTTCAAGATTTGACTCTGCTTCTGTCACTTTCTCCTGTAATATTTGTAGAGCCCTTAGCACTTTTTTCGTTTCCTTCCTTCCTTCTTTCCTTCCTTCTTTCCTTCTTTCCTTCCTTCCCAGCTTCCTTCCTTCCTTCCCAGCTTCTTTCCTTCCTCCCTTGCTTCTTCCTTTCCCCTCCCCTCTCTCTCTCTCTGTCTCTGTCTCTGTCTCTCCCTGTCTCTAGCAGTACTCAGGTTAGAACTCAGGGCTTCATACTTGTTAGGTAGGCGCTCTGCCACTTGAACTATGCCTCCAATCCTTTTGCCATAGTTACTCCATAGGGTCTTGCATTTTGTCTGAAATCAGCCATAGACTGAGATTCTCCTATCTATATTTCCCACATAGTTGAAATCACAGGTATACACCATCACAAATGAATTGTTTGTTGAGATGGGGTCTTGCTAATTTTCACTCAGCCCAAATTAGCCATTTAATAAATTCAGAAAATAGCAGTTATTGATCTTCCCACACAGTATAATGTTATTTCTTCCATTTGTAAAGATGACAATATTATACCTCAGAGAGCTTGAGCAATTTGTTCAATACTACTAGATCATAAATTTTAGCCCCATCTCTCTGTCTACCTTGTTGTAGGGAGACATCATTATGGGATTGAGAATCAATTTCGGTGTCCTTCAGAGAAACCTTGAATCAAAGGCTGCTCTCTAAATGATCTCCTTGCACTAGAGCTACAGAATCTGAGCTGAGACCCACTGGAAAAGGTAGCAAGGGGGCAGAAGAGGCCCTGTCACTCAAAAGCCTATCTGATTCTCTGTTCCCAGGACCCCCTTGGAGCACAAAGGGGTGTTTCCACTGTTGCTGTCACCTCCCAGTGACATTCATGGGGCTCCTCCTAAGTTCCAGGCCCTGGAGATATAATAGGAATAAGAAATGATTTCTCCAATAGAAGGGGCGACATTGATCAAGATGCATTGTACTTGTAAACTGGTTTGTTGAATTGAAATTCCTTTGTACAACTACTTAACGATAGTTAAAAAGAATACATTAAGGAAAAAAAAGATTTCTCTTCTCCAAAGACTGCTCCATCCAGCCCGTGAACTGGACATGTGAGCAGAGAGTTCTCAGACAGTGTAATGAATCATGAGAGACCTACAAAGGGCTATGGGAATTTGGGTGAGAGTCAAATCATTTTGTCTGACATGCTGGGGCAAGCAAGGTGACAACTAAGCTTGGTGTAGATGGCTAAAAGACACTTTCAAGTAGAACATAAAACAGACTCTCAATGGTGTCAAAGAGCCATGGGGGTGTTTGAGAATGAAGGGTCATATACTGGGGGCAAAGACAAGGTGGGGAAGAGACCCAAAGGGTAGATGGGGCAGAGCAGGGGTGAAGGACCAAGATTCTGCAGATGAGGCAAGAGCATTATTAAGTGGGAGCAAGTAGGGTCAGGCCATCTTTTACAAAGCTTCCCTTTGGTTGGAGTGGGTAATGGAAATAAAACTAGTTAACTCATTGCTACCCCATCCACTCCCAGAGGTGGGACCCTGGGAGCCATGCTGGGGTCACCCCTCATGCCACATAACAGGTTCACTCTAGGCAAAAGCCAGAGAAGAGACCACCTGAAGACACCCATTTCCCCACAATGACCCTATCTCCTAGTCTATAAGTGGTGAAAGGATTCTGCCCTTCCTCTTTTTGGTTCATGAACTGAGCCAAACTGGGTGTCATGAAACCGGGGTCTCTATTTCATGCCTGCAAGGACAGAAAAAAAGCATGGAAGGTACCAGAAAACCACTGTGGTTTGCTTCTGCCCTGAGAAGACATAGGGAGACAGGGCAGGGAGGAAGCAGGTAATTGCTGTGTGGTGTCAGGGCCCAGGGCAGCCACCCACCGAAAGTACTCACTGACACTTCCCTCCCATGGGAGTTGACAGCCCCATTTCCCTGCAGCACAGGGGTGCTCAGACATGTTTTTCTAAGTAATTTACAAATGGAGGCAGAAGGAAATGGCATCTGGGGTGACAATGGATGTGTGATGAGAAATCAAAACCCAAAGAGTTGCCCTGCCCAAGACAGCTTGTCTCTCAGATATGTTTGATGTGGGAAGGCCCAAGGAACTCCATCCACTTGAGCCACAGCACTGCTTCTTGATTTTTCATGGTTAATTGGAGATAATAATCTCACAGACTTTCCTGCCTGGGCTGGCTTTGAACAGGGGCAGGCTTGTGTTGGAAGTCTCACTCCTCACCTCTATGTGACTTTGAGAAACACCAATCTTCCAGAGCTTTAGGTCTATTATTTGAAAACTGTTTCACACACAAGGCTGCTTTTATGATTAAATAACAGTATTTAAATGTAGCTTCCCTTCCTTTGATTCCAGAGGCTATAGGGATTTGCCTTACTGGGGTTTATAGGCTCCAAGGCCAGGAGCCTGGACTGGGGAGGCTCACTCTCCCCAGGCTGCCTGCTCAGAGCTCAAGGATGCGAAAAGCAGCTTAGCTCAAAGTGCTGCAAGTCTTTCCTTCTTACTTTCCCCCAGGCCCTTTGATGGGATGACACATGCCAACAGCAATGTTGTCCAGATTGATCCTGAATTTGGCAGGGCTGAACTCAAAACCTATCACTCACCACATCCCGCAGGTATCACCAGAAGCAGCATAGGGTATCATTCCCTTGGGACACAAGCACTCAATTGCTGACAAAAATGTTGTAAATTCAATCATTTGAACTGTTAGAGGGGAGTTCATTCTTTCACAGTCTATTAGGCAAATCAGTTTTAAGGTAGATCATCCTCCTGATCATTGGATTGGCATTTGCTGTCCAGGATGTGTTCACCTATATAGCGGTTATGCTAAAACACACATGGATATACCACCAGCTAGAATACACTACCAAACAACTCCTGTGATCCAGCAGCAAATGAACGTCTTTTATCCAATGAATATTTGCTGGTGTCATACCTGTGCTCAGCCCTAGTGCCCAGTGTTGGAGGGGACATGCTTCATGCCTCCAAGGATCCCAAGACTCATTGCCAAGTGCACGGCTGCCCGTGCTTGCATGTTACAGGTGTATGACAACATTCGGACTGTAATTAGATCCAATCTCTGGATATTGAACATCTCATCAAGATAGTGGGTTTCTCAAAGTGTCCCTTCCTTAGCTGTCCCTTACTAGGACTCATGTCTAATATTATAAAAGTTATACAACATCATTATGAATCCATGGTAAGTTTCACTGTAAGTTTGATACAACTTTTTTTTAAGGTTTGTAAAGTAATACATGTCACTATAAAGACAAAAGCTCTGATTAAAATACTGACTTCATTTTCCTTTCTAATCATTTTCTAGTATTACATGGTTTCATACTGCAAGGTACTGGTTCTTAGTTCCTGGGCCCTGCTACATCTAGAGTTGTGATGATGTTCAAAAGTAATGGCAAGCTAGGCAGCAGAAGCTCACACTTGTAATCCAATTTTCTCAGGAGGCTAAGATCTGAGAACCACGGTCTGAAGCCAGCCTGGGCAGCAAAATCTACGAGATTCTCATCTCCAATAAACTAGTCAGAAAAGGCCAGAAGTGGCGCTGTGGCTCAGGTGGCAGAGCGCTATTTAGCCTTGAGCACAGAGAAGCTCAGGGATAGTGCCCAGGCCCAGGACCAGAAAAAAAAAAAAGTGAAGGCAAGCTGGGTGCTAGTGGCTTACACCTGTAGTCTAGCTATTTAGGAGGCTGAGATTGGAGGATTAAGGTACAAAGCCAGCCCAGGCAGTAAAGTCTGTGAGATTATTATCTCCAGTTAACCATGAAGAATTGAGAAGTAGAGCTGTGGCTCAAGTGGTAAGGCACTAGCCTTGAACAAAAACAATTCAAGACAGTGCCCAGGCCCTGACTTCAAGCCCCAGGACTGGTACAAAACAAACAAAAAAAAATGAAAGAAGGAAAAAAAACAAGTGCAAGCATAGTCTGTGACGAGGTCTCATGCACTTAAGCTGCTAATCAACATATTTGGTAGAGAATGCTTCTGGAGATCTAGAGCTCATTTTCAGCAAGTAGAATTGCACAAGTTAAGAAATGGCATTGCTGGGCACTAGTGGCTCACACCTGTAAGCCTGGCTACTCAAGAGGCTGGGATCTGAAGATCATGATTTAAAGCCAGCCCTGGCAGGAAAGGCCATGAGACTCTTATCTCCAATTAACCACCAGAAAACTGGAAACAGTACCGTGGCTCAAGTGGTAGAGTGTTAACCTTGAGCTGAAGAGCTCAGAGAAAGTGCCCATATCCAGAGTTCAAGCCCCATGACCAACAAGAAAAAAAAAAGGAAAAGAAAGAAAGAAAAGAAAGAGAGAGAAAGAAAGAAAGAAAGAAAGAAAAAAGGAAGAAAGAAAGAAAGAAAGAAAGAAAGAAAGAAAGAAAGAAAGAAAGAAAGAAAGAAAGAAAAGAAGAGAAAAGAAAATAAATGGCATTGATGGGCTAAGAAAAAAAAGAATCTTTGAGTGGAAGTTACAGGAAAGTAGATTTGGTGTCAAAATAAAGGAGAAGCCTTTACAGTTGGGACCATCCACTGGAGAGAGTGGGCATCCTGTTATTAACAGAGGCTAAGCAGAGGTGCTATTCAGGGGCTCCTAAACTGGGTGGGAGCATGGTTTGGGTGAGTGCTACAGCCCTTTGACCTGAACCAAGTTCTGGTTCTGCTTTCAGGTGTTGGAACTAAGTTGGGCTGGCAACACTACCTATTCTGGCCTCACTTCATCTACTAAGTCAGAGAGCAAGCGCAATGTTCAGAGCTCTGGCTTGCCATTGCTGAAGAACCCCAGATCCATACACGTGAGTGAGCAGAGTCTTGGGAGTTGGATCTCTAATCCATCAGATGACTTGGAAACGCCTTCTGTCCTCCACACTGGAGACCAGAGAGGCTGGTTTGTCCTGTTCTGATTATTATTTAGATGACTATTTGGCCTATTCCTGGGCAAGGTTCAAATCAAGTCAGACCTGTTAATTAATTGAATCAAGGTTATATAATTACATTTGGGCATTTAAATGCACAGCAATTATGCAGGAACCCAAGCATTTTACACTCAAGGAGGGTGCTCTAGTGAGTATCAGGAATGTATGCTAATGAACAAAGCCTAACCCCTAACGTAGAAGGTGGAGCACTCAGGGACACTCCTGTTTCGGTGAGATTGTTGTAAGGCTTATTACTCTGGGCTCCTTCTGAGAAGCTGCTGAAACATCTCAAACAAGTCTGACATTGACTTAACGCCAACCTGTGGGACCCATTACATTTAGAACACATCTTTCTGTAGCATTTGGCTTGTAAAAGCACTATCAGAACCAGGTGCAAGTGGTTCGTGCCTATAATCCTAACTACACAGGAGACTGAGAGTTGAGAATTGTGATTCAAAGCCAGCTCAGGCCGGAAAGTCCATGAGACTCTTACCTGCCATTAACCGCCAAAAAGCTGGAAGTAGATCTGTGGTTCAAGTGGTAGAGTGCTAGACTAAAGCACTAAAGCTCAGGGACAGCACCTAGGCCCCGAATTCAAGTCCATGCCTGGCACTCTATCTATCTATCTATCTATCTATCTATCTATCTATCTATCTATCTATCTATCTATCAGATGTGTAGGAGGTTTTGCAAGGAGTCCCTCACCCCACCCTGCCTTCTAGTTAACAGCATTCCCTCCTCTCCTGCCATATATATAACCCACAAGGCCTGCTTGGTTAGGTGGTATTTTCTCCCGTACCTCTCTCTAGCTCCAGTCTCAGCCCCAGTGCCTTCTAGATTGGCCTCCTCCTCTATCAGTCTTCCCTACAAGGAGAAAAGAATGCAGGGAGGAGGCCATGGGAAAGGTATCAATATGGTAGTATGGAGGCTGGCACAGTGAAGTGATGGTCAAGAGGCAGCACTGAACTGGAGTTGAAAGTGTGCCAGGCAAAATGGCCTCAGAGGATCCCCATCCACAGTCTCTCATATTTCCTGCCCTCTACACTTGGAGGGTGAGAGACCAGATGTTCAGGCTCTGTCCAGTGCTGAGAACTGGCTTGAGAGTCTTGAAAGCACCCTCCCCGCCCCAACCCATTACAAACACTTTCTGTTCTCTCTTTCTCTTTCCTTTTTCCTCTCTTTGTCTTCTCTTTCTCATTTAACTCTCAACTCTCTTTCCTTTCTCTTTTGTCTTTGTCTTTTTCCTCCCTTTTTCTTTTTCTTCTCTTGTCTTTCTGTCATCTGTCCCCACCCCCTCTATGTTGAGAATTGAATCCAGGGCTGGGGAGTGTTAGGCCATTACTATACCAGCAAGTTTCACCTGGCTCCATTGCCAGAGCCTCTAGCTTTCAGGAAGTCCTCAGGTTAGGAGATGCCATCTTCTTTGCCCGCCTGGAGGGTGAACCTGGTAGACTCTGAGTTGTAAAAGTCAGGGAGGGGCTGCTTAGTGGAGGTGGAGTCCTTGGGGCAGGTTTCATTGTAAACACGTGGCTGAAATGTGTTACACGTGGGCAGCTTGCTCAATGTGGCCCGTATACAGTCTCTGCCAAAGTCACTGACTTAATAAGGCCAAATAAGGCATCAGACTGATCGACTGATCTCTTCCCGTAGACTTTGCTAGATGCACAGATGACTGGCCCTTTCCTAGACAGGTATGCTAATAAATTATTCTGAAACTGGAGCCTGCCTCCTGCCACATTAACTTAGCAGCTATTAATTACAAAGAACAGTGGATTTCATTATCACTTATCCATACCTGCACATAACCGACTCTGGTCATATTTACCTGCAGCCTTTCTTATCTCTGTAGCTCTTCTCCCTTTCCCCTTTGAACTAGGGGTTTTGATAGGCACATTTTACTTGATAGAGGTTCTCTATCCTTTGAAACTCAGCTCTCAAGGGCTCTTACTTATTTCAAATCAGACTTCATTTCCTCCCAAGATACCTGTGAGAAAGACAAGCCCATGACCTCTGACAGGGCTGGCATGACTATTCGGTTTAGGTGTATATAGGTGTTAGGATGGCAGAGCAGGGCTGAGAACACATTGCAAGCCCACGCTTCCACTCTGGGATCTCAACCCCAGGAATGATCAAAGATAAGGGCAGCAGCCTCTCCTATCAGAGGGAAGCTCAGGGTCAAGGCCCCAACAGGTGTGTCCCAGAGCTCAGGGATCAGGGAAGCTTGGCCTGGTTGGGTTCACCCACTAAATGAACTTTCACAAGCAGTGAAGGAGTAAAGAAATGCCATCCTTTCCTAGGAGCTCTGGGGGTGGTGACTATAAATGCCCAGATCTACAGATCTGAATTGTGGCCAAAGGATAAAGAATTGGGGTGAAAACTATTGCATCATTCATGTAGAGGGCTTTGACTGGGAGCTGTTTTGAATGGACACAGATTCCCCCCAACCCCCAGGGGCACTTGCTTGGCACCCATGACCCATTCCAAGAGTAAATCTTGCCACTGGACCTTAGAGGCAAGTGAAGCTTTTCTCTAGTGATGTTATTCGAAATTCTAAACTTCCCAGAAGGGAGAGGCTGGGACGGGGATTACAGACATCCCAGCATTCTCCACACATGTATTCTCAGATCTGTGGGCAACAAAAGAAGTCTTAGAATTAAACTTTGTCAAAATAAGAACAGAAATGCATTCCTACTTGGGAAATTCAGTCCTTATCAATGGTAAGGTACACGGTGGCCAGATCAAGTTGTCTAAGTAGTTGATTGGGAATCATAGTTTCAAAGTAACTCTGGGACTAGTGTGGGGCCATGGGTCTGGACTCACTCTCCCAGAGCTTTGAGATATTAGGTTTGATAGAAATATAGTTGTAATTGTTCTTTTAAGGAAAGTTGAGTCAAACTGACACTTTCTGTTCTAGGTCCCTCCTTCTCCTTGTTGTCCAATCATACACATCTTTCAAGACCACTTACTTCCAGAAGCCTCCATTATTAACCAAGCAGGAATTACTTTTCTCCTCATCTCTCACAGCACCTCCCTGGTAACTACCTCTTAACTTTCTATATACACTAGTTTTATGGGAAAAAATCCCTAAAGATCGGAAAACATTATTGGAAAATAATTTTCCAAAACATAAAACCTTAGTAGTTAATTTAACTAAAGATGTGTGACCAAAATCTACTTTGAAGATGGGGTTGTAGCTTATTGATCAACAGGCCTTGCCTTGCAAGGGTAAAGCCATGGGTTCAACCTACTGCCTAACTGCCCATTTTTTTGCTATTATATAAAATGCAATTTTTAAAATAGTGGACCTTGGGACTATTTACAAAACCAGGCTTGATATCTGCAAATACGATGTTTATTCCTTTTCCAATCTTTAATTCTTTTTATTTTATTGCCTTATGTATTAGAAATTCTGTAAGTGAACAACCTTTTCTTTTATGAGGGAAATAGCCAATGGTTTTTTTTTTAATCATTGTAGTATTAGTTGTACGTTTTTCATGGACTCACAGACTTATTTCATCAGAGGTTTCCTCTACTTTCAGATGTCTGAGAATTCGTGTGTGTGTGTGTGTGTGTGTGTGTGTGTGTGTGTGTGCATGTGCGCGCACGCACGTGAGTGTGCATGTGCGCACATGCACGCACACTTTAGTTTGTATAGGGGAGACTGAGGTTTGAACTCACAGCCTCATGTTTGCTAGGTAGACACTCTGCCACTTAACCTATGCTCCCAACTCTTTGCTTTTGTTATTTTTTCAAATTGTGTCTCACTGTTTCTCTGGGCAAGCCTGGACCTCAATCCTTTTATTTAAATTTGCCAAGTAGTTAGGATAAAAACATGTGCCACTACACCAAACTTTTTGTTGATTGACTATTGTGAACTTTTTTTTTTAACCTGGACTGGTCTCAAATAGCAATTGGCCAAATCTCAGCCTCCTGAGTAGCTAGGATTATAGATAGCTATTTGGTAACTATATATAATGTATTCTAATTTTTATGCATGCTGCAGTTTTAGTTTAGTATTGTGTTAAGGCCCTTTGTGTCTATGCTCATCTGCCATTTCCACCTCTTTAAATGTCTTTGGAGAAGGAGGCTATAGATCGAAATGGTAGCATTTGTCTGAATATGTTTTTCATGTCTTGGTATCAGAGTTTCATTAACCATATAACTGAACTTGGAAATTTTTCCTTCTCCCTTTCTGAAAGAACTTATGCAAGACTTGTATTTTCACATATTATTATATTTTTTCATATCTGTTATCTACTGTTTTTCTTTTTATTTCATGGTAGCATACAAATTGGTTAACCTGTGAGTTGATTAACAGATTTGCATTTAATCAGTGGATTTTCAATAAGTGATTGATTTTTGTTTAATTTTAAAAACAGATTTGCTGAGGCTGGGAAGGTGGCTCAGTGGTAGAGCGCTTGTCTTGCATGCCTGAGGCCCTGGGTTCAATTCCTCAGCACCATATAAGCAAAAAGAAAAATGCCGGAAATGGCACTGTGGCTCAAGTGGTAGAGCGCTAGCCTTCAGCTGAAGAGCTGAGGGACAGCGCCCAGGCCCAGAGTTCAGGCCCCACGACTGGACCCAAAAAATAAAAATAAAAACAGATTTGCTTTTCCCCTGAAAATATTTAGAATTTACAGGTAAAGTCATGGAGTTTCCTTTGTAGGAAGTTTTGGATAATTAATTCATTTTATTATTATTATTAAATATGAATTGTTTCATTTATTCTATTATTGATTAAATATTAATTATTTCACTTACTCTATTTCTTCTTGTGTTGGTTTTTCTAAGTCACACTTTTCAAAGAATTTTCTGTGTTTTTCTAAGTTATATTCTTCAAAAAATTTGCTCATTTCACTTCATCATTGGCATAAAGTGATTCATACTATAACCCAACTATCATTTTAATACTTATGGGATTAAGAATAATACCTATGCTTTCATCCTTTCAGTAATAACTAGTACTCTTTTTTGGATTGATTAATCTTTCTATGGCTTTATCACTTTTATGAAGGTTTTCAAAGAACTAATTTTTTCCTTTTTACACACACATAAACACATATAACCATGCTAGGCACAGTGACTCATGCCTGTAATCCTAGCTACTCAGGAGGCTGAGATCTGAGATCATAGTTCAAAGCCAGCCAGGGCCACAAAGTCCATAGACTCTTATCTCTAATTAACTAGCAAAAAGCTGGAAATGGAGCTGTGGCTCAAATGGTAGAGTGCTAACCTTGTACCAAAAAACTCAAGACAGTTCTCAGGTCCTATGTTCAAGTCCCAAGATGGGCATACAAACAAAAAAGCAGAACTCAAACTGGAAAATAAGCTGTATGGATTTTTGTTGGGTTTGGTTTTGGTTTTATTTAGGTAAGATGCAAAAATATGTAAGTTGAGCAGGATACAGAATACAAAAATAGACCAACATATATATAGTTCATTGATTTTTGATAGAGATATCAAGCATTTTCAATGATGAAACAAATGCCTTTGAACAAATGGTTCTGGAATAACTAGAAAAAGTAAATTATATAGAAGGAACTTTAATCACTAATCATATCACACAAAAAACTGCATTCAAGATGGAGCATAGGACATATGTAAGAGCTTAAATTGTTTTGGTCTTAAGAGAAAACAAAGGAGAACATCTTCCTAAGGTTAGAGAAAATTTTCTTGTATAGATCAAAGACAAGGGCCATAGACATCATTAAAATTAAAATCTGATTATTAAAAGAAGCCATTAAGCTACTAGATGATCAAGTCACAGAGTAGGAAAATATTAACAATAAATATATATCTGACAAAATACTTTTTTATATAGTTAGTTGGTAACAGAAATACAAACAGCCCAATTTTTTTTGGGGGGGGGTCTGGTCGTGGGGCCTGAACTCTGGGCTTGGGCGCTGTCCCTCAGCTCTGCAGCTCAAAGCACTCTACCACTTGAGCCACAGCACCACTTCTGGCTTTTTTCTTTTTGCTTATGTGGTGCTGAGGAATCGAACCCAGGGCCTCAGGCATGCAAGGCAAGCGCTCTACCACTGAGCCACCTTCCTAGCCCAAAGAGTCCAATTTTTAAAAGATGAGAAAATATCTGAACATGAAATTTATGAAAGAAAATATATAAATGGCAAAACAAGCACTTGATAATATGTTCAATAATCACTAATCATGGAAATACATATTAAAGTCACAGTGTGGATTGGAGGTACGGCTCCAGTGGTAGAGCCTTGAGTGCAAAAGCTGAATGAGAGCAAGAGACTAAATTCAAGCTCTGGTACCAGGGAGCATGCATGTGTGTGTGCATGCACACACATGTATGTGTGTGCACACACACACACACACACACACACACAATCATCAGTCATACTATTTCAAATCTTCTTTGATGGTTAAAAGTGAAAGATCCAAACACGGAACAACTGAATTTCTCTTATGTTGCTGGTGTAAAGTTAGCATCCACACTTCAGAAAACAATAGGATAAACTCTTACAGAGTTTAAGGAGACCTACCCTGTGACCCTGTAAATCTACCCATGAGAGACAAATACACAGATCCAAAAGGAAATAGGTGAAATTCACAATGGCCTTTATTCATAATGGCTTGTAAATTGGATATAACCTGGATGCCTACCAACAGAATGGATAAAAAATTGTGAGTCATACACAATGAAATACCAATTGGCAACCCTATCATACATATAAATATGCCCATGGACACTTATTTGTTTGTTTGTTCAAGCCTGGTCCCAAGGCTTGAACTTAGGGTCTGGATGCTGTCCCTGAGGGTTTTTTGTTTTTTGTTTTCACACGAGGTTCATTCTACCACTTGAACCATATAGTTCCACTTCTGGCTTTTTTGGTGGTTAACTGGAGATAAGAATCTCACAGACTTTCCTTCTTGGGCTGGCTTCAAATTGCAATCCTCAGATCTCAGCCTCCAAAGCAGCTAGGATTACAGTCAGGAGTCAACAGCATCCAGCTTTACATTTATTTTTATTCCTAAATATCTCTATGCAGAAAAATGTGAGCTCATCCTGCTGTCTACAATTCTGATCCAACCATGGCAAATTTCATCTTTCTCTGATAAGTGTAACTGCATCCTCTGTTTGCCGTCTGCACCCTTACTTTACTTGCAATGGTTTATTCCTCTCTGTATCCTCTGATTTCCATCCTCTTCCTCATCTAGGTACTCAGGCTCCAACACTCATATTGGGCTGTCTGTCCATGTGGACACCCTTTTTAGCCACTGGCCTCTTAACACACTAGACACTGAGAGTTCCCCACTGTGGACACCAAAATGGAATGGATACCTTCTGCCCCTCCCCCCCCCAGCCATGTCTTTTATGGCAAAATGAGTCAGTAAGGAAAGGATAAATTTAACCTGATGTTGATGATGATGATGATGATGATGATGATATTGATGATTTTTTGAGACAGGGTCTTATTGTACAACATGGACTGGCCTCTAATTTACAATCTTCCTGCCTCAATTTCCCAAGTGCTAAGATTACAGGTGTGTACTACCATGTCCTGGCTAGTCATCATTATCATTTCATAACTTAAGCCCATTCTTTTTCTTCTAATTCTTGGGTTTCAACCTTTACAACCAAATGAAGGAATAAACAAAGTAATTCACTAAGATAAACCCTCTCATTCTCCTGCACACTAATTCAAATAGCTGTTAGCTTTTCGAGGATCAATTGTTTTGTTTTTTTCTCTTTTATCAGTAAAATCCACAAAGTCTTTCTGTCAACTGACAGGCACATGCTTTATCTGTGTCATTCCTCTGAGCTCACCTGTCCTCTTCCTTGCTGAGGCAGACAATGAGGTCATGAGCTAAGAATGAGGAAGACAGGGACTGAGCACACAGAGTACTTGGGTATGACCCCAGTGAAAATGAGGAAAAATAAAAGGACAGGCAAGGTGTCCACATAGCTAGGAATGTTCTCCATGACTTCAGCCATACTATACAGTTCCAACTATTTCTGCAGCAGGTCCACCCTCATCATGGCTGTGTACTCTCATCCGACCCTACCTGCGGAAGTAGTTTGGCTGGTGTCATGGGATTGGTGGGAAACAGGTTGTCTTTCTTTCCTCTGGAACCAATTAGAAAAGAGCATAGCTCACAAGACCTGGGCTTGGATTCCCCCCACCCCCCACCCCATGCACTGTGTGACTTTGAGTAAATGAATTAATTTCTTTGTGTTTCAGATTCTGTAGCAGGTATGATAGTGCCTTATTAAGTGAACTAATGTATATAAAATATTTTAGAACTCTGTATGTCACATACATGCTCAAAAATGTTAGCAGTTGTTAGGAGATTTTACCCAGGTCTTACCTTAATTTACCTTGAAAGCAGCAGAGGAAGACCAGGCTGAAGTGGTGATGAGCCAATAACTCCTGGTAGGACGGCTCTGAAAGCACTTTGATTTTTTAATTAGCCAATGAAGGATGTAAGATTTTTCTCAAACAACTGTACTAATAATTATGCTCCAAAAATAAAAAAGCACTTGCTTCAACTCACTTCTAACGACTGATTCTATTGTGCTGGCAATCCTTAAGATGCTCATAGAAGCCAGGCATTGTGGCTGATGCCTGTAATCTCAACACTCAGGAGGCAGAGGCAGAGAAATAGAGGTTATATCACAAAACAAAACACAAACAGCTCATCACTGCTCATCAAAACTCCAGAAGGTTGGCTTAAGAAGCATAAAACAGCTGACATTTCTCCCAGTTTCTTCATCCGGGACTCGTTGTTTCACTGTTTTACAAATTCACATCTTCTGTTAATCAAGACTTTTCCAGGGTGAGCTGACAGAAAATCCAACAAATGCCACTTTGGCAAAGAAGGCATTCATTTTAACACATACCTGAAAAATCAAAGTATGGATTTGGATCCAAAGTACGAACTGGATCATGTGATGTCATCAGCTCTCAGTTTCCCCACAGTTCACTCTTAGCTTTTTCTGATGCTTTCTTCAGGCATGCTCTCGTCACCTGGTGGTCCCCATAGCCACACATAAACAGTCTCCCTGCTTCAGATCCTACCCAGATAGTCCCACCCTTTCCTGGTCATTCTTGCAAATGTTCTAGGATGAACTTTGAATTGGATTAATATGGGCCACAAGTCCAATTGGCCAACACCAGGCTTGAATTTTACCCTATGGAGGGGGAGAGGGAGATCCAAAAGTCCCAGATATGGAACTATACATCTCAAAGCCTACCTTGTTCATGTTCCTTGAACTGAAGTTGAGTTTCCCCAAATGAACACAACAGATTTTCAGATAAAGGTCTCTCTTTATCACCCATTCTACAAAAGCCAGACCCTTATTCCTATGGGCACCACAGATTCTCTGGTTCCTTACTCTTAGATGTATAGACATCCCCTCACCCCACCACCCAACCCCAGTTGTTTCTTCCCAGGAAAGAGGCAGCCAGCTGTTCCTGCCTGTGGCTCTCTGACCACAAAGCCTGTGTGGTCTGTGTATCACAGGCAGAAGTTCCAGAGTACGGACCCTACCTATACCAGTTACAAGTGATGCAATTGGTATAGGGACAGTTTCTCAGGTTTGCAAATGTCCCCTTTAGAACTGCCAACCTTCCCCTCTGAATCTCTGCACCAGCTCTGCCAGGGATCACTTTCCAAAGTTTGCTCAGAATTTTTGTTTCAAGCTCTTTTTGTCTTATCTGAGTTGTCTCTTTCCCCTGGAAAAATGTTCTTCATCTTTGGAGTACCTCTGTACCTTCCCATGGGCCACATGGAAGCTACCCCTTACAGGATTCTATGTTCTCACCTAGTACCTGGTGTAGATGGCCAGCTGAGAAGCCCAGCAGTGCCAATAGGAACCTTGCCTGAGAATTTGCATGTTGGAATGAAGAGAAAAGGGGTGGAGCCTGTCTCTCAGGCTCGTATGTCAGAAGATGATGGCTCACATGGCCCCTGATTCTGGTCTGTGTAGATCACTCAGCCACAAGTCATCCAAGAGTCACATTGTAGCTGGGTGCCAGTGGCATGAGGTGGCTCACACCTGTAATCCTAGCAACTCAGGAGGCTGAGATCTGAGGATCACAGTTCCAGGCCAGTCCAGGCAGAAAAGTCCATGAGATTTGTATCTCTACTAAACTACTCAGAAAAAAACTGGAAGTGGTGCTGTGGCTCAAGTGGTAGAAAGCTAGCCTTGACCACAAAGAGGCTCAGAGACAGCATCTAGGCCCAGAGTTCTAAGTCCCAGGACTGTCAAAAAATACCCCCAAACCTCACATTGCCAGTATGGAGATCACCAGGTGTTTATGTAATAGTGCCACACTCATGCCAGTGCTTGGCACAGCCAGACCCCCTCGTACAATGGGGACAATGACCTGGCTGAAGCCAGCAGCTGCCTGTGTATTTAAGAAGCATCATCACCTTCAGGGAACTTGCCTTTCAGGCACCTGTCCCCAAAGCAGCCAGACCAGTACCTCAGGCCCAGACTTTTCTTCTGGTTAGAATACCAAGGAGAAGTAATGGTTGGATGTGTATTAAAATGCCTTGGGTATTGGGACTGAACATCTTAAGGGAAAAAAATGGTTATATGCATAAAAAAAAAAGATGGGCTCTATTCCTGAGAATGTGTCCTCCTCCCAAGCCTACACATATAAAGGAGTTTATCAGGGCCTGCAGCAGTGACTCACGGTGTAATTAATCCCAGTTATACAGGAGACCTCCATCTCAACAAACAAGCTGAGTGTGGTGTTCATGTCTATAATCTTAGCTACCTAGTCAGTATAGGTAATAGGATCATAGTCTGAGGCCAGCTCTGGGCATAACCTTATCTAAATAACTAAGGCCAAATAATTAGGGGCATAGCACACGTGGTATCCCAATTGTCTAGCAACCACAAGGCCATAAATTCAAGCCAGTACCACCAAGAAAAGATATAAAGAAAATATAAAATACAATGAGTTCATCATATGATATTAACAAGGAAAGAACTTTTTATGGAAGCAAGTCCATTTATGTATGTGTGTGTGTTCCAGGAGAAGGCACACTCTAGCTAAGATGTGCCAGACACTCTACTACTAAGCACTTCAACCTCTGTACTTAATCCTTAGATCAATCCCCCTGGGTACTATCCACCCATCTTAGAAATGAGGAAACCAGGCTCAGTGAGATCACATGGCATTTCCCATAGCTATGGGAAAATATGCGCACTTATAAATGCAAGTGAAAAATGTTGAACAAATTTGTACATAAGCTTGGACAATTATGAGTACAAAGACCGCAAGATATATAGATATATGTATGCATACATGTGCTATGTATAGATCATATATAATATGTATTTGTACAAATCGTATTTATGAATAAAAAGAAAGATGGTCACTATTCCTGAAAATGTGTGTATATATATATATATATATATATATATATATATATACATATATACATGAAACAAAGTTCTATTAAAGATTAGTGAAGTAAAAGATTTCTCTATTCTGTTGATATTTTTAATTAAGAAATGATTTGAAACACACTTTTAATCCTTCTTTGCAACCATCACACTCAAAGCTTTGGCCCAGTTTTGGCCGCCTTCACTTCCTTCCTTCCCTCTTTCCCAGCCTTCAGATGAGACAGATTGCCTATCTAGTTCCTCCCATGATCTTACATTCTTCAAACATATACACACCCCGTTTTGTGAGATGAGGCCTCTTTTTGGTGTGTCAGCTCGTTGTGTAGCAAGTCTTGCTCTGGTTTGATAGTTTTCTGCTTTGTGCTCATAAAAATTATTGGAGCATTTATTATTCTACAGAAATAAAAACATTGCCACCTGTTGTCATAGAGATGGGCCCCTCCCCACATCCAGCCTGTGAGTCTGGTTTGTTCAGCTTGGTGCCATAGTTTCCAGAAAGTTCCAACTCCATTCAGTGATGGAATTGCCCCTTATCATGTCAAAGCTAGAGGGAGAAAGAGAGTTTCTGAGATGGAGACATTTGTGGCCAGCAGACCTACGTTCTGCAGACCTCATCCTCCATGTTCTTACTCTGATTCAGCTGCTATATCCAGCTTCTAACCAGGCATGGGTGGATTTCACCTCCAATGCAGCCCAGGACTGACGATGGGATCCCATCCTGTGGGGATCCAGATCCTCCATTTTGATTTGCTGTTTCAAGAACTGCCCTCACTCTTTTTGTCCACTGTGGCTTGTTTCTCCATCTGTATCCTAGACAGAGAGATGGGGGAAGGAGATATGGGTGGCATGCCCTCATATCACACCCAACAGTCTGGCATTGGAGTAGGACCACATGATGGGCATATGCCATGCAGAGCAGTTAAACATGTAGACTCCAAGGCCAGAACACCTGGCTTTGCATCCTGGCTCTACCACTTACCAATAGCTTAATCTTATTACTCATCTACTTTGTTTCATTAGGAGTACAAAGGAGTGATGATGACAATGATAATGATGACAACGATGATGATGAGTATGTTCCCTTAGCATTGATGTCATGCATGAGCTATTCTATGTAAGAATAGTGGCACATAATGATTCATTAATAGATACTAACATAATTATTATAAAGGTTTTACTGCTCTGATAGGGATGTTGGTGGTGGTGGTGATGAGGATGCTGGCGATGGTGGTAATGGTAGTGATGGTGAAGATGATGCTGGTGATGGTGGTAGCGATGATAATGGTGGTTGTTATGGTAGTGGTGGCTATGGTGGTGTGGTGGTGGTGGTGGGAACAGTGATAGTAGTAGTGATGGTGGTGGTAGTGATGGTGGTGATGTTGGTGATGGTATCAGGTCCCAGAACCAAGTCAGGGCTGATAGTGTCAGTTCCTGGGCAATATGACCTTGAGTAGAGCTGTCACCTGAGTCAAGACACACGTCATCCACAGGCTTTTGGCTGAGATAACAGAGTCTTCCAGACTGGGAATGATAGTCAGGCCATGTTTCCATCCAAGTTGCAAATGAGGATAAACAGGACCTGAGATTATGCCCAATCCTAAGAGAGCTTCCATCTTTGCAGCAGAGTTGTGTGAGAAAGAGATGGGTTGGAATAAAACATTTCAATCCTGCTTCATAGGAACAAGACAATCAGCTCTGGAAAGCATCCTGCCTGCACAATTCCCGTTAACCATTCCATTCCTGCTCATGATCTCTTTTTGCCCCATATTCACGTGTCTCCTGTATCCCTGGCGCGCTTCCTCCAACACTGACCCAGATCTGTGACAGACTTCAAGGGTATGCCGCAGACACCTCTCGTTCACATCCTGGCTCACATCCCAGCTCACATCCCTTGACCCACCACCTTTGGCTTTGGCCACTGCCACAAGGATTACAGTTTGTTTCTGCATCTCTTTCTTCTCCCCAGAGCTTCTCCTCACTGCAAATGGAAAACCAGGAAGACCTGCCTGGCCTTGCTGGAAGCTGAAGGAATTTGCACACCGGAGCAATCGATGGCCAATGCATTATGGGGAAAGAGTGGACAAAGAGCTTCAGCTCCTGATTCTTAGCTGTTGTGATGACAGCTTCTCCATGATTCCCCAGAGGAATGAAGGTGCCCATGGTGACCAGCTCCGTAGAGTCCTCTAGCCTGGCTTTCTTGTTTCACCATCCAGTTTTCTATACTCTGCACTTTGGAGTCTCTTCCCAAAATAAACCACCTGCTTTGAAGTCCTCATCCCAGACTTGGTTCTTAGAGGAAACTTGATAGAACAGGTCCACAGAGGATCCTGGGGAGCAGACAATGTGGCATAAGATCCTCTTGCTCTTCCCCTCTACTCTCTGCAGCATGAGGAGGTTGAGGTTACTGGACAGGATTCTAAAAGAGAAGAGCCTTTATGTCTCATTTCATGGCAACAAACCATCTACCCAGCCTTCGCCTCACCTGAGCTCCAGAGTCACATACACACGTTCAGTCAGCAAGCCTACCCCACAGAGCCCTCAAGCAGCCTAAACACATCATGTGTAAAATGAGCTTTTTGTCCCCTGAGCTCTTGGAAGGGCCATTGGTCACTGCTCAGGTCAAAGCCTAGGAGTCACCCTGCCTTGCTCTTTTTTTCCTTGTCCCTTGATCTCTGCTCTGCAGCAAGGGGTTTGAGTTCTACTTTCTAAATATCATCTATTCCATCGATTTGAAGACATCTTCCAGCTATGATAGGTCAGAGTGCATCTTGTAAATCCATGGCATGCCAGAGGTAATGAGTGGCGTTTCTTGTCTTTGCTGAAGTCACATCCCTTTGCCATCTCTTCCACAGCATCCTGGTCCAAGCCAGCATCTCCTGTACCATGACAGGGACCCAAGGACTGGTCTCCTTGCCTCCACCCTCGTTCCACGCTCATGGTTGCCCATGGCAACCAGAGAGCTCTTTACAAACTGCAAAGGGACTCAGCCCGCTGCCTTCTCAGATTTCAAGTTATCCTGTCAATCAGAATACACCATCAACCCTTTCCTAGGGAACCTGAGGCCTTACACAACCAGGCTCCCTAAGTTGCCTACTTCTTCTCCCCCACTTCTGCCCTATGTGCCATGCTCTGTCAAGTTCGGAAGCTTTCTTAATAATTTTCCAAAGGAGTCCAGCATGCTCCCCATCGCAGGGCCTTTGCACAGGAGTTCCCTCTGTCTGGGACGTCTCAGCTTTCCCCTTGTTCCTGTGTTTGGTCACACATTCCACCCAGTCAGACAGGCTCCTCTTACCCTCACCTTACCTTTCCTTCTCTTCTTCTATTTATGTATTTGTTTGTTTAATTTTTCTTGGCAGCACTAGGGTTTGAACCCAGGGCCTCATGCTTGCTAAGCAGGTGCTCTATTGCCAAACCATACCTCCAGACACACACCTCACCTGGACAATGATCCTCCTATATCCATGCATGTGTCGCCTCATCCAGCTTTCTTCTGTGGAAAAAGAGTCTCCTGGACTGTTCTGCCTGAGCTGGTCCAGATCCTCCAGATCTCAGCCTCCTATAAAGTTTGGGATGACAGATGTGCACCACTGTACCCAGCTATGAGTCGAGAAGGAGTCTTGTAAATTTTTCTGCCTGGTCTGGTCTCAAACCATGATCCCATGATCTCTACTTCCCAAGCAGCTAGCATTACAAGTGTGAGCTACTAGCATCCACCTATTTACTTTTTGAAATAGAGTCTCACCATGTAGTTCAGGCTAGGCTTAATCTCGTGATCCCTCTGCCTCAGCACCCTGAGTGCTGGGATGAATCACACATCTGGCGGCTGCTTAGTTCTTTATAGCATGTGTGCAAAATCATGTGGCTTACCTATTTGACTGCTTATCTGCTGTATCCCCCTTCTTGAGGGTAGGGTCTTTGCTTATGTCCCCCAGCACCTAACAGATACTAGGTTCTCAATATACACTTGTTGAGTGGATGAATGCACAGATGAGAAATTCAAAGCCCTTGATGAGAAAAGAGCAAGCTCTCATGTACCTACTCCTGCAAAGAAGAGGCCATTGTGCCAGCCGCCCCTGCTGGGTGGGGTCCAGGGCTGTGGGCTGTTTCAATTCTGCTCTGAGGTCAGCCTAATGACTTGTGTATTTGGACAGAGCCCCCACCTCATTCCACAAAGGATTAGATGTGGCTTACAGGAAATACACAGTGCACTCCTGACATATAACAAAAGAATAAAATTTGAATGAGGGAAAGGACAGTCTGAGAAGATTGTTCCAATGACGATGCCTTACACATCCAAGATGTTTGAGTGGCCAATGTAGCCCTGAGAACTTATTGTGAAAACAAGTGGAGATGCAAAGGAGCAGGGGGCGGGCTGCCGTTGGTATGGGCTGCAGGTGGTCACAGTGGGTCTCTTTGGAGCATGTGCTGGTGGATACAGGTTTATGTTTACTCTGGGTCCAGTATTTTAGGGAGAAGCAACAGTGGGAGGGAGAACTCACTTTGAAAATCTATCTGTGAAAGGTGCCTCGATGGTCGGACAATTCAACTCTCCAAATTAGGCCTCAGCAAACCCAGCTAACAAACCCAGCTTGGGGAACTGGCCTTGTGCGCCCCTCCCCTTCTTCCTCTGGGAGCTACGTCACCCACTCCCGGTGAGGGTAAGTGGGAGACACTCCAGCCAGCTCTGTTTGTAGGATTCCTTTGTATTTGCACGTCTGTCCTAAACTCAGTTGCGGCTGAGATTCCCACTTAACCACTACTTGGTTCATCATTTTGGAACGTGGCTGAGAGCAATTCATTTTTCAACCTTGTGTATTACAGAAGGGCCATTGTTGAGGAACTGAGGCTTACTCCTCGGAGCCAGCTGGAGTGGCAGATCCGGACAGGTTGCCCGGGCAATTGTGACTGTGGTTCGTTCACTGGATTTACTCACCTTGGCTGCCTTTCCCTTGATGCACCTAAGGATAAACAGCTTAAGGGAGTCTCAGCCCCTGGAAAAGTGAATCAAGGAGCTGGGCGTGGTGGCACACACCTATAATCCCAGCTCTCAGGAGGTGGAGGCAGGAGGATCGTGAGTATGAGGTCAGCCTAGGCAACATATGGTAGTAAAACTTGGTCTGAAATAAATAAATGGATGGAATGGAATGTTTCGCATGGTTACATTACTGTGACTATCTGTTCAAACACATCAGATTGTACATTTGTATGTTTTCAAATTTTGCCCTCAAAATTATACAGTGAAGGAAAGGAAATGTGGCTCTTCGAAGTTAATCCTGATGTGCTACTGGAAACAGTACATTTCTGCTCTGAAATTTGGGGTGCTTTCTAGGATCTGTACCAAGCATGTTTCCAGGAGAAAGGGGCTTAAGGGTTTAGGGTTTAAACATAGGTCCTTGTACTTGCTAGATAGGTGCTCCACCACTGAAGTCACACACGTAGTCCTTTTCATTTTGTTCTTTTTCAGCCTCACACTGTGATCCTCCTATCTAGGCCTTCCACATAGCTGGGATTTTAGGTGTATACCAACATGCCCTGCCCAGTGGATTGCTCTTGTTGGCTGGTACTGTGTTGTTTGCAAGGATCCTGGAGGCTGTGTTTCTAGAAAGGTTCAGACACTTTTTTGAAGTTATCTTCACTTATGCTGGACCAAGTACCAGGCCAGGGCTTTAAGTTTTGCTTGTTCTACCACTGGCTTGTGTTTGAACTGTGGGAAGAGCCTTGTCCTCACGTATTCCCTTGCAGTACCTGTCCTAGCACATAGCATGCGAGGACAGCAGGCGTGACCGCGGCCTTCTGTGCTTTATGTACACCTTCCCACCACGCCACCCAGAGAAACCACCCATACCACCCACCGGTGTCGGTGCCACACGTCACACACATGTCATCTATCTCCTGCAGGTGGCCTTGAGTGTTTCTTTAAGGGATTCAGAGGTCAAATAGACATTATGACCCACCCCTGCTGGTCCATCTTAAGCCTTCCACCTGAGGGTCTGACTTCATGGCCTGAGGGGCCCCATCTTCTGGCTCTGCCCCTGGGCCTCCCAGTTCCCCTCTCTGTAGTAGAAAGGATGCAGTGTGCATCCAGAGATCAGTCACATTCAAGGAGCACAGAGATAAGTGAGTTTAAGAAAAGAGGTAAAATTGAGCTAGCCTTGATGGTTCACACCTGTAACTGTAGCTACTCAGGAGGTGGAGATCCCACGGGCCACATTTCAAAACCGACTTGCATAGAAAAGTCTGGGATATGCCATCTCCAAAATAACCAGCCAAAAGCAGGGCTAGAAGTGTGGTTCAAGTGGTGGACCCCCAACTATGAACAAGAAAACCAAGCGAGTGCAAAGGTTCTGAGTTTAAACTCAGTGCCCACCCCCCCCCCCACGACACACACAATCCAAAGTTTTTGCTATAAAATTTCTATTAGTAAATTTAACAGACTGGAAATCATATTATAGTTCATCTTCTCCTGAAAACTCCAGGTAAGAATTCCACTTGTGGGCTGGGAAGGTGGCTCAGTGGTAGAGCGCTTGCCTTGCATGCCTGAGGCCCTGGGTTCAATTCCTCAGCACCACATAAGCAAAAAGAAAAAAGCCGGAGGTACTGTGGCTCAAGTGGTAGAGCACTAGCCTTGAACTGAAGAGCTGAGGGACAGCGCCCAGGCTCAGAGTTCAGGCCCCACGACCGGACCCCCCCCCAAAAAAAAAGAATTCCACTTGTGGTTGTCATCATCAAAGCCAGAACCACCATTCTGGTAGAGAGAGAAGTGGGGGAGAGGGAGAGAGAGCAGGAGAGGGAGGGAGAGTGCAGTTCATAGCCAGGTGGCAGGATGGATGATGATAAATGCTAATGGTATCAGCAGCATCAAAGAAACAGCCCTCACCAAACTGCAGTGGAAGAAGGTCTATACCACGAGCAGGTTCCAAAGACCCACAGACTGGGAGTAACTGCATGGCTCCTTTGTGCTCCATTACAAAGGATCTTCAGGGTCCTTGTGAAAGGATAAATGCACACATAAGTATTTCCTTTCCCTCTGTTCTAAATAATCATTCATCTCTGGCATTGATCTGACATAGGCCCGTAAGTTTTGCAATGCATTTTGAAACCAGATGGCTTATATAGACAGAGACCCTATGAGAGTATTTGCCAGGAGCTGCGCCACCTCAGGGTACCCTGGTGTCTCTTCTAGGCCCAGCTTCTTTCCTTGGCTGCAGAAGCAATTATTCACAGTCAAATCCCCTAAGGTTCTCCAAAGTGTCTCTTCTAGTTCATGCTGTGAACGGTGCCCTCCCCCAAAGTGGATCCACCTCCAGAGGCTGAAAATTTCCTGGCACCTTTAATATCATTTTCCCATACCACCTGTTTCCTTTCCTGCCATTCCCGTTTCAGAACCATTCTGATCCAGCCTCAGCCTTAACCACCCTGGGTGTGAAGTGTGCGTATTCACTTGCTTTGGAGTCAAAACTCTTGTTTCAAACACTGATCATAAATAATCTTGTCAAATTCATGACCTTGGGCCAGCCACTTAGCAGCTGCTCCCATTTCCTCTTGTGAAATACCAGGATCATTTCTTTGCTTGGTATAAATTGTTTGAGAATTAAATGTGTTAACATGGATTTGGTGTTGCGCCTGGCATACAGTTTGAGATGGGGGCATTTACTCATCATCCCCTTATCTTTCTTCTCTTTAGCAATTCCAGTCCAACTGGATTCTAAGCAGCTGACTGTTTCCCATTTACATCAGGGAAGGCATATTTATTTTTTCCCCAAAGGTGCTTTATGTTCCTTGGGGCAGATGCTGGACCCCAGGCTGGCTTGCAGGCTCAGGGCTGTAGCAAAGAGGGCTGAGGGACACCAAACCCAGAAGGATCTCTCACATTGGAGCTTCCTGAACCAGGAGCAGAAATATCACAGCCAGGGCAGAAAGTTCAAAGCCAGACTCTCAAAGCATCCACACATCTGCTAACCGAGGTCCAAGGAGGGAAAAAATGATGCTGACTTGTTCCAGCCATGCACAGGCTCTCCAGCTGGGGACCCAGCTGTTCAGGATTGACTCTGTGACGGGGCAGAAGAGGCTGAGTGATCAGACCTGTGACATACTCTCACCAGCCCACCCTTGGTTCTGCACTGTGGAGTCAGCCCATAGTGTGTTATCTTCATCCTTTGGAAACCAAACACTCTGGGTGGGGGCAGGGGGGGGTGCAGTCAGAGTGCTGTGCTGGCCAGTGCCCAGCCTCCAGTTCCTGCTACTGTTTTGGTTAGGAGAAGCTGTTCTGTCCTCTGTACAGACCAGCCCAGGAGACTATCACAGACAAGACGCCCCTGGATATGAGGACAGGCAAGAGGCCAGGAGTCTGAGCCTACAGAGATTGAATAATCTCTTTGACTTCTTCATGAGAAAGATGCTCTGTCAAGAACAAGGCTCCAGGGGTGATAGGCCTAGGGAGAAACCAGCCACTGCTGGTGGCCGGGGCTCCTCACTGGGTCACAGAAAAGCCAGCAACTCCTAGCACAAGAAGGAATGCTCGTTCCTCTGCCCCTGCAATGCTGGATGTCTGTAAGGCATGGGACCTCTGTGAGACTGTTATCTCCACTCAACCAGCAAAAAGCCGGAAGTGGAGGTATGACTCAAGTGGTAGAATGCAAGCCTTGAGCACAAAAACTAAGGGAGAGCATAAAGCTCTGGATAGCTCAGGTGTCTTCATCTTTCTCTTCACCACCCTTGACAGAAGACAGAAACCTAAACACACCCTTCCCAATCTTCCTGTAACTAGCAGTGGCCAAGAGAACCAGCTGAAAGCAAAGGCTTGTGGGAAAGATTTTGCTTTTGAAGTTGAAGTGAAGATGCTACTAACACAGTCCGTTCATCCTTCTTCCCCCCTTGAAGGTAGATCTGATGGCTGGAACGGAGGTAGTCATCTTAAGACCATGAGGGAGAATTGTGCTACCAACTGCCTTCTTCCAGCCTGTCTTTCCATTTCATGTGAAGATGAAACCATGTATGTAAGATGTAGGTCAAGCATTCTATTGTTCATAGCAGAGATCAATTCTGATATCTGATGTACCTTAAAATCCTGCATTCAGAACCATAGGATGGTCCATGATTTGACATGCCATTACAATGTATTTGAGTTGCAGCCTGTTTTGAGCCACCCTTTGATCCATTCCCTCCCCCGCTGTAGGATGCCTAGTCCCAGCTCATAGCTCAGCAAAAGAAACCTCAGCACTGTAAGCAATGGGCAAATACTTCATAGAAAAAGCAAGGAGGAATGGGAACCAGGCCTGGCCATGAGCTCCACCTGCCCTGGCATGGGACAGGGCAGCACAGGGATGGGGGGGGGGGGATGGAGGGATCTTGTCAGTGAGTTTATTTGCCTGCATTACTCTCCCCAGGAGAAAGCCTTGTGAACACATCAGGAGGACAAGAAAGGAGGCAGGCAGACAAGGAAAGGGGACCAGGATGACTGCATGGCAAACTGGCACTGTGGCGCTGTCACAATAACCGGGGCTACTCTCTGTCTGTGAGAAGTCAGGAAGACAGGACAGGCTGTGGGACTCTGGTCTTATCACACTGTCCTCAGCCAGGAGGGAAGTGGTTAAAAAAAAAGAGAGAGAGAAAGGTGTGGCCCAGCACTAATGCCTCATACTTGTAATCCTAGCTACTCAGGAGGCTGAGATCTGAGGATCTTGGTTCAAAACCAGTCCAGGCAGGAAAGTCTATGAGATTCTTATCTCCACTAAACTACCAAAAAGCCAAAAGTGGTGCCATGGCTCAGGTGGTAGAGCACTAGCCTTGAGCAAAAGAAGCTCAGGGACAGTGCCCAGGCCCTGAGTTCAAACCTCAGGACTGGCCCAGAGAGAGAGAGGGGTGGAGGATCTAAAATGACAGGCAAAGACAACACTTCCAGGCAGAAGAAGGTGAGAAATTCAGAGTCTCCAGGGAAGAAGCGAGTCCTTGCTGAGCCTCATGTGCCTTCTAGAAAGGCATTCTTCTGGATACACAGCCCAGAAGCAAGGTATGTGTACAGAGGGCAAGGGGAAGGTTCTATGTAAGTTTTAAAAGGGTGCAATTCTGGGTCAGAACACATGTGTTGATATTAATAAAGCTCTGGCTGAATTTCACCCTCTACTCTGTATCAGGTCATATTTGTGCAGTGTCCAACTTCCACACCTGTCCCCGTTGCCCTCAGGGTTGATTGAAATATTACTGAGAGACTCTAAATGTGTTGCTTCTCTGAGGTGGAAAATAACTACATACCCTGAGATCTCTTCTGTTCCGTCTAAAGATTTTTCCAGCCCACTTTGAGCGTGCCTGTAGGAGAAGAAGAAACAATGGAAGTTCTGACAGGAGAAGAAATTGCGTACTGTCATCAGCCCTTCCCACATTGCATAGAAGAAGAACCCATTCTTGGTTGGTGATGGAGAAATACAAGGGGAGAATGAACCCGAGGGGGGTACACGGTATCCCACGGGCAGCAAGAATTGCCACAGCTTGGGGAATGAGGAAGAAGGCAGGAAACTGCATCGGTGCAGGTGGAGGAGGGAGGAGCCTGCATTCCCCAGGCACAGCTCACACTCTCTGGGTAGGTGCTGTCAGGCAAGTATCAAGGCCCTGGGGTGCTTCACTCTCCTCGCACCCCAGCACTTTTCCCCTGACCTGAGCTGGTGGCTCTGCTTGACAGGCTGCCAGGCAGGACTTGCTCAAGCAAGGAAACTCAGGAACACCAGAGACTGGCTTTGTGACACCTACTTTGACCCAGCAAAGGGTCAAAGGCCAGTGCATGGAGGAGACAACATGGGAGGTGTGTGTGTGTGTGTGTGTGTGTATGTGTGTGTGTGTGTGTGTGTGTGTGTGCAGCAGTATGTAGACTCTCCATAGAGGGAGATCTTGCTGGAGGGGTTCCTGCTGGTGATCACAGGGGTCTGGCTCTCAGTGAGGAGTTGCAGGCCATGGCTCCAGGTAGGATAGACATTCCCCACTCCCCATTCCCTAACCTCCTCCTTCTTGCCCTTCCTGGCTCTGAGTGTGGTCCCCAACCCTGCCACTGGTCTTTCAGGATGTAGCTTTGCCCCTCCTCCATTTCTCAATGCTCAAGCCCCTCTCTTGCTGTGGTTGGCAGTGTTTTCCAAGCACATGGGCAGTGCAGTCTCAGGGAGGAAAGCACCACTCCCTGCCTGTCCCCTGGAGCCTGGGTCATCTTCCTTCATGGCTCCTTACCAGTGTAGGTCCCTGGCATCTCAAACTGGTTTGGCATCTGGTCTACCTGGACCCCTGAGAGGGACATGGAACCTGACAATGCCTTGTCTAAAGGCTAGGTCTAAGAGCCTTAAGTCCCTAGGGGTTAGGAGAGTGGGGCTCCCATGAGCAATTTAGAGAGGAGGGGGAGCCAGACAGGGAGTAAGAAGGCCAAACAAGGGTCACCTCGGGTAAAGTTACCAACCTGTCCTCCGCAACTCCGGAGTAGATGGCACCATGTGGAGGCAAGCTTTCCTACTGCACCTATGTGAAGGTATTTTTGCCATCTACGTTTAGGTGGCCACCATCAAGCATTAGCTATAAGTGGCTTTGGGGTGTCATAAACTCCAGGTATGTCCTGCTCCTGAAGAGTAGGGTTCCATGAGCCCAAGGACTCGCTCCTGAGGATACCACCCATGCAGGTTGCTCAAAGCAAATCTCTCAGCCTGGAGTCCATGGAAGGATCTGGTTGTAGCCCCTGGGGAGCCAAGTAATGTGGGCCAGGACTGGTGGCAGCAACGTCTTCTTTAGCATCAATTCCTGACATGTCAGGCTTCCTGGCCTGAGCTAATTAGAATTTCAGCAGGCATATTTAAACACACACTGGATCCTGTCAGAAAGTGGTTGTGTGGTGTGGGCTGTTTCCCGCTATCTAGGTCACATTTACTAAAACATCGAAATAGGAGCTGTCTCTTAGTCTATAAGATGAAAGCGAGCATTACTTGAGAGCAGTAAGACTACAAAGGAATTTTCTACTAGCGTGGCCTCAACATCGAAGATTTTAGAAATAAGTGTAGCAAGTGTTCCAACAAAGCAAGGCAACGCTCGCTCACCCTGTGTCTAGCTGGCGTTACCCTACGCACAGCCGGAAGAGTGAGCACTCTTCACAACACCAGGGATTGACAGTTATTTGTGAAGATGTGTTAGATCAAGTTCCTTGGACACAGTCCCTGAGCCACACTGCATTACAGCTCTGGAAATGAACTAGTAGTGAAATGAGTTTTCCTGAGAAAAACTTATTTGGATTTTTATAACCTTTATATTTCTTTTCAAAACAAAGGGGGGGGGAACAAGCTTGTAGTTCCAGCTATTTAGTGAGACCTCTAGCTCAACAAATAAGTCAAGTATGGTAAATTCCACTATAATCTTAGCTACTTGGTAGGCAATATAGTATTGAAGTCTGCAGCCAATGCTAAGGGAAAAGCACAAGACCCTATCTGAAAGGTAACTAAGACCCCAAAGGGATGGAGGTGTAAATCAAGTGATAGAGAGTCTACTTAGCAAGCATGAATGCCTGAGTTCAAGACCCCAGTGCCACCAAATAAATAACAAAGAGATATCCAAGAAAATAGAAAAATATGCATTGCATGTGCATATGTGTGCATGTATGCACACACACACACACACACACACACACACCCCTGTTATTTTGTTGATGCTTGAGGGCCCAAAGTAAAGCAGGTGCAAATATACATTGGACAATGGTAGGAGGGGAGAGACCTCTGTGGTTTGAGGAACTCAGGAAAGTTCCTGAGATCTGTCTTTGCCAGGTAACTGATTTCCCTTCCGCCAGATGGATTTCCTTCAGCATTTATGCACTTGACCCTGTCATCATTGTCTCCCAGACTATCTTTACAGAATTTTCCAGACATGTCTTGTTCTCTGGATATTGGATACAACTTTCTGCCACACACATCCATCAATCCATGCTAGCTGAACTGCACAAAACCTGAGTCTACTCTAGACCCAGTGAACAATGCCACACTGCCCTAAGCCGGAGTCACAGGCTCTGTCTGCTGCTCCACAGACCCCATATCCCCCATGACTGGCAGAGAGAGAGAGAGAGAGAGAGAGAGAGAGAGAGAGAGAGAGAGAGAGAGAGAGAGAGAGAGAGAGAGAGAGAGAGAGAGAGAGAACAGCAGGTGCGAGCTTCCCGCCACCCCTTGGCTCAGCACAGGCTTGGGTTTGCAGCCAGGGGCCCTTGGAGGAGGGGCCTGAGTGGTCAAGCTGGACGGGGCACTGGCTGCAGGCCAGGAGTTGAGGGGGGGCCATCAAGCTCTGAGGGGTGACTTAGTGGGAAAGCAGGCTGGAGAAGGGTGGATGGCGCATGGGGACATGGCCATGGTGCCTTTGACATGCTATGGAGCTCAGGCAGCCTAGGGCGAAGCCAGCTCTTCTTGCCCAAATCGCTCCTCCCAGCGCAGCTGCTTCCTCCATTTTGGCTCCCAAAGAGGGGTTCCCTAGACTTTACCACCCATGTTATCAATCACAAAGGAAGACAATGATGTCTTGAGGGACGTGGTAACCACAGAAACAAACTGGGGTTGGGGGTGCTTGTGGTTTGGAATGTCATCCAGCTGCCAGAAAGCGTGTAATCCTGAGGATGCAGGCATTCGCTATGGTTGAACTGGCACTTGTTTCAAGGAAACCCTAAGACCCTGCCCTTGGAGATTATGACACCAGAGAGGTCATGGGAGGACGCCCTCAGCCATGCTCACAGCCTCAGACCTGGCTGCCCCCTCCTGGAGCTCTGGTGACACCTGATGTAGCACCTGCCTAAAGCTGCCGGCATGAACCACAGGCAGAATACGGCAACTCTACTCCACATCATGCCATTAGAGAGTCTTCTCTGGGCAAACAGTGACTTCCAACTGCCTCATAAAATCTATTTTAGTATTGTGAAAAAGAAGTTCCAAAGTCAGGCACTGATGGCTCCCCTGTCATCCTAGCTACTCAAGAGGCTGAGATCTGAGGATTGCCTTTCAAAGCCAGCCTGGAGAGGCTGGGAAGGTGGCTCAGTGGTAGAGTGCTTGCCTTGTATGCACGAGGCCCTGGGTTCGATTCCTCAGCACCACATAAGCAAAAAGAAAAAAACCGGAAGTGGCGCTGTGACTCAAGTGGTAGAGCGCTAGCCTTGAGCTGAAGAGCTGAGGGACAGCGCCCAGGCCCAGAGTTCAGGCTCCACGACCGGACCCAAAAACAAAACAAAAAAAAAAAACAAAGCCAGCCTGGACAGGAATTTCCATGAGACTCTTTCTTATCTCCAATAAACTACTCAGAAAAGGCAGGAAGTGGTGCTGTGGCCCAAGTGGTAGATTGCTAACCTTGAGCAAAAGAAGCTCAGCAATGGCTCTCAGGCCCTGAGTTCAAGCTTCAGGATTGGAAAAAAAAAAAAGAACTTGAATTTCCATTACTTATTTGTTAGAGAGAGTGGAGACAAGAGTAGGAGAAAGATCTCTCCATGTGCAACTTTTATATTATTTTGAATTTTAAAATCACACAAGCATATTATCTAGACATGAGCATTTTTTTAATTTAAATTTTTTCTTGGGGCAGTACTAAACTTTGAACTCATGACTTCATGTTTGTTAAGTATGTGTTCTACCACTTGAGCCTCACCCCCTGGCTCTTTTTGCTTTATTTTTCACATAGGATCTCTCGTTTTGGTCTGAGGCCGGCCTCCGACCACAATCCTCCTTACTCTGCCTCACACACCGCTGGAATGACAGGTGCACACCACCCTGCTGTGGGCTCCTATATTTTTTTTAATGATCATTTTTTTTCCAGAACACTAAAAATAGATGAAAAATAAGACATTGAAAAGTATGTTAAAACTCACTATTTTAGATTTAAATATTTGGCTTATACCCAAGCTGGATTCATTACCCTTTTTTTTTTTTTAATATTTTTTTGGGGTCCGGTCGTGGGGCCTGAACTCTGGGCTTGGGCACTGTCCCTCAGCTCTTCAGCTCAAGGCTAGTGCTCTACCACTTGAGCCACAGCACCACTTCTGGCTTTTTTCTTTTTTCTTATGTGGTGCTGAGGAATTGAACCCAGGGCCTCAGGCATGCAAGGCAAGCGCTCTACCACTGAGCCAACTTCCCAGCCCTCATTACCCTTTTAGTTGAGGTTAAGGTAAAAAGTTGTTTGGAAAACAGGATTGATGAATTCGTCTCCACTAACCAGGGATCAAGACACCCCGTTTGCCTGAGATTCCAGTGCAGGGTTTTTATTTTAAATGTTGATATTTTGTTCACCATGGAGTTTTGGCATTCACTTTGGATTTTTTTTTTTTTAATAACATGGCACATGGAAAGCTATTCAGAGACTTGCCGGAGACTGTCTTCCAGTCTTCACTAGATGAGGTGAACAAATATCATTCTCCTACTTTCCCCGAAGGCCCTCAATCATTCCATCGCCAGCTCAGGTACATCCTCATCCTTAGGAGCCCACGAAAGAAAGAAAAAACAACTTAATCTCCATCCTGCCTCTTCTTACCCATCCCATCCCTCCTCCAGTGGCCTCAGAGGGGGGGATCGTGGTGACTCATCCCTCCCCTCATCCCCAGATGTTTCACAGCTGCAAAGAACAGGCAGCCAGTGTTGCCTTTGGCAAGAAGTTGTAGCATGAATCTAATTTTCCACATGCTGTCTCCTAGCGCTATGGACTCTGCTTCTAGCTCCTTTGCTGACCTGGGGGGAGGGGGATGGGGAAGCAACTTTGATCTAGTCACTGAAGCTCTGATTCCCCTGACTCTATGCCCTCCCCCTGATAAAGACAACATTTACTCTATTCCACAGGCAGGAGTCTGACTCCTCCAGCCCCCAGGATTCCATCTTGGTGTGTTTCTTTGTTTATTTGCTACCGCTTGGCTTTTCAATCAAGGCTGTTGGTCTACCACTTGAGCCACAGCTCCACTTCCAGCTTTATGCTAGTTTAGTGGCAATAAGAGTTTCATGGACTTTCCTGCCAGGGATGGCTTTGATCATCAGACCTTAGCCTTCTGAGCAACTAGGATAGCAAGTGGGAGCCCCCAGCTCCCCAGCTTCCACGTGGGTGTTTTTAGTCATCTGCACAGAGAGGCCTGATGCACTACAGCTTCTGGGTGTGAAGAACTCCATTACCAATGGGAATAGAGTGGTGCTCCACTCCCCAAACAATCTCCCTGTCTTTTGTGTTTGTTTTGGATAATTTATTTTTAAGATGATCGTTAAATAGTTACACAAAGGGGCAACAATTCAGCACGTCAGTTTATCTGTACCATGCATCTTACCAACCCTTCCATCATTCTTCCCCCTCTCCCATCTCACTGTCTTTTGATTACCACCCTCTCCCTTCATGAGGAAATTTCTCCAGTCTATCTTTTTCCAGTCTGCTTCTGTCATCCCTTTCCCTCTCATTTTCTACCTTGACCAGATTCCTCTTCCACGAAGGCAGCCAATCCCCAGCCTTGCTGGTCCCCCTCCCATACCCAGCACATATTGAGGAGCAGGAGACAGCATGGGCTTGGCAATCAGCAACACCAGATTGAAGCTAGCCCACTGCTGGCCAGCAAGCTGGGCAGTTGGGCAGTTCACCCAGCCAGTGCTCAGGCCCCACATTCCTCTCGCAGGAAATGGGAAGCAAATGAGCAACCCACAGAGTATTATAAGGACCAGAAGAGAACAAGAGCAGAGCCTAGAGCTCAACACTGAGTAAAAATATGCAGCACTATAAGCTGTTGGACACATGGATGAGTCTTGACATGACAAAAGGTAACTAGCCAAAATGCATAGTGCATGCTGGCTCACTTGCAAATAAAGCACACGTCCACAGAATAAAATGGAAAGAACCCTTTTATCCACTCCTCTCCCCTGCTCCCTTCTTTTTCTGGAATCAATAGTAGTTATTTTCTTTCCTTACTTGTCTCTCAGTTTGTGATGATAGGGAAAATTCATTATCCAGTTTACAAATACAGTCATATGTTATATAACAATGTTTTCCTTAATGAGAGACCAAATGGAGAGTCTTGGTCCTCTAAGATTATTTTACCTATGACATCATAGCATCTTACTTTGGCTATGCATATCCTATGATGCTTTCCCAATGACAAAATTGTCTAGTGATACATTTTTTAGAATGTAAGCAATACAACTGTGTGTGTATATATATATATATATGTGTGTGTGTGTGTGTGTGTGTATATATATATATATATATATATATATATATATATATATATACATATATACATATTCTTGGTTTGGGGGCTTGAACTCAGGGCCTGGGCTCTGTTCCTGAGCTTTTTTGCAAGGCTAGCACTCTAGCACTTAGAGCCACAGTGTCACTTCCACTTTTTGAGTGATTAATTGGAGATAAGTCTCACGGGGACTTTTCTGCCCTGTTGGCTTCAAACCCTGATCCTCAGAGCTCAGCCTCCTTAGTAGCTGGGATTACAGGTGTGAGCCACCAGTGCCTGGCTTGAATATTCTTTTTTTTTTTGGAAATATTTGGGTTTGAACTTCTACCATTTGAGCAGTCTTCTAGCTCCTTCATTGTCTTTCTGGTTATTTTTCAGACAGTGTCTCATGTTTCTGCCCGGACAAGCTATAGACCACATCCATGTATGCCTTTCTGTAGCTGGGATTACAAGCATGTACCATCAGGCTAGGTCATTTGTCAAGATGGAATCTTGCTAATTTATTTGCCTGAGCTATGATTCCCAATGTCGCTGCCTCCTGAGTAGCTAGGGTTATAAGCATGAGCCATTGCTTTGGGCCAAAGGCCAAATAGTCTTTGCTGCTGTCTCTCTCAGCAGGTATGCCTCTGTGGGCTGGAAATAAATCATCCTTTTACAGTGTCAAGGAAGCACTTTCTGGGTTCTAGCAAGGATGGCGTAAGGTCAAGGTCAAACATATCCTTGGCCCCACCAATCCTAAAGCCACCTCCCCAATCCTAAAACCAGACTCATGGCTGCCATCAAGGTTCAGGTCCTATAAGGCCAGATGGAGCATATGCCTGTTTCCCAGTCCTCTCCACGTGAGGACAGCCATGCCAAGGGGGATGGAGTGTGAGTGGAGCAGGCAGAAGTCCAGTTTCCTCGCTGAACCACAACTCAGAGACGAGCTGCGCCCTCAGGAGTTTATCCTGTGGCTGATGATGAAGAGGATTTAGAGGCATTCCCAAACCCCAAATAGGCCAGAGCACATTCATGTCCCCTGAGCACTCTGATGGGCAGGGGTGCCTAAGTCATGGGGACCTTCTCCACATGGAGATTCCATGAGCTACTGGATGTAGGAAGTAACCAAGCTGCTCCCATTGTATGGAAATGTCCAGTATCAAACATGCAATGAAACATTGTGGGATGCCACCAGGAAGTTCCTGGGATCCATTTCAGAAAGAAGATGGCGCACCAAACAGGGCCTAGGTAGATAGACTTTAATAGGGGGATTGTGTAGGAGATGTGGGCAATAGTTATAGGACCACAATGACTATGACTCAGCGACAAAGAAGTCATGGTCACCCTTGAACTTGAAGGGGCTCAGGGAGAGATAACTTTGGTGGACCCCAGTGGGAGCTGAAGAAAAAGAGACACCTCCTCAGAGGATTCAGCCACTGTTGCGGGGGTGGAGGGAAGTGTCTAATCAGACAGAGGAGAAATAAATACATAGAGTGCCTCTCTTCTCCCATCTTCTGATTCCCTACAGACAGTAATAAATCCCAATGGCCAAGTCACCTAGAAGGAGAGTGGGCAGATAGAGGATGGAATGGAAGGGTGAACTTGAGGCAAAGGGGAAAGTCCACCTGCCCAGGAAGCTTGGGTTTCAGAAGCAGGAGGAAAAGGCAGAGGCCTGAGCTCAGGCAGGACCTGATGGAGTCACCCCAAATTAGTTAGTGAACCCTCATCTACAGTGCCAGTTTCCTGCCGTACAGTGACTTAGGTTGAGAATAGATCACTCCACAAAAGTGCTAAGCCAAATTCCAGGGACACAGGCCCTACACATATTTCCACAGATGGCTGACCATTCTCCATTCCATTCCATTCCAGGTGACCCACACAGCTCTTAGTTAATGTCCCCAACACTTTCCTGCGGGGGGGGGGGGTAACTTTCAAAGGTCAGAGGAGCTAGGGTTGGAAAGCAATCAAAATCTCAAACTACAAGCTTGCCCATGGCCTTCTGAGATGGGACCCACACTACTTGGGTAACTATATGACCAGGAAGACATTTATATCTCAGGGTGACAGTAAAAAATTTTACCTCCAGGAAGTGGCACTGTGGCTCAAAGTGGCAGAGTGCCAGCCTTGAGCAAAAGAGCTCAGGCACAGTCCCCAAGGCCTGAGTTCAAGCCCCATGACTGACAAAAAAATATATTACTTACAGTTCCTAAAAGATAACCCATAATTCATGGATCAATTAAGTAGTATAAAGGTTTGCTACTAGCCACTAGATCTGTGGTATTCAGCTCATGTACTATATTATATAATATAGATCTGCTATCAAAATTTGATTAACGTACACAATATATCTTTTTAACATTCAGGTTGCATGCCAGTAAGATGTTAATTGGTGAATATTTTGTCAAAAACATTTTCCAATATTATGTCAAGTGAAACACAATTCATTATGCACAAGAGGTATGATACAGTAGCAAACCAGAACCAAGTGAAATTTGTGAATTTACTAAAATATAGGAAACTAATACAGACCAGAGTAATATTATGCCTAAGAATTCTGATGCCAAAGTCCCTGGGTTCAAATCCCAATTTTGATTGGGCATAGAATCACAGGAAAATTTCCTCATGTGTCTAAAAAGAGGTAATTTTTACTTCCCTCACAGGCTGTTATGAAGATTAAAGGGTTAAATACAGCAACATGCATAAAACTTATCTACACAGAAATAGCACTCTCTGGAAGACCAGACCTTCCCTCATTGACTAAATCTGTACTGTGTGCTAGAGGCATAGGACTAGGCTCCACAGTTAATTGGTAAGAAAAAAAAAAAAATAATAAAAGACACAACCTGCCCATATGGACTGGGGAGAAAGGATGAACTAATAATCACACACCAATATGGAGTTAAAATGGCACACGTGTATCCTGGTTCCACAGCAGAATAAGGGACACCAGGAAGAGAAAAAGGCCAAGGGAAACACACTCACACAGGAAGGGTTTTGAGGCAACGTTTCCCCAAACTGTGTTTCGTGATCACTGGTCTTGGAGCTGCTCTATCATGTCAAATCAGTTGGTGGAAGCATGTATCATTCACACACACACACACAAACTCGGTCTTGCTAGGTGGTCCACAATCCTCCTGTGTGATGCTAACCCTCTAAAACTCAGCATTTCCTAAGTATCTTCCACAAAAATGAATAAATGAAAACAAGCTTTCTGCTTAGTACACCCTGACCACAGTGTCCTGGGAGCGCGGTATTCACTGAGCATGCGTTGTAGACGCGCGGTATTCACTGAGCATGCGTTGTAGACGCGCGGTATTCACTGAGGATGCGTTGTAGACGCGCGGTATTCACTGAGCATGCGTTGTAGACGCGCGGTATTCACTGGGCATGCGTTGTAGACGGGAAGGCGGAGCTGTCCTCTCATCCAGCAGGCCACGGTGGCTGTGGCCGTGTGGTGACACCAGATGAGAAAAGGTACTCTTGCTACTGGAGGCAAGTGGGTGGGCCAGGTGGAGGATGGGGAAAGCTGACCGGAGGCCCGCAAAAAGATGAAGGGAAAAAAAATCAATCAGGCATATCATTTTCCCTTCTTGAAAGACATTCGTGAAGAGAAAGCACTATGTACCCAACTGCCTGGCTTATGCCACACCCCAAAACACAGTGAAGCCTGGGAAGCCACATCTGCTCAGCACCCCAGCTTCTGAGCAGGCAGGCCAGCAGAAGAGAAGCATGTATTCCTCTTCTGAGAGTCTTCTCCTTTCCATTTCTTTCTTTTCTTTGTCTTTTACACCCTTTTCTCCCCCCACACACACACTTCCCCTCCTCCTTCCTTATAAGGAATGTAGTAGTAGAGCACTAGAGCATGCTTAAGGCCCTGAGTTTGAGCTCCAGCAGAAAAAAAAAAATGTGACTACTAAACATATTTAAAAATATTTTTAAAATGCAAATTAAAAATGGTAATGAGATGCCTGGCTGTCATACTATCTCAGGTCCAAGAAACTGCATTCTGCGCACAAACGGGATCCTGGGGCGCAGTCCTGAATCTCTTGGTGTGGCTTTATGCTTGTGTTGTGAACTGAAATAGCACCCCCAGGTGTGGACAGAGGAAAGGACCGCACTGCAGAAACCTCCTGGCCATTGCCATTGGGGAAGAGTGCAGCTTGTATTGCCCAAATAACGTGGGGTCTACTGCCATCTAGTGTCCACTGTGCAGCTTGGCATGGCTCTTGCTCTCATCATGGGATTTTTGTTTTTAAAATTTCCAGAATCAGAATTGAAATAGAGAAACTCATTCTCTATCCACAGGGCTGTGCTGCCCCTCCTTACCCTTCCTCCCCCTCTCCCTCCCTCAACAGAGGGACTAGGAATTTGGTGAGAGAAGCTGAAAAGTTAAAATCCTAATGTGTCACAGACAGGGTGAGGATTGGGGAAATCTTTCTTTTGGAAGAGGCAAGAATGACTCACACGTGGTATTTAGAGCCAATCCCAGAAGAACTGGCTTAGGTTTGTCTTCATGAATATTTTTGTTCACGGTAGGAAAAGAATACTAGTGCTATTTTATGGCTTTTGTGCTTTTAAGACTAGCTTCTGAGAGCTCTTTCAGAGCCAGCACACGGGCTACTGACATAATTTCTTGTAAGCACTCTGGCCCTGATGTTGGCAAAACCCAGCAACCTTCTTTCCTGGTCTTCTCACTTCCTGACTGCCTCCTAAGCTACTCACTCCAGCTGCCTTTGGCTGTTGGCTTTACATCATTCATCAAGACATTCATGGAGTGGCTGATAGTATTTGCGTGTGGTAGGTAAGAAGCTAATACTTAGCCGGTGATGTGATGGTTCCCAGAATCATTCAACGAATGGGGCTGATGTGAGATTTCAACCCAAAGTCATTCAGCTCCACATTAGCTGACTGTTGTAGAGGAAGCCATAATATCCAGGAGGTTCTTCAGAAGACAAATACCCCTTTTATGTTGAGTCCTTGTGACCCTCCCCCACCCACCCACCCAACAATGTCAACATCCTCTTCCTCACAGCGTGGCCTGGCCACCGGCCCTCGGACAGACAACTCCTCAGCCTCCACTCCTCCTCCACACTTGGAAAACACCCCAGAGGAAGAATGAGAGCAAAGAGCAGGGATCTGGCAAACGCACAGTATGCCCGGAGAATCGTTGATTTGTCTCCCACTCCTTGGCCTCCTCTGTGGAAAGCTGGGGCTGTAGATTCCCTGTGGGCTCCTGCCTCGCCTGCCCCGCCCTGCCCTCTCAGACCCTTCTCCCAGGTCCCACTGAATAGGCACACTTCCAGGCAAAGGTTAAGTAAGGCCACTCTCTGGGTTCCTCTAAAATAAACTGCTGTTGAAATAGATTCGGACACCAAGTTTACACCAGGTAGCATGGGGCCGTGGGATCCAAACCTTAAACACCCCCCCACCTCCCCACCCTCCCACCCCCCCACCCCACCTCCCCACCCTCCCACCCCCCACCCTCCCACCACCTCCCCCCTCCCCCCCCCACCATAACAGGGTAAAAGTCTGGCTGCTGGCAGGAGGGGATTGGGGGGGGGTATGAAAGGAACACAGGAATGGGGACACTTGTCCCCAGTCTGTCACTCTCCAGCTCAGTGATTTTTTTTAATAAGTTGCTTAATCTCTCTGAGCCTCCATTTCTCTGGTTGAAGAATGAAAGCAGTTCTTCTCACCCACAAGCTAACACAGTACCCCGACTCCATGAACCGGTTTACCTTCTGGGGTGTTTGGTTGCTCATGGTCAATTGGAAATGGAAAATTTCAGGAATAAACAGTTCATAAGTTTTAAATAACTTTTATGATAACATATTGCCACAGCGGTTCTATTTTACTATGAGTTGTTAATCTCGTAATGAAGTAAGGAGGCTAAGTCTGGTTGGCGCCATATTGGCCACATGGTGGATTGTGGGATCTGACATCTTGCCTTCATGCTGGGGGAAGGAACCTCCCCAATCACCTGCCTCCCAGGTAATGGGTGTGCCCGGTCCCCTGGAGGCAGGGGCAGGCACTTGGCTGATAGGTTACTGAATCTGTCAGTCCAGTTCCTCGGACTGGGAATTTCCTGAGGATCTGCCCCCTGTGCCGACCTATTTAGGCCCGGACCAGCCTAGCCGCCAGCACACCTTTCCACGTGTGTCTCAGTGTTCCTGGCCTGTCTCGTCTCCAGTCATCACGGCGTCTCCATTGGAGCTGAATTGGCTTGTTGGTATTGTTCTTGTTATTTCTTTGCTCTTTAGCATGTTTCCTAGCTGTGTTATGTGTTATGTGTATTTGAGTGCTGCAGGCCTTTGTAACAACTGGCGGCCTGAAGCCTGTTAACTGTGTAATAAAGACTCCAATATTCTATATTTTAAAATGTGGCATCTGGGATGATTTACCTTACAATAACATGCCTTACTTATAAATTGAATTTCATCATAGACATGTATGTGTAGGAAAGATGTGGTCAATACAGGTTTGATATATTTTCAGTTTCAGTAATCATTTCTTAGAATGCACCCCACCAAAGGAGGGGACAGGGGATGAGGGAGGCCGGGGTATGATAAAAGACTGCAGGACATTGATGAATTTCAGGATTTAGGTTGGAGGTGTGTGTGTGTGTGTGTGTGTGTGTGTGTGTGTGTGTGTGTGTGTGTGTGTGTGTGTGTGTGTGTGTGTGTGTGAGACTTGGGCTCCGTGTGTGTGTGTGTGTGTGTGTGTGTGTGTGTGTGTGTGTGTGTGTGTGAGACTTGGGATCCACATTCCATGCTTTCAGGGTGTGTGTGTGTGTGTGTGTGTGTGTGTGTGTGTGTGTGTGTGTTCCAGTGCTGAGGCTTGAATTTAGGGCTTGGACTCAGTCTCTTAGCTTTTTTGGCCAAGGATGGCACTCTACCACTTGAGTCACAGCTCCACTTCTGCCTTTTTGTGTGTGTGTGGTTAATTGGAGATGAGTCTCTCCTATTTGAATGTCCCAGCTGGCTTCAAATCCCAATCTTCAGACCTCAGCCTGCTGACTAGCTAGGATCACAGATGTGTACCACTGTCCCAGTTTAGGTGGAAGAGTCTTCATTCCTTTTGCCTTTTTCCCACTTCTTCCCAAAGAAGACAGTCTTTTGCAAAGTGGATCTTACTATGGTCCCACACTCACTGTCTCCCACTCCTTGGTCATATGGGGTCTCTCCCCTCCCCCTGTCCTTTCTTTGTTAAATGTTCTGGGAAAACAGCTTCCCAATAAAGACTGAGTGGCCAGGACTGCTGGGTGCATTTTGGAAAGAGGAAAAGGGAAGCAGGAAGCTCTGTATCAGACAGCAGATTTGCAAGGAGAAGGCCCCCAAGGGCTATTTCCTGTGTGGCAAGCTACTGGGTAACCAACCTTAGCACCTCAGCTGGGCCGGGCAGTCAGGAAAGCACCACCAGGGCTCAGGAGGAAGCAGCAGGCTCCCTCCACATCCATCCTGTCTCCCAATGCGACAGCCAGTTTTAATTCCTCTTGATTCTTCCCAGGCATTGCTTCTAATTTAAGGTGCTTACATACAGCTAGTGGAATGCAGAGCCTCTGCACTGGAGAGGAAATCGCTTCCTCCGGAAGAACAAAGGCCTCATTAGGACCCATCAGTTATTCTGAGTACTTGTGCCCCACCATCTCTATTGATGATCTCAGATACAAATGAAGTGCTAATTAAGGACCGAATGCAAAAGATCTTCAGCTTAGTAACTCCCTCTGCAATTGAAATTTACTAAATTAAGACTGAGATTTTTGAAACTAGGTCTTAAAAAAAAAAAAACTTTCCCCTGGGATTACAATTACTCCTCCTCCCTTCTACCCACCCGTGGGTGTAATTCGTTTCAAATAGGATCTGTGGTACTGCCTGCTGGTGGGCTCCATCTCTGAAATTCTGGTCTTCTATTCCCACCAGGGAAGCAAAGAGGAGAGGGTCTTCATCTTCAAGTCAGGAGGGTTGATGCTGTGTTTTCCAAACTTGCGACAAAGCCTGTGGCGTGAATGGTGGAGAGAATCCTCCGCGTCTCCCTTCTATTCATTCAGATCAGGGAGATCTTTCAACTATTCAGGGACGAAGTGATGGTTGTCTTACTGAGGAAGGGGAGAAACTGAACTCAGACAGGTGGGGCTCATCAGAAGCGCCTCTGTGTTTGTCAGTGTTCAGGGAGACAGAGCTCAAAATGGATGGCCAGGGAACACCTCCACACCCAGTCTGCTGCCACCTGCCCTGAACTTACTTCTGATCTCCTGATCCCCAGAGGAGCTATGTGCCCTGAGCTCAGGACCGACAAGGAAGTCCAGTCTCCTCATCCTTATCCCCAGTTTAGCCGTTGTCCACGCTGACTGCTGTCCTAGGTACACGTGATCATCCAGAAAGAGTACAGCAACCTGCTTCCTTAAATGCAGATGACAAGATCTGATGCCTTTGACATCACATTCTGTTTCTGTCAGAGCTGTGTTTGAGCAGGAGAGCATCTACCCAAAGCCTTTCGCTCCCACGTCTCTCCTTCTCCCACAGCTCACACCTACCCTCCCAGCCCACAGCTTCCGGTTGCTGCAAGGCAAACACCGAAAGTCTGACTGGGAGTTAATTGATCTGCACATAGCAAAAGCCAAAGGCTGAGAGGAGGAGCAGTACTCTGGCAGGTTATATAGAGACCTGGGGAAAACACTTGTGTCACTCCTTTAAAACTGGGGAGCTGGTAGGGATCGTGTTGCTGACTTGAGCTGAGTTTAGCTCAGTACTTAGTACAGAGCAAATGGGAACGGCCCAAAGCAGCCAAAACTCTATTCAGCTGGAATTAGGGTCCTTAGCTTTCCTTGGCCTCCGGGATCTGGCTTTATCTGACTGTATTATTTGCTCCTCTCTACTTCACCTGCTCCCTCCTTCCCTGAGCCTTCCTCCAGTCCCTCCAACTGCAGAGCTTTTAGCTGCAGTGATTCCTCCCTCCCTCCTCAACCACAGGGCATTTGCACATACTCCTCCCATTTTCTGGAATGGCTATGGCTCCCCAGTCCACTATCTACCTCTTCCTCTAGTCAATGCTTCCTCCTTCTGACATCAGCATTATCTCCCCAGGGAGGTCTTCCTGAACCCTAAGTCTAGGACAAGTCCTTCATCCCAGATTCTCTCAGGCTGTCAAAACTTCTTCCTTCCATGGTGGTTGTCGCCGGCGGTAAGTGTGCATTCAGGAGTACTTGTTTCAGTTGGGAATCACTTCACAATAGCCTAGCTGAGGTCACACCCCATAGGTCACACCCCTGCTCTCTCATCGTGCCTTTTCAGGGCTGGGCACCGTTTGTGCGATGAGGTTCTGAGCCGTGTATAATGGGCAGGCAGGGACTGGCTGGCTCCCCCCCCTTGGGACTCCCAGGAGTCCTGAGTCATTGGCCAGTTGGATGGAGCTCTTTGGCCATCAGTACTCCTGACAAAGTGCAGAACTGCATGGACTTAATGCCAAGTCGCTTGCACAATGGCGGGCCCGGCTCTGCTGGTGGGAGCCGTGACCACCAGGGGCTCCTGCAGCCTTCTTTTCCGCTGTTTGGCTTGCGTTTTTATGAGGTGAATTATTTTTGTAATCAGAAAAGACCATAAAAGTAATTTCTGAAGTCTGCCAGAACTGGGTAAGACTCCAAGGCTGTATTAGTGCTGCCTCTAAAAATCGTAATTCAAACAAATATAAAATATTTAATGTATGTCTTTATTGAAAGTACTTAAAGGGGCAGTAGGACTTCAGTTGAAGCTTTCCTGGCATTCTGGAGTTAAGAGAGAAAATTATGGCTTGAATGTCCTCTTTGCCCTCAACACCACAATGTTGGTGGGATGGAGAAGCCAAGAGATCTAAGTGAACACGCAGAGAACAAGCGCCTTGCTGGACCGACTGACTGACAGCCCTCTTGGAGCTATGGCAGCAGAGACAGAATCCTTCTAGGTGCCAGAGGGTGCCAGCCCTCTCCCTCTACCCCATCCTTTCCTGACACTTCCTTCACCTCAGCTTTGCCCAACATGAAGAGAGGCTAAGGATAGGATGAGATTGTTTTGTAAAATATTGTTTTTTAAGATAAAATTTAATAGCTTTGTTGCTAGCCATGTTAAAGAATTCCCCTGGAGATAACTGCACACAGAGTTCACTTGTCTATCTAAGATGATCTCTTTCTTGGCTCTGCCATGATCCTATGCTATAGGCCATTTTATGCTGCTTGTATTAATCTACTTTCTGGAGAAGGAGAAGGAGGAGGAGGAGGAGGAAGCAGCAGCAGCTAGTTGGAAGAAAGGGGACCTTTAATTGACATCTCATTGGATTAGTAGTGAACCATATCAAAGTACAAAATGGCTAGGTTTTATTGCCAAGCCCAGTGCCCAGCTGATGACATAGCCGTTGTGTGGTCAGCAGCCCCAGCCTGACCTCTGGATTTCCAGTCATCTTTATCTCTGCCTGCTTTGAATTTTTATTTCTAATTGGAATAATAGTCAGTGCATTCTTGAATTAATTCTCTCTGGAAACTCCTCTTCTAACGATTGACCGGAAATTTCGTTCTATTACTGGGGCTGATCAGGCTGTTAATGACTGACACAGGACGATATCAGGCCCACAAGCTGATTTTCCTAATCAGCCTTCTTTGACAGTAGTTTTCCTAATTTGCATGTGTCATGTTGGTTAAAAGAACAACATTTCTGGATCAATGTCCAAGAGTGAGTGGTATTGATGGATTTTAGGGTAGTTCTATGTTTAGTTTTTTGAAGACTATCTAAACTGCCTTCCACTGTGGTTACACCAGTTTATCTGAGAGATTACAGGTCAGAATACAGTATTTAAAGACACTTGCACACTTATGTTCATTGCTACACTATTCACCAGAGCCAAGTTATGGGAACACACACACACACACACACTAGAATTTTGCTCCTCTGTCAGGAAAACTGATATTATGTAATTTGCCTGGAAATGAATGGATTTGGAAAAAATTACTCATAAGTGAAGTCAGGCTCAGAGAGATAAAAGACATGTTTTCTTTTATATTTGAAAGATATCTAAATTACAAATGTATGTAAACATATACAGGGTCATACGTATATTTACACAAACATTAGCTCAAGTACAGCATATGCAGGGGCGGGATCCAATGGTGTAATGCCTTAGAATAACTAACTTGCAATTGAACAAATGAATACCAGGTAGCTGGAACTTGTGTGGTCAGGGGACAGGAGAGGTTGGGGTGGTGTGTGGAGGGGGACAAACAAATAGAGGAAGGGTGGGGGATGCAGTCATAATAGTCAACACATATGTGTGGACATGGAGCAAGCAAATCGAGGGGGTGGGTGAGTTAAGAGGGAGGGAGGAGAATAATGAAAGGAGGGACATTGACCAAATTACATTGTACTCACAAATGAATATATTGAATTGAAGCCTCTTTGTACAACTACTTAAACATAATTTAAAAATAAAAAGCACTGGAAAGAAAGAAAGAAAGAAAGAAAGAAAGAAAGAAAGAAAGAAAGAAAGAAAGAAAGAAAGAAAGAAAGAAAGAGAAAGAAAGAAGGGTGCTTAGCTTTCTTCTTTTTTCTTTTAAAGCAACTAATTCCTCCATGGAGCCCTTGAATCCCTGCCCACGTGTCCAGCAACCCTTTAAGAGGTGGTCTTGGCCCTTCCTGACCTTTGAGGAGGTCACAGCCAAGGATTCCCTGGGATCAGTCAAGGACAGGGGGCACTTTTGGTAGAGTCTCCAGAAGGCTGTAATGCAGCCAGGGGTGAGGGCTGCTGCTTTAAGGGGACAGCAGTGCTACAAAACTGAACACTAATTGTTCTAGAAGCTCCAGCTCTGGATGAAGCCAGGAAAGCTAAAAGTAGTATTGAAGGCCGCCCCAAGAGACGCAGCCGTTGCAGTAAAATGCAGCGGATACATTTGTGGCTGCTTCATGCTTCACACCCCATTTTCTTCAAGCCTTTTCCCCCATACTTGAACCAAGGAACCTCAGGAAAGCCCCCTCCGAGTCAACAATCTTTTGCTCTCATAACAGAGAAAAGCCCTCTCCTCTCTGTGGGGACATCAAATCAGAAATTTGATTTATAAGTGTGAGACGTTGGCCTGTGTGTTCTCATTGCTCATGCATTTTCATTTCCCTGTCTTCAAGCCTGAGTCATTTTTGCTCCTTTGGGTTTTATCTGAGCCATGGTGAATCTAGCTGCTTTGTCTGGTGGATGTAATCTCAAGCTGCTCCTTACCTCCCCCCAAACAAAGACGTCATGATGGAATCTGCCTGCTGGGACATCTAGTTGAGCCCTGATCAGGCTGGGGCCCTGGAGAACATCTTTAAGCTTGATAATGTCCTCTCATAAAACTTTAAGAAACCACAATGACTGTTTGGGACTCCAAGCCAAATAGTAATATAATTTAAGTAGGTCTGTGAACCTTCTAAGGTATGCACATGCATTTCTTCTCCCGGAGAAAACCTTCTAAATTGTAGCCCTTTTCAGATTTTTAAATGGGTACAGGTGAAGTTTAAGAATTAGCAACTTCTCTACAGGCTTATAATCTTAGCTACTCAGGAGGCTGAGATCTGAGGATCATGGTTCAGTCAACCTGAGCAAGAAAGTGTGTGAAACTCTTACCTCCAAGTAACCACCAAAAAGCCAGAAATGGAACTGTAACTTGAGTGGTAGAGTACTAATCTTGAGCACAGAAGCTCAGGGAAAGCACATGGACTCTCTGAGTTCAAGACCCAGGACTGGCAAACAAAACAAACAAACAAAAAGAATTAGCAACTTCTCACTTCTTGCCTAAGAGCTCAGATATAGACATTTTGACTTAAGGGGCTAATGTTGAACCTCTGGTCTCTACCCTCACTTTCTTCCCTTCTCATAATACCTTTCACCTGAGAGGGGTTTTAGACCATTACAGATATGGGTTTCTAGCCACCAAAGATGGAATCTACAGCCAGAGACTACCCAGAAGGGGTAAAGGGTAAAGGAAATGAAGTGGTATGCCTACTGGGGTCCAGCAGTTCTTCAGAACAAAAGAAAGAGAGGAAGGTGGGGAAGGCTGAGAGAGAGAAGGAAGGAAAAAGGAAGGAAAGAGAAAGGAAGAAAAGAAAGAAAGAAGGAATTGTTCAAATTATGATATTCTTGTTTGCCTGGAATCAAAACTGCTAAAAAGAGAAAATAACAGAAATGTTTTGAAAATATTCTAATTTATGGTTTCAAGGATGAGTATTGTAACTAAATTAATAAAAAGATGTGTGTAAGTAACAAAGACAAAACCTTCTAGGCTGTTTTTGTTTGTTTGTTTTTGTTTTTGTTTTTGTCTGTCATGGAGCTAGAACTCAGGGCCTGGGTGCTCTTCCTGTGCTTTTCTGCTCAAGGCTAGTACTCTACCACGTTGAGCCACAGCTCCATTTCCAGTTTTCTGATAGTTTATTGGAGATAAGAGTCTCACAGGCCAGGCGCTGGTGGCTCACTCCTGTAATCCTAGCTACTCAGGAGGCTGAGATCGGAGGATCGCGGTTCAAAGCCAGCCCGGGCAGGAGAGACCGTGAGACTCGTATCTCCAATAAACCACTAGAAAACCAGAAGTGGTGCTGTAGCTCAAGTGGTAGAGCGCTCACCTTGAGCTGAAGAGCTGAGGGACAGCGCCCAGGCCCAGAGTTCAAGCCCCACAACCACCAAAACAAAAACAAAAACAAAAAACGGGGGGCTCACAGACTGTCCTGTCCGGGCTGGCTTTGAACTGTGATCCTCAGATCTCAGCCTCTTTAACAGCTAGGATTACAGGTGTGAGCCACCAGCGCCCGGCTTTTGGCTGCATCTTAACAGCCATTTATTCACAACTGTTCCTTTTCTAGTTCCCAACCTTCCATCAAGGCCTTATTCTAATGAGAGAGGTGAAAGGACATCAGGAGGGTCAGTGTAAAGAGGCCTGTCACCTTTTTGTTATCCTAGGTTCAGCTCCTGAAGTTCCATCACTTGATCAAGCGAGAGCTCAGAAAATAGTTGGTCATTGATCCCAAGTGTTAAGTGTTCCTATTAGCAGCAGCAACGGCAAGTACCTTTCTGCAGGTGTTGCATGTTCTGCTTTGGGAGTCATTTGGGATATAGAGTCCTGGCCCATTTCAAATCCGGAATGTTCAAGTTTCTGCGTCCTGCCTTCTAACTCCCAAGCTCACCAGTCCATCTCAGCCCTTTGACCAATTTCAAATTTTCTCACTCATCCGAATGAGAGGGTGTAAACTCTTAGCTATGAGACCCTTAATAAAGTCCACACTTTCAAGATACAATGGTGCCTTGTGCACATCCCTTTTCCAAAATAAATACATAAATAAATACATGAATAGGGGGATAGTGAAGAAGGGTCAGATCAAAGCAAGCCAGAAACATTCAATCCTACAGCTTCACCTCTACACCCAGCATGCTTGGTGTTGTGCGGTGAGCTCCAATAGGCTTGGAGAGCCACGCCCCTCTGCCCTTGCCATTTGCAGCTCCCACGTCTTTCGGGGCTGACTCCACTTGTTGCCTGCAGCTTTGCCTGGCAGATGTTCCCAACATCAAAATCTTGGGGTCTGCACTGCAGCTCCAGCTTCACCTTCCCAGTGTCATGCATGTCTTTGGGGCTCCCACAGGGACACATACACATTACCTGTCACCCGTAGCTTCCAAGGCTTTCCTTTGAAATCTGGGTGGAATCTTCCATGACCTCATAGCTCTTGCATCCAGCACACCGGCCAAACCAGCTTCACGTGGACAATGCCGAGGTCTGTGGGCAGCTGGATCCAAGAGGATCCTCTTGGATCATGACTTCAGTGGCCTCTGAAAAAGCCAAACATGGGAAAGTACTTTCCTGGGGAGGCTTTGTGCAAGGGTGGTCTCTCTCGGGGGAAGATCTCTCAAGTAAGTCTATGAATTTTCTACCCTAGAGCCTCCAGTGAGTCAATTCCTGACAGATCATCAGCCCTCCTTTTTATGCTTCCGCCCCAATTTTACCAAACATGGAACTCATTTGCTTTGTTACCCATTGCCTACCACAGTAACACCACGCACTTTTACCAAGTCTTCCATTTAATAAGAAGACTCTATTTTATTAAATTGCACATGTAAGACAGTTGTATTAAACACAACCACCTTAATAAAACTCATTTGCAAACATTGTTGAGTATCTGATTGAAGATTATATGCAGTATATTCCCATGTACTTTCTTAGGTTAATAAATTCCTGGAGAATGGCTTATGGCAGCTTTTCACTTTTATCACAAATTCCCCTGTCAAGTAAGCGATATATCTAGTGATTGCAAAAGAAAAGAATTTTTTTTATTTTAAGGTAATGAATATCTCTTATCTTAGAATTATGAATGCGAGGTTTATCTGATATTGACTTTGCCTGATCAAAAATACTTGGAGATTATGACATTACTTTTAAAGTAGGTAAATTCAGGATTGCTATCCTGATTTACATATATATGTATCTGTATTTTATATTTATATAGGTTACATTTCAGTTCGGTGTTTCGGTGTCTATTGAGCCCATATTACACCATTGTTAAAAAGACAGAAAGAAGTCTTAATCTTCTGCTCCATTCACAGTTACTTCAAATGGCGTACAGGAAGAGGGAACCTAAGGACCGTATCCAAAGATTTACAGAGTGATGTGAGGGTTTAACCTTGTCCTAAACAGGCTCCTAGGTGAGAGACAGGTCCATTGTACAGACAGGTCTCCCTCAAGAGCTTCTGTCTGCAGGAATCCGAAGGCAGAGAGCCTTCCAGCCAGGCTCCGTGATGCTGGCAAAATGTGGTTTCCCAGATAAAACAGGATTTCAAGAAGTGACATTTACAAAAATGTAGGTCTAGGCAGTTTGGAGCGAGAATTCGCACGTTCACACTGTGGAACTCACTCCTGGCACAGGCTGAATTGAGAACATTAGAGCAGGAGACGCTGCCACTTGCCCTGCATTCACAGCTCCTGTCTGTGGAGAAACAGACGAGGCCATGCACCTTTTGCTCTGCTCCCAAGGACCATGTTCGTTCGCCTGCTATTGTAAAGTTTTGCACCGATTTACCCAGAAGGCGTGACCAAATGTTCTTTGCTTCAGTAAAACGCCTGTGTGAGTGAGAAATATAGTGATTATAGGGAGATTAGTTTCCTTTTCCAGAGTTTTTGGAATGGACTCCAGGTTCCTGCCTTCTCAGGAGAAACGGCTACAACATTTAAAGAAGATAATTAAAATGTGTATGTTTTACATATGAGTCATGGCAAACCTCAGGATTAGAGTCTTAGAAAGAGGGAGATGTATCTGAGCAGGGATAGTAGCTAAAAACCCAGAGCAATCTTTTCTGTTTGTTTGTTTTGTATGTATATGGGGGTAAGGGGTGGGGGTGGGGAGGAGTAATGCTGGGGTTGAACTCAGGGCCTAGGTACTGTCCCTTGAACTTTTGTGCTCAAGTCAAGTACTCTACCACTTTGAGACACAGCTCCATTTCTGGCTCTTTGGTAGTTAATTGAAGATAAGAGTCTAATGGGCTTTCCTTCCCCAGGTCTGGCCTTGATCCTCAGAACTCAGCCTCCTGAGTAGTTAGGATTATAGGTGTGAGCCATCAATGCTGGACTGTTTTTTGTGTTTTTAAATCCTGTTTTCCCAGGACCTTGGGACTCTTTGTCTCTGATCATGTAGAGATCTCCCATGCCTCTGTCTCCCCACAGGGCCAGGCAGGGCCTCAGATGTACCCAGCAGTCTCCTTGATGGGGAAGACAGTTCTGAGAAGTCCTGGGTAGGATCAAGAGTTATCTGGAAGGGATCATTATCCCACATTGCTGATTTCCAAACTATCAAGATCAACAAGGACTGGGATGAAGGAGGGAAGTTTGGAAGGCAGGAGTTGATTCAAGAATGGAAAAGGAATCAAGAAGTGGATGCCAAGAAACACAAATTCGTTAAGCCATTATAGCAAGCAGTATGCAGGTTCCTCGGAAACCTAAAAATAGAACTATTCTGTGAGCCTGCTATTCGACTCTCAGAGTATACATCTGAAGGAATATAAGTCAGCATACAATAGATACTTGCACACTCATGTTCATTGTGGCACAGTTCACAATAGCCAACTTATGGAATCAGCCTAGGTGCCCATAAATTGATGAGTGGACAAAAAAGTGGTAAATATCTACAATGGAGTATCATTCAGCCATAAAGAAGACTGAAATTATATATTTGTAGGCAAGTGAATGGAACTGGAGAGTATTATACAAAGCAAACAAGATAAAAAGAAGAGAAAGGAAAAAGAGGCCAATACTCAAAAAGATAAATATTGTATGTTTTCTCTCTCATGATGTGGAAGCAGGAAAAGAGGCAAAATGATGGGGAGTGGTGAATAGAATAAAAGTACAATAAGGAAATTTCATAATGAAATTCATTATTTTGAATAACAACAACAAAGAAACAAACCAAGTGGATCCCAAGTATGAAACAGATCAGTGCCAGGTCTGACAGAGGCCTTGGAAAACCAAGGGAGCCTGGGAGCCTAAATTTGGGGACTAGGAAGTGAACCAGAAGCAAAGTAATCTCTGGCTGTATCTTCAGAAGTCCTCCTAACCTGTGACACTGGTACACAGATTCTCTTTTATAAAAAACAACAACAGTTTTTCATAAGCTGCTATACAACACTGTATAACAGTGCTGTCTTTGTCCATTATGGGGCACAAACCCAGCCATGCTACAGGATAACACTCGTGTCTCATCTAGGAAGCTCTGGTGATCGTGACTCCACCGTTGCTCCTGTCTTTGGGCTGTTCCAGGAGCAGAGAAGATACATGTATTCCAGGGCAGGAGCAGCCTCCTTGCAGCCAGGAGCCCTTACCTGCTTCCATGAATTATTCACCACAGCCCCCCCCCCCACAGCTAAGGTATGCCATTTCCCCTGCAGGCCCTACTCTAACCCTCCAAGGGGATGGGAGATGAGAGGAAAAAGCTCAGTGAGGCAGAACCGTCCTTAAACCAGACATTAAGCCTAGGGATAATCGAGAACCAGTGGGCTCCCCTGGATGTTTGCTCAGCATCCTCCCAACATGCTCTGCTCTGCATCCTCCGCGGCCCTGGTCATGGACCATTTACCAGCTCCTTTACTGGTTGCATTATCTCACAGTGGGTGGAAGCTTCCATTTGGCCCCAAGCCCTCCAGTGCTACAAACAAGCCTATTTCCTACCATGCTGGGCTTTTAGGCTCCAGTCAGTAGTTTAATATACCTGAACCCCAGAGGACATTCTTAAAATAGGGGAGCTTCAGACAGCAGCTCTGACACATGGACCTATCTATCTCTTGCCCAAATGAAAAATGTCCAAGTCTATTTTTTTTCCCTTTTCTGGGAAGCTGAGCTAAACAAGTCATGGTGTGCTATAAATGTCTTTCAAGATTTGACTTGTAGCTTCTAATAATAATTAAGACAACAGTACTTTGGGCTGTGCTTTCCTTTCAAAGTTGCTAGCACGCTCAGCTGCCTGAGGGTGATTGTCCCCCGTTACTTCATTTCTATCTTGTAGTAGATTCTAAGGACACTTTCTTTCCTTCTCCAAGACTGGAGCACCAGGGCCTCCATCACCTAGCTCCTGGCCTGCAGGTCTGGAGGTCTGATCTGAGGGAGGAGCACCAACCATTCACGTCTGTAGGGCCTTACTACCTGGACTTGACCCATGAGCTTTTTCAGATGACCGTACTGGCTGATGCCAAAAGCCCGTCCAGACTCCCAGCTGCCAGAGAACAAGCTTGGCTTCCTGGCACAGGCTCCTCACTGCAAGTGTTCCATACCCAAGCTTGCCCTCAGTGGACTCTGCTCTGCCTACACTGTTCCAGCTCCAGGGCAGGGACAAGCTGAGACTTGTTCACTGGCCTGCTATGCTGTCAGATCACATAAGCTTGATTTGGGTCTTCTGGGTTCCTTTGAACATGCGCTGTGGGCTCTTCCTGGCCTTGGAACCCACTCCTCTCCCAGCAAACCTTGTGACCTTATCAATCCTTTTGAACTAGAAACGAGTCTGTGGTCACTGAAGTCAAAAAGATAGTTTGCATCCTGAAAGAAAGTATGTGCCAGCCTTGGATGAAAAAGCCAACTGAGAACACCACACCCTAAGTTCAAGCCCTTCATATTGCACACAAAACAAAAACAAAAATAAACCCAGCTCCCTGATATGACAAGCCCAGTCCCGTGGAAAATAAACACTCTGAACTAGATTGGTTTGTTTTTTATTTGGTTTTTGTGTGCTGGTACTGGAGCTTGAATTCCAGGTCTCACTCTCTTGAGCTGGTGTCTCTAGTTTCAGCTTTTTGCTGGTTAAATGGAAATAGAAGTCTCAGATTTGTCAGTCCATGCTGGCCCCCAGTGTTAGTCCTCTACTGTCAGTCTCCTAGATAGCTAGCAGTGTGAGCCACCAGCGCCCAGCGTTGAACTGGGTTATAGGCTGAGGCAGTTCCTTGCTCCTGGCAGGACAGCTGTGGGAATTGGGAGGAAGGCAGCAGGGTGGATCATCCTCTCCTGCTTTCCTCCCTTAACCCGATAACTTCCTCTTGGAGTTAGAGGAGGGAAAAGAGAAGCACAGGAAGGTTTCCAAGTGGCCCCTCCAGGACGTAGGTAGGATTCCACTTCTGTCTTCTTCCAAGACTCCGTTCTCTTCTTCCTCACCAACTTCTGTCACCTATGGGGTTCAAACAAGAGTCCATGCATCCAATTCTAGTGCTTTTCTATATTTCCTGGGTTCCCAGAAATCCAGCAACACCTCTGCTTCTTTTAGTTTGTCCACAGGTGACTCAGCAGGGCAGATGTATGTTCGCCATACAACATACTCAGCCTGCTGCCCGCATGCTTTGCCCTCAGCCACTCACCCACTGTGCCATTGGGGCCACTAGCCAACCTTTTAGATCTTCCAGCTAAAAGAAGTGAACATTGAGTTCTCTACTGGGCTGGGGAGATGCACCCTTTATTCTCCCCCTTGTGTGTGTTAGTGGCTCTCACCATTCTCTCCAATGAGTGTTTCTCCAAAACACTTCACTCTAAACCTCAGAGCCTTGATGATTAAACTACGGATTTTCTCTACTTTTATGAACTCACAGTGTTAAATCTCTGAGGGAAAGCAGAATTGGGATGTTGTAATTTGCTGTGAAAATCAGTATGGCTCACCCTCATTAGCCTCCACTGAGATTTACTTAGGCTTTTCAGCAAGAGCAAGAGAGCCATGGTGTTTGAGCTCACACTGTAACACAGCTTCTAATGTCTGGTACCCACAGGTTTATTCCAGCTGGTCCCAACCCACCTCCCTAATAAGACAGCCATGGCATGTCTTGGAACATTTATCTCTTCTATTAGTATCATCCAGGTGTTTAAAGAATAATTTAGAGAACCATCCATCTATTTTGAGACTTGATAGTCAAAGACAGTGCCCCAATGTATTACCTAATGTTCTGTCTGTATAAAGGTAACCCTTTAACACCTACTGACATTTTGTACCAGAAAATATTCCTATTCATAGTCAAATTTGCATACTTCCTTTTATTTGGCAAGGAGAACTACATAATGACGCAGTTCTCATTGTGCTTTGCCTACCAGGAAGTTCAGCACTAAACTTCGTGTTTAATTGCAGTAACTAAATTATCCCAGAAGGCAGGTATGATTCTTTCATTTCTTTCCACTCTCCCTCCGTTTTACTGTGCTGGTCCTGGGGCTTGAACACAAGGACTGTGCACTGTTCCTTAGCTTTTTCCACTCAAGGCTTGAACCACAGCTTTATTTCTGGCTTTTTTTTTTTTTTTTGCTAGTTAATTGGAGATAAGAGTCTCACAGACTCTCTTGCCTACACTGGCTTTAAACCTCCCTCTTCATATCTCAGCCTTCTGATTAGTTAGAATTATAGATGTGAGCCACCAGCACCAAGGCCTCATTTCATTTTCATTTTTTATTTAAAAGTTATGTCTGCAGATATAGTCTGACATTGTAAGCTCTTTTAAATTATTATAGGACATTCATCTTAAATAAATGGAAATAAAATCCACATTTGTCTATCCCTTCCAAAATAATTACTGATCACCTTCTACATGCCAGGGAGTTCTCTGAGTACTTAGAAAAACTGTGGTGAGTGAACAGGTCACCCCTCACCTGGCAGAGATCATCAGGCACCAGGTTGGCATGCAGGAGACTAAACCTTCAGAGGACCCAAGAGAACCTTAGAAGGAAAGCCCTAGCACTGCACAGTCGTGGATGACAAGACAAGCAAGTGTTCCCAGAGGACCGGCAAATGTCTGGCTGCACAGAGATCTTAAATAAGACAAGAACTGAGGCAGGCCCACTTAGCAGCTCGAAGGTCATTAGTTACTCTTCCAGGAACAGTCTCACTGGAGATAGGAAGTGGGGATAGCAAGCATGGACAACTCTTTCACAAAACTTGATTGTGAGAAAAGCATCTTTTCTGTCAAAGTAGGTTGGTTCCTTTATGTCAATCTTGTGAGAATTGTTTTTCTGAAAAGTTATCAAAGCCATTTCAATGTTAGATTTAAAGCTGTTAGCTTACAAAAGGAGCCAAATAGTATCCAGGCAGACATCAGGGCTATGTCAGGCTTTTCTACTGACATTCCTAATGATGGAAATAACTTCCTCTAAAATCACAGTAAGTCAAAATGTAATTGCATGATGTTCTGACTATTCTGCCTCTCTTGTGCCCTTGTACACCACCTAAACTTAATTCAACCAACTCTGCTATGATTTGGATGTAATCTGAGTGACTAACATCTTGTGACTAACATCTTGGTCCCTAGGGTGGTGCTATTGGGAAGTGGTAGAACCTTTGGGAAGTGAAGACTTATGGGAGATCGTTAGGTCACTGGAATTTACATAAGGCTCCTTGAGTATTCTTGAGAAGATTGTTTTAAGGACCAAGCTTGCCCTTCCAGCCTTCTCTGTGCTCCTGTTCAGCAAGTGACTGCTCCTAGCTACACTCCTGCCATGATGAATGGCCACTCACACATCATCTGTCCTCACTGAGGCCAAGTCAATCCCATCTGACCTTGAACTTCGAACTCATAAAACTGTGACTGCAAATCAAATAAACCTTTTCTTTTCATAAGTTAGCTGCTTCGTGTATTTCACTATAGACATGCTAAGCTCCTATTTAATTGTGCAATGACTTGCAGTTCTTTCTTTGTCTTGGCTGTTTGAGACTTCATATTTGGGTTTTATTTCAAGACATGGCAAGCTTTTTGAGTTTGACCCTGGGCATATAAACTTAGCTACTTTCTTTGGGATTCCTTTAAAAATTTTTGCTTCTATATGACATGTTTGAAAGCTGCTTCACATATGTTTTAAGAAAGAGGTAGAAAATAAAATCAATAAACAATAATACATTTCTGCATTTTCCAGGTTCATTCTGCTTTTAGGTGACTCATTTGTGGTATAGGAGAAATTGTGGTTTTCAAAGAGAAAGTCCTTGCTATTGCATATAAGATTTCAATTTCTGTGTTGTGTGTGTGTGTGTGTGTATGTGTGTATTTGTGTGTGAATATGTGTGTGTGCGCGTGCGTGCATTGGTGTAGCAAGATGTATTATAGCACAAGGATTCAGCATGTGAGCTCTGAAGGCTAGGTTCAAATCTCAAATGTGCCACTTCCCAGCAGGGTAACCTCAAGCCACTCCTCTAATTCTGTGTACCTCAGCTTTCATAATGACTGCAGAGTATGGTGATGAGGAGAAAATGCAAACACAGTCATGCCTCAGTAAACAATGGGGACACGTGCTGAGAAATGCATTGTTAAGCAAATTAACTAACATTGTTAGACACTTTACAAGCATCCTGGCCTGTACTTCCCAAGCCTATGTAGAACAGGTCAGTTACTCCATAGAGCCTCTCATGCAATCAAGGGGCACAGGCCATAGAGATGTGGTAAGGCTGCTGCCAGTGGAAGACGGCATACTGTTTTACCGTAAACTGCTAAAGTAGAAGTTCCTTCTAAAATAATGAAAGAAAAATAGTAGTAAATACATAAGCCAGGGGCTTGGCATTATCAAACACTCTGTGCTGTATGTAGTTGTGTGTGTTGTGCTTCTAGATGACTAGACATGCAGCAGATGTGTGTATATCAGTCCTCTCCTTAATCTATCTCTTGAACTGAAAGTTCTAGTTTTTTAGACTTTTAGTATCTTCTTATTAACCAGTTGGTTGCTTTTATTATTATTCTTTAATTCTATTCATCATTAAAAGAGAAATTATACAGAAATACATAAAGAAAGAAAAATTATGGTAGAAGGCAATCTTCTGTCCCCCTTCTGAAAAGTCCAATTCTGCTCTTTTTCCTGAATATTTGGAATTGACTCTTATTTCGCTAAATAACATATTCGTCTTGTTGTTTGCCTGTTTATTGGTTGGCTTTGGTGGTCAACATATCACTATTCCACTATGAAAAAGCAAGGGGTCAGCTCTTTCTCATTCCCCCGTTCTCCCAGTCCTCCAGCTGTCCCTGAATTGCACATTCTTCCAACACTTTCATGGTGATTTGATTAAATACCAGCAGTATTGAATGTTTAGAGTTAGGTGAGGTCAACATCATAGATTACTGGGCTTGAGTAGTGTTCTGAGAATTTGTTTTCTTTCCTGTGGCAGTTCTCATTTTCCATGAACTCAATAATTTCCCCCTAATTGCCTAGTTTTCTCTGAATTCTCTATATTGTGAATTGGACCTTCAGTTGATTGAATCTATGGAGGCAGAACCCATAGATAAAGAAATCTGATGCTAGTCTCTTTGTTCATCAAGGTTGAGACAAGTATTTAACATTAATGTCAAAATTTTCACAGGTAATGTAAATTTCTTGGATGTGTTAACACTGTGGTGATTTTCAAGATATATTTAATGATACTAGGAATAGTTAAGATGCATTGCACTCATAAACTGATATGTTGAACTGAAACGCCTTTTCACAACTAAAGATAATAAATAAATAAATAAATGCCAGGAATAAACCTATGATGGGATGGCAGCTAAGTTTGCATTTAATTTTATTAGTCATTTTTTTATGGATGGAAAATTCAGAAACATCTATGGTGAGAGCCCATAACAGATCTTCTCTGGGCTATAGACCATAGCTTTTTACTCTTTTCTCTCTTTTTCCTATTTGGAGTAAACAAAATACCTATTAACCCCAAAAGCTATAAAACAAAGGCTTAACCTTGCTTAACCTTGCTTAACCCCTGTTAGAAAAATTGCATACTTGTTAAGAAATAATTTGCAGCGCTGTGATCCCAACCAGCAACTACAATGTCTGTTTTCAGCAAGTTCCTGACCTGTAAGAAAACAGATTGAAACACGTTGGTGAGAAAGTCAGATGATTTACACATAGGCTGCAGAGTTGTATTTTATCTTTAAGTAGTTCTACAAAGAGGTTTCCATACACCATATCAGTTTATGGGCACAATGCATCCTGACCACTGTCACCCCTTTCTTTCATTCTCTCTCATCTCCCCAACCACTGTCCTATCTTGAAGAGGGCCAGAAAGAAATAAGTTGATACAGAGAATCAGAAGATAGAATTCTATTTCTCAATGAGCATAAGCTAATTTCTGCTCTGTGGGTTTAGATATTTATTTGATGGCAGAGTCAACAAAGTCTGAGGCTGTTGATGACTTAAAATCAAAATGTGGCAAAAGGATAATTTGTGGAGGAGATGGGGAAAACAAGTCGTTTAAGGATACAGGTGGAAATGGAATTCTATGCCTCCATCAGAAAGAATGACATTGCCCCATTTGTTAGGAAATGGAAAAACTTGGAAAAAATTATATTAAGTGAAGTAAGCCAGGCCCAAAGAAACATAGGTCCCATGGTTTCCCTTATTTGCAATATCTAGTATATGTAGGAGTCAAGCGGAAAAGGTCTGATAAAGTGATGTCAGGAAAATGAACCCTTAGATATGTACTTTAATGTTTTTTTTCTTTCATGCATGTGTTTCTAACGCATTTATAAGATTATCTCTTTGTTGCTTTGTATGTCCCTCCCCCACAGTATAACCCTTGCTTTCACTATATTTGATGTCAGTATAACTTGTGGAGGAGATGGGGAAAAACCAGTTGTTTAAGGATACAGGTGGACCTGTTGCAACAATGAGAAGTACAAGTTGTCATGTCCAAAACGAGCTTTACAACGTTGGTGGGGGGGGGGGAAGGAGAAGGATTGGGATGGGGGGAGGGGGGAGGCTGGGAAGGGATGTGAAGGGTAAACCAAAGGAGGAGGCTGCAATGCTTGGGAAGAAATGTACGCATTATCCTGCCCATGTAATTGTAACCCCTCTGTACAGTATGTTCACAAATAAAATAAAATTAAATTAAAAAAAAAAAAAGGATACAGGTGGACCCGTTGCAACTATGAGAAGTACAAGTTGTCATGTCGAAAATGAACTTTACAACTTTGGTGCGGGGGTGGGTGGGAGGTGGGGGGGATTGGGTGGGGGGTGGCGGGGGGAGGTTGGGAAGAGATGTGAAGGGAAAAAAAGGAGGAGGCTGCAATGCTTGATAAGAAATGTACTCATTATCTTGCCCATGTAATTGTAACCCCTCTGTACAGTATGTTCACAAAAAAAAATTAAAATTAAAAATTAAAAAAGTGAAAAAAATGTGGCAAAAGGGATCCTAAACTCTTGTGGCAAGATGATATATTCTGGTTAAAAATAATAGTGATTATGGAGCAGAAAGGCAAAGTGATAGACTTTTACAAGGAGACTGGTTGGTATTTAGGAGACCAGAGGCTGAAGCAGTCTTCTGTACCTCCTGCTTCCAGGAAAAGGTCCTTGAGCCTGGGAAGAGAATAGTGGTTTGAAGTTTTCATGGACCCTCAAGTAATATTGTCCTTGCTTCTTTGAGGGTATTTAAAAGTAGCTTAGTAATAGCCAAGGGTAGAGAGAGGAGCCCTAAGAACTGGGGCTTCCAGACTCTGCAAATACTGTGAATCTCAGCACAGATGGAGGCTGCAGAGAGGCCCTTCTGAGTGCTTGGGCATCTCATCAGCAGATGACAAGTGTGAGCTGGAGGCCAGACAGTCTCTTCTGTGAGGTCTCTAACCCGAAGGGAATAGTCTACCCCCTCATCCTCCAATGAATAACTTGTTGAAAAAGTAGAGGCTTGGGGCAAGCAGTTTCTGTGGTTTGAATATCTTCACTAAAACTCAGGTTGAAATTTAAACCCTATGATGATGTATTAGGAAGTGAAACCAAGTGAGAATTTTAAGAGGTAATTGGGAGCCACATATCCTAGCTATTTGAGCAGATGACATCAAGAGAACAGTTGATCAAGGCAGCCCAAGGTTCTGGGTGGGGAATTCATGATACCAACATCGCAACTAATAAAAAATTAAGCATATTGTCATCCAGCTATAAAGGAAAGGTAAATAGGAAGATGGAGGTCTACACCAGCCTGGGCAAAAAGTGAGACCCTATTTGAAAAAACAATGAAAATATAAAGGAGGGCTGGAGGCATAGCTCCAGTGGTAAGGCATCTTCCCAGAAAATTCAAGGAAGGAAGGAAGGAAGGAAGGAAAGGAGGGAGGGAGGGAGGGAGGGAGGGAGGGAGGGAGAGAGAGAGAGAGAGAGAGAGAGAGAGAGAGAGAGAGAGAGAGAGAGAGAGAGAGAGAGAGAGAGAGAGAGAAAGAGAGAAAGAAAGAAAGAAAGAAAGAAAGAAAGAAAGAAAGAAAGAAAGAAAGAAAGAAAGAAATCAGGATTTTGTATCCAAATATGTATGGTGTTTACAAACACTTCCCTGCTACAGTAGCCACTTCCTTCCTTAGCACTTACATGCCAGGTATGAAGCTATGAATTCACATGCTTATTATGAAAACCATTGCATGTTACTACTGTTTCTTTAAACAGAGCTTTGTCAGGAAGCTCACATCCTAGAGGGCAAAAGTGTATTAAACTGTTGGAAACAAGACTAGATTTATACTGGAAATGCAAATAAAGTTATCTTGTGGCTTTTTTTTTTTTGCAGTACTGGGGTTTAAATTCAAGAGTGCACTACTACTTAAGCCATGCCCCAGGCCTATTGCCCTCATTATTTTTCAGGGTCTTGTACTTTTGCCTAATCCAGGCATAGACCACAATCTTCCTACCTCCACCTGTGAAGTAACAGAGATTACAGATGTAAACCACCACACACAGCTTGTTCTATGAAATAGGGTCATGCTGACTTTTCTTGCCCAAGTCCCAAACCTCAGTCCATCTATCTCTGCCTCCCAAGTAGCTGGGTTTACTGGTATGAGCCACTACACTCCTCATTGCTACTTTTCATTAACTATGTAAAACGTTCAAGCTTTCCATTAAGATAAAATGTCAAAGAAACAACTTTCCTAGGAAAAGTCAAATAAGAGTTAGCAGTGTCCTTGGGTTTTAGAAGACTGATCAGCTTAAAAGAAGCAAATTGTCAGAACCATGGACAGAGGCTCAATCATTCAAGGTCAACCCCTCCCCCCACCCCCCAACAAGTCCCTGGCCATGCTACCTCTAGGATGAAACCCATTTTACAAAAGGAAGAAACAAGGCTCAGAAGGATGGAGCAGATGCCTAGGGTCAACCCGTTGATAATAAAAGAGGTAGGAATTAAACTCCAAATCATGTCATTTCAAAGCCTATGAAATTTTATCATGAAGTCAGTCCTCCCCACCCCCATCTAGCTTAAGATCAGATCATTTTCCTTATAATTACTTACTCTCAGTCACATTCTTGGTCAAGACAGTGAACGATATTTGGCCCCTGCAGTGGCATCTAGATTGGAAGCTGGAGAAGCAAGCACAGAAGATGCACTGAGACTAGCCCTGATTCTCTGCCCTCACTCCCCCTCAAGTCTAAGGCTCTGGAAAGGAGGTGGTGTGGCAGGCACAGACAACCACAATGTCTTTATCTAACTGCTTCCAAATACTATTTTAGGGCCTCATCCATCCCCTCCTTTCCCTCTCCTTCCTTCCCTGCTGAGCCAGCCAGACATCTCCTCCACCCACCTGCCATGTGCTGGCCATGTGCAATTTAGCTGCCTGTCCCTAGCACCTCAATGAGGTGGCAGCAGTTTTGTCCTATCAGCCACCAGCTTCAGAAACCCCACTGCTCATCAGTTCCCCTGCTTCCTGAGCCAGAAATAGTCCATGTACCATAAAGAGCAAAACAGAGGAACATGTGGGTAAGTTTCTTTTAAGCTACTAAATTGATTTCTTATTGTTATTATTAAACTATATTTCTGTGTGTACCAATTCTCTCTCATGTCAGTAGATATCATCCAGAGCCAGGAAAAGGCAGGCTTAGGTGAGGTCAGGGCAGAGACCTGGGCAGGCAGCAAGCTAGCCGCCTGCTCATCTGCCTTCCCAGCCTCCTTCTTGTTCAAGGAATCTAGGTAGAATTTTTTTCTCTTCCTGACAGCTTTGGCTTGGGCCACTCAGAATGGAATGGGCTAGAGGTGGATTTAGAGGCATGGAAGTGGGGGAGGGAAGTGGGTGACCCACCAGAGTGAGCCCTTCAGAGGGACAAATTCCAACCCCTTGTCTTTTATTTATTTTTTAAAATTTATTTATTTTTTATTGTGAACATACTGTACAGAGGGGTTACAATTACATGGGCAAGATAATGAGTACATTTCTTTTTTTTTTTTTTTTTTTGGGTCCAGTCGTGGGGCCTGAACTCTGGGCCTGGGCACTGTCCCTCAGCAATTCAGCTCAAGGCTAGTGCTCTACCACTTGAGCCACAGTGCCACTTCTGGCTTTTTTTCTTTTTGCTTATGTGATGCTGAGGAATCGAACCCAGGGCCTCAGGCATGCAAGGCAAGCACTCTACCACTGAGCCACCTTCCCAGCCCTAATGAGTACATTTCTTATCAATCATTGTAGCCTCCTCCTTTGTTTCCCCTTCCCATCCCTTCCCTTCCTCCCCCGCCCCCCCCCACCTAATTCTCCCCCCCCCAGTTGTAAAGTTCGTTTTCGACATGACAACTTGTACTTCTCATTGTTGCAACAGGTCCACCTGTATCCTTATTTAAACGACTTATTTTTCCCCTTCCCCTCCACAAATTATACTGACATCAAATACAGTGAAAGCAGGGCCAACCCCCTGTCTTTTAATTGGATGCTAAGGGCAAGTTCGCTCCATGCCCTCATCATCACTTTGTCAATCTTTAAAGCTTTAGGACTCCTCACTGAACCACTCTGGTCCAAGGGCATCTTTGACACAGCCAGTGTCCATGGCTTGGAAAGATCTTGGCAAGATCTCTTGCTCCGCTTAGGAGTTCACAACTCCATGCTACATGGAGTCCCCTATACTCTGTCTTCCTTCTCCTGTCCATGTATGGATGGTCATTTTACATATCTACTTCTGGTTTCTGTAATGTTCCATCAAACTCAATGAATGGGCTGCATTTTCTCTCTCCCCAAAGCTGTGTTACTCTGAGAGCTAGATAGGAGAGGAAGGGCTCTTATATGCTGCGGATCTTGATTACTAGGTTCTGTGAGCTCAGCCACCTGCCATAGAGCCTGCAAATTTCCACACTATGGGCTACTCTGAGGGACATAAATCAGCCAGCTCTCAACATGTATTGCTGCCTGATGGTCTGATAAAAATCTTTGGAGTAGGATAGAACACGAGTTAAATAAAAACAAAAGAGAACCTCTATAAGTCTTGAGTAGACAGAAATTTCTTCATGTTCACTAAATATGCTTTAAGAGACCATTGTGTACTTGGAGTTCTGTCAGTGATGGGACACAGAGTGAAAAAAATATACACAGTTCCCACTCTTGTAAAGTTGAGAGAGAGAGAGACAGAGAGAGAGAACACAAAGAATCCAACAAAATATAGATTTAGTAACTGTAAAAGCTCAGTAAGTGAGTGAAAAGTATTTTTTTCCTCAGGAGAATAGGCATTAAGCCACTTATCACATGCTAACTGGATTTTTTCCCCAAATACTGAGGATCCAACCTAAAGCCTCATGTGTGCTAGCCAAGTGCTCTTCCACTGAATTCTGGTCCTTTAAATAGTAGACTCAGTGCATGAAAGAATGCTTGTGCACATCACCAGAATCCTTGAGAGTGCATCAGTAAGAGATAGTGAGGTTTGAAACTGAAAAGCTCTCCGAACTTCATCAACTTCAGTTGTTAAGGTCAGTTTATCAGATCTGTCTGAAGGTCACCTGTAATTGGGAGTGGCACACAGAATCTTGGGCATGCAACATTGCATTTTTGTTACTCTCCAAAACTCTTGTATATAAAGTACCTTCTTGGAAGCCAAGTGATTTAAGTAGTCTATCAATAAGAAGCAATTGACGGTGATGTGCTGTTTCTTTAGGGTTTTCTCATGGACATCTCCGAGGCTTTGATTTCCTACTTGTCTTGGTTAAGGACTCTTATTTAAAACTACTGAAGTAGGGCTGGGAAGTTGGCTCAGTGGTAGAGCGCTTGCCTTGTATGCATGAGGCCCTGGGTTTGACTTCTCAATACCACATAAGCAGAAAAAAGCCAGAAGTGGCGCTGTGGCTCAAGTGTTAGAGCGCTAGCCTTGACCTGAAGAGCTCAGGGACAACACCTAGGCCCAGAGTTCAGGCCCCACAACCAACAAACAAACAAGTTAAAAAAAAAAAAAAACTACTGACGTAAACTTACAGAATGCCAAATAAAAATGGGAATTATAAAGAAAGATGGGGATAGGTCTTTGCTATACTTGTCCTACTTATTCCCTTCTGGGATAATTTTTCTTTCTGCCAGACTCTTGTTTTTATGTGAAGCTTTTCTTTGCTATGGCCCCAACTGTAGCTTCAATTCCACATGATTGGATGAGTCAGGACTGTCTGGAATATGACTGATATACACACAGAGCAAAATAGCATATGTAAAAACAAAATAATTCAACCAGAGAATTGAAAACTCTGGAGGCATCTAATTTTTAGACATAACTGGATAGATGAGTACCTAATAAATGCCAGAAATGCCTCTTGGCCTTTTTGTCTCTGTCACTCTCATTCTGCTATTCTCTGTGTTGCCTGTGACCTCAGGGAATATGATGATGGCAAAGAGCAGCTCTAGAACTATATTGTTTTCTTTAGAATTAGCAATTCCAGAGGAAGAGAAAGCATTTTCCCCAGCTGTTCTTGCTAAAATCCAGGGCTCTAGGTGGCCTAATTTAGGTCATGAGTTTACAGTTGAACCAAACTCTGAGGCCAGGAAAATGAAGTCTACACATTATTCAGGCTTCGTTGCATATCCATCTCTAAGATTAGATCAAGCTTAGTCTGACTAGAATCATGGGGTTAGATATTTCTTAGTTCACATTCTCAGGAGAATATGATTGGCTCAGCTAAAGTCACATGTCCGTCCTTAGTCTAATTATCTGTGGCCAGGAAAGCAAGGCTACCTGGAAGAAATAAATAGACTCAGATCTTCAGGATGGATTGTTGGTAGAGTACAGACTTTCTTAGTAGGGTATGAGTGGTGAAGCACCATAGATGAAAAAAACATTCGGGGATCCTTCTCCAGGTCGATTAAGTGACTATATTTTTGATATGGAAAAAATATTGGGATCTGTACAAGTACAACTTTGGGGGAATTGGGAGGAGGGAAAGAGGGGAAAAATGAGGGAGGGGGTAACAAGTTAGACAAGAAAAGTACTCACTACCTTATTTATGTAACTGTAACCCCTCTGTATATCACTTTGACAATAAAATTAAAGTAAAAAATTAAAATACTTATATTAAAAATATGGGGCAATCAGACTTTGCAGATCCATGGAACTTTTAGGAACTCTTGATAAATGGGGAAACTGAGACTTGCCTAAATGAATAGTTTCCTTTTTTGTAGAGCATAATATGAACCTGAAGTCTGACATCCCCTGAGTTCCAAGAGGATGCTTGCTTAATATAACCATGGCTGCTTAGCCAAAGGATGTCAGACCAGCTTCTCCAGGGCTACTTCTGACCCTCTTAGTTTTCTTCCCATGGGACCTCTAGACTTGTTTGCTGTGAATGAGGGGACTCAACTTGATGCAAACTGATATGGAGGCTATTGGGGCTGGCCTCTGGATCTAGCAGTGTATTAAATGTGATAGACACACAAACAAGCAGATATTGAATATACTGTAGCTTCATGGAGTTTAGCAAGTACAGTGTCAGTTCTCAAAGATCTTACTAGTTAGAAAGAAAAAAAACCTTGATACTCATAATAATTATAAATAATAAGAGGCAGTACAGTATCCCGCCTTATTTGTGGATTTATTTTGTGTAGTTTTGACTGAGCATGCTCAAAAAATAAATAAAAGTCAAGACATTTTGAAAACAAAAAGTTTAATTCCTGCACATATGATGCAGCTCAGTTGATATGAAGAAGCACTCACTCAACCCCATGTTATCATCGGTTGTGTTTAAGTAGCTGTGTCACCTGCTCTTTCCTTGCCCCTTGCTTTGTAAACAATACACTTCCCCAAATGCAAGGTAAAAATTAGTGTGCTTAATTTAAGTAATAAAGGGAAAAAAACTTTAGACTTGCTGAAAATTTTAGATTTGTTGATTGGGAGCCTATCTTGAGCAGAAGTTGAGAGGCATTATGGGAAAAATCAAGCAACCATCTTCAATACAGTATTGAAACCTATGCATCCTGAGCATTCTTGATTTTGCCTCAATGCTGGTCTCCTTGGAACCTGTGAATACCATAGGTCTAGTGGATTTAATTAATATTGGACACTGTAGCTCATCTTTTTGATACATTTTCTCATACTTTTCATTAGCTATTAGTTATTTCTGTTAGATTCTTCCCTTCCTTGGTTCAGAGTGTCCACACTAGGTCAGGGGCACAGGCTGGTTTTCATCCATTCTTGGCACTTGAGAGCCACATACACACACACCTTTAGCGCATATCCCATAGCTCGGAAGTTTCACAGAGTTCCTGTTGAGCCACAGAAATCCCCTGGGACAGTATTTTGCCCTACACTTTCGTCAGCTGATAAGCTCCTTCCTCCAGAGCACTATATTGTGAATGAGAGACCAAAATGAGGATCTGTAGTTGTTGTGGCTCTCCAAGTAAGGATGAAAGAAATCACTCCTGAGGCTGAGGATGCAGGGAAAACCAAATGGTGTAGAGGAGCTCTCCAAGCCCCCTGTGAACGGCATGTGGATTAGAAGATGCATGACTGGAATCTGAATGAAAGGACTGTCTTCAGAGTCCTCTGGATGCTAGAAGAATGCACATCTTGCAGACATTCCTGGCTAACTAAAGCAAACTGAGGTTCCCATCTCTTTCTCTCAGGGGCAATAGATTTGTCCCACCCTAGGCAGGGTAGGGAAGAAGCCCCAGGAACAATGTTAGGAAGAGGGAAGAGAAAAGGGTTATTTTGCTGCCCACAAAACCAGGGATATGACATGCTCAGCTGTCCTAGTCACCAGTTATTGCCACGCATGGGTAGAGGGCTGCTGTCTGTCTGAAAGTTGGCTAGGGAGTAGAGGCTCAGAATATTGGACACCATCTCACACATGTCCTCTGTTATATGGGGGGGCCTTCAGTCTCCTATTATGCCATGCAGTATCTCCCAACCCTACCTCTGCCATCCGTTTCTCTACTTTTTTCTCTTTTTCACCCTTTTCTTGCATCATAACTTAAATGTTCTTCCCACAGACAACATGGCTCCATGCCTGACTCCTTCCTAGCACATCACACTGTAGTCATTTTACATTTAATCACGACCTGTCCTCCACGACAGAAGAGAAAGTCACCAAGAGCAATGACTTGTCTGATTGGGCTCACATGGTATCCATATCCAGCACCATACCTGGAACCTTGGCTGACTTGAGCAAATACTTGCAGAAGATCAATATACCTGACCTGTTGCTGGGAGGCTAAGCAGGCAACCAGGATTAGAGGGCAGGGAGGGACTGACGCTAAGAGTAGGAGTATACAGAGCCAAAAGTCAAGTCAAGGTAGAAGAGCATGTGGGGAAGGGGAAGAACCCAGAGAAGGAAGCCAATATTTAGAACACCAGGGAGGAGCACCCAGGCAGCTCTGAGAGCCCAAGGAATAAAAGCTAAGGGTGATAATCATACAATGACGGTGGTGAAAGTAGGAAATGGCAATCTGAGCAGAGCAGAGGAAGAGACCTAGAGGCTGCTGCCCAATCTCCTACAGGCCTGAGTCATCAGACCACACTTGGTGAGAAAAAATTGCAGGGAAAGTAGAATGTGACCAGAGTTTTCTAGTGGTTCCCAATTCTAGCTAGCAATCAGAAATTTTTTTAAATGCAAAGACCACCCAGAAATTCTGACCTTAGTTTTCATTCTAAAGGTGAGGAGAAACTATTCAAAAGTTTTGAGAGAGAGAGAGAGAGAGAGAGAGAGAGAGAGAGAGAGTTGCTAACAGATTGAAGTTCAGAAGGCATTAAGATTGTGAATCAAGAACAGTTATTTCCAAAAGCATCCCATGCATTTAAAGTATGTGGTAGGGCTAGGAATCAGCACTCTAATATAAGTCTTTATAGTCCTGGCTGCACATTGCTATCATCTAGGGAGCTTTAAAAACTACTGACGCCTGAACTTTACTCTCAGAAATTCCAACTTAATTGGTCAAGTGTGACCTGTGCATGGAGATTTTTCAAAGTTTTCCAGATGTTTCTAATGTGGAGCCAGAGCTGAGAACCACTGCTAAAACTATTCAAGGAGACTTGTTACTCCTACTGTGGTTTGTGGAGCAGCAAAGTAGACTGGGGAACTTGGTAGAACTTCAGGATACCACCCTCTACTCCAGTCTTGCTGAATCATGATTTTAAGAAGATTCCTGGGTGAAAGTATGAGAAGCATTGTCCTGAGCAGTGATTCTCAAATTGTCTTCTCTGGACCAGTTGCCATCAGCATCTCCTGAAAACTTCCTATAAATGGATAATCATGGGCCAGACATCAGAAGCATAGGTAGGAGGATTATGTTTCCAGGTTAACCTTGGGCAAAAACATGAGATCCTATTCAAAAAATAAAGGGAGAAAAAGGTCAAGGAGCATGACTCAAATAGTAGAGTACCTGCCTAGCTGAGTTCTAGCCCCGTACCACTAAAAATGAAAGAGAAAGAGAGGAAGAGGAAGAGGGAAGAAGGAAGGAAGGAGGGAGGGAAAGATGGAAGAAAAGAAGGGTGGGAGGGAGGAAGGAAAAGAGAAAAAAGAAAGAGGAAGGAAAGAAAAGAGAAAGAAGACAAGAAAGAAAAAGAAAAACGAAACGAAATGAAAGAAAAGACAGAAATTGTTGCTTATGTGCCACTGACCTAGAAACTATAGGAAGTGGGGGCATCCAGATGCTTCTGGTGCATGCTAAAGATTTGGTTCCATAATTCCAGTGGGAGAAAGTAGTAATTTCAGGATGAGACTCCATTAGGAATCGGGCCAACTATTTCAGAGGCTTGGGGGTTAGCTCATTTCCATAAGCTTGGGTGTAACTTTCACTTTGCATCAAAAGCCTGAAGATGAAAATAAGTTCTCCTCGGTGCGGCCTACCTTCTTCCAAGCTGAGGACATTCCTTTGGGGGCAGAGGCTTGACTTGTTCTCCAAGACTCTCTGCTCTCCCACTCTGGCAGGATCTCAGCAGAAGACTACATTGAGGTCTGTGGGAGGCCTGACTTAGCAATGGGTTTCACATGAGGCAAAGAGAAGATGGGCCAAGAGAGCTCAAACCCAGATCATTTCTCATGCTAGGCAACCCCCAACCCTCTGAATCTGTTTTAATGTCTTACTAGTTCCCTTGTTCACTGGAGCCTGAAACAATCACAGACAGGTGTTTATTCTATATTACTCAAAAGCTATACTTTTTAACCCACAAAAGTGGTTCATGCTATAGACAATCTCTTCTGACTTCTATTTTTCAACAGCTTGCGGCTTATGCTACATATGGAGAAAAACGGGCAGAAGCACAAAGCCAGACTGAGATTCCCCAAGACCAGGTGGGGGATGAGCCCACAGGCCCTACTGGTTATCAAAACCTGAGGTCTATTCTCTCGTAGAATCCTGAGAAAGAAGCAGCATTTCCAGAAGGGAATGGCTAAATGGAGCACCTGAGAGGCTAACACCTAGGGAGACTGTATTTAACTGAGTTCCCAGCCTCCACAAAGATCCAGGTTCAGATTGAATTTGAAGCATTAGATTGGAGGGACCAAGTAATGGCCAACTGAAAAGGGACCATTAAGAGCAAAAGGCCTGAAAGTATGCTGTAGAAGAGAGATAATACTTTCACAATAAGTTGGAGGTAGTAAGATTCCTAATAAACACTGAGCTCAAATTTACCACCAACCTGGTGGTTTGGGGACTTCCACTTGCAAATTATTATGATGTTTCTCACATACCTTGCAGAGTGAAATTAGATTCTGCCTGTTTATGGGGTGTGTGTGTACCTGATTTCTAGTGTTACAATCTGAAAGACCTAAGCAACACACACACACACACACACACACACACACACACACACACACACACACACACACACACACACACACACACACACACACACACACACACACACACACACACACACACACACACACACACACACACACACACAGAATCCTTTGTCTCCTGAAGACTGGTTTGACCTGTTCAAGTTCATCACCAGTGCTGGAGAAGTAACTGTCACTTCCCTGAGAAGTAGCACTGGCCTCCCGAAAGGGAGGGTCCAGTAAGCATGTGTTCCAATTCATTTCACACAAGAATGATAGGAGACAATGCTTGGTGAGGGTCTCCTCACCAACCTCAGAGCCTAACCTTCCACTATGACGTCATTTTCTCTGACCCTCAGATTCCCAGACCCCAAAACATATAGTCTATAGACTGGAAATCCTATACCGAAGTTCATATTTCTAGTGAGTGTTTCTCAGATGTGTTCAATTAAGCTACCAGGTCTGAATCACCTGGAGAATGTGATTAAAAACCTATTCCTGGGTCTTCCTGAGTCTATTTAATCAGATCCTCTGGGAATCTTTCTCTTTAATGAGTGATACTGATATCCTTGCTAGTCTGAGAATTAGGAGGAGGTTAGGTGTGAGGCAACACTTTGACCAAACATAGGAAGAACAACAACAAAAATGAAACCATGTGGGACAGGAGATGCTGTCTTCTGCAGCCTACTCCTGCATGCCCCACCCCATGGATGCAGGGCTGCTGCTGGCATGAGGCTTTGGTAGAAACTTCTATATATTTTCAAGGGAGGAGAGGACTCAGCCTGCAGCTCCTAGGAAGCTTTGCCACTCAGTGTGACCGAGTGACAGCAGCATCAGCTTGTTTACTAAAAACTGAGCTGTGAGAAATGCTGCCTCACAGGCCCACCCCCCATCTGCTGACTCCAAGTTTGCATTTTTGTACAATGTCCTGGGAATTCTCCAGGACATTACAATTTTAAAAGCTCTGGTCTAGGGTAGGAGCTGATAGAGGGAAGAAAGAGCTTAGAAAGAAAGCATACATAGATAATTAAAGGCTTGAAATTCTCCAATTCTTCATTCAGCTAAAGACAATGGAAAAATTGTGTGTGTGTGTGTGTGTGTGTGTGTGTGTGTGTGTGTGTGTGTGTGTGTGTGTGTGTGTGTGTGTGTGTGTGTGTGTGTGTGTGTGTGTGTGTGTGTGTGTGTGTCCCACGGGAAAAGTATGAGTTGCTCTCTCTGTACATTCAAGAGCTCAGGCCTGTTCTCTGTGTGGCTCTGTTGTCCCGTCTGAGACTCCTTCATGGGGCACATGCCTTCCCCCTGCCCTGCTTCTCTGGCTCCTGAGCTCCAGCATGCCTTTGCACCTGCTCTTGCAGAAGAGCTACAGAGGGAAATGGGGCTTCCTCCAGGAGGTTCAAGGTTGCTGTGTCAGAGTGGTAAAGATGAGAAAAATAGTAGAAAACATGAGTTAACTTGCACCCCACCCCTTTGTTACAGGCCATGTTGGCCAGACAGAGGGGAAGCTGGGGTGGTTTCTCTTTGCTCATTCCCTTCAGGTTCCCTCTGAGTTTTCTCCAGTCTGCAGTTGGTCCTGGCTGCCCTCCCGCTGCTTAGCGCTCACCCACGTCGTCCTTCCTTTGCAACAAGCCTGCCAGGAGACTTGAGATTCTGCTCCCAATATGTGGCTGGCCATGAGCCAGGGTCTGGCTGCCAACTGACTGACTAACCACTTGGCCAGAGCCTTGGCTTCCCCTGCATGAGCAGCAGCTGGCATTTCCTCTCTGTCCTGTGGGCTGCAAAGGAGTCTCCTGGCTCCTGGTCATCTGGCGTGGCTGGGGTCTGCTGGTGGCCTCTGGACTTTCTTTGCTCAGTTCTTTGTATTAACATTTTCTTATTCTCTCTCTCTCTCTCTCTCTCTCTCTCTCTCTCTCTCTCTCTCTCTCTCTCTCTCTCTCTCTCTCTCTCTCTGTCTCTCTCTGTCTCTCTGTCTCTCTCTCTCTGTCTCTGTCTCTCTCTCTCTCTCTCGTGTGTGTGTGTGTGTGTGTGTGTGTGTGTGTGTGTGTGTGTGTGTGTGTGTGTGTTTGATGTTATTGGGGCTTGACTTCAGGTTCTATGTATTGTCCTTCAGCTTTTTCACTCAAGGCTGCCACAGCTCCACTTCTGGATTTTTGATGAGTAATTGGAAATAAGAGTCTCACAGACTTCTTGCCTGGGCTAGCTTCAAATGACTATCCCCAGATCTCAGCCTCCAGAGTAGTTTGTATTACAGGAATGAGATACCAGTGCCCAACTTATGTGTTTTTCTTTTCTTTAATTCATATAATTTCTGTTATTTCTCCCCAACTCAATCTCTCAATCCATTCCTCCCATCCACACATAGATGCTTTAGTCAGTACCACATAGCTAAGATACCCTTCATTAGTCCATGGACCTTCCTAGCTACTGCCTTGGTTTTCTCTCCTCCAATAATAAAACTACTTGGTATAACTTTGTCTCCATATATTATTTTTGTTTCCATATTATTTCCCACTCTTACCTCCATTCATCCCTTTACTCAATGCAATTTGCCTTCTTGCTATAAGGCTCTACCCTAACTGCCCTTCAAAAGGACTCCATGTCCATCATTTTGGAAGTGCAGCAAATACTCCAATCTCTATGAACTTCTCAGTGGAATCAGACACAGTGAAACATCCTTGACCATAAAACATGTTCTTCTCTTGTTTCCTATGGCATCTCAAGTACTATGTTTTCTTCGTAGTGCCTTCCTTGCTGCTTTTGGTAGCTTATCTTCTTCTAGTTGATCTATGTATATAGCAATTTATAGGTACTAATCTCTGAGCTATTTTTCTTTTACTTTTGTGAAAGGAGTTTTAAAACTTTTATTATTATTAAAAAAAGGTGATGTACAGAAGGGTTACAGTTATATGTCAGGTAAAACATACATTTCTTTTTGGACAATGTAACCTTTTCTCTTGCTCTCACCCAGTTTTTCCTTCCCATTCCTACCCACAAGTTGTATAGTCCATTTTTAACATAGTGTTCTGGGCTTTTTATTCTCCCTCTCTTCTTATTCTAAATTTTAGGGCCCAGTGTGGACTAAGATTTATCACTAAAGAATAACCATGTATAGGAGAAAGCAACAATACTTGCTAAGAAATGTACTCATTACCTTACCCGTGTAATTGTAACTCCTCTGTACAGTATTTTCACAATAAAAAAGAATAACCAAATATAACTATTTAATATTAAACCACAAGTGTTTGGGGAAATTTTCAATTTTTTTTTAAAGTGAAAAAAATCTAAACAGAGAAATTGAAGTAGAACTCAAATCATACTAATTTATATTGGAGCAGGAATGGGGAGAGAGGAACAGAGGTTAAGCTGAGACTAGAAGGAGGCACCATAGTTGTGCAGGTGCAAAGGGTCAAAAAAAGAAGCAAAAGCAAATAAAATAACACAAGCGGCAATAAAAGCCACTGCTGACAACAACCTGAACCCAGCCTCCAACCCAACCTCTTCCCTAGACTCTGCTCCACAAATCTCTCTCTACCTTCCAAACATTTCCAATTGTGTGTCTCTCAGGTATCACAAAACATCTGGATTTCTTCACATGTACACATTCTCTCCCAAATGTCTGCCCGTTGGTGAATGGCTTCCTTCATCTACCAGTTGCCCAAACAGAAAGCTGAGAGTTTGCTTTGACTCCTTACTTTCCCTCATTCCCCATATCTTAATGGCCACACCTATTTGTTCTACCACTAAAATAGATTTTTAAACAAGCCTGCCACTTACTCCTCTGCCACTCACTTGGACTAAGCCAACATCTGTCACCTGGGGACTATGGTAGTCTCTCAATTCCTCTCCTAACCTCTCAGCAGGCCACCTCTCATCCACTTTCCATGAAACACACAGACCTTAAAAAAATGGGAACAGCTTCTACTTCTTCAACAGCTTCTCCTGTCACTTAAAACACAAATGCTGAGGCCTGCACTACACAACCTGTGAGATCTTGGTCCTTACCCATCTGGTCCAGCTTCATCTTGGGCTACCTTCTCTTCACTCCCTAGACTCCACCTTCAGGATCATCTGTCTGTTCCCCAAAACAATCCTACTTTTGTGTGCTGCTTATCATAATACAAGTGTTTCCTAAGCCATTCTACAGAGTGGTGGAAACCTGTACAGTGAAGTTGTACCAAATCATGAGGTTGGTGAAGGTTCTTTGGTCCTGAGTGCCTGCTCACAGGGTGTCCTCTGAGCCATCCCTCATTCTCCCAATGCTAGGTTACTGAAGCTGGTGGAGCACTCCTGAGATGAGTTCCTGGTTTCTTTGCTTCTTCCCAAGTGCTAGGCAATCTCCTTGTGGCCTTCATACCTCACTCAGGAGTCCTGCCGGGCTGTGTATACGCTGTGAGTCCAAATTCACCATAGAGTCACTTCCCGGCCAGGTTTTTGCTTCCTCTTCAGTCTTCATCCCCACCCCAGCTGGATCTTCTGGGCTAACAATATCTCTGGTCTCTCTATGTCCCCTCTAACCCCCCCTTCCACAGGCCTAAGGGTTTTGTTTTTGTTTTTTTCTAGTCCAGAGGAGACCCTTCTCTTCTTACACCCCATGTCTCCAAAATATTTTGACTCTGGCTAGAATGCTCTGCAGCCCTATAAGGGCTTTTAGGCCTCTGGAAACCAAAGTCAGAAAGATATACTGCATCCTGTTATATTTGCCTTAAGGCAACAGACCCTGGGTTTCTATCAGCATGGCTTGAGAGATAGGCAAAGAGGAAAAGAAAACAGAGAAGTAAAACATCCCTATTATTCTATCCCATTTGTTTGCTGCACATTTCCCCCACTAAATTAGTTCAGGCTCTGCAAAGGAAACAGAAGCAACGTATCTCTGGAGTCAGACTTATATAAAGTAATTGGCTCATGCAGTTGTGGGGCTACAAGTCTTAAGCATGCTTTAGAGGCTGGAGACCCAGAGAAGATGTGAGGTTTTAGTCTTAAGTCTGAAGCAGTCTAAAGGCAGAGTTCCTTCCTTCTTAGGGGAATCTCAGACTTCTATCTTTCAAAACTTTGTTTCATATTAGCATAAATTGATTATACAACGGCTTCATTGTAAATAGGTGTATATAATGTACTCTGACCAAATTCTTAACCTCACTTCCCTTTTCTTCCTCCTTTTAATATGTTTTAGTATATGATTTACATGTATATATTTCCCTCTCCCAAACAGTCCCACTTTTACAATCATGTCATTTCTTTCCTATTTTTTTTTTGTGTGTGTATGTGTGGGGTGGGGGCTGAATGCACCTTACCTCTGTCTGACCTTTCCCTTAATCCTTTCTACTGATTGGATAAAGTCCACCCACTCAGGCTGTTTATAAAAAGCAAGTAATTCGCTATACTCAAAGCCAACTTGTTTAAATAGCACATCTAATTTTTTAAAAATGCACATAGCATGGTGTAGATTGGTTTCAACCAAACAACTGGACATCATAGCCTCGCCATGTTGTCATATAAAATTAATTGTTCATCACAGAATGTAAGCCCATCAGGTAGGATTGTTTTGTTTTGTTTCTATTTTTTTTCACTGCATATATTCCTAGATGAAATTAGATCTAATGCATACTTAGACTTACCTTGTTTGTGTCTTCACATACAACGAATCCTTCTTATCTTGGCCCTGCTTTCCAACTATCTGATTTTATTCAACATTACTTCTCATGATTTGTATAGCTTTACAAAAGCTCTAGCTCCATTCAATCAACCTGAAAATCTCAACTAGTAAAGTACATGGGGGCAGAGTTTACCTGTTTTTGCTTATCACAGTACATACCAAACTAAAAGTCTACTGATGAATTGACTAATCCATTCCTCTTTTATTGCCTAAAGGTGAAGCCAGATTAAGATCTTTAGGGATCCTAATGCCCCAAGTATTGAAAAAAAAATCCTAATCACAGTTAGTCCCATTTGTTAGTTTTCTCCAATGGTAATTATTCAATATCAAACTCTTTCCAAAATTTTCTGTCTTGCAAGAGAAGGAGAGAGACTGACATCTGCATTGCTGGTATTTGAATACATGTTTAGTCTGATTTTTGTGCCTTTACTGAGTGGGGGGCAGGGAAGTAGGTAGCAGCCCAACCCACTGATTATGGTAGCCACAGCCTTATTCTGCCCGGCTGCTCTGGAAAAGCCCAGCAATCCAGCTACATAGACATAAGAATAACCTCTTCTACTGCTTGTTCAGAGCTGCAGCTGTGTAATGTCATCCACACCCCTGGACCTATGCACAGTTAAATGTTTGTATAGAAGTCAATATAGTCAAGGATTGATCCAATAGGTGCTGGGGCCAGTACTTGAACCTAACAAGCCCAAGAAGCAACATTAGGGTTGAAGAGTAGTTAATAAGAATAAAGACAATAGTTATTGCAATCTATCTACAATCATAATTGGCTCTCTTCAAGGTCTTCTTGCTCATGTGTTTTTTTAATTTAAATGCTAAAGGATAACTCAGAGTGTGTTTGCATTACATTATTGCTTGTAACCAAATGACAAGAATCTAACAATTCTGGTTTCAGATTTCACTGTCTCCCCATCCTGCTTGCTGATAATGAAATGTGCAGACAAGTCTAATGACTGTAGAACACAGATAAGTATGGTAGGAATGACAAGGTCAGAAGAATTAAAAGTGTGTGTGTGTGTGTGTGTGTGTGTGTGTGTGTGTGTGTGTGTGTGTGTGTTTAAATTTTTTCATTAGTGAGTGTTCCAGGGCATCTAAAGAATTAAACCAGGCAAATTTTTAAGCATTTCTAGGTCGGTTATACTAATGTGAGTTCACTTCTGACCATTTGTGGGTGTTAGAGGCATTTAAATCATTTTTCCTTTTTCCCTATCCTCCTCTAGAAATCGGTATAATATCTAGACTACATATGGTAGTACAGAGCTGAGATTAAAATAAAATGCCCAGTCATATAGGTGGCTACTGAATAACTGCATCATACAGTTTTTAAGATAAATTACTTGTACAATTTAAAATATATCCTTATTATCAATAGTACATTTCAAATTCCAAAGACAGCAATAAAAACTGACAAAAGATAAAATAACTGCAAACCTATTAACTAAGAGAACATAAAATATAGGGAAAACAAAATTATATATAAAAAACACAATTCCTATAAATGGTAATTTTCTTTACTTGTTCCAATGATGAGACAAATAGCTGATAAATTAACCAATCTTTAAGATAAAAGAAGAATTTCTCTTTCCCTAATTGTGTAGTAGGAAAATTACTTCTTATTTCATGTCTTTATATTCACAGATGGAGAACTGTGATAACACATAGATCTGCTCGTAGTATCGGGCATGACTGACTCTTTGAAAATGATTCTTTTTTGGAGGTTTAATATTGCTGAAAAGTATGGTTTTTCTGTTTCAAGCGATTCAACAAGTTAACAAGGAAAGCAAACTGCTATGAGATGGCATTTATAATAACATACTGATTCCGGATGATTTCAAAGAGTCCCCACAATCTGTAGGAAGCACAAAAATAGAACTGATAATAATCTGCTATATGGCCTTATTTTGAACACAAAGATTTTCCCTGCCTTTCTGCACTGACATAGGAAAATTTCTCTAAAGATGTGGCTCCAGTGGAGGCGCTAAATTCAATCCCCATTACTGAGGGAGAGAGAGAGGGTGGGAGAAGGGAGGAAAGGAGGAAGGGAGGAAGAAAATGTAAGCGATTTTTCTTCTTGCCAGTAAGTTGAATCAAAAACAAATGCTGTTAAATCCTTTTTTAAAAAAATTGTTATAATATAAGTGATATAGAGAGGGGTTACCATTTCTTAAGTCAGGCAATGAGTACATTTCCTTTTGGGCAATGTCACCCCTTCCCCACCTGCAAGTCACATGCTTCATTTTTCACAGAGTCTAGTGAGTGCCACTGCTGCATTTGTTATTTGTTCACCTATGTCCCTCCATTTTTTGTGTTCCTGTTATTCCCTCAAAGACAGAAAAACAAACAAGACCAAAAAAAAGAAAAGAACAAAATGAAAAGAAAAACCCTTTTGTTTCCATTTCATGGAGTTCATTCTCTGTCAAATTCTTAATTGTGGAAATATTACAGACCCAAAGTTTTCGGGGTTTTTTTTTACCCACTTTGAAAAGTAATGGGAAATAGAAACAATTTCAAAGGGGGCAGGGGAAAGAAAATTAATAAGAAAGTCTCATTCCCAAGGGAACCAAGTCACCTGGACCTGGGTTGAGTTGGTGCTGGGAAGTCAGCTCTCTCCAAACATCCATCTTTCCTGTTCTTCTTACTGTCTGATGGTCTGAGGGCTGAACGAGGAAAGGTGAGGGCCCCAACACAGTGTAACAGCAAGGGAGGAAAATAAAGCAGTGCTCACCTTGAGAAAGCGCGAGGTGGTCTGCAGCGCTCATCTTGTCAAAACACACAAGGCACTTTCTCTGAAAACATAAAGTAACCTGAGGAGATATGGGAGCACCAATCAGATGCCATCTTCCTTTAACCAATACATCTGAGCTTGGCAAAAAAGGCTTGCTGTTCTCTGCTGTATCTGCCTGCCCCGGCCATGACTCACTCAGCTTTCACACAGGGCTGCATCCCAGAGGGGGCCATCGGGGCTAAAAGTGACTATGCACTTTAGGAAATGAGCACTCTGGTTTCTCAAATGATGGGTCCGATTATATTTTCACATCTTGGAATTTGCCTCCCTGTGAGCAAAAGCCTCCTTCAAAATCACTCCTTGAGCTGGTGTGGGGCTGACATGAGAGGCTCTTTGGCTTGCCCAGGGATTCCAGAGACTAATTGTATATGGAAATGAATGGGTCCAGTCACTGGCCTCTCACACTGGAATGCGGCTTATGAAGCACAGCACTATTATGCCCAAACCACGTTCTGTAGAGGAAGTAGAACTTCTCCAACCGGTTGGTGAGCTTGCTCTGCTGGCTGTTTACCTCTGGGCTTTGGTTTCCAAGGGCTGCTATTCCTAGGCCTCACCAGCCACACGGGAAGAAATTGAGGTTACAGAGAGGGATTTGATTTCAGGATGCCAGTGTTCACCAGAGCTCCCAGAAACTGTTACTGTTGGTGCCCAACTTTTTGGCCTGGGGAAGTATCACCCTAGTCTCACATCCACAGTTGTATTAGTTGGTCTTAAACCAGTCCCAACCAAACCAGCTGGGGAAAGTGCCCTTTCCCCATCTCTGGTCAATTCGCAGACCCTTTTGGGGACCCTAAGGCAAGCCCCACACACATGGTGAGTACCCATCTTATAAAAGGAGTTGCGGAATTAGCTCTTCTCTTTGTGTGCCCAGATTTTTGGGGGAATCCTTTAACACCCTCTTAGGATCAAAGCCTTGCTGGGATCTTCCATACCTATGTCGTGGGCTAGGTAGACAGGCAGGCTGGCTCTGGCTCTTGCCCTCATTGTAAGTCAATACATAGGTACCCTGTCTTTCGTGACAACATTGGCAGTTAAATACAGACATGTTATGCAAACAGGAAATGGACATTTTTCACATTCTTCAGCCGGAATTAGCGGATGCCATGGAGGCAACCATGCAGGCGGGGCACTTGTGGCATGTGAAGGTTCTTCTTACATTTTCCTACTTTCTCCAACCTCTTCACCCTCCCAGGTGCCACACCAGCTAGCCCTCTGAAAGGATGGCAGGTTGTTCTGGCACGCTAGGGAATAGCCTTTGGCACAGGAACAGAGCCAGTTTCAAATCTGCAGCTGCCCTATAGAGAATGAGAAGGGTTATTCAGAGGGAAATAGGTGTCCAGAAAGCCAAGAAAAGTGAGGGTATCCTGCAAAGAAGTCAGGTAAGATAGGCAAGGAACAGAACAGTGAAGAAATGGCCTGATTTAAGGCGGCTGGGATGTAGGAGTGGGACGGGAGGGGTGACTGAGGAGATGTTTATTTATGGGAGATTCCTGACCAGGTTCCCATGCTACAGAAAAGGGCCCAGAAGTTGGGTAGAAAAAAAGGATAATGGAGAAAACATTGGCTAAAGAGAGACTGAATCCGGAGCAGAAGTAGAAGCTCCAGGCAGAATGGATGTAGGGGGATATCCTTCAAACCAGAGAAGAGAGCTAGAAGGTCAGTGCGGTTAAAGATGACCTGCAGGTCTGAAGGCCAGAGCTGAGAGAGTTTATAAACTAAAAGCTGCTACATACTGTGCATTCACGTACTCACAAATTCAAATGCTGAAGCTTTTAACCTCCCATGTAGTGATATTTGGAGATGGAGCCTTTGGGAAGTGATTAGGTTTTAGGAAGTCAAAAGGATAGAATTCCTTGTGATGTGACAGGTACCCTTAGAGAAAGGGACCAGAGCCCTGTGTACTTAGTCATGAGAAGACACAGGGAGAGGACAGCTGTCTACAAGCCAAGAAGAAGGTCTTACCAGGAAACGATCTGCTGGCTCCTTGATCAGGGACTTCCCAGCCTCCAGAGCTGAGAACAATATGTTTGTCATTTAAGTCACCTGTCTATGGTATTCATGTTCTATCAGCTCCACTGACTAAGACAGAAGCTCAGAGAAGGTGGCTATGTTTGGGGAGGGGACTAGGCACAATGGAGAAGAATAGCAATGAAGAGAAACAAGGAAAGAGGAATACAGGCTGATCAGAGGGTTGTTGAACTGAGAATGCAGCTGGGATTAGAGGACACAGGTTGTTTAGAATTCAGATCACAGGAGTGAATACTTTTAGATGCCTGTAGAAAGAAGACAAATGGCCAGCTGCTGCTGGCTCAGACCTGTAATCCTACTACTCAGGAGGCTGAGATCCAGAGGAGCGAGGTTAGAGGCCAGCCCAGGCAGAAAGACTTCAATTAACTACCAAAGAGCAAAGCTGGAGGCACGTCTCAAGTGGTAAAGCATCAACTATGAATGAGCAAGCCAAGTACATGGGCACTGAGTTCATACCCTGAGACAAGAAAGAAAGAAAAGTCAGGCACTGGTGGTTCATACCTGTAATCCTAGCTATTCAGGAGGCTGAGAGCTGAGGATCATGTTTCAAATCCAGCTCTAGCAGAAAAATCCACAAGATTCTTATCTCCAATTAACCACCAGAAAACCAGCAGTGAAGCAGTGGCTCAAAGTGGTAGAGCACTAGCCTTGAGGACAAAAGTTCAGAGATAGCACCCAAGCCCGGAGTTCAAGACCCATGAAAGAAAGAAAGAAAGAAAGAAAGAAAGAAAGAAAGAAAGAAAGAAAGAAAGAAAGAAAGAAAGAAAGAAAGAAAGAAAGAAAGAAAGAAAGAAAGAAAGAAAGAAAGAAAGAAAGAAAGAGAGAGAGAAAGAGAGTGAGTGAGCGAGCTGAGTGCCGGTGGCTCACGCCTGTAATCCTAGCTACTCAGGAGGCTGAGATCTGAGAATCATGGTTGAAAGCCAGCCTGGGCAGGAAAGTCCGTGAGACTCTTATCTCCAATAAACCACTAGAAAACTGGAAGTGGTGCTGTGGCTCAAGTGGTAGAGTGCTTGTTTGAGCTGAAGAATGTAGGAACAGCGCCCAAGCCCAGAGTTCAAGCCCCATAACCGACAAAAAAAAAAAAAAGAAAAGAAAAGAAAGGAAGAAAGAAAGAGCGAGAGAGAGAGAGGAAGGAAAGAAGGAAGGAAGGAAGAGAAACCTCCACAGAGAAGAGTTTGCATGACCATCAAAATCAAAAGAAGGGGCAATACAGTGACAGAAAACACAAATACATAGACATAAATACACACACCTACACACACACACACACACACACACACACACACACACACACATATATAACTATGTATATAATTGCATATGTGAACATATACGTTAGATAGATCAATAGCTGATACACGGCAGAGATAGAACAGGTCTGAGTGGCTAGGAATTAGTGGGGTTATGTTACTTTGATAAGTAGTTATCAAAGAATGCTTCTGGAAGGTTAAACTTTTTCTGGGGAAAAAAATAAGGCATGCATACTACTTGGGAGGATTATGTACAGATCAGGATCAGATCCCAAGCTGCAATTTCCCTCCAGTGCCCAAGGCAATCACTGTTAATGGACAGCCACACTCTCCAGCTCAACTCCAAATCTGTCTCAACATAGGGCTCCAGGAACAAGAATGGCTTCCTTGAGTGGGAACTACTTCCAGTTCTAGGGCAGATGGAAGTTAGTGAGCTCTGGCTGGGTTTTTAACAACAGTGGTGAAGTCATAGCACTGTTGAGCCATTGTAGACAAGGAGAATGAACATCTCACAGCCAGCCTCAGTTAATTGGGTTTTAGAGAGAACTAAGGGCGGTACCAGGGAGGAACCCAGAGCTCAGGATTGGTCTGAGGCACACCACAGAAGTTCAGTTTCAACCAAAGCGTCAGGGTTTACCTGGATTGTCCCCTTGGAGTCCCCAGGTGGAAATCCCAGATTTGTTTGCCTTAACTGGCTTCCAGAAGTGGAGAATGAAACAGTTTATCTCATGACTCAGTGATCTTCCACCTGAGCAAATGCTTGTTAGCCCAGTTTGGAAGGAATTTGGGGGAGAATGAGCTTAATCCCTTTTGTCGCCCTTGTTTATAATTTCTTGAAAGCTAGACTCAGCCTGAGGCTACAAGGAAACAGACCCCATTTAGGCTGTCTCCGAGAACACCTTTCACTTTATCAGGTTCTTTTTTCCTTTGGGTGAGCAGTTACAGAAGACAGGGAGCCTTGTTTCCTTACTCTTTGCTGAAACTCCTTTGCTTTAGGCTTTTGTTTTCCTCAGTCACTGCAAAACTGATCTCTGATTGCACAATATGGGCAACCCAAAGACAGCGATGAGGCTGACAAATCCCATGAAAGCCAATCATGCTAATAGATCAGATATTCATATAGGGACTCAGCAGTATTAATCTCTGACGTCACCATAGCTTCCTTCAGACTTACTAATATCAGAAAGCATAAGTCATCTCTAAGTCATCATGGCCTCCACTTATTTAGGACTTTTTGTTCTTGTTACATAACGAAATGAATTCAATGAGAAGAGACCTCAGGAAATGTTTCTTGACTTTTGTTATTTTTTCTTCTTTGTTTTTTTTTTTTTTCTGAGGCTCTTATCAGAAGAACCAAGAAGCCAGGCATGATGGTACATGCTTGTAATCCAGCACTCAGGAGGCTAGAGCAGGAGAACCTCAAATTGGAGGCGATCCTAAGTAGTGAGACTATCTGAAAAATAACAACAACAGAGAAGAAAAAGAAAGAAACAGAGAGAAAGAAAAAAAAGAAAGAGAGGAAGGAAGAAAGAGAGAAAAAAGAATGAGAAAGGAAGAGAGAAAGGGAAGGAAAGAAGGAAGGAAGGAATGAAGGAAGGAAGGAAGGTGTGAAGGCCAAACAAAATATAATATAGCCATTTTAGGTTTAGATTCCATCCTGTTAAGTCACTATAACAAACTCCAGGAACTGTATCAGCAACTCCCCTTGAGCCCAAATTCCAGGAACAATTCCACTAACTACAGCTAAGTTCCAAATGTTCCTGCAAGATAAAGACCCTTGGTTGCAGCTCAGATCATCTGCTTTAGCCAATCATTCCAAAGAGCATCAGCCCCATGAACCAGTCAACCCCCAGTCCCTGGTTGGTTCCCGCCATTGGTTAAACTAATCATCTTTTAGAATTATTTTATGAATTTCCCGCTGTGTGATATGATTTGCTAAGTGATGCTATGGTATATAGAATGCCCCTGAAACCCTATAAAAACCCTGCTGAAGGAAGGGTCAGGGCTCTCAACTCTGACCCACTGCATCAGTGATGGTTGTGAGTCCAGGCTCGAGCTTGTAATAAATGACTCTCTTGAGCTTACATCGGTATCTGCTCCTTGGTGGTCTTTGGGGATCCTTATCTGGGCATTAGGAAGGAAAGAAGGAAGGAAGGAAGGAAGGAAGGAAGGAAGGAAGGAAGGAAGGAAGGAAAGAAGGAAGGAAAGAAGGGAGGGAAGGAGGGAGGGAGGGAGGGAGAGAGGGAAGGAGGGAGAGAGGGAGGGAGGGAGGGAAGGCAAGGGGAAAAAAAGAAATAAAAAGAAGACAAACCAAAAAATAGGCATACAAGATAGCTTCTGCATAGTTCATGGCCCTAAATGACTAGTATTTAATTGAAACCTCTAATCTATAAAACCAAAAGCTTATTGGAAGAGTTAACAAAGAAGAATACAACATTGTGTGTGTGTGTGTGTGTGTGCGCGCGCGCCCGTGTGTGTGTGTGTGTGTGTGTGTGTGTGTGTGTGTGTGAGAGAGAGAGAGAGAGAGAGAGAGAGAGAGAGAGAGAGAGAGAGAGATGTGCGATGCCAGAACAAGAGAATGAGAGAACAAAGCAACCTTGTGTGGGAAGGTGGAGGAGGGACTTGCAATACCTATGAGTTGCATGTCTGGAAGGTGTGGTGCTTGCAAGTAACACAGGTATGAATTACCCATCACCCTGGCATTTCCCTAGGTCCAACCTATATCAGCATCTAGCCTCCCACACCTCTTTCTACTGTAACTTAGTAAAAAATAAGTTCTCCTGAGTAAGCTCAGTGTGGTGTGTTTGGTTGTTGTTGTTTTAGTTTTTTAAACAACAAATAATTGTACAAGTGGGTTACAACTTAACATGTCCATTTATGTGTCCAGTGTTCTTGATCAGATTCAGCCTGCCTGTCATTCTCCTCCATGACTTAACCAATGGATCAATCCATTGATAGAATCACAATATGATGACATTATTGGGACATGGTGAAATGTAGGATATGGGACCTTGCTGGAGGAAATAGAACATTAGGAATATCCTGAAGGGCTCTTCTACAAGCTCCTGCCACCATGATGTTCAGTCTCATCATGGGTCCAGAATCAATGGGGCCAAGAACTATGAACTGAAACTAAGCCATGATAAATAATTTGTCTCTCAGGCATTTTGATCAAGTTTTGAAACACTAACCAACACATACAGTTACTGAAGAGCTAGAGGGAATCTGAGGTTCAGAATAGGAAGAAAAACTTTTCTGGAGACATGAGCTATGAACTGGTTCTAAAAGCAAACCAATGATTTTTTTTATTACAAAAACATAGAAAGTATTTATTACAGAGAATTAGAAACTAGAGGTTAGGGGAAAAACGTTATCTCATGTATTATTCTACCACCTGGAAGTAATTATGGTGTGTGTGTGGGGGGGGTTACTGCATGCCAAGCTACATCTTTTTCTTCCCCTTATACTCCCTTTTTATCCCTCTGGTCTGATTTACTTCATACCTATGAATTGTCCTCATTAGATTTTATTCCACAAAATAATTCTACTACTACAGCATGTCCAAAAGCTATTGCTGAAGCCAGGTGCTGGTGGCTCATGCCTATAATCCTAGCTACTCAGGAGGCTGAGATATGAGAATCACGGTTCAAAGCCAGCCTGGGCAGGAAAGTCTGTGAGACTCTTATCTAGAAAACCGGAAGCAGCGCTGTAGCTCAAGTGCACTCACCTTGAGCTGAAGAGCACAGGGACAGTACCCAGGCCCAAAGTTTAAGCCTCACGACGACGACGACCACCACCACCAACAACAACAACAAAGCTATTGCTGAACACCTATGCCAGGAAACTCTCCCCAAATCCTGCTTTCTTTCCATCACTCTCATTTGAATCAGCCTTCAGTGGCACTCATCTCACTTTGGCCATTTAGGGCTTAGTAAGTTCAGGCTGCTCTAGCAAAATACCACGGGACTGTGCAGCCTGTACACAGTGGAAACTTCTTCTTCACAGTTCTAGATGGCTAGAAGTTCAAGATCAAGGTGAGGACCTGTCTTTTTTTTACCTAATCATCCATCTAAAGGCTCCATTTTCTTAAGCCACCATTTTGGGTTTAGAATTAAAGCTGAATTTAAGGGGTGAGATGAACATTCACACGATGACAAGGGCTGCAATTCATCTTCATACTTTAATTTCCTCTCACTCTCCTACAAACCTGGAAGGTGCTGTGCCTGTTCTATTGCCAACTTTTCCATCACTTTATGTGCCCAACTCTTCTCTCCAAATAACCTTAGTTTGTCTTGCTTCATTGGTCCAACAAGAGCTCCTTGCATTACTTAGTATCACCTGAATAATGCAGGACTTCTAGAACCCCAGGAGATATTTGATGTGTACTCACAACACACAACAAACATGCGTCCTCTCCTATGTTTTCCCTCTCCTGCTCCAACACCACCTGCCATGTCTATGCTTTCATTGTCAGACATTTCTGCGTAGGTCTTCCATGAATATCATAAATTTGTTTTTTCTAATGGCTTCATGACTATAATACTCAAGAAGCTAGGGATTCCAGGGAGTAATATTCTTTCCCTGAAAGCAGAAACTTTGGCTTATTTCTACTGATCACTGAACCCAAGGCCTTCCACATGCTAGTAAGCATGTGTCTTGCTTTTGAGACAGGGTCTTGCCAACTTTGCCTGGGCTGGCCTCAATCAAACTTGTAACCCTTCTACTTCCTCCTCTTTAGTAGCTAGGATTATAGGCTTGGGCCACTCTACCCAGGTTCCTGTGACATTTTCCATTGTAAGTCCAGATCAGAGTCTGTTGACTTGGTAGAGCCCTCATCTGACCCTGTGGTGTCCTTCCTATTCATCTGTCCTGACCCTCTATAGAAGCTATTTTTGACAAGTGACTTACACAGGTAAACATCTGAGAGCTAGTTTCCTGGATGAATCATCAGATATAATCAAAAATACTCTAATCCTGCTGGTGGAAACAGTTTAGCTTCAAATGAAAAATCCCACTTAATACCCTTCAAGACCCTGAGACATAGTGCCAGTCTTCATAAAATCATCCCTATGTCAAATTGAATAAGCTCACAGGCTTCTGAACAGCCGTAGTTCTACAATTAATTTGGTAATTAATCATGTATTTCCTGTGACAACTTCTGTTCTTTCTCCAAATTGGTGTTACATATTTTATTGTACTAAAAATATACATGTATAAAAGTCATTTTTATTCTGAGCATATTAAGCAAAGAAAGGAAAATCAAGAAAGCTAGTCTCCTTCCTTGTCAATCCTCAAGAGCATAGGAATAGCATGAATAATTTTTAAGTATCAGCATCTGATGTTTACATCTTGGCTCATCACTGATAAAAGGACCATAATCTTCACTTTGGTAGAGTTTGATATTCAGCAGGCACTCAAAGGCCCATTTGTTCTTTTAAAAGAGGTTTAAGGTTATTATTTCACACCTTAATCAAGATGGCAGAGGGGGAAAAAGCCAATAGAAAGGAATACAGGATAGAAAATAATTTTAATTTCCAGAATGAACATGACTGTGATTTGAATATATCTCCCAGATTTCATATGTTGGAACTTTAACCCCCAAATCATATGTGGAGGTAGGAAGCAAAACCCTCATGCACACTAGGTAAACTCACTCATATATTACCATTGACACGTTAATGGTTTGTTGAGGGCTGTTCTGTCTGGCTGTGTAATGCCTTCTACCATGTCATGATGAAGCAAGAGGATCCTCTCCAGAAGTTAGGGAATTCTGGTATTATGCTTCTAGAACTATGCACCCAAAGAAATCTCTTAACTTTATAAATTATCCAGTCTCTAGCTTTCTGTTGAACAAAGTTTGCTTTAGGGTTCTGGTGACAAAATGAACAACTCCTAAAGTCATCTCCCATTTTAGAGGGTTTGTTTCAAGTATACTTAGTCAGTATCTAATTCTCACAATTCAACAAACGCTAAGTATCTACTGTGTATCAAACTTATTTCTGAATAGGTAGACCAATATCTCTTCCCTCTGGAAATCCAGTTTGTTGTAGAGATGCAGAAACTCAACTAGGTAATTTCAGACTGTGCATACCATTAAAAAAAATAAACTATGTGATTGGGGAGGAAGTTCTTGGCTCCTTTGGATACAAAGGTCCTGGAAGCTTCTTGCAGAGGTAATATTTGAGTTAAATCAAATGGATGACCAGGCACCAATTTACCATAATCTGGAGAAGAATATCCTGAGGCTCTTTGCAGGTTATGTAGTAGTTAATCTCTTGGACTCCATTTACAAAAACAGTGGTGCCCCTAGGGCCGTACAGTTGCATTAGCTCAGAGTGTTCCAGACATGTGTCAATTCACTTTTGTAATTAATTTACTTTGTGAAAGTCAATTTGCACAACTGCTGACATATACTTAGTCCGGCTGGACATGATGACAATCAAATTAGCCATGCAACCATTCAGACTAGTCAGAAAATAACCCTCTGCAAACTGCAGGTTGGAGTTGGTTGAGTAGCTTGTGACAATATGTTTTCCACTTCTGAAGACATGGGAGACAAGCCTAGAAATTGTCATACTTTAAGTGGGAAAAGCTTGAGATTGTTTTTGGAACCAATCCCTTGTCTACTCTTGTAGTCCTAATGCCAGCAAAAGGAAATATGAGTAATTGCTGCCCAAGCCTGAAGCGGGTTTTCACAGTGAGAAATCTTCCTTCTCTGGGAATGATCATGTGTGGGATTTTGAAAATAGCTCTGATAATTACAGAGTATACTATTAAAGACAGGCCACTCAATTAACCATTTGACTCCATGGCATGGAGAGATCCCATAATGACAGGTTAATGGATTCTATGCTTAATAAAAGCAGAAGGAACCATTAAACTTCTAGTAAAGTAAACAGTGTAACTCTTTGCTGGCTACGGGGTCCTTTTTAAACTGGCCTCAAAAAAATGCATGTAGATCCCTTAAGATTTCAAACTGGTTTAATGGGTTTCACAGTGTTCAAAGGTAGCTTTCCCAGCAATTTACAGTTGAGGCAGTGAAAGTGATATGGTGATTCCCAGATCACTCCCCAAATCCCTCAGCTGTTCCTACTTCATCTAAGAACTACATTCATCAGTGCTTGAATCCATCAAAGTCAGATCCAGGGTAAGATCTAGTCCCTTCTCACCACACACTCTACCATGTAGAACTCTAAAGGAGCTCAAGAGGGAGGGGAGATGGAAAGAATACGGGGCATGATAGGGTAGTTGTGGGGAGAGAAAGTGAGGGACTGGCCCTCCTTGAGTCATGCCCATGCAGGGGAAGGACAACTTCAGGCCAAATTTAGCAGGTGGGCATAGTCCAAGATCTCCGATTGTGGGAACCAAAACTAAAGTAAACATCTATGCGTATTCTGGAGTAACCAGTTCAAAATAAATGGAAAGATAGATCAGGGCTCAGGAACTAAAGAATGAGAGTTGAAGGACAATGGGCTCCAGAGAGCTACCTGAAGCATGCTTTTCAAACCTCACTATGCATAGGAATCATTGGAATCTTACTACTCATGCAGTTCTGATCCAGTTAGCCTGAGCTTCTATATTTCCCACAAATCCTTAGGTAATGATAGATGCTGCTGGGTCATGTACCACCCTTGGTATACTGAGGGGTTAGAATACAGGACAAGATCCCCTCCCTTTTTTATCTCAATCGTCGTAGATCCAAGAGAATGAAGAAGCCTGGTCCCCTGGAGCCTGAATAATCACAGCACTACTCCCTAACAGTACTTCTGAAAAGATGCATCATTCTGTGGGCTAGGAGCAGTGGAAACCTCACACTCATTCTAGGGAAGGGCCATAGGAACTGGCTGCTGGTTTAAGCTTAGAATAGAAATAGCTTCAACCAATTGGCATAAGAAAATTATTTAATAGAACAAAAAAGTGGGTCATATTGGTGGATCACAGGGATAAACTTAGTCTCTGTACCTTTTTAAGGGCTTAAAGATCCTTTATCACCTCAACTAGAGAAGTGCATTGATGATGTTCTACAATAGAAGGAATCTGGAATTTGTTGAATAAAAGCTGTGATTCAGGCCACCCTACTTGCCTTCTAGAAAGATTTAAGTGGAAGATTTCTAGGAATATGCTATGACCCCTCATTGTTCAGTAAAAACAAATATTAGGTGTCTTGATGAAGGTACTTGGTAGATGTGGTTAACATCTACAATCAATTGACTCTAAGTCAAAGAGTTGTTCTTGATAATTTGTGTGGGCCTTGTTTAATCCATTGAAAGGCAAGAGAAAATCCTAGTTTCTCTGAGGAAGAAGAAATGCTGTCTACTGTAGCTATTGGAGTTTCCAACTTGTGGCTTGCCCTGTACATTTCAGCCTTACCAGACCTCACAATCAGATGGGCCAGTTCTTTGAAATCTGTCTTGTTAACAGATAGAGCCAGTCTCATTATTTGTGGATTCACTATTTGTAGATTTTCCTGGTTGAAGTCAATACTTACAGCCCTTACATGATTATTTGCCATGATCACTTTATGCTTGAAGCAGTAAAACCTTTTTATCACCCATTGCACACATTTCCAGCCGAGGTTGAATGAAGTGGCACTTTGTGTCTTCAGCTCACAGACTATAAAGTGTCCTTTTTGTGATCCATTTAATGCCATGCTCTTCACTTTTTTTTTTTGCCTTTCATTGGTGATGTCACTGTTTAAAATGGCCCCTAAGCTCCATGTGAAAGGACTGTCTAATGTTCCAGCACCAAGAGGACTGTGATGTGTCTTATAGAAAACAGATGTGTGAGATAAGCTTCATTCAGACATGAATTATAGTGTTGGCTGTGAGTGCAACCTTAATGAATCGACACTATATAGTAAGTGAGGCATCCTTAAATAGAAACATACATTACACAAAGTTCTACCTTGATTGGTTAATGAAAATGTGATCAGAGGCTCTCAGAAACCTCACCCTGTATTTCTCCTAGTAGCAATGGCTCACTATTACCTCACTATTAGCTAATTCAAATGTTTGTGGTATTTTACAATATAACTACTATGAGTAACAAGGACCAATTCTCTCTCCTCCGCTCTCTCTTTCTTACTAGTGCAAGTGCACTGTCACCCTTTCCTCTAGGGTCCATCTGTGCATGACACAAGAAATGAGCATTTTGCCTTTTCTGTGTTCAAATCCCTTACAATATTCTGCAGAACAAGAGGAAGGAGTCTGTGTACAAATGATGTGAATTGTCCCTTTTATAGGGAAGGGTTCTCTCTTACTAATTGTTATTTAGGGACACAAAATATATGTAGACTCAGTCATTTGGATTCTACTGCATCTCCTGATACAGTAAGAAGTAGACTAGAGTAGGTAATAACTGAAATGCATTTCAGCATTTGTAATGTAATTTGGGTGATGAGTCCCAAATTACTTTTCAAAGGGAACCCAATCAAGTATATTCCAATTTAAGCACCTTTACCAAAAATAAACTTCTAGAATATATAAAAAGATAATTAGACTGTCTAAAAAGCATTGGGTTTATTCCCCAAGGTAGAGAGACACCAGCCTATCTCTGGGTAAAATGAAGGAAGCAATTCAATGGCGCTAACACCCTCCCTCTTCTAGTGGTCAGTTTTAGTCTTCTTGGTGGCTGTGGCTCTCTGACTGTACTCTACTATGTTCATGACAAATTGTGAATTTGTCATCTTCCACATAGCCCTGACTGTCCCAGGAGAGTCTGAGCAACAGAGAGCAATGTCTTAGTTCAAAGCCTACCCTGTCCTGTGCTACCTGGAGCTCATGTCATCTACTGGGCAAAGCCCATCACTGCAGATGAGACACACGGTCCCTATATGCCTGCTCAACATCGGAATGAGATTTGAAAAGGCTTCCAAATCATCTCATTTTACTTTAAGAACATGTTATGACTAAGAATAAGTATCAAGTGAAAGCACTGTTGATCCTGAAAAAAAAAATGCTGTCTGGACAAAAAAGGAAAAAGCTTCTTTATGCACAGCTTCTAGGAAATCAGAATACCACTCACAGAATGCCATCCACAGAGTAATTCAAGTATCCAAAATGCTCAGCACGGACAGAGGAAAGGGAGATGCAATGCAGTTTGAAATTTATTTGTATTCAAAAGCCTTTCCCTTTTAATGCTTAGCAATTTCTATGGCATGAATAGAGTCTAAGCTGTTAATGGTAGAATGCCTTGTCTTGTGACTATTAAATGGATATAGGAAATAGAAATGATATGCTAAATAAAATTAGAGCCAGTGGGTGGAAAAGTATCCTCTATTACCAACAAATAAAAAAGTATGAATATATGTAGTAAACAAATTGATTAATCCAAGTAATCTCAACCCAGTAAAAGATGACTTAACAGGACTAGCTCTTATGAAGTTTGGTTTTGAGGCCCATTTCATTTTCTTTCTTTCCTTCTTTCTTTTTTATTTTTATTTTCAATTGGGGGCTTGAACTCAGGGCCTGGGCACTGTCCGTGAGCAATTTTTGCTCTAGACTAGTAGTCAACTACTTTGAGCCACAGTGCCACTTCCAGTTTTCTAGTGGTTAATTGAAAATAAGAATCTCACAGATTTTCTGGCCAGGCTGGCTTTGAACCACAATCCTCAGATCTCAGTCTCCTGAGTATTCATTCTGTTTTCTATCAAGTGCCTTCTCTCTCCCCTTCCTGAGCGCTCATCTGATTGGCATCTTTGAAGGATTCAGTTGCATTAGAGGTAGGATAACTATGGCTCATGGATGGGCCCAAAGCAGCCTACCTCTTGTTTTTGTAAATAAAGTTTTATAGAAATAAGCCATGCTCATTTGTCTCTTTACCATCTATCTATGTCTGCCTTCTGCCCTACAAAGACAGATTTGACCTTAGGACCCATCAAACCTAAAGATTTTTCTATCATCAAATCTTTTACAGAAAGTTTCCTAGCCCCAAATCAGTCCCTTCACATTAAAGTATGGCAGTTTTAATATGTTTCTCCTCCAGAGGTGCACTGGATTTTAATAGGGAGATAATTTCTTCATCGAAAGGAATTAGTGGCTAATAAGAGGATTCCAGCCATTAGCAACTGGATACTCAGGAGATATTATGGGCTAGGAGAATTTCTTAAGCTCATTTACTGCCTCTTCCAAGTTATGGGTCCATCTATAAAAGATTTTTAATAAAAGTTGAGAGGTAATGGTGGTAGGAACAGAGACCAGAAAGGGTGATTTGAGAGCTGTTGGAATTGCTGAAAAAGAGGGAATACTAGAGCTATGATTGTGATTTCTCTCTCTCTTTATCTGTTTCTCTGCCTCTCTGCCTCTCCCCCCCCCCATTTCTCTATCTCTGTCTCTCTCTCTCTTCCCCCTACTTTGGGATGGAACCCAGAGCCTTACATATCTACTTGAGCCACATCTTCAGTCCCTTTACTGCTAGATTGTTTTTCAGGTAGGATTACATGCTTTTACACAAGCTGGCCTTAGACTTCAGTCCTCCTAGCTCCACCTCCTAAGTAGCTGGGATTACAGATGTGTACCATATGTCCACCAACAGACATTTTGAGGTCTACTTAAAGGAATCAGATTGCTGTCTTTGGCAATGCCCTTAACGTTTCCCTTTTTACTTTTCATAGATAGTTATATCTTACAAAGATAGTAAATCTTTTATTTAATGGCACGTGGATGATTTTTGTCTCTAAAATTCCCGTGAAAGGTGGTATTTATCTCTACAAAGGACTCCTCCATAAAAGCAAGGCCCTGGACTTGCTTCACACCAACATCATTAAACCGATGGGGCAAGACTGAAAAGCAGTGGTCATCCTGAGATGAATCAGAGGCTAGGTGTACATGGGGGAGCAATGCTCTTAACATTTGTGCTTGTTCTGGATATTATAGATCTCATAATCTTCTCCAAAAATCTTCTTTCATTTAGTCCTCAGGACAATCCTTTGATGTGAAAATTGTCATCTTCATTTCACAGTTAAGAAAACTGAGGATCTAAAAGGTTAAATGACTCACTCTAGATCAAACAGCGGTAAGGGATAGAGTCAAACAAAAAATTCAGGTCTTCTAAACTATCTCTGGGTAGAGGTTTTATTTCCTTGGCCCACACTGAGGAGATGCTAGGTCTCACTGGGTACAGTTAGGGCAACTTTTTGTTTTTGTTGTTGTTATTGTTGGTCATGGGGCTTTCAGGGCCTGGGTGCTGCCCTTGAGCTATTTTGCTTAAGTCTAGAGCTCTATCACTTTGGGTCACAACTCTACGTCCCATTTGTTTGCTTGTTTTTTGGGGGGAGGTAATTAGAGGTAAGAGTCTCATGGATTTTCCTGCCTGGGCTGGATCCTCAGATCTCAGCCTCCTGAGTAGCTAAGATTACAGGTGTGAGCCACTGTCACCCAGCTTCATTCTTTATTTTTGAGACAAAGTCTTGCTAAAGATGCCAGGCTTGCTTTGCACTTTTAATCCTCCTGCCTCAGCCTTCTACATGCCCTCACACACACCCACTTTCACTCAATTTTAGAAGCCCAAGATTTTGTCCCTGTCCAGGTACAAGAGCGGTAAGTAGCAGCCTGGAGAGGAATAGGCTATGTTCAAGTGCAGCCCTGAGGTATGCATGTTGAGTGTCAAGATGTGCTGTGTGCCTCCTGGGCTCTCCTAGGAAAGTGATCACACATCACTAGAACCTGATGGGTCTCTTTGCAAGCTAGCTAAAGGAAGATCAATTCTACCAAGGTCCTCCTCCCCCAGTTGACCCAGCCCTGCAACAGTACCACACAGCAAGCCAAGCAAGCTAGATCCAGTCCAAACTCAAGTCCTACAACCCAGACAAGGCACCACTGTCCAGATGTAGCTGATACAAGAATCCCATGGCTGCTGGGTCCAGAGATCTCACTTCACCAAGTGGGAACATTTCTCAAAAGACAGAAAAGCTTGTTGAGAACTGAATCTACACAGCACGATGGACACTGCCAGCTTACCAAGAAGGTATCGGTCATATTCTAAGCTCAGCATGGCTTAGTGATAACAGCCCTTGTGAGCTAGAGAACTGGGCTTGTCAGTGACCAGAGCATCCCCCTCCCCCTTGTTTCTCCCTCTTAGCAAAGCAGCTCTCTGTATCCCATTCAAGCCATCCTCCTGCATTCATTCAGATGCTGCCATGTTTAACAAGAACACCCCCAAATCAGAGGAACATCCAGCTAGCAGAGGGGTGTGCTGGTGGGCAACCACCCTATTCTACATGTCTGTGTTGCACAGTGACAGGAACACAGTTTCTGGAACAGAGACACTGGTCCCTTCCTACTCCTCTAAGTGTTCTGGGGAGCCCACAACTTCCCTTAGGCCATTGGGCAAGGTCCAGCTGAGCTCATTAATCATTTTCGAGTCACCTTTCCTGCTCAGAGATCAAAGGCAGTGGGAGCCCATAATCCCTTTTGGAGCTGTGTTGCATAGGATTTGAAAGAAGAATGAATCCAAGAACAAAATAATGGTTTTAACTAACCCTGGGAGACCAGAATAAAAAGTCATACTTGGTGTACAGATACTAGGAATAGAGAAGTAGAGTGAGCTGGGTACAGAGTTAATCATAGCCACTCCTTTATAGGCCATAACCAAGAAGCACGGGAAACAAGATTGTTCAGCAAGAGGGTAGAACTAGACTCATAGACTAAAATGTTTAATTTATATCAAATGGGCTTAATTTATAAGGTACATGGCCTTCCATTTATGCAATGTACCTCAAATCTCTCCAATCTTGTTAAGCAAGTAATCTTGCTTCAGTAACATTGTATGAGCTTTTCTACCCCTTTCTTTTTAAAACTCTATTTTCTTTCTTTTATTTGTTATTGTAAAGGTGATGTACAGAGGGCTTACAGTACTCTTTACAGGTAAAGAGTACTTTTCTTTTTGAACAATGTCACCTGTCACCCTTTATTTCACTCTCCCAGTTTTTCCCTCTGGTCCCCATGCACAAGTTGTATAGTTCATTTTCAACATAGGGTCTAGTAACATACTCAGATGTGGATTTTAATCATCTTGTTCTATGATTTAAAGTTTGGTTGCCATTTTCAATATCATACTATATATATTTATGTATATATATATGTGTATATATGTATGTGTATATATGTATGTGTATATATGTATGTGTATATATGTATGTATATATATAATGGCTCTGGGTTGCTAATCACAAACTACATTTTTTTGCCTGTTAGGGATTTGGTTTTTTTTAGCTGGAGAGGGACAGGATGGCTTCAACCTTGTGATTCTTCTGTCTCAACTTTCTGAGTGCTAGGACTGCAGGTTAACCATCAACTTTTGATAAAGAAGTATCTAGAAAGCTCACATTCTATGGTGTTTTGGAGGGAATATCCCCCTTATGATTAGATTGTGTCTTTATGGTATTTCCTCTCATCAGTTCATCCAAAGTTATAAGATACAACCAAGGAATGTTTTGTGATGTTATAAGGTTTGTTGCAACTATTTAAAAGAGACATAGTTTTTGAAAACTATCACTTTAAAAACACAGTCTTGCTGGGAGCTGGGAGCTCATACCTATAACCCTAGCTATTCAGGAGGATGAGATGTGAAGATTGAGATTCAAAGCCAGCCAAGGTAGAAAAGTCCAAGAGACTCTTATTTCCAATTAACCCTCAAAGAGCTGGAGATATGGCTCAAGTGGTAGAGCATCAGCCATAAGTAAAAAAGGCCTAAGTCTAAGCCCTGTAACCAGCACAAGTAAACAAACAAAAAAAATCCCAATCTTTTGATATCATGTATAAAAAGTAGAGCCTCCAGTGTGAGAATAAATCCTCTTCTCTTCCCTATGGTAAATGATAGCATCTGCCATATTTAGCATGTTAACTGTAGATAACCCAATGGTGATTAAATAATCCAGTGCCATGGTATGAATTAAAGACTGTTTTAGAAAACAAACATTAGTAAAAAACTACTGCTAACATTGAGGCAAAATATAGAACATAGAATCTCAGTAAATGTGATGATTTATAACCAACTAAAGAGAGATTGGAATTTATTAAGGGGTGACTATACATCACAAAAATCCTAGGTAAGAAGAAACAGATATGTGTTTCTGGAAAATAGTTCTGGCACTGAAGGGGACATCAGGGAGTATTAAATACAGCAAGGAAAGTTTAATCTCCTCTTCCCTGGCACATTGCTCACACAGGGAGGATGTGCAGAAAATGGGTTAAACTAAACCACATTGTTTCTGCATGTGGTTTGGTGTGGCAGGCATATTCTATTATCAAAATATGTTAGTAAATATTGCTTAGCCAATCTGCCCTATTTAAAAGAATGGGTTTTCCCTCCTCTCCCCACCCCCTGCCAAACAAAAAAGAACACCAGTAATACAAAATGACTCCATTGTTACTATCACCAAGGGAAAGGTTTTCAATTTCCCAACATGAAACACTTGGAAGAAAAACTCATTCAGGGAACTTTTTGGTTTGGGGAAAAAACACAGAGTAAAGATTGGGGAACCCTACCCCCAGCACTAACCCTAAGGATCACTTCCTGTAATCACAGGTCACAGACTCTTCTCCCATGTGGACACCCACAGGACAGCTACTTGCACAGACAGCCTGTGGGTTCCAGGAAATTCTCATGGCTCTGTCCCCATGGCTGGGTGTTCCCTACAGACAAGACACTACACAAAAGCTCCAAGTAACAGTAGTGATTCTGCTTCTGCTTTCCAGAACTGGGTTGTCTGGGTGAAATGCTGACTTGTCTCACAGCTTCTCTTCCTGTCTCTAGCTTCCTGTTGATCCCTGTGAACTTTCATAACCCCAACACTGCGTCCCATCCCGCAATGAGCTCCTCTCAAGGCAGAAAAGAGTGAAAACCCCACATTTTAAAAGGTGATGGAGACATTGGGAGCTGATTATTCCCACTATAGAACAACTCTCAGAACTCAGACTAAGAACATGGGTAAGCAGTTTTTAAAATCTTCCATTGTTTATACTTGTCCTCTGATTTTTTTTTTCCTAGTCTTGGGGCTTGAACCCAGGGTCTGGGCACTATCCCTAAGGCTTTTTTTTTTTCTCTCTCTCTCTCAAGGTTAGCACTATATTATTTGAGCCACCACTCCTTCTGGCTTTTTGATGATTAATTGGAGATAAGAGTCTCATAGACTTTCCTGCCTGAGCTGGCTTCAAACTATAGTCCTCAGATCTCAGCCTTTTCAATAGGTAGGATTGCAGGCTTGAGCCACCAGTGCTTTTTTAGATGAAAAGCTTAGGACAGAGGGACCCTCTTGTTCCCAATTCATACTTGGAGAAAGAAAAACTCTGAACAGGACTTTAATTTTTTTAAGTAATCAACATATGGTTTTGCTTAAAAGTACTTAATTTATGCACTTATCCCTGGGAAAACATTACCAGTGGAGAACAATAGTTCATTTATGAAATGGAGTATGAACTTACATGGTATTGCTTTTCTAAGGTGTGATACACACTGTAGAATAATGAAAACTTACATCCAAACCAAAGATGGCACCTCTGAACAACTTGGATTTGAAATATATATATATATATATATATATATATATATATATATATATCTTAAGGGAATTATCTTCCAGATAGGCAATTAGAAAACATTGTATTATATAGAGAGACAAGTATATTCTTAAACCTTGAGAGGTTTAAGTCAAGTCAATGACACTTCATTTGTGCTTGCTAGTTTTTGTGGCTGCCTTCTCGGTTGGCCTCTTCCTAATCTCCAAGTTCAAGTTCTGTTTTTATAACTTGCCTAGGTGATTTTTCAGGAAGCAGCTGTGAGAGAAACTAGTCATATGCATGTGTACGTGTGCATGCACACGCAACTGGGACAAAATTTAGTATAGAATCTTAACAGAAAAGAAAATGCTTTTCTTTCTTTTTTAAAACCTGGATGCAGGAACCCTTTTTAGAGTCAACTGTCAATATAGGCTTTTGTTATGTCTCGCTCCTGATTTTTTTAATATATACTGCAAATGGCACTCCTGCACAATCATCCTGTGGAGGCCACTCTGGCTTGCTGCCATCTATCCTTGCTGTAATAAGAAATGTGGATCCATTGCTATTACAAATCCTGAAGCATAGCCAAGAAGGAATCTCAGAGGGCCCTCTCCCCAGACATGTGTGAGCAGAATCCGAATGAGACACAAATGAGAGCACGAAGCCTCCAGCACACTAGGGACAAAGTGGGGGCCGTGTCATTGGCCAAGAGAATGTTCTGGTTCTTAGGAAAGCAAATTAAATTAAAACATGCTATTCTCTACATGTGAAATTCTTTCAGACCTCTCTTCAAATAGAATGGCCCCTTTCTGTGGATTTCCTGAAAGTGGGCATTAGAATTTCATAAAGCAAATGTGTACATTCAGAGCTGCACCGAGATGCATCTTCATGATGTTCAAAGTATCCATGGTCCCCATCCAGATGATCAGATAGCAGAGGAAGCAGAGGAAGTAATGAGCAGATAGACTGCTCATTTATACCAAAATGTTCAGGTGCCGGGCACCAGTGGTTCATGCCTGTAATCCTAGCTACTCAAGAAGCTGAGATCTAAGGATCGTGGTTCAAAGTCATCCCAGGCAGGAAAGTTCAGTGAGACTCTTATCTCCAAACAATCACCAGAAAACTGCAAGCGGCACAGTGGCTCAAGAGGTAGAGCATTTGCCTTGAGCTGAAAAGCTGATGGACAGTGCCCAGGCCCAGAGTTCAAGCCCCAGGATGGACTAAATAAATGAATAAATAAATAAATAAATAAAAATGTTCAGGACCTGAAATATGTCCTATCTCACAGATATCTGTAGTCCAGAGAAAACTCCTTTCCAGAGGCCCATGGAACCCAAACAGCTCTAACCTAAAGGAAAACACAAAAAAATGGTAGTATTTTCGGTACCAGTGCTTTTGAAACCACTCCACCCTACCCAGGAAGCCATCTATTAATGCACAGGTGGATCTAAATATATCTTTCTGATGATGAGGTGACAAGCATAAAAGGGAATGTCATACCTAGCCAACCTTGAAGGGTAAGTCATGGTTTCTGCTATTTTTAATTCCTCCTCCCCTTCCTCCTTTCACACTGGTTCCTGCAACTTTGTCTGTCTCATGCCACTGCCCCATGTCACCAACACAGTTGGGAAGACTCAGAAAAACATGTTTTACACATTTTGTGGCCAAAGATAAATCCAGTGCCCAGATCACTGTGATATGAAACTAAAGGCAAAAAGCAATGCCACTGAATATTATGGGAGGAATGGGCTTACTGGAATGAAAAGATGAGGCTGCACAAGAGCTTGAAAAAAAAATCTACAGGATCAGGTGGACCTGTTGCAACAATGAGAAGTACAAAATGTCATGTCAAAACCAGCTTTACAATGTCGGTGTGTGGGGGGGAGGGGGGTATAATTGGGTGGGGGGAGGGGGGTAAAATTGGGTGGGGGGAGGCGGGGAAGGGAAGTGAAGGGTAAACAAAGGAGGAGGCTGCAATGCTTGGTAAGAAATGTATGCATTATCCTGCCCATGTAATTGTAGCCCCTCTGTACAGTATGTTCTCAAATAAAATAAAATACAATTTAAAAAAATCTACAGGAATCACTAATGCTTTTATGAGATGCTTGGTTTTTATACTACTTCTGTTTGATAGGAAGAAAAGAAGTAAGTCATTTGGTTAGGTCAGAGTCAAGAGAATTTGCCAGACATTTGCTGACCAATTGCATGTTAATGTCTGTTGTCCTTACAACAAGTACATTGTTCCCTCTTATGGCCTTCTCCACATTCAGCAAGACTTTTACAGGAATTCTTCTGCAGCCTAGGACCAAGGGCAGAAAGGAGGAGAGGTTTACTAGGGGTAAGCCAGGTACCTTGCCTGAAAAGAACTCAAAATCAATAATAAAGCCAGGAGCCAGTGGCTATACAGAAGGCTGAAACCTGAGTATCATAGTTCAAAGCCAGCTGGGGCAGGAAAGTCCATGAGACTCCCATCTCCAATTAACCAACAAAAGGTAGTAAGTGGAACTGTGATTCAAGTGGTAAAACACCAGCTTTGAGAGAGAAAAAAATCTCAGGGACAGTGCTCAGGCCCTGAGTCTAACCCCCAGGCTCAGCCATAAGAAAAACAGACAAAAAATAATAAAAATACCTACTGAAAAACAGTCTGCTTTTTATTCTTACCACAGCAAGCAATTCCAAATAATGTCAGTGTTAACTTGCTCTCCCCACCAAAATCCATAAACAAATAAATAAAATCTTTCACTGCTCTAAGTTCCAAGCAATCACTGAAGTTGCAGTTGAGTTTTTAACAGTATAAATGTAAGCTTCAATTTAGTAGCTTTGCCTTGGGTAAACAATGCATACTATATGGAAGTTGATTTAGAGAATGAACTCCCTGCATTTATTTTGAGAGCCACTGCATATAACAGAGCTTGCTTTGGGCACAAGTAATATCTTACTCTCCCTGGTACAGTACTAGATATTCTAGTCAGTTCAGACTACACAATGATAGCATAGTGATTGTAGACAATCAGAATTTGAGTAACTTCAATTCTGTCATTCTTTGTGACTGCTTGGAGTTGTTAGTTGTATCTAAATTTTCTAGAATTTATTGTGAAGTGGGTGTTTATGCATTGATACCAAACATTGCCTTTTGTTGAAGACATTTCTTCCTATTTAATCTATGCCTTTATTTTCAAAATTAAAATTGATTTTTAAAAGTGTTTTACAGTCAAGGTAGGCCAACACTTTACTAGTATTGGTGATATATAGTTTTTATCCTTTTCTTCAAAAAATATGTTAAGGAAAATATTTCTGTAACTGTTTTCCTTTGAGGGACTATAATATTTCTTCTATGTTTATTAGTATGATACAAGAATTAATAAAGATATTCTGAATCATCATGTTTCATCTTATGATTATTATTAAAAGTAATTTTGTCACATAGAAAACCTTTACTCGGTGTGTCAAATATTTGCCCCATTACCAATTTTGTTCTATGGCTCCATGACTCTCCCATACATGCTCATCCTTCTCCTATCCCTGACCTCATCATGGCAAATAGAACACATTTGAGAGAGAGAGGAAGATCTGAAACATCTCCCATCTCCTATTTCCCTTCCACTTTTCCTTATAGAGAAAGAAGAGAATTAGGATATGAAATTAGAAGAGTTAAAACTCAGTCTTCCACTCTGAACAGAGACCTGACCTTTCAGGACCTATACCTATCTAACCAGGAAAACGGAGCCCAGCCCAAGCCAGAGAGGAAGGAAGGAAAATTCAGAAAGCACAAAGCTATTTTAACTCTCTGACTCCCATGAAGCCATCTCTAGCCACAGCTCTCAGTAGATTTCCTGCCTGGAGGAACATTTGAGAGCACACTGTTCTAAAATGCAAATTTAATCAGTATGCCTCCCACCCCCTAACACCCAGGCTGTAGTTCCTATCACCCAAAGAGAAGAGAGTTCATCCAGGCCTCATTCCTCCCCTCCCCTCTGAGACTTCTAGCTATGGTCAGCCCAATGCTCTTAAACACCAAACAATCTACTCAAAACAAGACAGAAAATATTTCCCACCCAAATTTGGCAAAGGATTATCATCACTCTTCATGTTTCTAAAGGATCTTATGTCATCTAACAATGATTCATTATGTCATTAAGTGTCACATTTTCTTCACATTGGTGATGGGGGAAAGTTGTGATATTTATTTTTCATCTCTTACTTAGCTGAGTATAATGAATTCCACGCATGGCCTATTTCTGAAATCCCACCAATCAAAGGAAATTGTAAAGTTCACCATAGTAACAGCTCTGTGTCAGTGGCCCGCATGAGAACCACGCAGCATAGGAAGCATTGGCCAATCACCAGGCAGAGGAATGCCACAATCTCATAACAACCAAGAGATCTGCATGGCAACATCAGTTGCTATATAAAAGGAAAATTAGAAACAATATTCTGTGAGGCAGAAATGAAGGTATTAACTGTAAGTCATTGTTGAGTCATGGTTGTGAGAACTGATCCTAAAATACCCACCTAAACATAGCACAGATAAGTACCTGCTAGATCCAAGAGTCCCGTGCTAGGAACATGGTCCTACCAGCAACTGGGCCCACCTGTGGAGCAAAAGAGACCGTCCACTCCTTCTGAGTAGGAAGGAACAAGGCTTTTGAATGTGAGTAACAGGAAAGTGTTTGCAGAGCAAATTGTACAGAAATCATCATATTTGATCCTGTGAGGGAGGCAGAGCAACTATTATTGTGACTAAATTCTCCATCTATTCCCCTCCAACTCTCCTGCAGCTTTCACATCTTAGTTAATGGCAACACAATTCTTCCATTGTCCCGGATGAGAAGCTTGGCTATGTTCTTTCTTTCACATTCCTATGCAATCCACCAGCAAATACTATTCTTTGTACTTTCCAGATGTGTTCCGAATCCAACCTCTGCTCATTACCTCTGAAGCAACTTCCTGGTTCAATTCGCCGTCATTTCTAACCTGAAGACAACAGCCTTTGTTTTTCACTGCTCCTCCTTTTCTTGCCTCTCCCACCCCCTGCATTACTCTCAATGCATCCCAAAGCACAAGCCTTTGGCTCACAATCCATCCTATCTCAATAAAAAAATCCAACACGTCAACATGGTTACAAGACTTCACCCAACATAGCTCCCTTCTTGTTTCTTCTTAGACCTCATCTACTGCTATTGTGTTTGCTCACTCTCCCTTCTCCTCTGGAACATTCTTCATTTTTGTTCAATTATCACCTTCTCAGTGAACCATTGTCTGACTTTCTATGCCCTCAGCTCCTCACCCTCTTCCCTGCCCACTTTCTAGTGGCCATCTAGAGCAAATCCTGGCACATAGTAAGTACTCATTAAGTATCTCATGATGAATAAAAGAAGCAGTGCTTTACAAAGAAGTCAGCCTTAAGAAGGTCACTGATTTGCTTAGAACTCGCAGCCACAATGGAGTAGAGCCTGGACTTAAATGCAGATCAACACAGGATTCTCCACACTGTGCTTTGCCCACTATACCACAGTCTATTTTCCTTTTCCAGATCTATCATCTCTTCCAGAAAGTGCTGTGACCATACTGCTTCCCTGGGATGGCAAGCTGGACCACTGCACTGATGAGGCTGCTGTGGGCTTAACCATCAAAGGATGGAGAGTGGGGATGTGATGACCCCTTGGGAGTGGACACCTTTCCAGGGAAGTCAGGAAGGTTGGCTGAAGTCATCTCAATGTGACCTCTCCACCCCTTCCAGGTCACTTTTCTTGAGTGGAGGAACAAGCCTTTTGACTCTTTTTTTTTTTTTTTTTAAACCAGGGCTGAGAACCGAACCCAGGGCCTTGGGCGCGCCAGGCAGGCGCCCTTCCGCTGGGCTAAACCCCCAGCCCCGCCTTTTGACTCTTTGGCATTCCCATCCTTTGTTTACTAGTCTTGGCTCAAAAACAAGGCTTTAAATGGAATTTTTAATTTTCATAATGTTTCCTCGTGGTTCTTGCTAATTCATTCGCAGGGAGCTTCAGAGTTATGTGAAGTGTTCACTGCATGACTAGTTGACTAGTTGGAAGAAATAGAACATTTCAGCCACCAAGTACGGCTTTAGTCTGCACAATGAATAGATGAGTTTTTGTTGTTGTTTTACTAGAAACTACCCAGGAAGAAGATTATGTGAAAGAGCATTTTTTTTTTTAGCTAAAATATACTGAAAACTATTAGTAGCATGGCTGTATCCTTTATCCTGATTTTAGCAATGGAGAGTAAGGAGTAGGGAGTGAGAGGCAGAGACAGAACAGGAAGAGGACTAAAGCAATGGCTGTTTGGGAAATGCTGGTATACACACACACACACACACACACACACACACACACACACTGAACTTACCAAACCATAAAGATTCACCCACACTTTTGCTCGGTTTTGGTGGAAGAAAGAAAACTCTTTTCTTTTTTTCTTCTTCCCAGTACAGGGCTTGAACACAGGGCCTGGGCATTGACCCTGAGCTTTTTCTGCTCAAGGCTAGTGTTCTACCACTTGGAGGCACAGCACCACTTCTGGTTTTCTGATGGTTAATTGGAGATACGAGTCTGACAGACTTTCCTCCCTGGACTGGCTTCAAATTATCATCATCAGATCTCAGCCTCCTGAGTAGTTGGGATTACAGGCGTGAACCACCAATGCCCAGCTAGAAAATTCTTCTATCAAGAAAGCAGACCCACCAGCATCTGTTATTATTAGATTTCTTGATAATGGCCATTCTAACTGGTGTGAGGTGGAATCTCTATGTTGTTTTGATTTGCATTTCTTTTATGGACAGAGATGTTGAGCAAACAGAAAGGGGATCCAAATAGGAAAAGAAGAAGTAAAATTCTCCTTCTTTGCAGAGGACATGATCCTGTATTTAAAGGACGCCATAGGAAATGGCACTGTGGCTCAAGTGGTAAAGCGCTCGCCTTGAGCTAAAGAGCGCAGGGACAGCGCTCATGCCCAGAGTTCAAGCCCCATGACTTACTGAAAAAAAAAAAAAAACCCACCATAGACTCCTCTCCCAAGTTACTTGAGCTGATCAAAAACTTTGGCAAAGTAGCAGGGTATAAAATTAACCCACAAATACCAGTAGCTTTTCTGTATGCTCATAATAAGAAAAGCAAGGCTGAAATCAGGAAAACAACTCCTTTTGTAAGGACCTCAAAAAAAAAAAAAAACACCTAGGAATTAACCAAAGAGGTAAAGGACCTCTATAATGAAAACTTTAATAACCTAAAAAAAAAAAAAAAGAAATTAAAGCAGATTTAAGGATGTAGGAAAACATCCCATGCTCATGGATAGGGAGAATGAACTTTACAACCTGGGGACCAAGACTGCGGGTGGGGGGGGGAGGGAATTGGGAGAAAAAGGAGGGAGAGGGGTAACAAGGTTTGACAAAAAAGTGTACTCATTACGTTACGTATATAACTGTAACCGATCTGTATATCAATATCAACTTTACAACAAAATAAAATTACATTAAAAAATAAATAAAAGAAAAGAAGAAATGTTAGAGGGCCATCAGGTAGGGTGAAAAGTAAAAGGAGATGGTGATAAATAATAAATCCAATTAAAGAATATTATATATCATCTATTAGTATATATTCTCAATGTATAGAGAACATTATACAGTATTTATACAGAACATCATATAAACAAAATATATACACAGAATATACACACATCATTAAAATATATAGGCCAATCTATATCAACATATATGTTAATATATGCACATGTTGATGTGACACGTGAAATGTGTGACACATGCATGACGTTTTCATGACACATATGAGACATGATGTGTGCAGCACATGAGACATATGTGGTATGTGATGTATGGTCCATGTGACATATACAACCTATAAGACATGTGTGACATGTGTAGTATTTGCTGACATATGTGATCCATGTAGCAATGTAGCACATGGGGCATGTGTGGCATGGATGACATGCATGACATGTGTACGTATGACAAATGTGACTGAGAGGTCCAACACGTGTGGCATATATTGGCATGTGTGGAAAATGTGTCATGTGTGTTGATTTGGCATCTGTCATTTGCAACAGGTGTGTCATGTGTGTCAATTTAGCACGTGTTGCATGTTGATTTTGACATGTGGTGACTGTAGCATTTGTGCCTTTTTGACGTGTGTCAGTTTTGGTGTGTGTCATTTATGACACATGTGCTGATTTTGACATGTGTGGTGCTTATGACATGGATGTTGGTTTTGCCAGCCTGCAATTTATGACGTGTGTTGATTCCACATCTGTGCCATTTATGAGGTGTGCTGCATTTGTGACATGTGTGTCAATCTTGACATGTGTGTCCATTGTGACATGAGTTGGCTTTGACACGTCATTTGTGACGTGTCGTGCCTATTTTGACATGTGTGTCAATTTTGACATTCCTATCATTGGCGATATGTGTGCCATTTGTGTCAGGTGTGTTGATTTGAACATGGGCAACATTTGTGCCATGCTTGTCAATTGTGACATGTGTGTCAGTCCTGACATGTTTAACTTTGTCATACATCTCTTAGATGTTATGTGCAAATTTGGGGACTTCTAATTTACACATATCTTTTTTTCACTATCTAAACTATAAAGAGAAATGGGCAAATGGATTTTCTTCTTGACTGATTCAGAAATTGTCCTTTCCGATGTAAGAATGTACTGTGTGAATGTTAACTGGACGTTTTGAAAAGACCAGTACTGGGGCTGGGAAGGTGGCTCAGTGGTAGAGCGCTTGTCTTGCATGCACGAGGCCTTGAGTTCGATTCCTCAGCACCACATAAGCAAAAAGAAAAAAAGCCGGAAGTGGTGCTGTGGCTTAAGTGGTAGAGCGCTAGCCTTGAGCTGAAGAGCTGAGGGACAGCACTCAGGCCTCACGACCAGACACCCCCCCCAAAAAAAAATGAAAAAAACAGTACTTCCGGTTTCTACCCCTCCATCTTCTCTATTTTTTGGGGGGGGGGGTGGGGAGTGGGGGGGTCCGGTCTTGGGGCCTGAACTCTGGGCCTGTGTGCTGGTCCCTCAGCTCTTCAGCTCAAAGCTAGCGCTCTACCACTTGAGCCACAGCGCCACTTCCGGCTTTTTTCTTTTTGCTTATGTGGTGCTGAGGAATCAAACCCAGGGCCTCACTCATGCAAGGCAAGTGCTCTACCACTGAGCCACCTTCCCAGCCCCCCATTTTCTCTATTCTAAGAAAGTGTCTTTCCAGGGTTGGCATAGCCACATCTGTAGCACTTCTGAACCGAGTGGACCCATTGACCCAGAGTTGGCAGCAGATACACATAGAAATGTCCACTTGGGCCTGAATGTTCACAAGGGCTGATGCTTATGATTATGTGTTGAGTTGGGACCACCAAATCTCAGCAAAGAAGTGGTCATGTGTTCTTCCATAATTTTCATCTGTTTAGGTGATGGTAAAATGCAGGTCTTCCAAAGCACAAGTCCCAGAGACAGAGCCCCTGCCCCAAGACTCTGACTAAGAGCAATTATATCAATTACTAACCTTTATCTCTACAACAGAATCAATGTATGTTTAATAAAATGGCAAAGACAAATTCAAATTCTTGTTGTCTTCTTTCCCACTGAATGCTTTACTCATTTTCATATATTGTCTTCCCCAGCTCCAGCAAAGTACCTTTATGCTCTATTTTCCCCATAATTCCTTATACTTGGTGCTTTGAAAACACTGGTCTCTTTGCTTTGACTCTCTTTCACTTTCCCCATTCCTGATTATCCCATTATTAACTCAAATCAGATACCACTATTTCTGTGCCAGGATCCTTTCTGGGCATTTCTAGAATACCTAGACCTCTTTACACCACAGAGGTAACCACACTATATTTAAATTTTCTGCTTAGTTAATAAGAGTACTCCTAATGATGAGCACATTTAGGGCAGAACTAGTCTATTTAATGTTGTAATCATGCTACCTAGTAGACTGGTTCATCAGTGATGCTTAATAAACATCTGGTAAAAACAAAATAGACTATTAAATCAAAGGCACTGAACTCTGACCAACTTTAACCAAGATACAACTGTGACCAAATTCAGTTATACTCATTTAGTTACTCATTACCATACAGCAAAAGGTACTGGATACAGTGTGTCTATCAATGGCCTGATCAAATTAAAGCCACAGAGCACATAAAAATCTCCAGACACATATCTTGTTCAAAGCCATCAACAAATATATTCTCCTCAATATACACAAACTTCACTTCAGATAAAAGCTTAGTTGGATGGCCTCAAGTCTTGCATATATTCAGTTTACTCCTTATAAACCTCATTTTCTTCCTTTTGTCCCCATGTGTGGAAAAAGACAGCTGATGCCCAGTGTTCAAGGCAGTTTTCACAAAGGTCAACTAGCATTCAAATTTGTGCTGGTAAAATGCATTCCTTCTCTTTCAAAACTTAAATGAGAAAGGACAGCTTTGTGAAATGGAGAAGCAAGAACAATATTGCTTAAATAAATTGAAATTTGCACTTTGATTACCCTGCAGTTTCTGCCATACTTTACTGGAAATGTTCCTTGTGGTGCAGATTTTCTCCAGAGTAACATCATCAGATGAAGCCATCTTCACTACAGTTATTTCCATCCATATTTGCAAAGGACATAGCTAAAACATTCAGTAAGGAATACTTGAGGCATTTACAACTATTTAAAACTGTAACGTCACAGAAAGCTCTGTTAAAAGACAAATGATATATATCTTTATGCATGCTTCTGACCCCAAAGGAGGTATATCACATTCACATTAGGAAGTAAAAAATGTCCTTCACAAACAATGAGACTCTGATAACCGCAAATATCCCATACCATCAAACTACAGAAAGCAATGTGTTCCAGTTGTCTTCCTTAAAACAATACTTTTTAAAGATGCCACATGAAGGGAAGAGGCGTATTTTGGTCCATGTCACCAAGTTTAAATATTTTTAGAACTTAGTAACATTGACAGAATGTTACTTCCATGCACTGAGATTTTAAATTTTTTCCTGCCTGGTTTCCCTTTTGGCAAAGCTAGTTGTTCTTTTTAGAATTCAGAGTTGTTCTGGTTTTTTTTTTTTTTTCAGATTAATTTGAATGAAAGTTAAAAAAACATACAAAAGTATTAATTTTAATTAAAAGTAAAAATCAAATATAGTTAACTGAAAAGCTATTTTTGATATCTGAATAAAATTAAAAATATCATGCTGAGCACGGGCTTCCCTGACACAACTTGTGATTTACTAGGGGTGACTTCACACAGGGCGCAGACAGTAGCCTCCATTGCTGAGTTGAAGGGTAGTTTTTTTGTCTCCTGGGAAATAAAAGCTTCCACCATCTGCTCACTGAGGCTCTGATTTTATTTTAAACGCGGGAAAGTGTGTTTAACTCAGTTTAACTCAGTAGTTGGTGAGTGGAAGGTGCTGACTCTTTCATTCATTCACTATCCATGCATTCAATCATTTACTCATCATAACAACGAAGAGAAACAGGCACTGAAGATGAGATTAAATTGTTTACTTAAAAGAAGCACAGCAAGACGACTTTCTCTCTAACCACTATTTTTAGATTTGCTTTGTAAATTCTCCTTTCCATATCTTGTAATGTCTTTCAATTTGCTTCCATCATTTTTCAAGTGTTATCAGTTGCTTTAAAAAAAAAAAAGCAAATTTAATTGAGCTTATAGTTTCAGCTTACTCTTTTAGAGTTGACGTAGGACAAAGTGACCCTTGGTCTTAGTGACTAGATTTTCCCCCCTTCTCTTTCTCATTTGTGTCTTATAATTTAAAGATGGCTGAAACAGAAAGGATAATCAGTCCTCTTACAGTGCTACAACAAAGCCCTCTATCACTAGTGAATTAATAGTTTCAATCCTAGAGGGAGAATGTTGGACTCTACCTGAGGTCCAGTGGAGGTTCTGTTGCCAACCTATCCCATGGACATCAGCCACTCTTGTGGCTCTGGATTAGTCTGAGTACACACTCAGAATCTCAATGCTGGGGGGTCTTCTAACATTACATTTGAATATCTCCAAACTCCCAGGGACACCTACCAGATCTCTGAAGCCTGAGTTTAATGATAACTATTTGGGGGTGCTCAATGTCTTATTCTTTTATTCTTGGGTCCATGGTTTTTCTCTGAGTAATTATGTATTTTTTTAAAAGTAGCACTTGCTTTGACAGTACATCTGTTAATATTGGAATGATACAGAGAACATTAGCATGACCCCTGCACAAGAATCCAATGCATATCCTACAAAATTAAGAATAAGGAAAGAGGTATGATGGGAAGGCATGGGTGAGAATGGTGAAAGGGCTGACATCGGTCAAGAATATTGTATTCATAGGCAGGCACCGGTGGCTCACGCCTGTAATCCTAGTTACTCGGGAGGCTGAGTTCTGAGGATCATGGTTCTAAGCCAGCCTGGGCAGGAAAAATTCGTGAGACTTTTATCTCCAATAAAACCACTCAGAAAACTGGAAGTAATGCTGTGGCTCAAGTGGTAGAGTGCTAGCCTTGAGCTGAAGAGCTGAAGGCTAGCACCCAGGCCCAGAGTTCAAGCCTCATGACTGACAAAAAAAAAAAAAGAATATTGTATTCATAAACTGCTTTATTAAATGGCAACTCCTTTGTACAACTACTTAAAGATAATTCTAGAAATTCAAATGTGAAATGGGGTCAATATTATATGCCTATATAAGCAACAGATATACATATCCATCTCAACTAATGAGCAAATCCCACCTACTTCCCCCAGATAGATGTGGGAATGCAAAATCTACCATCACAGCAAGAACTGTCTGGATGTGACACACTCTTGGGGCTAAGTTTACCCAGATTTTTGTGTGCCTTCATTTTCTCATAGCACACAAGACATTAATCAAATTGGCCCTTTATGATAATGCTGTCAGGAGCTGTCAGAAACACGCAGTTTCACTGTTCTCACAGGTCCTGTTTCCTTAATTGAAGTTTGTAATGATAAATAGCAGCAAGTGGTTCCAATTCTCTAACTTGGGAACTTGTTCCTAAGGGTGACTTGCTCAAATGGACTAAGAAAAGCAAAGTCACATTGCTCTCACAGTGGATGATTTCCTTTTCACTGGCATTAAAAACGTAAGAATCTCATTTAGAGTGTCCTATCAAAAACCAGAAATGCTGACTGTCGTGGAAAACTTTATTTCTGGGATTTGGGTAAATGAGTTATTTCAGTCACTAAATAAAGCTGTTTGTCAGAGAGAGAGAGAGAGAGAGAGAGAGAGAGAGAGAGAGAGAGAGAGAGAGAGAGAGAGAGAGAGAGAGAGAATTACATTAAGACAGCTTCACTTAATACTTTAAGTATTGAGGGAACAATAGGATAGTTAAAAACATGTTTTATACCATTGCAATAGTAAAAGTCCCATGGCTCTGAATAGAAAGGGTTTCAAGTAAGTCACCTGCACTTTTAGCCTCAGGAATCGTATGTTCCTCTTATACCTATTTAAATAAATTTAACACCTCTTTAGTTACATATTGAAATAATAACAACACATTTCCAAGTTTGGTGTAATTTAAGAATATTAGAACAAGACACTATGTTGAAAACAAACTTTACAACTTCCAGGGGAGGGAGGAGTTGGGAATGGGGGAGGGAAGGATGATAGGGGCAAAACAAAGGAGGGGGTAACAATGCTCAATAGGAAATATACTCATTACCTTACTCATGTAACTGTAACCCCTCTGTACAGTATCTTTACAATAAATATATATATATAAAGAATATTAGAATAGCACATAATCTATCCTTAGATCTCATATATAACATATTTGACACATGTGACATGCATGACATGTATAGCATATAATATGTGTTATACATGTGCTGTATGACATGCACATCACCTGTGACATGTAGAATCGTGACATACATGACATGCATGGCAGGTGTGACATATGTGGCTCCCAACATGCATGACACACGCTATATGTGGCATGCATGACACATATGGCACATGTCATGCATGCTGCACAGGTCACACATGCCACGTGTGTCATGCAGGACATGTGTGACTTATGTGACAATTGCTACATGTATGGTGTGTGACTGCATGGCATACATGGCACATATGACATTTGTGACACACATGACATGGATGGCATGTGTGGCAAGGAGACAGGTATAAGATATGTGACACATATGACATGTGACATATGTGATGCGTGTGATGTGTGTGACATGTGCGGCATGTGTGACATGTACGGCATGTGTGGCACATATGCTATATATGACATGTTACGTCACAACTGTGATGTGTGGCTGTGACACATGCAGCATATTGACATATATGACATGTGTGGCATGTGAGTCACATGATATATATGGCATGTGGCATTTGTGACATGTGATACATGGCACATGTGGCATGTGTCAGACATGACACCTGTGGAAACTGTGACATGTGTGCCATATGTGGCATGATGTGTGACATAATGTGACATCCATGACACAATGTGACATGTGCAACAAGGATGACATATATGGCATATGTGACACAATGACATGTGACACGGATGGCATTTACAACACATATGGCATGTGTGACATCTGTGACAGGTGTTACTTGTGTTACACATGTGCCAGATGTTGTCCCGACCTGCAGGACGTCAACGAGGGCAATGAACCTAAGCTAGAAGGAATGAAGGGACAAGAGACACGAAGAATGACAGCAAGACAAGGGTTCTGATCAAGCTGCAAATTTTTATTTTTCACACAGGTATTTATATGCTTGGAATAAGGAAGCTTTTTCATTGGCCGTTAAGGAAGTTTTTTAATTGGCCATAGCAGTGCAGGATGTTTGCTTAGGACAGGGGGAAAGGGTGGTCGTTAGCAGTTGCAGGATGTTTACTTAGGGCAGGATGAGGGTCGGATTCTGTAAACTCAGCCTCAAGATGTTCCAGTGAGATAGTCAAGCCTATTATGTTGAGAGACTCAACTTTTGGCTCCCGACAAGATGTGACATATATGACATATGTGACACACATCCATTTCTTCATAGGTTCATATGTATTTTTCTCCAACACTATTTTTGAATAATAAAATCTTTCCTATTCTGAATTCTTAGAATTGTTGTTACAATTGACCGTGTATGTGCACATTTATTTCTGGGCTTTCTGTTCTGATCCATTGAATAGGTCTATTTTTGTGACAGTACAATTTTCTTTTTATTATTTTAACTTCATAATGTTTTATAATCTGGAACTAAGAAACACACCTTTATTAGTTCTTAATCAAGTTATTATTGTATTTGCAGTTCTAAATGATTCCATATTTAAGTATATACATATATATATACATAAAACACAAACCTATGAGTACACATACATATGCACATACATTAGTACTGGTTATTTAGTGTTTCCTTGGTAAAAATGAATCCTTAGAAGTATCATGTCAAAAGCACTTGCCTTGCATGCATGAGGCCCTGGGTTTGATTCCTCAGCACCACATAAGCAAAAACAAAGAAGCCGGAAGTGGCACTGTGGCTCAAGGGGTAGAGCGCTAGCCTTGAGCTGAAGAGCTGAGGGACAGCACCCAGGCCCAGAGTTCAGGCCCCATGACCGGACCCCCCCCCAAAAAAAGAACCTATACAAATGATATGATAACATTATTTCTGATGAAACATAGAATTCCATTGTGTATATAAATAAAACATCTTCTTGATCCATTTGTCCTTTGAAGGTCATCTGGGTTGATTCTATATTTTAGCTATGATACACAATACTGCAATGAACATAGTTGTGCTGATAGCTTTAGTGTGGCCTTGTTTGTGGTCTATTGGATAAATGCCCAGGAGTGGAATTGCTGGGTCATACAGAAGCTCTGTGTTTATTATTTTGAGGAAATGGGAAGAGTTGGAAAAATTATATTAAATAAAGTAAGCCAGACCCAAAGGTTACATAGTTTCCCTTATTTGTTGTAACTAGAATGTGTCTATAAATCTACAAGTAAACACACTGAATGGTAAAAGACTTAAAAATGCACTTGGACATGCTGGTGGAGATATGGCCAAAAGAGAATGCTACTACACTGTTGGTGCGAGTGCAAACCTATCCAGCCACTCTGAAAAGCAGTATGGAAGTTCCTCAAGAGATTAAACATAGAGCTCTCCTATGATCCAGCAATCCCACTACTGGGCATTTACCCAAATGACCACAATAAGGCCATACTAAAGCTACCGGCACAACCATGTTCATTGCAGCATTATTTACCAAAGCTAAGATATGGAACCAACTCAGATGCCCCTCCATAGATGAATGGATCAAGATGTAGTATCTATACACAATGGAATTCTATGCTTCCATCAGAAAGAATGACATTGCCCCATTTGCAAGGAAATGGAAAGACTTGGAAAAAAGTATACTAAGTGAAGTAAGCCAAACTCAAAGAAACATAGATTGCCTGGTTTCCCTCATTTGTAACCATTAGCATATGTCTCAGATAATTCTAGCAGAGGACCACAATAGCTTAAAAGCTGTGCACATGTGATCATGTAAGATGATATTAAATGAAATTAATTACAAGAAGTTTTTCTTTATTTCTGTGGTTTTTGATGTACTATGTTAAGTTGCTTCTTTTTCTTTAGTTTTTTTCCCCTATGTTTGTCTCCTGATATCACTGTATTTGATTTTGGTACCCTTGGTATTGCAAATACATTTATCTGAATCAGGGAAGGGAAGGGGAGCAACAAACTGGTGAGACAAAGGACAAAGGGTAAACCAATACAACAGCGATACTCACAAGACACTATGTTGGAAATGAACTATACAACTTGGGGCAGGGGTGGGGGGAGGAAACGTGGGTGAAAAAAGAGGGAAGGGGTAACAAGTTTGACAAGAATTGTACTCACTACCTTATGTATGCAACTGTAACCCCTCTGTACATCACCTTGACAATAAAATTTATTTAAAAAGAAAAGAAAATAAAGCAGACCCATGGAGGACCAAAGTTAAAGGTTAATAATGGCAGCTGTGTCTTCTTGAGCGTTTGCCATGTGGTGAGCATTTTGCCTAGTGCTTTCACACAGTTTTACATTTAATCCTCATTAAGCCTGGATGAAGAAATTACCTCTTCACCTGACAGAATTTGCACTGGGAAATTGTTTGACCTACCCAAGGTTATACAGCTAGAAAGGAAGTGACAGGGCTGGTCCATTTGCCTCCAATATGCTCATTCTTTACTGTTAAACTGCACCTCCTGTCTTCAATAGGAGCAATTTACATGCTAGAAAGGACTAGAGAAGAAACATAAAAGGAAGTGCCATAGGAACTACTAACCAAACAAAACAAAGACCCTAGTGGAAGCACTGATCTATTCCAAGTATATACAGCCACAAATGAGAACAAGGCCTGCATGAGTTAGAAGGCGCTTCATCAAACTCCTCTTTCCAGGATACACAATTAGCTCCATGCTGACAGAAGAGGAAATGCTATGTGCTGCTCACAGGGTTCACATTGCCCAAAGCTGTAGAACTCATTATTGTTCTATAATCTCTTCCTTGCTTATTTACAAATAAGGTGTTTATGATGGAGCAGGCTTGTGTGATTCCTCAGTTGTATTTCAATCAGAAGCAAATCTAAATCTAAACAGGGGATAGGAAGTGAGATGAAAGAATTTTTATGAATTCCTAAATAATTTTTTAATGACAGAAGAAAAAAAATGTATCCTAACTTGATGGGTGAATGGGAAGCCAGTATACCATAGAGTGCGGCCTTTTGCACAGTCAGGGGCATTCTCTCTTCAGGGTAAACCCTTTAGTTGTTTAGCCCACAAAGCAGGTGTTGTATACGGTGTCCCCCAACATGAGAACCATCTTTCAGCTCACCTCTGTATCACTCAAGTAGCAACAGCTTTTATCTAATAGTTTCACACTGAAGCTTCCTTGTCTACCCCATCGCTGAGTTTCCTAAATAGTTTTAGAGGTATGAATTTCTCAGGAGAATACTGAAGTGCAATCCATCCCATATTCAAAAAGGAGATGTCCCAGTCTTTCAAAGTTTTGAGAAAAATATGCTATCTTTAAGACTGAATATCAATTTGTTCTCAACATACAGCACTTAAGGGCCAACCCTGTTGTTCTAATAGTGTCAAACTTCAAATTTAGCTTTTAATGTTTCCCTTTTGGTCATAATGTTCTGCCTCATCTTAACAAAAGTATGATTATGGACAGCATCATTTCTGTCTTGAAATCCACAAGATATCTTGAGTCTATAAACAAAATCATGTGTTTCAGGCTATAACTTCTGTATAAATGTATGTGCCCATCCTAGGGTGGATAGAAATAGTGTTTCAACAGATAAAATACCAATTTTAAATCTTGTAAGGCAGAACTTATGTTATCCCCTCCCTTTCCTTTAAGTGTCTGCATAAATTATCTGGTAGAGCCATGAGCATAAATTAGCATCCATGTAATAGAATAGAAAAGACTGGGAGTTCCATGGTACTGATACAGGTTTATTAGGGACTTGGGCACACTTTTGACACAGCTGTACTTGTTATCCAACTACTATAAAAACGTACAGCCAGGGGCTGGGAAGGTGGTCCAGTGGTAGAGTGCTTGCCTCGCATGCATGAGGCCCTGGGTTCGACTCCTCAGCACCACATAAACAGAAAAGGCTGGAAGTGGTGCTGTGGCTCAAGTGGTAGAGCACTAGCCTTGAGCTCAAGAGCTCAGGGACAACACCCAGGCCTAGAGTTCAAACCCCACAAACAACAAAAATAAAATACCAATAATACTTTTTAAAAAGAAAGCATACAGCCAAGTTAGAAGCTGGAAATGAAGGGTTGGGGAAGGGAACATAGTAATTTCCAGCCCAGCTTAGGTTTTGGCTATCAAGTTTTTGTGGGGGGCCTCAGTGAATCTGAAAGGAAATGATGGCAAGGACAACTCTGAGGGAAAGGACTATTAACCAGGCTTGGGAAGGGGCAAGTGTTGCAATTCCTGGAGTATGCCTGGTGCCCTGGCTGACCACAGTGTGGTGATACAGGATCATGATGTCCAGCCCCAGACCCAACTCTAGGACAGGTCTTCCCAGTTCCCCCCACCCCTGCAAAAAAACAGACCAGCAGGGAATTGAAAATAATCTATTCATTCTGGATGTTCCTGAAAGAAAGGCTGGAAAGCAAGCTCACCCTCAGTCAGAGCAGCAGGACAAGTCTGCAGACAACACAGCAAGGGTGGCTCCATTCAGAACTGCAAGAATTCCTCCAAGGAGGCCTCCTGGGAGGGAGTACAAGATACAGTGACTACCCTCCAAGCCAGGCAAGAGGGGCCATGCTCTGGAAGAGCCCATTCCCCACATGAACACAGAGAAACCATTTTAAGCACACATGACCAGCTTTGATGCTCTGGATCTGGACTTCACCTCTGGCCTACAGAGACCTAAGGCATAGTTAGCAATTCTCTTCACTTACTCCTTTCGGACCCCAGGGACACATTCCCACCTCTCTTGCCTGGCATCCAAATACCATCAAAGAGTATGAGTTTTGCTGCTGCAGATGTTGGAGACAGACACTACACTACTTCAGAGGGTGGGCAGGATTTAAGCAGCCAAAGACTTAAATAACAGAAGAACTTACCTACCTAACTTACCCAATATTTCCTCTTAAGGAGCATGAGTGGGAGAAATGAATGATTAAAAAAAAGACAGACCAGTTTCTTCAGAAATCAATCTCTTCCTTTTTTAATATTCCAACTTGTGATTCAAAAATATATTTGATGTCATAACTACTGTAATCCAGAACATTTATGTAACTCCATAGATAATTGTCTCAAACCCCAAAAATGTTAGAGTGACCTATGAGTTACTCGAACCCTGTCTGAGGCAGGCCCTGGGTAGAGGTATGTGGCTGTGATTTGGCTACTTGGGGATCCATTACCTTTGTATCTATTATGCAATGTTCACTTGGAGTTTCTCTCCCAGAAGGTGTGGCCCAAAAAAGCCAGGGTTAGCAAACAATGAAACCAAAGTCATCATGTCTGGCAAGGTTTCTTAAATATTGACATGAGACTAATTGACCAATTAGGCTAATCCAACAGATTTACTCAGGAAGCACATTTAACAACTTCCTCAAGCACTCTGAATCAATAGGTATATCCTACTCATATCTCCTCTACAGACCTTCACTTTCTTCCCTTCTTGGGAGAATTTCCAAATTCTCTTCCCATCTAGTTCTCCATCCTCACAAAGGAGGAATGACTGATCCGATTGATCAGAACTCAACACTGATAAAGCCAGGGATGGCAAGTTTCAGGTTTCATAAAAAGAGGAACTGGCTCCACTTTATCTAGACCAAATTCTTCTTGCCCATCCTTGTGCTGCATATCCTCATCTAGTAGGAAAACTAGGAAAAGCTTCTCACAAGGAAAGGCCAGTCTACTCCCCACCGAGTCAGCTCTGAATAGGCAAATGAGATGGTCAGGATCATGGCTGGAATCAGTCACAGGCCCACAGGTACACAGGACTCTGTAAGTCCCAAGAAAGAGATGGAAGATCATAGATCCAGGTCATACTCCCCAGGACAACTTGTCAGGGTCTCTAGATGAAGTCACTCATGGGGCTTTATCTAAAACCCACTAATTCAGAGAGCCTGTAGGTCAGTTCTGTCATGTCTCAGGCTAGGGGACTGGCTTAGGACACCAGATAGCATCATACCATACGATCAGCCAAGGGATGAGGCCTAACAGCACTTCTGCCATCTTCAACATGGGACTCCATGGGGTTTGTCCAAGAAGGGGAGAGATAGCAGTCCAGGCCCAGAGATTCCTCTTAAGCAAATAAGGTGGGAGTTCAGTGTGTCACTTTCTCCTGAATCCATTTATGATGCTGAATTGCAGAGCCTCTTCTACTCCAAAGCAGCCTAAGAAATAAGAGCACTGATTTTGGCAGAGAGCCACCACTAGAGTTATAGAGTCTTGTAAAGAATCTGTAGGATACAGCTTTACTCCAAGGCAGACATTCTACAGGAACACGCTAAAGTGTGTGTGTTTATAATCTGGGTGGCTGATTGGCATTAGTTACTCATAAAAATGTTCCAGCCCAAATCATCTGTTCCACAAAAATTGGTGCAGCAGAACACTCAATTATACACTTATAAGGTTATTTGAGCAGACTCAAAGATACATTATGAGATATGAATAGTTCTTCTTATGGGGTCCATGTAGCCTATTTAAAGTGGAAGAAGAACAACCAGCCATTTGTAAGGTTTCTTTCAAAATCATCTCATAGTAAGTAAATTCCTTCTGAAATCCTGAACTATAACATTTTAACCTTCAAGTGAAAGTAGTTTTTTCTTACAAGAACTATGTACACAAATAGAAGCAGGAAAATCAAGAGTTTGAGACCAGCCTTACTTACATAATTAAGACTTAGTCTCAAGCAAAATAAAACAAAACAAACAACCAAACATAAAATAAACTATTTGTTCCTATAATTGTCTTGATTTCTAAAAAGACTAGAACTTGTTCAGAGCACCACTATTCATCATAACCAAGTTACAGAATCAGCCCAGATACCCCTCAATGGGCAAATGGATCAAGAAAATGTGATAGATAGATAGATAGATAGATAGATAGATAGATAGATAGATAGATAGATAGATAGATAGATAGATAGATAGATAGATAGATAGATAAATAGATAGATAGTGAAATTTTACTAATGTATTAGAAAGAGTGATATTGTACCATTTGTAAGGAAATGAAAAGATCCGGAACGTATTATGTGAAGCGAAGTAAGCCAGACCCAGAGAAACAAAGGTTACATGGTTGATTTCCTTAATTTGTGGTAGATAGAATGTGCCTATATGATTTATAGGCACAGCTGGGTGCCGGTGGCTCACGCCTTTAATCCTAGCTACTCAGGAGGCTGAGATCTGAGGATCATGGTTCAAAGCCAGCCCAGGCAGAAAGGTCCGTGAGACTCTGATCTCCAATAAACCACTAGAAAACTGAAAGTGGCACTGTGGCTCAAGTGGTAGAGCGCCAGCCTTGAGCTAAAGAGTGCAGGGACAGCACCCAGGCCCAGAGTTCAAGCCTCACAACTGACAAAAAAAAAAACCACACATACACACACACACACACACAAGACCTCAGGGACAGCACACACACACACACACACACACACACACACACACACACAAGACCTCAGGGACAGCGCACACACACACACACACACACACACACACACACACACACACGACCTCAGGGACAGCACCCAGGTCCAGAGTTCAAGACCTACAACCAACCAAAAAAAAAAAAAAGATTTATAGGGACATAGAAGTAAACACTTTAGGCTGGGCTATATACAAGTGGTTACACATGAATGAACTGAAGTATAGTAGATTCTATGGTAAGCTCAAGCAGTAAAATCTTTTAGAAAGACTAAGTCAAAGCCTAACAAAATCAACACTGGAAAATGGATATATCCAAGGTGAGGAAAAGGGGAAGGCAGACAAATGAAGGAGGGAAGAGAGGGGGAATGCAGTCACAAGTTTACTTTATATACCACAAAATTAAGAAAAGTAAGGGAAGGAATGGATCAAGGGGGAGTTAGAATATTGAAGGGGGTGACACTGATCAAGATGCACTGTATTCATAAACTGCTTTGTTATAGGGCACCTCCTTTGTACAACTACTTAAAGATAATTAAAATAATTAAAAATAAAAAGACTGACACTAAATATAATATTCAACTAACCGGTTGTTTAATTATGGTGCCTGAAATCTATGTCCCAGTTTGTTTTATGTTATAATGTATTTAGTTTGGAATAATTTTGTATTTGTAGAGAACTCATACTACAAATAGTTACTCTATACTCTTCACCCAACTTCCCCTAATGTTAACATTGCACTTAACTTTGGTATATCTTCCCAAAATGAAGAAATCGTGTGATTTTTTTTTTTTTTTTTTTTTTTTTTGTCGGTCATGGGGCTTGAACTCCGGGCCTGGGCGCTGTCCCTCAGCTCTTCAGCTCAAGGCGAGCGCTCTACCACTTGAGCTACAGCGCCACTTCCGGTTTTCTGGTGGTTTATTGGAGATAGGAGTCTCACGGTCTCTCCTGCCCGGGCTGGCTTTGAACCGCGATCCTCAGATCTCAGCCTCCTGAGTAGCTAGGATTACAGGCGTGAGCCACCAGCGCCCGGCTCGTGTGATTTTTTTTTATCAGTACCAGGGTGTGAAACTAGGGTCTCACACTTGCTCAGCTCTATCACTTGAGCCACACTTCCAGTCCAGTATTGTGCTGGTTAGTTGGAGATAGAATCTCTCAGGTTTTTCTTCCCAGGCTGGTTTCAAACTTCAACCTTCTGAATCTCAGCCTTCTGAATAGGTAGGATCACAGGCATGAGCCACTAACTCATTGGTTTCTTGGCTACTTGGCCCAGGCCCAGGCTACCTCAAATTTACAATACTACCAAAACTGAAATTTAACCTTGGTGCACAACTATACCACAGACTTTGTATGGGTGGCACCATATTTTTCTTCTGTTTTTTTTCTAAGATACTACATTTCAGTTCCTCTAGCTTGTTGTAATTGAAATATAGTGTCCTGGGTAGAAAGCATTCTTAAGTAATTAAATGACAAGAAACTGGAAAATTGTCTATTTAAGAGTTGTAAAAGATTTGTTTTTCAAGAAAACAGTAAGAGATACTGATTTTTTTTGTAAGAGCAAACCTATCCCTTGTTGAGTTACATAGATGTAAACACTTTCTCAGTAAACCTAAGTTGTCTTAGTTGTAGGTTCTCAGCTAATAAACTAAGAGTTCACTTTCACAATTTAGTTGAATTAAAGCTATGTATAGTCTGACATTGTTGCTTTTGCTTGGCATTGAGGGTTATGATTAGAAAAGGGGATTTCCTTAAAACAAGTGAAGGAATATTCTTGTAGTTATTGCCCTGGGAAAAGACAGTTCTTAAGGACAGGAAATTGGAACTTGGGGAGGAAAAGTCTTTGATCTCCTGGGGATCTGGAGGTCAGGTGAGGTCTTCCTTCTCTCCCACTCTTGGATTTTAATTTGTTAAGACAACTCAAGGGATTCTCAGCAATGGGAATGAGCTGACCTTTGCCATGTGGAGGCAGATTGAGTGCTTCGAGTGTGATGAGGCTACACTTGAGCCTCTGGCTCAATTTAGCAGCAATCACTAGCATCTTCTCTGTGCTGTGAGCCCCAAGCACTAAACATTCAATCTGGTCTTGCCCTAAATTACAGCGTAGCCCTGCTGTACTATGGGAAACAAGAAAAGGATATGTACCAGACTTGGGGCAGAGTGGTCAAGATGCCACAGGCAGGGTTGGGGTTTGGGGTGGGAATTGGTCCTGGGAAGGCTAACAATATAGAGCCAATTAGTATGGTGGCTCAGAAATACGATTAGAGAAGAAGCTTTTAGTCCTCTTCCTGAACACACATGAGCTCTCAGTCTAGAAGCCTCTAAGGAACACCTAAGAGCATGGGATGGGGGTTAACTTCCTGTAGAGCCCGGTGGAGACACCAAAAGCTTTCATAAAGGGATACTAAATGTGACTTAATGTTGTGGTCCCACTACAGAGGTCTGTAAGTATAGGCTATACAATGTGTTCTATACTTGTTGTATTGTTTGCATTCACATTTATGAAGGGCCCCTCTATGCCAGACCCTGAGCAAGCCAGAGTGAGAAAAAGGCATATCTGACCTCTTGAAGACATCCTGGCCTGCATACGGGCAAACACATTGTGAGATGCTTTGTATGCCTTTGAAATCCTTAGTAGAAGTGAAGAGAATGGCCTACATTTTAATTTTAAGGCTATAATATAATTTAAATATGCTTTCTCTGCATGATGAAGAAATCAGATTCAGACCTTGAAAATTGGAAGAACCTACTTGATCGAGTTCATTTGGAAGCATGGGGCCCACATCTGTACCATGGAATAACTTTCCACAAAGAGAGCCGCCCCTCTGAAGATTTTTGGCTCCTCTGTACCCCAATCTCAAGGACAGCCCTAGAGATTTCCTGTTGGCTCATAGCCCAAATCTAAATACTGTCTTGGCCGCTCACATCTGAAAAAAAAAAAAAGAACAAGAAAGTCCTTAGAAACAGATTTTAGATATTTCTTTTGGAAAGATCCCTAAATAGAGCTTCTAAATCTAATTGCCACTGCTGACGTAGCCTGTTGTAAGAATACAATAGTGAATAGGCAAGAACCGGAAGGTTCCAAATTGTCAAACCTCAGAAAGGTACTACAAATCGTCTTTCTTACAAAATATGGCTATCAGAGTCTGTGGTCTTGATTTTGAAGACATCTGTAACTAACTAATGCTGCTTATGGAAATTGCTGGAAAGTTATAAATAAGATGTTAAATAATACAGTGCAGCTAATTCCCCAGGTGTTGTTTCTATTCTCAAGTCAAGATCTACATGAACCAAGTGACAGCACACAGCTTTTCCGTGGGTGTAAATCTCTAGAGACATTGTTCACTGCATTTGCTTATGTCCCTTTACTCTATCAGTTTCAATCACATTATTATTTCCTGCTTTGTTATTTCTTCTCTCCCATCCACATCAGTAGCCTGTTCTTATAAATAATTCAGCACTAGGCGCGGTGGCTCATGCCTATAATCCTAGCTACTCAGGAGACTGAGATCTGAGGATCACGGTTCAAAGCCAGACTGGGCAGGAAAGTCCGTGAGACTCTTATCTCCAATAAACCACCAGAAAACCGGAAGTGGCACTGTAGCTTAAGTGGTAGAGCGCTAACCTTGAGATGAAGAGCTGAGGGACAGCACCCAGGCCCAGAGTTCAAGCCCTATGACCGACAAAATAATAATAATAATAATTCAGTATCCTGAGTATTCATTTGTAATATTAGTTTGCATGATACTATGTAGGAAGAGAGAGGGGAAAAAAGGCAAGGCATTTTGAAAGCTAGTAATGCTTAAATATAGGAAACAATATTTTTTAAATCTTTCATGTTGGCAAAATGGTCCTTCCACAACCACTGTCTCTGAACTTACACTGAAATTTCTCTTCCAGAAAGTCTGGTTGCAGAGACTCAAGGCTGCTGTAAAATTTGATCTAACTGAAACTTGATAAGAAGGTCCACCTTAACCGTATGCACCTACAGAAATGTCCACCATCCCTACAGTTATTGGAGAGTTTAAATAGCTCCAAAGAAAGCAAGTCAGTTCATCTATACATACTACAGGGACAAGCAGACACTTTTTTTCCCCCAAACATAATTTTGAAATAACGTTGTTGAAATTTCCAGGGAAAGTTAGGCTTCAGGGCCAGGTGTTCCAATTAAAGATACTTTTAACCTTGCTTGCTGACTTCCCTTAATACATCCTATAGACCCTTGGAGTGGTTGAAAAGCTCACCACAAATGCAACAAGCATCTATTCTCCCAGTTTCTAAGCAGAATTAAGGAAGAAAACAGAATGGAGTTCACTTTAGAGGAGTTAGTTACACTTATACCTCCTTTGGCTACCAATGACTAAGAGTATAACTTTTCTAAATTCTGAAAACCTTTAGGAATCCAGGTCTAGGGCCCTTCTCACATACTGTTCCCTCTGCCTGCATTGCTCTTTCCTCTCCAACCCCCACCACCAACTTTCAATGAAGTTTCAGTTGACACTTAGGATCTCAGTTTCCCTGACACCTCAGAAGAGGTAAGCGTCCAAAGTACGCCCTCAGATTATACCTCATCTCTACTTGTGACAGTATCCCTATTTTTCTTAGGAGTTGATGTCTAAAGAAGCTACAGAAAAGCAGAATCCTATCTGATTTAATCACTGGCTAGACAAGTGCAAAGTAGTTGTTCAAAAAGATTCAAATGTATAAACCAATGCATGCCAGTGAAGTAAAAGCTAACATTTATATGCTCATTTACTATGTGCAAGGCTCTGTGTGCAGTGTTTTACGTGTGAGAATGAATGGATGAGTGAATATTGAAAGTAAGCACTGAGAAAATATAAAACATCTGAATGAATAGAAGATCTCGTCTAAAAGTTATTCATGAACTTTTTTTTGTTTAGTATTATATGATGTACCCAATTTGCAAATGAGGGAAAAACTATTATTTTAAAGGTAAACTGACAGCCAGTTGCCAGTGGCTCAGGCTTGTAACCCTAGCTACTCAGGAGGCTGAGCTCTGAAGATCACAGTTCAATGCCAGCCCAGGCAGGAAACTTCATGAGACTCTTATCTCCAATTAAACACCAGAAAACCAGAAGTGGTGCTGTGGCTCAAGTGGTAGACCGCTTACCTTGAGCTGAAGAGCTGAGGGACAACGCCCAGGCCCAGAGTTCAAGCGCCAGGACCAACAACAACTAAAAAAGTAAACTGACAAAGGAAACTTGGAAAATCCCACCATGGCTAAAACAACCATGTGGTCCAATTAACTAACCATAGTCAAGAAAACAAGAGAACACATAGGAGACCCAATGTAAAGGGACACTTTCACTTGGATTCTCAGAGAGGTATGTGATTCAAAATGCTAAACTCAATGTCTATACTATTTTGCAGATCATGTTTTCAGTCAGTACATCTTCTCCCCTGCTTTTGCCACTAAATAGCCCCTTGCAGCACCCTTCCCAGTGACCACTAGAATTTCACTGTGCCTGCATGTGCCTGTATTTATTTTAAAATTCTCCTAATGTTGGACATTTAAGTTGCTTCCCACTTCTAACTACTACCAACTTGTAGTAAAATCTTTGCACACATCACTAATTATTTGCTTAAATATATTGACGATATCAAAACTATAGGGACAAATATTTCTCTTTTTTTTCCCTTTTCTTTTTCTTTATGCCAGTACTGGGACTTAAACTCAGGACCTTGCACTCTTGCTCAGCTTGTTCACTCAGCCATTTCTGTCACTCAACCAGTTGAGCCCTACCTCCACGTCTAGCTTTTTTGCTGGTTAATTGAAGATAAGAATCTCTTGATTTGTCTGCCCCGGCTGTTTTCAAACCATAACTCTCAGATCTCAGCCTCTTGAGTAGCTAAGATTACAGATGTGAACAACTAGGGTCCGGCTTGACAAATATTTCTAGTTGCTTTTAGGAATACATGACATCACACATGCTCTTTTCCACTTGCCTGAGATGTAGACTCGGAGAACACAAAGACAACAGCTTTAAAAAACTAATTTGAAAATACATTCTTCTTACTTGCCTTGAGCTGCCTTACTATTACTTTGCTTTGCTTTAGTAAAACAACAAAATGTTACCAATTCCAAACTGAAAGAAAGTTTGGAAGTGCCATCTGGAAATGACAGCATTCTGGTCCTGTGAAAATAAATATCCTTGAGTAAATATTTAAGACATTTACCATAGTATTTCTTCTAATTCTAGAAGGTTTTAAAAATCTATGTAATTGAATGATATTAAAGCAAGCAAATCTCAAGTTTTCTATATTAGTAAGAATTTTTTAAACTCTTAGCTGAGTATTTCAATTTCTTACCTTCTTAAAGGCAAACCAAGCCCTTTGATGGCTTCCCTGGAAAGAAGAGTTTCTAAAATTAGCTAACACCAGACCTACAGTGACTTAATGATGAATAGAATCATTGATTTCACAGACAGCAGAATCGGCTTGAAGGTCAGCATGGCTGACATTCCTAGAGAGAAATTTCCTCCAAAGTTAATAGTAGAAATGAAGGTAAGTAAGGAGCCATGGTGTTTCAAAAAGAAATCCTAATGTGAAGGATGAGTTTCAGTAGCCATCATTCTTATCCATGATTATCTCAAATAATCACAGACAAAAAGTGGAACATATGAGACTCATTGAACTCCTTGATCCATGATTGACATTTATGATCTTTCAGGCCTTCTGTCATGTTCATCATCACATGAAAACCTTGTTCTAAAAACGATCCTAATCATAGAAATCACTAATTGATCCTCAGCTTATGAAACCCTCCCTTCTGGCTTTCATCTTTCAAACCTACAAGCTGTCAGGGGAGTTGATACAAGGGTTAAGACAAAGCCCATAAGGCTGAATTTGAATCCTCCATGACAAAGCTCTGATAGTCAAGGGATCCTGAAAGAAAAAGGCCAATAGACAACAACTAGTTTAAAAATCGTAACCCATCTTCACATTTCTGATAAAAATCTAGTTTCCAGAGATGATGCCAGAAGAAGTAGATTTAACAGTAATCTTTTTCTTTGTGGGGCTAGTTCAAATGTTTAAATACCGTTGTTTCTCTGAATGGTAGTTCTCCCTTTAGTCTATGGCTTCAGGTCACTAGATGGAGTTTTGAACAACACTTAGCACAGGCCCAATGTTCTAAGAAGTAGACACAGACTTGATGAAGAGAAGCACGAATACCCACACTGTCTTTTTCCTCAAGGGCTAGTATTCACCACTGATTCTTCTTAGTAGTTTGGCTCCGGGCCCACAGAGATGCTCCTTTTTCTCAACACACATTTTATCAAGGCACCTTTCACCATATTACTTATTCTCTGAAGATCTCCTTCTTATGTCCCTAAGATAATGAAATATTTGAAATGTTAACTATATTACTTAATGCAATCCAAATAGTAGAAATTAAATTATCCCAGGCTTACTGCCAACTGCAGGCTTACTCTTTTGGTAGTCACCAGAAAAGGAACAGAAGCAAATGTGTACACATGTTTAAAACAAAAAAAAAAAACTCTAAACTTTTTCAAAGCAAAGTTCTAAGAAGCTGTCTAGCTGCTAAAAATAAATATATAACTAAGTTATTAACCAAAATTTTAAAATGAGGAACCAAAGTATTTTTTTAAATACAAAATGAAAATGTAAGAAAATGAGCTCAATAGAATAAGATACAGTTTCATCTTTAGAGAGCTGGCTCAAGACAGGGTGAACTTGATCCTGAACTTGTTCACAGCTGAATTTATCTCATGGGTTGGAACAGAGACCGAGAAAGATCAGACTGGGAATCAGAGGACTGTTGTATCTTGGGCTTATGATTGCATTAGTGAAGAGCCCCAAACATGAAAGTTCTATCATTACTATTGCTAACTGCTGTGGGATAACCCACTTTAGGTTAGGTACCATGTTTGAAATAAAAAAGTTTTAAATATGCTCCTTCAAGCTCATAGATTATATATATATATTGATTTTGGTACATTCCAACCCAAGGAGTGAAACATTACTAGCTTACTAGTTAAATTCTAGTAGTGTTTCCTAAAGACTATGGGGAAATTGTGCTATGTTCTACTGCCAACAAACTAGTATAAGCAAGGATGCTGAAGAGCTCAGGAATGGCATATAGAGAAGTGAAAAAAAAAACATGTAAATAGAGGTAAAGGCACACTTAAAGGTTGGGGCGGGGGGAGAGGGTGTTGTACAGAACTGCAAAGCAAGGAGGAAATGGATAACATAATGTATCCACAGATCAGTATTCCCATGTCTTCACCTGCCTCAGGATCCTACCCATTGCAGGGACTTAATAATGTTAATTGACTGAATTAATATGCTTCAGAGTTCCAACAAGCAGTTGAGTGCCTAATTATCCAGCCCATGAAAACCCTCAGGAAAGCAGGTCATCCTTAATATATGTCCACTTTACATTTGGAGAACCAAAGGAATAAACCAGTCAAGAAGCACTCCCAGGTGCCCCACAAGTTACAGACATTGCTAAACAAAGGCCCAGATGGAGGGCCTAAGAAAGACTCTGAGAAGCAGCAAAATCTCACAGGGCATGAGCTAGAAGACAACCAGTCTTGGCTTTAAACCCAACTCTTATCACTCACCTGTAGCAACTAAATGTCTCCAAAACTCAATTTCCTCATCCATAAAATGAAAATGAAGATCATCTTAGAGAGTCTGGAAATTGAGGATGTGATTTAAGCCCCTGACAGGGTGACTTGGCTCTAATTGGCACTCAGTGAAAAGCTAACAAATAAAATATTGGTGATGACGATTCCAGTAAAAACAGTAGAGCCATCAGAGAGTTAGAGGTCATGTGAAGGTTTCCCCTGACTGGATTAAAAGAAGTCTAAAATAATTAATAAGCCCATGGATAAGGAATTTGATCTGCAGATCACAAGGATAATTTTTCCAGTATGGGAAAAAAAAAGTCATCCAGCAGCTCATGAGCAGATGTCACCTTGGAGCAGTGCCCCTGACCCAGAGAAAACTGGCCTTTATTCATTGTTCATTCTCTTTCTTCTTCTCTCTCTGTATCTTCCTTCCTTTTATTATGCTCAGCAAATATACCATGATGGTATGTCATCTGCCATTGTAAACTGCATTTTTATAACTGATTCTTGGGATTGATGATATCCCTAATTAACTCAAAGATTTAAGAAAGAGTGAAGTTTTTTGTTGCCTGAAAGCTATTAATGTTATTGATTATGAACAATACACTTGGGGGGGGGATCCCTACCTTCATCTGGATGTCCATTCTCAAACTCATCTTCCACATCATGCACCTATTTTTCTCTGCCACATATACTTCTCTTCCTGCTTTCCATCTTCCTTGCTGAAGCCAAGATCCATCCTACCAGGTAGAAACTTGAACACAGTGCTAGAAGAGCACAGAGGAGACTCCAAGGATACTAGCAATCTACTGCAGGGTAGGAAGGCAGAGAGTAAGTTCAAGTAATAGAATGTGATTATAGAGTCACCAAAACAAGAGAGTGCAGTGGGCATATTAGTAGTTAAGATTAGATAGATATGCTGATGTAACAAAGAAAATCACTAAAATAATATATCTGTTGCATCTCTGCAACAGCTACAGTTATGATCAGTTCTGTTTCCATTGTAAAATTCACTGTTTTGGAGTGGCACAAGTACAGGCATATGAACAAGAGAGAATGACTATGAAATTCAGACCCTCAAAAATAAATAAATACATAAAGTTAAAAGAGAAAGAAATTCAGACCCTCCCTTAGTTTCCTGGAACCAAAATATCCTATATCTGTTGTCAAAAATTTGGTCAACCTAACTGTAAAAAAAAAAATCACACACACACACACACACACACACACACACACATGTGTGCACAAAACTACGCCATGTTTTTTCCTTTGCTTGGGAAGATAAAATAAGGTAGTTAACCCATTGCATGTTTAGACCAATTTTATAAAATATTTTATATATAGTATATATGTATATGTATAAAATTGGTCTAAACATGCAATGGGTTAACTATATATAATCGTTCTAAACATGCAATGGGTTAACTACTTTATTTTATACATATAAGACTGATGTACCTGGAAACTAGTGGGAATTACAAGGGGATAAAATGTGCTGTGGACAGAGTGTGGTGGGACACACAGAACATCTGGGAAAGTAGGTAAAACCAAAGTCATTGGGATCATTTACGGGAGTGTCATGCTGAGGATAATATGGCAGCACAAAGACAGGGAGATTTGAGCAGTGGAGTATCTAAGAGCTCAACTTCTGAACCTGAAAACTCCAAGTTAAAGGGTAAGTTCCTGCTTCCAGAGCCTGAGGCTTCCAGTAGTTTTCAGAACCAGTGGAGTGGAGACTAGGATCTGGGACAGACCTAAAAGCAAACTAAGCAGCTCATTGTGGTATGTGGTTATTACCTCCAGACACTGTGGGATCCTTCCTCTAAGGGCTTCCCACACTTCCACCCTCGCTCTCCCTTTCAGCTGCATCCCAGACTCATCTCTCTTTTATCTGAGGTCCAAACCTCCTCTTTGATTTTGGAGGATATTTTTTCTTGGCCTTTGGCTTCTGTGGGGTTCCACATCCAATATTTCCAGTGTACTTCTGGCTGACTCCCAGTTGGTTTAACTCTCAGCCATCATCTGCCAGGCTTATTGAGTGAAAGGTGAAATAATAAGAATTAACACTAAGTGTTTGCTACATCCCAGGCACTCAAGCATTTCTATAAATAATTTATTTCATTCTTAGAGAAAATTCACAAAATAGATGGTATTTTCTCCATATGCAGATAAAGAAACTGAGGCAGAGGATAATGGGACACTTTGATAGTACGTATAAGTGGTCAAGTTGGACTCTGAATTTAAATGTCTAGCTCTTAGCCACTATGCACTATGCTATATTACTAAGGTAAGGAGCAGGTCAGGATGAAGAAGCAGAGTAGAGGGAGATAGAGACATGACTTCATGACATCATTTTATTTTTTTTTTAAGTGAGGAGCAGTTGTAATCCCTGAGAAGGAAGAGAATAGCAAAAGAGGGAGGAGCCACAACAGGATAAAAAGCCTACAATTATTCACACAGGGCTATTTGTTTCTTAAAAAGGGACAAATGGAGAGGATATGCCTGAGTTTTTCTTGCTGGAATTTCACTTGCAATGGCAGGTGGGTGGTAGGGACATTTGAGGCCTCTTGAATTGCAGCTTCTAGGTCCTACGCTGAAACCTCCATTCGCCTTCACAAAGGCCCTCCCACAGAAGCACAATGTGGCCGTCTGAAGGCTGGACGTGCAGTCAGCACACAAAACAGGAACTGTTTTCCCTAGGCGCAGCTGGCGAGCGTTTTCTGCTGCTTGCAGCTGCCAGAGTCCAGTCTGTAGACGGGCCACGCCCCCTGATGAATATTCAAGATGCTTTGTGCTGGGGGCTGGGATGTCAGAACTTCTAAAGGAATTCAAAGACCCTGGTTTTTAATTCAGCGAGGGACAATTTTATAAAGGGAGCTTCCCTACTCTTTGTACTGGATTAAGACTTGCCATGTCCACCATTCCAACACAGACAAGGTGCAATCACTAGTGTTCCACAAACCGGCTCTTTCTCAAGCCCTGAAATACGAAAATAACGGAGACTGGGCTGATTGCTAAGAATTAAGCATTGTCATCATAGCTCTTATCCAGTTAAACATTTGCATGAACAATGTTCCCCTCTTATACATGTTCCTGAGTATATTAATTGAGCTAATCTTTGTGGTATCTGTGTCATTCTATGTTATAAGGCAAGCAACTTATAAAACAAAAAAACAAAACCTTTTAAAATACATAGAATCTTGTGGCTGGGAAGGTGGCTCGGTGGTAGAGTGCTTGCCCTGCATGCATGAGGCCCTGGGTTCGATTCCTCAGTACCACATAAGCAGAAAAAGCGGGAAGTGGCGCTGTGACTCTTGTGGTAGAGTGCTAGCCTTGAGCTGAAGAGCTGAGAGACAGCGCCCAGGCCCAGAGTTCAGGCCCCACGACTGACAACAAAAAAAACCCACATAGAATCTTGTATATAGGTGAGATATAATTAGGAGATTAACCTCACATAGATGTGGCTCCTGAAAGAGTAAAATATTCCCTAATGCATTTCATTAATTTTAATACAATATGAGCATTTTGGGACATAGATCCATTGTTTATTGTTGTTGCCCTAAGTATTCCCTCTCCACTTCTCTTAGGATAGCGGGGTGGCTCAAGTGGTAGAGTGCTTGCTGTAAGTTCACTCAAAAGAAATTATTGAACACTTCACTGAGTACTTCTATTTCCATTAACCCCTCCATCAAAACACAGGCTCTACTTCTTCCCTACAAACTGGAAATGGAAGAAATAATATTATTGAGAGTAAACCAAAGAACAAGAGAAAATATAGTGTGAATATAGTGTGAAGACTTTCACCTACTCACCTACTTCCATCCCCAAGCACTAAAGAATTATACAGATATGAGAATAGAACCATTGAAAACAGCCTGTGAGATCTTATGAATATAGCAAGGATTGGACAAAAGACATTAAAAATGCCTTCATAAATTAAACAATAAATTTGATCCACAGAAGAATCCTAGATTAGCTAGGCAAGCAAGCAGCTACTGCTCTTATAGCACTTTGCTCAGGTTTCAACCTGAGAGGACGTACCTTGGCATCAATAAAGAAAATAAGAAAGCAGAAAAGCTTTCCCATGAAGAGATCCATGATATATACAAGGTGAGTCTAACATCTAGGCAGCTGTCAGGAGACATCTGGCTATATGCGGATGAAGCTCAGTGTGTGTGTGTGTGTGTGTGTGTGTGTGTGTGTGTGTGTGTGTGTGTGTGTGTGTGTGTGTGTGGTGTGTGTGTGTGTGTGTGTGTGTGTGTGTGTGTGTTGTTTATACATCTTTATGTGTATATGTATGGCATCCAGTACATGCATTGCTTGGTCCTAACCACAAATAGGGATCACATGAAGGAAATTGTACATTGGTCACAGGAGCCCTTAAGTAGTGAATCACAAATGAGATCGATTAATATTTAATAATATTGCTTTATAAATGCCCACTTATTTCACTTCTAAAAAAAGTTCAACCTTCTTTTCACTCTATTGCCTCTTTAGAAACTTTGAGCTCACTGGGCATGTTGGCACATACTGTAATCCTAGCACTTGCAAGGCTTATGTAGGAGAACCATGAGTTCAAAGACAGCCTGAGCTACATAATAAGATCTTGTCTCAAAAAATAAATGAATAGGGCTGGGAAGGTGGCTCAGTGGTAGAGCGCTTGCCTTGCATGCATGAGACCATGGGTTCGATTCCTCAGCACCACATAAGAAAAAAGAAAAAAGCTGGAAGTGGCACTGTGGCTCAAGTGGTAGAGTGCTAGACTTGAGCTGAAGAGCTGAGGGACAGTGCCCAGGCCCAGAGTTCAGGATCCACAACCGGACCCAAAAATAAATAAATAAATAAATGAATACAGCCAAGTGCCAGTGGCTCACACCTGTAATCCTAGTTACTCAGGAGGCTGAGATCAGAGGATCATGGTTCAAAGCCAGCACAGGCACAAAAGTCTGGGAGACTTCTATCTCCAATAACCCACTCAGAAAACCAGAAGTGGCACTGTGGCTTAAATGGTAGAGCACTAGCCTTGAACTGAAGAGCTGAGGGACAGTGCCCAGGCCCAGAATTCAAGCCCCACGACTGACTAAATAAATACAAATTGGACATCTGGTGGCTCATGCCTGTAACCCTAGCTATTTAGGAGGCTGAGATCTAAGGATCACAGTTTGAAGGTAGCCTGGACAGGAGGGTCAATGAAACTCTTATCTCCAATTAGCCATCAAAAAACCAGAAGTGGAACTGTGGCTCAAGTGGTAGAGAGCTAGCTTTGATCACAAAAAGGCTCAGGGATGGTGCCCAAGCCCTTAGTTCAAGTCCCAGGACCAGTAAAAAAAAAATCATTAAAAGACTAAATTATAATGTCCAAAGATATTTAGCAAGCTTAGAATTGAAGCTAATGGATGGAAGTAGTAGCTACTTCTAAAATAAATAATAGTTTAAGCTACATGAGTGGCATTGCAGTACATTGAAGCTCCATAGAGACAGAGCAGAGGAGTGAGAGCCGGAGAGGGCACTGAGCAACTCTGCCTCAAGGAGGGAAAACTACATAAAGGAGCAAAGGAGATCCTAAGAAGCCAGGAGGCAAAATGTCATCAGATGCATTATTTGTGCAAACTTGCCAGGAAGAGCACAAGAAGAACTAATTCTATGAAATGCTCAAAATGCTGAAGAGAAAGGGAAATTTGAAGACATGGTCAAGGCAGACAAGGCTTTTTATGGAAGAGAAAGGAAAACCTTCATCCCTCCTAAAGGGGAAACAACAACAACAAAAAGAAGTTAAAGGATCCCAATATGCCCAAGAGGCCTCCTTCAATCTTCTTTTTCTTCTATTCTGAGTATGGCCCTAACCTCAGAGGGGAACGTCCTGGCATGTCTATTGGTGATGTTGTGAAAAGGCTGGGGGAAATGTGGAACTACACCGCTGCAGATGGCAAGCTGTTTTATGAAAAGAAGGCCGCTAAGCTGAAGGAAAAATAAGAAAAGGATATTCTTCCTACTGAGCTAAAGGAAAACCTGATGCAGCCAAAAAAAGGAGGGGGGAGAGTTATGAAGGCTGAAAAGAACAAGAAAAAGAAGGAAGAGGAGGAAGATGAAGAGGAGGAGGATAAATAAGTTGGCTCTAGCAAAGTTTCTTTTCTTTGTCTTTAAAATACTTAATTGCCTCGTACACTACTCATTCATTTTAAAGAAAAAAAATTGAAATGTAAAGCTGTGTAAGATTTGTTTTTAAATGGTACAGTGTCTTTTTTTGTATAGTTAACACATTACTGGATGTGTCTTTAGATAGTTCTGTTCTGGTGGTATTTTCAATCGCTACTAACCTTGCCTGGTACAGTATAGGGGCTGCAAACTGCATGGAAATTTAATGCAGGTTCTCGTTGATGCACAGTATAAATTAGGTATATGTGGGGAGGGTAGTTTTTTCATCTTCAGTTGTCTGATGCAGCTTATATGAAATAATTGTTGTTCTGCTAACTGAATACCACTCTGTATTTGAAAAAAATGTTGCAGCTGTTTTGTTGATACTCTGAATGCTCCTAAGTAAATCCAATCCCCTCACCCCCCAAAAAAGGTTCATGAAAAGCAGTTCATACTTTGTTTTTCTAACTAACAAAAAAGAATAAATAACTCAACCTAACTTTCAAGGAAGAGACAGAAGATATGGAGTTAATTCAGTAAAGATAGTCTTCAGTAACTAGTACTTTAATTGGAGATTTCCATGCAAAAAGAAAATACTATAATCCATACCTTCATTTATATACAATATTAACTAAAGCCAGGCACTGGTGACTCATGCCTATAATCCTAGTTACTCAGGAGGCCAAGATGTGAGGATCACAGTTCAAAGCCAGCCAGGACAGGAAAGTCTATGAAACTCTTATCTCCACTTAACCACCAGAAAACCAGAAGTGGTGCTGTGCCTCAATATAGTAGAGCTCTAGCCTTGAGCAAAAAAGCTTAGGGACAGTCCCCAGGCCCTGAGTTCAAGCCCCATGACTGACAAAATAATAACAATAATAATGATAACTCAAAACAATTCATAAGGCTTAAATTATAAAACTTAAAAATTGTAAAACTCCTTGAAATTTTCTTTCTTCAAAAATGCAAGTATATATATATTTAAAATAAAAGGTACATAAGTGTAGACTATGGACTAAGCAGGAAGTAGATAAGCAAAAATCATTAGGTTATTCCCCCTCCCACTGTCCTTTGCCACCTGCCTTTAAGGGTGAAGAGGGTGTTTCAGCCCCACCCACCCAAGCAGAACGGTATTTAATACAGAACCCTAGTCTGCGAAGAGCTCCATCACATGGGCATGAGAAAGTGTAAGGGAAGAGAGTGAGTGGAAGCTGCCCTCGGTAGTCCAACACTTCTTTAGATTCCCAGGATGTAAAAAGCCTGGGAGAGCCTAGTACCTTTGGCTCATGCCTATAATCCCAGTACTCAGGAGGCTGACTCCTGAGGATCATAGTTCAAAGCCAACCTGTGCAGGAAAGGCTATGAGAGTCTTATCTCCAATCAACCACCAAAAACAATGTTGGAAGTAAGTGGAGATATGATCTTGAGCACAAAAGCTCAAGGACAGTGCCCACACAATGAGTTCAAGTCCCAGGACTATCACAGTCAGACAGACAGACAGACAGACAGACAGACAGACAGACAGACAGACAGACAGACAGAGACAGAGACAGAGATGGATAGATAGAGGGAGGGAGGGAGGGAGAGAGAGAAGAGAAAGAGAGAAAAAGAAAGGAAAGAAGGAAGGAAGGAAGCAAGGAAGGAAGGGAGGAAGGAAAGGGAAAACAGCCCTGAGAGACAAGAATACAAATCCTAGTTGTCACCTCATAAACAAACTGGCATAGACAAACTAGGGCTCCACTGGGTGGGCCAGAATCTGAAACGTGTCAGCTTGAATTCAAGCCCCATAACCACCAACAATAACAAAAGTCTTAGGAACATAAAAGCAATTATGCATTGTGTCAGACTGTTATTCTCAAATGCCAGCTTTGTTTTCCATTAGCTGTTTAAGCTTGGCCTGGGTTCCTAAACTCTCTAAATCTTAGTTTTTCTCTGTTACATAGGGATGACCAAAAAAAAAAGTCAAGTGTGCATTCAACAAATAGTAAGTAGTTAATTAGTTAGAATTGCAGAAGACCAAGGGAAGTTACTGTCAGGGTAAGGCCCTTAAACACTACCCAACATCTCATAGCTAAACTAGAGATGGAACTGCCTTTAAATGTGAAGTACCGTCATTTTCCATCTCAGTTTACTTTCCTCAGTTTGTGATTGGGATTTTTTTTGGAACCTCCCCTTATTATGCCAAGCTGACAACAAGTTACACCATATTTTACTTTATGATTTTCTATGGCTTCCTGGTGACCCCACATTCTTTCAGCACTCCTACATTGTAAAAGCTGAGCACCATCTGTCATTTAATCAGTGCACAGCAGTCCCTCAAAAGCTTGGTAAATGCCTTCTCTATGAAGCATTCTTCCCTCTTAAGCATAATGCAATGTTATAATTTAACTTGCAAGATCCACTCAGGATAGGAGTCTTGACAGAAGCATTCTCCCTCTGGTTAGCCTGAGTATAAATGTACCAAGATGTACCCTTCTAGAACTAACAACAAATCACCTAATCCTCTTCCACTCCCAAGCTTTTAACAGAAAGAAAAGATAGGGAAGCCGGGCGCTGGTGGCTCACGCCTGTAATCCTAGCTACTCAGGAGGCTGAGATCTGAGGATCACGGTTCAAAGCCAGCCCAGGCAGGAGAGACCTTGAGATTCCTATCTCCAATAAACCACCAGAAAACCAGAAGTGGCACTGTGGCTCAAGTGGTAGAGTGCTCGCCTTGAGCTGAAGAGCTAAGGGACAACGCCCAGGCCCAGAGTTCAAGCCCCACGACCGACAAAAAAAAAAAAAGGAAAAGATAGGGAGTTGATTTCTACCTCATTCCTTCAAATAATAGGTAAAAGCTATTATTTTTTAAAAAATCATCTAGTCAGACAAGCTAACTCATCTGGAAACCTTTTCACTCCCAACTCTTTTTTTTTCAAAGTCTGTAGGAGTCTGTAGGGTACATCTATGAAATCCATCAGGTCTTACTAATCACAACTCACCAGAAGGACAAGCGATTTGGAAATTAGGTCACATCTTAGGGCTTTCTGCCAGATTCATACACAGGAATAGTAACATCATTGCTAGAAGTATCTTTGAACACAAAGAACAATGACAGATAATGTTGTTTGCTGGGAAATGCTGAACAACGGCTGGGTATTTTGTGTGTAGGGTCTCTTGGAGTAAAAGCTTCCTGACAAAAATAAAGAGGCTGAAAGGAAATGCTTTCAATGTCTGCTTTTCCAAAATAGACTATTTCTATATTGGTTTTCCTGTTATAATATATTTTCTGTGCCTAACATGTCTAGAACAAGGTAGGGAATTAAAAGTACAGAAAAGAGGAATAGACCATTTGTTTTCTTTCTTTTCCTCTATTAACCTCACCCTGACAGAGATACACCTAAGTAGGAACAAGCTCACTCTGTCTTTCAGATCTGTTCCTGAAACATCTTTTCCTTTTAAACCTAATGAGATCTTACAATTTAATTTCAAAAACCACTCTGAATAGAAGGAATGATGGGACAGGTCTATACATTTGGCCAGGGTTTTTTGTCATCAAGTCGTCTTTGCATGCTCAGCAAACTGTTCTTACAATCTCATCTTCAAGAAGGACCCAACCAGGGAAAGGATAAGCTTAAAGTCCTGGAACAGGTTAAGGAGCCAGTTGGAAATGCAGAATCTCAGAATCAGAATTTATATCTTAATCAGGTTCCCAGAAGAGTCCTGCAAAAGTCCAAGTCTGAAAAGCACTATCTGAAGCCAGCTGGAAAGCCAGATCCTATGGGCACCACTGCCTGGTTTTTCTGAAGATGTGCAACCTAAGATTGTATTTCCACTTGACACTGGTTTTCCAAAAGGAAGAAAGAAAAGGTTCTCTCCAGTCTTTCAAAGCCCCCAAGCTGACAGTAGACCTCAGATTCATGGTAAGGGACTGAGCCTCTACTTCAGGAGACAAGAGGTGCCCTGCTGGCACCGACAGGCAAGTGAAATTTACTTCTATACATCTTAGCAAGACTTTGAAAGTACCAGGGCCTCTTGTGAGTGTTCATAAAAACCATTATCAAAGCATGGCAAAATTTGAAATGACAACGGATCTTCTAGCTGTCTATACAAAACAATAATAATAATAAAGCTCCTGGGGTGGGCACAAATTCCCATTCCAGAAGAAATCAATAGAAAATGTTAATCTGTCTGTGATAAATCATTCCACATATTGATTCCTATGGCTTATAGGGCTCTGAGGGAAAGGCTAATCATTCTGAAATGTGTGTGCACCTACAGTATGGCCCAAGGGACCAGGGAGCTTGCCTGTTAGTCAAGACTATGTTATAAACAAATTATAAGCAAAAATTTCTTTAACGTGATAGAATCCTCCATTTCAATTTTTCTCTGGCGTTTATAAAGGCAGATGATACCAGGGATAAAACATTTAACAGCCATCTGCTTTGCATGTAAAAATTGGACCACACAGTTGACATGCAGCATGCTACTTTCCTCTTCCTTTTAAAATCTTGCCAGCAGCATTATTCAGTGGAGCCCTATCCTTAGTGAACACGTGCCATGCCCCTGTTCTACTGGCTGTGGTTCTCCTCACCAGTGTCCATTAGGAGGTTGTTTTTAAGAGACTGACATTACAGATCAAGGTGGGAAGAGAATACTAGAAGCATTTACATCATATGTTCTTTGGCAGATTGAATTGTGGTCAGGTTGTCATTGCCTACATGGTTCTCTCACCCCACTCCACCGATTAAAATCCTATTCATTTTTCATAGCACACTCTAAACTTCTCTTTGCTTCTTCTGTGTTATTTCATCTTATCTTCCAGGGTTCTTTCTTTCATATGATGTTCTAGAGTTCTAGCTAGAACTCTACCTTAAAATAAAGTGATTTGACATGCTTTATCTCTATCACTATACCCCAGCTTTCTTTTAGTCTCTGTGACACATTGTGTGCAGTCTGTCAGTGGCCACTGATTTGAACACATGGGAGTTTATGGAGTTCTCATTGTCCATTATCTCATATCCCAGTTTGGCTGGAGCAAGCAATATGGAAAGGCAAATACTAGGAGGAAAGCAGTGGGACTCCACCAACGTTTCAATTCTCTTTGCCAACCAGTGGGCCAATATTTAAGAACTGCATAGTCAGAAAGAGGAAATTATGAAACAATGAGGAGGAAGTTACAGTCAGGTTTCAAAGACCAAATACAGAGGACAAGTCAAAGGCAAAAATATGCAGCAAGCAGAGTTTTGTCCATCATTTTTTGCTGCTTCAGCTTCTTTGCCCTATGATTTGGCCCTCTATGTTCATCTAGTAGAGCTCTTATCACTCTATGCTGTATATCAGTCAGGAAGTTAAGTCTGAGTTTCGATAGAGTTGGGGATGTTTTGTTTCCCAGCAATGATTGGAAGATAAAGTCTAAGTCCTTTGAGAAAAGAGATTAAGGGAGAACTTGGAAATAACTGTGATCATCAGGAACTTTGGAAGAAAAGGAGCTATCTAATTCTCTTGCATTTGGACTCAGAAAACCTTCTCCCATTTCTACATGGAAGACAGCTGGGGACCGTGGTGGTCTAACATAAGAACTGAGCAACTAGTAGATGACTGGCACTGAGTAGAAACCTAAAGAAAATGGACAAGGCTCCCAGTCTCATGGATCTTTCTGCTACTGTGTGATGGCCAGGAGATCTCATCTGCAACAGAGTGTTTGTGTTCTTTTTTAAAGTATCAGTATTTTTCTGTCACAGTTTTTTTTTTTTTTAATTTCTGGACCTCTTGTCTTGTATGTAAGTTTGTCTGATTTAGGAAGAGGAAGGGGAAGCACAGAAATTGTGGGACCAAGGGTGAACTAATGCAGCAGTGATACTCACTAGACAGGATGTTGAAGATGTTGAAAATGAACTGTATAACTTGTGGGGGAGGAGAGGAGGGAGGGGAAAAAACTAGGAGAAAATGAGAGAAGAGGTAACACTGTTCAAAAAGAAGTGTACTCATTACCTGACTTATGTAACCGTAACCCCTCTGTACATCATTTTTACAATAAAATAAAATTTAAATTAAAAAAACTATCAAGATCAAAAAGCAAAAGAGGGAGCTGGAAGGTGGCTCAGTGGTAGAGTGCTTGCCCTGCATGCATGAGGCCCTGGGTTCAATTCCTCAGCACCACATAAGCAAAAAGAAAAAAGCTGGAAGTGGTGCTGTGGCTCAAGTGGTAGAGCACTAGCCTTGAGCTGAAGAGCTGAGGGACAGCGCCCAGGCCCAGAGTTCAGGCCCCATGACTGGACCCCTCTCTGCCCCCCCCCAAAAAGAAAAAAGCAAAAGAGGGAGGCTGAGCTCAAGAAGGAAGGACGTGTGGTCCCAGTCTCTCTGTGGCCCCCTTGAACTCTGTCTTTTAACCACATGTGTTCACAGGGTTAGGAAAACAATGAGAATTCTCTACTCTGAGCTTAGACATTGACTGCCCGTCAGACTGCCTACTACAGAGAACTCTAATAACATGTTTTCTAGAAGTTTAGAGAAACAATGTGCAAAGCTGTAAACTAAGTAGACCAACCAGAATTAATTTTCCACCATTAATTTTTAAAAACTGAAAATAAGAACTTCCAGAGTCCTGACATGGTTGGAAATTGAAAGCAGCAGCCCTGAACAGAGCTAATATGGAGAAGTACATATAGTCTTTCCTTGTGGAAGCCCATGTGAAAAGCCTGCTACTGTCTGTGGTCTGGGACGTAGCTCAGAACTGGTGGCTTAGCATGCACAAGGCCTTGGGATCAATCTCTAGCATCGCAAGGAAATAAAACACAAGGCTTGGCAGAGGGTAAGTCCTTTCATATGTAACATGGCAACATCTGCAGAACAATGGTTCTTCTCTTATACGGACCATATTTGTACTTGCAGACTGTTAAAGCCCTAGACAAATTCAAGTTATATTATAACTTACTTGTTTTCTTCTTTCTTAAATTTTGAAAAGATGGACTGGCAAGTGTATCTGATAATTACATGAGAAAGGAAAGAGAGGAAAAAGAAAAATACTCAATAATTGCAAATATTAAGATGAATCTGTGTGTGTGTGTGTGTGTGTGTGTGTGTGTGTGTGTGTGTTTGCAAATGGCAGGAAGTAATTCCCAATGAAGCCTAGTGTGACAATGTAATATATCTCCATCAATATCAGATGTTTAAAGAAAATGAGGGCAATGAGGAAATTGGAGGAATTTCAAAGATAATTTAAGAAATGGCAACGTGGCTGTACTAAAACTCCCGGTTGTGAGTGCATTTGATGAAATACATTGGATGTCTGAGCTGCAGCATGTGTGCGGAAATCTTTTGGATATGTTACAGTCACATCTCATGTGTCAAGTTCTGAATTGTATATATAGATCACAAGACTTGCAGGAAGGAATTCCAAAAAGAGCTCATATTAGGGCAAGTTTTCATCTATCCAGTTGTTAAGAGAAGCTTTATTATAATCCTGGCACTGAAATAAATAAGGAACTAAAGAGAAGCAATAGTTTAAAAATCATCAGCAAGCCAGGCACTGGTGGCTCACACCTGTACTCCTAGTTACTCAGAAGGCTGAGATCTGAGGATAACCTTTCAAAGCCAGCTGGGGCAGGAAAGTCCGTGAGACTCTTCTCTCCAACAAACCACTCAGAAAACCAGAAGTGGTTCTGTGGCTCAAGTGGTAGAGCACTAAGCTGAAGAGCTGAGGGACAGCACTCAAGTCCAGAGTTCAAGCCTCACAACTGACAAAAAAAAAAAAAAATCAGCATCTTACGCTCCAAAATGGGTAAGATGAAAGAAGATCTAAAAGGAATAGTGAGAGTAAAGGGAAATTAGACACAGCAAAGTGCTGTTCAGCAACTCACCCTCATATGGTTCTCCTACATGTTTTTGGTTGGTTGGGAGTTTTTTGCTTTGTTTTGTTTTGTAGGTCGTGGAACCTGAACTAACTGGAGATAAGAGTCTCATGGGCCTTTCTTCCCGTACCAGCTTCGAATGGTGATTCTCAGATCTCAGCCTCCTAAGTAGCTAGGATTATATGTGTGAGCCACTGGTGCCTGGGTTTCAGGCTCATTCTTTAACCAAAAGTGGGGTCATGTTCTACAGTTTGGTAATTCTCACTATAACCATATCAACATAAAGAACATAGATTAATTCTGAAAGTGGATGTTGTGCTAATAAGCCAACAGGATTCTGCTAAACAGAATTTTTAGTCTTCTATTGCATGCGATTGTGCACATTAGATGTTTCTTTTATTTTAGGAAGTAGAATGGTCATTTAAACAAAATAAGGTGATAATGTGTCTTTTTTTTCTCTTTTTTCCACCTTTGTCTTCTTTTGCAGTAGTGAGATTGAACTCAGGGCCTCATGCTTGCTACTCAAGTACTCTACCAATTGAGCTATACCCCAAGTCCTTTTCAGATAGAGTCTCATACTAACTTTTCCCTGGGGGCCTCAAACCATGATCCTCCTACCTCTGCCTCCTGCATACCTGAGATTATAGGCATACACACCATATCAGGTCAAAATAGTGTATTTTTTAATAGAAAGGAATAGGAATAATAGGAGACTGTTATGGCCTTTCTGCTCTCATATGCAACGTTGTCATCATCATCATCTTTAATACAGGCAGCAGAGGGAGGAGGAGTAAAAAAGGGCAAGAAGTGAACACCATTGTCATTTAAGTAAAGTTCCAGAAGTTGGCGTATTTAGGTTGAGCAACCCAATAATCCAAATTGTGAACAGCTCCAAAGTTCCCCACCTTGAAGCTTTGTTTCGGGCCCCAAATTATTTTTAAAAATACTACATTACCTTCAGACTACGTGTATATGAAATAAACATGAATTTCACATTTAAATTTGTATCATATTCTCAAAATGTCTCATTATGTACATGCAACCATTCAAAAATTCAAACACAGTGTCCAAGTCCTAGAAACTTCTGGTTCCAAACATTTTTTTGATAAGGGAAACAACCTGCAATTGTTGCTCTTAGTCCCCGGCAAAGGAAACTGGAGAGGAGACTCTTTTCCTTTTTCCTGGAACTCCCCATCCAAGCTTAAAAAGTCATGTTTCTATAACTATGGAAGAAGAGGACGATACATCTATAAGGACCAACAACAGTCTCCATTGATCATTTTTAAGGTATATAAGGCTACAAACATTTTTTTTCTTTTTTAAATAATTGCATGTATTTATGGAGGACAACGGAGTAGAAAGGAATCAAACAAGCTAATTTGGTTATTGTTATAGGTAAGATATGGAATGTTCCCCAAAGCTGCTTTATATTTTGAAGGTATAATATTCAAAGCAGCAAGGTTTAGAGGATGGGACTTTGGTGAAGTGATTAGATCCATGTGAACTGGATTCAGGTGATTCGATCTAAGTAATTGGGTCATGAAGACTCTGATCAATGGCATAATCCATTGATGGGCTCATAATTTGATGGGCTGTTGGAGGTGAATGAAATCTGGGAGATGAGTTGTAGGTTGAATGGAATGGGTCCTTCGGGGCATGTCCTCAGGGACCATATATCATCTCAGCCCCTTCCTTTCTTTCTCGACTTCCTGGTTGCCATAAAGTAAGCAGTTTTGCTCTACCACACACTCTGAGCCATAATGTTCTAGCTCAGAGACTCTAAAACAGTGCTTTATGGACTGAAACCATAAGCCAAAATAAATATTTCCTCCTTCAAGTTGATTTTCCCAGGTATTTTGTCACAGCAGCAAAAATCTGACTGACACCACTTATCCATCGCCTCACTAACGTATCCTATTGTTTTCTGTGTTGAAGACCTTAAAAATCTTACATGTGTTGTGTATATGCTGGTACTGGGGCTTCACTTCAGGGCGAGGGCCCTCTTCCTTAGCTATTTCACTCAAAGCAGGTGCTTTTCCTCTTGAGCCACAGCACTACTTCCAGCTTCTCACTGGTTAATTGGAGATAAAAGTCTTGTGGACTTTCCTGCCTGGGCTGGCTTCAAATTTCAGTCTTCAGATGGCAGTCTTCTGTGGAGCTTAGACTACAGGCCTGAGCCACAGGTGCCTGATTTATCTACTAGCAATTTTGAAATATAAAATACAATGGGTTGTTGGCAAAAAAAGAAAAGAAAGAAAAAAAAAGATGCATTACTTCATGAGCACAGTAAAAGATTTTCTTTTTAACAGCAAGAAAAAGGCAGTCATCATTAAAGAACATGAAGTAGAGATTAGTAAAAACAACTCATATCTCATACTCCTGTACTTGAAATTGAAATACACTAAAGTACTGGGAAAATGTCCTAAAAGCAGTTACTATTTACTTACATCCTTTATAGCCTTTTAAGTTAGAGGCAATGCTGTGTCCTAGCAAGAAGTGATCATCTTTCAGACTGAGACAAGTTCATGTCATTTTAGACAAAATTCTGTATAATTCTGTGGGTGTTGTGCTATAAAAGGAGACAGATTAGCATTCCTTAAGTTCAGACTCAGTCTTAGAAACATGAAATTCTGCAAGCTATTATTTAAGCTCAGCAACCTCCTTCACCTACTATCAAAATGGAAATGTCCAGAATGCCCAGGTGTATTTGCTCAACAAGGAAAGTATCTATGCACTGCTTGCTGCAATGAGAATTTGTAAGACTCCATGAAAGGCCTTTCAAATTATGACTGGTGGGCCTCTCCTTCCCATAACATGTTTTGGTGGGGAGATTTCTATAATCTTCTCCATGCTACCATCTTTTATGGTGACTGCCATGAGCCTGAATCAGTCAATTTAGAGTTAGGAAAAAAAAACTATCTAAAGTTCAGGTCTCATGCCTGTGAATAAATAGGGAGTAGAGAAAGATTTTTATTTTGTTTTGTTTTTTTTTTTGTATCTGAAAAGTTCCAGCAAAACTAAACCTCGCTGCTGAGGGTGTGGCAGCCCCATGGGGTAACACCCTTCCTGGAGTCAGGGAGTATAAGAGCAAATGCGTCAAGTATTATTCGGAGACAAGAATAGAACATTATTCTGAGCAATAAAGTGTTATTCATATTCTACCAAAGTACACAGATGCTGTAACATGGTAATTATTCTAAGAAAGAGTGTTCAATTTAGAAATTACCTAACCTTTTTGGATTCTAATTTTGATGACATTTGTGATCTAAATGAACAACAAACCTATGTCTCTCAGGCTTTTACGTCTACCTCTCAAATTTGAGTTGCAATTTTATTTTAGGAATAGCATCCGATTTATTAACATTCCATTCCTGTCACAAAGATTGAAGGCCATTCTAGGCTCAGGCAACCTGCAGACAAAGAATGGAGAAGTAAAAGGAATTAGTGCTATGCTTTTAAGCAAGGTAAAAGAGTAACCACGTCACCACCTGATTTCATACTTCTCCCTCTGTGCTACTACTCTTAGATGTCTGAGCACAAAAGGAAATTACAGAATTGCTGATATTTGTTGAGTGTTAGGACTTTGGTCTCTCTCTCCTTGTGAACCAACAGAGTCATCAACCAGCATTGCTTGTACTTAATTAAGTTTCAGATCTTCAGCAAACCTTAATATTCGTTCATTCCTTTGGTAATAATTTTTTCAAGGTGTACTGAGTTCTGTACTGGACTATAGGAAAGTACAAAGGTTTGAGTTCTCGAAGCCTTTATGTTCCAGTGATGTTGGTATTACTTTTTTAGTATTCAGTATGCATATAGGAAATACGTACAAATGATCATAATAGTCAGAAGGAATTATGGATAACTTTTTTAAATCACTCCAAACTTTCTATAACATTATTCTAGTCCTAGAGTTTTTAATTTTAGAAGTAAAACAGTAATTTTAAACCCTGGTAAAAATTGAGTGAGAAGCTTTTATTTTTCAAGTAGAGTTTCTTTAAGTAATAGAATCTCCGTTAGAAATAAACAGTTGTTTTGTAAAAATGTAAGTCACTTATTTTAAACATATAGATTCTATCTATCACATGCATAACACAGTTATTACAGCAAATCCACTTAAAACCTTCTAGAAGGAGGGAAAAGGGTCCAACATGGGTGAGAATACTAGAGAATAACTTAGACTATGTCAGGCCTGTCTCACAACATGTAGCAGTTCTAACAGTCATCAGACCTGGAGACCTAGGTTGATGATGATCTTGCACACAAACCAACTTGGTGTTAGAATTCAACCTGCTCTCAGGTGAGAAAACAGATCACATGAGTTCCAAGTTCCTAACAGTGCTATGAATACTAATAATACTATCCAGAGTCTTCATACTGTTATTCTTAAAAGGCAGTATAGAATGAATACTGAGAAGCTGTTTGGAACATGAAAGTTGATCAAGTCCATCCTTTAGACTCTAAAGTAGAAATACTTAGCAAATTTAAAAGGAGGTTACAAAAGAAGGATGAAAATTTGAGATGTTTAGCAAGTTCTTTAAAAGCCACTGATGACCAAGGGGTTGTGGATATACAGTCATATGCTCACTTCTGTCATCAGAAAGTTAGAGATTAAAAATCTTGTTTCTGAATCAACACAGATATGAATTTTATTTTCCCTTGTGTATTAAGAATTGACTCAGAGCCGGGCACCAGAGGCTCACACCTGTAATCCTAGCTACTCAGGAGACTGAGATCTGAGGATCACAGTTCAAAGCTAGCCGGGGTGGAAAAGGCCATGAAAGGCCATGAAAAGCTTATCTCCAATAAACCACCAGAAAACCAGAAGTGGCGCTGTAGCTCAAGTGGGAGCACTAGCCTTGAGCTGAAGAGCTGAGGGACAGCTCCCAGGCCCAGAGTTCAAGCCCCATGACTGACAAAAAAGAAAAAAGGAAAAAAGAATTGACTCAGGACTTGGTGCTTTGCTAGGCAGTGCTCTACTATTTCAGCCACTCTCCCAATCTAACCCAGACCAAAAAAAAAGTTACAGTTTTCTCATTCCTTTCATTCTCATCTTTGAAGTCTTGACTTTCAGTCATTCAAATATATCTATTGATTTCCTGCCATGTGGCAGACTGGAATCTAGTGCTTAGAATACATCCATGAATAAAACAAAGATGATAATGCTTATACAGTTACAGTCTGGGTAGAAGACAAAAATAAACTAGAAGTATAAGAAAGTGATTTCTATATCTCATGTTATAAGATGGGATACATGTAATTGGAAAGGGCAATAGTAGACCAGGATAGGCATAAGGAGTGCTGAGTGTGGAGAGGGAAGGCAAGGCAAGTTGTAAGTAGGTGACAGAGTAGGTGGCTTCTCACTGAGAAGCTGAGAACAGTGTGAAGGACATGACTACGTATTCCTGGGAGACAGGAAATTTCAGATTGAGAGATCAAACATGTCTGGTATGTTTGAGCAACAGTAAGAGCACTACTGTGGCCGGAATGGAATGAGTGAAGAGGACATGAGACTCACATTTATCCTGAGTGGAATGGGGCACCATTGGGAAGCTTTGAGCAAAGGAGAGATATGATTGACTTACATTTTTAAAGCATCATGTTAATCACTGAACTCTAAGGCCAGAGCAGAGAGACTCAATAAGAAGCTGTTGTGATAATCCAAGAGAGAGGTGAGAGTGGCAGCAGTAGAGGTGGTGAAAAGTTGATGGATTTAGGCTGTATTTTAAAGGAAGAAGCAACAATATTTGGGAACAAAAGAAAAAGTGAGAGGAGAGAAAAAAGGACTCTAAAGTTTTGGGATAGAGTCATCTTTAACTGAAGTTATAGGTAGTTTCAAACAGAAAAATAAGAGTCCAGGTTTGGACTTAAATTTGACACATCTAGCAAGCATTTGGTATAGGTCTGCAGGCCAGGAGATAAGTCTGCGTTACAGACAATGCATTTGGGACCTTCTACATGACATTCAAGACCATGACTGAGCGAAGTCACCAAGACAGGAAGGAAAAGATGCTTGAGGACCAAGCCCTGAAACCTTTCATGATTATGAGGTGAGGGAGAAGAGGAAGAATTAGCAAAAGAATCTGAGAAGAAATGCCTAGTGAAGAGGAGATAGATGAATAAATGGTGTTTTTGAAGCCCAGGGAAGAGACTATTTCAGAGGAAAGAATCATCACATCAGCTGGGTCACATACTACAGATATAGCTGTGTCAGTGGAACTAAAGATATGGCCTGGGAACTGACCACTGAACTCAGAAAAGTGTAAGTCTTTGGTGGCTTTCAAAAGATCAGTATTTTTTTTCTAGGGAAAAAAAATCTGTTTGGAGAAAAGTTAAGAGGTGATCAGAGGGAGAAGTTAGAGAAGTTAGAGAAAATGAATACCACCCTTTAGAAAATGCTACTTAAAGAAAAAGGAGGTCTGCCTTATGTATGTAAGAGGTTATGTATATAACCCCTCTGTACATTTTTTAAAATGATAAAACATAGTTGAGACCCCCCAAGAGAAAAAAAACAAAAGAAAAAGAAAAAGGAGGAAGATGAAGAGTATGAGGAGGAAGATGAAGAGGATCATGATGAATAAGTCGGCTTTAGCACTGTTGTTTTTTCCTTGTCTATAAGGCATTTAACCTCCCTGTACACAACTCACTCCTTTTAAAGAAAAAAATTGAAATGTAAGGCTGAGTAAGATTTGTTTTCAAATGGTCCAATGTCTTTTTTTGTACAGTTAACACACTACAAAATGTCTTTAGATAGCCCTATCCTAGTGATATTTTCAATAGCCACTAATCTTACCTGGTACAGTATAGCAGTTGTAAATTGGCATGGAAATTTAATGCAGGTTCTTCTTGGTGCACAGCATAAATTAGTCATATATAGGGATGGTAGTTTTATCATCTTTAGTTGTCTGAAGTTACAAAATAATTGTCTTATATGAAATAATTGTTGCTCTGTTAACTGAACACCACTCTGTAATTGAAAAAAAAGTTGTAGCTTTTCATTGACATTCTGAATGCTTCTAAGTAAATGCAATTTTTATTAGAAAAAAATTGAGAAAATGTTGCTTTAAAAGATGCAAAATAATTGAACTGTAGCTACCCCATTTATCTTTAATGTTTGCTTTGTGTATTAATGTGAAAAATTAGTAATTGCCCAGTGAATGACTTATTTTTTCAAGTAAGCAAACATGTCTAGTATCTAATAAGTGTCTAGTAAATACTGTGTAATTACTAGAAAATTAATTTGCTATGGAATTACTTAAACTATGAATCCTCTTTTCTGGACAAGGTCATTTCAGAGATTAAAAATTCATCTCTATTATAAAAGATCATTCATATACAAAATACGCCTTCTTAAATCTATAAATTTTTAGGGCTTCAAATTCCATCCTTCTCAAAATGTTGTCATTTATCTCAGAGGAAATGTCTTGGTAAAGCATGAGCCCAGAGCTTGTCTACTTACTCAGCACTCAGCATTGCTTATACCCCAAGTCTCCTTTCCACCAACACAATGGGACAGGAACTGAGCCTTGGGCAAGAGAAAAGGGCTGGGAAAAGACAGAAATGAAAGAGGAATAGGTCTTTGCTGATAGATCTAACTCTAGTGACTACTTTTGGGTGTAATTCTCTTTTTTTGCTCCAATGTTTTCAAACCCAAAGGTACATTTGTATTTGTTTCTTTCTTTTGGAGGGGTGGGAATAAGGAGCTTTACCTATTTGCTCATTATCACATTCAAACAACATCTAAGGTATAATATTTGCACAGTTTTGTTTTAAATCTGAGTCGATTTAAATAGTTTTGACAGTATCCCCGCACCCAAAGGAATATGTCTTATCACTTCTCGTGTACACAGCTCATTTCTCACCTAGTTTCATTTTGTAAGAATAAATGTTGAAATCATATTTAATAATATACTGCAGAGAAGAACTTATTGCTAAGGTATTTTAAAACAACTAACAACTACTAATTTTTAGGATTATAATTACCTATAAAATAATTTCAATCTAGAGGACAGAAAAACTATAAGAAAACTCATTTCTACACTAACAACTATCCAATTCCATTACAGCGGAATGATGAAGAACACTAACTCTGAGAGCAGCAAGGATTACAATGACCTGGGAAGTGACAATGAACCTCAGAAGGATTCAGGGCCTCATGCTCTCACGCAATACCAGCTCCTCTGGAGGCAACCAGGCCTCTGTGCAATAGTGGGAGCAGAGCACAGAGTACCACATGTGCAGGCCCTGGTGACCTGCCAGTTGGAGACATTCCAGGAGCAGCCAGCCCCCATACACCTGCCACAACAAAGCCCACCATTGGATGGATACAGAAAACATGAACTGCTTTTTATGATCAAAAAGGTAAAAGGAAATAAGCATCTTTACCAATGAGTGCCAGACGTAGGAGCAGGAATCTATTTAAAAGAATGGAGTGTTCCATCTTTTCAATAAAATTAAGAAATCAACAAGTACACCACGTTTGAATAATATGTCAACTTGCCACTGGTTCCAGTATGTACTTTAATCCAAAGAAGTAGAAATAGAAGAGATTCATGGCACATTTAGGATCAAGAGTCATTTCAGCTTTTTCTGTAGCTCACATTTCAGTGCCTGAAAGCTCATTATTACAATGTAGATTCCCCCTTGTCAAATCAAGCCAGGGCCCTCTGTGGTACCAATTGTTCTTGGTGCCCAGGTAGCAGCAAGCTGGGAGGTTTCTGCTAGTGGTCTGGACTTTGAAGAGGTATAATTCTGTTTGTTGCCAACCTCTCATATACCAGGAATGCCACTATATGTTAGAAATGCCACCTTATAACAGTAAGTCAAATGCACCTTTTTCTGGCAGCCATGAAACAAAAGCTATGAGATCATTTCTAATTTGGAGAGCAAAAAGGACTTGGAGGATATTTTGCGTTGATTCTAATATTCAAGAGCTTAAAATCATGTAAAATACAGAACTGGGACAGGGGGTTCAGGATTAGCACTTTGAGAGGCTTCCTTTAATGTGCCCATTTGTCACCAAGACACAGCTTGGTTGGGGGGGGGGGGTTGTGCTTTTCTTGAGATTCCTACACATCACATTTTTCAGCCTGGACTCTATGAAATACATGAGAGGCCCATATCAACGATATGGGTATGGGAATCAGATCCACCCCCTTCCCCTGGCACCTGACACAGGCTCCTGATTCTCCCTCCACACTTCTATCTACCTGCAGGAAAATGGTGGAAAGGGCATTAACACTCCATCCTTGAAAGAAAAGGTAATTTTGATCATGTGTACTCATATCTGAGAGTGAACACCAAAGGTAAATGCTTGGCTGCTTGGTTAGGAAGCGTTGTGCTACATTTGGGAAGATCTGGGGGGAGAGAGTACTTGAACAGAATAGGATGAAAGCCTAACCCTGGTCTTGCTTACTTAGTCTCCTGAAGTTGCAGGGCTCCACTAAGAGGTGCCCCGGCAACAGTGGACGTAACAAAGTCATGCCCCTCTAGCACAATGTAGAGACAACCCCCCAACCCACCCCCCGCCCCTTTATCAAATGCTGTGTTGTGTTAAACCTGGGCCTCTGGCCTGTGCCATCCCCTTCCCAGGCACATGCATCTTACTGATTGGTTCTTGTTCTCTTTCCTTTGCATGATTACTTGGAATGATAACATAGCCTGTATGTGTGCCTGCACTATTTTCCTAGTGATTAAAAACTAAGATTTAGTAGCTGGGATGTACTTTATTGGGATGTACTTTATGTACTTTATTGCTTACTTAGCAAATGAAAAGCCCTGGATTCAATCCCTAACATTAAAATGGAATAAAATGAAGTAAGTGAAAATGGCTTATGTCCCTATACCCAATAAAACCACAACTAGAAATGAGACTGATGAATATTTAAATTCTGGTTCCTACACTTACCAACAAGGTGGCTTTGAGCCAATCATTACCCTCCACAGCCTTGGATTCCTCATAGGTAAGAAAAGGAACGCCTACCTTCGTGTACAAGGATCAAGCAAGTTAATGTGGGTAAATCACTTGGCAATTAGCACCCAGCATTTGGTGACTCTCAGGGCCCACTGAAGAGGACATGGCAAGATTCTCCCAACAGACCCACGAGAGGAAGAACTGCAGTGAAGTGCACCATGGGCAAGGTAGGTCTAGCAGCCAGTGCAGCAACGTCTATTCAGGAACTCCCAGAACCTCAGCCTTGCTGCCTCCCAGGAGGCCTGTAGCACTTCACATGCTGATTACCCCTATGGTGGAACTGAAAATATTTTCAGATCATTGCAAAGATCAACTGTGGCTAATAACCTATTCCCTTGAGAAACACACACACACACACACACACACACACACACACACACACACACACACACACACACACACACACACACACGTGATTGGAGGAAATCAAATCAAGAATCAAGAAGGTAAATTAACTCCAGAACACAATTTTCCCAGGATCTAAGCCACCACAGACCAGTCCCCAAGGAATTCTCCCTCAGAACCTTGATAAAACTAACAACACTAGCTGCAAGATGACAGCAGTGATAAGATGAAGGTTCTCTGAAGAGCTAACGAATGGATTTAATTGAAGCATCTTATACATTTTGTTTAAGATCTCCCAGTCAGCATCATCTGCAGGTGATGCAATAAGAAGTCAAGGGCAGAACTGGGTGCTGGTGGCTCATGCCTATATACTTCTGAAAACATTTTTGCCTCTGGTTTTGGGAGATCTGCTTCTCAAGGTCCCTCCCACCTCAAAGACCCATGAAACAAATCCCAAACTGCATAGAAAGTTACAGCTATTTAAGTATCAACACAGGGTTCTGGGATTCCCACAGATGTGGAGCTTTGCTTAATATCAGCTGGGAAATAGGGCTGTTAGCTAACCTCTGAGATCCTTGGTTTGCTAATCTGTTTAGATGGGTCATAATAAGGCCTATTTGTCAAGGTTGTTACCAGGATCAAATGAGAAGTCCCTAACAGCATATATTATATGTCACACAGAAAGCACTCAGAAACTATTTCTTTAGTAGTTTCTTTTAACATATGAATTCCTATCCATCCCAAACTAGGAGAGATACTCAAGTTAAACAATCACTTATATGTTTCATCATAACTACAATCTAAATACTTAGTGTAAGCAACACTAAAGCTCTCAGCCAGGTCTCCTGGCCTCATTTTCAAATGCAGTATCACTGTAGCCAAAAAGAGGGAGAGGGGGAACTACTATATGAAAGACACTCTCCTTCCTTTTTTCCTAAAAGTTGTTTGCCCCCTTCTCTTGCAAATTCTTTTAGTTCCCAGAGAGCAGGAACTCCTGGGAAACAGAAAGTAGCAACGTGTTATTGAGAAAATCCCCAGATGAAGATCAACAGTCTCTCTAGACAAGAGTTAGGTCAAAATAGGGAAATTCCTTCATCAGCCCTCAAAAACAGTCTCTCAACAAAGCTTAGAGAAAAGGTTAATTTGGGAAATCCCCTCTGAGGCATCAGAGGAGATGGAAAGCTGCTTCTGAAGAGAAATCTGAATGAGTAAGCCAATTATTGGCTGCCTGGGAGAGCAGTCTGGGTAAAGCCACAGTGCTGCTCCTGCCTTCCTGCCTCTTTTCATCCAGATTCAAGCATCATCCAGAGAAGATTCAGTTGCCAGCACTACTATTCCCAGGCTCCCCACTTAGGAATCAAGGCCTCATCTCCTGGCCTCCTGAGCTGCCCCTAAACTAGATTCACTTTCCCCTAGAACCTTCTCTGATCACCCTAGTGAAACTCCCCCAATCCTAACCCTTCTGTAACAAGCCCATCAGGTTTTACTGGGTTCTAATCTGAACATGACCTTGGGGTCACATTTCTTAGCCCCTACTAAGCTCCAAGAAGCAGGGAGGAATCCTTCCCAAGGGGAAGAAAAAAAAATCACATAAACCTTGTCCTAGGAAGGGTTTAGAATGAAATATCTGCTGGTGAGCTGAAGCAGAGACAGTGCGTTAATGCTTTTGGGAAAGGGCCCAGGGAGCAGAACTGGCTCTGGATGGCTGGTTCACAGATGCAAGGCAGATGTAGCTCGCTGCTGCAGCCAGCGTGCTCCGAAGCTCTGCTCCCAGGAGACTTCTGTCAATGCTTGTTTTGTCTTTTATGTGTGAATTAAAATGACCATTTCAGAAAGATGGCAAAAATGAGATTTTAATAGGAAAGAAAGAAAAACAGACTCTATAATAGCTTAAATTTCCTTTAGTATATACTTTCAAAAAATAGAGATCAAATCTTGGAAAGAGGGAACGTTTTAATGGGGGGGATCTTGGAAAGGGGGCATTTTAATGGGGGGGGAGTACTCTGGCTCTAAAATTCTATGAGAATTGTGCTCTAGTAGGGTGTGTTTGTCCTTTTTCATGTAGTCAGACCTACCATGGTATGATTTACAATGACAGATTCCACTTTCAAATATTTTTAGACTCTTAGAAAATACCCTGGTGAAATCATTTCTCTGGATCTTTAAACAAACGTGTTCTTATTCACTTCCATTCCTATGGCTTTGTTAAATCTCTCTCCAAAAATTGTAAAGGTTGGGGCTGGGAAGGTGGCTCAGTGGTAGAGCGCTTGCCTTGCATGCCTGAGGCCCTGGGTTCAATTCCTCAGCACCACATAAGCAAAAAAATAAAATAAAATAAAATGTAAAGGTTGTCTGGCACCTACTTTCCCCTATGCTTTGGAAAAAGTCCAGAAGACTCTTGTTTGAGTTTGCATGTTTCCTAGCAATTAGAATAGTCCTTATATTCATTTTTGCATACACCAATTACGATCACTTAAACTTCTACCAAAATCTCCTACACCTGACAGATTATCAACATACCCTCAAAAGGTATTATTTAGGGCTGGGAAGTTGGTTCAGTGGTAGAGTGCTTGCCTCGCATGCATGAGGCCCTGGATTCAATTCCTCAGCACCGCATAAGCAGGAAAAAAAAGCCGGAAGTGGCACTGTGGCTCAAGTGGTAGAGCACTAGCCTTGAGCTGAAGAGCTGAGGGACAGCACCCAGGCCCAGAGTTCAGACCCCATGACTGGACCAAAAAAAAAAAAAAGGTATTATTTACACCTCTCACATGGAAATCTAGGAAGCATTTAATTCTCAATTCCTAACCAGACCAAAGAATATTTCTGATTTCATTAAAAAAAAGTTTCATGTGCTCTCAGCAATGCTGTAGTTGTGAATGTGATATGTATTAAATGATGAGCACTTCCACACACAAAAAAAGAAAAAGAAAAAAGAAAGATATCTTTTATGCAGTCACCGATGAAATAGATTCCATCATGGTTTTGAATAATGAAAAATTAATAAAGAAAAAGGAGGAAGGGGGGAAGAGAAGAAGGAGGAGGGAGAGGAGGAGGAAGAGAAGAAACATGAAGCAACTTTGATAGAACTAAGCTGTTTGCCTTTGCCCTGGAAAGTTTATAGTGTTTTAAACAATTGTAAACATGTCAGTATACGTGGATACCGTTTCCATAGCAGCATAGCAACAGTTAAGAGTTTCTCCAAACATACCCAAAAGGAAACTAAAAATAGCTTGTCTTCAATATCAAAATACATACATATATACATATTCGGGCAACAGTACATAATATGATGTATAATTACAAGTTCTAGAGACACCAAACTTTCACCTAGCATGTCACAGTTAGCTTTTAAAACCAGTACCTTTAGAAGTGGGGTAAAGACCAAGGAGTCCAAGCTGAAAAGATGGAGGTCATTTTGAATTCTAAGATCAGAGGCTTTGACATCAATGTCCTTGACCATTGCTTCTGCTGGTCTACCTGATACTGCTCTTGCTCCAAAGGCCTACTGTGTCCTGTTCACCTTTTGCTCTTGCCAATACTGGAGCAAAGCATAGCATACATACGGTCTTTACTTACTACAATATTCTCTCATGTTAAATTTTCTATATCCCATTGTATTTTCTATTAGAGATTGGACAATAGTTGCTTTTTAAAAAATAATATAAAAATGAAATGTCACCCTTTCCCAATGAACTTATTTAAATTGACCCTGAGTGACAGAAATAGTGATTCCAAAATGAAGACTGAATGTCAATACATGTTTTTGGACCTTCCCTGATTGTACTTTTTATTTATGTCTGAGAATTACAAGTATTTCAAAACATCATCTACTGAGAAGATACTACTGGGGTATACATAATTTATCATGCGAATTGAGATACTTATGAGAGTGAAATAATTACATTAGGGAAACATGTAAAACAAGACTGTCCCGGACAGGCTGAATACACACAAGAGTGTATCTTAAGAGCAAGGATATTGTTTTTATTTGTTTTATTCAGCATCCACTTTAGTGCTTTACATCTAAGAAGAAAAACAAATACTTGGTAGATGAAAGGATTTTTATCATTAGGTAACGTTTTAATAAAAACTTTTGGCCGGGCGCTGGTGGCTCATGCCTGTAATCCTAGCTACTCAGGAGGCTGAGATCTGAGGATCGCGGTTCAAAGCCAGCCCAGGCAGGAAAGACTGTGAGACTCCTATCTCCAATAAACCACCAGAAAACCGGAAGTGGCGCTGTAGCTCAAGTGGTAGAGCGCTCGCCTTGAGCTGAAGAACTGAGGGACAGCACTCAGGCCCAGAGTTCAAGCCCCACGACCGACAAAAAAAAAAACAACTTTTGGAAGTATTTAGTACCTAGTAAAACTATATTGAATGTACTGCATTTTTAGATTCTCTGTCTACTTATTAGGTTTAAATAAAATCTCATGTAGCAGTCACTACAGGGTGAATCTTCGTTCTTTATTATCTGATCTCTATCCTAAAAGTGAAGAAGGCACAAATGGAAAGGCAAAATAGACCCATAAGTCATAAAAAAAATCTATCACCTGTGATGGTTTATGAAAGCACTAAAGAGGGTTAGAGTATGAATTCAGATAAGAAGCAATTTCATAATGTCTATGATGGCTATTATCCTAGTTTCACTCTTCTTTGCCAGGAATGTTGGCCCCTAGGGAGAAATGCAGAATGAGTATCGGATGAGCATGCTACATGGAATAATGTGGTGTGTATTTCATGAAGTGGAATGGAGAAGAGCCCTGGTTCATGGTAAACTCTCAGGAACAGAGGTAGAGCATCTCCACTTTCTTCCTGAATCTGCTTGGAGTACAGGGCATGCCTTTCTCAAGTCATTTTACCATATGACATGCCTCCAGTTCTTGGTATAAACATTAAGTTAAAGGATTGCTGTGGGAAGTGATCATTATGTACTAGCAAAGCACTTATTGATCCTCTTATGAAAAGTGCCATAAATCTCCCTCCCCCTCCATGAAGAGGCCCCAGCATTTGAGAGGGAAGTAATATTGGCTGTCCTCATGATCTCAGACTCTGCAGTCATACTGTTTGTTTGGGTTTGCAGCCAGATTTCTCTCCAGGATGTTGTTGCCTAATCTCTCTGGGTCCCAGTTTTTATCATCTTTCAAAGAGGGAAAGTAATTATTGTACCTCTTCTTAGGGTTGTTGATGAGGAATAGGTGATATTCATGTTAAATAACTAGAAGGTAAATGTGGCCTATTATTATTATCCATCTCTCTATTTCTTTGGACATTTGGAAAGAGTGAGTTTCTAATCCAAATCAACATAAATATGTATACTTAATACCAAAAGGAATCTACTGGGCCTTAGGCCACTTATAGACTAGATCCTGCTCTCATCTCCTCCTCAATTATTTATTACTCCAACACCAAAGGGACTTTGCATTTTATTATCACCCTTATTCAGCAGGTTCTGGCAAATGCAGGCCAGTTCCTGTGCTAGGAAAAGCTGAATGCCTATTCCAAAAGAATGATAGCTCTTCTTTAATATCTAATTGAAAGGCTAGGAAAAATCTAGAAGATTGAATTTATCGAATTATGTAAAACTTTATATTTAATGAATTTTTGTTATCTAAGAGTGGGTGTGGGGAAGAGGCACTTTATAAATATCAAATCATGTTGTTATCTACAAAGAGTGTGCCAGTTGGTTAAAGAGAGCCAAATTCTGTTCCATTTGATAATTACTGGATTTGACATTCACAGAGGTTCTTTTATAATTCTGGGAATAAGAAATCCACAAACTCATTAAATTATGAAGCATTTCAACCCTATTATCCTAATACAATTATCCCCATGGATTACATTGCCACAGGAAGTCTTCAAGACAGCTCCTGGTGCTTAGAAAGACTCAAATCAGATTTTTATCACATAAAAGCCACTAAATAGAACTGGGGAAATGGCTCAGGTAGTAGAGTACCTGCTTAGCAAGCTCAAGACCCCAATAACACACACACACACACACACACACACACACACACACACACACACACACACACACACACACACACAAGCCACTGCAGTGTGATTTTTGAAAGTGATATTGAAAAATCAATCTACCTGATCTAGATTTATGGTTAATGATTGTAAGCAAAGATACTGTTACTTATGCTCACCACAGAGTTTTCTGTTCTATAAATCTACCCTGGCATTTAAAGACATAAAGAGAAAAGGAAATTTAGGATTCAAACTTGTTTAAGAATATTTGAGGGACAAAAGACTTGGCTGTATCATCTGTTTCTTTCAGTAATACTAGAAACAATTTATCTATCTAGCCTTATTATAATTTATTTCTTAGCTACATCAAGGGAAATGTAATTCTTTACCACTAAATGAGTTATTAATGAAACCTTTATTATTCAATGCACTTAATAAACTGAAAAGGTACAAATAGCCCCTAGATTTTCTTAGTGTCCTTACTTCTTCACTCCCAACCTTTCTGAAATATCCATGTGCTTGTGAATGGCACAAGAAAGTCAATACAAATTCATGGATCTGGGAATTGGAAATAGAGCAGCAAATCCTTTGGCAAAAAGTATTGTCCAAGAATAAAAAATTCAAAATATTACCTGTTATAATACTTCTTAATTATAAAAGGAGTACAATATTTGCAGCATGGTGAAACCTGGCAGATGCCTCTTTGACCTGTTGATCAAACTTTGCATTGCTAACAATGGAAACATTGACATTATATTACTCCATCCCATGCCCATGGTAGATATTATTAATAGTTCTAATGAAACTAGGATACAACTTCAGAATATTTCTCAAGATTGGTAGTGTCATCTTGGAGAAGAATTTGAGAAACCAACTGTGGTGCTGATGCTGCCTCAGTTTGGCCTGCAAATAATGGTGCCATGCCCTCTCTTTATATCTACCAGGTGACTCTGATGTCCTTAGTGAAGGAAAGTACAGGTCCTGGGCCTTGTAGTTTGGACAGTGAAAATGACTGTACTGAGAAAATAAACTATGTATACTTGTGTGGGTACAAGTGTGTGGGTTGAAGAGAGAAAAAAGAGGGACAGAAAGGAGAGGAATGGAAAGGAGAGGGAAGCAGGGAAAGGGAGGGGAAGGAGAAGAAAGGGAAGGGGAAAGTAATGCTGTCCCCAGTTAAGGTTGCAAATAAGGTACAAGGTTTTGCTATCACAGACAACCCAACAGATTATTTGGGGTCACTGAAATGGTACAGTTCAAGATCACCTAGCTGATTAGGATCAATCTCATATCCCACAGAAAGAAAACTTATTATGGGAAGAGTGAGCTCTACAGTCTATTTTAGTCTCAAAATTGTCTTCCAAAATAAAAGATTACTTATTTGAATACACCCAATTGTGGCAAGTGTGTATCTCCTTTAAGACTGAACTTAGCCAGGCACCAGTGGCTCACTGCTATAATCCTAGTTACTCAGGAGGCTGAGATCTGAGGATCATGGTTCAAAGTCAGCCCAGACAGTAAAGTCCATGAGATTCCTATCTTCAATTAAATCACAGAAAAAGCTGGAAATGGTGCTATGGCTCAAGTGGTAGAGTGCTAGCCTTGAGCAAGAGGGACAGTATCCAGGCCCAGAGTTCAAGTCTCAGGACCAGCCAAAGAAATAAAGAAGAAAGAAAGAAAGAAAGAAAGAAAAGAAAGAAAGAAAGAAAGAAAGAAAGAAAGAAAGAAAGAAAGAAAGAAAGAAAGAAAGAAAGAAAGAAAGAAAGAAAGAAAGGAAGGAAGGAAGGAAGGAAGGAAGGAAGGAAGGAAGGAAGGAAGGAAGGGAAAGAAAGAAAGAGAAAGAAAGAAAGAAAGACAGACAAAGAAAGAAAGACATACAAAGAAAGAAAGACATACAAAGAAAGAAAGAGAAATATACTGAATCTGTGCTTAAAGGTCATCTTGCCCATTTAACAAACTCATTGCTTCATGTTATTCCTCTGGCCCAGTCCATCTTCTATCTTCTTCATACCACTTATAAGTATTTTATTAATTTGTAAGCATGGTGTTGTAGGAGTGGTTTGTTCACACTTTCTTATTACAGTATCAGCCCCTATGGAGTAGAAACTGTTCCGTTTGTGCATCTCTGAATTCACACCTTCTAACAGATCCTGGCATATGGGGCCACACAATGAATATTTACTGAATCAGTAAACTAATAGGTAAATAAGTGATTATTTGATTTTTAACAAAATATCCCATGTTATTAGGAATTAACTTACAGAGAGGAGAAAAACAAAAAACTAATCTTCTATGTAATGCTAACTCTAAGGTAAATCACTATTTAGTCACTATTTAGCCCAAAGGAGTTTGTAGACTATAACCTTGGCTCTAGAGAGGACTCTAAGCTACAGTTCCACAAGTGCTTAGAGCAGTGTTTTTGCTAGGATCAATCTATGACTCCCAACTGTGTTCCTGGAAGGATAGTAATCATTTGAATTTGCACCATTGCTTTCTTCTTTGCATACCCCAAATACCTTACATAACACATGAGGAAGAATGTGTAAGTACCCTTATTCTAAGCCATACTTTAGAGAACTCCTTGGTTGTCAGCTGACCCCCACCAACAAGCCATTCTTCAGTGCTGAAAGGGACTACAGCTAAAAGGCATATCAGATGAACCCTTGCCACCATGGCTATAATGACTGCTTTAGAAATCTGAGAGTCCTTACCGAAAGAACAAAGATCAATATTTAGTTTCTTGTGTCCCTAAGGGGCCTTTCATCATTTTTATGACCTCTTGTTCTGTCACCTCCCTCACCTCTAACTCTGGTCCACTCTTGTGGGAAGGCTTGGTCTAGGAATAATAGCAATACAAACATAAAACTACTTTAAACAAAATATAAAGTTTGACTCACTGTGCTTTGTTAACACCAAGATTTAGCATGTTAAATCTGTTGCTGTATTTTTCAATTAATTACTTTTAATTTTTACCTTTTGGCCGTACTAGGGCTTGAACTCAAGGCCTCACCCTTGCACTCTACCACCTGAGGCACATTTCCCATCCAGTTACTGTACCTTAAAAGACACACACACACACACACACACACACACACACAGAGTCCTAACCAAATGGACTTTATTACCTGCCTATCAGGTGAAAGGAAATAGGAAAAATATTACCAGGTTATCTTTTTGCCTATTCTATTTACTAAAGACTATAAGAATAAGCATTGCACCAACGGACTTTTGGTCTTATCTACTGGCACATGTTTCATTTACATCCTGTTACCAAGGTTACAACTAACACCATAAACCAACCTCCTAATTATCATACAACTACCTTTATAATAAAACAAAGACTAGTTTTGGAATAATTTAAGCTTCAAGTGTTCAATGAGTATTTTGAATTTGGAGCTGATGGTGTAGATCAAGCATATTGAAAGTAACACTCTAAGGACACAGTGCACAGGGAGGACTTGAGCCAGGCTGCTGGCACTACCCACTTTTCCACTTTAGAAAACATCCATTAACATTGCCAAGAAACTGTCATATTAAATACCATACTCTTTCTCTATCCTACAGGCATTTGATTTTGGGGTTTTTTAAGCTAAGCCAAAATAATATTTTTTTATTTTATTGTTACTGTAAAGGTGATGTACAGAGGGATGACAGTTATGTAAGTCAGGTAATGAGTACATTTCTTTTTGAACAGTGTCGCCTCTTCCCTCATTTTCTCCTAGTGTTTCCTGCCCACTCTCCTCCCCAACAAGTTGTATAGTTCATTTTAACATAGTGTCTAGTGAGTGTCACTGCTGTATTGTTCATCTTTTGTCCCACCCTTTCTGTTCTCCCCCTTACCCTCCCCAAAACAGGTAAACTTACATACAGAAGGTACAGAAATCAAAAACAGTGATAAAGAAGGAGACAAAAAAAGAAGCAAAATAACATGAAATCTCTTGTTTCTATTTTTGGGGGTTCATTTCAATAAATATTATTTTATATGATCATATGCCCATAGCTATTAAACCTTTGTGATCCCCTCATAAGAATATCCTCCTTTGGTCTCACTGTGTAAATGTCTAGAGTCCTATAGAATTTATAATGTCCAAGTGTCAGGCATTTGTTGTAAGACTTCCAATGGAGTCCTAAATCTGCAAACTCCATATACAGACACTGTGATACCTGATAACCAATGGAAACCGTTACTAAGTGACTTTCAGGAGGGTAGCGAATAAGATATGGACATGCTAGGAAAGACAAAGTGGAATACCTCAAGATGTCCTCACACGGTTCAGAACAGTTTTCCATTCAAATTTTCCTGTGTGGTTCTACCATCTGCTTCCAACCAATAGATGTGGAAGAGAAAATTAAGCCCCACTCACTTCTTAAAACACTGGGCCTAGAAGAGATACATACCCCTTCTGTGCATGTGACTCATGACCACATGGCAGTGAGGAGTTGGGGAGGAAGAAGATGGTAAAGTCTTGGAAGCCATTTGGAACAACTCTACTGTGAAAAAATAAACAAATAACTTTTTTGGTGATTCATTAGTTGTTACTGCCATACAAAATCACTATCCTGGACTTGCTTAAGCTTTATTTCTACACCCACTTATCCTGAAATAGAATGGCCAAATCACTTTTCAGAATGTTGTGAATTAGGGAGTTTTGTTGTTGCTTGACTATGTGTTGTTTTAATATAGATCCTATAACTCAAATAACAAGGCACCAGCCACTAGAAAATTTTCACATTTATCGTGTTCTAGTGACTGAGTATGTAATTTTATTTCTTGGTTGTTTTGGAGGAAAACATTAGTAATGATTTTCACAGGTTGCCTATGAATTTTCCATTTTCAACTTCGGGTTACATAACCACGAACACAGTTATGTTTGTCTCTAAATCCCTGAATTTGCACATACAACCTTTTCGATTGCTTAACTACCCAAGTGCAAAGAACAATTAGTCATCTATAAGCAGATTTGTGAGTAGCAAGAGGGCCCTTCACGAAAACTAGGGATGCAAATATTTAAGACTAAATTTGAAAACAGGCAGTGATCTCAAGTCGCTAGTTAGAAGCAGTTGCTTACAGTCACCTGATAACCTCTTCATCACCAAATCCCTCAACCAACTTCAATCCACAATCTAGAATGGACCCTTCACTTCTCTCTTTAAACGTTCTGATGGTGTCTGTAATTTATAGCCTTAATGCTGGATACCATAGAATCTTGTTTTTGCCTCCAATACCAGTTACATTGTCTTAGTAATTTGAGTACTAGTAAGCACCTCTCCTCAATAATAACCTTCCTGACATTATAAATATATAAAATTTATATTTGTTTATATATATATATTTCCCATAACCTTTGTCTGACTTATAATCAATGTTTAGCATTTCTTTATTTTTATTTGAATTAGGTCAAATTACAGATGAAGGCGGGCACCATGTCTGCAGTTTAGGCCACAGTCCTTCTACATATTAAGCTGCAGGATAACCATATTGCATTTTCTAGGTCAGGCACGTCCAGCTTGCTCATTCTCTTCCCATACACCCTCCACTTCTGTTTTCCTTTTCAGCAAAGCTGCTGATGTCATTCAGTCTTGCTGCTACTGCTTCACGTGCTAGAAAGGAAACACGAGAAGAAAAGGGAAACCTGGGCCTGCCCTTGCCCTTAGCTTCCCTGTTTCCTTTCTTGGTTCCCATGTTGCTCATGAAGTAACTACACGAAGATGCTCCTCATTAGTCTGAACCTCCTCTGTGGCTTCCTCTCTCTATCCCCACTCACACACAGAGGTCAAAAGAGTCATCCTGCTCCTTTTTAGTTCTTCAACATTTTAGAACCAAAAGCTAGACAGGCCTTTCAGGCCTATCACATCTAAGAGATATCTGTGAAAGCCCCAATTTTACAATAACAAAAGAAAAAAAAACAGGAAGGAACCCAGGGAACTAACACGGGGTGCTAGAAAGAACCATCTACACAGGAATTAGAAGAGTTCAGATTTGAGTTCTGGGTCTTCCTTCACAAGCTAGATAACTGTCTGGATCGAACTCTTCACTGCAGAATGAGGGGCTCAGTTAGGGTACCTGTAATTGTTACTAGGTTTTGCTCTCAAACTTTATTTGTCTCTTAAAACTGGGACACTAAGCCAGGCACAGTGATTCATATTTGTAATCCCAGTACTCTGGAGGCAGGAAGATCAACAATTACAGGCCAAACTAGGATATATAGTGAGTTACAGACTATAGCAAGACCTTGTTTCAAGAGAAAGAAAAGAAAGAAAGAAAGAAAGAAAGAAAGAAAGAAAGAAAGAAAGAAAGAAAGAAAGAAAGAAAGAAAGAAAGAAAGAAAGAAAGAAAGAAAGAAAGGAAGGAAGGAAGGAAGGAAGGAAGGAAGGAAGGGGAAGGAAGGAAGGAAGAAAGGAAGGGGGAGGGAGGGGAAATAGGAGGGGAAGAAGGAGGAGGAAGAGGAGGAGGAGGAAGAGGAGAAGGAGGAGAAATAATTTAACTAGGTCACTTACTCAGGTCTAATATGCAGCCACTGATATAGCAGATGTTGGCCATTCTAAAGTATCCAATATTTCTGGTGTATCAGTGATGGTTTTCAACCCAATCTGTCTTCTTGAGTCTTGACTGGCAACTTATCACTTGGGCAAGATCTAAAATCTTCCCTAGTGAATTAAGTGATCTTTCTTCCACTTAACCACTTAGCAAAAGCATAAGTGAGCACTCTATGCTCATAAAACAGATTTCTACTTTTTACAAATGTGACAAGTAGAACAAAACTTTCCTAGACAGGGCTGGGAAGGTGGCTCAGTGGTAGAGCGCTTGCCTTGCATGCATGAGGCCCTGGGTTCGATTCCTCAGCATCACATAAGCAGAAAAAAAAAAGCCGGAAGTGGCGCTGTGGCTCAAGTGTTAGAGCACTAGCCTGGAGCTGAAGAACTGAGGGACAGCGCCCAGGCCCAGAGTTCAGGCCCCACGACCGGACACTCCCCCCCCAAAAAAAACTTTCCTAGACAACCACCTGCCTGTTCTCTCCAGAGCTTTACCCTAGGCAGGACAGCAGGCTTCTTGTCCTCTACTTTAGCTTTCAATAAAAGAAATAACAGCCTCAGATAGAGAAAGCTTCCACTTCTAAGCTTCAGTTGGGGTCGAGGGTTCTGTTGGCTGCCAAGATGTTCTAACAGGCTCCTCAGGGTTGAGGAATTATCTGGTAAGAGAAGAAAAGAACTGAAAACATTCTGCATAACAAAATGGAAAACAATCTCCCTTGTGGGCCCAGTACTATGGGACAGATATGTTTGTTTTATTTAAGGAGGAAACAAGGGTTTCTTGTCCTTTGTTTAGACAATTTTGTCTCTGAAAATTGCTGCTTTTTCTCTGTGTTGGCACATGTATGGGCAGCCATCATGAATAAGTGTTGCAGGAGGAGGAGGGAAAGGAAAGACGTTCACATAGTTACCTAACCAAAGCCTGCAGGGACAGTTGTAACTTTCTGCACAACCCAGCAGAGAAGAAACTTTGATCTGGATATTTCCCAGAGGACTAGAGCTTGCTAGAGACTTGTCTCACTAAAATCCAACAGGGTTCTTCCTGACTGGATCACTCAGACTTTGGGAAATGCTGTTGTGGTATCATTAGACTCCAAGGTCAGACAAAAAAGAAACAGGGTTGAACCTAAGGCCATTTATTAGGAATTAAGAAGGAAAGCAAAGTTGAGATCTCCCAGGTGAGCCAGGTGATTATAGGTTATCCCTGTAATCCTAACTACTCATGAGACATTGCAGGGTGGGAGGGGTCATAGTTTAAGGCCAGCCCAGGCAGTTAAACCCACTAGACTTCAGTTCTAAAATAACTAGCAAACTACAGGGCAGGTGGCATGCCCCAAGCGGTCAAGTGTCAGCCTAGCAAGTCACTGAGCAAGCACAAGGCTCTGAATTCAAATTGCAGTACTGCTGGAAAAAAATTAATCTTCTAGATGGCTTGACTTTACCACTATCCTTTTCCCACTTTCCAACCCTGAAAGGAAAATAATGGGAAGGATTTCTTGTAAAAGAGAAGGAACAAGTCAGGTGTGATGGAGAATATCTATAGTCCCAGTACTTGACAGGTGGAAGAAGAATAATTTCAAGTTTGAGACCAGCTTGGGCTATACAGTGAGCTCCATTCAGGTGACCCTGGGCTCCATAGAGAGAGCCTGTCTCAAACAAAAAGGGGAAAATCGGCAAGAGCTAAGCTGCTCTTGGTTTCTCTCAGACAGAACAGGGAAGTCTTGGGAACACTGATACAAGGTTAGAACAGACAGACGTCTACATGGGGGACCAGGAATAGTTTTAAGTTTCCATCATGGTTTCACCTTGCCCTACTAGGACATGCAGTTTTCATTTGAGATGATGTCATCCTCATAGGGGTAAAAATTGCCTCTTGGTGGATGAAGAAAAGCCTAGGGATTAACGATGCACAAACTTCCACAGTAAATAAACACACGATGTAACTGTGGCACTTAAATTTCCTAGGCAGGGGTGGGATTTGAAGTGGGGCATAATCTGAGGGAAAATATCTAAAGGATCTCCTTATGGGAGATGATGATGAGAAAGAAAAGGCTGAAGGACAGTATAGCAAACAATTAGGTATAACTTCAGTTTCATATTATTTGTTCCTGTGTAATTCCCTCATCACTACTGTCCTTTCATGCAGTAATTCTAGCTACTTAAGAGGCTAGAGATCTAAGGATCATAGTTTGAGGCCAACCCAGGCACCCAAATCTGAGAGACTCTTTATCTCCAATTAACCAGTAAAAAGCCAGAACTGAAGGCATGGCTCAAGTGGTAGTGTCAGCCAAGCAAGCAAAGACAAGCAAGAGTTCAAGCCTCACTTTGCACAAACCATATAAAATATAGACTTTTGTATTGGAGTAGATGTGGGGAAGTTGGGCCTCCACATCAGCTCCCACTGGGGGCCACCAAAGAGACTGTCAGGAGGCCTGGGATCCAGGCCTACTTCAGTATAAGGCAGAGGGTTATGGGGGCCAGCCACTGACTGTTAGGAAAGCAAATCAGAAACTGACCAAAGGGCCCATTTCCTTTGTGTGAAAACTGTGGTCAGGTCCACAATGGGCAGTATCAGTATCCCTTGGGAACTTGTTAGAAATGCAAGTTATCAGGCCCCACCCCAGATCTACTCAGTCAGAAACTGCAAGTGAGAGCCAGCCATCTGGTTTATGATAGTCCCTCAAATCTGCAGCCACTGGACACAAGGTAAGTGACCTAAGGGAATGAGGAGGCAATCTTTGGGAGGCAGAAAAGAAATAGAAAATGGAAAGTCAACAAAAAACTTTCCATTCTCTAGTTTGCAATCACCTTTACTGTGGTTTTATTTTTAAGATCTTAGTGATATGAACATGGCTCATTTTCACCAAGAAAAGAACACAACTCCACAGTCAGATATGCTGAGCACTAAAGGGTAAGGGAAGCTTGCAATTAACTGGCTAATTAAAGCTTTGTCAGTCATCAAGACAGGCAGTCAATCAATCTCAAACTTGTCTGACTGGTTTGCTGTCTCCACTGATCACCTAAGCCGAATAATCAGCAATCACTTTATTTTGTGCTGTGTTGTCGCGGTAGAAATGTTCACAAATTGTTCCTAATTGATACCTGAAAGATTAGCTTACTCAAGTCCCTACACAGGAAAAATTAAGTGGTTTATGGTGGATCCTACCATTGCTGTAGGGTAGTATCCAAGCTTTCAAATGGTCAAATGTAACTTTTCTTCCTTTAGTCTTTTTTTTTTTTAAACTTTCTTTCCTTATGAACTACAGCATTTTGATTTTGAGCTTTATTTATAAAGTATTCACATAATTTGTCCTGGAAACATCATTCTTTGAATAAGAAGAAAACAGATTGAATGGGGCTGGGAAGGTGGCTCAGTGGCAGAGTGCTTGCCTTGCATGCATGAGGCCCTGGGTTCGATTCCTCAGCACCACATAAGCAGGAAAAAAAAAAAAGCCTGAAGTGATGCTGTGGCTCAAGTGGTAGAGCGCTAGCCTTGAGCTGAAGAGCAGGCCCAGGACCGGACTCCCCCCTCCCCCGAAAACATATTGAATGAAAATTATGTAGTAACAACCCCCTTCCGTGTTTACCTTCTATGGCTACTAAGGCCGAGGTTTTCTACAGTGCTCTTCTCAGAGCTGATTTGTCAGAGATCTATTATCATAGCCTAATTAGAGAAGCAACACTCTATGACAATGACTTTCCAATAACATTTTATGATGGTGTTACTAGTTCCTTCCTTAGATTATACCAGGAAGCTAAACTTGGGTCAAAATGTACTCAGGATATCTTTTTAGATCAAACTGTAGCCAAGTCTTTTAGCTGGGTGCCAGTGGCTCAAACCTGTAATCCTAACTACACAGAGGGCTGAGATTTGAGGATTGCAGTTCAAAGCCAGGCCAGGCAGGAGAGTCCATGAGACTCTTCAAACCATCAGAAAAGCAGATGTGGCACTATGGCTCAAGTTATAGAGGGCTAGTGTTGAGCTGAAGAGCTGAGGAATAGTACCCAGGCCAAAGTTCAAGCCCCATGACCAACAAACAACAAACAAAAATCATTTGTTGTCATTTATGTCCTGAATTATGCTTCCATGTTGTTTCTATATAACTTCCAAAATGATCTTAAATTGTGTTTTGACAAGTCTAAAAAGGAGGTAGCTAAGATTAATCTAGAAGGCTGTTGAGTTCTTCCCACACCTGAATTTCAAACACAAACACACACACACACACACACACACACACACACACACACACACACACACACACACACACATCATTGCCACCTTTTTCTAATTGGGACCGTTAATGTGACACATTTAGAATAATGTCTACCCATTTTCTCAACAGGCTGTGTTGGTCTTGATGATATGTGGAATTTCAGGTCTGAATTGACCAGATAGCTTTTGGAAGTTCACATTCTCACTCTGTGTGGGAGCCTTTTGACTCAGACCCTTGTGTAGATTTGTACAGATATCTGTGTCAAGTTAACTTCCTCTCCAACTTCCTGGCCATGTGTGGGCTGGTTAAGTATGTGAAGACCAGGCATTTCAGCAAAGGAAAGAAACTGCTCTTAACAATCCAATGTTTTGTTAAGTTCTTTGTCTTTCTTGAGCAGATGAGGATGTAAAACACTAAATATCTTATTTTATTATTAAGTGAATATAGATGTAAGAAAACTAGCCAAGCACTAGTGGCTCATGCCTGTAATCCTAGCTACTCAGGAGGCTGAGATCTGAGGGCGTTGGTTTGAAGCCTGGGAGGAAAAAGTTTTGGGGAGATTCTTTTCTCCAATTACCCACGCAAAGGCTGGAAGTGGAACACTAGCCTTGAACAAAGGAATTCGAGGACAAGGCCCTGTGTTCACACTTATATCCAACCAAAAGAAAAGGAAAATTAGTTAGATTCTCTTTATTACTCTTAATATTGAATTAGCCAAATAACACTTCGTTGCAGGTGTGATCCTACTTAAGGCTATTTCCGAAGGATTGTGTACATTTTACTCCATCTATGAAGTAGACTCAAAAGCACCTCTGTATTCTGAAACAATCCTCTTTTGGTTCAAGCTTTAGATGAACCAACCAAGTCACATCATGAGTGGGAGCCTGAGCCGGAAATAATAAGAGCTCATGTTTATTGAGCACTTACAGTTTGCCAGGCACAGACCTGAATGTTCTACACATATTCACTAGGACTTCATAACAAGCTGATGGCATAGCTATTCCCTTTATCATTTTACAAAGAGGAAAGCCAGATCCAGGATAATTAATAACTTGTATAAGGTTTCCCAGCTGGTGAGTGGTCAGTTCAACCACAGCTCTAAACACATCTGGGAAAGGTGTCCCTTTCCTCAAATCTTATCCTACCAAGCCCCCACTTGCCCTCCTCCTCGTGTACTTTTATACTGTGGGGGTTGTTAAATGGAAGCCTGGCTGTCTTCAGTCTCCTTTGTTTCCTGAGCCTGAGATGGCCTGGCCTCTGGCTAGTGTCACAGGGAAAGCCTGAACAACTGATAACTCATTGGTTATACTGCCTTCCAATGTGAACTAATTTCATACTGAGCTTCGCATGCAAGAGTATCTTCTCCCTCTGCAAGCAGTTGTCCCAATGGTATAAGTGACTGGTTAAGCAGAGGAAACTGAGGCACTCTAATGCAGCAGGAGCAACTTAATTCATTAGCTCCTTCCATTAAAGATGAGACAAAGATGAACCCATTTAGACTCCTGTTTCAGCCTGATAGCTCATCTGTCATATTGTGCTTCCTTTGGAGAATTTTTTCTCCCAGAGGATCTCCTTGGGAGATATGCCTACTCCATAGCCAAACCAAACCTAACTCATCTGTCCAGCCTTAAGAATCATGCACAATTAATTATTAGTTTACAAAGCCTGCAGATTGAAAAAGAAAAGAGCCTGTCCATGAATAGCAAATCCACTGTCCTTCTTCCCACCCCACCAAACACTTGTGTTAAGAGCAACAGGAGGCAGCAATTGTTCTGTTTAACATTTGTCCAGCTGATACCATATTGGGTCTGCATTAGCTGTGACAGAATCCAAGTCCATGTGACAGTCCTAAAACAGGCTTATATTTGTCATATCCACCTTGTATAATAATAACCAAGGTTATCACCCAAAACTTAAACACAATAATATGGTTCATTATATGGCCAAACTGTGGCAAAAATAATTTCCCCTCCTTCCACAATCAGCATGAATGTATATTGCCTGCCCTTAACCTGCAGAGGTAAAAGACAAACACTTCTGTCCTCATGAGACTCTATAATGCCTTATTCTAGGAGATTCTTGGACACCAAGAATCTCAGAACATTTCAGTGGGAATTATTTTAATTTAAGAAATACCCATGACAGCTGGTTCGGGGGCAACTTTTCTAAACATGCTGAAACAAATTTGGCAATGTTAACTAAATCACACCCTGTTCCTCAGACAATTGACTCAAATTTTTCTTTACTACAGTAAATCTGTATCCAGATCATGGAAGCTTGTAAGATTAGCAATGCCAGCCCTGTCTTAAAGATAGCTTTCCAGGATGGATTACATTTTCTAGAATAACAAAGCTAAATATTTTTATTCAAAGGGAACAAAACAACAAACTTCAATTGTCAACCTGAATATTTTAATAGAAGTTTCCTTCTTTCCTACCGCCTCCTCCTCCTCTCCTCCTCCTTCTTCTTCTTCCTCTTCCTCTCCCCCCTCTCCCTCCCTTCTCTGTTTCTGGCACAAGTTCTTGCTATATAGCCCAGTTTGACCTCAAACTTGAGAGCCTCCAGAGCACTGGAATTACAAGCATAAACCATCATGCTCAGCAAAGTAAAATTTTTATTTCATATTTTTATTTTTCAGCTGCTTGGGATCAGACCCAGAGCCCTGTACATTCTGTGAAAGCATTATATCTTAATGGTGTGTTCTAATGAAAACTAATACGAGAAATAGTTTCCAAAAGTACAAAAATAGATTCCAAAAAAAGTACCAAAATAAGATTTAAAAAAAGAAAATATATACTCTCAGTAGTTAACAGTATCTTCTTAATATTTAAGCATTAGACACCATCTTAGATTATGAATAATACATTGGGTATCTTATGCTAGATACTTCACATTATTCAGCATATATCTATTCCACAGTTTTTATGTCCTAGGCAATGTCCTAAATGCTTAGCCAAAACGAATCTTTTTTGTTGTTGTTGGTCGTGGGGCTTGAATTCTAGGCCTGGGTGCTGTCCCTTCGCTCTTCAGCTCAAGGTGAGCGCTCTACCTTGAGCCACAGCGCCACTTCCGATTTTCTAGTGGTTTGTTGGAGATCACAGTCTCACAGACTTTTCTGCCCAGGCTGGCTTTGAACTGTGATCTTCAGATCTCAGCCTCCTGAGTAGCTAGGATTATAGGCATGAGCCCCCAGCACCCAGCAACTAATCTTTTCATATACAATCTTCTTAAGAAAAATTTCAAATTTTTTTCTTTCTCCTCTTCTTTTTTTCTTTCTCTTTTCTGAGTGTGTGTGTGTGTGTGTGTGTGTGTGTGTGTGTGTGTGTGTGTGTGTGTACAGGTACTAGGGCTTAAACTCAAGGCTTTGTGCTCTCACTCACCTTTTTTCACTTATGGTTAGTACTCTACCAGTTGAGCCATGCCTATAGTTCCAGTTTTTGCTGGTTAATTAGAGATCAGAATCTCTTGGATTTTTTTTTTTTTTTTTTTTGGCCTGGACTAGCTTCCAATTGAGATTCTCTGATACTCAGTCTCCTGGGTAGCTAGGAATACAGGTGTTAACTACAGGAGCCCAACATACACTTATTTTTTAGGCAAGAACTGGCCCATGTAGGCCTTCAGTATAATACAGGCCTTGATAACCCAGGCTGGCCTCAAACTTGTGATCCTCCTTTCTCTGCCTTCTGGATATTGGTATTAATGGTGTGCACCACCAAACTTGGATTCAATTTTACACATTTTGATGGCATTATTTTTATAGGTGACATAGGAGTTGTACCTTTAGGAATGCTTTCCTGCTATGTCACTAAAATTAGTGTTACAAAATGTCTCTGAATAGTTGTTGTTTTTTTTTTGGGGGGGGGGTCCAGTCGTGGGACTGAACTCTGGGCCTGGACGCTGTCCCTCAGCTCTTCAGCTCAAGGCTAGCGCTCTACCACTTGAGCCACAGTGCCACTTCTGGCTTTTTTCTTTTTGCTTATGTGGTGCTGAGGAATCGAACCCAGGGCATTAAGCATGCAAGGCAAGCGCTCTACCACTGAGCCACCTTCCCAGCCCATCTCTGAATAGTTTTTATCCTCTGAATATACTGATTTCCTATCTGATCACTAGTCTTATGTGATTTAAAATTAGAATGAGTATGTCTTCAAACGTTTGTCCTTCTTTTAACTTGCCTACATTGAGCACTCTTATTATTCTATATACATATTCTATGTATGTCCCAAGTTCTGTTACATATGACTACAATTGCAATATGTAATTGAAAGAAAAGACATTTGCCTTAAAGTTTTAAGAGTTTACTTTTCTGTCCAAAGTTTCACAGAAATTCAAATAAAGCAGCATCCCAGGAGTGACAAAGACATTTTCTGTGAAGTCAGACAGTACTAGGATCAAATCTTCAAATCCTACCCATTTCTTACTAGCTGTATGGTCTTGAGTGGATTAATTAAAATAATACAGTGAGAATTAACTAATAAAATAATCCTAGGATTTGAATATGTTTCATCCCCACCAAAACTCATGGGGAAGCTTGGGCCCCAATGGAACAGTGGTGAGAGTTGGTGGGGACATAGGGATCTGAACTTTTGAATGGATTAATTGTTCCCCTCAAAAATACTATGGAGGGGAGGGGGGGGCTTGGAAGGTGGCTCAGTGGTAGAGTGCTTGCCTTGCATGCATGAGGCCCTGGGTTCAATTCCTCAGCACCACATAAGCAGAAAAACAAAATCCAGAAGTGGCTCAAGTGGTAGAGTGCTAGCCTTGAGCTGAATTGCTGAGGAGCAGCGCCCAGGCCCAGAGTTCAAGCGCCATGACAGGCAAAAAAAAAAAAAAAAAAAAATGCTATAAGGGGTCAACTCTCTTTTCCTCTCTACCATACATACCTACAGGCCATTCTGCGTTTTTTTCTCACCATGCATGAGGTCTTTACCAGAAAGAGAGGGATATGGTACGATGCATTTTTTAACTATGACCCATAGTACTTCCAGGAAGGACTGAGAACACATTCTGATTTTTTTTTAAAATCCATGTAGGTTTTAAAGAAAATTGAACTCAGTACAAGCGATAAAGTTCAGAGGCTTTGGGACATCTGCAGACTTGAATTGTGGAGCCACATCTTGTCACTCCCATTTCTCAAGGAGGTCTTGAGCCTAGGGTAAGTGCTACCTTGACTCAAGAGTTCTCGGTGGCTCCATGAAGCACACACTCCCAGAATGTTCTGTAGGTATGGTACATGATGATTTCTGTTATTAAATGCAACATTAATTCTGATATAGGTATGTGTGTCACTTGATTCAAATACTCTCAGGTTGATCAGGAGAAGACAGGAGAGAAGAGAATAGAGTTCAGGCAGCTAGCTTTTTCACTCAAACTGGCATTCTACGACTTGAGCCACACTTCTACTTCTGGCTTTTTCATGGTTACATGGAAATAAGAGTCTCATGGTCTTTCCTGCCTTGCCTGGCTTCAAACCATGATTCCCAGATCTCAGCTTCTGGAGTAGCTAGGATTACAGGTATGAGCCACCAGCACTCAGCTTGTTTACTCTTTTGAAGAGAACAAAAATGTATGTCCTGGAAATTCTGTCTGGATATTTTATGAGATTCAGGATGTTTTGAAGAGCAATGCCACCCTGACTCCAAACTCAAAGTTACAGCTAGTAAAATCAGAGTGTCACATGCTACTTTAATTCTGAGCTGCCATACTTTAGTGGCTTCTCATTTGAGAGTACATAATTATCTTCAAATTACCATGTATCATTTCACAGTTAAATATGATTATGAGCTAGAATTTCCAGGGAGATTGGAATTGTACATGCAATATAGATTTGAATTCTTATTTATTTTCCTTTTGATGGTTTTGTTTCCTAAACCCTCAGATCAGCTATTCCCCAGATAACTATCCTAGGATACTGGGAAAATTTAAATGGAAGAGAATAGCACTCTTTCATACAACATGTTGACAAGAGACATAATTCACCTATATGGAAACCTAGTTAGTATTCGGTAGGGATATATCTTTCCAAGAACATCTCAAAATAGTTCTTTAAGAAAATGTAATGCATCTGGCCTTTGACCTCTTAATTCTACCCCAGTGCATATGTGTTCATGAACATGTGTGTATGTGTGCTTTCTATACTCATTTCAATAGCATAGAAAGAAGCTCTTAAGGGGCCTCATCTTGGACACTCTGAATCAAAATGATTGGAAACTCCCTGGATATATTGTGATCAACTGTTCTATTTTCAGTTTTGATAGCTTTAATGCTCCTAAGTCAGCAGGCTCCCAACATTCTTCTTCTTTCTAAAGAGAAGCAGTGATTTTTGTTTACATGTGTAGTCAATGTGATGATAATTATCTAAATTTCTTTCTTCCAGATCTTTGATCTCCGCAGCATAAACTGATAAAATGCATCCCTTTCAGAGAGCCAAATGCCTTGCTGATCCAGGTCAGAGATCATTTCCTTAGGAGAAATCAGAAGACTTCAGGGTGTTGTAAAGACTGGTTTTCTTCACATGTAGCAACCATAGGGGATAATCTCACAACCTTCAGTCTTCCAATTCCCACTAGTTGTGTGATTACTTCCTATATGTCCATATAGTCCATGAACCTACATTAAAGTTCTATGAAAGTAGGGCCTCAAGCATAGTTGTCCACTATCATTACACTTTTAGTACATGAGGAAAAATGTTACTAGCAAGTATATATGGATATAACAAAACAAATGCAAATACATATATACATACTGATATACAGATATACAGAGCTGTGCATATGTGTGGCTATTTAATCTTAACTGTAAATTGATTAAAACTAAAACAAATTAAAAATCCAGTCACATTTAGTCACATTTCAAATGCTCAGTAGTCAACATGGCTAGTGGCTAAAAAACTTGATAGTGTCAATTAGAGTATTGATATCATTGCAGGTAATTCTGTTTTACATCACAACTCAAGTAATCCTAAAAGGCTGGGAAGGTGGCTCAGTGGTAGAGCACTTGCCTTGCATGCATGAGGCCCTGGGTTCGATTCCTCAGTACCACATAAGCAAAAAGAAAAAAAGCCGGTAGTGGTGCTGTGGCTCAGGTGGTAGAGCACTAGCCTTGAGCTGAAGAGCTGAGGGACAGCGCCCAGGCCCAGAGTTCAGGCCCCACGACCAGACCAAAAAAAAAAGACTCAAATTATCAAGTAATCCTAAAATTCTAGCCAAGGAGAATATTGTTTAGGATAAATCATCAGTATCATTGCTGTTGTTGTAGAATTGTTAGTTACTTAAACTCCTTTTCTAGAACATTCCTCACTCAATGATGAAGATAATCCAAATATTTTGCTTCTTGTTCTCCCAGAATATATAATAAATTACTTGGCTGCTTTTATTTGTCAGGTTCTAAGGTCCATAGTTCTCCATGGTACTTTGCATATTTCTTAGCCTTCAAAAAAAGCCTTGACCTTTTTTCTAAAAGTGCATTATAGTGAATATGCTATGGATAGACATGGGAAAAATGCAATGTACCCTGGAAGTCTTTATTAGTGTTATGAAGACTGGGATTTGTATTAATTTATTTAATTACATAAATTCATGATTTCATACAGTCTGAACTTTTAATTATACATTAAGCTAATATTGTCTTTCAAAAGAATAATATCAGAGCCGGGCGCTGGTGGCTCACGCCTGTAATCCTAGCTACTCAGGAGGCTGAGATCTGAGGATCGCGGTTCAAAGCCAGCCCGGGCATGAAAGACCGTGAGACTCCTATCTCCAATAAACCACCAGAAAACCAGAAGTGGCGCTGTAGCTCAAGTGGTAGAGCGCTCGCCTTGAGCTGAAGAGCTCAGGGACAACGCCCAGGCCCAGAGTTCAAGCCCCACGACCGACAAAAAAAAAGAATAATATCAGTTTGGTGAGATCTTTTTGTTTCAACAGCTTTATTTATTTAGATATAGGTCTTTTTTGAGACAGGATCTTGTTAATGTAGTCCAAACTGGCCTCAAATTTGGAGTACTCTTTCCTTAGCCTAAATGCTAGGATTATAGGTGTATTCTATCACACCTAGCTTCTCTATTTTTTAAATCAAGAACTTCAATACCAATTATTATATTCTATAAATGATACATTTATTTATTGAGGGCAGAAATTAGTTGTTTCCACAGGTTAGAAAAACAGTGTCATATACACTCAAATAAATGTGGTAATTTGATATAAATACCAAACAAGCAAAAGCTTCTTCGTTTTGTTTTGTTGTTGTTGGGGATTTTTTTGTTTTGTTTTGTTTTTTGTTTTTTTGCAGTGCTAGTGGGCAAACCCAGGGCCTTGTACAGGCTAAGCATATGATCTACCACTGAGCTATACCCTCAGCTCTAGCAAAAGCCTCTCTAGTAATGTCAGTGTTAGAAAAGGATAACAGAATAGTGAAGATGGTAGAAGAATAGGTCAAGTGCTCAGATTCAGGTACACAGACCAGGGTAAAGTGAGCAAACCAGGAGAAATTTAAAAATGCAAATACCTACCAGGTTTCTTTTAGAGAGAGATCAAAGTACCATGGCTCCTTAGGACTTCATAGTCCCATCTATCTCCGTATCTCAACAGAAAATGGAAGATTCTAGCCAGCAAAATAATAATTGGCTTTACAACCCACATTTTAAATCAGATGCCATAACTTTTTGCCAATCTTTATCATAAAATGCTAAATCCATCTTCTAAATAAGTCATTTCATTGTACTTTCCTGGTTTCATTAAGTTAATGAAAACAATGAATACCCACATTACTTTTTTTTTCAGACAGGGTTTTACTATGTAACCCTAACTCATCTTAGACTTCCTCTCCTCCTATCTCAATCTTCCAAGTGAGGGGATTATAGATGTGTACCACTACACCAGGCTCAAGCATTATAGACAAGTGACATCGTAATACAAGTATTGTTGACAAGCAACCTCCTTTTAAAAAAATGCCAGGGGCTGGGAAGGTGGCTCAGTGGTAGAGCACTTGCCTTGCATGTCTGAGGCCCTGGGTTCGATTCCTCAGCACCACATAAGCAAAAAGAAAAAAGCCAGAAGTGGCGCTGTGGCTCAAGTGGTAGAGCACTAGCCTTGAGCTGAAGAGCTGAGGGACAGCACCCAGGCCCAGAGTTCAGGCCCCACAACCGGACCAAAAAATAATAATAAAATAAAATAAAATAAATTTTAAAAAATGCCAAAACTGGGTGGGTGCTGTTGGCTCACACTTGTAATCTAAACTAATCTGGAGGCTGAGAACTGAGAAGTCAGATCTTGTGGTTTGAAGCCAATGGCAGGCTAAAGTCTGTAAGACTCTTATCTCCAATTAACTATGAAAAAGGCAGAAATGGAGCTGAGGTTCAAGTGGTAGAGTGCTAGCCTTGAGCAACAAAAGCTCAAGGACAGTGCCCCAGGCTCTGAGTTTAAGCTCTAGGACCAGCACGCGCGCATGCGCACACACACACACACACACACACACACACACACACACACACACACACACACACACACACACACACACACACACACACACACACACCAAAACTACTTGTTAATCTAGCATAATCTTTCATACCATACCACACATGTTCCATACTACAGAAAATTAGACTATTAATCCTTTTTTAAAGGTTTTTACTTTATTTTATTGTAAAGGTGATGTACAGAGAGGTTACAGTTACAAAAGTAGTGAGTACATTTCTTGTCGAACAATGTTACCCCCTTTCTCGTTTTCTCTCGCTTTCCCTCCCCGCCCCCCCCCCCCCCCGACTCAAATGTATTTCAAATGCATTGTCTTGTGAGTATCACTGCTGCATTGGTTCATGCTTTGTCCTTTGTTTCACTATTTTGTTATTCCCTTCCCTTCCCCAAATCAGATAATTGTATATACAAGATCAGGGTACCAAAACTAAAAAAAACAAACAAACAGTGATAACAGGGGATAAACCAAAGGAAAAACCTGAAAGAAAAAAGAACTTCACACAAAACATTAAAAAAAAATACCTCTGGTTTCTATATCTTGGAATTCATTTCATTCATTTTGATTAACATCATTTTTATGGTCATATGTACATAACTATTAAGCTACTGTGATCCTCTGCTAGGACTATGCTAGACATGTACTAATTATTACAAATGAGGGAAACATGGAGCCTATGTTTCTTTGGGTCTGGCTTATTTCACTTGATAAGATTTTTTCCAAGTCTTTCCATTTCCAATGGGGTGATGCCATGCTTTCAATGGAAGCATACAAGTCCATTGTGTATATATGCCTTATTTTCTTGATCTATTCATCTACTGAGGGGCATCTGAGTTGGTTCCATATCTTAGCTATGGCAAATAATGCTGCAATGAACATGGTTGTGTGGGGAGCTTTAAAGTGGCCTTGTATGTGATCATTTTGGTAGAATTGAAGACCCAGAAATGATCCCACAGACCTATAGCCAACTCATCTTTGATGAGGGAACCAAAATTGTCAGATGGAAGAAAGATAGCCTCTTCAACAAATGGTGCTGGCAGAATTGGTTGTACTGTGTAGAAAACTGAAGTTAGATTCTTATATATCACCCTGCACCAGAATCAACTCCAAATGGATCAAAGACCTCAAGGCAAGAGCATATACCCTGAAAATATTACAGGAAGGGATAGGGGATATGCTAGGGCTCCTTGGCACAAGTCAAAACTTCCTAAATAAATATATAGAAATACAACAAATCAAAGAAAGGCTAGATAAATGGGATCACATTAAACTGCAGAACTTCTGCACAGCAAAGGACATAGCTAGCAAGATAACCAAGCCAACAGATTGGGAGATCTTCACTAGCTAAACAACAGACAAGGGCCTCATATCAAAAATACATCTAGAGATCAAAAAATTAAATACCTCAAATAACAAATCTTCAAAGAAACAACCACCTCATTAATAAATGGGCTAAAGAATTTTTAAAAAGTCTTCTCTGGAGAGCAAATAAGAATAGTCAATAGACACATGAAGAAAGTCCAACATCTCTAGCCATAAAAGAAATGCAAATCAAAACTACATTGAGATTCCACCTCACCCCACTTAGAATGGTTATTATAAAGAAAACAATAACAGATGTTGGTGGGGATGTGGCCAAAAGGGACCGCTACTACATCTTGGTGGGAATGTAAGCTGGTTCAACCACTCTGGAAAGCAGTACAGAAAGCAGTATGGAGGTTCCTCAAAAGACTACACATAGAGCTCCCCCTATAATCCAACAATCCTACACCTGGGCATTTATTAATCTTTTTAAAGTATATTTACAGGGATTATACCTGTACCTACTTAGGAGCAACTCTTAGATTCGTTCTTCAATTTACTCTTCCAGTGACTAGTAAACTTTTATGTTTCATGATTTTTTACTTATCAAATGAATGTCAAAATTGACAAACATGAAATTGCATGGTTTACCCACTTGACTTCTTGAATATATCAGGTTTTGTTTCTTAGAGGATAACCTTAGAGGCAAGTTTACCCATAAGGAACTTTGAAGAATGAGATAGGAAGAATAAGAGTCAGATGAGTTAGGAACTGGAAAGTCTAAGCAGCTTCATCCACATGGATAATCCATGGGTTACATCTATGGATTTTCCAGATGGACATCCAGGACCAGCCAACCCCTTAGCAGTCTGTCACACTAATGACCACTACTTTGTGAGGGTTAGAAGCAGTTGCAATGAGGTAAAGCTGAGAAAGAGAGATGGTAAATAAAAATAAGGAGAAATTGTGATAAGCCCAATTGGAAACATTTTACATTTTAACCTTTTTTTAAGCAAGTATTTCGAAGACTGTACATGCTGTGCTCTGATGGCTCATGCCTTAACCCCTAGCTACACAGGGAGCTGAGATCTGAGGATCATGGTTCAAACCCAACCCAGGCAGGAAGGCCTTTTAAGACTTTTCTTTTTGGTGTTGTTATAAAGATGATACACAGAGGGGTTGCAGTTGCATAGCCAGGTAATGAGTACATTTCTTTCTGTACCTCTTCCTTCGCTCTCTCCCACTTTTTCTCTCCCATCCTTACACACAAGTTATATAGCTCATTTTTAACATAGTGTCCAGTGAGTACCACTGCTGCATTGTTCACTCTTAAGAGTCTGATCTCCAATAAACCAGCAGAATCCCAGAAGTGTACCTGTAGCTCAAATGGTAGAGCACCAGCTTTGAGTGAAAAAGCTAAGGGACAGTGCCCAGGTCCTGAGTTCAAGCCCTAACATTGGCATACACACACACACACACACACACGCATGCATACACGCACACATGACTGTACAAGTCCAACTTGAAGAGGCAGCTTGAACTTAGGGTAGGGACAAGATAGACATTGGCTAGAATAACTTCAGGACAATTTTGTTTCAGTAAATGTCACAAGGAATGCATTAAAAGTGGTTAGGGAGTCCCTTTGGAGCACAAGTTTTTCATGTTTTAGCTTATAAAATTATATTTCATTATCAGCTAACTCACTTCAGTTTTCTTCATCTCCTTCTCCAAATACTTCTACATTCTTTTGGCTTGATCAAGGCTACACTAGTGAATGTCTCATACCAAGTTCTTTCTAACTACTGGTATTATCCCAAACCATGGAGAACATTTATATAATTTGTCCAAACTTTGGGTGAAACAATAGCCATCAAAAAGGAACTGTGTAGTAAATCCTCTGTTGGCTTTAAAGGCACTGTATCTCTGAAGATTTTCCTACAGGTGGTATTCCTGCTCCTAATGGAAACAGTATTTAAATTGGTTGGGCTTATATTACTCTAATGTAAGCTGGTACTGTTTAAGCCCTATGTAATTTGGGCAAGTAAATACTATCTCCACTCAGTTTCCTTATCTTTTAATGTGAATGGTGATGCTACCTAGTCAATAGGTTGTTAAAATCATCATGTGTATGTTGGCTAGAAAAGAATACATAACATCTTGTCTGTTACACTTTCCCCAGTCATTTACTCCTCATTCTGAACACTGGGGATTCCAGTCACCACACGGAGAAACTTGCTGATAGTGCTAAGGTAGATAAGGTAGATGAGTGTAGATGAGAAAAAAATGGATTGAAACAGAAATGACAATTCACATTTATTAGGTGCTTGTATGAAATCTCATTTACTTTTCTTTCTTTTTCTTTTTCTTTTTTTTTTGGGGGGGGGGGTCCAGTCATGGGGCCTGAACCCTGGGCCTGGGCGCTGTCCCTCAGCTCTTCAACTCAAGGCTAGCGCTCTACCACTTGAGCCACAGCGCCACTTCCGGCTTTTTTCTTTTTTGCTTATGTGGTGCTGAGGAATCGAACCCAGGGCCTCATGCATGCAAGGCAGGCCCTCTACCACTAAGCCACCTTCCCAGACCTCCCATTTACTTTTCATATCATTAATGAACTCCCACGAACTTCATTTTGAAATGACTCATGTGGTGATTTTCTTTTTCACTCCCTCAATCTAGTTGAGCCAGACCTAAGTTTTCCAGAACCCTTTTCCTTGTATGATTCTGGGTCTGATTTGACCCACTGCTTGCTATTTGGAAGGCAGGTGTAAAGCAGCAGCCACTCTGAAGATCATAGTGGTTAGAAACAATGATAGAGGTACTAATAGGTTCTAACTGATGATTCCATACCATTCCATATCCTGCTTCTTTGGAGGACCCTCTGGCCCCACTGATCAAACATAGCTATTGCTTGACTGTAAACCTTCTGATGCAAGAGCTCCTTAGAGATCCTCCACCAACTTTACATTTGTAATCCCATTTCACCAGTTGGACTTGCCATTTTCTCCGACAGACTGATGGGTGGACCCTCTGATCTTCCAGTACCCACTTCAGACTCTCTACTCCCCAGTGCGTCTCACAGTGACTGCTCTATTGCCCCAATTAAACTTCAATTGATACACAATAGTGTCATCTAGTAAGATTAAGTGTCTTGAGGTCACCTGGTTAGTGAACCACAAGCTAGAAGTGAAATCTTAATCTGTTCTTGATAACATTATGCAGAGATAGAGAGACAGAGAGAGAAGAAAGGGAAAGAGAAAAAAAACATCTAACTTAGAAGATAATGAATATAGAGGAACAGGAGATGACAAGGAAAGGAAGGAGGGAGCCATAAGAGCCAGATGAACATTGGAGAGAGAAGAAAGGCAAAAGCCGGGCGCCAGTGGCTCACGCCTATAATCTTAGTTACTCAGAAGTCTGAGATCTGAGGATCGAGGTTCAAAGCCAGCCAGGGCAGGAAAGCCCATAAGACTCTGATCTCCAATAAACCACCAGAAAACCAGAAGTGGCGCTGTGACTCAAGTGGTAGAGCACTTGCCTTGAGCTGAAGAGCTCAGGAACAGTGCCCAGGACCAGAGTTCAAGCACCACAACCAATAAAAATGAAAGAAAGAAAGAGAGAAAGAGAGAGAGAGTTGTGAAGGAAGGAAGGAAGAAAGGAAGGAAGGAAGGAAGGAAGGAAAGAACGAAAGAAAGAAAGAAAGAAAGAACGAAAGAAAGAAAGAAAGAAAGAAAGAAAGAAAGAAAGAAAGAAAGAAAGAAAGAAAGAAAGAAAGAAAGAAACAGAAAGAAAGAAAGAAAGAGGTGAAGAATGGGTGCTCAAGTTTGACAATCCATCCCCCCCTTTTTTTTTCATAAAGGAGGAATTCCAAGCATGACTAAAATATGCCAGATGACTAAAAAGTTCTAATGCCCAGTCATTGAGAAGCAAATACACTTTTAGTTTTACTCTTATTAGAAATTGAGCCTAGCTGGGCGCCAGTGGCTCATGCCTGTAATCCTACCTACTCAGGAGGCTGAGATCTGAGAATCACAGTTCAAAGCCAGCCCAGGCAGGAAAATCTGTGACTCTTATCTCCAATAAAACCACTAGCAAACCGTAAGTGGTGCTGTGGCTCAAGCGGTAGAGCGCTTGCCTTGAGCTGAAGAGCTGAGGGACAGTGCCCAAGCCCAGAGTTCAAGCCCCACGACTGACAAAAAAAAGAGAAAAGAAAAAAAAAGAAATTGAGCCTAATGTCATATGCAATCAGGTGAGTGCTTAAAACTCCATATTCATGATCTGTCCCCAGATTAATGGGTCTCAATTCAACTTTTCCTTTCTTCTTCTTGAGCTGAACAGAAAACAAAAAGAGAAAGGAAATGAAAGAAATTCAACCAAAAAAAAAAAAAAAAAAGAAATTGGGACTAAATTTTTATGTAAGTATGTTGTTGCTGCTTTTTAAAGGACCTAATAATTTCCCTAATTACCCGCTCTTTAGTCATTGTTAATTTGTTTTTACAGCCTTATATAAGTCAGTGATAAAATGCTTGTAAAGCAGCCACCTTTACTATAGATTTTATCTATGAGTTCAGAAATCAAATACTTTGATGCAACAGAACAATGACTAATAATTTAATTACAGTACATCATGTTCAACTGGGGTGATTATCAATTTAAATATGTGATATTCCACACATGGGATATGGCAAATTTTGCACATAATTCCAAAATAGAGGTGTGAAATAGTCATTGTCCATGTGACTACTTGGTTTACTCTAGATATTTCCTATGTATAGTATTATAGTTGCCAAGGAAACATAGAAATTAAAAACAAGGTAAATTCAATTGAGTTTTTTATTTTCTACTTTGAGACAGCTAAGACTAAAAATATCCCCATACAGGGTAAAGAAAGTGCTTTTCAAATGTCTTAATGTGCTTGGAGGCCAGAGGACATTCTGCCTGACGTTCAGGACAAAGCATCTAACCTCCAATATCATCCCATACAACCTCTCATGGTATGATTCTTGGCTTGCTTTCAAGCATTGGTCAGCAAGCTTTTGGCAAGATTATACCAAGAGAACAGGTTTTTCCAGAAGACAGTAATAGAAGATGTGATCTTTTTGCCTTAGATCATCCCTTCTTTTTAAGATCCTTTCTCCTTAAAGCTTCACTTCAATTCTAGAACCTTTAGGGACATACAGAAAACATGATAGCTACTTGTTCCTTCTTTAGCACTGACTCCACATCATCAGCAACCAATGAAGAGGAATTGAAGGTGGGAGTTACTTGCAATCATGATGTTGGTGCAGTACTGCTTACCACAGCAGTGAGGCTGGCTATTTTAGCTACCTTAGAGTATTGCCTAAGAAAAGGATCTTGGTTGAAACCAGATTTCCAACCTTCTCATCACCAGCTAAGATCTTGCTTCCTGTGAGAAGGGTGTAAAAAGTTTATCTTTAAGACAAAAGGTAGATCTGCCAGATAAGGTTGTACACACCTGTAATCCAAGCTCTTTGGAATGCAGAGATGGGAAGCATTTTGATTGGAGACCAGCACAGACAAAAAGTCAATGGGACCTCAAGCTTAACAAAAAAAGCTTTCCTACATACTTACTACAAGATATATAGGAGATATGGTCCCACCGTCTGAGCCAGCCCCAAGCAAAAACACAAAACCTAATTTTAAAATAAGTAAAGCAGAAAAGGACTAGGGACATAGCTCAAATGGTAGAGCAATTGTCTAGAAAGAAAAAGAGAGACAGACACACACAGACACACAGAGAGAAACAGAGACAGAAGGGAAGAAGGAGGAGGAGAGGAAGGGGAGGAAGAAGAGGAAGGTTTCACTTTTTTGCACGGATCATCATCATCATCATCATCAAGCTCCCCTTCTTTACCTCCTCATCAAGTGCCTGAAAGTTTTGGCCTTTGCTTTTCCCACATGGTGATATTTCCATAGCTCTGGTAGAGTCAATATTTTAGACACAAAAACTGAAATGCACTTTATCTTCAGCAGACAGTGAATATATTAGCAGACTTAGAGTAGCTCCTAAAGTGAATTAAAAGTCCAAGGAACCAGGTTCAAGATTTCTTTCTACTTGTAAGTGATAACTGTGACACCGTAGGCGAAGCAGATTAGTAACGCTTTTTTCTAGTTTCACCTTGGTTTTGGGCAGGTGAAGATGTTTGTTGTAAGCTCTAACGTGACCTGGTTTATGGTCTCAAGTGTTTAGCTATTAAGCCAGATTCCTTAGCAGACCAAATCTTTTGTCATTGATGTGTTCTGACACATTACCTTGATGTTTAAAGAAATGTTTTTGTTGAAATGGCTTGAGTTTCATCAGAGAGGGTCCAATTAGTTTTCCATCCTTGTAGTTAATGCTGCATGTGCTAGTCCTCTAGAAATATGTGTTAGGCTGACACAACTTGATGGAACTCTACAGGGCTTGTTTTCCAAAGAAAAGTGTACCATTTAGAGAAATACAAATAAACTTCCCTAGATGTTGTGTTAAACATTAAAGCCACTCAGCAGCAAAAAAAAAAAAAAAAAAAAAGAAATCAGCCAGAACCAAGAGTGACCAAGAGACTGGATCTATTTATATCTATATCTATTATATATTATATATTATATATTATATATTATATACACCTTCTTTATGTCACAAGGAGGAAAAATGACTTCTGGGTGGCCCTTGGATCCTGATGTCATCGGACCTGGACTGTATTTTTCCTATCTTTTCTTTGTTGCTGGGGATCAAACCCAGGGCATTGCACTTACCAAGCAAGCACTTTGCCACTGAACTACATCCCAGTCTTCACTGGATCTTTTCTTTTCTTTTTTTTTTTTTTTTTCTACCAATCCTGGGGCTTGAACTCAGGGCCTGAGCACTGTCCCTAGCTTCTTTTGCTCACAGCTAGCACTCTACCACTTGAGCCACAGCGCCACTTCTGGCTTTTTCTGTGTATATGGTACTGAGGAATCAAATCCAGAGCTTTGTGCATGCCAGGCAAACACTCTACCATTAAGCCACATTGCCAGCCCCTCATTGAATCTTGATACGGTTGCCACAGTCACTTTTACCCAAATGAACTTCTTTTCCAGGCAAGAATTCTTAGTGGTCTATATCATATGACCTGTCCTCATTTCAAAGAACATGGAAACTGAATCAATGGTCTTCCATTCTAGGGGTGGGAAGTGAATCCATCCTCTGCTGATGAGAACTCCCTAAAACAAAAAGGAGCTCAGGCACTAAAAGCAAAACTGCTCTGAACCTCTGATCAGACATAAAATAGACTTTGACCCAGTATTTAATTCCAGAGACCTTCAGGCTTGTTTGTATTATGAGCCAGGTTTTTGCCTTCCACTCAGTAAAGCTCCATTATATACCCATTCCAGTTTGCAGAGTTCACTATGCTATAGCTAGATCCGGTTAAATTCTGTGCCTAATATATACACTTCAGTTATACTAATGCAGTCGAGCATTTTGTACAATTATACAAGGGCTAACAAACCATCTTGATTGTGTTCTTGGTGTGAATTACAATAACAAATTTGTTCAAAGATGTACTATGTATAGGCATAGATAGTTAATATAATCCCACAAATATTATCATGCATTTTAACAAATAGGGAAGCCGAATCTCAATGTGTTTAGGTAATTTGTCTATAAAACTAGCAAAGCCAAAATTTGAATTTTTTGCAGATTCCTCAGCCTGTATGCTTCTCACTCTGCTCTGTCACCGACTGATATTACCTCACCAAGAAAAGTGAGCACTTTATAAAGTAATCCTTATGCAAAAGCACAAAACAAAAACAAATAAATCTAAAATCATTCCTACCGATTTTGATTCAGATTCTAGGTACATGCTTGTTCCTTGTGTGATGGGTTACTTTCTATTTGAAAGGGAAGATAACAAACACAGTAGGAGAGAAGAAAAGCAAGATGGAAAAGGTAAAGAAGGGAATTTTCTTTATGAGAGAATGAATTTTAAATCACACCTAGTTTCACGAAGCTTTACAAATTATGGGAGCCATTGGCAAGCTACCTTTTAAGAATTGTTTCTTTAATTAACAAGTTTGCGAATTTTAAAAGAATTGATTATCACTGGTCTGCCTTCCTCCCTTATATGCCTTCCTGTCTCTAATGACTGCAATCCAGCTATACTATCATGCTTTATTTACCTCTTATCACTAGTGCCTGACCAAACAATAGGGGCTGAAAATATAATAGTCTAGATACATGATTAAAGAAAAAAGAACAAGATATTATTAATGGAGTCAACAGTATTGTCAGCCTGACATGGTGGTGCATGCTTGTAATTCCAGCTACTTAGAAGCAAGAGGATCATGAGTTTAAAGGCAAGCCTGGGCAAAGTTAGTGAAAGACCATATCTCAAAAACAAAACAAAATCAAAAGATCTGGGGTGTAGCTCAAACTTAAGTGATAAAGCACTTGCTTACAAAGGGTAAGGCCTTGGATTCAATCTCCAGCACAAAAAGAACAAAAATAACAGCATAAAGGGGGTGGAGGATACATGGCTGAGGCCTTTTCTGAAGAGTTTTTCTGGTCCTTGACCACCTCCTTAATGAAAGAAGAATGTTTCCCTTCAAGTCTAAAGGTTGTTATAAGAAAGTAGATTTAGATTCAGCTCATATCCACTAAGTACATGTTAGGTGCTAGGAGCTTTCTTTCACATGCAGCATCTAGGGTTGAGAACTCCAATCACTCAATGGCTATTATTTTCTTCACTTTTCAGAAATAGATACTTAGGATCAAAGAGGTTAAATTCTTTGCCTAAGGTTACACAGTTAATAAGGGACAGGAGTAGAAGCTGTATTAGTGTACTTAGGTATAACAACATGCTTAAAGCTAGATATTTCATAAAAGTAGAGGTTTGCTTAGCTCATAGCTTTGGAGACTGAAAATCCAAGATTAGGCAACCTCTTCTGCATGCCTTTTGGTGAAAGTACTTTTGGGTGACGCTGGCTCAAAATCATCACATGGCAGAGAAGTGGGGAGGGAAATGGCCAAATGCAAAATGGCAAGCATGTGAGAAAACTAACTGTATAACAACCCTTTCTAGAGAGAACTAAAGCAAATCCCTCTGAGACAGTGTCCTCAACTTCATTCACTAGGCCTCACCTCTTAATAGTGTGGTCAACTCCCAACACTACCATATTGGTGACAGCTCCAATAGCAGAAGTCAACTCTGGTCTCAAAACACAGTCCTCATTCTACTCCCTCATGGCCCCACAATGTACCAACGCATGCACCACATCCCAGTAGAATTTATGACACACCTTTCTCAGCTTTTTAACATCCCCCAAATAAGGGTAAATTTTATACACAATAGCTCCCTAAATTTCATGAATTATAGCAATAGTTTTTCAAAAAATATTAAAAATTTACCATCCCTATCTTACAGATCATCACCTCAGACCAGGAGCTCATGTTGGAGACCTCCATTCTGTCCTTAGTGGAGAAAGGAAGTTGGAATAATGTACTGTGATAAGTTAGAAAGACAACATCTCTGGTTTTTCTGTTTCAGTTGTGTGTGTGGTGGTGGGGGGGGGAGGGAGTTGTGTGTGTGCTGGTCCTGAGGTTTGAACTCAGGGCATAGATGCTGTTCTTAAGCTTCTTTTGCTCAAAGCTAGTGCTCTACCATGAGCCACAGCTGTATTTCTGCCTTTTTTTGGTAGTTTATTGGAGATGAGAGTCTCACAGACTTTCCTGCCCCAGATGGCTGTGAACCTCTATCCTTAGATCTCAGCCTCCTAAGTAGCTAGGATTACAGGCGTGAGCCACCAATGCCCAGCTACATCTCTTCTTTTTTAAAAAAAAAACTGCTTTTATTTTGAAAGACAAGTACAAGTAATAATAATCTATAGCTCAGTTTATTGTAGTTTAATTGGCCTTTTTCCTCTTAATCTCAAACCAAAAATAACTTCAAATACAATGAGAGTTTTGATGCACAATTAGGTGGAGAATAATTAGGGATTTGAAATCTTTTGAGAAGACAGTGGGATATTTTGGGATACTGTACAAAACAAGAAAGGTGTATATTATGGAGTGCAGTTAAATATGAAAATAAGTACTGGGAACTGGTGGCTCAGACCTACAATCCTAGCTACTCAGGAAGCTGAGACTTAGAGGATAGTTTGAAGCCATTCCAGGCAGAAAAGTCTGCAAGACTCTATCTCCAACTAACCAGCAAACTGCTGGGCTGAAGGAGTGGTTCAAGTGGTAGAGTACCAGCTGCAAACAAGAAAATCTAGCAAGAGTACAGGCCCTGAGTTGAAGCCCTACTTCCAACACACACACACACACACACACACACACACACACACACACACACACACACACACACACACACACACACACACCCCAAATGCAATACAGGACAATAAAATGGATATAAGCATTTTAAAAGAATAGCAAATAGTTATACATTAAATATAGACCATACATTATGAAGATTATTCTCAAGAGAATAAGGCCAGTAGGATGATGATGCTAACAGCAAGTATTTGCTATTTATGAGTGAGTTTACCAAATGAAGTGAAATAGTCTAGAATATGTATTTTAACATCAAAGCAATTTTAAGTTATTATTTCACTGCTCTAAAATAATTGCCTCTGTGTGTAATATTATCCAAAAGCATTCTCAGAGTATCAAGTTCATGGTCTTTAAGTATGTAACAAGCCAGAAATCTGCTTTTACCTTTGGTCACTAGGCCCAGTTTTCTTGACTCATTTAAGACTTCTCATAGCCAAATACAAGTGGCTCCTGTGTGCAATCCTAACTACTCAAAAGGCTGAGATCTGAAGACTGTGGCTCAAAGCCAGTCTGGGCAGAAAAGTCCATACAACTCTTAGCTCCAAAATATCAGAATAGCAAAATATCAGAAGTGGAGGTGTGGTTCAAGTGGTAGAGCACCAGCCTTGAACAAAAAGCTAAGTGAGCACGAAGGCCTAAGTTTAAGTCCCTGTACCCACACAAAAGAAAATTTATTTCATTTATTTTTTTTGGGGGGGGGTCTGGTCGTGGGGCCTGAACTCTTGGCCTGAGTGCTGTCCCTCAGCTCTTCAGCTCAAGGCTAGGGCTCTACCACTTGAGCCACAGCACCACTTCCGGCTTTTTTCTTTTTGCTTATGTGGTGCTGAGGATCGAACCCAGGGCCTCATGCATGCAAGGCAAGCGCTCTACCACTGAGCCACCTTCCCAGCCCACAAAAGGAATTTTTTTTAAATGCTGTCCCAACTCAGAAGCCACTGATCAATTTTTAAGTCAAGACCAAGACATTCATGTTACCAGTTCTGTAGTCAGTAGGACATAGCAACAGAACAATATATCCAATATAGCCACTCTCTTCCTAGCCTGAAGAGTCTGTATATTAGTTCACTGAAGGAAATAGCATATGGACATATGGACAACCCCTGTCTCAGTCCGGACAGAGACAGAGGCCTAACAGTTTATTTGGCATAATTAGCTATGTTTGTTGTTGTTGTTTTTATTTCAGAGATGCAGCCCTGTGCTGTGGTGAATAGAACTGAGGAATTAGTATCTTGATCCAAAGGAAGCCTGTGAAATAGATTAATTCTAGAGTACTTTGTAATTGGACTAATTGGGTTCTATTTCTTTTCTTTTCTTTTTTCTTTTTTTTTTTTTTTTTTTTGGTTGATCATAGGTTTGAACTCTGGGCCTGGGTTCTATCCCTCAGCTTTTCAGCACTGTCCCTCAGCTCTTTCAAGGCTAGTGCTCTACCACTTGAGCCACTGTGCCACTTCCAGTTTTCTGAGTGGTTTATTGGAGATAAGAGTCTCATGGCCTTTCCTGTTTCGGCTGGCTTTGAACCATGATCCTCAGATCTCAGCCTCCTGAGTAGCTAAGATTACAGGTGTGAGACACCAGCACCCGGCTTGGGTTCTATTTCTTATAAGGGTGAAAAAAATACAATAATACAGAGAAAGGTACCAGGCAATTCAAACTAAGAGCAGAAATAGACACACAACAGCAGGTTCAGAGAGAAAAGGTAAGTCACTTTTTTGACAGAAGAGATTGACCAAAAATAAATAAATAAACCCCCAGTTCTACCCTCTGATACAAGTATGTAGGGTTCCTAGGGGGGTTTTTCTGATTAGTCTCAGGTTTCCTGAGCCCCAGAGTGTCTATCAAGAAAGACTAAATTTTGAAGTTATAAAAACTAACATGAATATGTCAGAATCTAACAAAACAAAATTTATTTAATTTGAGCAAAATTCACTTTTTTTTGTCAGACTCTATTCTGGGTTTGTGAGATGTCTAGGGCTATATCATTCAACATTTTAGGTTGCACCTACCTGACAACTGATCACTGGCTCTTAGATGCTTCTTCCTGCTGTGACTCAATACTTCTACTCCTACTCAGTTTATCAAAGTTTATAACATGGTCCACCGGTCTGTAAAGAACAGAGCAAAGTGATTTTCCAAATACTGAGGAGAAAACTAGAAAAGCAGGTAAATCAGGTACCTCAATTTGGGATACCTTGCTCTTTAACCTTCCATTGCTCTATGTTAATCATTTTGTCCCCTCCTCCACTTCTCTGAAACTCATCTTGTCTTGCTGTGTTATATTTGTGTCACATACTTACCCTTGATTCACTCTCAGACACACCTAGCCACACCTATTGCCACTGGCAAATTTGATGCTTCACAAATAAATATCTAAACTTGTAGCAAGCCAGGACTTGCATGGCTGAGTAGCTGCTTTCAGTTGCCATTTATTTCCTCTTCTAAAATAAGAACAGTAGCAGAGAATGATGAATTCTGGGCATGTGAGGAGAAAAAAGATAGTGAGAGCTAACAAGATCACCTCAGTAGGGCTAAATTACTACAATTTATTTCTCTGGAAGTTATTGTAGGAGGTAGAATTCAATCTAAAAAGAAACAGCTAAGTTTACTGTCTACTATATGCCATCACTTCATTATACCATAATGCAGTATCTACAGGCTAGGAAATGATAGTTTCCCTTGGCTAAAGTGGTCACAAAGAAGTCATAGAATTTGCCCCAAGTTACACTGTTGTATGGTAAGAAAATGAAAAAGCCATATTTTGAGAGGGAGTCTTTATTAAGAGGCCAGCAAATGCATGTTGGACTCCTGTCTCAAAGACCAGCAGCCAGCAAATACACTTAACACAGGGAACTGAACCATGAAAAAAAGAACAAAAACAATACCAACAAACCAGTTCAGCTCCAATGGAGAGCTGAAGTGGGACTCCATGGTGACTGCAGAAGAGCCAGAAGACAGGAGACAGGACACAAACACAGAGACATGACATGGCATAATGGCCCTGAGCTGGTCCAGACCTAAATAGTGTGAGGATCAGTGGGCAGGGTCACAGGAAATTGGTCTCCCAGGCACTGGACTGACAGGTTTAGTAACCTAGCATCCAAGTCCCCACTCCTGCCTCCAGGGATTCGAATACCCATCACCTGGGAGGCAGGGATTTCACCTTCCCCCCACCCTGAAGACAAGATGCCAGACCCTACCATCCACCAGGTAGCCAAGATAGAGCCAGGCAAACCCAAACTCCCACTTCAATACCTCCAAATCATGAGGATGTTTTTGAATATGGCATCTCTGCTGCATTCAGTTTCACATTCATTTGTTCAAAAAGATGTAATGAGTCTGCATAAAAAGCAATTACAGATTAAGAGACAAGGCTAGAATTCTTTCACTGAAGTAAACAGACAATTATAATACAGTGGCTTAAGAGCTGCCATAGGAATAAGCAAGTGGTACTATCAAGATCTCTAATCCAGGGTTGCTATTCTGTTTCTTCGGAAATATTCAAACAGAAATTTGTGTGCAAGAGTCTTGCTTTCAGGATCAGCCACTATAGGGACAAATACAAGAAGTTGAATGGGGCAGAAAGAGAAGCTGGGTTGTGAGGGTTGCTATAAAGCCTCAGCCCAGCCATGAGAGAACGTAAAGCTAGGATGGCCTGCAGCGCTGCCCCCGCTGGAGCAAAAGGACCAAGCTTTCATATCTATGAATTAATTAGTCACCAAATATTGGCTGTTTCTGGAAAGAAAAGCAAAACCTTAAGCAAGTATGCCTTTAATCTTTCTTTGGCTAAGAACAATCCTAGAAAGGAATGTAACTGAAATCTATGTTATCAATACTCTTAGCAATTAGAGAATTAGTGCTTCTGTCCTAAAGAGATTGAGGAATCCAAGCATTACTCCACAGTATCCATTACACTCTCCTCCAAGGAAGATTTCCTAGAGGACTGGAGCAGGGTGATGAATTGGTGTTTAGTGGGATATAGCCTGCGGAGTGTATATTCAGGGAAGTTTATTGTATCTGCAGGAATGAATACTATAAGAGGGAGAGCAATGGCTAAGGTTGACACCAGATCTAGTAGAATATGGCATGCAATGCTGAGGACTTTGTACTTCTATCTAAAAGCAATGGAAGACATTCAAAAATTGTTCAGAGTGACATGACCATGTTTTCTTTGTCAAAAGGTCATTCTGATAACAGGTAGAAAATATTTTAGATGAGGATGAAAACTGAAGAGTACTAGATTTATTTAAGGGGTTGTGACATGACACTGATTCTAGAAAAAGAGAGTAATACTTGAATTAGCAAATAGAAGTAGCAGTGAAAATAGAGGAAAGAGCATTCCAGAGCTCTTAAGTGGGTGAAAGGAAGAAAACTTAAGAAATAATTAAATGTTTTGAGTAAGTACACTCAATGAATCAGGAATGTCTCCAGAGATAGTTTCCTCCATTTGTTGACATAAAATCTGGTAGAAAGATGGTTAAATTTAGTTATGAACATCTTGCCTTTAGAACATTCATGTGGAGATCTTGGACTACAGATGCTGGCTCTTTCCTGGAGCTCAGCAGAGAAAATCTGGGTTGGAGATAAAGAATTAGTGTTAACACATAGGTAGAAGGTCACAGCCACAGGAATGGGTGTGATCAGCTAGGGACTGAGGCCCAGAAGAAAAGCAGTATTTAAGGTGAAGAGGGGCCTACAAGGAGTCTTAGAAATGTAGAGGAGAAATCAAGAAAGAATGATATCTTGGAAGTGAAGAGTGTTAGGAAAATGGAGGAGAATGGAAAAGGAATAGACTGGACTCAATCATCAACAGACGAGGATTGTTTATTGCCAGCAAGGGACACAGACTTTCCCATGGGCTTTGGATTGTGGGGTAGGGTTTATATGGGGCTTAACAAGGAAGTAGAAAATTTAAAAAATGGGCTATGGTGTCTTGGAGGCCAAGGGCAGTGTCCTTGGTCAGGCCCAGAGTGGAATGCACTACCTAGGGTGAGGGGGCTATCAGCTATGCCAAGGTCAGAATGACCTGTCTGCAGACAAGCATCTGAGCATGCACCTGATGTTTTGCTTGACCTGAGGGAATAAGATGGGAGTCAAGTCTTCAAAAAGAGGTTGCATCAACTGGGATGTATAGCACTTGCCTAAGATGTGCGAGGCACTGGGTTTAACTACATACACACACACACACACACACACACACACACACACACACACACTCACATACACAATACACTCATATGCCACATACACACACAATTGTAACAAGTACACTAGACTGTCACTGGAAGGGCCATTTTTCAGAGGATTGAAGAAGAGTTGCAGGTGACCTTGGCAAGAATGATGTAGAAGAAGACAGAGTCAGAATAAAGAGCATCAAGGAAACTTGGTTGACACAAAAGGACAAACACTGTATGATTCTACTTGTATGGGGTACCCAAGATGTCCAACTCACAGAGACAGAAAGTAAAATGGTAGTTGACAAGGCTTCAGGGAAGGGAGAATAGAATTGGTATTTAATGGATACATTTGGGAAGATGAAACCATTCTAGAGAGAAATGGTAGTGATGCCTGCACAGCAATGTAAATGTACCTAGTGCCACAGAATTATACACTTAAAAGTGGTTCAAATGTCAAGGTTTGTGTTACAGTTAATTTACTATAATAATAAGAAAGAAAGAAAACAAAAGCATGACACGAAAGACAAGAATGGAAGGACTGAATGTAGCCTTCTTTTGAAAAGCTTGAATGGGAAGAGAGTTGGGATAATTAGCCAGAAAAGGGAAGGTTAAGGTGGGTATTTTTAGGAAAGTAAATAGAGAGGGAACTACCAACATTATAGCTAAGAGATACAATATTGTTAGAGTAAAGTATAATAAAACAATGATAAAATGGGAGCCTTGGGAGCTGCTTCTGACTCATCCTAGCAACACTGAAGGGGGAGTGGATGACATAATAGAAACATGAATTGTGACTGTAAAGGATGGCCAAAAGTTTTGCTCTGCCCAGTTGATTCACTTTATTTGGGGAAACTTAGGAAACCATTAATGGTTTCTTTAAGTTTTAAAATCAATATCTAGACAGGCTCACGCCTGTAATCCGAGCTACTCAGGAGGCTGAGATCTGAGGATCACAGTTCAAAGACAACCAGGGCAGAAAAGTCTGTGTGACTCTTATCTCCAATAAACCACCAGAAAACCAGAAGTGGCGCTGTGGCTCAAGTGGTAGAGCACTATCCTTGAACTGAAGAGCTGAGGGACAACGTCTAGGCCCAGAGTTCAAGCCCCACGACCAAAAAAAAAAAAAAAAAAAAAGAGAGAGAGAGAGAGAGAAATCAATATCTAGTTTGGTGTGACTTTTAAACAGCTGAGTGAGAATGATCTACACAAGTCACAGGTTAAACTACTTAATCACAAAATAGTCCACCATGTATGATAAATAGATGCAATAATGTTTCAGTATGTAAGTTTTTATTTTTTTATAGAGTTGAATGACATTTTAACAAAGGGAAATACTTATGAACTTTTGAATACAACTATTCTATTTCAAGAGATTATATCTATAAGTTGTACTCTTAAATATTTCTCTAATTAAATTGAAATTTATTGTTGATTTTATATGTTCTTTAAAATACCTCAAGAAAAATATATTCAGATCATAGGTTCCCTTGAGTCATAGAGGAAAAGTAGTTAAATAAAAGAGTAATCTTTTTCTCTAGACTGGAAAAATAGAGGGATGGTGTTCTTTTTAGAGCACCGTATGTAAATTATGTATTTTAGATCTGTCTGGATGTTCTCTGCAAACTATGATTATGCACATCAAAAGTAATGCCCAACCCACTGCATTATATTTTTTCCGTCTAGACATAAATGTTTATAAACTATAGATAGGAATCCTTAATACAGTTATTCACACACACACAGGTGCTGGAGGAAGGTCTAGCTATTAGTCATGATTATGTGAATTTGCATCATTTCTTAGTTATATAAAGATACAAGACCAGGAAATCAGATATAGACATGAATGTTCTCTCATTTCCAGTGCCCTGGCATGACGTGATTTTGGTTTTCTGTGACAATCTTTAGACCCACTCTACTTAAATACAGAGAAGATCATAAGGGCTCTTCTATTTGGTATACATTGCAAGATTCTATCACTAAAGAAAAAGAATCTTCAGGGTCATAGTATAAGGCAATAATGATTACATTCATGTAACATTTCTATGTAATTGTTTAATTAATCTCAGAGAATAGGTAAATTTAAAACCTTGATTTGATATATAAGAAGTAAATCAGAACAGTCACAAAAGATATATAAATAAGCACGACACATAAGCAATTATATCTCAGAAGCCACCTAATTGTATCCAAAGCATAGACATAAGGAAAGAAACAGCCCTTTAAAATAAAAGACTACCTTATTTTTTGAGGTCTAAAACACACAAACCAATTAAAAACTGTAAAGAGAAACGAGAGGAAATTAAACAGGCATTTCTGAGAAGATATCAAGCAAGTGAAGACAAAGTTCCCTTTCCACATTTGTATGTCTCCTGTCTTTATACATGACTGCCAAAATGCTTCCTTTTCTTTGAAGGGGAAGAAAACAAGACATTTTGTTCTCTTAATGAATCTACTTTCTCTACTCCATCTAGGTGTGCAGATTTCTATTCTAGGCTAATTATTCCATTGTTTTGACAAGTCACCCTATCAATTCAAAATTGAATCACTACAAAATTCATCCTAAAAAGTAGATATATAATTAATATCTAAAATCATTCTAAAATTAATGGGGAGAACAAAGGAAGAGGTGACATTGACCAGGAATCATTACACTCATACCATGACTTATGGAATAGTAACCCCTTTGTATAACTGCATAATAATAATAATAATAATTTCATTTTTAAAAGAAAATATAAATATTTCCTTACATTGTAGAAATGCTATCTTTGCATTAGATAATGGACTTACCTAACTCAAGTATTAGAATAAATGGGCTATATGAAGACTCAGACTAGAAAATTTGTCAGGATATTTCTGGCACAATAAAGCTTCTTAACTAGATCTCTTTTTGCTGTATGCCTAAACCATATTTCATAACATTTCTGAGGCCAATTAGAGGACCTATTCAAAAATCAGTTACTCTATTATTCTAAGATTCTAATGCATGGGAAAATTATCTTTAGAAATGTTCTGATAATGCTAAAATCATTTGAAATCAAAGTATAAGAAATATTTTCCTAACGATGTCAGAGTATGACCCTCTACAGTGTCCAAACACTTCAAGACAAAAATCAAAATGAATAGTTTGTAGTTTCAAATGGGTTATTAAAACTGAAACTATCGTGGAAAAACTAGAACAAGCCATTGTAGCTACACATCTTTAATTTGTCATATAAATACATTTGAAGGAAATAATGTCTTGCTATCATACTTTATTCATACTCCTTTGTGTAATTTGTGGGGTTTTTTTTTACATAATTGGATCATTAATTATCTTGTCTTTATTCTAGGGGCTGAACCCAGGATCTCACACTCAAACACTATACCACTACTTAAGCTATATGCCCACATCCTTTACTTTGATTTATGTTTTATTTTATTCTGAGACAGGATTTAAAAACAAAGGGATCAAACTTGGGATCTTCCTACTGAAGTCTCTTCACCTTATCCAGCTCAATATTCTTATTTTAACCAGTAGCAGTACTTGAGCTGAGGACCTTATACTTGCATAACAGGCACTCTACCGCTTGAGCCATGCTTCTAGTTTTGCCTCTTGCTGATCATAATTTGCAGATGGAATTTCGAGGATCTCTTCAGCTCGGACTGGCTTTGAATGATGATTCTCCAGGCACCAGCCTCTTGAATAGTTAAGAGTACAGGTATGAGCCACCAGTGCCCAGCTTCAATATTCTTTTTATTTTTTTAATTCCATTCTGATCAGTAATAGGTCTTGACCAGAAGAACTAAGCCTCATGCCTCATGCTTTTGTCAATGACACATACACTTTTGAGAACATGCATCACAGGTCTATTAAAATTAAGTAACTGAGCCTGGCTGGCACCAACCACTCAGGTCTGTAAGCCTAGCTATTCAGAAGGCAGAGGTCTGAGGATCGTGGTTCAGAGGCAGCCCAGGCAGGAAAGTCCATGAGAATATTATCTTCACTCAACCACCAGAAAATCAGAAGTGGAGCTGTGGCTCAAAGCGGTAGAATGCTAGCCTTGAGCAAAAAAGCTCAGGGATTGGGCCTAGACCCTGAATTCAAGCCCTAAGACTGACACTCTCCCCCCCACTCCCCGCAGAAAAAAATTAGTTATTGTTTTCTCCACAAAGTCCTCCTGGGGCCCAAGTAAAATGTTAAAACTATTCAGCAGCGAATGGCATTTTAAAATATTATCTATTTATAATCACTAACAAGTTGAAAAATTCTATTTTTAAGTTACCAAAATTACTCATTAAAATACATCAAACTTCTAAGCAGAATAGGGGACTTTAAAAGAGATGGTAAGGTTCCTCAAAAGGAAACTGCTACACGTTGGGGCAGAAAAGAGGTTATTGGTGGGGGGAGAGCAAAGTGCACATGACGAGGCACGCAGAGAGAGATGGTAAGGAAAAAGAGAAAGAGGAGGGGACTCCGGGAGGCGGGACCACAACTGACGGAGAGATCTCAGAGGCGGGGAGATCAAGGCAATGAACTCAGTGGGTCCTTTGCTGACTCACAGGTGACCCACAGTTCCCAGGTTTAGAGGGGTCAGGGACTGTTCGATGTACGATGGATAAAAACTTATTTCTTACGGAACTAGAAAGATTTTTCAGATTTCCCAGAAAGAATAAAGTTTTCTAATACATACCTAGATAAGCAAAGTTGACTACTTTCTTTTCTTTTTCTTGTATTAGTATTGTCAGGAAATGCCCCCACACAGACCTAATTTCCGCCCTCAAAGACAGACCTAATTTCCGCCCTCAAAGACGGCGCCTGCGCAGTAGGCGAGGCACCGCCCACCTCAGCCACGCCCCCCACGGTATAAAAGGAGCCTCCAAGGCACCAGACAGCCCCATTTTCTCATGAGAGCTTGGCCTTGTTAACTCTGTTGGCAATAAGTCTTTTCCTCTACGTGACTTCTGTCTATGTGGTCTTTTGTGTTACTTTCTGCCTGGGTTACATTTTCCTTTCAAGTATTATTATTATTATTATTTTGTCGGTCATGGGACTTGAACTCTGGGCCTGAGCACTGTCCCTCAGCTCTTCAGCTCAAGGCGAGCACTCTACCACTTGAGCCACAGCGCCACTTCCGATTTTCTGGTGGTTTATTGACATTGTCTCATGGACTTTCCTGCCTGGGCTGGCTTTGAACCTCAATTCTCAGATCTCAGCCTCTTGAGTAGCTAGGATTACAGATGTGAGCCACTGGTGCCCAGAAACTACATTTTAAAGATTGAAATCAAATATATCACGCCAAGTTGCATTGAAGTAGTTTATTATTTTGTCTTTATTGTTCAGAGGTTAGATCATGATTATCATCACGAGACCAGACAGCATTATAGCGGTAGAGATGGAAAAGTATAGGAAATAGAGCATCCCAGGACAAATACATTCTACTTTTAAGTGTATCTTTTGTTAACATATTCCTGAATTTAAGTTCCAAAGCTTTTAAAAGAATATCTGAGCTGAGTGCTAGTGGTTCACACCTATAATTTTAACTACTCAGGAGGTTGAAATCTGAGGATCACAGTTTGAGGCCAACCCTGGCTGCACAGAAAAATCTGTAAGACTCTTTATCTCCAATTAACCACCAAAAAGCCAGAAGTAGAGCTTTGGCTCAAGGAGGTAGAGTGCTAGCCTTGAGCAGAAAGCTAAGGGACAATACACAGTCCCTGAGTTCTAGGACATACACAGATGAACAAGAATATATATATGCTTTCTTTTCCACAAAATTATAGTGTGGGAGAATATCCAATTATTTTATTTTTGTAGTAATTTGAATTTTTGACAAATTTTGAGTTTTTATAATCTTGAAAAATACTTTAAAAATACTGTATGATTCAATACACATGATGTTGGTATTGGTTGGGCCTTGTGACACAAAATAGTAATAGCCTTTATTTAGTATATCTATTTGAATTGGTTTCCAGTACAGAAAACTTTATTTTAATCTGGTATTATTAGGAAAGAAGGTATTTTATGTAGGAGAATTTTCTAGGTACTTTAAGCTCATTCCTCTAATTCCACAGATAAGGTTTATTTTAACCATTCATATTTTTTTACTTCTTAATATGCTACACATACCTCTACTTTCTTAAACAGACAGTAGTCAGCACAATGTGACTGTCTCTTGGTACTGGGGTGGGGCTTGACTACACATTTGTGGGCCACACATTCGTGTGGTTTTTTTCACTGAACAATCTCTGCATTCACCAAATCCCTCAAATTCTGGCATGTTGTGTTGAGGCCTCTTGCCTTATATATGGAGTAGAATAATTTCAAAGTTTCCTGTTTGTGGTTTCTAACGAGGAATGGTACCAGGGGAGGAAAGTAAGCTTGAATTCCAGCTCTAGATGCTTTGCTGATTGTGCAATTTAGAAAAAATTTGAATTTATTCTATTTATTTTTGGCAGTTTGAACTTGCTAGTTTGCGCAGGAGCTCTACCACTTGAGCTATACCCACAGCCCTTTTTGCTTTTAGTATTCTTTTGATAGAATCTCACTTCTCTGCCTATCCCGAGGGGCCAACCTTAGAAATCTGCCTACCAATGCTTCCTGCATAGCTGAGACCACAGATAAGGAACCACTATGCCTGACTTCTTAGTTGAGATAGGGTTGTTAACGTTTTTCTTTTGCCCAAACTGGCTGCCAGCCACAATCCTTTCTGTCTCTGCCCCTGGCCTTATTCAAGTTTTTAAAGCTTGTTTCTTCATCTGAAAAATGATGACACTGATTTACAGAATGGTTATGAGTTCAATAATATATTGTCAAGGGTTTGGGGCTCTCTAGTCCTTAGTTTCCTTCCCTGTGTGCTGCTGTCACTGACAGGTCTTGTTCCTGCTAGCTCTTCCGTCTCTTACTTTTTCCTCTAGTTTCTAGACTATGAAGCAGGAACCTTATAACTGTCACCACTGCATCCACAGCGTTACCTGAAAGTATGGACTCTAGTAAAACACTATTTGAGCCGGGTACCAGTGGCTCACACCTGTAATCCTAGCTACTCAGAAGGCTGAGATCTGAGGATCACGGTTCAAAGCCAGCCTGGGCAAGAATGTCCTTGAGACTCTTATCTCCAATAAACCACCAGAAAACCAGAAGTGGCACTATGGCTCAAGTGATAGAGCGCTAGCCTTGAACTGAAGAGCTCAGGGACAACGCCCAGGCCCAGAGTTCAAACCCCCCCCCCAAAAAAAAACACTATTTGAATCCAAACTCTGTTTCTGTGTCTCTGTATCTGTCTGTCTGTCTGTCTGTCTGTCTGTCTGTCTGTCTGTCTGTCTCTCTCTCTCTCTCAGTACCAATACCAGGACTTGAAATCAGGTCCTGGTGCTCTAACTCAGCTTTTTTTGCTCCTAGCTAGCTTTCTACTACTTGAGCCATACCTCCATTTCCTGCTAGAGAAAAGAGTATCTTGGATTTGTCTGCCCAGGCTGCCTTGAAACTAGGATCTTCAGACCTCTATGATGAAAACTTTAAAATCTTGAAAAAGGAAATCAACACAGAACTAAAAAAATGGCAAAGCCTCCCATGCTCCTGGATTGGAAAGATTAACATCGTGAAAATGGCAATACTTCCCAAGGCTATCTACAAATTCAATGCAATACCTATCAAAATTCCAACCTCATTCTTCAAGGAAATAGAAGAGGCAATCCAAAAATTCATATGGAACAATAAAAGACCCTGAATAGCAAAAACGCTCCTTAACGGAAAGAACACTGCTGGAGGAATATCAATACCAAATTTCAAACTCTACTATAAAGCCATAGTAATCAAAACAGCTTGGTATTGGCATAAGAACAGACCTCAGGACCAATGGAATAGAATTGAAAACCCAGAAATGAACCTACAGACCTATAGCCATCTAATCTTCGATAAGGGAGCTAAAACAATAGAATAGAAAAAAGACAGCCTCTTCAGTAAATGGTGCTGGCAAAATTGGTTAACTACATGTAGAAAACTTAAGCTAGATCCTTATATATCACCCTGCACCAGAATCAACTCCAAATGGATCAAAGACCTTGAAGTCAAAGCAGACACTCTGAAAACATTACAGGATGGAATAGGAGAAACCCTAGGTCTCCTTGGCTCAGGCCGAAATTTTTTGAATAGGGACCCGGAAACACAACAAATCAAAGAAAGGTTGGACAAATGGGATTGCATAAAGTTGCAGAGCTTCTGCAGGGCAAATGACATAGCTAGCAAGATCAATAGAAAGCCCACGGATTGGGAGAAGATCTTTACTAGCCATACAACGGACAAGGGTCTCATATCTAAAATATACTTGGAACTCAAAAAATTAAACCACCCAACAACAAATCCTCAAAGAAACAACTGCCCAATAAATGAGTGGGCGAAAGACTTAAAGAGAAACTTCTCTGAAGAAGAAAGAAGGATGGCCAATAGACACATGAAGAAATGTTCAACATCCCTAGCCATAAAAGAAATGCAAATCAAAACAACATTGAGATATCACCTCACCCCAGTTAGAACGGTAAAAATCAAGAACTCTAACAACAACAGATGCTGGAGGGGATGTGGACAGAAAGGAACCTTACTTCATTGTTGGTGGGAATGTAAACTTGTTCAACCACTTTGGAAAGCAGTATGGAGGTTCCTCAAAAGACTTCACATAGAACTCCCCTATGACCCAGCAATCCCACTTTTGGGCATTTACCCAAATGTTTACAAACAAGACCACACTAAAGCTACCAGCACAACAATGTTTATTGCAGCATTATTTACCATAGCTAAGATATGGAACCAACCCAGATGCCCCTCAGTAGATGAATGGATCAAGAAAATGTGGTATATATACACAATGGAATTCTATGCCTCCATCAGAAAGAATGACATTGCCCCATTTGTTAGGAAATGGAAAAACTTGGAAAAAATTATATTAAGTGAAGTAAGCCAGGCCCAAAGAAACATAGGTCCCATGGTTTCCCTTATTTGCAATATCTAGTATAGGTATGAGTCAAGTGGAAAAGGTCAGATAATGTGATGTCAGGAAAATGAACCCTTAGATATGTATTTTAATGTTTTTTTCTTTCATGCATGTGTTTCTAACGCCTTTATAAGATTATCTCTTTGTTGTTTTGTATGTCCCTCCCCCACAGTATAATCCCTGCTTTCACTATATTTGATGTCAGTATAACTTGTGGAGGAGATGGGGGAAAACCAGTTGTTTAAGGATACAGGCGGACCTGTTGCAACAATGAGAAGTACAAGTTGTCATGTCCAAAACGAGCTTTACAACGTCGGTGCGGGGGGGGGGGGGGGTAAACCAAAGGAGGAGGCTGCAATGCTTGGTAAGAAATGTACGCATTATCCTGCCCATGTAATTGTAACCCCTCTGTACAGTATGTTCACAAATAAAATTAAATTAAATAAAAAAAAAAGAAACTAGGATCTTCAGATTTCAAACTCCTGAGTAGGTCCGATTATAGATATAGATATGAGCCACTGGCACTCAGTCTGACTGTACCACTTTTTATTGTGTGATTTTAGGCAAATTATTTCATCTCTGTCTGGTGCTCTGTACACTCAGATGAAAATAAGGGGAATCATATAACTACCTCAAACATTTATGTCAGCTATTCAAGTACTTATTCCTTACTCAGAGTTAACATACAATGTTAAGATCTACACAGATCAGAAAAACATTCGTATTACTTCTAGCCTCTTCTGAGGCCAGAAGAAGAAAATAATCAAATTTATTTAAATGAATTGAAAGTTTTTTCTACTAGTAAACTCTATGAACTTTTGATTTCTTCTTCCTCCTCATCTTCTTCTTCCTCGTCCTTCTACTCCTCTTCCTCCTTCTCTAGCTCTTCCCTCTCCTTTTTCTTTATTATAGGCAGCTCAGAAGGTTTCCTTTTACTTCTTTTTTTCTCTGGGGCTCTTTGACTCCATTTTCTCTGTTTCATTCACAACGATAGATATAAAGCTTTCTCCTAAGTCAACCAGTTTGCCTGTTCTATCAAACATACAAATATTTGTCACTTTTATCCATGTGTGGCCAACCATGTGAACAGCCAGGGCTACCATTTACCATTGTATTAATAAAAATTCAGTGTTTGTATTTATAAATCTTAACACCTAAATCATCTTGTAATTGAATAAAATTGTCAAATATTTGCATTATGTGTTCCATTTCTTTGTGTTTAATGATCGTCTGTTTGTCTTTGACTATTAGCCTGGTTTAATCCTCCAGTTGAATAATCGGTTGGAATTTGAAAACCGTTAAGAAGTGAGGCTGCATAGTTATGATTGAAGAGTAGGGGCAACAAAATATTTAGGATAGTAGTCTCATAAATGGCATATATTTATAGCTCTAATCAAACAACTGAATACAGAAATTGAATAAACAAAGGTTTATCTGAATGTCAAGGTGCAAAAGAGCTTAGTTTCTTATTTCAAATCATTGTCATTATTATGTTCCTTTTATGCTTATTTATCAAGACATACCATGACTTCTGATTCTAACATCAGTAGACTTCTGACAATTTCTTCTCAATGTCAAGAATCACATATAAGCTGGGTGCTGGTGGCTCATGCCTGTAACCCTAGCTACTCAGGAGTCTGAGATCTGAGGACCACAGGTCAAAGCCAGCCAGAGCAGGAAAGTCTGAGAGACTCTTATCTCCAATTAACCACCAGAAAACCAGAAGTGGCACTGTGGTTCAGGTGGTAGAGTACTCACCTTGAGCTGAAGAGCTGAGGGACAGCTCCAAGGCCCAGAGTTCATGACAAAAAACATATAAATCTGTAAATAGGCACATGTACACCTCCCCCCCTCCCCTTTCCTGAGAGAGAAAAATCACATCTGCAGAGCAAAAACAGTAAGCACAGCAGGAGGCTGAGTCTGAGGATAGTGGCCTGAAGCCAGCCCAGGGATGGAAAGGCCAATGAGACTCGTTTTTATTTTATTTTATTTTATTTGTGAACATACTGTACAGAGGGGTTACAATTACATGGGCAGGATAATGCATACATTTCTTACCAAGCATTGCAGCCTCCTCCTTTGTTTACCCTTCACATCCCTTCCCAGCCTCCTCCCTCCCCCCAATGAGACTCTTACCTGCACTTTCCAATGAGACTCTTATCTGCAATTAACCACTAGAAAACTGGAAGTGGTGCTGTCGCTCAAGGGGTAGAGTGCTAGCTTTGAGCTGAAGAGCTCAGGGACTGCCCAGGCCCAGAGTGTAAGCCCATGACTGAAACAAACAAACAAAAAACAGTGAGTAAAAAGGAAGATACCTAATAAAAATCCCAGTATTGTCTGAGAGGTAAACTGGTCTCCAGCATGGGGAGACAGGAGTTATGGTTAAGATTCCCAAGATAGTTGGGTGTCAGTGGCTCACGCCTATAATCCTAACTACTCAGGAAGCTGAGGATCACAGTTCAAAGCCAGCCTTGGCAGGAACGACTGACGTGAGACTCTTATCTCTAATTAACCACCAGAAAACCAGAAGTGATTATGTGGCTCAAGTGGTAGAGTGCTTGCCATGAACTGAAGAGCTCAGGAACAGTGCTCAGGCCCAGAGGTCAGGCCCCATGACCGACAAGATAGGAGAGGGGTTTCTCTGTGATATCACTCTGAGAAGTTTCTTAGGTTGGTTATATGGGGTTAAGCTTGATTATTTTTGTTTTCATTTTGTTTGGACAGGGTCTTACCATGGAACCCAGACTCTTCATGATCCTCCTCAGCTACCCAAGGGTTAGGATTACAGGTGTGAATCACTATGCTTGGTTTAGATTGGGTATCTGATCTAGAGGACAATTTTAAGGGTGTGTGAAGCAAAAGTCTAGTGATACATTTTATCTTGTCATCATCCAAAAGAATAGTAGTAGGGCTTAATACATGGATATAATAACTGGAGAAAGAGATACTAATTGCTCTTCTTTAATCATTACATATTGTATAATATATCAAATTAATGTACTGTACCTATAAATATGTAGAAATATGCATTTAATTGCATGTTTTAAAAAGTTAAAATACAAGCAAGCGAACTATAGCATATGGATCAAATCCAGCCAGTTGACGGTTTTTGTTAATAAAGTTTTATAACAATACATGCGCACAAGAGTAGTAAGGAGTATTAAAAGTGGAGACATGTGATTTCTCTGCTGATATTTGAAGAATATGTCCCTTAACCATGTATCCCCTTTACTGCCACTGAAATTTTCCATACTACAAAGGTGTGTGTGTGTGTGTGTGTGTGTGTGTGTGTGTGTGTGTGTGTGTGTGTGTGTTAGAAAGAAGGATGTAAGAAATACATTAACCAATGGCATACATATTTGGATTTCAATTCAAAACAGTCTGTCTGAATATTTGAAGATATTAAGAAAATATTCAGGGTTTTAATTTTAAATGTGATAGTAGTATTGCACTTAATCTTTGAAAAAAAATCTTTTAAGAGACCTCTGAATACATAGCTGAAATTACCTGGCACCTAGAGTTTGTTGGGAAATAATCCAATGGGTGTGTTGGAATGAGTTGAAACTGTTGAAAACTGGAGAATGGGATCATGATGTTCTTAAGACTATACTCTCTCATTCTGTACGTGTTGAAATTGTCTACAATAAAAAGCTTTTTGAATAATGCCTTAGGAAGAAAAAAGTCTCCCACCAACTGAGAAAGCTTAGGCTAGCTAAGTCTAGAAATGAAACTGCCTCTATGCTAATCTGTGATACTGATTTTATCTGAGTAGAGACGGAGGTTGGGGGGCTGGTAACACTTGGTGGGGGCGTGTGGTGACTCAGGTCGGTGGGGAGCCTGGGAGCTCTGTACAGTGACACAGTGGGGTGCAGTTGTGAAGCAACTGATCTCTAAGAGGTAACTGTGGAGGCAGGAGGCATGGGATGATTAAGGCAGGATTTGAAACTGCCTGGGGGATCCATCTGAGAAAATATTAAAGTGGTAACAGTTTGGGAATCCATCCCCAGAGAAGCAGAGCTCAAACAGGAGAGTTCAAATGGCAAAATCCGGATATCTCTACTTAGGTCTGTGAGGAGATCACAGACAGAGAAACTGAATTTAGGGAACAATTTGCTATTTTAATTACTAAAGTGACAGAGGCTAGAAGAAACTAACAAGAAAGAATTTGGGATTGTGTGGTACCTATCAGGCTGTAGGGATGATATAGGGAGAATTAAACTGAATGTCACACATTTATATTCCTTTAATTTACCAAATATACGTGTAGTTGCTACCTCACTCTGTGTGGCCCACACCTCCCCAGTATTCCCTGACAATGTGTTAAATTCCCAAATTATAACTCTAGAAATAGGAAAATATTTTGGATAATGAATAAAATAGGAACTTGTAGCAAAACGTCTGAAATAGTTTTCAAAAATGAATGAAAAATATGATCCTGCATGGTCTGGGGGTGTGGCTACAAGGTAGAATGCTTGCCTAGCATTCATGAAGACCTGCATTAATCCCAGGTTCATACATCATGGCAGAATGAGCTGATAAACTGCAACTTTCTGATGTAAATATATAGAAATGCTGAATCAATATAATAACAAAAATAACAGTGAAATACCTAACTGAAGTTGAGAAATAAAGAGAAAAATGAACCCTCTTGACAAGGGAAAACTGTAGCCAGTGACCTAAATATAAGTGTCAGGGCTAGTGGCTGGAGCTTCCATGTTTATATGAGACAGGAGTTCCTGTGAACCTACAGGGAAGGGGCTAAACTAGGACTTCTGCTAATTCCTGGACTCAGTGAAAAGGAGCTATAAAAGTGCCATCAGACTGATCAGATAGCAATTTATGATCTACCCTGAGTTCTAGGTAGAGAAAATTTTTTTCCTTCAAGAAATCTAAATACCAAATTTCATAATTGTTGAGTTCAGAAGAAAAAGAGAGAGCGAGAGAGATTGAAAAAAAGCAACAGAAAACTAGGGAGTGGACCTTGTGGTACATACCTGTAATACCAACTACATAGGAATCAGGCATTAGAAGGATCTCAGTTCAAGGCCAGCCCTGAACAAAACCATGAGACCCTATCAAAAAAGAAACAAAAGAAGGGTTGGGATATGGCTCAAGTACCAAAGCACCTGTCTAGCAAGTGTGAGACCCTGAGTTCAAACCTAAGTAAAAATTTCAAACCTAAGGGGGAAAAAAAGGCAAAATTTTAACTTTAGACCATTCAGAGACAGGATTTCCAAATGGCCAGTATTTAGGCTTTCTTACTACAGGTGCCCTTAATCATAAGAGAAATGTCAATACAAACCATAATGTGGTAGCTAAAGTGATAGCAACAGAAAATAATAAAGGTTGGTGAGCATGTAGACACACAAACGTAAAGGCTTGTTTGATTGTCCATGATCTCTTATTTGTATTATTGCATATTCTCTTACCTAGCCACTCTGATCAAATACAAGTATGATTTTGTATCACACTTCTGCTAAAGATTTTTTAACAGTTCCTCCTTGCCAAACTCCTTGGTATGACACGGCATAGCATACAATGACTTCAGCACTCTTCTCTTAGAAACTTTCCCACATCTCACTTTTCAGTGTCATTGCCACACCCAGTAAGCAGCTATGCCGCCCTCTGTGCCTTTTTTGACATCACAGGCTGTGAGAAACAATCGTGTTCTCCTGGCTAGCACCTACTTATTTTTTAGGATTCATCTCAATAGTCACCTCCTTTCTGACTTGATTGGCTGACTTCACTCTCACACAAAACTGATGACTCTTTTCTCTATATTCATTCTAATTTCTCACAAAATATATTTCTAAGACAGTGACTATAAAAGCTTATTGTACTTTATCTATTCACTTGATAATAAGTGAATAATTTCCATATCCATAGCCTGAAATCAGTGGATATGGTCAATAACTATTTGATGAAAGAATAAAATCTGAGATGCAAAAATATGTGCAATTAGTCCATACTCAAATAAACCAATTTTAGGGATGGAAACACAATCTAAATCTTGTCAGCTTTCCATTTCTCTCTTTTCACAGTATTTTCTTTTTGCTACTCCAAAATAACTGTTTGCATACATATGTGCTAGGCTATTCTTTGGTGTTCAAGCATATTTCTTTAAAACATTAAAATCTTACTAGCTTGTCTTTGACATTTCCCAAATATAACTAAAATGTCAGAGCCAGCATTTGGGGCCTACAAATCTTTTGAGTGAAAGCCCAGGCCTTCAAATTGTGTGCCATTCACAGGTTTAAAATAGGAACATAGTCTACACTGACTATGAGCTATTTGGAGACTGAGAAGATTAGAAGAAAATAATTTTATTTTCAGAAGAATGTGAAAGGTAGAAGCTAGGAGAGATTATCTACTGAGAATCTGAATATTAAAATGAACATACACACACACACACACACACACACACACACACACACACACATTCACAATCTTATCAATCTCAAATCCAAGAGTCTCAGCAAGAGTTCAATATGTAACTTAGGTTCTCCTGGTCCTAAAAAAGAAGTCTGCTTGGAATTTTTGGTAAAACAACCAACTTTCAACCAACTAAAAGGATATAATCTTTTGCCAGTATAAACTATGAACATTTTGGACTAAACCAGAACAGATATGTTCATTTGCAGCAGAGGAAACACTTGCCATGAAAGAAGAAAAGTGTTTCCAACAGTTTCTCCAAGTTATAAAAAAAAAAAAACAAAACTGGTATGTCCAATTTCCTCTGTATCATTTACCAACAAATTATATTTATTGAATGTTATTCTAGAGAAAAGTACTGCACCTTAAGTATTCATCGAAGGTCCATGTGTAAAGGCTTGCTTCCCAAGCAAGCAGGAAGTGGTGGGACATTTAAGAAGTGAGTCCTAGTTTAGGGGATTGACAGTATGCCTTTGAAGAGGGCAGTGGAACTCCAGCCCTTCCCTGCTTTTTTCTTTGTTTCCTGGCCATGAAGTGAGTGGTTCTGCTCTCCATCCCCGTATGTTCTGCTCAATGATGTGCTACCTCTTTCTAGGTGCAAAGACAATGAGGATAATGATCATGGACTGAAACTCCCAAAACTATGAGTCAAAATCAACCTTTTCTCTCTATGCTGATGATTTCAGATATTTGTTGTAATTATGGAAAGCAAACTAATGCAGGTATTCTTACTATGTTAACAAAAACCTTATGTTCATACCATAAACTCTGTTTTCTGCATTTCTTTAGTAGAAAGAGTAGAAATAGAATTTTAGTTGATTTTGACATAGTCAGATGATAGGTACAAGAAACTTCTTGAATTTTTCCAGTCAACTTCCCAGATCAAAACATTTTTTTGTTGTTGGTCATGGGGCTTGAACTCTGGACCTGGGCACTGTCCTTGAGCTCTTCAACTCAAGGATAGCACTCTACCACTTGGAGCCATAGGGCCACTTTAGGTTTTCTGAGTGGTTTATTGGAGATAAGAGACTCATGGATTTTCCTCCCCGGGCTGACATTGAACCACGCTCCTCAGATCTCAGCCTCCTGAGTAGCTAGGATTACAGGCATGAGCCACCAGCACCTGGCTGTCCCAGATCAAAACTTTTTAAAGAAATGCACTTAATTTTCTTTTTTAAATCTAAAATCTGAGTTCCAAGAATTTACTTTGTTACTGAATGACTAGATTTCTGTATATACCAACTTTGAAGCCACACATAAGCAACTATGTATATAGACTGAGTGGATGGTATTTGGAGGCCCACTCACTTTCCATGACTGAACTGTTCTGAATTAAAGTGATTGCAGATTGCATAGGACTATGTAGAACTGTATGGTGAAAGTAAAGTCATAATTTTAAAAAGGATTTCTCAGCCAAGAGCTAGTGGCTAATGCCTAATCAGGAGGCTGAGATCTAAGTATCTCAGTGAAAGACCATCCAGGGCAGCAGGAAAGTTTGTGAGACCCTCTCCAATTAAGCACACACATACAAAAAAAAAAAAAAAAAAAAAAAGGTGGAGGCTCAAATGGAATAGTGTTAGCCTTAAACAAAAAATATCAGGGATAGCACTCAGGTCGTGAGTTCAAGCCCCAGGCTTGGCACAAAAAAAAGTGGAGAGGAGAGGCTTCTTAGATTTTTGACATATAAATGAATATAACCTTCATTTTCTAACCTGAATTTTTAGCACAAACCCCAGCATATATCTCTGATCCTGACTCAGTTGAAAGTACGGTATATTGATCATTTTACTGTCTCCTAAGGTCTCTTTTAAGCATTTGCACATAATTTCTCCTTCAAGAAAAGCTAACTGAAGCAATAGTAAATCATGTTATACAAAAGAACTTAGTGTCAAGGATAGAGCTGAGGAAGTATGGTGAATTTACTGGCAATGTGTGGGTCTTCTTAATTCTAAGAAATATATTTATTTTATTTCATGAAACTACTATATGCTTGTCACTTCTCTGATTAGGTTCAGCAGTCCATAATGTAGACTGTAAGACAGTAATGCCATCAAACAAGATAGAAGTTTGCTTTTCTGTGAACTTAAATAAAGTCAGGAGGTAGAGTCCACAGCTAGTATTTTTTTTTTGGGGGGGGGTCCAGTTGTGGGGCCTGAACTCTGGGCCTGGGTGCTGTCCCTCAGCTCTTCAGCTCAAGGCTAGCGCTCTACCACTAGAGCCACAGCGCCACTTCCGGCTTTTTTCTTTTTCTTTTTTTTTTAAATTTAATTTTATTTTATTTGTGAACATACTGTACAGAGGGGTTACAATTACATGGGCAGGATAATGCGTACATTTCTTACCAAGCATTGCAGCCTCCTCCTTTGGTTTACCCTTCACATCCCTTCCCAGCCTCCCCCCTCCCCCCCACCGGCTTTTTTCTTTTTGCTCATGTGGTGCTGAGGAATCGAACCCAGGGCCTCATGCATGCAAGGCAAGCACTCTACCACTGAGCAACCTTCCCAGCCCGTCCACAGCTAGTATTGCAGCTTCATAGTCATTAGGGACACAATTTCTTAAATATATTTATGTTTCTTCATTCAAGGTATTGTTTTAGGATGTCATTTTATATTCACTGCAGACTTATTAGCTAATCTGTTATTTTTGTGGTTAACATTGTTTAGAAATACTGGCATTTGAACTCAGAGCCTGATGCTTCTTAGGTAGGTGTCCTACTACTGGAGCCATGGTCCCAGACCTTGTTTGCTTTGTTTTTGAAAGATGTTCTAAGGTTTGGAGTATGAATTTCAATTTATTATTTCACACAGTAGCAAACATTCATGTATATTGTAAGACCTTTCTATATAATTCCATTTCCTCCTTCCATCCTTTAAGCAATTTGTCAAACATTTTTCTTCCACATACATTATGATCCTACAGTACACTTTAAATTATCTTTCAAAAACTTTTCAATGAAGGAGAAAAGTTTTGCATTTACTCATTTACTTATATGTACCATTTCTGGCACTCTTTTCCTTTAGCATAAATCCAATTTCCTTGCAGTCTCATTTTTCTTATGCAGAAAAGTTGTCTTAACCTTTTTTTAGTTCAGTTCTGCTGAAGACATTGTCTAAGCTTTTGTTTTCTTTAGCCTTCATTTTTGAAAACTATTTTGTCTAAAAACAGTATTTTACATGACAATTTTTTTCTTTGAGCCCTAAAAATATGCCTTTTATTGTAGTCTGCCTTGAATTTTTATTGGAAGTATACTAAATTCTTATTTTGTTCCTGTCTACATAATATGTCTTGTTCCTCTGGCTGCTCTTAGTATTTTCTCTTTGTTGTTGGCTTTCAACAGTTTGATAAGGATGTCTCTTTTTTTGTGTGTCACCTCCACCATCCCTCTTGCTGCATCCCTTCTTTCACCTGGAACTGCAATTATGCAAGGTTTAGAAAGTTGGTATTATCCTACAAATCGCTGAGGTTCTTTCTTTTTTCTCTGTACCATTTTTTATTCTGTGTTTTATTTGGTTAGATTCTATTGCTTTGTTATGTACTTTTTTGAGTGTCTTCATTTGTTGTGTCTAATTTGCCTCTGTTAATCCTATCCTGTAAATTTTATTTCAGAAGTTATCATTTTAATCTCTAGGTTCTAGTTTTTATGAATTTAATTTCTCCTGTATATGCACTGTGGTTATTGTACCCATTTTCACATTGTCAACTGCTAATTCTGTCATGTGCACTTGTGGCTTTATGTAGATTGACTTTATTCTTGTCTATATATTACACTTTAGTGCTTCTTTGTGTACCCTAGTGTTCTTGTCTCCTCCCAGGCATTTTCATGATCTACCTGCGTTCATCTGAAGGGCTGGTGTCTACGTGGGTTCTATTATTACTTATCTGCTGAGCATACTATGCTACAATAGTACTTATTCTCATAATGCTCTTATACTGCTCTAATCTTCTTTCCAGAACCCAAGTCATATATGTAACCTACTACTCCACTTACTTTTCTATCTAGATACCCCAGAGTCATCTCAAACTCCACATATCCAAAGAGAATTCGTTAAATTCCCCCTCATAGCTGTTCAACTCCTGTATTCTGAGACTCAGTGAATGGTTCCTCTAGATGGTAATTACACAAACCAAAAATCTGGGAGTCATCCTTGGCTTCTTCCTTCCAGTGGATTTATGATTGCTTGCCAGCTCCTATTCTTATTCTGGGTAATTGCTTCAACTTTGTTTGTTTGTTTGTTTGTTTTGGTCAGTTGTGGGGCTTGAACTCTGGACCTGGGCACTGTCCCTCAGCTCTTCAGCTCAAGGTGAGCACTCTACCACTTGAGGCACAGCGCCACTTCCGGTTTTCTGCAGACTTTCCTGCCTGGGCTGGCTTTGAACCAGGATCCCCAAATCTCAGCCTCCTGCACAGCTAGGATTACAGGCGTAAGCCACTGGTGCCTGGCTTGCCTCAACTTTCTTAATCCACACCTCCTCGTCACAATTTTGAGGACACTGCCTCCTTTTTCTTGAGGAGTACGTAGATGTCATCTGGAGATAATTAGCTTCATGCCATCTACTGGCCGCCATTTTTAGTTTATGTGCAGACATGTGACTCACTTATTAAGGCTTCTGGGAAAAGATGTTGTACTTGCTGTTCTCCCCACTTTACAGTGCCCTCACATCTCTTTCTCCTTCCCTATTAAAATACACAAAGTCCTAGTAATCTTCACATTCATATGAGCTTTAAAGCATTTCCTGGCCTTTCTAGGGTCTGGATTAGTATGCAGTTTCCTATTACAGTACTTGCCACATGGAATCTATTCATCTCTTTTGTAGAATAACCATTTTGGAAAAAAAAGGTATGTTTTGTTTACATTTTTGTATCTCTATTTCTAAGCCCTAATAAAGTGCCTGGTACATAGCAAACATTCAATACATATTTTTCCAATAAGCAAATAATTATGTGGTCTGCAGGCATCAGAATTACTGATCCTGAGATTCTTTGGAAACCAACTCTTTCTTCTGTAAATGTGTGTCTGCTTCCTGGGCATGACCCCTGTTCTTCCACAGTGTTGACCTCTAGGTAAACTGAGAGGGGAAATCAAAGAGCTTAGGAGCAGGTTATCTCTAGCCCTCTGAAGAGTCAGTAATGAGTCCTGGCTTTCTCTGCCCTTCTCATCATCACTTATGCATACCTGAATGCCCAGAATGGGTGTAGAGTTAGCTGACCAGCTCAACAACATACTCTCATACGTTGGTTCAGGTTTTACATTGCCAAATGAAAAAGTTGGCCAATACATATACACAAACGATTTAAAACTTTCTAGTCATCTTTTGAATTTTATGAAATTTTTATCTCTTAAAAATGGTAGGTCGGGGCTGGGAAGGTGCCTCAGTGGTAGAGCACTTGCCTTGCATGCATGAGGCCCTGGGTTCGATTCCTCAGCATCACACAAGCAGAAAAAAAATGCTAGGTCTTAAGATGAACAAATCTGGAACATTTTATACTGATCAAGTAAAATACAGTGATGTGCATCATTCATGTTACCTTTGCTGGTGCTAGTTGGACATGAGTAATTGAGCAAAGAAATTATGAGATTATGAGATTCTGTTAATGGTGATGTTCCTAAAAATTCTATAAACTAAATTACTGTAAGCAGCCAGATTTCAATGTCTTGAATAAAGAAATCTGTATTAAGAAGGAATTCACTTAAGTCCAGAGAAAAGTGTATTTGTGATTTAGGACTTAGGGAAGAAAATTAAGCAACAATAAAGGATGAACTACCCGGAGGAAGACAAATTTCCCTGAGCACTTGTGAGAGGTGAAGCTAGTTGTTGGGAGTGGAGCTAAGTAGGAAGGACTGGCCATGGGCCGGATCCTCAACAGCTCTGAGATACAAGAACGGCCTTGTTTAGTCAACAGCAGTACAGAACACACTCGCTAGGGGAGCTGTGACCATGGCAACGGCGCCCCCCCCATCCCTCCGACCATGCGCAGTGCAGAGGGAGTGCGACCCTATCCTCCACAATGTATCCCATTTCCTCCCCCTCACTCCGTCGAAGAACTACAATTCCCAAGAGCCCTAGCGGTGCGGCGTCGCCGCCTTCCCGCTGTCGTCCTGCCCAGGTCTCCAACCTCAGACCCCGCCCTCCTGCTAGTCTCCTCCCCTCCCTCCGTGTGTGTGTCAGTGACCCAGAGGCGGCGCGAGGCGGGGAGACCGTTGGGGGGGCGGGGGGCGCGCCGCCGCCTCCGCCAGCAGCAGCAACAGCTACAGCAGCAGCAGCGGCGGGTACAGCAGCAGCGGCAGCCCCAGCCTTGCGGCGCGGCCGGATCTGCCTGGAGCGCACCACAAAGCCGGCCCTTCGCCTTTTCCTCACCAACGGCTCTCGAGCGCTCGACTACGCGGCCAACTTCGCCTGGCGGGGCTGGGGCGGCTGGCGGGGAAGGCAGGCGGCGGCGGCGGCAGTGGCGGCGGCAGAAAGAGCGCCGGGGCTGCCCGTTCGCGTGGCCCGCGCACTCACCCTCGGCCCCCGCGCGCCGGGTCTCGGGTGGGGGGTGGCCGTGCTGACATTCGGGCCACCAGGAATTGTCCGGTGAGTGTGCGGGGCGACGCGAGCCGCGGGGAGGGGTCGCGGCGGGGTCGGGGGCCGGCGGGAGCGCAACTTCGTCGGCGGCTTTCTCCGCGGCCGAGCGTGCTGTTCGCTCGGGCACCTGGGTCCTCCCGCCCCCGCCTCGGCGACGTCGAGTCGGGGAGGCGGCGGGAGCGGAGTTTGCGGCGCCTGCATCCCGCGCCTTCGCCGGAGGAAGCGCCTTTGTCAGGCGCGGCGCGGCGCGCCCGCCCTCCCCCGCCGCGGCCGAGCGGCGTCCGGCCCGGAGCCCCGTGCGCCCCGTGCGCCCCGTGCGCCCCGTGCGCCGGGCTGCAGGCGGGGAGGCCCAGCGCCGGGAAAGAGAAACAAAGGGGGCCGGGAGTGGGCTTTCCTTTTGTGTGTGCGGAGCTGGGAACTTGTTTCTGCATCCTTACGTAACGCGGACTTCCAAGTTAGTCATTCTTTTTTTATTGCTGGGATTATTGTCATCATCTCTGCGCGTCTCTCTCTCGAATTCCTTTCATCTTTGGACCTCAGAGCATTTAAAAAGAAAACACTAATTAATTTCATCTCCGAGGCCCAAGCAGCGCGAGTGCTTACGTACATACATACATACATACATACATACATACATACATACATACATACATGCCCGTTTCCGTAAGTGGGTAAACTGAGGTCCAGAAAGCTGTGTAATTAATGGGGATGCTTGGTCTACCGCGCCAGCTGTCCGAGGCTCCGAAGGCGTTGGTGAGTAATAATAACTCGCCGTGGAAAAGTTAAAAGATGCTCATTTTGCTCACAGGTGAGCCAAAGTATGAAAGAAGTCTGGGGTAATTGTTAGGTAGTTCAAACAATAGTTCTTTTTCACACAGAGTTTGAATTCGAGTCTTGAAACCTCAAAGGACTTCCTGAAAAATGTTCGGAGGGGAGAAGATACAGAAAATCACCCACTCAGCTTATCTGTTTTTTTGTTTTTTTTTTTAAATCTTAATACGTACGAGTCTTTTAGGAAACTAGAGAGCAGTGGTGGCGGGGGTGGGGAAGTAGAGTGTTGGGATCGTTTTTTTTAAATGCAATACGTTTTAGTCATTATGCACCACTGAACGTGCCTTGGTTTGAGCGTTACTTCCCATCCCTTGATTATCAGTCTATTCAGAAAACATTTCTGAGCCCTTTATAAAGAGTCGTTTTTGAATAAGAAATGAAACTTGTTTAAATTAAACAAGTTAAAATATTAAAAGGTTACCTATTTGTTTTGGATCAAAAGCGGTTTACTTTTTCTTAGTCTTCCCAATGTTACTTTGCTTTCATAGCAGGAGATCTTTTGTTTCAGATACAGCATTGTCTTCTACATTGAATCTGCAGAGGAGAAATGAGTTTATTATTCAGTTTCAATAGGAGTGTGAATTTTAGTCTTTGAATTTTGGGAAGGTTCTGTTTCTGCAGTACTATTTCAGCTTATGATACGTTTTCTTCACAGCAGAAAAATATTTTCCGAGCATAATCAGACTTATGTGCCTCAAAACGTCATGATTGTGTAAATACAGCCCAGGAATTATTTATTTTTTTATTCAGAACTTGTAGAGCAAAATCCTTTAAAGGGCAATTTTATTTATTTTGGTACTTTTTGTTCTGGGGTACCAAACTGAAAGGTACCAAAAAATTAAATCAAGCTTCATTTCTAACAGATTTTTATTGAGATGAGAATGAACAGAGTTATAGCAAAAGCAAATACTTTTACTTTAGAAATTTGTATTGTACAGCTGCCCCTAGATTGTACTTTCTGGTGGTTGCATCACAAAATGAAAGTGAGACATGTATTGCTTTGTACTTTTTTCCACAGTCTTCTAACATCTCTTTTTATAATTTAAGAGACCCTGGGTTTAACACAAACAGTTGGAAAATAGAATGTTAAGTGTGTGGAAGGTAATGTGTTGTAAAGTGATTATGATTCCTCAACGAATAAATTTAAAGCTTTAAAAAAAGGGAACTATCTCCTAGATTTTTATGAGCTTGGTCAGTAGTGTCATATTTATTGATTTGAAAAAAGTAAGCTTGAAATCTCTTGTAGTGGCAGATTTCAGGATTTTGTGCTCCTGAAGATGGACATTTTATCTTACAGTCACGTTATGTTGAACTTTATTTCTTAGTACTTACCAACTAGATTTATCAGAGTCATTTGTACTTTGAGGAATCCACTCAGTGCCTTTACTCAAATCCTGGAGTCTAAAGGCAAAAGTTGACTGTTGAAGCCGGGCTTTGTAGGTTTCCCAGTTTCTTTGGGATGCCTCAAAACAAATAATGAAGCCTGGGGGGAGGGGGTGGAGACGGCCGGAGGAAGGAGGGCGGGCAGAAAACTGAGGTGAGTATTAATGAGGCAAGTGTCCAGGGGAAATCTAAGGATGTTTCCATTTGACTTAGTTTCTGCTTCCTTTGGGGTTATCAAAATGTCAATTGTAAAAGTTGTCATTTCAGAATATGCTTTATTGTGGGTTTCTAGTAGCTTAGATGATACAAGGACTATAAAACTACTACTTTGTGAACAGCTAAGGTTTTCCATAAAACCTTTATCTGGGAAAGACGTTAGTTTAAGACTTAATATTGAAAACTATCTTCCTAACGTCTAACAGGCACCATACATTTTACCATTGAACATTAATATAGACCTATCACTTGAATCAGTTTACTGAAATTATCATACATGTATTTTAACTGTATATATGAAAATTTCCTAATGACCAATTTATGATGTCACTGAGATGGTTTTAGGAATTCCTTTGAAAAATCATATTCAAATTAATATCGTTTAGCTGAAGAAAATAAAACAGATATAGGAACCAGTGAAGGAAACAAAAAATCAACAGTGAAAAAAATGATGATACTTTAAAGAGTCTAATATTAAAGATTTCTGGCAGCATTTATAAACAGGTATCAAAATTCTAGCAGTGAATTCTACTTAGCACTTTCTGTTTACAGAATTTTTTTTTTAGCCACCTTTCCCAGATTTTCTCTAAATATATTATACATAGCACGTAAATAGAAGTCATTCTTTCAAGGGATTTGTGTTTCTGGACTTTTAGTTTTTACATTTGTGGTAGTGGGCAGTTTATTGATTAAAGTTTGGTTTATTCTAGAGAAAGATTTCCCCCAGATTAATGTTGGGAAACTCCAGAGAAGAAATATTGGTCACTCAAAGATCTAGATATGATCTTCTGCTATTAGCTTTTTAAAAATGTTATCTTAAGCAGATCACTTCTTTAGTTTTGCCTTCAGAGATTGAAAATAATTGCCAGACACGTTATACTTTGTATGTCCTAAATTTTGGCTGTTCCTGAATGCATTTATAATAAAGAGAAAGCACAGTTGCTTATGTGAATATAAGGGAAATTCTTTTCTTTTTTTAATGGAAATAAGAATCAAAACATGCATTTGATTAAATTTTTTTTTTTTAAGACAAGATCTTGCTGTGTAGCCCAGGCCTTCCTTGAACTCCATATCCTTCCTTACGCCTTTGCCTCTCTAGTGCTGGTATTACAAATGTGAACAACCCCCCCTCCCCAACAGCATTTCTCTAATTTCAGAAATAAGCTTTGATTACTTATTTCTATTAAAAAGGGGGGGGGAAGCACCAATTTGTCTGATATTCACTCAAATCTTGTATTTTTTTCTCTGTTATAAATTTATTGTCGCAACAACAACAAAAAAATCCATCAGGTAATTAAGAAAAGTGAATTGCAAATGATCCTAAGAAGACCTTTTTCTTTTTTTCAGAATATTGTACAAAGTGTTGTAGTTTAGGGTTTTGTTTGTTTGCCACTGAAAGCTATTTCAGAGAAATAGAGCTCTACATAATACTCATATCACCCCATAATGCTTTTATGCCTCAAAATATCATTTACAGAAAATAGAATATATTGTTGAGGCTTACAAATGGGAGAATCCTGACATTTGTCATACTGCCAATTAATCTTGACCAGTTATGTAGTTAAAAAAATTAATTCAGGGGCTGAGAAAGTGGCTCAGTGGTAGAGCGCTTGCCTTTCATGCATGAGGCCCTGGGTTCGATTCCTCAGCACTCCATAAGCAGAAAAAAAAAAGCCGGAAGTTGTGCTATGGCTCAAGTGGTAGGGTGCTAGCCTTGAGCTGAAGAGCTGAGAGACAGCGCCCAGGCCCAGAGTTCAGGCCCATGACCGGACCCCCCCCCCAAAAAAATTAATTCAATATGTATGTAGTTTACTTCCTTTACAGAGCATTTCTTGCTGATTTTATTTTATAATGAACCTCTTGGGATGTTTCTAATTTAAGAAATATGCAGTATCCCCAGCTCCCCACAATCTTCTTCATTCTTTTTCTAGGTGTCCATCTGTCTGTACCCTGAGTCGTGGGGCTTGAACTCAGGGCCTAAGTACATTGCTCAAGGTTAGTGCTCTACAACTTTGAGCTACAGCTTCACTTTTAGATCTTTGATGGTCAGTTGGAATTAAGAGAGATTTTGCTGTGGGAGATAGGTTTGAACGACAATCCTCAGATCTCAGCCTCTTGAATAGCTAGACTTACAGGCATGAGCAACCAATCCCCCGCCGTTTTTCTTTTATTTGTTTTTGTTTTTGTTTTCTTTGCTGTCGTTTTCTTCTCCCGTAAACTTAAGTTTCAGCTAAAATTCACCATACGTGTTTCGTGTTTCGTTCTACTCTGGGAGAAAAGTACACTTTTGAAGGAGGCGTAAGTAGGAATATCAATCAAGTAGATACTTCCTTAAGTATCAAATCTGATTGTTCTGTGGTTACTGAGATCTGCTTTTCCACTTAGTAGGAAAGAGTGCTAGGATTAGCATTTTTTGCTATTAGACTTGGGGCATAAATGCCAGATATTCATTCAGTGTTTACTGGGTACTTTTTATATATCAGGCACTGGTGTAGGTATAGACTGTGTGCCTTCCAGTGTGTGTACAATCTAATCCTAAGACCTGGGCAAAAAAAAAGTAGGGCTAGGATTGTACTTTAGTGATAGAGTGTTTGTTTGTCTGTCATACATGAGGCCCTGAATTTGATCCTAAGTGCTTCAAATGCTTCAAGAAGAAATGACCTAGTTTACCTAGTTTCTTCAAAGAATAATACCAACAAATAAAGAGTGAGGAAAAACAATAAGATTTAAGAGAAACTTAAGAGGCATAGCCACCAAAGGTGACATTTGGAATTTAGATTCTACTTTGAGCAAGGTAACTGTAAAAAGACATTTGTGAAAAATGGTTTGTTTGGATATGGGTTATTTAATGAAAATGAATTGTCAAACTTTTAGGTGTGATAATGTGGTGCATATATGTGTATGTTTATTGAAAAGTCCTTCCTTGTAGAGATATATAATAAAATGAATTATGAATTAAAATATAATGTCTGAATTTGGGGCTTAACAATAATTTGGAAGGGAAACAGATAAAATGTGATTGGCCTTAATGTTGAAAATTGTTAATGTCATACATGAAACTTCTTTCTACTTCTGTGTCTGTTGGAAAATTTCCATTAAAATGTATACACACAAATAAATTAATAAGAAAGGAGGGAGTATGTGAGATCTGAGAATGGAGTCAGAGGAAAATGCAGTTTATACAGGGTAGTCAGAAAAGACTTCTTGATAAGATGATGCATAAATTTGATTAGAGCTGAAGAAGAAAATGTGTCTGGTAGGTAATCTTGGGGAAAGAAATTTCAGAAAGACCAGCCAATACACTGCCCCTGAGGTGCAAGCATGCTAAACTGCAGGGAACTACAAGAAGACAGCAGTGTCTAGATCAGAGTAGCGGGACATAAAAAGTCAGAATGGTAAAGCTTTGGTGGATAGAGTGAAGTATGGGTTGTGTTAAAGATGGCCATCCATCTTGTTTTAAAAGTAAACAGTTGTCTAACATAAGTCTACTTTAGTAACTGAAAGCCTTATACTTACTCAACAAGACTGATTATTCAGAATATTTTTAGAACTTTCTTAATTACCTTCTAAGTCAAAGAGCCACACATGAAAGTAGCTCATCATTTTGTATTTGTTCCCAGTACCCTTGTTTTTAAGGAAAGGGGGGTTATTTGCCTATAAGGTACTTCATATTATTTTTTTGCATATGATTCAAGATTTTGACAGAAAGAAAATAGGAAGTAAGTTGAGGCTATTTCTAAATAACATGCACTCTGAAAAAGCAATTACTGTTTCTAAAAATCAGATCCTCTCCTACACTGAAAAAGAGTTTTAGTACTGTTCTGGACATTTGTAACATTTGGAATTTTTTCTAAACATTAAAACATACATGTGTATATATATATATATATATATATATATATATATATATATATATATAAATGCTTCAGTAAGAGTATTTATTTTAAAATTAAAACCGTACAACTTTCTTGTTGCTATGGCATAGAGTTGGGGAACTGAAAGAATAACATGTTTAATGTGAAGAGATGACTCTGGCTTTCAAATTTTGTATTCATGCTTAATTTCTCAGAAAACTAATTGTTTCAGTTTTTTAATTTAATTGTTAAGGTGATATATAGGGGGGTTCCAGTTACATATTAAGGTAGTGTATTAAGGTAGAGTATATTTCTTGTTGAACTTGTTACCCCCTCCCTCATTTGTTTCAAAGTTTTAATCTTGTATTAGAAGTATTGAAAAATTAGACCTCAAATGTTTAAATGCTTGGAAAGTTCTCAATATGTACTTTTGGAAAATCTGTTCATAGGACAATGTGCATGTAGACATTACTAGTTTTAAATAATTATTATGCCAGTTCAATTGTTTATGGGGTTAATATTTCAAACCCAAGAAAATAAACTTCCATGGTTTTTCACTCTACTGATAATAATAGGTGAAGACAATTCCTTTTCTAGTTAATTATCTCTAATGATTGGGAATCACTTTTCTTATTCGTGTTTTTAACCAGGATTATTTAGAATTTGATGGCATCAAGTAGAATTTGAGAACTTTTACTGTACACTAAATTAAATAGTGACTACAGTCACTAGAGTGACTATTAAAACTATGAGGCCAGATGCTGGTGGCTCAGGCCTGTAATCCTAGCTAATTAGGAGGCTGATATGCAAGGATTGCAATTCAAAGCCAATCTAGGCAGGAAAGTCTATGAGACTCTCCCCAATTAACCATCCAAAAAACAGAACTGGAGCTGTGGTTTAAAGTGGTAGAGTACTAGCCTTGAGCAAAAGAGCTCAGGAACAGCACCCAGGCCCTGAGTTCAAGCCCCACAACTGTCCACCCCCCCACTATATGTATATAACTGTTTATAACTTTAACAAAGCTTCCTATTTTAAACATTTTTCAGTAAGTTGTTAGAAGTCTAGCTCGTCAGTATTTGCATATATGTATTCATATGTATGTATAGATAGCCAGACCTACTCACATACTGTACAGGTTGAATTATTTAATATGTTTTAAACATTAGCTATTAGCATGGAACACATAGCCCATCTTGCTATTAACTCTGAAAGTATTTTAAAAACTATCTATAAAATTAAAAGTGGCAGTAGTTTTTATTTATTTATTTTTTTTGGGTCGGTCGTGGGGCCTGAACTCTGGGCCTGGGCGCTGTCCCTCAGCTCTTCAGCTCAAGGCTAGCACTCTACCACTTGAGCCATAGCTCCACTTCCGGCTTTTTTCTTTTTGCTTATGTGGTGCTGGGGAATTGAACCCAGGGCCTCAAGCATGCAAGGCAAGCGCTCTACCACTGAGCCACCTTCCCAGCCCATGGCAGTAGTTTTTAATGAAAGACTTGAAATTCTGTGCGAACTGTACCCATGTGTGGCTTGTTTTAGAAATAGCTTTCAGTCTATTGATTTGGTGTTTGGATTATGAATGTTTTATTTCCATTTTTGTGAAATAAAAATTTTATAATGGAAGAGAAGGGGGTAGAGATCAAGAGAAGGAATTTTTAAAAATAAATTCTCACACAATAGGTAAACATGGCCATGAGCAGTTCTGATAACTTGGATCTACTAAAGTCTAATGAGTTAAGACATAAATATATAAATTCAGTAGAGAATAGAAGCAGTACAACTACATTGAAAGAAAACTAGTGCTTTGCGAAAGGGACATATTACTATGTTGACTTAAAAAGTATGACTATGGTAAAAAAAAAACTGAACTTAATTTTGGAAATAACAATGATGAACAATAACTAAGATTTATTCAGTCTGTTACCAAATTTTTGCAGTAGTAAATTCCAGTTTGCTATTCTAAGCTTAAGCCTTGCAAAGTATTTCTAATTCTGTGTCACTGCTTTTCTCATTTCTGTCTCTTCATTACTGTATCTATTGCTACACACACATATATATATGTGTACATATGTATAATAAGTTATATATATTAAACTTCCTTTGTCTTTTATGTGTGTGAGGGAATGGGGCTGTTGAACATGATATTCCATTAGACACTAAGAGATAACTTTTTGACATGTAAGAAAAATTTGGTAGCATAATTTCAAAGGCTGTCTTCAGTTCTTAGTGTTTGTTGTCTTTTCCAAAAATTTAAAATGGAAATTTTATCAGCACTCTAATAACATACATGGCCTTACAGGAAGACTGTCTGGATTTCAATTGAGCTTCTTTCTCACAGAAAAGAAGAAAAGATGAAAAGACCAGTAATGTGGTTTTCTTTCAAACTTCTTTCCATAAGAATGAAATTCAAAGTGATTGTCCCTGATTGTGTTCTAGTTGTTTGTTGTTGTGCTCAGCAAACCAGTTGACCTACTATTTAGAAGGTACAGTTAAGTTCATTTTTATTTTTAACAATCAGTGAAAATATTGGAAGTGCTTTGTTGGTTCTTCAAGACCTGAATGTTGTATAGTATTCCTGGTTCTTGACAGATAACTATGCACAGTCGTCCTTGTGTTTCTTCTGCCAGTACTGACTTTTCTTTCATTTTACACTATGGTTAACTTAATGGATTTTTGTTTGAATTACTTTTCACCACCATCCTGTAAATTTACCATCAAAGGACCAAAACATCCAAATTAGTTAAGTTTACCATTTATGAGAAAATGTGTAAAAAGATGTGACATTCATAAGGTAGTGGCTCCTTCTAAACAGAAATCACAGCCATATTTATAGGCATAAGTCATGTAACAGAAAGCATTTTCTTTTCTTGCTTGCTTTTTTCCTTTTTGCTATAGTAGGGTTTAAATGGAAGGGCTTGTATTTGCAACGCAGGTGCTCTACCAGTTGAGCCATGCCCTCAGCTTTATTTGTTTTCCTTATTCATTCATTCATTCATTTATATGTGGTGCTTCATTGGAAATAAAATCTCCTGGACTTTTCCTGCCTGGAATAGCTTCGAACCATGTTCCTCTGATCTCAGCCTCCTGAGTAGCTAGGATTACAGGCGTGAGCCACCAGTGCCTGCTTCCTTGTGTTTTGGTTAGTGTCTTGTTTTTGCTTGGTCTGGTACAGAACACAATCCTCCTATTTATGCTTCCCTCATAGTTGTGATGACAGCACATACCACATTGTTCAGCTTTGATTGAGATTGAATCTCTCAAATATTTTTTCCCAGGCTGGTCTCCAATTGTAATTTTCCCAGTCTTAGCTGGGATTACAGATGTGACCCTCCATACCTTGCTTCAGAAAACTTTTTAAATATACATTGCTTTTTTGTAATTTGCACTCAAAATAGTTTAGTCTCTGAAGTGGTCATATCAATTTACCAAAGGAGCTATGACAGTTTTTGAGGTGGTCTCTTAAGGATTCGTGATTTCAATTGATAGCAAATAATTTTCTAATTTATCACTGACAGCAACCAAAAAAAATACATTTTGCTGAAGACTTCTCTTGGCTTTGTCTCTTTTAGAAATAGCATGGTGATTGGAAGTGGCGCTGTGGCTCAAGTGGTAGAGCACTTGCCTTGAGCTGAAGAGCTGAGGAATAGTGCCTGGGCTGAGAGTTCAAGCCCCATGACCAAAAAAATAAATACTAGAAATAGCATAGTGATTTGTTTGCATGTAGTTCACCTCTTAAAGATCAGCCCATTAAGGCTTTAGCCAGAAATACCTCCTAAGCTATCTTTTAAATGGCTTCCAGAAAGGATTTGCTAGGTTCCATAAAGGAGTAGGCTGTTAATGATTCAGTAAGCCCCCTCATTTTCCTCCTACCCCTAACTTGAAAGCTTCTTCATAACATCTAGGTACCTTGAGTCATCATTGCTCCACTCTAAAGAATTGTCATATGGAAAAATTTACTGTGAAGTATAATTGTCAGGAAACAACCTGAGTCAGACCACTCATTGATCGCAGTCATAGAACATACAGATTGTGGGCTTCACTTAAATCTTCGAATGTACATAAATGCCCTTATTATAGGATTGTAAGTGCTCTAATAACCTAATAAAACTTTCTAAGGTATTTGTTCTGAGTTGAGTTTTGATTGGGTTGGCTTTTATTATGTTACATAAAATGAACATTTTTATTGAAAGCATGTATTGGAAGGGAGAGGCATTTATGTACAGGATAAAAGCCACTCTACTTGAAGTTAGGGAACCTAGACTTCTGGTCCATTTATTTCATTTATTTCACTTAACCTCTCTGAACCTTAGTTTCTTTACCTTTACAAAATCCTATAGGTTATCTTTACAAGATTAGCTACTCCTCAGCACATACAGCCTTTTGGAACAACTATGATATATAGCTAATGGCTGATCCCAAATCAACCTGACTTCTTGATTTTGTATTGTTTTGTTTGCTCTAGGGATTGACCCAGAGCCTTATGAATGTTAGGCAAGCATTCTACCACTGAGTTACATCCTCAGTCCTGTTCTTTGGGATTTTTGAGAAAGGGTCTTAACTGTGTACCTAAGGCTACCCTCAAAATTTCCCTTACTCTGCCTCCTGAGTGCTGAGATTGTAGGCATGCTCCACTGTACCTAGCCAGACTCCGTTTTGGTTACAGTACTATCTGAAACTACATAGTTGGCATTCTAGATGAAGTCTGTTATCTCAGAGATTCCATGACTTTCAATAATTTGTCTACATAAAGTCTCTGTCTTCTGAATCTCTATGGTCTCTTTATATTGAAGATTCATTGTTGAAACTTACTATATAAATGTAAGAATTCCTTGTGTTAAGGGATAGCATTTTTTTTTGGGGGGTCCGGTTGTGGGGCCTGAACTCTGGGCCTAGGGGCTGTCCCTCAGCTCTTCAGCTCAAGGCTAGCTCTCTACCACTTGAGCCACAGTGCCACTTCCGGCTTTTTTTTCTTTTTGCTTATGTGATGCTGAGGAATCGAACCCAGGGCCTCAGGCATGCAAGGCAAGCGCTCTACCACTGAGCCACCTTCCCAGCCCCAGCATTTTTATTTTTCATGTAATGTTGAAAACAAAGATTGAAGATTATTCACAATGACACTTAAAATTCCAAATACATATCAAAACAATTAGTGATAATATGATTTAAATTAATTTCAGGTCCTGAATGTTCTCTGGCACAGATCTCAGGTTGGTGAAGTTCAAAGTGATGTGTTTATCTGGAGGGTATACCATGGAGCAAAAAACAAACACAGATCCATCGATAAGAAGCCTGAATTCTAGTTCTACAAACTGGTTTTTAACTAACTGGGTTAGTGTCTTTATCTATTTAATGATATCATGCCAGTAACTTCTTAAGCATTAATGTGTCATATAAGTTACCTGAGGATCATATTTAAATGCATATTCTCATTCAGTAAGTCTGGGTAGGACTTGAGGCTCTTCACTTTTATCTAGGTATTTGTCTTTTTTTTTTTTTTTTGGTCTTTTTGTCAGTTGTGGGCTTGAACTCTGGGCCTGGGTGTTGTCCCTCAGCTCTTCAGCTCAAGGCAAGTGCTCTACCACTTGAGCCACAGCACCACTTCCAGTTTTCTGGTGCTTTATTAGAGATAAGAATCTCACAAATTTTCTTTCCCGGGCTGGCTTTGAACTTCAGTCCTCAGATCTTAGTCTCCTCAGTAGTTAGGACTACAGGTGTGAACCTTGTCTTTTTTTTTTTTTCTTAAGGTCTTCCTGTGTTGCCCAGGCTGGCCTTGATCTATGTAGTCCTGGCTGACCTCAAACACATGAGGATCCTGCCTCCTCAGCGTCTAGAGAGCTGAGATTAAGGCTTACAGCACTATGCCTAATGAGCTTTTTTATTTTTTATTTTTTGGTCAGTTGTGGGGCCTGAACTCTGGGCCTGGGCGCTGTCCCTCAGCTCTCCAGCTCAAGGTTAGTGTTCTACCGCTTGAGCCACAGTGCCACTTCGGGTTTTTCTGCTTATGTGGTGCTGAGGAATCAAACCCAAGGCCTCATGCATGCAAGGCCCTCTACCACTCCACCACTCCTACCTCTCTACCACTGAGCCACCTTCCCTGACCCCATAATGAGCTTTTTTTACAAATCATCTACATGTGCTACTACTGGTGGCCATGTACTACATTTATAAAAGTCATAGATAATTTTCAAGGCTCCTTCTAAGCATACCCTACCTGTTAAACCCACTTCTTTCTCTCAAACTCCTGGATATCACAAGCTTTATTGAGCTAGTACTATATGCTAAGTTAATGTCTTATAACAATGCTTTGAATTTAACATTTAATAGGGTGTAATGATTGCCAATTACAGGTTCTTAACCTAGATGTCAGATGTTATCTCCTAATAACAGTGTTAGGAATTAAAGTATTAATATATAAAGCTTTGAAAAAATGCTTGGCACTTAGGATAAGATATGCATATGTGGTTGTTATTATTTATTATCTCAGATAATAAATAACAACTGAGGAAATGTGAACCACAGTGATGTTGGTCTAAGCTTCACAGCTATTAAATGTTGGTGTTAACAGTTGGAAATTGTCTGACTCAAGAACTCCCTTACCCACTTTATTTTACTTCTTCTCAAGTAATGATTGATATAGACTCCTTATTAATGTCTCATTGTAATCGAGTAATTCATTGGAGCACTCACACCTGGTGCTTATATGTAAAAGATCTAAATTTTGCCTGTAAATATTCATTTAAGTATGACTTAAGAATCATAGAATATACATGTAAATTCCATTTTATTCCATTCACTTTTCTACCTTTCTTTTAGCAGTTTAATCACCAAAATCCCTAAAAAGTGGAAGTAAAGTTTTATGTTGTGTTGCCATCAATTTAGTTGTTGTAATTGTCTTTGCTAAACATTTTCATGAGTTGAGTGCTCAATAATATGCCATACCTATGTGGTGTGCTTAAATTATTACCTCTTGAAATTGGGTAATGATTGGATCATGGTTTGCATGTTTTTATAAGTTCTAAGATATTTTAATTTCCAAAGGAGTTTTTTGTGGATTTTACTTTTTATCAGCTGCTTTTTGAATAGGAAAACTCTGATTTAGTATTTTGATGCTTTTGTATTCCCTGTAGTTGAGTATACTTGATTTTTTTAAAATATGCTTTAGTGTCTGACACTCATTAGGCCTTTAGTAAAATTTTGAAAAAGGTCTGCTTACTATTGTAAAGTTCTGTAGATTATTTGCTCTCCCCTTATTCTATCTACCCATTACTTGTTATTTTCTCTTATCCATTGTCTCTTATTCCTTTGTAACAAAAATAAAATCCTTTTTATTAAGACAATATGAGGCAGAAGATAAAATATCTTGGAGCCTTTGATCTTAGGGCAGGGAAATCAAGGGGCAGAGGATCCTTGAAATTAAGACAGACTTTGAATCTGTGAGAGAGTGTTTTTACCATGTTTTAGAACTGCATTCTGTATATTTACACTTTGGGTAACAAACATACTTGAAATAGTTTTTATATCAATAAAACTGTTGTAACGGAAAACTCAGCTCAAAACAGGATTAAAGAGGGAAAAGGAAATGTATTGGTGTGTATAAATTGGTCCAGGATAGGTGTGGCTTCAAAATAGCTCCACCCAGGGTTCAAATAATGTTATCAAGACTTAGTTTCATGTACATTTCTTAGTACTGCTTCCTGAGTGGTGGCTTTATAACCTAGCTCTACCCAGAAAAAATAATAACCTCCATCCTCTTAGCCTCTAAAATCCTGTGTCATGAGTTGAAAAGAGTCGCCATATTTTCCCTAGAAGTTCCACAAAAAATCTCATTGATTCTCATGAACTCTGTGGCCACGGGGTTGTGAAGCTCTCCTGTGTTTGAGAGTATAGGCTTGAACCTCCTTCCAGAAAAGAAATGATAACCATTTTATCAGAAGGGAGTTGAGTATAGAAAGTTGGGTGCATGGTTTTATCACAGCTACTACTTGGAAAGCAAAAATTCTAAGGATTGTGATTTGAGGCCAACCTGGCAATTTAGTAGGACCCCACCAACAGGAACCCAACCAGCAGGCAATGTGTGGTACCACACTCTTGTGCCTGTTTCGCAGAAGATATAAGAAGGAGGATTCATAGTCTAAGACCAGCTTGTGGCAAAAACAGGAGAGCTTATCTAAAACATAAAAGGGCTAGACACATGGTACAAGTGGTAGAACAGCTGCTAGCATAAGTGCAAGGCCCTGAGTGCGCGCGCGTGTGCGCGCGCGCCCACACACACACGTCTGGGAGAATCCCATCTCCAATTAACCAACAAAATGCTAGACAGAAGATGAGACTCAAGTGGTAAATCACAGGTCCTGAGTTCAACTCTAGTACTTGTCACAAAACAAAATAATTGGTGAGCATTTATTATATTCAATTTCATTTTTGTCAAAATGTCAATATATGATGCAGAAAAGGGACAGCTATGTCACTTTTATACTTGGAGAATAGTTGGGAAGAATCTGAATTATGGTGGATCCAAATTACAGTTCTTTGTTGTTGAAGTCATACTAGGGTTTGAATTCAGGGCTTCACACTCACTTGGTTTGCTTGCCCTAGCTGGTGCTCTACCACTAGGGTCATGCCACTAAACTAGGCCTTTGACAACTATTTTGGAGACAAGGTTTCAGAGACTTTTCTAAACAGCCTGTCTCCTAACTGTGATCCTCCAGATACCAGCCTTCCTGAGTAGCTAGAAATATAGGCATGAGTCACCAGTGCTTGGCTTACATTTAAAATTTAAACATCAAAACTAGTAGAATTATTGCAGCATGTCAAATGAGGAGCTTTCTACTTCATCTACTATACTCCTTCTTTTAGTATGTAATAGAATTGGGAATCATTTCTAACAACAATTACATAGTATCTTTTAGGAGATAATCAGCAGTTTGCATGGAAACTTATTACACATATAGTATTGCCTTAAAGGGTATGATAGTTTAATTTTTTATCATTTGAGAAATTCCTATGACTGTGGACCAGCAATACTAGCAACTGTTTGTCTATATTCTGCATCTTCTAGAATTGGCAGTGTATTTATCTGTTTGATGTTTACAAAACTCTTGTGTGCTTTACATTATAGTATGATTCATTTGAATTAGAGGCCTTGAGATACAGTGTGACTTTAAATTCATGGTTTTAGAAAATTGTTAACAAATACTTACTGAAGAACATTTTTATACTTGTAAGAAAGGGAACAATATGATTCCTGAACAGTTAAGAGTTTAACTGACTCTAAATAAAGTCATCTTTTTTAGAAGTTAGTAAGAAAAGCAATTAGGCAAAATCTAGTTGAATTATTGTTTCAATTGCAGTTTATTTGCCTTATATGAACAAAGAGCTCTATGAGTTTGAGCATATAAGATCTCTAAGTTTTTGTATTCTGAATCTGTTGTTTACATGGAATGCTAGGATATACTAAAGTGACTCCATTTATATTATTCTACAAAAAGATTGTTCTGAGTATAAGTCTTAAGTGATTTTCACAATTTATTGCTGTCTAAAAATTTCCCTTGACTTCACATTTTGTTCTGAGTGTCTTGGTTTCTTTCTTCCACCCACACAGTGTTGAAGGCAAGGGATGCAAGAGTTGCAAAGTAATATAGCGAATTTGAGAGCCCTGGCTTTTTTTTTTTTTTTTCAGAACAAAATAACCTTTATTATACGATTGCTTTTTATTGATACAAAAAAAAAAAAGCTTTGGCAAGTGTTCAACACATGTATGAATAACCTTATTGATTTTGCTAGAATGAATAGGAAGCTTTGCTATTTGTTCTTGTAGATACTTGGCTCAGTAAACACAGTGATGGTAATAAACCAAATACTCTGATGAAAGGCTTAAAAAAAAAAGCCAAACTTCCAAACTTATCAATCCATGTATCAAGCCACTTTATATCCATCCATGTATCTTTTCTTAAAAAAGAAAGGTAGTATATTAGAGTCATGTTTATATTTCTTGTTATGGAAAATAATTGTGTAAACATACATTACAAGCTAATGTGAAAATTTTGAGAGAAGATATTTGACCAGAATTGTAAGCTGTATGAATAGAAATTTAAATGTACTGTCATATACTCAACAGTAAAACTCCAGTAAAGTCAAGGAAGCATAATTAGGACAAATAATTAGAAAACAAGAGAAGCAAAGTAAGAATTAAAAAAAAAAGAAAACTTCATTTTGTATGTCACAGTTCAACTTGATCTGGTTAAAATGTAACATTTTAGGAAATGTTTAAGATTCTAAAAGAAAAAATGACTTTTAGTGAGGGGGAAAAAGAAATGTTAGTGGGAACTTTTTGTATCACTTAAAGTAAGGAATCTCCAAAAATTTCTAGGGGGAAAAAATGTATTTCCTAATTTTATTAGCTCCTTTAAGACATAGCACTTCAGAGCATTTCAGTTCTGTAGGCATTTAATAAGTGAACTAACCTGAATTTTAGAAATTTCAGGTTAAGGTAGAATTATTTTCCTGGGCTCTAAATTTATTTTTTTCTGTCCTGATAGAAAGAGGTTCTCAGATTTGAATGTGAAGAAAACTAGTTGATATTTTTTATCTATAAAACTCTGGCCTGAGCTGAAATCATTTGAAATGAAACTGGATTGTAAGAGTTGCTTCTTTTCAGCTGTCTAGACTAAAACTATGGACTAGTCAATAGTCTAATACATACATGTGTTAAAAAGTAAATGTAGTGGAGAAAGGGTTTGAAAAGAAAGGAATGGTGGATATAACTGTTCATTGGTCAGTCCTAACAGTATAGGTAGAGGGCAGTGAAATTCTATAGCTTTCATGTGTCAACTGAGACACACCTAGATTTTCCAGTTTCAAAAATAGTAACCCTTATATGTATTTTAATTGTATGTATTACATTATTTTGTCTTAAAATACATACTCTGGTTTTGGTTTCTTGGTGATTTTGTTTATTCATGCTGTGTAGAATGTTAGAACACATTCAGAACTCTTGCTTAATTAAATTCAGAGCTCTTGAGCAATTTTTTTTTATTTTTGGGTCGGGTCGTGGGCCTGGAACTCTGGACCTGGGCGCTGTCCCTCAGCTCTTCAGCTCAAGGCTAGTGCTCTACCACTTGAGCCACAGTGCCACTTCCGGCTTTTTTCTTTTTGCTTATGTGGTGCTGAGGAATCAAACACAGGGCCTCAAACACAAGCGCTCTACCACTGAGCCACCTTCCCAGCCCCTCTTGAGCAAATTATTTTGCCTAACTTCCTCATGTGTTATAGGAAAGTAGTAAGGGTAAATTTAACATATATCTGCTCTGTGTGTATGTATTTTCTTATCTTCTTTGTAGCCTCACTTAAACTTTAAGTCTTTTATTAGGTGATATGTAATCTCTATCATGATTATTAAGGACCACTGTATCAGGCACATTCTAGTTGTATATCATTTGGTTTTAAAGTATTTTTTTCATGCTTACTGATAGTCAGTAGGCTTTATGAAGACCTAGCCCTCAATTTCCACAAAATTGGTCTTTATTGGTTTCTTAACCAAACCCTTTACTATTTGAGCCTGCTGATATGTTCTTTTATTTTTGTGCTAGTCCTAGGGCTTGAACTCAGGGCCTGTGCATTGTCCTTCTTATTGTTATTGTTGTTGCTCAAGGCAACACTTGAGCTCAAGTCTACTTCCAGCTTTTTGGTTGGTTAATGGGAGGTAAGAGTTTCAGTGACTTTCCTTCCAGGGCTGGTTTTGAACCATGATCTCAGCTTCCTGAGTAGCTAGGATTACAGGCATGAGCCACCAGTCCTTGGTTCATTTTTTAAAAAATCATGTTGTAGTTGTTTCTTTCACCAAAAATTCATGTCTCCATTTGTCAAAGTCCGACAGCTTATATACCTCTACTACTATGAAGCTTCCCCTGATTCCTCTTTCACATAAAATTTTATTTAAAATCACATAGCACTTATTATTAACATTAAGTAACATTAATATTGTACTGATTTGGGTTGGGCTGATTAGCACTTTTTTTCAAAACCATAAAGTCAACAAATATTTGAGTTAAGGAATCATACTTTTTACATTATTTTTAATATTCCAGCAGCTTCTTACATTTTAGTGAATATTCAGTAATACTTGCTGAGTTAATAATTACATTATTGGTGGGTCTCAGTGTCAAAGAGGGAGAACACATCAGTTTGGAAACTGCTCCAACATAATTTAACTGACCCATAAAAGAAGCCCATAAATGCTATAGGAGAAATCACTAATAAGCATTTACTTGAAAGTACTAACCTGGAATATTAGAAGGATAGTTTATTATACTCTGAGGGTAAAAGGATGTCATGCGCCACCATTGGGATTTCTGGCAACCTGGAAATAGTTTTTAGAGGACTTTTTTTTCTTTTTCACATATATTTTTGTTGTAAAAATACTGTACAGAGGGGTTACAGTTACATGAGTAATGAGTACATTTCCTATCCAGCATTGTTACCTTCTCCTTTGTTTTTCCCCTACCATCCCTTCCCTCCCCACCTCCCCAACTCCTCCCTCCCCCCACCCTGAAATTGTAAAGTTCATTTTCAGTATAATGTCTTGTACATCTCATTGTTACAATAGATCAACCTGTATCCTTATTTAAGGATTTTGTTATATCCCTTCCCCTCCCCAAATTATAAAAATGCAATATGCAGGACACCGGAATCAAATACAGTGAAAACAGGGGGAAGAACATACAAAAGAAACAAGAATCACATAGTGCACTATAAATACATTAAAAACAATAGCAAGAAAGAAAAAACCACTTGTGTCCCTGTCTTGGTTTTTTTTTTCACTTAACCTCATCTTATATGGTCATATGTACATAGTTTTTGTCCTTTTCTGCTTGTCCTAGACATATATTAGTTATTGCAAATAAAAAAACCATGGGACCTATGTTTCTTTGGGTTTTTCATTTTGGGGGGGAGGGGTCTGGTCATGGGGCCTGAACTCTGGGCCTGGGTGCTGTCTCTCAGCTCTTCAGCTCAAGGCTAGTGCTCTACCACTTGAGCCACAGTGCCACTTCCGGCTTTTTTCTTTTTTCTTATGTGGTGCTGAGGAATCGAACCCAGGGCCTCTTGCATGCAAGGCAAGCGCTCTGCCACTGAGCCACCTTCCCAGCCCTCTTACTTCATTTAATATAGTTTTTTTTCCCAAGACTTTCCATTTCCTAACAAATGGGGCAATGTCATTCTTTCTAATCGAGACATAGAATTCCATTGTGTGTGTGCGCGCGTGTGCGTGCACGCGCATGCAAAAGTGGGATTGCTGGGTCATAGGGGAGCTCTATGTATGGAGTCTATTTAGGAACCTCCATACTGCTTTCCAAAGTGGTTGAACAAGTTTACACTCCCACCAACAGTGCAATAGGGTCTTTTGGCCACATCCCCTCCAGCATCTATTGTTACTAGATTTCTTGATTATAGCCATCCTAAGTGGGGTGAGGTGGAATCTCAATGTTGTTTTTATTTGCATTTCTTTTCTAGCTAGAGAAATTGAACATTTCTTCATGTGTCTATTGGCCATTCTTTTTTTTTTTTTAATACATTTTTATTGTAAAAATACTGTACAGAGGGGTTACAGTTACATGAGTAATGAGTACATTTGTTGTCTAGCATTGTTACCTCTTCCTTGTTTTTCCCCTAGCATCCCTTCCTTCCCTACCTCCCTAATTACTCCTCCTCCCCCCACCCCCAGCCGAAGTTGTAAAGTTCGTTTTCAACATAGTGTCTTGTACATCTCATTGTTACAGTGGGTCAGCCTGTATCCCTATTTAAGCATTTTGTTTTTTCCCTTTCCCTCCATAAATTAGAAGTATATATATAAGATGCAGGGCACTTCTTATTTCCTCTTCAGAGAAGTGTCTTTAGAGGACTTTTGACTTTAGCTATTTCACCAAAAAGAAAAAAGTCTACAGTAGATAGACAAGATAGGTAATTAGTAAGCAAGTAATCAGGTGTTTGTATTAAAACACTAGGCTTTACATCTGTTGGTTTGTTCTAATAGGAATTAAGTCACATTATATTAGCTGTGGGCTTATACTGAACTGTTTATTTCAGTGTTCAACCTGATTTGATCTTGTTGCTATGGTATAAAACAAAAGTCTGTTTGCTATTTGTGCGATGCAAGGATCCTGAATGATAGGAGTGTCTTTTGTTATTCATATTATGAAGCCCTTTCTGAGAACATTTGAATTTTTGCCTTTGAGGTGACTTAGAATGGGGTTCCTAGATAGCCTCAGGTCACCAAAAGGACCATGGACTATGAAGTTGGAACTTTCAGCTCCACCCACTTGGCCTCCAGGAGAATTCAGGGGACTGGAAGTTGAGTTTATGGATTGGTGAGCACATCTAGGCACTGGGAAGATGGCATGCCTGTAGAAGGCATGGAAGCTCTGCTGTCCACATCCTACTTCCAGATACCTTTTTATATATACCTTTTCCAGTTGCTTGTTCCTGAATAATATTCTTTTGTTGTTTTTGAGACAAGATTTTGCTTTGTTGTTCAGGCTGATCTTAAACTCCCCTACTCGTTATTTACCTCAGCTTACCAAATAGCTTGCAAACCCTGTACCTGGCTTGAAATTGTGTTCTTTGCCATAAGCTAGGAGACTTAAGGGAGGTATGTTTTTGTTGTTTTCATTTGTTGTTTTTGTAGTGCCTGGATTTCAACTCAGAGCCTGGAACTTGCTAAGCAGATACTGTACCACTTAAGTCACACCTCTAATCCTTTTTTGTTTTAGTTATTTTTCATATTGGGTTTTGTATTTTAGCTAGCCTCAGACTATGATCCTCTTACCTGTGCTTCCTGAATAGCTGAGACCACAGGTGCACACCACCACTGCACCTTGCTTTTTGGCTGGGACGGGGCAGGGAGGCGCAAAAGGATGGCAGGGGGATATTTTTGCACAGGCTGGCCTTGAACAAGCCTCCTGATCTTTGCCTTCTGAGTGCCTAGGGTTATAGTTATTCACCACTACTCCTGATCCATTTTTGAGTTAATGTACTAATAGATCATGGAACCAGGAAGTGGGTTGTGGGAACCCCCCAATTTGTACCTCAAAACCTAGAACTTCTAATTGGTGTCTGAAATGGGCAGAGTTGTTGGACTGGGACAGAGTTGTTGTGGGAATCTAACACTACTCTGTGAGGAGGTAGTATCAGAATTGAATTAAATTTCTTAGCTGCCCAGTTGTCAGAGAATTGGAGGATTGGTTGATATCAAAGAAAATTCTTCTTAGTTGTTTTCATTGAAAATGACTTGAGATATAAAAATACTTTAAAAACTAAAACTTGTATCTGCCATGAAATATAGACTGAAACAAAATATTTAAAATTCACAAACAAAATTGATTCAATCAAGAACTTGACTGATTTTGAAAAGTACAGCTCTTCACCTTAAGCTTCCCTTAGCTTCTCTGACCCAAGAAGTAGGAATTGTAATACCTAGAATTTTTTAAATGTATGTAATTTCTAAAGTTACATAGGATCAATATTTGAATTCCAGCATCCAATGATCTTGGAGTCTGTAAGAGATTTTATAATATGCTAGTGCTTTATTTGTTGGTTTGCTTGTCCCTTTAAGAGCTTTAGTTGAGGTATACTTTTCATGTCATACCCAATTAAACACTTCACCTTAGGGTATTAGTATATCACAGAATTATGCAGCCATCACAATCACTTTTAGAATACTTAAAATTTCATCACCTAAAAAATGAAACTTGCACCATTTAGCCACACTTTTCCTAATCCCTTCATCAATTTCTGCTCCCCCACCTTCACAAACATACAGGCAACCACTAATCTACTTTCTAACTCTAGATTTCATACAAATAGTATCACACAAAAAATACAGTGATTGACATCTTTCACTTAGCAGTTTCCAGTTTACAAGATTGCATCCGTGCTGCAACATGTACCGATACTTCATTCCTTTTCATTACCAATTAATATCTCATTGTATTGGTGTATACCCATTTTTTTTATCTGTTCATCGGTTAATGATGTTTGAGTTGTTTCCACTTTTTGGCTATTATGAATAATATGGCTGTGAAAATGGATGAAGGTTAGCTGGGCGCCGGTGGCTCACACCTGTAATCCTAGCTACTCAGGAGATCTGAGGATCACAGTTGAAAGCCAGCCCAGGCAGGAAAGTCTGTGAGACTCTTATCTCCAATAAACCAGTAGAAAACTGGAAGTGGTGCTGTGGCTCAAGCGGTAGAGTGCTCACATTGAGCTGAAGAGAGCAGGGACAGCACCCAAGTTGAGAGTTCAAGCCTGACTAAAAGAAATGGATAAAGGTTTTGTGTGTACATTGATTTTAATTTTGGCAGGTTTATACCTAGGAATTGAGTTATATTACAATTTCATCTTTAATCTTGAGGAGCTGCCAGACTTTTTCTGACTGTACCATTTTATTTTCCTGTAATGAAAAATTTCAACTTTTCAACTTTCCTGTGTCCTTTCCAATATTAGTCATTACCCTCTTCTTTATTTTTTTTTAAATTATAGCTATCCTAGTGGAGTGAAATGGCATCTGATTGTGGTTATGTTTGTATTTCCTTGATGACTAATTATACTGAATCTCTTTTCATGTACTTACTGATTATATATAGACTTTAAAAAACTAAATGTTTACTAATTTTTACTAATCTTTACTAATTCTTACTAATTTTTGCTTGGTTTATTGCTTATATATACCAGTTGAAAGTCCTTTATCAGGTAATAGAATTTGAAAATTCTTTACACAATTATGTGGGATTCGTTAGACAAATTCTGTGGCAGTGCTTTTCATACTTACTTGTTTAAGGAGAGCTTGTGAGCAAAGCCCATCAAGTAAGGGTGTGAATAGCCAATTTAGGGAAGCATGCTCCATCTGGTATACTAAAAGAAATGTCTTCATGGCATGCCTGTCACCGAATTTCTAATTTTCAGTTTTCTCCTTATGATACCAAGTTATAATATATATGTTATATATTATAATATATAACAGAATAACACAGTAGGCAAACATTTCACCATCCCATATAATAATACTAGGTGTGAATCATATGTGAGCTGACAGCTGTGCTCTTTAGTACTTGGAATATTGCCTCCAGAACTAATGAAACAAGCTCTTTCAACATAGAAGCTGAAAGATGTGTCCACTTAGCCCCACCACCTTCATCAAATAACTTTTCTCTGGATATAGATTTTTCTCAGTTATAATAGTAGAGAAATCAAAGGGAAAATTAAACTATATTCTTTAAGGTTCTTTTCAGCCTTAAAATGTGATTATATATGTGCAATAACATTAGTGACTTTTCTTATTCTTCCCCTTAACAAGAAAGAATTGTCTTATTGGGAAAGCTTAAACCTTATGTTATTTTCACAAAAGATTGGAATTAGAGGCCAGGCACCGGTGGCACATACCTGTAATCCTAGCTACTCAGGAGACTGAGATTTGAGGATCGAAGTTCAAAGCCAGCCCTGGCAGGAAAGTCCATGAGACTCTTATCTCCAATAAAACCACTAGAAAACTGGAAGTGGCACTGTGGCTCAAGCGGTAGAGCACTTGCCTTGAGCTGAAGAGCACAGGGACAGCACCCAGGCCCAGAGTTCAAGCCCCACAACTGACCAAAAAAAAAAAAGATTGGAATTATTTGGATTTGACAAACAAAAACTTACTATAGAGTAGTAAATGCCATCAAAGAGAATTGCAGTGTGAGTTAGAGGAACATGACCCTTAGATCACCAATAAGATGGAACTAAAGGAAGAAACAATTTACACACCTGCTGTGGGTGTGGCTAAAGGTAAAGACACTGTAAGGAATGAGTCCTTGAGTGCATCCTTAAGTATTCAGAGATCATTAGAGAAGAAGCAAGCTCTCAGAGGTCAGTTGTGTCTGAAGGTGAAAACAAAACCTAGACTACAAAAATAAGAAAAATAGGACTATAAGAAAACAAACACCTGAAAGGGCATAGAAATTGTGAGGTAAGTGTACTTTATTTTGGTTAATTTGGGAAGGAGAGTAATTTTTTTTATTTTGAAGTTTTAGGAGACTGAAAGCTTACTATTGTTTTCTTAGTATAATGGAAATAATTGCCACAGATTTATCAAAGAGTAAGATAAGGAAAACACCATAAGCCCGTAAGTAAGCTGATATGTAAGAGTGTTGGAAGGGTCATTAAGATTCACAGCCATTTGATAACTTTGATTCCCACAATCCAAGAAAGCTACTTTAAAGTTACCATTTTATTTTTTATTTGACTGACTTCTATGATGACATTAATCAAACATCATTATAACTAAGTCAGAAAGAAAATCAGAAATTTAGAAAAACAAGAGAATTGGTTCTTTTCCTCAATAATTATGGATGGGTCTTTGTCGTAATATAAAAATAGCTAATCGTAATTACTTAGGAAATATTTTTTTAATGTTATCCTAGAACTCTTGAAGAAAAAAAATATTTACTGATCGGATTATTTGATATAAACACAGAGCTTGAAATACATAGGACCTATTATACTCCTAATGCTTTATTTTTTATTCATCGGGGTACTCAAGGTGAAAAAGAAATACACTTCCAGAGTTGAGAGCATTAGTCCAAAGTGTAGCAGGTTCTCGGGGTTTGTTGTTGGAATCAAGTTTAAGACATAGACAGCCACAACTACATTCTATTTGGTATGAGTGTTGAACCTGTCATGTCCGGCTTCTTGAACAATTTCATCAGCCTAGAATTACATAACAAAGGCCAAGTCACCACATAGCAAGACCGTAGAATCTTTATAGGTAAGTTTTTTTTTGGGGGGGGGGTATGGATGTGTATTTACACTGGACATTAAGCAGAATATTTGAGCAAATTATTCTCACTGTAACCAAAGTAGGCTTGCTGCCAACAGAAAGAGCAAAAGAAATTTTACACAGATTTACTGAAGAACAGCTTCAGGGCATGTGACACAGTTATGCAATGCAAAAAATAATAGAAATAAACTTACCAGCTATAAGAGAAGGAGGTTCATTTTATTCTAAGACATCAATGACAAAATAATGTTACTATGTTGATCTCTTTAAAAAGGATAGCTTGACTGAATCAAAGATAGTGTATATATTGGTGAGATTTGATTTCCCACAGATATTTACTGACATCTGAGTTAGGCATTATTAGCAATAGTAGTACTATTAAGTATATTGTAATTGAGTAAAGCTTAAATTGTCTAGTTATTTACATTTATGGCTTTAAAATCATGGATATCAATTTTGGGGCTCTGGTGCAGCATTTATGTTTACAATAAATTGAACACAAGAGCTACTAAAAATTTTATAAAAGAATTATATATTAGTTATAAAAGAATTTTATAAAAGAATGAGTACCTTGACAAAAGCTGAACTTGAATTTAACAGGTGGGATATATCAGGCATGGTGGCACACACTTGTGATCACAGGCTGAAGCAGAAAGATTAGCATGAAAAGCCAGTCTTGGCTACAGAGAGACCCTGTTTCAAAAAAAAAAATCTTAAATGTAATTAAATGCTTTTGTCTTTATAGAGGAATAGACTAGTTCAGTATACAACCATTCCTCATAAAGAATTTCCTCCAAAAAGGACATGGGAAAATGATATATAAGTAGGGTAATCTGACAGTAGCAAATTCATTAAATAGCACACTACCAGTAGCTATTTGATGAAGCTTGTCCAATCCCAATGTACTTCTGTGTACTAATTTAATTTTTGTTACTGCTATGCTAGGGAATCAAACTCAAGACTTTATTGGGCATGCTGGACAAGCATTCTACCTCTGAGCTACATCCCTAGCTTAAATTATTAAATATAAAGGTAGAAATAAGCATAATTAATTGAAAATGTGGTTGAATCTTCATCTGTTTTTTTGTTTTGTTTTGTTTTCCTGGTCATGGGGCTTAAACTCTGGGTCTGGGCACTGTCCCTGAGCTCTTAAACTCAAACAGGTGCTCTACCACTTGAGCTACAGCACCACTTCCGGTTTGCTGGTGGTTAATTGAAGATTAAAAAAAAGTCTCAGGGACTTTCCTGCCTGGGCTGGCTTTGAACTTCGATCCTCAGATCTCAGCCTCCTGAGTAGCTAGGATTACAAGTGTGAGCCATTGGCACCTGGCTTCATCTGTTTTTATTACTAGGATATTGTAGTATTCCCTTTCCCCCCTCCCTCCAAAAAAATCAAGATTTCTTTAATAGTACTAAAAAGTACTCTTTCTTTACATATACATTTTGTTGATTTTTTTAATGGCGTGCTTCCTAACAGATATTGTAAATAGGCTGTGTTGCTGTCATGAAATGGTAGTTATCTTTGTTCTAGTTCTAACATCTATAAAGCATTTTAAGAAACAAAATACTTTTCTTTTGAAGTACTTCATCCCATAACTTGATACTAAGCCCATTTTACAATTGTTAGGTGCATCCTCTTCCGTTTTTCCCTTTTGGGTTACAGACTTCATCAGGGAGGAGATAAGGGAGACGTGAATTCTCATTCCGCCAATAGAATCTAGAATTATGTAGTATTTACCTATTTTGCGTAGTGCAGGCCCACCCACACACATTATGAAGTGCTTAACTTGAAAGAACACTGAGCAGACAGCTAGCTCTTCAGTGTGTGATGCCAGGTGGAACTGACAGATGCTCTAATACTATCTGGATTTTATTCTCTGGTGAGAAGGGTTTTTTGCTTGTAACAGTAGAGATGGAATAAAAAGGTAAGTTGCTCTATGGCTTAAATGTTTGTTTTATTGTTGCTTCCTGTTACAGTAAACTTGCAAAAGGAAGGATTTGAAGCATAATTATGCAAGGTATTTATAATTTTTTCACTTTCATATTTAGCTTTAGAATTGTGGTTATGAATTAAATGTCCTTCCATTCTAGTACTGAATCAAAGTCAAACTCCATAGTTAGAGTTCTTAGGGAGGGTTTGCACTATTAATCTCATCTCCTATCAGTCCTAAAGGAAGCTTAAATACAGGATTTATTGCCTGTTGATAATAGGTCAACAGAAAAATAGAAAGTTGTTCATTTTTACTATTTTTGCAGTCTAAGATATTGAACTTAGTTTTTAAATATTTTAGCCCATACTGTCATCGGCTGTTTTCTATTAAGTTATTAAATTTGACTATTATATGTTCCCTGAAGAAAATTGTTTGGTACCCAGAATGATGGTGTTATCATTGTATTAGTTGTATCCTTGGTTAGCTGTTAGTTTTGCTTTATCAGCCCTAAATCTTCTCTCAATAAACAGTTGTTCTTTGTAAGAATTTTAAGTAATGTTTTTATCTGATATAGTGGGAAGAGATTTAACAACATTAAGTATGATTATTGGTTAGAGGGACTCTTGTCTAAAAACAGGACAAGAATAGTCATTATTTTCTAGCGGTGTTCTTTTTGAAGCATTTTGTTTTCACCAAAAGAAAAAATATAATGAAATGATTTTGTTTCTATAGGAATTTGTGAAAAGTTTTGTATGATTTAGAGTAGTGATATGTATGACCTTTTTAAAATTTAGGTATTTAATCTGTATATTTACAAGATGAGTGATAAATCGGGGATGAGAAAAGTTGAAAATTAGGGAGATCATAACTACTGCATTGGGGTATTTGTAATGTGATAAATTTTAAAAAGAGGAAATTACTAGAAATAGCTATGTATTTATCATTTTCTAATAAAAAGGGTTAAGCAGGAATACCATGCTGAGTAATTTAGAATATTCACTCTACTAAAAAAGAAAAATAGATGTTCTTAGCCTCCCACACACAGTATCTCTAAATTACTGTTATAAAAATTTATAAGGAACACATTATGATTTGGTCAAAGAAAGATTACTGCTTTGGAGAACTTTTCATGAACCAAAAAGACAAAACTAGTAATATGAAACTTCAGTTCTTCCGTGAGAATAATAATGCCATTTTTAAATAGTAATTTCTCTATTGGTAGAGCACACACAAACATACTGGGATTTGAACTCTGGGACTTATCCTTGCTAGGAAGGCACACTCCCGCTTGAACTGCACACCAGCCCTTTTTTGCCCTGATGATTTTTTTATTTCCTCTGTACCTGGAATAACAGGTGTTTACCACCAAACTCAGCTATAGATTGAAAAAAGGGGGTCTTGGGAGTTTTTCTGCATGGTTGGGCCTCAAACTCTGATCCTGTCATTCTAGGCCTCCAAAATCAATTTAAGATTTCAGGTATGAAGCACTGACTGTTGTCACTCACTGTTGTCCCAACTAAGAACTGACTTTTGAAGAAACAGTATTGGAGATCCATTTGTAATTTTGAATTTTTAACCTCATTTTTCTTACTCCTTCTGAAGAGCTTATTATGGAATTTTGAAACAAAAGGTTTAATGTTAATTTCTCTGAAGAGCTAAGAATACATGTTATAACTGATTTAATTTACATGTACTGTTTCCTCCTAGCAAAAATGAAGTGTTTATACATCACTTAACCATGAAACTAACAGATCTTTGATTGTTTTATGATCTATTATGTATTTAGAGTAGTAGAAAACTAGAACTTTCTACGTGGTATCAAAATTATGAAGATTAGATTATAAACATTCATTTAGATGCTGAGAAATAAGGATAAAGTGACAGGGCAGCATTACTTTAATGGCTAATTAAATACAGAGTAGATATTTTGCATTGCATTATATTCTTGGAAATATTCACCTCACAGTTAAAATATTTTTAGGATACTCCTAAAAACTATAACTTTTAGCCATAATAGTCTTACAGCATATGTTTGAGTCCTGCTGTGTGAGCTTGATTTCTAAGTCCAGACATAGTATATATAAGTGAGTAAATAAAGTACATAACCCAACAGTCAACTCATTACAGCTTTATTGTTCTCATTTAGTCCTCATGATAGTCCTGAGGTGGGAAATTTGCACCATTTTGGGGTATAAAAAAATCATGTGTTAGTCTGTAAATTTGAGAACTCAACAAGGATCCTAGATAGAGACCCTCATTCATAACTCAAGGACCCAAGTTCTTCCAGGTGCCCTAGATAGTTATGGCTTTCCAATTGTCTTTTCTAGTTTGAAGGAAATGCTATGATAACAAAGTAATTAGTGATAATTTAAGAAAATACTGAATTTTAAGGTTTTATATTTAAAAGCTTTTCAATTAAACCTTGTCAAAATAACTAGGGATGCTGCTAATTCTTCATTCTTCCTCCTCTGAGCCACTATTTCTATTCTCTTTTATAAACTCTTAAAGAAACAATTTATGTAAATAGATGGACAGAATAGAGACAAGTTCAAATACAAGTATTTCAGCATAAGGTATTAATTCAAAATATAAGATATAATTGCTTTTTTTAAGACCATCTAGGGCATTCAATGCTAAAATTATACTTGTATGTCTCTATTACTATTAAGAAAATTATTACTATTATTATTACTAAGATGGTTGCTTTGCTTACCTATCACTCAGTTCATTGTGTGACCACACTTGTGCAGTAAATAACATCTTCCCTGACCAAAGGAGCTGTGAATAGTACAATTTCTCCTCAAAAAAAGAACAAGAAGAAATGCAACTGTGACTGGGCAAAACCAAACAACATGGAACTCACATTTGAATTATGGAAGGCTAAAAGGGGCAAATTTTGAATCTGGAATTTATTTTTGTAATGCCAATAAGTTTAAAGAACTTTTTATTTTCTATTTTTATTGTCCTTTTTGTGTTTCCTCCTCCCGACCCCCAACCCCTGGGGCTTGTACTGGGGCTGGAAGGCCAGGGCCTCAGGCTCTTGCTTGGCTTTTCTGATCTAGTCAGACACTCTACCACTTAAGCCATAGATCCACTTCTGGATTTTTGCTTGTTACTGACTTCAAACTGTTGATTCTCAGATCTAAGCCTTGTAAGTAGCTAGGATTACAAGTGTGAGCCACTAGCACCCAGCTACTTTGTCTTTAAAAACTTTTTTTTTTTTTGCTTTTTACAACATGGAAAATTAGTAAAACAACTTTACAGATGCCCTTTACTCAGCTTCCTCTAGTGGTAATAACTCACATAATGTATTTATCAAGATTAGCATTAGCATAATACTATTTACTCAACTATGAACAGTATTCAGATTTCACCAGTCTTTTCTATTAATGTCCTTTTCTGTTCCACAGTCCAGTTTCTGATCCTGTATTGTATATAATTGTTGCATCTTCATTATCTCCTTTCATGATCATGGGACTTTTAACACACTCTCACATTTAATCATCAATTTGGGTTTGTCATTGTTTGCATGTCTTTAGATTGAGGTTATGAAGTTTTGGATAGACTATTTCAGTATATCACATCAAAGATAAATGATATCAAAATGTCTTATTACAAGCAGTGTTAAACTTGATCAGTTGGTTGAGGTAGTATCTGCCAGTTTTCTTCCACTATGAACTTACTACCTTCTGAGTAATTAGTAATTATTTTGGGGAAAAATACTTGACTATTGTTAGTTTAAAAAAATAATAAGATGCATGTAAACTTGTTCAGTATCTTAGTAAAAGTTAAGACTACAGGTATCTAGATATTGTATCTGGGAGTGATTTAGGCACCCCAAATAATTAGAGGCTCTCTGGCTGGGCACTGGTGGCTCATGCCTGTAATTCTAGCTACTCTGGAAGCTAAGATTTGAGGATTGCAGTTCAAAGCCAGACCAGGCAGGAAAATCTGTGACATTCCTATCTCCAATTAGCCACCCAAACCAAAAGTGGAGATACAGCTCAAGGGGTAGAGCACTTGCCTTGAGTGAAAAAGGGAGCCGGGCACAGGTAGTTCATACCTGTGTAATCCTAGCTACTCCAAGAGACTGAAATCTGAGGATTGTGGTTCAAAACCAGCCTGGATAGGAAAGTCTGTGAGACTCTTATCTCCAATAACCTAACCTACCAAAAAGCCAGAAATGGGGCTGTGGCTTAAAAGGTAGAACATTTGCCTTGAGTGAAAAAGTTCATTTGACAGCACCCAGGCCCAAAGTACAAGCATATAAGCCCCAGGACCGGGACCAGGGGGAAAAAAATTGCCCCTGTTAAGGACAATAGCATCAGTTATATAAGCTCTTGCCCTGTAATACTTTATAGTAGAAAAGAATTTGGGGACTTTTTAGGTTTATTTTTTAATTTAGTTTCCCAATGTAGTTTTTCCCCAGAGAAACGTGTTTCAGCAATTCTAGAATGATAGAGTTACAGTAACATGAGAGTTAAAATATTTCCTATTTTGTAAGGTTGTTCTGAGACTCAAATCAGTCACGTAAAATGCTTAGGACATTATTTGGCTCAGAGCTAGACCAGTGTTAGCCCTTGTGAAAGAGAGTACCAGTGTTAGATGCTGACTTGGGAAAATGATACAATTTCCTATGAATGTACTTTTGTCTTGTGTTTTTGTTCCAAATAACTGATGAATCCCACCATTTTTTCCTGCTTTTTGCTGAATTTTGTTTGTTACTTTAATGGTTAATACAGGAGCTAACTTCTAGAGTTGCTTTCTGAGAAGCATATTATCACTTTAAGAACTTCGATAATCTAAATTGCTAAGTGTAGGTCTGAAAAGGACAGTGACAGTAAACATGTTTGAGTTCTTAGTTGTACTTTTAAAATAGGCTTTTCGGGTGATTGAAGTTGGAGGGAGATTATAATGGTAAGGTTATTTTAAGCAAACACCTCTCCAATCAGGAATAGTGCCCTGAAGTCTTTTTTGGCTTGTCACATTCTAGGAGCACATAAAGCTTTTTGTCCCTAAGCTGTCTTGACTCACTTCTAATACATGTTTTTCTAATGGAGCCAGGAGTTTGTTTTAAGTTCAATACTCTGGTTTTTCCTTTGCATTTCTTCCCTCCCTATGTTTTAAATAAGTATGTAATGTGTCCACTTCATGTACTGAGGTTTTTAATATTGGTCACCAGCAGGAAATGGGTTGACACATGCAATGAGCATTGAGGAAGTGGCAAAGTACTCACAAAGTACTCACATTCATAGTTGTTACCTGTCTACACTTAAGTGTCATTTGCTTAGGGTTTGTTTTATACACGTATGCTTTTTAGTCTCTTATATAAATGATCCCCCAATAGGTCTCCTATTATGTAAGAATTACTATAAGAATTAGCCTGTTCAGCCCTATGTGGGTGCAAATTTGCACCCACAGCAGGTATCTTCATTACTTAGTTTTATCTTAGTTCTTTTTACTTTTCAGAAATTTGTACTGGTGGTTAGTAGACAGTAAGTAAAACAAGGTGTGTGCACTGTAAATAGTAAAAGGAGCATGTTATCTTGAGGGACAAAGATTGGTTTTCCCATTTTTCATCTTCAGGTGAAGCTGATGGTTTTTCTCTCTTTCTTTCTTTCTTTCCTTCCTTCCTTCCTTCTTTTTGTTGTTGTTGTTGATCATGGGGCTTGAATTCTGGGCCTGGGTGCTGTCCCTGACCTCTTCAGCTTAAGGCTAGTGCTCTACCACTTGAGCCACAGCACCACTTCGAGTTTGCTGGTGGATTATCGGAGATAAGAGCCTCACAGACTTTCCTGCCTAGGCTGGCTTTGAACCATGATCCTCAGATCTCAGCCTCTTGAGTAGCTAGTGTTACAGGCATGAGCCACCGGCGCCTGGCCTGATGATTTCATATAATAAAAAGTTTTTCTTTTGGGAAAACGTGATAAGAAAGTAATGGTAATTCTTTCCTTCGTTGAACAAATGGTTAAACTGTTCAATCTGTCAAATGCATGAAACCATTCTTATTAAATAGGGAAGTCACATGCTTAATTTTCAGTGATCAAGCAGAGCCTATTGTATCTTGTTTTATCTTAGCAAGATTTTCTCAATGTTTTTCCAGTCTCAGAATGATAATCCATGTTCTCAGCAATAGCTCACATTGGAATAGGGCTGTATAGAGTCAGATCAACTAACTGAATTGAAGCACGTGAGGCCAGTAATTGAAGTATTAAGATTTTTTTTTTTAATTGGTTGTGGGGCTTGAACTCAGGGCCTGGGCACTGTCCTTGAGCTCTTTTGCTCAAAGTTAGCTCTTCCACTTTGAGCCACAATTTTCATGTTTTCTGGTGGCTAATTGGAGATGAGAGTTTCATGGACTTTACTACCTGGGCTGGCTTTGAACTGCAGCCCTCAGATCTCAGCCTCCTGAGTAGCTAGGATTACAGAGCCCAGCTGGGATATTTTATATTCCATTCATGTTCTTAAGTGCATGACTTCAGGAATTTATTTTAGAGCCTCGTGTTTTAGAATACAGAGAAAATGATATATAGAGTATGAATACAAAAACACAGCCACTCAGCTGTGTTAGAAGACTAACCTCTTGTGTAGCTCTTACACTTTCATGTAAGAATTCCGCCACCCAGGGTGGAGGAGGAGGGAGAAGCAAGAAGTGGGGCTGTGGCTCAGAGTGATAAGAATGCTAACCTTGATTTAAAAAGCTCAGGAAGGGGCTGGGAAGGTGGCTCAGTGGTAGAGCGCTTGCCTTGCATGCATGAGGCCCTGGGTTTGATTCCTCAGCACCACATAAGCAAAAAGATAAAAGCCAGAAGTGGCGCTGTGGCTCAAGTGGTAGAGCACTAGCCTTGATCTGAAGAGCTGAGGGACAGCACCCAGGCCCAGAGTTCAGGCCCCATGGCCGGACCAAAAAAGTAAAAATAAAAAGCTCAGGAACAACACTCAGGCCCTGAGTTCAAGTCCCAAGAACCTGCACACACATACACGTCCTTTGTGTATGTTTATAAAGGTATCCATCCGGATTAGGTAGTGTCACACTTTCACTTCGATCAAGTATAATTTAGAAAATAAAAAAGTTTGTTACATTTCCCTATATTCTTGCTACCATGTTATCGTTTCTGTTTGCAGAATTTTCTCTAGCCATTCTGTTTTTTTATCTGCTGGAAAATTCTTTTAGTGTTTTCCCATCTGAGAATGTCTTGATTATCCCTCTATTTTTATTGGCTATAAAATTCTTTGTTGACATTTTTTTAGAACCAAAAAGTTATTAAACCATTATTTTTTGTCACCCATTGTTTCTAATGAGAAAACTGCTACCATTGCACTACCATTTTAACTGTAACTGGTCTTTACTACACCTTCCACCCCCGTGCTACCCTCCCATAGGTAAAGGATAGATTTTTCTCTACTTTCTTTGCCTTTAGATTTCAGAACTTTAAATCTCTTTACATGAATATCTGAGTGGAGTTTGTGCAGTTTCTTACTTTTATTTCTCTTTTCAAATTTGTTTTCAGCCTTTATTTCTTTGAGTGTTGTTTTGGCTCTTCTCTCCTTGAGATTCCAATGAAACAAAAGTTACCTTTTTTTTTTCCTCTAGTCTCACAGATCTATGAGTGTATGAATCTCACCTCCAAATTTTTCACTTTTGTTCAAATTTGATATCTATCATTCTTCTAGTTTCCTGATTCTTTATTAAGTCCATTCTATTTTATAGTTGAGCTGATTAGTAAACTTTTCAATTTGGCTTATATATTTTCTACCTCTAATACCCTTCTTTATATTTTCTATTTCTTTGCCAAAACTGTTTATTGGTACTGGAAATTTGAAACCAGTTGTAGCTTCCACTAGGCCTACATTGACACTACCTTCCTCATTGTGTTTCAAGGGGCTTACCACTTAGCACTTGCAGTGTTTCTCTAGTCTTGAGCTAAAGTAAAACAGCTATCAAAAGTTTTCTGTGTAGCCTGGGTGTGGTAATCCACAACTTGGGAAGCAGGGACAGAAGAATTGTTAATTCCTGGGTAGCCTGGGCTCCATAGTGAGATTTTATCTCAAAAAAACCCCAAAAAGTCAAAACTAAGAAAAAGATTTTTATATCTTTCTAGGCGTTTTAATGTTTCTTTAACCAGAAAGCAAGCTTTTGTTTTAGCATTTTATTTATTTGTTTAATTTATTATTTGATTTACTGATGGTATTAGTTGACATTTCCAGGCTGCTGCCTTCTTTAGGGATGTATTGGTCAAAAAAAGCCAGGCATTGGTGGTTTACAATTGTCATCCTAGCTACTCAGGAGGCTGAGACCTAGAGGATCTCCATGCAGAGCCAACCTAGGCAGAGACGTCCATGAGATTGTTATCTCCACTTAAACAAAAAAGCAGGGCTAAAGGTGTGGCTCAAGTAGTAGTAGATTGCCATCCATCTATGAGCAAGAAAATCAAGCAAGCATGAGGCCCTTTGCTTTCTTGCTGGCTTGCTAGGTATGGCTTGCTAGGTCTGGCAAGCCAGTAAGCAAACAGAGCTGAGGAGTAGTTCAGTGGTAGATCATTCGTATGGTATGGAAAGGCCCTATGTTCAACCCCACCACCACCATGATCAAAAGGAAAACACAGCAAACTTATGTCCATAGTTTTTAGTTGTACCTTGTAGAAGTAATAGGAAAAAAGCCAGACACTGATAGCTCATGTCTGTAAAACTAGCTACTCAGGAGGCTGAGATCTGAGAATCAAAGTTCAGAGCCAGCCCAGGCAGGAAAGTCCATGAGACACTCATCTCTAACTACCAGAAACCAGAACTGATGCTGTGGCTCAAGTGGTAGAATACTCACCTTGAGCTGAAGAGCTCAGGGACAGCGCTCAGGCCCAGAGTTCAAGCCTATGACCAACAACAACAACAACAACAAAAGAAATAATAGGGAAAAGTACATCTACTCAGTTGGTCTGTATCTAATTTACATTTTGATCCAGTTGTGTCAAATATATAAGCATTGATGGGGAAAATGTCACATACTTTGTATATCATGTGATGATTTGCATAATACTGTGCTCCAGAGGACTGCTGGAAAATAATATATTTAAACTGAAATTCATTGTTCACATTACTAATGAAAACTTTTCCCCTACAGGAAATAATGCAAAAAGTGTCCCAAGGCTCTTGACCAGTGACCAAAGATTTGAGAAAGACAACCAAGCTCATGTTTTCTCCTGATCAAGAAAATCATCCTTCCAAAGCACCAGTAAAATATGGAGAACTCATTGTCCTAGGGTAAGATTTTTATATCTCATGGGACATAAAGAGATAGAAATCTTCTTACTTTTAGAATTTATGTCTTTTCTTCTCCATCCTCCCCCAAATCTAAAGTTACATGTTAATGTTATCATATTAAGAAACTGAGTTCTCACATTTGTGCTATTTTATTTGGGCTTAATTACAGCACAAACAATGCATAAAGGGCAAAGTTTGCTTTCTTTATCCCATCTTTTAGAAAGCTTTCTTCTACCATTCAGCCCACTATCCCAAAAGCCCCCATCCTTTTCCTCCTCTGAGTTATTTTTTGTCACTTGCTGTTTATATGTTGTTTTGTCCCTCTGAAGTAGTTGTTGATTTGTGTTTAAGGTATTTCTATTATTTCTAGTCAAAAAAAGGTATGTAGGCATATAAAAACAGTAGGATGATGGAGAAGCCTAGGACTTAGCTACTTGCTTGCACAGTATTCTCATTCATTTAATTCCTAGAAAAATAGGCTGTAGATTGAAGACTAGATGACTCTAGTATTTCAGTTTAGTCAGTCCAAACATGTTGTAACTGTCAAAATGGAAGCAGTCTGAACTGGAGATCCTAGAAGCTAAAATTGCGAAATATCCTTTCCACCTGTTGTTTCTCTGATTATGTATAAAAAACAACTGTAGAGATTGCAGTAAGTTTGAGAATTAGATGAATGCTGTTTAAGTGAGAATCTGTTGTTTCAGAAGATAAGAGAGAAATAATTACTGAGCTTGACTGAAAGCAGAATATCCTAGATTCTGGTGCTTATTCCAGCATAGCTAACTGTATGGTCTTGGGCAAGTCCACCATATAGACTGTACAGTGACAATTAAACAAGATCATCTGAGGCCTTTTTTCTTTCTTTTTCTTTTCTTTTTTTAATTTTTAAGTAATTGTCCAAAGGGGTTTCAATTTAACATGTCATTTTATGAGTATAGTATATCTTGACCAGTGTTACCCCTTCCATCATTCTGCCCCATCTGTCACAAGCCTAACAAAAAAAGTTCTCTGATTCCATTTTCTAAGACCTTTTGAAAACGCGTTTTTTTTTAAAAATCTCAAAAACCAAATTTATAGCTGGGTGCCAGTGGCTCATGCCTATAATTGTAGTTACTCAGTGTAAAAGTTGCTACCACACGGTTCAGGCAGAAGAGAGTTTATTTGGGAGAGCTAAACTACCAGGCTGGACTCGAGCAGGTTGTACAGTAGCATCTGGAATGTAGCAGGTAGCAAGTAGCAGCTTAACTAATGGTGGAGAGAGATTATAATATAGGAAAAGGTGGGGCCTCAGCAGATGTGGAAGTGATCTCAGAGCCTGGGACCCTTTTGCTGATGCCCAGTCAGGTGATTGACAGGTGGTTAACAGTTACAGGTAGTTACAGGTTTGGGGACTTCAGCATTGTATTTGGGTTGGGGGGAGGAAGGTGGTGTCTCCTAGGCAGACATAAAAGGGGCTGAGTTTTGAGGATTGTCCTTGGAAGCCAGCCTGGGTAGGAAAGTTTGTGAGACTCTTGACTCATTAACCACCAAAAAGCCAGGAGTGGAGCTGTGGCTCAAGCAGTTTAGTGCTAGCCTTTAGGGACAGCAGTTCAAGCCCAGGAGACAGACAGACAGACAGACAGACAGACAGACACACACACACACACACACACACACACACACACACACACACACACACACACACACACACACACACACACACACACACACACACACACACACACACACACACACACACACACACACACACACACACACACACACACACACACACACACACACACACCTCCCAACAAAAAAAAACACCCTTAAATATCATAAACTTGGGCATGGTGGTGTACAATTGTAAACCAAGCTACTTAGGAGGCAGTTCGATACCAGGCCTGGAAGAAAGTTAACAAGACTGGGTGTGATGGCTATATAATCTGGGCTCTAATCCTAGCTAGGCAGGAGATAAGAGTAGAATGGGATAAATATGAGTGTGGAAGTTAGAGTCTGATCCCAGACAATAATGCAAGACCCCAACTAAAAACAAACATAGCAAAAGAAAGGTTTAGGAGTATGACTCAAGTGCAAGGTCCTGAGTTCAAACTCTGGTACCACCCAAAAAAAATCAAAGTATTTAGTAATTGCAATATTATAACTTCAGGTCATATCGCTGTTAATAGTATTAATGACAAACAGCTTTTTTAACTACCAGAATTAAAAAACAACTATGCTGATGAGTTAATTTTTTTAGCAAAGATTTGATCTAGGCAGTGTTGGCTCACTCCTATAATCCTAGCTACTTAAGAGGCTGAGACCTGGAAAAATCAATTTGAAGCCAGACCAGGCAGAAAAACCTAAAGATTCTCCCAACTAACCTGTAAAAGCCAGGCTGGAGGTATAGCCTCAAGGAATTCAAGGATTTTGAAGAACCGGATAGTTTTAAACTATCTCATTTAGCCTAAAGATTTCCCAGTTAATCCTTAGCAGTAGTAATTAACTATATATCTGATATTTAATGACCTAAAATGCAATAAGTCTAAGAGTAAAACCAGATATAGTTATCTATTTCCTGCTATTGCTTGGACAAGAGGATTGAATTTAGGAACTTAAGAGCACAGATCCAGAAAAAGAATGAGTCAGAGACTTTTAGAAGACAGTAGCCAAGGGTCTGTAAGAAGCTCACCATAAGGCTGATGGCCACACATAGTACAGAATAGCAAAATTAAGGTATAAATGAAGGGGGGCTCTATTTGCCCTTGGAACAAGACTAACAAGATTAGCAGGAGCTTTCGCCTTGTAATGTTTTGTTTTATATTGGGTTAGTATAATTTCTATATATAGCAATCATTGAGTAAACTCTTTTCATCTTTAAAACATGATTCATTCTTGTAAGCTATTTGCAGGCCATTTTCAATTGCTTTTTCTTCCAACCTCAAATCCATCCCTAATCCCTGCTTCATTCCTGCTCAGATGGACCCACTACATAGGAGAATCAAAAACTTTGTCAGGGACAGGGAGCGATGAGTAGTTATTATTAAATTACTCTTTATGCCTCAGTGAAAAAGTAAAAAATGACCCAAAAAAACCCTTGAAATTATTTTCTAGTTTTGCCAGTGTCATGTTTGTGGCATTCCGAAATAATTCCTCTGAAAATAATTCCTTTTTCCTAACTTGTAAAAACGTGAATGGTTGGGCTGGGAATGTGGCTTGAAGCCTTGGGTTCAATTCCTCAGTACCACATAAACAGAAAAAGCTGGAAGTGGTGCTATAACTCAAGTGGCAGAGTGCTAGCCTTGAGCAAAGGAAGCTCAGGGACAGTGCCCAGACCCTGAATTCTCAGGACTGGCCAAAAAAAAAAAAAAGAAAAAGAAAATGTGGACAGTGATGCCAATTCGGCAGTTTTTACAAGGCAAGATTAAGTGAAATGCTGTATTTGAATACAACTCAGTAGTGCTTGGTGTATAGTACTTGTCTGGGTTTGTTTTTAACTTTTCCTGTGTTGTTTCAGTCCTTGTTAGAGAGAGAGAGAGAGAGAAATCATGGAGAAATTACCATAAAACATACTTTCAGGGCTGGGAAGGTGGCTCAGTGGTAGAGCGCTTGCCTTGCATGCTTGAGGCCCTGGGTTCGATTCCTCAGCACCACATAAGCAAAAAGAAAAAAGCCGGAAGTGGCGCTGTGGCTCAAGTGGTAGAGCGCTAGCCTTGATCTGAAGAGCTGAGGGACAGCGCCCAGGCCCAGAGTTCAGGCCCATGACCAACCAAAAAAAAGAAGAATCGTGTGTGTGTGTGTGTGTGTGTGTGTGTGTGTGTGTGTGTGTGTGTGTGTGTGTGTGTGTGTGTGTGTGTGTGTGTGTGTGTGTGTGTGTGTGTGTGTGTGTGTGTGTGTGTGTGTGTGTGTGTGTGTGTGTGTGTACGCACGTGTGCACACGCACCAGTTTCAGGGCTTGAAATCAGAGCCTGGATACTGTCCCTGAGGGTTTGTTTGTTGGTTTGTTTGTTTGTTTTGTCTAAGGCTAGCATTCTACCACTTGAACCACAGCTCCACTTTCTTTTTTTCCTTTTTCTTTTTCTTTTTTGGTAGTTAATTGGAGATTAAAAATCTCATTGACTTTCCTGCCATGGTTGGAAGAACCATGATCCTAGATCTCAGCTTCTTACAGGTGTGAGCTGGGGTACCTGGCTGGAGATTCTACTTTAAACAATACATCCACTACATTTAGAGGTCATATTAACACACACAAGAACATTCACCCTAAAAAAAAAAAAGTCAGATATGCCTTAGTCAGTGCTTCAATAAAGAAATACAAAAGGTACTTCTATCATAATAAGGAAGAATCTCATTTTGTTTCACACTAAAACAATTGGTCTAGGGGTCATCAATTGCTAATGGTTAATATGTGCTAATAGATAATTAACTGAGAATTGATTCTACAAAGTAAAACATTTATTTTATACTTGTGTGATTCTTAAAAGAAATCACCTAAACATTTTTTTCTTCTCCCATCAGGTATAATGGGTCTCTCCCAAATGGCGATAGAGGAAGAAGGAAAAGTAGATTTGCTTTGTTTAAAAGACCTAAGGCAAATGGGGTGAAGCCCAGCACTGTGCATATTGCATGTACTCCTCAGGCCGCAAAGGTAAAAAATAAAAATAAAAAATTTTTAAACTAAATAAGTAACAGAAACTGAAAGATTTTTATGTGTTTATATTTGCTAGCATTTCCCTCACATTTCTAATTGAGAACGTTCTTTTTGTTTGGATTGGAGCAGAAACTTTGGAAACAGTATATTTCAGGCTGTAGTGTGGGAAGGGAACTGAACTTAAAAATGACAAATTAGAATCAGTGGATAGAAATTAGAAGGAACCATTACCATGTCCTGTTAAGAGAGGTAGAGGTAGGGCCAAGGCTTACTTTGTTACAGCCATCCACCCTACTTTACCATAAGGGCCTCCCCTTGAAGGTGGAATGTGGCTTATAATATGTAACATTTAGGTTTTAGAAGCCATTCAGATGAAGTCATTTCTTCACTGAAGGTTTTTAATTGATGTTTCTGTGGATGCACTTGTTTTTATTTATTTATTTGTGTTTTGTAACTTTGAGAGTTTCTACCACTCACTGCACTTGTATGAAGTAGGCCTCATCATTACATTGAATCAAAGCAATGGAAGCAAATAGCCATATCCACAGTGTAGCCCCATCCCCTCCAAATACCACCCCCCCACACACACACACACTTCTAGTCTCTTTGCCTTTCTTTGCCAAAATTTCTGGAAATTTGCCCATCATTTCAGGGTACTTGTACTTTCCTAGAATGATAAACAAGAAGAGGGAATTTCAGATCTTTATCTGTCCTCTAAATTATATGATCAGCCAAATTTGATACTATAGATGAGCAAATTTTAAAAACTAGAATTCTTTGACTTCTGAAGTATAGCTATATAGCCCTGAGATGTGCCATTAGTATTGCAGTATCTGGAGTATGTCTTTGTACATTTAATAAATGAGACTGTAAAGCTGACATATGCTGCCCTGTTTTAAATAATAGTCCAGTATTCAAAATTAATAGGATTTTCAGCCTTGTTTCATATATATAGTTTGGGGTGCAAAATAGAGGCCTCAAGCCTTGACAAGTCTTCCTTTGTTACTATTTGGGAATTTTTTTAAGATTTTTCATCTTGCTCCTTTGCAATAAGGGATAACGTAGTAGAAGTAAATAGCTTATTCATCTCAATTGGAGGAGCTTCTTAAATATTTCCTCACAAGAGTGCCCTTGGCATTTTGGGTGTTCCAGTCCTTCATTGTGCAGGACATTCCACATAACATGAGACATTTAATATTTTTCTCCCACCCACTAAGTACCTTTTGAGCCCTCACATCACATTCCCATATTTTCAAATGCCCTTAAATAGCAAATATACCTCTGGTTTTGAACTACTATCAGGGAAAAATATTTAACCTTATTTGTAAAATACTCTGTTTTTTAAACTTTTATGTATTTAGTTAGTAGAGCTAGTCCTGGGGCTGATAGGCATTGTCCCTGAAACTTTTTTACTCTAGGTTAGCATTCTACTACCTGAGCTATAGCTCCATTCCAGCGTTTATTTTTGGTATTTAATTGGAGATCAGAGTCTCATGGGCTTTCCTGCCTGGGCTGGCTTTGAACCATGATCCTCAGATCTCAGCCTCCTACAGGTGTGAGCCACCAGCACCCAGCTCTAAAATTCTATTTTATATCCATCTTCCCATTTTTTTATACTTTTTAGTCCTTTATGGAATCATTATCTCGCCTTTTTTCATCTTTATTAGGCAGTAAGAACCTTAGGAATCAGAGATGAACAAAAGTAATTTTTTTTAATTTTTAAATGAATATATCAGTGAGATCATGTTAAAAAAAATTCTGCCTGTCATCTGGATTAAAGGATTCAAAAATTCAAAATAGCAATTAATTTGAAAATTTGCTTTATTAATGTTAAGTGTCAAGTATCAATTTTTAAATCTGTGTAATAATGATATATAGTGCTGTTGAATATATTAATACATAAACCTCTAGAGAAAGGAAAATAGGGAGAGCCATATGGGCAGATACAGGTATGTCTATAAAGTGTGATTTCCTTAAAAGAAACAAGTGAGAAGCAAAAGGGGCATTGATAAGCTTTGACAAAACCAGCTAGTTAGTATAGTACTGCAAATATTTGTTTATTATCTTTGGGTTTGAAAATTAATTTTCTTATTCTGAAAGGTATTACTTTAAAGCTTTTATCTACCACCAATTAGCTAAAAACTTAAACTAGACAAAAACTTTTATAAAGCCAAACTTCTAATTTGAAACTTTTTTTCTTTAGCTTCTTTGCTTTGTGTAATCACTCTTTGTGTCTATTTTCCTTTTACACAATCTGTTTCCACTTCCTTTGTACATGACTAGGTTTTTTCCCCTCTGATATTATCTTCAACACATTTACATAGAAAATGCTTGAAAACAAAACTGAAAATTTCTTTTTAGAAATGTTTTTAGTTTGGAATAGGTCAAAAGTACAAATAAAAGCATTATATCCATTTCTATGAATTTTTCTGTATGTAGCCCAGTGTATGGCAGATTTGTCATCTATATCACATAATGGTTAGAGAAACAACTATTTCTGAGTATTGCTACCACTTTATAATTATTTAGGTAACGTGAAAAATAAGATTCCTATTTAGAAATAAGATTTTTGTATTTCTGTATCAGAGGGGGTACTGAGTATTGATTTCTTTCTCCATGGCATTTGATTTTGATCACTTGATAAAAAATACTTATAAGGTGACACAAACTTTTATGTCATTTTGATTTTTTTTTACATTACGTCTTATTCTATAACTGCCTCAAAGTATTCTGTATACCCAGCCCCTAGAAAACACCAGCCTCTAATGTTTATAGTGTGTCTTATGTATGACAGATATTTTTACCTTCTTTTGTGAAAAGATTTTCTACTAAACATTGACTACATAATTTTACTATTAACCTTTTTATTTACAGGCAATAAGCAACAAGGATCAGCATAGTATATCATATACTTTGTCTCGGGCCCAGACAGTTGTGGTTGAATACACTCATGACAGCAACACAGATATGTTTCAGGTATTATAATATGAATTTTGAAAAAAAAAGTTAATCTGTTTTCATAATCCTCATACTTTCTGTAAGTTATCTTGTTTTCTTAATCTTTCAAATTTGCAAGTGGCAAATTTGAAATTTTTCTAGTAAAATGTTTATATTTAGCTTTTTATGTTTTGCTAAATAGACAGCTATGTAGTTGTCTTTAAAAATGCATTTTTATTATGGGAAACTTCAAAAACCACCAAAGGAAGGGAATCTAGGATAGTACAAAACGTTTCTCTTCACCTGGCTTCAATTATCAACATGGTCGATCTTGTTCTATTTGTTCTGTCTGCATTGCTAGGTGCTCAACTGCTCCTGACCCTGTTAGTCCTCATGTCATTCATCTTTTCACTGTTAATCTCTGAAAGATAAGACCATTCTTAAAAACAGAACAAAATAAAGCACTATAAAATCATTTCAATTAAAACTTGTCAGTGACTTTAGCTGTGCTCAGATTAAGGATACCATATCGTAATCTTGCAAAACTATTGTTTTCTAAACCTTATATATAAAAGTCACTGTGGCATGTTAAGATATGGACTCTGCTGCTGCACGCCTCAGTGTCCTTTAAGGATAACAGAATCTCCATCAGGACAGTTAAGATTAAATGAGTTTGTGTGTGAAAAATGCTCAGATTTGTCCCAGTTACCTATTAAAAACTCTTAGGAAATGTTAGTATGAATATTCAGAAAAAGAAACCAGAAGTATTCTGTGTACATTTACAACTTTTTTGCAAGGGAGGGACATGGAGAATATTACCTCACCTTCTCTACACTACAAAAACTACAAACAAATTCTAAAAATGTTTTTCAGCACATACTTTACAAAAAAGAGTTCCTGCCGGGCGCCAGTGGGTGCCGGTGGCTCACGCCTGTAATCCTAGCTACTCAGGAGGTTGAGATCTGAGGATTGCGGTTCAAAGCCAGCCCGTGCAGGAAAGTCTGTGAGACTCTTATTTCCAATAAACCACTCGAAAACCGGAAGTGGGAGCTGTGGCTCAAGCGGTAGAGCGCTGCCTTGAGCTAAAGAGCTGAGGGACAGCGCCCAAGCCCAGAGTTCAAGCCCCATGACCGACAAAAAAAAAAAAAAAAAAAAAAGAGTTCCTCATTTTTTTTTTTTACAGGGCTATTGCTTATGTTTTTATAAACTAATAGATTATAAAAGAATTAGGCCCAAGGTTTAAGTAAAATTTGTGGTTTTTCTCCCTTAATATTAGGTCACTTAAACATAAGCTAGAACATAAACTGCCTGATAATGTTGCTCTTACAATTATTGTTCTAGTTAATTTACCATTTTTCTCTAGTTTTAATATTAAGTAAAGTTGAAAGACCTTTCTAAATTAATTTTAATTTTAATTAATAGCAAAAGTACTTCTTTGGACTTGTTTTTCTCAGCCCTTTTAAATGAGATGTCGAATTTTTTGAATAGTGTCTCCACAGCTGATATTACAATGAGTGTGTGTTTGTCTTCTTGCTTTTACTAAATCTAAATACATAATGAAGATAAAGGTTGCATCTCACCAAAAACCTAACTAAAAGAATTAGAATGTTCTCCCACATTTTATTTTACCAACAAGCAACTAAGTTGAACTCTAAAAAAAAAGCCATCTCTAAGAACATCTTTTTTTTGTTTTAATAATTTCAGTTTCAAAGGCCTGTGTAATCTGGTGCCTGAGTGCAAGCAGTTACTTTTTAAAAATTATCTTTGGGAAAGCATGGAGAATATGAGCCCCTAATCATACCATTTGGTAGGCTAAGGCAGTACTCACTGATTGGTTCCCTATCTAGGAAAAAGCAAAGGCATCATCTTTGTAGAGTCTGAGTCAATTCCCAAACTGAAAGTAACTTAATTACTGTTTAGTACACCTGAAGGTGTTAATTCTCTGATAACCTCACCCATCCAGAACTCTTACTTGAAACCTGTCTCACAAAAATATGAGCTAGAAGAAAGAAAAAAGTTCTAAGTATTATAAAGAGGGAAAAAAACTACACAAATGTCATTAGATAGCACAGTATGATTCATGTTAAGTTTCTTTAATGCTAATTCTCTAATTGGCTTTAGAAGTACAGATCATTTCACATCACTCTCATCCAACCCCATATGATTCCTTAAGAGCCTGTACAAACATTTTAGTTTATATCTCTTAATAGTTATAAATGGGCTCAGGAAGATGTTTCAGGAAGACCTCTAGGTGTACAAAATAAATGCCACAGAATCCACACATTAAAATGCCTTTTCTATGCTTCCTCAAGAATTCTTAGGCCTAGAACCTTTTGAAACTATTCTTTGAAGTTAGTTGATTATTTGATTTCTCAACTCATACCAGAATTAAAGGCTTGTTACTAGATTCAAATAGAGAAATCTGTGAAGTGCACATTAGACCTCAATGCAACCCCTTAAGACCAGTATTTGTGTATATCTTTCACTGCAATTAAAGACATTGCATTTCATTCAGCTTTATATAAATGGCATTGAGTATAACGTTTACTCATTGTAAATACTTTTTGTGGAACAATCCAGGTAGAATTATAAATGGTAGTTATATTTACACCTGAAAGGGTTACTTTATAGCCATCTAGAAATCTCAACTATCCTGAATTTTTTATTCCCTAAGGGTTTCATGAATTCTGTCAGAATTTCCCAGTTCATTCTATGCACAAAATGACTAGTACATCAGAAACTCTGATAGATTAGTTTTCAAGGGTATAGATGTCCCTAAAGTTAAGTATGATACATATGAGCTTTAGAAATTTCAGAGGCTTAATGTTCTTATCTCATTATGCCTTTCTTGATTGGATTTTAGCACTGTGTTGTTTGAATAGGTTTATATATATATTTCTTTTTTCTTTAGATTGGTCGGTCGACTGAAAGCCCTATTGATTTCGTAGTAACCGACACAGTTCCTGGAAGTCAAAGTAATTCTGATACACAGTCAGTTCAGAGCACTATATCAAGATTTGCCTGTAGAATCATATGTGAACGGAATCCTCCGTATACAGCACGGATTTATGCTGCAGGATTTGATTCATCAAAAAATATCTTTCTTGGGGTAAAAAACTTTGTTCCTAAACAATGTATTCTTTCATCAGCTTCTGTTTCCAAGTTATACCTAAATGGCAGTACATTATTCTCTTGATAGGAGAAAGCTGCCAAGTGGAAGACATCTGATGGGCAGATGGATGGCTTGACCACTAATGGTGTTCTTGTGATGCATCCACGCAATGGGTTCACCGAAGACTCCAAGCCTGGAATATGGAGAGAAATATCAGTGTGTGGAAATGTATTTAGCCTGCGTGAAACCCGGTCAGCTCAGCAGAGAGGAAAAATGGTAACTATTGAAGTGTAGCTCTTTTTTTAACTATAGTGAACATGTGAGATAAATTGGACTAACTGCATTATTATTATATATATGCTTTGGGGGGTTAGGGGAGGAGCTCCTAGGGCTTGAACTCAGGGTCTGGGCAATGTCCCTGAACATTTTTGCCCAAGACTAGTGCTTTACCACTGGAGCTCCTTTCCCAGTGCTTTCTATGGTTAATTGGAGATAAGGTCTCTTGGACTTTCCTCCTTGTAGGTAGGTTCACAGGCATGAACCACTGGCACCCAGCATATCATTATATGTATATTTTTAAAACAAACAACAAAATAAAGCCTCTTAAATATATCACCAACAAAGGGAACTAAGCCTGAGCTTGATTATCAGATACTGAGAAATACTATATTAGAAGACCATAATAGCTTTTGTTTTTGTTTTTTGTCGGTTGGTGTCAGTGGGCTTGAACTCTGGGCTTGGGTGCTGTGCTCTTCAGCTCAAGGCAAGCGCTCTACCGCTTGAGCCACAGTGCTACTTCCTGTTCTCTAGTGGTTTATTGGAGATAAGAGTCTCACAGACTTTTCTGCCCGGGCTGGCTTTGAACTTCGATCTTCAGATCTCAGCCTCCTGAGTATAGCTAGGATTACAGGCGTGAGCCACTGGTGCACGGCCATGAGTACATTTCTTGTCAAGCATTGTTGCCTTCTTCTTTGTATTATTTTTGTTTTTCTGAAACTAGATATAGCTTTGTAGCCCAAGCAGCCCTCAAACTTAGGATCTTCCTGTCTATCTCTCACATCTGTACTTTTGCTTGGGCTGGCCACAAACAGTGATCATCCTGAGCTTCACCTCCTTAATAGTTAGAATTACAAACATAAGCCAGTACTCTAAGCTCTTAATATTTCAATTAGGAAAAGTCTGTAATAAACATTTTTGTCACATTATGTTCATATATTTAAAAGCGTAAGCTTTTCTAGATTTAACCACATTTTTACCTTTCTGTTTATTTTTGTTTAAAATTAAAAACTAGTTTATAATTTGGTTAGTGTTTAAGTCACAAGTTGTCTTTAGGCTAAAATAGAGACATGTTGGTGTTGAGTATTTTATCTTTGATTTTCAAACTTTTCCTGATGGCTTTTAGTTTCTTGACTTCTTAGTAATAATAGGAAATCTAGGAGCTGTTTATGAGAAATCCCCAAAACCCATGTAAACTCCAAACCAATGTGTCTTTTGATTCTCGTCTCTTCCAGGTGGAAATTGAAACCAATCAGTTACAAGATGGCTCACTTATTGATCTCTGTGGTGCAACACTGCTGTGGCGTACTGCAGAAGGCCTTTCCCACACCCCAACTGTGAAGCATTTAGAAGCTTTAAGACAGGAAATCAATGCAGCAAGACCTCAGTGCCCTGTAGGGTTCAACACACTAGCCTTTCCTAGTATGAAGAGGAAAGATGTTGTAGATGAAAAACAACCATGGGTCTATCTAAACTGCGGCCATGTACATGGCTATCATAACTGGGGAAACAAAGAAGAACGTGATGGAAAAGATCGTGAATGTCCTATGTGTAGGTCTGTTGGTCCCTATGTCCCTCTGTGGCTTGGATGTGAAGCTGGATTTTATGTGGACGCCGGCCCTCCAACCCATGCGTTTAGCCCCTGTGGGCATGTGTGTTCAGAAAAGACAACGGCCTATTGGTCCCAGATCCCACTTCCTCATGGTACTCACACTTTTCATGCAGCCTGTCCCTTTTGTGCACATCAGTTGGCTGGTGAACAAGGCTACATCAGACTTATTTTCCAAGGACCTCTAGACTAACAGTTGTCCTCCAGGACTACATTATAAATTTATAAGCTAAGTGAGTTGGGTTTTTCAACCTGTTGTCCACATCAGTTTCTCTGCTCTGGTCATTTGCATTAAGATGAAGAATTTTTTAAACATTTATAATAAATAGTAGCAATTTCTGAGCAAAAATCTGGGAAACTCAAGCAAAGGGATTTTTGAAAGTACCAGACTTCTGAATTCTGAGTTTTGAAAATATATTTTGAGGAAAAAAGACATAGTCTAATTTGATGCCTTCATTTTAGTGTTTTGAATCACCCATCCTCAGTGTTGAGAAATTGTTTTGTATAACTGAGGGTACTGTTGGTTCAAACTATGTTAGTTTACAGTTTGTTGCAAACATTGTAAAATATAGCAACATGTATATTAACTTTTTTCTATTTATCTTTATGATAGAAAGTATATTAGAATGTTCTTGGTAGAGTAGCATGGTAATGATGGTGTCACACTCAGTGTGAATGGTAGTGTAGTGAGCACATAGCTCAAGGATTTGCAAAGCTAAGGACAAGAGAGCCTCTCTCCTCACCCTGTTAAATATGGAATTTGGTGAATTAAAATACTTTGTAATACCGAATTCATATTAATTACCATTGTCTAAGAGGTATTTGTTTTTAACCACAATGAAGTTAATCAGGAAGATTTTTTTCCTTAATGTTTCTCTCAAGTGTAGTACTATAACAAAAACTTAATGCTAAAAACATTTTATATACTCCTTTGAATATGCAATCTAATCTAGATTATCTATTTTTCTCCCATGATGACTAATCTGTTTTTAGTATCAGCAACATTTGGCAAGTTTATTTTTTGGATATAAACTATGGTTCTCATCTGTTCACTGTTTCTAGAAAAAAAAAAAACACCATTTCTATGGTAAAAAAGCATCAAATAAGAAAAGATAGTGAATATTTGTTTTTAGAAACAGAAATGCTTAGTTAATTCTATATTTGGCTTTATCCAGGCATTAGAAAATATAGAGACATAAAGGGTTGGATGACAATAGAGCCATCCTTCCCCCCATTAAAGCAGACCAGCCTTAACTGTGGAATTGAATCCTAAGGAAAGTTGCTGCGGTATGATTTAAATGAGTGCTTAGTGCTTGGTTGTCAGATGAGCATCAGTGACAGCAAAGGGAAGGAACAAACTTGCAAGGTCTGTTTATTCTTGAACCCCAGGATATCCTTTGCTTTCAGAAGCAAGAAAATGTTTCTGTTCCTCTCCAACCTTTTTTAAAATGCTCCACAAGAAGAGACAGTTGCACTACATCAAACCCTTTCGATACTTGTAGAAATCAGTACACTTTTAGATTAGACAAATCATTTTTAGTTTTAGTCTTTTGATTTCCTTTAGTTTGAAAAACTGTATCATACTTAATTGACTATAGCAAAATTTTGTATGGTAGCATAACTTTATTCTATTACATCACTTTTTTTCTTTCTTTAAAAAAAATTGTTGCTTAGAAGCCATGAACTATTTTATTTTACTGTGTCAAAATTCCTTGTTTGAAAAAAATGATCATTTGGGTTCACTCAGGAAATGCATGTCAGGAAACTTGTATTATAAGTTTATTAGTTGTGATGTATCAGTAACTGCTGTTACCCCTTTTCAAAGAAATATAATTGATTTTGAAGTTTTTTAGATTGTCACATGATTTGTGACTAATGCAAGGAAATTAAGTCCTGTGTTGTGTTTGTTCTAGTCATTTCTATTCAGGCTATATATTGTAGCTTAATTTTTATTTGCAATTAATTTATTCAAACTAAGTAAATACTTTTCAAAATAGATATTTGAATTTGCCTCTGTGAGTTCCTTTTTGCATAACTGAGAATGGGAAACCAGAAATGAAAACTACACTTTAAAATATCCATTTAAATTACAGAAGGAGTTTGTACTTAATGTCACACTTTCATCTATCTTTGGAAATCATCTCATTAATAAAAGAAGTTGTTAGGAGCTAAATATAATAGGACCTTTTTTAGAGAGTTGGTTCTTTACAAATTGCATTCAAGGCTATTTAAGTAGTGTCTCCAAAAGCTCCATCAAGAAAGGTAATTTTTATGGCTTAACTCTTATCAAAGCCATCTTCATATATACAAGTTCCTTAATTTGTATAGGGAATTCAATTCCCTCTCATCTACAATATTAGTCATAAAACATAACAACATGAAGGACAAACATTGAGACATAGGAATCCTTTACCAAGTTACCCTCTTCAAGCTGCAATTGCTTACTTCACTCAAAAAAAAAAAAGTCCCCTGGTTTATGTAAAGCAGGGTAGGAATAACTCATTCTGATACAGATGTATAATTAAATCTAGCATTTGAGTACTCCACTTTTTTTCCTCAAGATATCTCAAGAACCTTGAGTGATGCAGGATCTGACACATACTGAGAATATCAGTGAAAAACTGTCCTCCGTTATTCCTTTATAAGATAAGCAATTCTAACATTGTCTCTTCAAATCATCATATTTGGCAACATAGAACACATTCCTTTCTCCTTATGCTGTAAGTATTAACCTTGCAATAAGTCAGATCATAACATACTTCTTTTATACAATCTCACACCACACCTGCACTTTCAGAATTATTCATATAAGTGCCTTGTCCGCAAATGTTACCTACTGATTCTTGTAGCTTGTACAAATTCCTGGTGTGCACCAAACCATTCTAAGCACTGGGTAATGCAGCAGTACAAAAACATCCTTGCCCTCATGGAATTGGGAAGAGAGAAGTGAGCAAAGCAAAGGAAAGTGGTAGAGTGCAAAGCCTTGGGTTCAATTCCCAGCACCAAAAGTAAAGCAAAAAGACTGTTTAGTCACCCACAGCAACTGGAAGGGTAGAGTTGCCAGTTATTGAAATAGACGTCGTGGAAAGAACAGAGATGGGTGTACTGGTGGACCATAACTTGGATATCACACCAAGATTCCTATGTCAGACAAGATTTTTGCCAAAAGCAGGATGATCTTGCTTTTTGTTATTTGGCTTTCAAGTTTCTGTCTGAGGAAGTTGTGTTTTCAACTGCAGTTAACTTCCTTTAGCCAAAATATTTTCACAGTATTTCTTCCTCTACCCAAGTACACTTTTTAATTCAGCTCCTACTTTTAAAAATTAATAATCCTCAGTTTTCTTGAATGTTAATCATTTGCTGTTTCAAATTCTTCTTAATAGTGATAACTCTGCTAGGTCAAGGGATGCTTTTCCTTTACATTTTTAAAATATTAAAATGCTTATGAAAAACAGTTTTTGTTTTTTGGTTTTTTGTGTCAGTTGTCGGGCTTGAACTCTGGGCTTAGGCACTGTCCTTCAGCTCTTCAGCTCAAGGCAAGCGCTCTACTGCTTTAGCTACAGCACCACTTCCAGTTTTGTAGTGGTTTATTGGAGATCAGAGTCTCACGGACTTTCCTGCCCAGGCTGGCTTTGAACTGTGATCCTCAGATCTCAGCCTCCTGAGTAGCTAGGATTACAGGTGTGAGCCACCGGCGCCCGACAGTTCTTGTACTTATAAAACTACATTTTTATAATTTGGTTTCTAGCTATGAATATGGTTCAGTGGTAGAGTGCTCACCTAGCATGCATGAAGCCCTAGGTTCAATTCCTTAGTACCACATGCAGAGAAAAAGCCAGAAGTGGTGCTGTGGCTCAGGTGGTAGAGCCTTGAGCAAAAAGAAGCTCAGGGACAGTGCCCAGGCCCTGAGTTCAGGACCCAGGGCTGGCAAAAATAATAATACGGTTTCTCTGAAGGAAGCATGCCTCTCAATTATTAATAGAAAATGGAATAAATAAGATCAAAAGAGTTTTCCTAGTAATTGTTGCAACTAGTAATTGTGACTATGATACTATATATCATGTCACATCAGACTTTCTTTCTGAGCCACAAGGTAGATGCTTGCAAACTTTCTTAGATGATCAGAGAGAAAACTGAAAATTCAAACTTTAAGCTTCCAAAACCCTGAGTGTTCAAAAAAAAAAAAATGAAGGTGACATAGCTAGTTGTTGTAGTAGAAAATGTGCTTTTCCCTGGCTAAACAAGGGACAAGATGGGGTGGGGCAAAGAAAGACCTATACATTAGTTCTGACTGTATAGTAGTTCATCAGGGCAACAAGAGAAAGCCCATAGATAGTACCAGAAAAGAACAAAAAAGATTACATGGAAAAGGAATACCAATTATAACAAAAAAATGTGCCATCCAACCTTTTAACTTTTGAGAAGCATTTACTGATGAAGAAAGGCTCACAAGAAAACCAGTACTAATGGGGCTGGGAAGGTGGCTCAGTGGTAGAGCGCTTGCCTAGCATGCATGAGGCCTTGGATTTGATTCCTCAACACCACATAAGCAAAAAGAAAAAAACCGGAAGTGGTGCTGTGGTTCAAGTGGTAGAGCGTTAGCCTTGATCTGAAGAGCTGAGGGACACCACCCAGCCCAGAGTTCAGGCCCCACGACTGGACCCCCCCAAAAAGAAAAGAAAGAAAACCAGTACTAAAAGGGAAAGTAAAGATTAGTCATCTGATGTTCCTCATTACCATATAGCTGTAGATTTTAGAAAACAATAGAATTTAAAGTAAAGGAATCTTCGATAAAGTTGCTGATGAGCCCACCAAGTCCTCACAAGTGAGATTAAATTCAAAATTACAAGTGTCTGCAGAAAGAAAATAACTTGTCATGTAAACAAAGGTTCCCAAGTATAGATGGTCTGCTTCAGATTGTATTTGACTTAAAAAGTTGTCTAGTTTGTAATTGAAACACAGGAATAAAAGAGAATTGTGAGTTCTATCTAGTATGGTAGTGTGCACCTGTAGTTCCAGCCACTTAGGGGGCTAAGCAGGACATTCACTTGAGCACAGAGATTCTTGGGGAGTCTGGGCAACATAGTGACCTACCTCATCCAAAAAGAGAAAGAAAAGCCAGTACTTTCATTTGTAGCCCTTTTGTACTTAACCTAAATCAGCAAGCATAAGTGCTCTCTCAAAGGAAAAGTCTTTTAACTTTTCTAATTTCATGGTTAGGGCAGTGGTTTTGCATAATGCACCTCTGCAGAAATACTCTTCAGTATATCAGATTCTGTTCAGTAAACTTACTTGAAATGGAAATGGTAATTAATGATTTAATGTTACATCAATACATGGTCAAAAATAATAGTAATTTGGACACCAAATGCCCATAAAGTTGTCTGAATCACAAGTTGCAAATCCTGACTTGAAGAGGCAGGAATTTAACTGGACCAGGTGTGGAGGGACAGGAGAATGAAAGCTGATACAGGGTGTCAGGTGTCTACAGCTAGGAGCTTCCAAAGCAAAGATGAGTCCAGGTGGCAGCTGAGGTGGTAGGAGGAATCCCCCATGGTGGGTGTGGCTAACATGCTAGGAACCCTGAAGTAATTACTTCCCAAGTTGAGTTTGCACAGAGCGTGGAGAGGGAAGAAGAGGCAGCTTCTTAGAGGCTCAACTCACTACCCCACCCCTGACCCCCCGACATACACCAGAGCCAGACAGTTGCTTCTAATTGGGTGGAGGGGATAAATATATACATATATATACATATTCATACACACACACACACACACACACACACACACACACACACACACACACACACACACACACACACACACACACACACACATTTGGTCATGGGGCTTGAACTCTGGACCTGGGTGCTGTCCCTGTCCCTCAGCTCTTTAGCTCAAGGCTAGCCCTCTACCACTTGAGCCAAGTGCCACTTCCAGTTTTCTGGTGTGTGTGTGGGGGGGGGGGGGGGAGGCAGAGATGGTTATTGGAGATGAGAGTATCAAGAACTTTCCTGCCTGGGCTGGCTTTGAACCACCATCCTCAGATCCCAGCCTCCCAAGCAGCTAGGATTACAGGTATAAGCCACCAGCTCCTGGCTAAGTATAACTTCTTAAACTGAGCAGTTCAAAGAGGAAAAATAGTTTACTTAAGTGTGCAATTCTAACAACTTTTAGTAGTATCCTCTCTGTAAACATTCTGCAATAAATGCTGATTGTTTTATCACTGATTTTATTCAGAATTCAGCCATAGCAGCACACCCTAGATTGAGTGTACTGTGCAAAGTTGGTGTTTTAACAGCAGAAATAATCTAACTGGTGTCTGTTACGTTATGAGATGGAAGTCAAAGATGCCCTTGGGACGTGGCCTTTTGCAGAGAAGCATTAAGATTGTTTTAAAAGCTATAGTATTTGTTCTAGGACTTTTATAGGTTTGAGATTTTACAATCGACAGTTTGTTTGAAGGTGCTTTTATGGTTTCATTATTGCTACTAACTTCAAATAGAGCCATATTTATTTACCAAAGTATTTTCATTCCTCTTTAAATACAAAAGGGCTATTGAAAATATCTGGGTGGGATTCCACAGCTAGAAGCAATTCTTCAAACAAGGCACAAGTCCAAGCCTTAATACAGCCTCAGATACCAATCCTTAGAGAGTAGGTAACAATAGGCAGTTATTCTTTAGGGGGAAAAACAAAAAACTAGAGACTGTGAGGGAGTTAGAAAATACCTAGATAAGCAGCTGCCCTTCAGAGAGGATGCAATCTACCAATGAAGCTAGCATTTCCTATAATTTTGTGAAATACTTTTACTTAATTCCTTGCCTTTATCTGAGGTCATAAATCTCAGTATCTGCCATCCTACAGGGGAAAAATAAAAAAATAATACTGACATTAATGCACATGGGTATGAGCTCAGGGAATTAATGCTTACGACACCTCATCTTAGTTCCTTTTTCTCTGGAGCTGGTCCTGTGTGTGGAATTAAGATTCATGCAAGTGGTCTCAGACTAACAAACTGAATCTCTTCATCTGGGGAGCTTTGAGGCCTTCGAAATATGAGTCAGAGTATGTTAAATAAATTTCCACCTGTCTTTTCATTCTAAGGACTTTTTTAAAGTTACTCAGAGGCCAGTGGAAAGGATAATGGAAATACTTCATGGCTGAAACACTTTTGAGGCAGTTTGGGGGAGAGTGTGTAGCAGAGAAGCAGTGTATCTAATACATCCCAAGGACCTGTCCCTATTAGCTTGCTGGCACTTATTTATTTATATGTTAACCTATGACTCCAGCTTAAACCAGTTTGAAGAGCAAAATTGCTTAGCTATAAATCAAATTTTAAAAATCCAATCTTTTCATGCATGCCTTCATTGGGATGAGTAAGTCTACTTGGCAATAAAATGTGCTATGAAATTGGACAGTCCTGAGCAAAGGAATTTATGTGGCATGCAAATATGTGCATTTTTAACCAGAAAATAGCATCCCTGTATTCATAGGGCCTGGATGCATGTTTTCTCTCATATTTGGAACCTAGAATTGATTTATAAACATACAAACACCCTGTGGTGGTATCCAAGTGTACATAAGTATATTAACCATAATATGGTAGGTTCGGGGGAGAACTCAAAAGTTGTAATTCCTTAGAAAGGTTAACACAGTCCAACACAATAAACACCAGTAAATGGGTACTAAAAAGAGGGATGAGCCAGGTTGCTGGTGGCTCATTCCTGTAATCTTAGCTGCTCAAGAGGCTGAGATCTAAGGATCATGGTTTGAAGCCAGCTCTGGCAGGGAAAGGCCTAAGGACTGCTGTGGCTCAGAGCAAAAACAATTCAGGGACAGTACCACTGTCCTGAGTCAAGCCCCAGCAGCCGGAGGGAGGGGGTGGGCGTGGAGGGGGGATGGGTAGTTGATTAAGATGAAGAAGGGGTAGATGAAGAGAGGAAGTAGGGGTGGACACAATCATAAAATTCAATGCATAGCCTACAAAATTAATGAAAGGTAGGATTAGGAAGGATGGGGAAGAATGATGGAAGGGGTGACATTGAACATAATGCATTATATTCTTAAACTGCTTCGTTGAATGGCAACTCCTTTGTACAACTAAAGACAACTTTTTTTTAAGTACCTAAACAAGTTCCAAGTTCACACCCCTTAGAGTAAAAGCATTTCCAATAAATCTATTTTGTTTCTTTAAAGTTTCTCTTTCTGTAGAAAAGTGTTTGAAGGCTTTATTTAGAGAACCTAGCTGTAATTGAAGGGAAATTAGGCCTTGTCAATAACCATCCTCCTAGCTAGAAAGAGCAAATTGACTCTTAATGTCCTCTTTCATGTGCTTCTGTTTGTGCCGCTTATTTCCAGCTAACACAGACTTCCACAATGCCAGCATTTGCTTTTTTATTTCTTGGTGGTATCTCTAAACAAGCTAAACCTACCTTAGTGCCAATAAGATAATACTGCCATGTTTTTCTGGGATTCCAGAGCATTCATTCTCTTTCAAGTGGAGTTGCAAGTAGTGTAATTAGTTTAACCTAAAATTTCACTGGGTGTGGAGGTACACTGCTGTAATCCCAGCACTCGGGAGACAATGGAGAAGGATCACAATTCTGAGGCTACATAGCAAGCTGCTGTCTCAAGAAAGGCTGGAGATGTAGCTCAAATGATAGAGTGCTTGCTAACAAGGGCAAAACCCTGAGTTCAAACCCTAGTACCACTGAAAAAATAAGAAGTTTGATTCTGTTTCTTGACCAATTATTTTCACATGGAAAAAAATTATTCTGTGACCAATGATCTCTTAAACATATCAAGGACTAATAATATTGAAACAATGGAGAGGAGGCATAGGGCAATGCCATACAATGGGCACTTTTAACCCCTTTCCAACTTTATTTATTTGCCATTCTGAGGCTAAACTTAGGACCTTGTACTTACTAAGCAAACATTTTATCCTCTAACACTTTTTGCTTTAGTTATTTTTCAGCTAGGGTCTCAGGCTTATCTTAATCTACAAAGCTTATAAACTCTACCAACTTTAACAATGGAGGTATAAAGCTATATTTTATACATATATTTTATATAAAACTATTTTATACTTCCATTGTTAAAATATAGTTTTATACCTCCATTATTGCAGAGATTATAGGCATGAACCACTACACCTGACTTGTTTGTTATAAAGGTGTCCCACTTTTTGCCCCAGTCTCAAACTATGATCTGAGTAGCTGAAATTACAGGCATGAGCCACCACGCTTCGTTGGTGCCACTCTAGAAGGAAAATCTGTATATGAGAATAAAACACAGAAGACACATTTGTCTAGAAATAGACTCTTAGTCTATTTTTTGTAATAATATTTTGCCTTTCATAATCTGTAGTTCTTTCTGAAGTTTCTAGATATGGAATTTTTAATTTATCTTATTAGGACATGTCCTGTTTTTCAAATCTACAATTCAGGTACACATCCTTCCTTATCCAAATTCTATACTGCCCATATCTGTGATATTTTACAACAGAAATATTGTATGCTACATATGTATTTTCCTCTGAATTAGATTAAAAACAGGAAGGCAATAACAAAAAAAAAACACACAGACAAACATTTGATCTTTTCTAAAGCCTGAGGGGATTATGGAAAGTAAGAAGATGTGTATCATGTAAGTCAATTTGCAATTTAATGTTCATTGAATGTTTGAACAGACTAGAAATGGACCCTTCATATGCTGAAGAGCAATTTTTAATTTTCTAGCAACCTTGAGATAAGGGGACAGAGGAAAGGAGATCTTCATTTCTGAATATAGAGTTGTAAGAATCTTTATTGGCATTTATGAGAAAACTTTCTCTGTCCTTGAGGCTCTGGGGTAAATCTGAAAAAAGGCCTGTTAGCAACTTAAACTGAAAAACAAGAGGTGATGTTCTCTATTTGAACATCACAGTTTGCTTTGTTAAAATTAGTTATTACAAAAAAAAAAAAACCAAGCCAGGCACCGATGGCTCATGCCTGTATTCCTAGCTACTTAGGAGGCTGAGATCTGAGCATCACAGTTCAAATCCAGCCCAAGCAGGAAAATCCCTGAGACCCTTATCTCCAATTAACCACCAGGAAACTGGGAGTGGTGCTGTGACTCAAGTGGTAGAGCGCTAGCCTTGAGCTGAAGAGCTCAAGGACAGCACCCAAGTCCAGAGTTCAAGACCCATGACTGACAAAAAAAAAAAAAAACAACATTAAGATGCCTAGAGAAGAATTCTCTTTGCATTCATTCTCATGGTGAGAGTAGCTGTTACACTGAATCTCTTAATTGCATGACTATTCAGACACATTCATCCCCTAAGAAAGGAAAGTGAGTATTGAATGCCAAATACCTACTTTAGATCCATTTATTCAATAAAAATGCATTGAGTTAAGTGAGAGGCACTGGAGATATGAAGATTATTATAATTGCCAAGGCTCCAGCCTTTACAGTGCTGAAAATCTAGGAAAGGTAAATAAGCAGGGACAGTCTGAACATCATGTAGGGAGTGCTAAGGAAGAAACTCCCTTAGGAACATAGGAGGGACCTGAGAGAAGTGGGAAGAATTGGGGTCCTGAAGGAAGAGGAAAGTAGCCAAGGGTGAAGGGGGTTGGCAGGTAGACAGAGGAAAGAGAATTCCTACTCCGTTAGGCAAAACAAGTGCATGTATTTGTGAGACTAACAGTAGTGAAAGGAAGGGCATGCAAGGGAAGCCAAAAGAGCAGGAGGAGGCTCCAGCCAGGGCTTTTGTTAGCCATTAGCCACAAAGATGCTGAGTTCTAAGGGCCTGGCACGATCTAATCTCCACATTTGGGAGATCATGGTGGCTGCAGTGAGGAATGGTGTGCAGGAGGTAGGCAGAAAGATGGAAGATGTGGAGGACAGGGCACTGGGACTAGAGAGAGGGGGATGGATCTGAAACATACAGCATGTCTTCATGGCTGATTGCATAGAAAAGGAGCCAGGACTTTGGTTTGGGCAGCTGGTGGATGGTTCATACCTAAAGAGCTGAGCATCCATGAAGCTGTTCTTTTGGCAGTTGGATGAACAAGTCTGAAATACCCACTCACGAACAAGGTCTGCCTGAGAAACGTGGATGGGAGGAGCACCAGCCTAAGATACTACAAGTGCCAGCTAGGAAGCTGGCACGGAGGCTGGCAGAGGACACGGGGGTCTTTGGTAAAGTCTGAGCTGCAACCAACCCCAGGACTCTTGCCACTGCTGAAATTTTAGCTACTTGGAAGCAATAAATCCCTTTAATGGTTTAACCAGTTAGACTTGAATTTTCTATTGCCTGGAAATGAAAACATTAATTAATAAAAGAGGGACTGTTGAATCTGAGGAATGATAGGAGCCAAGGAGGATGTGAACGAGAGTCAGGGATCCAGTAGATGAATGAACGGGTTTGTGCTTAGGTGGAATGTGAGGGAAACTGGGAGAAGAGGTATGCAGAGTTGGCCTGATGGAAGATAATATAAACGTTAGTCTCTGTTCTCTTGGGCTGGGGGCTGCGGGCCGTGGATAATCAGAACAGTTCCAGCATTGTGCTCAGATAACTCAGTGAGGGTTATATTACTCCAAAATGTAAAGGAAGAAACTTGAAACCCACCTAAGGACCTAAACCTACTAGTTGTGGGACACAGGCCCTATTGAGTCTGACTGCAGAGCCTGCCTTCTCTCTACTGCCTCCCATTGCTCACCCACGGGGTGTGTTTGGTGTACTGGGCACAGGTGGGCTGTGAACTAGCTGGGGAGGCAAGAGAGACAGCTTACAGAACAGCAGCAACACAACAGAAGGGAACAAGCAAACATACCCAAGCAGTGACTCCAATTCTGGTGAGTATCAAGCATGTCATGTTCATTGTCAAGCATGGGATGTCAGATTCTATCCATGTGCATTACTGTCATCCCACACTGACTTTTTCCCATTTTAATCAATTTCTTCAAGAGTTAATACATGCACAAGGAACAATGCAAAGTCTATAGAAGGTGTACAGTGAAAAACGTACCTTTTTCCCTCCTGTCTCCCAGTTAATCTTCCTGCAGGTATCACCTTTGCCAGAAACAAGAAGAGAGGCTTCTTAACCCCTTCCTCCTCTCTCTCCATGGCAGACACAGGTACATCAAGCTGCGTTCTCTTCATGTGACAGTCATACAGACCTCCCTAATGTAACAGTGCTGGAATTGACCCCTTAAAAATCAACTATAAGAAAATCAAATATAAAACTTGAGCATGAGCTCACACCTGCAGTCTCAGCACTCAGGATGCAGCTGTTGGAGGATGGAACACTCATGGCTAGCCTGGGCTAAAAAGAAGACTCTACCTCAGGAAAAAAAATGAAAAAAATTGTATGTAATATATTAATAGAATGTATATGATATATATGACGTATATACAATATGGTATATATTCACTATAATATAGTGATATATGAATCGTGATATATAATTTATATAAAATATGTAATTTACTATAACAATGTAATATATAAAAATTCTACATAATTGAATATATATGTCATATAATATGTTATATATTGCATATATTATATATAATACATTGTGTATAGATTATATGTAATATATGTAGGGGCTGGGGGGTGTGACTGGGAGGGAGGGACTTATTCATCCTGTCAACCTCCACTGTTCTACTAAATCTCTTCAGACCACACACAGGCCCAAGGACTGCTGTTTCTGAGTCCCAGCAATTGCACTTTTCTGCAGTGGCCTTGGTTTCTGATGGCAAGAGTTGCCCACCCCGCCTGTACCCATCTGAGGGGCCCCTGTGCTCATGCTGTAAATCTCCCACCTTCCTGTCTGTTGCCCAGACTTTCATCTTCCCTTCAGCCATGGGAATGGCACTGCGTGACATCCTGCCTCAGCCAGTTCTGCCTGCCACCTACTTGGTCAAGGGCTGTCCTCCAAGCTCTGCCTTGCTGTGGAGACACACACGTGTCTGTGCAATGAAGTCTAGCTTTTTTCTCATTAAAATAACTTGATTTCAAACTACTATCTCCCTTTGGATTTTTTTTTAATCCTAGTTTGAAAGGAAACAAAGTGATGGCTTAATCATCTCAGGTGCCGTTGACTCCGAAGCTGGGGACAGGTTTTCCAGGGAAGACAAATACTTTGACTTGATAGGTCCCAAATGTTATCTCCATGATAACATGTTTGCTCAATCAACTGGAGTAGCCAGCATCACTGTGGAAGAGTGCTGAGTTTCCCCGTGCTGTGCGAGTCCTTCCACTGATGGGGGGGGCGGGGTGGTGTGAATCCACCCAGCCCTCCACATGAGTATGATCAGAGCTCAGTTACCTGGTCCACCACCACTCCTCCACCCAACTTGTCAGGTACTTCGGTTGTGCTAGATTCCTCTCCTTTCTTCACATTCCACGTGTATCTCTGCCAGTCAAGATTAAAGGAATTCACAACCAAGCCCGGTTCTCAACAGTGACCTTGTTGGAAACCCTAGGCCAAGCCACTAGCATCTGACTTTTGGGCTTCTGTTATATTCTCCTCCCTGCGTTCCTTACTTCTTTGTTTGACCTCCTGCAATCCATTCTCCACAAAGTAGCTACAGTTACCTTTTTAATATATAGCTCTTCGGAGTTAAACACAAAGGAGCAATGTCTACATGCCTCTTTATAATTATAAAAAATAATATATATATATATCAAAACAAGCCCCAAGATATAGAAACAAGAGATCTGTTTATAATATATATATATTTAATTTTTTATTTTTGATGATTTTGTCTTTTCTTTATGTATGGTGTATTCATGTGTATATCTTCAGGAGGGAGGGTACAGAATTTGAGGGGAAAAAAGGGTGAAACAGTGCAGCAGTGGAGTTCACAGGACACTGATAAAAAGTGAAATATAGAGATCATGGGTAGAGATGGGAGGGAGGGACTGGGAGAGAGCGAGGGAAGGGATGACACTTGCAACAGGAAATGTATTCCTTACCTTTGTATTTCACCTTTACAATAACAATAAATTAATTTAAGACATAAAAATGAATAAAAGGTTACTGTTTACAGCTAGGTGCTAGTGGCTCGTGCCTGTAATCCTAGCTATTCAAAAGGCTGAGATCAAAGGATCTGGAAGCCAGCACAGGCAGAAAAGTCCAAAAGATTCTTATTTTTTTTCTTTTCTTCTTCTTCTTCTTTTTTTTTTTTTTGCCAGTCCTGGGACTTCAATTCAGCTTTTTTCTGATTACGTGGTACTGAGGAATGGAACCCAGGGCTTCATGCATGCTAGGCAAGCATTCTACCACTAAACCACATTCCCAACTCCCCAAAAACTCTTATCTCTATCTAACTACCAAAAAGCTATACGTGAAGCTATGGCTCAAATGGTAGAGTGCTAGCCTTGAGCATAAAAGCTCCGGGACAGTACCTAGGCCCTGAATACCAGACCCAAAACCAGCACCAAAAATAAAAAAGGTTACTGTTTACAAAATCCAGTAGAACTCTGAGCTAGAAAAGGCTTTGTTGGCAATAGGTTGCTTTCTTGTTAAGAAATTAGTTGTACTTATACTACTTATACTACTGAGAAGGAGCAATGTAATGTTTAGAGGTAAAAAGTTTGTCTTTAAATGGGAGACAGGCTCAAAGAGTTCTATCAGGTATAGCAATCAATTCAACTCAATGTACTTGATTACATGTAAAAGTTTGAAATGAAGTATGTGTCACTATGTAATTTTCAAAATCAATATTGAGTCTGTAATTGAAAAACACTTAGATTAATCCAACCAAAATCCCACTGAACATCATCAGTGATTAGATATTTCAGATGCATTCCTATCAAACTCATAGAAAATAAAATATAGATCAGAACCTATCATCTCCCCCAGTTTTTCTGCTTCAGATCCTCAGACAGCTCCTTATCATTCTTTGATCTGCCTCTGCCCCTCTCATTCTGGCTTTTACTCAGCCTGCTTCTTCATCTCATGAACTTCCAAGCCTGCCCTCTTACTCTGCTCCAGCCACACCGCCCATCTTTCTGTTCTCAAACACATGAGAGTCATTTCTACCACAGATCCTTTGCACTTGCTATTTCTTTGCTATAGGAGCTTTTAGATTGCAGCACTGCTGCATCCTTCTCAGCATGAAGTCCTGAATTCAGATGTCACCAGTTAGTCTCAGCAAACCCGAGGAACCATCTGCCATATTGTCTCATTTTATCTTCTTCTTAGCCCTTAGTAATTTAACTTTTTGTTTATGTACATGTTTATGAGCTATCTCCTCCTTACCTGGAATGCAATCACTTTGGACAGGGTCTTGGTTTGTCTTCTTCAGCATTGTATCCCTTGACTAGTACATAGTAAACACTCAATAAATACTGGTGGATTTAATTCAGCTCATTTCAGCCAGGTGCCCGTGGCTCAAACTTGTAATTCTAGCTACTCAGCAGGCTGAGATCTAAGGATTGCAGTTCAAAGCCAGCCTGGCAGTCCATGAGAAAAAGTCTATGAGACTCTTATTTCCAATAAACTACCAAAAAGCCAGAAGTGGAGCTATGGTTCAAGTGGTAGACTGCTTCTACCCTTGAGCAAAAAATGCTTAGGGACAGCATCTAGGCCCTGAGTTCAAGCACCAGGACCAGCACCAAAAAAAATTTTTTTTTAAATCAACGAATAGGCACGGGTGTAGGGAAATGCCCCTGCATTTATGTGTGCATGTATGTTTTGCTGGGGATCAAAGCCAGGGTCTTGAGCATGTTAGGCAAGCACTCTACCCTCTAACTGGACAATTCTTTTTAAACTCCACAAGCACTAGTGGATGCCATTCTATTTGTATATTAAGGCATCCTCAGGCCAGTGTGGCTTTTTAGTAGAAAAACTTGGCAGTAAGACAGAAGTCACATCTATTATTGTGTCACAAAAAAGCAGTTGTTGTTTTTAAATAATCATGTCAGATCAAAGCACATTCTGTTAGCTTATTTGCTAGGTACAAAATGTGAATGATTTGCATGTGTGTTGGTGTAAGTTTAACCTGCTACAGATTGCCTACTATTTTAGGGTCCCCTGATTGCTGAAAGTTGTTTACTTCATTTCTTTCATTCTAAGTATAGAGGAGGCTGAGCTGATCAGAGGCATGAGCAATGGAAGATGCAGTGAGTGCATTTTCAGATACATTATAAAACAATCAATCACAATTTTGGGGTATTGCTTGTACTTTTTTTTTTGTCGGTCATGGGGCTTGGGTACTGTTCCTGATCTCTTTTGCTTAAGGCTAGCACTCTACCACTTGAACCACAGCACCACTTCTGGTTTTCTGGTGGTTAATTGGAGATAAGAGTCTCATTGGCCTTTCCTTCCCCAGGCTGGCTTCAAACCATGATCCTCAAATTTCAGCTTCCTGAGCTAGGATTACAAGCATGAGTCACCGGTGCCCGGCTTGCTTGTACTTTTGAGATGGAAAACTCAGCTGTTCTTGTTATGTGCTTTAAAATTTTGACTAGCTGGTAGGAAATCCTGAACAGTTTCACAAACACTAAAGCAAGGACTCTGTGTGTGTGTGTGTGTGTGTGTGTGTGTGTGTGTGTGCGTGCACGTGTGTGTGTGCACGCGCGTGTATGAAAGTGTGTGTTTGTTGAGACAGGGTCTTCCTGTATAACCTAGGCTGGTCCTGAATTTGCAATTCTCCTGCCTCAGGTTCCTGAGTGCTGGTGTTACAAGCATGCATTACATTCCTGACTTGAAGCAAAGACTTTAAAAGTTCCTTAAAATTCTTCTCTGCGTGACATATTTTTTGACTTTTTTTTTTTTTTAACAAATGCAGGAAAACAAGTCCCAGCTTGTTCAGGATAAACATCCTTCATCAATCCTGGTGTCACTATATCCACAATTTCTACCAGCACTGCTTTGGCTTTTAATCCTAAAATTTTCTTTTAAAATCATACATTCCTGATGGTAGATCCATGTTCCTATCTAGAGAAGAAATTACCAGTTCAAGGGCCTGGAAGAGGAAGGAAGAGGTATACTGGAGAGACTAAGTGCTGAGTTTTCTGGCCCTTGAGTAAACCACTGCAGGACAGCACAGGGCAGACAGTCTGGGGAAGTGCAGGAAAGAAATTCAGGGAACTATAGGACAGTGCAGTCAGTTCAAGAACGAAGGAGCAACTCCTCTTCAATATAGTCCTAGAACCCTTAGCCAGGGCAATAAGGCAAGAAAAAGACATTAAAGGGATCCTCATAGGAAAAGAAGAAGTTAAACTATCCCTTTTTGCAGACGACATGATACTATACCTCCACGATCCCAAAAACTCCATCCCCAAACTCTTAGAAATCATAAATCACTTCGGCAAAATAGCAGGATACAAAATAAACCCACAAAAATCAGTTGCCTTCCTATACACTGATAATGTACAGGAAGAGAGGGAAATAAAGGGAGCAACCCCATTCACAATAACCTCCCGAAAAATAAAATATTTAGGAATTAACCTAACCAAAGATGTAAAAGAACTATTTAATGAGAACTATAAAAAGTTAAAGAAAGAAATTGCAGAAGACACTAGGAAATGGAAAGACCTCCCATGCTCCTGGATAGGCCGACTTAATATAGTAAAGATGGTAATACTTCCAAAACTAATATACAAATTCAACGCAATTCCTATTAAAATCCCAATGACGTACATCACTGAAATACAGAAAACAGTCCAAAAATTCATATGGAACAACAAAAGACCTAGAATAGCCAAAACAATTCTAGGGGATAAAGACAATATGGGAGGGCTATCCATGCCGAACTTCAAACTCTACTACAGAGCTATAATAACAAAGACAGCATGGTACTGGCACAAAAACAGACCCGAAGACCAATGGAACAGAATAGAAGATCCAGAAATAAATCCACAGGCCTACAGCCAGCTGATATTCGACAAAGGAGCCAAAGACATACAATGGAAGAAACACAGCCTCTTCAACCGTTGGTGCTGGGAAAACTGGGCAGCCACATGCAGAAAACTAAAAGTGGACCCCAGCCTATCACCATGCACCAACATCAACTCAAAATGGATTAAAGACCTTAACATTAAACCTGAATCTCTGAAACTACTGCAGGACAGAGTAGGAGAGACACTTGAACTAATAGGCACAGGAAGGAACTTCCTGAACAGAGTCCCAGGGTCACAACAAATTGGAGAGAGACTCGACAAATGGGACTACCTTAAAATAAAAAGCTTCTGCACAGATAAAGCTATCGCAACCAAGCTAGAAAGACAACCAACTAATTGGGAAAAAATATTTACCAGCAATATATCAGACAAGGGGTTAACATCCTGTATATACAGGGAACTCAAGAAACTAATCCCTCCCAAACCCAACACACCAATTACTAAATGGGCAAGGGAACTAAAGAGGGACTTCTCAAATGAAGAAATAAAAATGGCAAAGAAACACATGAGGAAATGTTCATCATCCCTGGTGGTGAAGGAAATGCAAATAAAGACAACCCTGAGATACCACCTTACCCCAGTCAGAATGTCCCACATCCACAAATCAGCCAACGACAAATGCTGGAGGGGATGTGGAGAACGAGGAACGCTATTACACTGCTGGTGGGAATGTACACTCATACAACCACTTTGGAAAGCAGTCTGGAGGGTCCTTAGAAAGCTAAAGATTGACCTCCCTTACGACCCAGTCATACCACTTCTAGGCATCTACCCTGAACAACAGGAACCAATATACAAGGACACGTTTATTGCAGCACTGTTCGCAATAGCTAGGATATGGAAACAACCTAGATGCCCCACCACAGATGAATGGATCCAAAAATTGTGGTATCTATACACAATGGAATATTATGCAGCCATTAGAAATGACAAAATAATGGCATTTGCAGGGAAATGGATGGAGCTAGAAGGAATCATGTTGAGCGAGGTAAGCCAAGAACGAAGAGACAAACAGTACATGGTCTCCCTGATAAGTGGATGATGAATCCAAAATGTTAGGTGATATGACAAAACTAACAGGACTTAAGAAACAAAGAACTCCCACTCATCTGGTTGAACCACTACTAAATATCCCCATGCTGCTGATCACATATATGGTATATAACATATGAGCACCGTTATATATTACAGACTGTGATAGACAATTTGCTCCAGGAAAGTTAGAATGAACTTGTGACTTTAAATGAGCATCATTATTCCACAATACTGTGAATTTCCGGAAATTAAGTAATCACTTAATCACGATCAAAAAAAAAAAAAAAAAAAAAGAACCTTGGGGAAGGGAGGGAGGGAGGGGATGGTAGGGGGAAAACAATGGAGGGGGTAACAATGTTCAAGAGGAAGTGGAAGTGTACTCATTACCTCACTCATGTAGCTGTAACCCTCTGTATAGTATCTCTACAATTAAAAAAATTAAAAAAAAAAAAAAAAGAACGAAGGAGCAGGCAGGACAGGGCAGTAATGGTAAAGCTACTTTAGATAATGGTAATATGGGGCAAATGGTTTTACAATGTGTGTGTGTGTGTGTGTGTGTGTGTGTGTGTGTGTGTGCCTGTCCTGGAGCTTAAACTTAGGACCTATGCACCATCCCTAAGCTTTTTGCTCAAAGTTAGCACTCTACCACTTGAGCCACAGCTCCACTTTCAGCGTTTTTTTGGTTTTTTTGGTTTTGTCGGTCGTGGGGCTTGAACTCTGGGCCTGGGCGCTGTCCTTCAGCTCTTCAGCTCAAGGCGAGCGCTCTACCACTTGAGCTACAGCGCCACTTCCGGTTTTCTGGTGGTTTATTGGAGATAGGAGTCTCGGTCTCTCCTGCCCAGGCTGGCTTTGAACCACGATCCTCAGATCTCAGCCTCCTGAGTAGCTAGGATTACAGGCATGAGCCACCAGTGCCCGGCCCACTTTCAGCGTTTTGTTTTTTGTTTTTTGTTTTTTGGTTTTTTTTATAATTAGAAATAAGAGTCTCAGGGACTTTCCTGCCCAGGCTGGTTTCAAACAGTGAATTCTTAGATCCCAGCCTCTTGAGTAGATAGGATTACAGGTGGGAGCTACCAATGTCCAGCAATGAGTCAATTTGTGATGTGAGTTACTAACTCTGTGAAAATGGAGTTTTAAAGTTCCAAGTGTTGCTATGAAATATGAATTTTGATGGATTTTTTCCCAGTTAGGGTCTCAACACCAAACAGATGGCACCCTTAATTTAGAATAAATTGAGAAAACGTTTATTTTCTTTTTCTTCCTTTTTTTTCTACTTTTTCTCTTTGGCACTTATACATGCTAAGTATGTGCTCTATCACTAATCTGCACCCAGTGTAGAGTTTAATTTCAAGGGGACTCTTTACAAGATCGTGACTAGCACTAAAGTTGGTCTAGGTCCTTAGGGATCAGGTGCAGCAGAAGGGCTGACGGCTCTGGCCTGAAGAATGACTATTTATCAGAACAGTCCCTGATCAAGGACTGACTTCGGTCATTTGGAATGAACCATCAAGGGCACAGGAGTTATAGGCCACCTCACTAGGAAAAATCCAAAAAGGAGCCACCGGGAAAGAGAGCAAGTGCCCACGACCACATTGACTCCGGCTGGCAGAGAAGAAGGGAGAACAAAGAGGAGAAAAGATCTGATTCCCCCCACTTCCTTGATGAGAAGGCTGAGGAAGAGCCGTCACAACACACACTTTCCATGGCAAAGTTTCTGAGCAAAGCTGTCCAGAGTGAATAGGATGTAACCTTACAGTCAGATTTGGAAGGCTGTTGTGTTTTCATTCTCTCTCTGTGCTGAAAATCCATTCCAGGATCTTGTGCATGCTAGGCAGGCTTTCTACCACTGAGCTACAACTCATTCCTGGATTTGGAGTTTGGATTCACATCTGACACTAGACATTCTGATTCCTGCATGGAGACAGTAGACTAAAAATTGAGCTTGTTACCTTAAAGTGGCTGAAAAATGTAAGGTCTGGACAGAATTTTCATACCATAGCAGAGAATGATGACACACACACACACATACACACACACACACACACACACACACACACACACACACACACACACACATTTTATATATGTAAAGGGACCATAGAGACAAAAAAAGTTACATATTTGGAAGTGGAAATGTTATTCAAGTGCTAGAATGCCAGCCTTTGAGCCGAAAAGCCAATTGAGAGTGCAAGGCCCTGAGTTCAAGTCCTAGCATTGGCATAAAAAATAATAATAGTATAAGTTACATATTGATTCAGTCAGAAAAATGGTCTCATCTGATGTACTACTTATATAAGAGTTTCCAATATTTTCACTGTCAAAAGAAACATCGCAGAGAACATGCTTGAGATACCTTGCATGGGCCAGCCAATCCAAACCAGAATTCCATATGAATATATGGGTATATGTTATAAATTTATATATACATATATTTATATATACACATATATATGTTATATATTCATATATATTATATATGTGAATGAATATATGAATTCCATAGCTTATGTCAACTATAGGCTTAAACAAGAAGTTAGCACTGTGACAGATTTCAAAGGAGTTTAAAGACATTGATTAGCTACCTCTGTATTGTCCTTTCAATAATGGCCCTGCAGATATTATTCTTAGGTGGTACAGTATCTGGTGGGTGGGGACATCTTACTGGCCAGGCTTTCTTGTTACAGTGACTTATGCCTCCTCTCCAAGGTTTAGACTTTAGCTATGTGATTCAGAAATTCAATTTCTTTTGTTCACTCAAGAATAATCAGGACGTAAATCAAGAATTTATGTCCCTCCTTGCCCACCTCACCACAGATTTACTGGTAAATCAAAATATCCATTGAACTAAAAAGACATTAGAGTCAGAAACAGGGCTGGTTATCACATGCTCTAGCCGAATGTTTGAAGAAAGACTGTAGACAAATAAGACATATTTTAATTTTCAAGAAAATAACTCAGTTGATAGTATAGCTCAATGGCACTGAGTTTGCCTAGCATGCTCAAGGACTTGGGTTCAACCCTTAGCACCACAAAGAAAAAGGAGGAAGAGGAAATGGAAGAAGAGAAAAAAGTATGAATTTCATTTGCGGTGGACCAAAAGTGTAAGCATCACATATAAATTACAACATATAATAATTTGCTTGACTGATTGAATGTGTGAAACAACCTAGATTATTCCTCCAAAGGGAATATAACCTATCTTCTTTACAAATCCCTGGGTAGTTTGTTCTCTTGCTTGTTTGCTTATTTTTTGTTTTGTTTTTTGGAGGGGTGCCTGTCCTGGAACTTGAACTCAGAGTGCTGTTCCTGAGCTTTCTTGCTCAAGAATAGAGTTTTACCACTTGAGCCATTGCTCCATTTCCAGCTTTTTTGGTGGTTAATTGGAGATAAGAGTCTCAGGAACATTCCTGCCTGGGCTGACTTTGAACAATGATCCTCAGGTTTCAGCTTCTTGAGTCACTAGGATTACAGGTGTGAGCCACAGGCACCTGACATGTTGTTAAGGGATTTTGTTGTTGACTCTTTTTTTTGGGGGGGTGGGAATTGAACTCAGGGCTTCACCACCCTGGTAGGTATACCACCACTTGAGCCACATATCTAGCCCCTCCTGGGGTGTTTTAATGTGTTGCATACCACAAATGGGCAGAATCTTAGAATCATAAAACTTTGATTAGCCAGAATTGAATCTGAACCCTTAATTTAAAGGATCTCATCTGAGCTGGGCGCCAGCGGTTCAAGCCTGTAATCCTAGCTACTAACAAGGCTAAGACCTAAAGTTCAAAGCCATCCTGGGCAGGAAAGTCTGTGAGACTCTTATCTCAAATTAAACACCAGAAAACTGGAAGTGGCACTGTGTTCAAGTGGTAGCGCTAGCCTTGAGCTAAAGAGCTCAGAACAGCACCCAGGCCCAGAGTTCAAGCCCCATGACCAGAAAAAAAAAAAAAAAAGTATTTCTTTTGATACTTGTTCCATATACCAATTTATTTCTCCTCAGGTCTTAATCCACCCTCACCCACTATTCTGCTCTTTGATGCTGGAGGTATAAACACTTTTCTTTTGCAGTCTGCGGGATATTAAGCTTTGTCATTAAAGAATGCTAAATGGCCATTGTAGGGGGAAATTGCCTTTTTTTTTTTTTTTTTTTTTTGGTGGAGTTGTATTTGACATTGAATCCAGAACCTTGTCTAACACTGGAGCACAGAAGAGCTGCCCTTTTATTTGTATTTTTTGAGAGTCTCCCTAACTTTGCTCCAGGTGATCTCAAACTTAATATTGTTCTGTCTCTGCTTCTGAGTAGCAGGGATTACAGACTTATGCCACCATGCCTGGCTATGAAAGTACCTCTCTTACTTATTCTGAGGTGCTTTTCTTACTTCTGGGGTCATGGCAGCCAGGGGGAGCTAGAATTCTGCTGCATTCAACTGCCCAACAAGTCTCTGCTGCGTTCAACTGCCCAACAAGTCTCATGGACACCACAAGCAGGTGTTTCTTGCTTCCTGGTCCCTCCTTGTAGTACCTCAGTAGATTCCTTTGCTTTCTCAGGGTGACAGTCATATCTTCTCCAGTGAAGTCAGAATCTTAGCCTTGGAGAAGAGTGTGTTTGTGGGGTGTGTGTGTGTGTGTGTGTGTGTGTGTGTGTGTGTGTGTGTGTGTGTATGTGTGCGTGTGTGTGTGGTCTTCCATTTCTTCTTCCTTAGATACATAGCCTTAGTCCTAGAGCAAGCATTCTGAGTGGGGCTGGAGACTAGTTGTTTGTTTGTAGGAAGCATGTGTGACATAATATTTGATTATTTCTCCAAAAGTCACAGTACAAGCAACTAAGCAGAGAACCTATAATATTAAAGTTGCGGAGTGGGGTAATTTTTTAAAAATGTCTAAAAAGTCTCTTTAGGAGGCTGTGGAATACTGGCCTAGGATCCACTCATTCTTATATTCTCCTCTCTCCCACTCATCTTCTTCAAAATGCTCTTCCCATTAGTGGGCAAGCCCATTTCTAGTTGACATATTTCATATGAAACATCACCTGTTCAAAGCCAAGTGTGGTATAGTCTCAGCTATTTGGGATGTTGAGAAGGGAGAATCACTTGAGCCCAAGAGTTCAAGCCCCAACCATGGTGAAAAACACTCTCAAAATTAACAAAACTTTGTCCTGTTCAGATATACTGATGGCTCTTTGTTTTCTTGGCATTGAGGCTGGAACCCAGGGTCTCAGGCATGCTAGGCGAGCACTCTGACCCTGTTGTTTTGTCTCCTGACTGGACCTTAATGATACCATGCACTCAAAGAATATAATCATTGAAATAATGCCAAAATCTAGGCGCTAAGTTTTTGAGATTTCAGGCTATTTCATGGCCTATGGATAGCAGCCTCCAGCTGCCCATGGCTTATACAGTGGCACTTTATGTTCATAATGCAGATGCTGGGCCCAGAGCAAATGCAGAATGGCCAAAGACAAGTTGTCAGTTGTAAACTGAGTAAATAAAAAGATTCATTAAACACCAGTGTTAAAACAATACAGGATTTCTAAACAGTCTTTGACTGGTACAATGCAGTACCTACAGATACTAAACACACATTCTATTTGTAAGTTTTATTAAGTGTTTGTAAGTGCCAAGCACTAATGATCATGATCATTATAATAACCAACATCTATTGAGTACTTGTTATGCCTGTACTGTTCTAAGTATGATCGCTTGGCAACAGGGCTGAGAATGGAAAGGGAAAAGCCAAGAGCTCCGCAAAGAGGCCAGTGAGGAGGCTATCCAGAAGCTCACACATGCGATGGTGCTGACTTAGACTAGGTGATAGCAGAAAGAGCATGCTATAGACATACGGATATTATGACAGAGAGCCCTCAAGTCTCCTCAGCTACTACACCATCTCCCCACAAGGCTCATTCAATTCACTACCAGAAAAATAGAGCTCCAGATGGAAACAGAATTTTAAACTCATCTGTTAACTTCCCACCATGTGGCCAGTACTATGTAACACAATATAAAATGCACCCAAAAGTCACAATCACAAATGTTTAGTATTTTTACAGCTCTTGTAAAACTAAAAAGTAATAGAGTTAATAGAGAAACTTGAAAAATCGTTTGAAGACATTTTGTGGGGGGAAGAACCTAGTAAACCAAACCCAGAAAATACAAGCCATAAGATTAAAAAAGATTTGTGTGTGTGTGTGTGTGTGCGCGCGCGCGCTGATTCTGGAGGTTGAACTCAGGGCCAAGGTGCTTTCCCCTAGCTTTTATACTCAAAACCACTGTTCTAGCACCTTAAGCCACAGCTCCATTTCCAGCTTTTTTTTTTTTTTTTTTTTTTGGTAATTAATATAAGAGTCTCACTGACTTTTCTGCTCAGGCTAGCTTTGAACCGTGATCCACAGATCTCAGGTTCCTGACTAGCAAGGATTACAGGCGCAAACCTCCAGCACCTGGCCATAAAATCAAAATTTGACAGAACTGACTACACCAGATTTATGTTCAGTGAGGCCACAATAGACAAACTTTGATAGAGGACAGACTCAAAGGAATGGTTATATGATATGGTTATATGGTTACATGGTATCACCTAGCATATATAAGGAGCCCCAGATAAGTCAGATAATAAATCTTCAACAAAAAATGAAAAGAGAAAAAGAAAAAAAAATTCTGTGTGCCGGGCACTGGTGGCTCACGTCTGTAATTCTAGCTACTCAGGAAGCTGAGATCTGAGGATTACAGTTCAAAAGCCAGACCGGGCAGGAAAGTGTGTAAGTCTTATCTCCAATTAAACACTAGAAAACGGGAAATGGCACTGTGACTCAAGTGGTAGAGTGTTCGCCTTGAGCTGAAGAGCTGAGGGACAGTAACCAGGTCCAGAGTTTAAGCCCCACAACCACCACTACCACCACCAACACAAAAGTTTCTGTTTGCAAAAATAAAGAAAGAAAGAAAAAAAAAAAAAGAATTAATAACCAGTCCTCAGAACTGGGTCCCAAATGCCTAAGAAAAATTGAAAAGAATAGGTTCAATGTTAATCATAAACATAAATTTAAGCATTTGAGATATCACCTTATTTTCAAATAGATTTGTAAAAATTAAAAATTTTGGGCTGGGAAGGTGGCTTAGTGGTAAAGTGCTTGCAGAGCATGCATGAAGCCCTAGGTTTGATTCCTCAGTACCACATAAATAGAAAAAGCTGGAAGTGGCATTGTGGCTCAAGTGGTAGAGTGCTAGCCTTGAGCAAAAAAAGTTCAGGGACAGTGCCCAGGCCCTGGGTTCAAGCCCCAGGACTGGCAAAAAAAAAAAAAAAAAAAAAAAAAAAAAAGGTGTGCAGTCTTGGTAGTCTTAGAAAAGATGTAATAACAAGAACACTCATGAGCAAGAAGTGAGACTAAACATAGATACAGCTATTCTAGAAAGTCCTTCACAGCATGTCATTATATATGTGCACACAACCTGTCACTCAGGAATCTATGTCCACAGAGAATCATGGGAACATGTTCATAAAGATGTTTGTCACAGGGGCTGGGAAGGTGGCTCAGTGGTAGAGCGCTTGCCTTGCATGCCTGAGGCCCTGGGTTCAATTCCTCAGCACCACATAAGCAAAAAGAAAAAAACTGGAAGTGGCGCTGTGGCTCAAGAGGTAGAATGCTAGCCTTGAGCTGAAGAGCTGAGGGACAGAGCCCAGGCCCCACAACTGGACGCCCCCCCCAAAAAAAGATGTTTGTCATAGACAGGGTTGTTTGTAGTACAATGGAGTTGAGGTCCAACAATAGGGAAACAGACGTTTTTTAATTTTTTAATTTTAAATTTTTCTCAGTTGGGGCTTGAACTTGAGGCCTGGGTGTTGTCCCTTAGCTCTTCTGCTCAAGGTTAGTGCTTTACCACTTGAGTCACATGCCATTTTCCATTTGCTGGTGGTTAATTGGAGACAAGAGTCTCATAGCCTTTCCTGCCTGAGCTGGCCTTAACTGTAATCCTCAGATCTCACCCTCCTGAGAAACTAGGATTACAGGCGTGAACCATCAGCACCTTTCTGGGAAACACATTTAAAAGCACCAGACATGTAATATGGAACCTTATCTAGCAGTTAGAAGACATGAGCTAGACACACATAAGAGAACGTGGACAGAACTTCAAAACAAAACTTCATTGAGGGCTGGGAAGGTGGCTCAGTGGTAGAGTGCTTGCCTTGCATGCCTGAGGCCCTGGTTCGATTCCTCAGCACCACATAAGCAAAAAGAAAAAAGCTAGAAGTGGCGCTGTGACTCAAGTGGTAGAGTGCTAGCCTTGAACTGAAGAGCTGAGGGACAGCGCCCAGGCCCAAAGTTCAGGCCCCACGATTGGACCAAAAAAAAAAAAAAAAAACAAACTTCATTGAACACTGCAGAATTTAAACATACTCATTTAAAGAACAATATTATATATGCTTATATCTCAGAGATATGCATATAACCAAGCACACATTTAAGTGTATTAGAGTATCTACCTATGCTAGCAATGAAAAGAGAAAATAATAAGGTAAAATAAGATAGGAAGAGGCCGTGACTGGAGCATGTACCATGAACTGAGAGCTGAGAAATTAACTCAAGTCTTTGTGCTTAAAGTCCTGGGAGGTGGGAGGAATGCTTACCCCCATTTTTCTAAAAACTTTCATACCACGAATGAGACATGATGGCTATTTTTGAGCAGCAACTCTAGGCTCATTCATCTAGCTTGTCCACGTGAGCAAAGCTGATATCCATGAAAAGTGAGACAATGGAGGATAGTCCATTTACAAAACAGAAATGCAGTGCGAGATGAAGATGAAGAAGAAAGAAGGAGGAGGAGGAGATGAAGAAGAAAAAGAAGAAGAAAACTGTTACACAGTTATGTTGGTGACTCCTCTAGCTTCGTTATTTCCATCATACAAAAAGACAAGATATTTGAAATAATATTATGTAACTCTGAATAAAGGAGACACTCCAAGTCATCTGAGACTCTGAACAAAATCTGAATTTTGTTCCTAGAGATGGATTATTTAGCATCACTAGGCTCCTATATGTGTGTCGTACATACACACAAAAAGTTGTGGTTTTTTTTTTGTAGTGGTACTGGGGTATGAAGTCAGTGCTTTGTGTTCTACCAAAAAACAACAAAAACCCAAAACAAACCAAATAAAAAACACCCAAAAAACTTAAGAGGCTATATACTGGTGACTCATGTTTGTTATCCTAGCTACTCAGGAAGCTGAGGTCTGAGGATCACAGTTTGAAGTCAGACCTTGCAAGAAAGAGGTTCTTACCTAATTAACCACCAGAAAGCCAGAAGTGGAGCTGTGGCTCAAGTGGTAGCCTTGAATAGGAAAAAAAAAAAAAAAAAACAACTCAGGGATAGCACCCAGAAGCCCCTGGACTGGCTTACACACACACACACACACACACACACACACACACACACACACACACACACACACACACACACACACACACACACACACACACACACACACACACACACACACACACACACACACACACACACACACACACACACACACATTTTTTTTTTTAAAGTGAATTGGCCTTAGGATTTTGTTTGTTTCAAATTGCTCTCGACCAAACAGGAAACAAAGGAGTCTGATTTGGTTCCAAGACTTCCTTTCTAAGGCTGCCAGGTCTGTCCTCTCTCTGGGAGTGAGAGCCAGCAAGACTGGCTATTTCTCTGCTTCTGAGAAGGCCTTTTCTGCCTAGGTCGTCACAGCTGCAGACGCCACCTGTGCAATGAGTCTCTTGCCTGTTTGCAGTTCATTCTTCCTCATCTCCAATGGTCTGCCTGAGCAGATGACCGCTGGGACCTCACATCTCTTGTTTTCTTAACTTCAAACTAGAGCCGCCTCACTTCAGTGACTCTCTAAGAAGGGACTGGTTTTAAATAGAAGGTTTTAAATAGGAGGGGAATGGAGGAGGGGAGTAGATTCTTCAGCCTTTGATTCCATATTATCACCCAATTCTTCAGCAGAGTTGCCTTTCATATTTAAAATCCCTTTCTTTGAACACTCAGGGAAAAACATTTTTTTAGCTACTGTTTCATTTGGCTATCATTTCATAGTGAACTTACTTACACACTTAGCTAAACACATATTAAAAGATCTGTTAGCAACACACCAAATTTAATGGAAGAAAACTTTAACTCCACTTTCCTGTCTCCATCCTGTCTCAGTAACTGCTGTCTACCTAATCAGGTGCTATATTTGAAAGACTGTCCATCCTCCAAAGCAGGTTTATTAGTTTTTAGAAACCATATGGTGTTAATTGATGATAAAAGTGATACTGTGAGGCACAGATGTTCCCTGTTTTTCATCTAGCAGTCTGTACTCACTTTGAAGTTTATGACCTGCTTACAGATTTGGGAGTACAAAGGACCCGGACCTTTCAATTCACAGAAAAACATTGAGTTGCTGGCCATTGCTAGTGGTCCTTTGCAATTAACTCCCACACTTATACGAAGAACAGTAGCTCTATAATTATAATTAAACCTTACAATTAAATTCCATGCTTCCCCAACTATTAAAGTATTTAGCACTCCATTGAAAGTATTTATACTAGCTGTGAATATTAAAAATATTTACTATATAACCAAACACCAAATAACAAAAGCCATTTTGCAATTTTTATGATATGTCTGGCTTTGGATTTTTTTAAACTTTACTATATTTACTACATATCCATGTAGAAAAATTACAAAACACAGATTAATGGGAAAAATATAATCTTACTTCAACATTTTTGTATATATACTGTTAGTCTTCATTTTTGTCTTAAGCAAGAATAAGTTACTTTGAAATTTCACCCTAATAGACTTGTTTTTTCCAAAGGTGAGCTTCTGAGAAATCAACTTCCCTTGCACTGACAACAGATTCCGCTCTGGGGTGAGGAAGTGGCTTACATCCTACCTAACAGGGTATTACTGTTACTCTGCATGCATAAAGCCTTCTTCCGCCAGAAAGACAATTGTGTGTCAAGAGTCCAAGAGTGGGACTGCCTTGGGGAAAACTGGCTCCAAAGCAAATTTTACTCAGATACAGTGAGTAAGCTAGGCATTGTCCTCACCTCTCTAATTATTACCTCCCAGAAAGGTGTAGGTTTGAACCCCAACTCCTTTTTATAGCCAGATAGCTCTAGTACCAAAGCCCTCTCTACCACAGAGCCTCAACCATGAAATGGGGACAATTACAGTTCTAATCCTCCCATTTTCCTGCAAACTCCCCTGCTTTCTCCCCACTCTGTCCCCTCAACAGCTTCTGGGTCTTTGCAAAGACCAGTTAGTTTAAAGCCCTTCCCACAGTAAAAAGGTTCCAACAAATGTGGACATTCTATGGCTGTGGGTTAGCATGAGGATTCGGAGACACTCGATATGAACCCCCTGCCACACTCGGGGATTCTCAGAACAATGATCTGTATTACAGGGAGGATTTGGTATAAGCCACTCACCTTTTTATTTGTCAATACTCTCTGTTTTTTAATTCTAGTCCAGTGCTCTTCAGTAGAACTTTCGCATCAATCATCTGTGCTGTCCAATATGGACATGGACAGCTATAGTGGTGAATGCAATGGAAGAATTGAATTTTTAGTTTCAATTTAATTCTTATTAATTTTACTGCCCAGAGACAGTTTGGTGATTTCTGTCTAATTTGATTTCTGTCCTTGTTTAATCACTCCCATTTCCTTTAAGCCTAAAGTGGATCTGCTACAGAGGCTTTTCTAAATGTCTCCTCATTCACACCATTTCAAATAGCATAGTTTTCTACATAGCATTTTCTTGATATGTGATAAGAACAACCCAATCACTAAGCAAGCTCCACACTTTCAGTGTGAAGCTCCTCTACCCAGTCTGACTTACCACCAAACACTTTGCAAATTTGTATGCTACTTCATTTTTTAAATTGGTGAATTTAAAAGGCTCCCTTAGAGATGAAAGTTGGTATTTCAGCTATCAAACACCATCATTTACCACCATCATATCTGCTCCATTCTGTCTTTGGGGCAATCCCATAGAGTCTTACTCAGAGCCTCAGTCTGACCTTACACCTGAGACCTTTGTCCACTACTCCAAACTGTATCTGAACTTGACCAGTCTTCCTAAGAGCAGCCACTGAGCTCCTTGTAATCAGCAGCTATGAGTCTGGCCATTGAAAGTAAGATCACCACCCTCCCTCCAGGATCCAGGTCTCTGTTCTTCACTGTATGATAAGCTGACATCTACTTCAGGTCCTATATAAGTCACCTGACACTTATTTCAGGGCAATGGCTAAAAAAAAACCCAAAACACGTCATCAATCCAAATCTTTTTTTGCATTAGCTTTTCCTCCTCTCCCAGGGAAAGGCTGCCACCTGCTGTTAACATATTAGCATTGAGCTTTTCCATGATCACTGAACTTCCTCCACACAAAATTAATGTATGCAAAACCCCACCTGTCCTCACTCTTGTGGGCCACAAGGGGAAAGGAGGGCAAACCAGGATGCATGGAGCAGGGCAAAGAGGACGCTCATCCTTTTGAACGGCCCCCAGAGGAATTGGCTTCAGATAACTAAATATAACAGCACTCAGCAGGACATGCTTCAAATTAGCTCATAGGAGACTTCAAAAAGATCGGTTGACTTCCACTTCTGTGTCTCTTCATTCTCCACAATTTGGGAAGTGAAAGGCTTTAGAGAAAACAAAAACCGATCATTTTTAGGGCAGTATGTCTTAGCTCTGATTCTGACTTCCCTCTAGCAAGGAGATTGAATTTACACATACATTTCAGAGTACATTTTGCTCACTATTATCTTACTGAGCAGGGTGCTGGTCAATCCAGCCTGTCCTTGCTGAAGTGTACCATTGTATCTGGGAACTCACCAAACTTAAAGAATTACTCATGGAAACTGGGCCCCAATGACTCATGCCTATAATCCTAGCTACTTAAAAGACTGAGAAAGGGAGAATTAAAATTTTATGCCAGGCCAATCTAGGCATAAAAGTTTAGGAGATTCCTTCTCAACCTATAACATGCACATGCCTGTCATCCTAACTATAGTGGAAGTGTAAAATAGGTGGATTATTGTTTAGGTGTGTGGCTAGGCAGAAAGAAAAACTTATTTCAAAAAAATAAACCAGGTAAACTGGGCACCAACAGTTCACTTCTGTAATCCTAGCTGTTTAGGACGCTGAGCTCTGAGGATTGCTGTTCTAAGCTAGCCCAGGCAGGGAAATCCATGTCAATCTTACCTCTAATAAACTACTCCCCTGCCCACCCCCAAAAGTGAGAAGTAGAACTGTTGCTCAAATAGCAAATGGTAGAGTGCTAGCCTTGAGCAAAAGAAGCTTAAGGATAGCACTCAGGCCCTGAATTCAAGTTTCAAGACCAGAACAAAAAAAGAAAAAATAAGTAGGCCAAAAAAGGACAGGAGACTGGCTCAGCCTGGCAAGTGTGAGGCCCTGAATTTAAACCCTAATACCACACACACACACACACACACACACACACACATGCCAATACCATACACACATACACACACTAGGGCTTTCAACTTTGAATAAACTCAATATAAGTAAGTTGATATTTACAACTAAATAATCAATATCACAAAAGTTTATGATGGAAGAATAGGGACAAATAGACAAACTAGCTTAAGGAAGAATGGCTTGCTGTCAGCGGTGGTTGAAATTTGGCAACCTCTGGAGAAAATCTTAGGGAGCGCTAAATTTTCACTTCAGTATCTTCTACTGAAAAAAGCAAAATGACAGAAAAAGAAAAAAATGTTTTTGTTAGTATATAAAGCTTTAAAAGGTTGCGTTTCTCCTGGCGCCAATGGCTCAAGCCTGTAATCCTAGCTACTCAGGAGGCTGAGATCTGAGGATCACAGTTCAAAGCCAGCCAGAGCAGGAAAGTCCATGAGACTCTTATCTCCAATAAACCACCAGAAAATCAGAAGTGGTGCTGTGGCTCAAGTAGTAGAGCGCTTGCCTTGAGCTGAAGAGTTCAGGGACAGTGCCCAGGCCTGGAGTTCAAGCCCCATGACTGACCCAAAAATAAATAAATAAAATAAAAGGTTGCATTTTAATAGCCAATGGAATGAATGAACCATTAAAGGGTCTGATCCTACAACACAGCTGTGTGTGTGTGTGTGTGTGTGTGTGTGTGTGTTCAAATAAAGGATTTTTGCTTGTTTGATGTTTTGAGACATGCTCTGTAGCCCAGGTTGGCCTAGAATTCACAATTCAAAACCTCCTGTCTCTATCTCCATAGGGGTAGGATATCAGGCATGTACCATCACATCCAAGGGTCAAATAAGATTTCTTATAAGGTCAAGTGTGTATTTGAGGGGGAGAAAACAAGAAGACACAGAACTTGGCTGCTCATAGAATAGTTTCTAGTCCAATCATGTCAGCTTTACCTAAAATATTGTTAGCAATGTGAATCATTTGGTGTTTAAACCCAAATGTGGAAACTGAATCCACATTTTAACCAGAATTCCAGGTGATTCTTAGGTACATTGAGTTGGAGAGACAGTGGAGAGAAAGTTGCCATTGCCAGAGAAACTATTGTGAATTTTAAAACCATAAATCTAAAGATAGCAAACAGCCTTCTATAATTTTAAGTCGGCTGGTTCTATAAAAAACATTCTTAGTAGTATAACCTAGTTTTTAAGAAGTCAAATGTATTATGAAGAGTTTTAAATATCAACTTATTTAGTGGCTTACAATAGCTTAGACACTCCCTTTTTCAAGTATGGATTTTATTTAAACTACCTTAGGAGATAATGGATTGTCAAATTTGTAAACCCCTCCTGAGATGATTTTAAACAATACTAAAAGTTCTGTAAAAGTTAAAATGGCTTGCCCTTTTATGAGCATTTCTGAAAAACAAGTATAAGGACTTAGAACTTTTCTGTCAAAGTGGTTGCTTGACATAAGCAACGCCATTTTAAAGGTAGCCAAAATCTTACAAGAAGCTATTTTAGTTAAGCCACAATGTGTTAAGAGAATTGGTTTTTTGCCTGGCATAGGTTCCTCATGCCTGTAATCCTAACTACTTAGGAGGCTGAGATCTGAGGACTGTGGTTCAAAGCCAGCATGGGCAGGAAAGTCCTTGATAGTCTTATCTCCAATTAATTACCACTACTTCCCCTTCCCCGCCCCCCCAAATGCTGGAAGTGGAGCTGTGGCTCAAGTGCTAGAGTGCTAATCTTGGGGTGGCAGGGAAGCTCAGGGACAATGTCCAGGCCCTGAGTTCAAGCTCCAGGACCAGCACCAAGAAAAGAGAGGAGAGAGGAGAGAGAGAATAAGGAAGGGAGAGGAAAGGAGAGAAAGGGGGAGGAGGAGGGAGAAGAGAAAGAGAGGGAGGGGGAGAGAATAGTTTTTCTGAGGGCTAGAGGTGTGGCTCAAACAGTGGAGCATCAGCTGAGTCAGAATTGTTTTTTTTTGAGTTCCTGTTTTGAACAAGTGTTCTGGTTTTAGTTGATTGCTCAGGTAAACTTTTATCCCCTTTAAACTAGCCAATCATATAAGATTGTGAACTTTGTTCTGACAAATCAGAACAAAGGGCAGTACTGTGTTAGGGATAAAAATCTAGGCTAACTGACCTCCTATCTTTGCTTACTTGGCAAGTGCTTACTTGTCCCTTACATGCCCTTCTACAGGAGTAAACTTTGCTTGCTGAGTTCTCTTAGACTTGGTGTCCTTCCTATGCAACACCTCCATATCCCAAGACATTTCCAACAATTTGGGAACTCATCCAGGATGGGGAATCCCACCTGAGGAGGGCATCCTGCTATTTCTTGTGAACTAAACCTATGCTCACTTGTAGCCAACATCAGACCTGAAATCAAGTTAGTCAGCAAACAGGGAAGGAGCCCAAGCAGGTACTTGGATAACTACGTAGCCTCATGCATGGACTTAGTCAAGAAAAATAGAGTTATCAGTAGTGCATTGATGGCTGGGTATTTTCAGGGTCAAATGTGTATCACTGAGATGTGTCCAAACAGAAAAGAGTTCTGATGCATGGGTTCATTCTCCTGCTGGGGAAGAACTGGAGACAGGAAGCAACTCAATAGGGATGATAAAGTACACAAAGGGCTGCGTAAGAAACCTTCAATGGGTGCGGTGGGGGAGCCATGAGCACATAGGAAAACTTGGTCATGGAAACCTGCCAAAATTGTAGAAGAAGAATTCTAACAAGTAGTTATGTTGAAAACGAACATTACAACTTTGGGGGGTGGAGAGGAGGATTGGGTGAGGGGTGGGGGAGGATGGGAAGGGATGGGAAGGGGAAACAAAGGAGGAGGCTACAATGCTTGATAAGAAATGTACTCATTATCTTGCCCATGTAATTGTAACCCCTCTGTACAGTATTTTCACAATAAAAAAAAAAGGAAGAATTCTAGGCCTAGGGAAGCCAAGAAAAGTAGATCTAAAAAGAATCTATTAGACGTTCCTCTGATAGTTTATTAGGGAGAACGCTCAGGTTTGAGTACTCTTTAACAGCCAATATTTGTTTTGGAGCTCATTTTTTATGTGTGCTTTACATGTCCAAATCTTATTGTGTGTGTGTTTGTGTAAATGGTCTGTTAGGTCTTGAAATTATAATGTATGAATCTTAGCAAGTGTGTTTAAACATTATGGCATAGGAAAAGTTTTAAGATTGCGTTTCTTTCTGGATATATAGCATTTTATGTTGATTTAAATTCAAAGATTTTATACAAGTTATCTCAAAACCCATATTTTAGGGCTGGGAAGGTGGCTCAGTGGTAGAGTGCTTGCCTTGCAAGACAGAGGCCCTGGGTTCAATTCCTCAGCACCACATAAGCAAAAAGCTGGAAGTGGCGCTGTGGCTAAAGTGGTAGAGTGCTAGCCTTGAGCTGAAGAGCTGAGGGACAGGGGTTGGGAAGATGGCTCAGTGGTAGAGCGCTTGCCTTGCATGCCTGAGGCCCTGGGTTCTATTCCTCAGCACCACATAAGCAAAAAGAAAAAAGCCAGAAGTGGCACTGTGGCTCAAGTGGTAGAGCGCTAGCCTTGAGCTGAAGAGCTGAGGGACAGCGCCCAGGCCCAGAGTTCAGGCCCCATGACTGGACCCAAAAAAAAAAAAAAAAAGAGCTGAGGGACAACGCCCAGGCCCAGAGTTCAGGCCTCACGACCGGACCCCAAAAAACAAACAAACCATATTTTAAAAGGTTCGATCAGTGAGTAGGAAAGATAGGGAGAGGTATGAGTATATGATTTTTGTTTTTGGTCGGTCCTGGGACCTGAACTCAGCCTGGGTGCTGTCCCTCAGCTCTTCAGCTCAAGGCTAGAACTCTACCACTTAAGCCATAGCGCCACTTCCAGCCTTTTCTGCTTATGTGGTGCTGAGGAATTGAACCCAGGGCCTCATGCATGCAAGGCAAGCACTCTACCACTAAGCCATCTTCCCAGCTGGAGTATATGATTTTTGTAGTTATCAAGATTGTCAAGATTGTTCCCAAGAGACCATGGGATGGGGGAGGGAGGAAATGGAAAAGGCATGATGTAATACTTCAGATGACTTTTGAAACCCAGACAAATTCTTAATAGGTGGACATGTGCCAAGTCCTGTCAAGCGTGACTGCCTGATAGAGTACTAGAGCAAGGTCAGACCAGACAGACAAGAAAAACAGCCCTTTAAAATAAGTAATGGACTTTTGTAGATGATTCTTCCCAGATAATTGAGGGAAAACACAATGGGTATTTGGTAATAGATGGGAACTCCCTAACTGGTTAAGTCCAGCCTACTACAGAGATGGTGATCCCTCAGGCTGCACTTGAGTGGATCTCTTAGTTGAAACTGCCAACTAACAAGGTTTGATCAGCAAAAGGAAAGATAGTGTCTATGTGGAGCTTATTTAAGTCCTGGAAAGTTGCCTGAAGCATGGGGTCTCTCCTTTGCTTTCTTTCAGGTCGCGAGGCCTTTTGGCTCAAACCCACCTTGAGTTTCCAGCTCACCCTCATCAACCTGGAGACTTATGTCCTTATGAAAGCCTGGGAAGGAAGATAAACTCCATCCCAGCTGGGAAGGACATCAGCTTCCGTTCACGGCCAAGACACTTGTTCCAGCAGCCAAACAAGAGGAGACTTATTACACCTGAGTTAAGGTCTCTCTGGTTTCCTACCGGAAGGAACAATGGACTATAGTCGTACACTCCAACCTTAAAGCCTTCTGGAAGGATGGCCATGGTTAAACATCAATCACCCACTCTCATAACACCCAGGTGATAGTTTGCCTTGGCTCCAAGGCCTGGACAGATTCTCCAGGTGAAATGGAATTGGAGCTTAGGAGCTGATGACTCAAAACTTGTAATAAATCCTTCTACACAAAGGGGTCCTCCTATGAATACAACACCTACTGCTATTCGAGGAAAAATGTAAAGGCAAAAGACAAGATTCTAGGAATCCCAAATCTTTGTTCATAAATAGCCAATTGGTTGAAATTGTTATGATGTTTATAAAATCTATCTCCTGTGACATGGTAGGCTTAGAGGCAGAAGGAACTAATATATTGACTTTTACCAAGTATATGTGCTTCATATTTGCATTTTGTTTTTGACCAGGGCCACAAACACCATTCCTGTAGGTATTATCTGTGTAAGCAAGGGAAACAAAGAGTGGAATGAATAGCCCATTATTAATAGAACTCAAGGCAAGGCACCTTATCTCAACCAATAAAAGTTAGGTGTCCTGGCACATTAATAGGATCACAGTTCAGGGCTCTCTGATACATAAATATGAGACCCTTTCCAAAAAAAAGTCAATAAAAATGGAAGTCCTACTTTGGCATCAGGATAAACCATAACCTATTTTCAGATTAAACTCATACTGTTATAAACTGATTTAAATACTAAATTTAGTAAGTTTACATTGGTGGATAAAATAATTTAGGACATTACACTAAAAAAAGCTTTGCTGAAACAATAATAAGCATATTTTCAGTTCATGAGTACTTGTTTATGCTAATACGTTCACAGTACAATATTTATATAGAATATACTGTACAATATGTATTATATTACACACATATTGTATATTGTATATAGTACATATTGTATATTATATATACAACATTTGCTGGATGTAAAGTTTGCTATTGTGAAATAAAGAGCTAGTACTCATGTCTTCTTAAACTGCAAAATGATTTTTTTTGTTGTTCCTTGTACCAACATCTGTTTGCTGCTCTGTATTTATATTGGCACATAAATACACAGTTTCTATCGCGTTTATTAACTTCATTATTGTCATACCCACAAGTATACATGTAATACAGTAAACATAGGCCTTTTATAGGTATTATGATGTTGGGAAATGTGCAATTCTTTTTTTGTTGTTGTTGTTGGTCCAGGGTCTTGAACTCTGGGACTGGGTGCTGTCCCTGAGCTCTTCAGCTCAAGGTAAGTGCTCTACCATTTGAGCCACAGCGCCACTTCTGGTTTTCTGGTGGTTAATTGGAGATAAGAGTCTCAGGGACTTTCCTGCCAGGGATGGCTTTGAACCACTATCCTCAGATCTCAGCCTCATGAGTAGCTAGGATTACAGGCGTGAGCCACTGCTCCCCATCTTGGGCTATTCTTTAATAGAATATATAAACCTGATGACTATATAGCCCTGATAACTTATGTTTCATGACTTTTTGTTTGGCAGAGGAGTAGTACTGGGAATTAAGCCAGAACCTTTAGCATGCTAGACACAATCACCCTACCACCAAACCACATCCCCAATCCTTGCTTTTTCAGACAAGGTGTTGCTATGTAGCTTACATTGGTCCTCAAATTAAGATCTTCCTGCCTCTCTCAAAATAATAGGCATGTGCACATTGGACTTTAACTTCCATGATTCCTAAGAGGTATAATAAATTGGACAAATATAGTATTTATAATATGGTAGCTAAGAATTTTCTTCCTATTTGCTTCTTCTGAGATAAATGATAGACTTTTTAAAAATTTTTTTCTGTATGTTTTAAAAGTGAGCACTAATATATCTATGCATATTTATAATTTGGTATTTTTTCAACTATTGAAATGATTCAGTGATAGAAATTGAGCTTACAAAATTGAAATTTATTTTTGTGCTAGTCCTGGGGCTTGAACTGGGACTGGACACTGTCCCTGAGTTTTTTTGCTCAAGGTAAGCACTCTACCATTTGAGTTACAACTCTACTTCTGGCATTTTGGTGGTTAATTAGAAATAGAGTCTCACAGATTATCCTGTCTGGGCTGGCTTCAAACTGCAATCCTCAGATCTCAGCCTCCTAACTAGCTCAAATGGCTGAAATTTATCTTTTTTGTTGTTGTTGGTGGTGGTGGTGGTGGGGCTTGAACTCTGGACCTGAGTGCTGTCCCTGAGCTCTTCAGCCAAGGCAATCACTCTACCACTTGAGCCACAGCGCCACTTCCAGTTTTCTGGTGGTTAACTGGCGATAAGAGTCTCACAGACTTTCCTGCCCAGGCTGGCTTTGAACTGTGATCCTCAGATCTCAGCCTCTTGCATGGCTAGGATTACAGGCATGAGTCATGGGCACCTGGGCATGAAATTTGTCTTTAAATTTACTGGAGCAATTGATATACTTTTGGGTTTTCGTTTTTGCAGATCTGATCCTCAACCGTCACTTTTGTTTAGTTTCTACATTAACAAATTGTTCAGTGGTAAGGATCCCTAAAAGAACTAAATACAAAACTAGATGTTTATATTCTTCTGAAGGTATGTTATCTACAAGTGGATAATGAGGAAGCAAACAGGTTGGTCCTGTTCTTATATCCTGGAAGAAACCAAGGTTTATCAATTAAGCCTAGTGAAAACAAAAACTTGGGATCTTTTTTTTTTTCGGGGGGGAGGGGGGGAGAACAAATTGTAGTACAAACACAATAGGTGTTAAAAAAAAAACACCAAACCAGCTAGATTAAGAAAGCTTTTGAACTACTGTTGATATCCTGATGCAAGTTTAAAAATGAAGGAAGTTGATAAATCTATTTAAATATGAACTGGTTTTAGACATGAGGTACAATTAATTTTATTTTTGACTTTAAATTTGGTTAATCCTTTCTTTCATATTTTTGTAATATAAAGTTATGTTTTAAAATTTAAAATTTTTTTGTAAAGATATTGTACAGAGGGGTTTCAATTATGAGTAAGGTTATGAGTCCATTTCCTATAGGGCATTGTTACCCCCTCCTTTGTTTTTCCCCTACCATTCCTTTCCTCCCCACCTCCTCAGCTCCTCCTTCCCTCCCCCAAAGTTGTAAAGTTCATTTTCAACATAATGTCTTGTACATCTCATTGTTACAATGGCTCATCCTTTATCCTTATTTCAGCATTTTGTTATTTCCCTTCCTTTCCCAAATTAGAAAAATGTATGTACAAGATGCAGGACACCAAAATCAAATATAGTGACAACAGCGGTTATACCAAGGGGGAAGAACATACAAAGAAACAACCAAAAAAATCACATAGTACATTTAAAGTATATTAAAAAGAACAGCAAGAAAGATAAAATCTCTTGTGTCCCTATCTTGGGGTTCATTTCTCTTAGCATCAGCTTATATGGTCATATGTACATAGCTTTTGACCTCTTCTGCTTGTCCTAGACATATACTAGCTATTGAAGATGAGGGCATATTTTAAATTTTAAAAAACTGAATCGGCAATAAGCTTATTGGATAAAATGTGACATATATACACATATCCATCATTTTAACTACTTATTTTTTCTGGGAAGAACATTCAACATCAACTTTTTCTCAATTTTGAAATATACCTTGTGTTACACACCAGTAAAATTTATTCCATTTGTCTGGAACTGTACATTTGACCATCTTCTCATAGCTCCACCTCAACCCCCAGACTGTACTGACCACTGTTCTCAGACGGAGTTATTTATTGTTTTACATTAAATTTCTTTCATATTGGGACTTTTCTCACTCCTTATTGCAAAATTGTTGAGAATTGAATTCAGAAAAAAATATAATGTAAGAATTTCCTCTTGATTATCTTTTGTCATTTCCATTCTTTTTATACTTCCCTTCTCTCAACTTTACCTTTGTGGTGAACTATTTCACCAAGTGATGTTTCCGGTTTTCAAAGTGACTTCTTTCAAACTTTTTTTTTAAACCTCTGTGTGATATTTTCACTTTTGATTTGAAACTTGCTGTCTTAGAAATGCTTGGAACTTATTTTTTAGGCAAAGAAGTAGTTAAAAATGGAGTAAGATCTTCCTAAAATACATTTAGCAAATTAATAATGACTGCTTTTTTAAAAATAGGGTCTTGTTCCCAGGTGTACTGAAGGACTTAAAAAAATTCCAAGACATCCCCTACTTGCGTGTTTTATTTTTTTTATTATTATGTGTTAAATCCTTGGAATCAGGATGTGTTGGCATATTGCTAAGAATCACAATAGGAGGTATTAATAATGTGATGATTTCCCCCCCCCCCCAAATAAAGAAAGAATATAAAATGTGTAACTGTTAGGATCAGTTCAAAACTAAGCAGCTGGGGTATTAATTAGAATAAGGAAGAAGGAAATTTAACTGGAACAAACAGGTCCCAGGTAACCAGAGAAACACAGGTACAGACCCTGGGAATACAACGAGACTAAGGTCTGACAGTTACTGAAACCTGACCATTTATATTGATTAAGGTTAGGGCCCAATGTTAAATTTCAATAATAGGCGCATATACTTGAGTTTCTCACTCTTCAAATACCAGGAATACAAGGTGATTGGCGCTGTAGGGCTGTGCGATGGGAGTCTGTGGAGGAAGGCCTGGAACTCAGGGAAGCCTTGAGAAAGGCCTTACAATTTGCAAGGTCCTTGGGGTGTGTGTATGACCTTTGGCCTTTAAGGGCATTATTTTGGGAAACAACCTTGTTTACTCTTGGGGGAGGAGTGGAAGTCTGTTTCAATAGTTACGGAGGGTGATGTGGGGTGCGGTGGGTCAAGAGGGCCCTAGAGGCCCCGCTGAGGGACCGTGTCCAGCCCGGGACAGGCGGAAGGCGGCACCCAGGTGTTCTTGAGAACCACTCCGGGTGGTGGTGGTGGGGGGTCCGCAGGACGGACGGAGGTGGGCGAGAACTCCAGTCTCCTCTTCCTAGAGGCGCAGGGGAGCTGCGCGGGGCAATCCCCGCCCCGGGGGAGCGCGGGCTGCGCCGCGGCGGGCGCGTCGGCCCGCGCCCAGGCCCCTCTTCCGGCGGCGGCGGCGGCGTCCGCGGCGGCGGCTCTCCCCGGCCCGGGCCGCGGCCCTCCCGCCCCGGCGGAGCCGCGCGGTGGATTGTGGGCTGGGGGCTGCAGCGGCCTCGCGGCAGCCTCCGGCGTGATCTCCCCGGACCCAGCCTGGCCGGGCCGGCGGGGTGAGGAGAAGCCGGGGAGCCAGGGAGCCCGAAGCGCTAAAGGCAGCGAGCGGTCGCAGCGAACAGCAGCGGCGGCGGCGGCTCCCCTGGAGGCCGGGGATGTGGGAGAGGCGGTGGCAGCAGCGGCGGAGGCGGCGCTGCGGACCCGGGGGAAACTGCTGGCTGACAGGACACCCGGGAGAGACGTGAGGGAGCCGCCGCTGCCGCCTCTCACTTCCGAGCGGAGCCGGGCTCGAGAGGGCGGCCCTCGGCTCCCGGGGCCGACCAGCCAGCCAGCCAGCCGGCGCGGGACGGAGGCGGGAAGCCGGGCTCGGGCCTGGCCGGGCTCCGGGCGGCGGCGGCCGCAGAACAGCAGCGGCGGCGGCAGCAGCAGCAGCCTCGGCGCGACCGGGAGGGCTGGAGGCGGCGGCGATGCACTAGGCCTCGCTCGGGGGCGGCTGCCCGGGACCCGCAGGTAGGTGTCTGGCCGCCCCGCGTCCCCCCGCGGGTCGCGGCTCACCCTCGCTCCGCTCAGCGGGGAGAGGACCCAGGCCCCACCCCCGCTCCTCCCCGGCCCCGAGCCTCCGACTTTCGGTCACTTGGGCACCGGCGTCGAAGCTCGCCTTCTACCTGCCACCTCCTCGTCTTCCTGGTCGCTCGTCCTCTTGGGTCCGGGCCGGCGGCGGTGCTCCCTAGCCGGGTCTGCGGTCGCAGACGCAGCACCGGTCCCTCTCACGTCTCCGGATCCTGGCCTTGGAACTTCCATCACCTCTGTTTGACTGACATTCCCCACCCCCCACCCCCCAAACTTTACCTCTTTTCCCCCCTACCGGGCCCGTAAGTCCCATTTGGAGCTCACCAGAATCATCATTATCACCATAATAATAAATTTTGCCCGCACTGGAGATGATTAATCCAAAGAATAAGTTTTCAGTTTGCACTAGTTTGTTTCATAATGAATTTTCTTTAGTTGTGCTTGCTGTCTTCTATCTCTGCAGAGATAATAAAGGCCCTCCCTGCCTTCCTGTCGTTGTTTGGGAACTCTCTCTCTCTCTCTCTCTCTCTCTCTCTCTCTCTCTCTCTCTCTCTCTCTTTTCCTATTTTGATTAGCCACTTGATCTGTCCTTGTGTTGCTTGTTCGGGATGATATTTTTAGAATTTTGGCCGACCAGAATTGCAAAAAACATTTTAAAAATTCCTTTTAATCTTTTTTTTTTGGGGGGGGGGTTTGGCTAGAAGCTCCTCTTTCGAAGAATTAAATTGTTTGGAGTGTATTCGTTTCTAATTGGATGTTTCTGATTTGCCAAACCCCAGGCAGTCTTACCACTCTGTGTTTATTGAGCAAGTGATGTGAAACATTATTTGTAGTATGCAGACAAGTATGGTAACGTAAGGTGAAGATTTTGATGGAAATGGCTTTGTAGAAATATGAGGCACTGCTCTTTGGAAAGATACTTTGAGAGCCTAACTGATTCTAAGCAGTTAAGGGGTAACAGATGGGATGATGGGATTTGACTGAATTTGTTTTAGAGTATTATTTCCTAGAAATGAGTATTGATGATTAATAGTGATCATCATTATAATTGGTTGGGTAAAAATGACCAACCTGTGTAATTGATAAATGACCAACATGTGGTTTCAAAGTTGTAGTGTTTGCAGTTTTATTGTGATTTGGCTGTGCTTAGTTCTGGTAGCTTTATTATTATTATTATTTCATTAGGGAAAAGTAAATTTTATTTATTATTTTAAAATAACTATTGAGATTAACTGATTACATAAATTTTATCAATTTCACAGTATTGTAGGATAGTGATCACAAACACATTTTTTTTTGTCGGTTGTGGGGCGTGAACTCTGGGCCTGGACGCTGTCCCCCAGCTCTTCATCTATAGACCACTTGAGCCTCAGCCCCACTTCTGGCCTTTTCTGCTTATGTGGTGCTGAGGAATGGAACCGAGGGCCTCATGCATGCAAGGCAAGCACTCTACCACTGAGCCACCTTCCCAGTGCCTACAAACACATTTTAATCTTCACAAGGCAAATTGTCATTGTCATTGTCTATAAAGTTTGTGAATTCTACAAGCTTTGACAGTACTATTTCTTCTGCATAGCTTTAGAATTATTACACCAGTCTTCACTGTAAAACTAAAGACTGCTCATGTTGCTGATACTCACATATTTTATTCTTGTGGAGGTAATATTATTGCAGTGTTTGGCTTTCTGAAATGTTTTCCATTGGTTTCAAAAGTAGGACTGGTAAAAATTATCCAGTTTGCTAGGAAAAGATGATCAATTTGCATATGTTTACATTTTCAGAAACACTTAAAGTTTATTTCAGAATAAGATAAGCTTTTCTGTCAGAGTTAATCAACTTATATAACCCATGAAATGGCAAACTGCAGAATTTTTTTTCTTTTTTCTTTTTGTATTTTTTTTTACCACGCTGCAAATGGAACCTAGGCCTCAAGCATTCTGGGCAGGGGTCATTGGTGCATCTCCAGACTGACATTTACTAAGTTTTGTGATCATGGAATTCTGATTTTAGAACATTTTCATCACTCCCTTTCCCAGAAAGCCCCCTTGTACTCTTTAGTACTTACATTTTCCCCACCATACTTATCTCTAGTCAACCACTTTTCTTTTTTTTTTTTTTTTGGGTCCTGTCGTGGGGCCTGGACTCTGGGCCTGGGCACTGTCTCTTAGCTCTTCAGCTCAAGGCTAGTGTTCTATCACTTGAACCACAGCGCCACTTCCGGCTTTTTTTTTCTGCTTACGTGGTGCTAAGGAATAGAACCCAGGGCCTCAAGCATGCCAGGCAAGCGCTCTACCACTGAGCCACCTTCCCAGCCCCTCAACCACTTTTCTATCTCGACTTTTACCTAGTGTGGGGCATTGTTTTTGTTTTGTTTTGTTTTGTTTTTATCGGACATGGGGCTTGAACTCTGGGTCTGGGTGCTGCCCTTGAGCTCTTGAGCTTAAGGCGAGCACTCTACCACTTGAACCACAGCGCCACTTCAGGTTTAATTGGTGGTTAATTGGAGATGAGTCTCATGACTTTCCTGCTTAGGCTGGCTTTGAACCATGATCCTCAGATCTCAGCCTCCTGAGTTGCTAGGATTACAGGTATGAGCTACAGGTGCATGGCTAGTGTGGGCCTTTTATATAAATGACACAGACTCATCACTTTTTGAAGTTATTTATTTATTTTTGTCGGTTATGAGACTTGAACTCTGGGCCTGGGCACTGTCCCTTAGCTCTTCAGCTCAAGGTTAGAGCTCTACCACTTGAGCCACAGCACCACTTCTGGTTTTCTCAGTGGTTTATTGGAGATAAGAGTCTAAGGGACTTTCCTGCCCTTGGCTATATTTGAACTGCCATCCTCAGATCTCAGCCTCCTGAGTAGCTAGGATTACAGGTGTGAGCCACTGGTGCCCGGCTTGAAGTTATTTATTTTTATGCCAGTGTTGTGGCATGAACTCAGGGCCTTGTACTTTTGCTTAGCTTTTTTTTTTTTTTTTTCTTTCTCTAGGTTGATCTCTATTAATTGAATCTCATCTCCACTTCCAGCTTTTTTTAAAAACCTGGTTAATTTTGGAGTCTTGAACTTTTATGCCTTGGCTGGCTTCAAGCTAATTCTCAGATCTTTGCCTCCTGAGAAGCTTAAAAGTTATTTTTAAAAATTGATTTGTTTGTTTAAAAGTTGGTCAGGCAATAAGCAACTGATCACTGATATTAAAAGGGATGTTGTGAATAATACACTATTTAGGTGTGTCAAGATGAAGTTTTTTGTCTTTTTTGTCAGTGGTGGGGCTTGAACTCAGGGCCTGGGTGCTGAAATCCCAGCTCTTTTGCTCAAGTCCAGTGCTCTACACTTTTAGATCCAACTCCACTTCTGTTTTTTTTTCATAGCTTATTCAAGGTAAGAGTCTCACAAGGCCTTTCTGCCCTGGCTGGCTTTGAACTGTGATTCTCAAATCTCAGGCTTCTGAGTAGCTAGGATTATAGGTATGAGCCACCAGCGCCTGGCAACATAGTTTTAAGAAGAAAAGAACTGGCATGAATTGCTTCAATGATCTCAAGAGGAAGTTTGACTGACCCCTAGGGGTCAGTAAGGATTGGAGAAGTATTTTTGCCTTCGCGTACTAGAATATCAGGTTAGAAAAGACCTTTGAAGGTCTTATTTCCTCACAAATAGCAGGAGGCAGATGAGGAAATCTGAGGGATGGAAGCTTGAATCTCCGGATTACTTGGCTCAAAAGCCACAATGTGAACATATGTGGGTGGAGAATGTTGAGCCTGAGGGCTTCATAAGGCCTTCATAATCACTTAGTGCAGGACAAGACACCTGTATACTTCTTGTTAGCTATCTGTATTTGTCTGCTTGTATTGATAATTTTATATGGCCTTTTATAAATTCCAGCTGACTCTTGACAGAAAAAAGTTTCCCTATAGATGTTAGAATTGCTTAGACTGTAATGTATTTGGGTATTTGACACTTTACTATCAGAGTTGGGAAAGAGTTGGGTAGTCCTCCAATTTGGGGGATAAATGGCTGACCTGTGGTATTTGTGCAGATTAAATCATGTCAGAAAATCTTGTAAAAATACTTTAAAGATTGTAAATTTTTACTTATTTTCTTGTGCAATAAACTTATTTTTAAAAAGATAAACTTCAAAATTAAAAAATATATAATTAAGGCCAGGTGCTAGTGGCTCACACCTGTAATCCTAGCTACTCAGGAGGCTGAGATCTGAGGATTGTGGTTCAAAGCCAGCCTGGGCAGGAAAGTCTCTGAGATGCCTATCTCCAATTAACTACCAGAAAACTGGAAGTAGCAGTATGGAACAAAGTGGTAGACTAGCCTTGAGCAAAAGAGCTCAGGCACAGTGCCCAGGACCTGAGTTCAAGCCCCATGACTGAACACCTTCTCCCCCCTCCCCCCTTCCTTTTAAAAATATTCAGTGCAGTTAACATCTAAAAAGGATATTTTTTGTTTTCCGAGGGATCTTTGACAGGGTCTGGAGACTTTTTTTTTTAACTTTTTTATTTATTTTTTGCCAGTCCTGGGGCTTGAACTCAGAGCCTGGGCACTGTCCCTGAGCTTCTTTGGCTCAAGGCTAGCATTCTACTACTTGAGCCACAGTGCCACTTCTGGCTCTTTGTTTATGTGGTACTGAGGAATCAAACCCAAGCACTCTACCACTAGGCCACATTCCCAGCCCTCTGGAGACTTTTGATGGTCACAACTGAAGGTATGTGAGAGAAGGTGGAAGGGCAGAGTGATGTTATTGATATCAGGCAATTTTGCTACATATTGTACAACACATAGGACATACTCCAAAGCACAAGGAAGAAGTATGTGACTCAAATGTCAGTATTACTGTTCTGGGTAGGTTTGACTGATTCTGTTAAGGGCCTGACCTAGTGCTGCCCCTGCCTTGTCCTAGGGCTTGAACTCAGGGCCCCTCTCTGTTTCGTAGCTTACAACTGATGTTCTACCACTTGAACCTTGCCCCAAGTCCAGCTTTTTGCTAGCTAATGATAGTTTGATGAGCTTTTGTATTAGAGCTTGCTTTGAACTTCAGTCCCCTTAAGTCTTAGTCTCTAAAATTACATGTATGAGCCATTGGCACTAAGCTGAGCTACTGTTCTTGACTCCCATCTGGTGGGAAAATATTCTCCTGTGGGCATACTTTGAGTAGAGAAAAGCTTTAAATTATTCAGCAACTCTATTCAGGGGAAGGCAGTTGAGGAAAAAGAACTCTGACAAAGTAGATTTCTTTAGTCTGTTTAATTGCCTTCACATCTGAAGAAAAAAAGTAACTTTTTTTCCTTAAAATTGCAGCCTTATAGTACTACAATTTTGTTAATACTAAGTTTTGCATTATTAGTTATTACTGTGTAAGTCTATAAAATTGGAAATAAACATATGATAGTACTTTCTTTAGCAAGAACTCTTTTGTGTGTGTGTGTGTGTTGGTCATAGGCCTTGAACTCTGGGCCTGAGCACTGTTCTTCAGCTCAAGGCCAGCACTCTACCACTTGAGCCATAGCATCACTTCCGGTTTTTTGGTGGTTTATTAGAGGTAAGAGTTTCACCACCTTTCCTGTCTGGGCTGGCTTTGAAACACGATCCACAGATCTCAGCCTCCTGAATAACTAGGATTACAGACCTGAGCCACTGGCACCTGGCTAGCCAGAACTTTGTTGTTGTTTTTCCTGGCAGCTTCAACAACTAAGAAAGAAGATACTTGTTTTAGTTAATATATAATGTGTATGTATGCACATGTATATACTGTGAATGCCCCCCAAAATTCAAAGTTTATATGCAAATTTCATCTTTTTCCCTCCACTTGTTTCTTTGTCTTTTTTTTAGTACTGGAGTTTGGATTTAGGGCCTCATGCTTGCTAAGCAGGTAATCTACCGACCACTTGAGCCATGCTCCAGCCTTTAATGTAACTAGTATGTTTTACATTTTTGGTTGTTGTTACATACATTTAAAAAATTATTGAGATTAAGTGATTATATAAACTTCATGATATTGTGAGATAGTGATACTTAGCTAAAGTCACAAACACATTTTAGACTTCACAAGGTGAGTTGTCATTAACATGGTCTATAAAGCTTGTGAACTCTACAAACTTTGACAGTACAACTATTTCTTCCAAATAGGGTGATCCGTACATTTCTTTCCTTTTACTTAGTGTAAGCTGTTCTCTCTTTCTCTCTCATTCCCTCCCTCCCATTGCTGCCCTTGAGTTGCTTAGTTCAGTTTCATCAATGTCCAGTGCAGCTGATGGACCCATCTGTTCTATTTTTTCACCTTTTCCCTTCTGATTCTGTGCCCTCCTCCTGGCTTCCTTCATATGTGTTCATGATACCTTATGTGGGGTCAGGAACATAGAGTCATCTAAAAACAAGATGACAAATTCAGAAGAGGTCCTTTGTTTCTTGAGTCTCTTGTTTATTTTGTTATATCTTGTTGCATTTTGAATTTAATATCTGCATATTAGGGAGATCATGTGCCATTTGTCTCTCTGGTCTTGGCTTATTTGGCTAAACATGATTTATTCTAGTTCCATCCATTTCCCTGCAAATGCCATTGTTTTGTTCTTTCTAATGGCTGCATAATATTCCATTGTATAAAGGTACCACAACTTACTGATCAATTCATCTGTGGTGGGGCATCTGGGTTGTTTCCATATCTTAGCTATGGTCAACAGTGCAGCAATGAACATGTTGGTGCCTGCGTCCTTGTATCTTGGTTTCTTTTGCTCAGGATAGATGCCTAGGAGTGGTATGGCTGGGTCGTACAGAAGTTCTATGTTTAGTTTTTTGAGGAACCTCCAGACTGTTTTCCGGAGTGGTTGTATTAGTTTAAATTCCGACCAGCAGTGCAGTAGGGTTCCTCTTTCTCTACATCCCTGCCAGTATTTGTCCTTGTTTGAATTTAGGATAGAGGCCATTCTGACTGGGGTAAGGTGGTATCTCACAGTTGTTTTTTTTATTTGCATTTCCTTTATGACTAGGGATGATAAACTTCCTCATGTGTTTCTTTGCCATTTTCATCTCTTCTGAGAACTCTCTCTTTAGCTCTCTTGCCCATTTAATGATTGGTTTGTTAGATTTGGGAGGGATTAGTTTCTTGAGTTCCCTGTATATAATGGATATTAGGCTTTTGTCTGATATATTTCCCAATTGAGAGCTATAGTTTGGTACCTATGTCTTTAGCTGTGCAGAAACTTTTTATTTTAAGGTAGTCCCATTTGTCGAGTCTCTCCAATTTGTTGTGACCCTGGAACTCTGTTCAGGAAGTTCTTGCCTGTGCCTATAAGATCAAGTGTCTCTCCTACTCTGTCCTGCAGTAGTTTCAAGAGTTTCAGGTTTGATGTTAAGGTCTTTAATTCTTTTGAGTTGATGTTAGTGCTTGGTGATAGGCTGTTTTCTGCATGTGGTTGCCCAGTTTTCCCAGCACTAATAGTTGAAGAGGTTGTGTTTCTTCCACTGTATGTCTTTGGCTCCTTCGTTGAATATCAGCTGACTGTAAGTATCTGGTTTTATTTCTGCATCTTCTAATCTATTCCATTGGCCTTTGGCTCTTTTTTTTTTTCTTGCCAATACGAAGCTATTTTTATAGAGCCATAATCATGGCTCTATAGTAAAGCTTGAAATCTGGTATTGTGGTACCTCCTGCATTGCTGCTTTTGCCTAGAATTGAGTTGGCGAGGTCTTTTGCTGTTCCATATATTGCATACATTTTTGAAATAGAAATAAACACGAAAGCTGGGTGCCAGCGGCTCACGCCTGTAATCCTAGCTACTCAGGAGGCTGAGATCCCTGGGCAGGAACATCTGAAACTCTTAGCTCCAATAAACCACTCAGAAAACCTGAAGTGGTGCTCTGGCTCTAGTGGTAGTACACTAGCCTTGAGCTGAAGAGCTCAGGGACAGCGTCCAGGCCCAGAATTCAAGACCCACGACTGACCAAAAAAGAAAAAAAAAAGGGGGGGGGGCAGGAAGTGGAGCTATGGCTTGAGTGATAGTGTTATCCTTGAGCAAAAGAAGCCCAGGGACAGTGCCTGGGCCCTGAGTTCAAGCCCCAGGACCTGCGAAAACAAAACAAACAAAGATAAAAATCAAAATGAAATAAACAGATTTGTTGTAGCTGTCACTATGTTTTTTTTTCTTGGCAGCTTCAACTGCCAAGAAAGACCATGGTTTTAATTAGTTAATACACAATATATATGTATGCACATATGTATATTGTGAATTCTCAAAACATTTCAAAGTTTATACACAGATTTCAACCCCCTTCCTTTTGTCTCTTTATCTTTTTTTCCCCCAGTACTGAGGTTTGAACTTAAGGCCTTATGCTTACAAGGCAGACAATCTACCCACCACTTGAGCCCTGCCCCAGCTCTTGATGTTTTTAATATGTTTGGTATTGAAAGATGATCAGCAATTAGGATCAATGTTACTATTTATAGTCTTAGAGAAATTATTCAGTCTTTCTGAATCTGTTTTCTCTATAAAATAACGATAGCAATACTTCTTGTTATTATAAGTTTATTGTAAGGTTAAATGAGTTTTTGTCTATTACAGTTCTATATCACTGTAACATTATGAAAGCATTAGTTGCTTGTTTCAAAACAATCAAATGTGAAAAGGACTTGAAAGTTGCAAAGGCATTAATATGGAAATACCAAGGTGGAGAATAATGACTGATGATAGCTTCTAGCAAGAAGAGAAATACAAAGTCTATCCCTGACTTACTCTCACACACACAAACTAGAACAAGCTAGTATAGCACCATAATCTCAAGATCCTTGATATAAGGCAGTGTGACTTCTTTTAGTACACCTGAGGTTATAAGTATTCTAACACAATATAATTGATTTTTATAATGGTGAAATCAAGTTATCAGGAAAGATTAGCTTGTTTTTAAAATAAGCTTTTTAAAGAAAACATGAAAATATGTAATTTATATCAGTTATTGTTGGAGGTGATTAACACAAAAAATTTTAGACTTCATAAGTGAGATATAATTATGTGGATTAATTTCCTTGCTGTGAATAATTTATTTTGTTTTTCATTTAATATGCCTGACTTTCTTTGTATTTGAAGGAGTTTTCTACCAGTGATAATTATTCTTCCATTGGGAAATTTAACTGAAGAAAGTTTGTGTGTGTGTGTGTGTGTGTGTGTGTGTGTGTGTGTGTGTGTGTGTGTGTGTGTGTGTGTGTGTGTGTGTCTGTGTCTGTGTCTGTGTCTGTGTCTGTGTCTGTGTCTCTGTGTGTCTATGTCTATGTGTGTCTGTTGGTTTGGTTTTGGCAATCAAACATAGAGCCCTTCTCTTGCTAGGCAATTGCTGTATCACTGAGCTACATCCTTAGCCCAAGAAATAGGAGTTTAAACCTCTTATGTGTAAAACTCTCAGGTTTTTCTTTTTCTTTTTTTTTTCAACATCTTTTTTGTTGTTGTTGCTGTTGTCAGTTGTGGGCCTGAACTCTGGGCCTGGGCGCTGTCCTTCAGCTCAAGGCTAGTGCTCTACCACTTGAGCCACAGGGCTACTTCCAGATTTTCTGCTTATGTGGTGTTGAGGAATTGAACCCAGGACTTCATGCATGAGAGGCAAGGCACTCTACCACTGAGCCACCTTCCCAGCCCCAACATCTTTTTGTGTAAAAATGTTGTGCTATAACTCAGAGTTTAGTTGATTCAAATATATAAGCTGAATGGGAGAAAAATGTAATTTCAGTTAGCAAAACTGGCCAACTTTCCTTAACAATTATAGAAGAATAAAGATGAAGGTAAACAGAGTTCCAGCTATTCTGACTTTTCAGGGGATAGTTGAAAGGTAGAGAGCTGGGGACATAGGAGCAAGTTGTAGTGTTGTATTCTTTTTTAAATTTAATTTTAAAATTATTATAAAGGTAAAATACAGAGGGGTTAGAGTTTCTTGTCAAGTAATGATTACATTTCTGTTTGGACAATGTCACCTCTTCCTTCTTTCTCTCCCAGGGTATTATTAATATACTAGACTTTAAAATTGCATTTTAGAAAATGGAAAGGTATTTTCTTAGCAAAAACTGGATTTGAAGAATCATATTCAAATATTTGTCTTTTTATCTAAGAGGAAGTTGGAGTAGGCATTTATATATGAATGATGCATACTTTATGGTTTTCTTCTATAGTGCAAATAAAGTAGAATTTTGAAAATTATAATATGTCAAGAAAGATCCCCTCATCTTTTTTTTTGACCAGTACAGAGCTTGAACTCTCCATTGCTGCTATTCCATTTCAACCATGCCTTGCTGGCTAATTTGAGAATGGAGTCTTGCAGACTTTGCTGCCCTGTTGGCTTTGGACTCTGATCCTCAGACTTCAACTTTCTGAGTAGCTAAGATTACATATGTGAGCCACTAGCACCTGGCTCACACTAGTCATTAATTTTAAGACTGTGTGCAATTTTGTTAAATTGATGGGCAGATTGCGGTCAGATTTTGAGGTTTTTAGACTTGATGAGAGTTAATCAGTTACAAATCTACAAAAGAGATTCTGACATTGAATGAGACTCTTGTTATAGTCTCATTGTTAGGGGCATGGGGTATTCTCATGATAGTTGTATTCTTCAAATAAAGTCAGACCTATAGTGTTGGCAATTGGGGATCAAAAACAAGGAAAGAATTTGTGATGTCTTTGGTGGTAGGATATATAGAACAGTCCTTTTTCCTATAGAAATTGAAGAATGTGGAGATGAGGGAGTCAAATTGGTTCTAGAGTTACTAGTTTGGGAACTACATAGATGGTATTGCCATTAATTAAGCTTAGAGAAGGAATAAATTTTTGGCAGGTGGAGGAGGTAGGTAAATATGACAGGTAGTGAGTTTTACATTTTGAGGATATTGAATTTTAGGTATCTGTGAAATGTGTAGGTAAAGGTAGTTATAAATTTGAAGATATTACAACAAGAAAGATGTTGAATCACTTTATTATTATTATTATTATTATTATTATTATTATTATTATTGGTGCTAGCCCTAGGGCAGAGCTTAATCTTTTTTTCTCAGAGCTGGTACTCTAACAGTTGAGCCACTTTTCCACTTCAGGCTTTTTCATGATTAGTTGGAGATAAAAGTCTTTTGGGTTTGTCTACCTTGGTTTCAAATCCTGAGCATCAGATCTAAGCCTCCTGAATAACTAGGGTTACTGGTATGAGCCACTGGTACCCATTATCTTAGTGCTTTTTATTGTTTATTATTTTTTGGTGCTGGGCCTGGGGCTTGGACTCAGACTGGGCACCATCCCTGAAATTTTTTGCTTCAAGCTAGCACTCTTATTACTTGAGCTGCATTTCTAGTTAATGGCTTTTTGGTTAACTGGAGGTAAGAGTCTCAGGACTTTCCTGCCTAGGCTGATTTTGAACTTTAGTCCTCAGATTTGAGCCTCTTGAGTAGCTATAATTACAGTCATAAGCCACTGGTGCCTCTGGCTCTAACATCTTTTTTTTTTTTGTTTTCTTTTTTCTTTTGGCAGTACTGGGGTTGGATACTCACTAGGATGACCCTACTGCTGAGCCATGTCTCTGGACCCATAACAACCATTTAATAGTTTTGTTGTTGATTAATGAATTATCATTACCTTGGAGGATTATTGGAGATGATTTTCTAACCTTTTTTTTAACCTTCTGCATTTATTGCCTTTGTTAGCTTTCTAGGGTGGTCAGGTCAGGTTAGCCCCTATTCAGTTTTTAACCATTTTAATTCCTTATGATTCTATTTTCTCCTGTCCTTTTTAGTGTTTTGGATTGAATATGGACTATTGGACTTAGAAATGAGGTCATTCTCAAACTTTTCTGAGCAGGTGAATGGTAAAAATGGAAACCCCTGGAAAAGAGCAGACAATTGCATTCTATCACATTCTAATTGTGAGCTATTTATTATGATAATTATGTACATTTAGCTATGGAAGAAAAAGTCCTATCAAAGGACTTTTTTTAAAGTTATTTTTGACAATTGGATCAAATGAGGTAAACTGGAGAAGACAAGGAGAGTAATATAATTGTTAAGAATACTGTAAGGAATGAGAAAGAAGTATTTCAAGATGAAAGGATTGCTGAGCAATATTAGGGGCTTATTTGAGATTGGCGCTCATAAATTTGTAATCTGCATATTTTACAGGTTTCTCTGGCAGTGTCTTAGAGCCAGGAATAAAGCAAAGACTGATTCTATTAAAAATGGGTGGAGGTGACTGTCAGGCCGCTGAAGGGCAGAGGCAGCTGAGAAAAGCCACTTCCTTATATACCACCTGTCCTAATCATTCTTGGGGGCGCTCAAACTTGCAAAACAAGTTACATGCTGAAAGTTCCTGCTGACCATGGCCATATAAACCCTGCTACAACCAGACTCTGGGCAACCTCTCTGATCCTGACCCGGGAGTTTGTCCAGGAGCCTACCCCAGTAAACTTTTTTAAAAATTCACCTTTACCTCCTCCTGCGTGTTCTTTCCTCATCGAAAACCTTACAGTGATAACTGAAGATGTAAAAGGGAAACTATTTGAAGGAGTTGACCACAGGATTGAAGTTAAGTTAGAGAAGTTAATAAAGCAGAACTGGGGTAAGACCCATACAGGATGGTAATAAGTAATACCAAGTAGTAATTAATGAATTAAAACATTAACTTATTATTGGTTTGAAGGTAGAACAATAATGTGTCTTAAACTTATTTCCCCTTTTCCTTTAACATTTAATATTTTTGATCTTGAATAATTTACTATATAATGAAGATCCTTCTTTCCTCCCTTTCCCCCTCTCTTTTTCTTTCTCTTCTCTCTTTCATTTTCTTTTTCTTTCTACTAAATTTAAATCCAAAACTATATTTTAAAGGTACCCTTTTCAGCTCCAGTGTAAAAATATTCCCACTTTATATTTTCAAACTACAGATAATGGTATTAGAATCTTTTTTTGGAATAAGTTATTTCACTTATTTGGAATTCAGAACACTTTTTCCTGTTGAAAATGCTAAGATAATGGACTGTTTATGATCCCACATTGTGGCTGAATGATTATTGTTTTGCTGAGAAAAATGTAATATAATGGTTTTCCTTAAGGAATAGTTTTCTAGTTTTAATCTTGTAAGCTTCCTCTCACAGATGCTAACTATTAATGCCATTTAATAGAAAATAGACATAGCCAGGTGTGGTAGCACATGCCTGTAATTCTGGGACTTGGAGGACTGAGGCAGGAGTATCTCACATTTTCAGCCAGCTTGGGCTACATAGATCCTATCTTACAAAACCCAAAAGGCCAGGTGCCAGTGGCTTATGCCTGTAATCCTGGTACTCAGGAGGATACGATCTCAGGCAAAGCCAGTGCAGGCAGGAAAAGTCCAGTTAATCAGCAAAAAGCCAGAAGTGGAGCTGTGGCTCAAGTGGTAGTGTGAGCCTTGAGCAAAAAACTGCAGGGGACTGCATCCAGGTCCTGAGTTCAGGCCCAGTAAATTGTTTTGAAGACCAGCAAAATAATCTGAAAGCAAATGATCATAGGCTGCACAGTGTTTAGTTAAATATGAGTGATGATTAATTTTTCTTGTCTGTATTATTTTCTTTCTCTCTGATCCTTTTGTTCATTAATAATACATATCACTGTTCTATTGAACTAGTGGATTCAAGCAATCTGGTTTTGCCTGTTTCAGCTTCTTCCTTATTGTTACAAAAGGGGCATTAAGCTCAGATATAGAATGTGAGGCAACTGATTCTTTAGATCCCTTTTTTCAGTTATTGCATAAGTTCTCTCTCTGTCCAAAATGAAGCATAAGCTTAAGTGGTCTCATACTCTCTGGGTTTCAAAAACTTTCTCTGCTTCCCCTTAGCCTGAGTATCAGTTTTCAATACTATACCACAGGCATGAAAATGAGAACCACTGTTGTCATGTTTTGACAACTTTTCTAATAGTAAATTAAATCTGCCCACACTGGCTTCCTGATGCTTTTTTTTTTTTTTTTGGTTGGTTGTGGGGCTTGAACTCTGGGCCTGGGCGCTGTTCCTCAGCTCTTCAGCTCAAGGCAAGTGCTCTACCACTTGAGCTACAGCACCACTTCCGGTTTTCTGGTGGTTTATTGGAGATAGGAGTCTCATGGTCTCTCCTGCCCGGGCTGGCTTTGAACCGGGATCCTCAGATCTCAGCCTCCTGAGTAGCTAGGATTACAGGCGTGAGCCACCAGCGCCCGGCAGGGCTTGCTAATTCTTGTCTTTTCCTTCCTTCCCCCCATCTCTATCGGAATACTATTACCTAGCAAATAAAAGGGCACTAAAAGAGGGAATCAGGATCCTAAAGTTTAAATTGATTGAAACATTTTGTATGGTGCAGTCTGAATCTTACTGCTTACAGATTGTGTTTTTTTTTGGTACTGTCCCTAAACTTTTTCATTCAAGGGTAGGACCCTACTGTTTGAGCCACAGTTCTACTTTTGGCTTTCTGCTGGTTAATTGGAGATAAGCGTCTCATGGACTGGTTTAGAACCATAATCCTTGGATCACAGCCTTTTCAGTAGCTAGTACTGATTATTTAAAAAATAAGATAGTTATGCCTGGGTGCCGGTTCATACTTGTAATCCTAGCTACGTAGGAGGCTGAGATCTGAGGATCATGGTTCAAAGCCAGCCTGGGCAGCAAAATCAGTGAGACTCTTATCTCCAGTAAACCATTAGAAAACCGGAAATGGTGCTGTCACTCAAGCAGTAGAGTGCTTGCCCTGAGCTGAAGAGTACAGGGACAGTGCCCAAACCCTGAGTTCAAGCCCCACAACTGACAGGAAAAAAAAAAGATAGTTATAATAATTGTAATAGTTAAAATTATTTATTATCTACATAGGCCAAATATTGTGCCATGAGCTTACATAACTTACCTTACACCATTCCTATGGGTAAATACTATTGTCATTCCATTTTACAAATGAGGACACTGAGACATTAAGGTAAGAGGTCATACAGCCAGTAAAAGAGAAGTAACTCCTTGTATTGCCAGTATTCCTTAGCAGTATATTATATTTAGAGAATGCTAGAGATCTAAAATCAAATTTCAGAAAGTCAGGTAATGTTACACAAATAAAATAGTATTTTGGATTTAGGTTTTTGTATTTTGAATGTATGTAAACCTATGAGACACATTTTAGTGGCTTGTGTATCCTTACCTCCCTTTACACTTTTTTTATATCAAAAGATTTTACTACATGTTCTATTTATAATGCCCTGGTTGAGTCTTGAAACACTAGCTGAATCGTCTTTTTTCTTATTAGACATGGTCTTGCTGAAAAACCTAAGTTAGCCTCAAACTTGTGATCCTCCAGTCTCAACCTTCTGACTATTGGAATTAGAGATGTGTATCACAACACTTGGCTTCGAACATTTGTTTTTCGTTTCCCCACCTTCTATTCCAAACTAGTCTCTGTAATCTGGTTTGGAAGCCCCACTATTGGAGTTGACATTGTTTTCTGATCTAATTGTTAACTTCCTAATTGTGAAACATGAAGATGTTTTCTTTTATTCTTTATTTATTTGTATATTCTGGGCTAATATTTCTCTCACTTTTTCTCATACCTTTTATCAACAATTTTTTAAGGTACTTGGGATAGAATTTAACTCTTTGCACTAATCATGTTCTCTACCATTGAACTATACCACTAATCCCACAAACTTTTATTTCTTTCATTTTTTTTCCTTCAGAGTATTTTTGTTTTGTTTCATTTAATTTTGTTTGTGGTGGTCCTGGGGTTTGAACTCAGGGCCTAGGTCCTGTCCTTGATGACTTTCTTTTGCTCAAGGCTTATATTCTCCCACTTAAGCAACAGCTCTACTTCTGGCTTTTTTCTTAGTTTATTAGTGATAAGAATTTCATGAACTTTCTTGTTCAGGCTGGCTTCAAATCTTGATCCTCAGATCTCAGCCTCCTGAGTAGTTAGGATTTCAGGTGTGAGCCACTGGTGCCCAGCTATTAAGTTCTGTACTTGGCTCTTTTCTCCTGCTAGTGGGTTCCCAGAGTGACTTACGTAACACCATAGTCTTGTGGATAACATCTACAGGTCTTTGAATAAGTAAGGTACCACCTTGTTTTAGAAATATTCCTTACAGAACTTAGCCTTGACTAATATTTGGATTAGTACTGATACCTCCACTCAGTCCTTACGTCTGTGTCAGATGATTGCATTTTGTCCCAGGCTTTTAAGTGCCCTGAGACTCTGTGCTCAAGGCTAGAGCTCTACCATTTGAGTCACAGCACCACTTACAGCTTTTTCTATTTATGTGGTACTGAGGAACCCAGGCTTCATGCATGCTAGGCAAGAACTCTACCACTAAACCACATTCCTAGCCCACAATGAAACTTTTGTTATACTAATTAAAAAATGATATTCATGTTCAAATAACAAAATTGTAAGACATTTTTGTTTGCCTATACCTTTTTGAACATGAATATCATTGGTTGATCAGAAATCAGGTTGACTCCAATGTTAGGCAGTTGTGAATAGTGCAGCTGTAAACATGGGTTTGTAGATATCTCTGTTATATGCTAACATATGATATAATATGATACAAGCCAGGAAAGCAGGATCATATGGTAGTTCTGTTTTTTTTTTTTTTTTTTTAAATAGGAATCACCATACTGATTTCCATAGTGAGCACACTAGTTTACATCTCCACCAGTGTATATGTATAGTGTTCCTGCCCTTGGTCTCCCTCATCCCAACATCTTCACCAGCATTTGTTGTTCTGACTGGGATGAGAAGGACTATCAGTGCAGTTTCAGTTTTCATTTGGCTAAAGATGTTGAGCATTTCTTCACGTATTTATTGGCCATTTGTACTTCTTTTGAGATATGTCCATTAAACTTGCCAATTTATTAATTGGATTGTTCTTTTTAGTGATTTTTTTTGGAGTTGCTTATATATAATGTAAGTGTTTTATTCTGTAAGTAATGACAAAAGTTCTCTCCCTTTCTGTAGGTTATCTTTAGGTTCTGATAATTGTTTTCTTTGCCATGCATACTTTTTAATTTGATGCAATCCCATTGGTAAATTCTTATTTTCTGAGCAATTAAGAGACCTATTCAGGGAGATAGTTATGTATGCCTATATTTTCAAGAGTTTTTTTTTTTTTTTTCCTGTTATGGGGCTTGAACTCTGGGCCTGGGTGCTGTCCCTCCGCTCTTCACCTCAAGGCAAGCGCTCTTCCACTTGAGCCACAGCGCCACTTCTGGTTTTCTGGTGGTTAATTGGAGATAAGGGTCATGAACTTTCCTGCCTGGGCTGGCTTTGAACCATGATCCTCAGATCTCAGCCTCTTGGGTAGCTAGGATTACAGGCATGAGTCACCAGTGCCCAGCTCAAGGGTTTTTCCATTAGAATTGTCAAAGTTTTAAGTCTTATATTTAGATCTTTGGTTCATTTTGAATTAATTTTTCTCTAGGGTAAGAGAGAGGGGTCTGCCTTGTCTTCTGCATGTAAGTGTTCAGTTTTCCAAAATACCATTTGTTGCACAGGCTGTCTTTATATTTTTTTTTCTTTACTGTCTTTCTTGAAAAATCAGATGACTCTTTTGGATTTTCTATTCTAGTCTTTTGGTGTATGTCTGTTTTTGTACCAGTACCATGCTATTTTTGTTATTACATCTCTGTAGAATAATTTGAATCAGGTATTGTCATATCTCCATCATTGCTCTTTTTGCTTAGTATTGCTTTAGCTATTCAGGGTTTTTTGTACTTCCACTACATTCTAAGGTTGATTTTTCTATTTCTGTGAAAAATGATATTGGGATTTTTTTTAGGGATTGAGTCTTTTTTTTTTAAGATCAGAGATTAATCTTTTATTTATTCAATAAATATGACATACAGGTAATACATTAAAAGACATATCATAATTAATGAAAGCTTTAATCAATTAAAAAAATGACCCAATACAGAATGCATACATTGGATGGATCTTGTTTTAGGGATTGAGTCTTTAGAGTGCTTTTGGTAGTATAACCATTTTTACAACATTGAGTTTACCAACCCATGAACTTGAGAGAGCTTTTCATCTTCTGATGTTTTCTTCAATATCTTTTGTAGTTGCTCTTACTATTGAGTTCTAGTTTTACTCTATTGTGGACTATAAAATCTAGAAAATCACTTCAGTTTTCTTGTATTTGTTAAAATTTGCTTTCTATTTCTAAAGTTAATTTACTTTAGAGAAAGATCCATGGGTTGAGAAAATGTGTATTCTGAGGCTGTTGGGTGACATATTCTGAAGATGTCTCTGAAGTCCATGTGATCTATAGCATCATTTAATTCTAAAGTTTCTTTGTTTTTTTGATCTGGATGACCTGTGTATTGGTAAGAATGTGCACTAAAGTCACCTACTATTATTGTCTGTACTTGTTTGTCCAGTAATGTTGGCTTTATAAAATAGGGTATACTGATGTTTGCATATATATTTATAATTGTTATGTTCTCTTTATGGATTAGTCCTTTTATCAATATGAAAGGGATCTTCTTTGTCTCATATAACTTTAGTTTGAAGTGTACTTTGTCAGATCCCTTTCATATTGCTACTCTTTCTTACTTTTGGGCTCCATTAGTTTGGAAGATGTTTTCCTATCCTTTAATGTTTGCTGATGAGTTGCTTTTTTTTTTTTTTTTTTTTGTAGACAGCAAGTGTCTCTACACTGATTTGAGGATCTCGTGAACTTTTTGGCTGGCTTGCTTCAAACTCTAGTCTTCTAGATCCGTGTAGCTTGATTATAAGCTTGCCTGCCCTAGTGAGATTTATTCTTTTCTGTGTATTTGTTTGTGGTGGTGTGTCTTTCTCTTTTGTGTAGGATCCCTTTAACTATCTCTGCTATGCTGATTAAGTGATCATGAGTTGGTTTAATTTTTATCACGGAGTTCTTTATTTTAAGTTTTTTTTTTTTTTTTTTTGGTCCGGTCGTGGGGCCTGAGCACTGTCCCTCAGCTCTTCAGCTCAAGGCCAGCGCTCCACCACCGAGTGCCACTTCTGGCTTTTTTCTTTTTGCTTATGAGGAATCGAACCCAGGGCCTCATGCATGCAAGGCAAGCGCTCCACCACTGAGCCACCTTCCCAGCCCAAGGTTTATTGTATATTGAGAATTCCACTGGTTTTCTCATAGGCTTGTCTTTATGGGTGATTTGACAACTTCTCTCTTGACGTTATTGATATTTTTTTTCTTACTTTGTATACCTAGTGTTTCAACTATAATATGTGGGAGGTTCTTTTCTGGTTCTTGTCTGTTTAGAGTTTAGTTTTGTTTTGTTTTTGGGGGTACTGGGGATTTGGATCTTATAATCGTTAGACAGGTGCTGTACCACAGCCTCTTTTTTATGTTGTTATTTTCAAGGTAGGATTTTGCTTTATGTCTTGGCCAGGCTGGGCTGTGATCTTCTTGTGCTTCTCAATGCCACTAAGGATGAAAGGTGCATACCCCTGTGCCGAGCTATTATGCTTTTCTTTCCCATTCTTAGGTACTGGTTGAGGAGTCTCTTGAACTTACTTTTTGTACAGGCTGGTCTTGAGCCATGATCCTCTGTTCTTTTCAAATAGCTAGGATTATAGGTTGAGCTACTGTGCCAGACTTTTCTATATCCTAAAAGCCTACTATATCTGCCTGTGCATCTATCGCAAGATGTTTGAAGTTTTTATTATTTATTGAATATGTTTGCTTTTCCTTCAGCTTGCATCTTATCTCCTATGCCCATGATTTACAGATTTGTTCTTTTAAATGATATCCACAAGGTTTTGCATATTCCATTTATACTTAGAAAATTTAAATTTATTATCTGCTTTTTCTAATACATGCACTTTATCTTCAAGCAGGTATTAATTTGTTTCAGTCTACTAGTGGAACTTTCAGCTGAACTTCAATTTCATTTAACAAAGTTTTCATTTCCTAATTTAATTATTTTTCAGAATTTCTATATCTTTGATGAGTCCTCTTTAATATCTTGTATTCTTTATTTTGTTATTTTTAAATTTTTGTTTTTAATTCAGTGGTACTGGAGCTTGAACTCAGAGCCTTGCACTTGCTAAGTAGGTGCTCTATTGCTTGAGCCACTCTTCTTTTTTACAGTGAGTATTTTCAAGATAAGATCTTGCTTTATGCCCAGGATCTCACTTTTATGTCTAGTCAGACTGCACTACTGTCCTCCTATTTGTGCTTTCTCATGTAGCTAGGATGACAGGCACTGCACCCAGCCATTGTGTTTCCTCTATAGCTTAGGATATTGGCTGGGCAGAGATCCTTCTAATCTTTGCCTCATAAATAGTATTACAGGCTTGAACTACAACCCCTGGCTCATTCAGGTCTTTATTAGAATTTCCTTGGCATTCATTCAGGTGTTTTGTTTCCTTTTCAATATCATTAATAATTCTCATAGTAATTCTTTTGAATTCTTTGAGATGATATCCACTTCACTTATGGTTTTGTTATCATGGAGTCTTGTTGCCTTAATTTTTTTTTCATTTTTCTGTGTTTCTGTGTTATGGTTTCCACATCTGCAGCAAAGTTATTAGTTGGATCTGTCACCTATTCTTTCACTTGAGATAGTCTCAGTGCTCTGGCAGGACAGTGTGGTGGCTGACTTCACTTGGTGTTTTCATCACTGAGCTGGGAGTATGACTTAATAGCCAGGCATTTACCTACATGTTCAGGAAACTGGACTTGATTCCTACAAATGCTCAGATTGAGGAAAACTAGCTGGAATCCCTTGGACAAGGATTAGTTAGTTGTTCACTTCTTGGCTGACTTTACTATAGATACTATCCCCGTTTTTGTGTGTGTATGGGGAGCCCCTGTTGGCCACTAGGAGCTTTACAGCCTTTGGGCTAAGCTTGTTTCCGCCTGTTCCAGATCACTTGTGTCTCCAGGAGCACAAGTGTTCTAGCCTAGAGATGATTCCCAGATGTGACAGAGTTGGAGAGTAAACAGAGCATTGAGTTCTGCACTGGCAGGAGGAAAACTGAGAAGACCTAGACACTGCTCACTGATCTTAGTGTTTACAAACCCTGGCTGGCAGTTTGCTCCCTGTGGATGGAGGAGACTGTGGAAATAATGTTCTTAGGTTTGGACTTGGAGTCCTTAATCCCATCTGGCAACTAGTACCTACTGGGATAAAATTCCTGGTAGTGTTCTTCAGTGCCTTTAGATTCTGTTCAGCAGTTCCCTTTGTGTGTGTGTGTGTGTGTGTTTGTGGGAGAGGCTATGAAATGAAAGTGACTCATTTGGAGGATCTGTGTTTGGGGCCTTCAGACCTACTCAGCAGTAAATTCTTGCTGAAATACAGTTTTTGGAGGTGGACCTCAGTCCTTTCAGTTTCTGTCACCCTCTTGTGGGGAAGAGACTGGAAATCACTTGATTCAGAAGGCCTGAGTTGGAACCTCAAACCCTCCTGTCAGCAAACACAAGCTGGGTTGTAGTTCCCAGTGTTTTTAGACCCTGCCTAGCAGTGGAGTGTGGAAGCTCTAAAAAATCACCTGATCATGAAGGCCTGGCATTAGTCTCACAGCCAATACAGAGGCAGACTGTGGAGGACATATATTGTGCCAGTTATAATCTTGGTACTCAGTTTCCTCTGTGACCTTTCAACTGTAGGACTCACTGCTTGTAAGGAATAACAGAGCTTTTGCAGCACTATGACTTTGCTCCCCACTTCTTGACCTTCTCTGTAGATCGGTGTCAGACTCTTACCTACTTTCCAGAGATTGTGATAGGATGTTCCAGAACTTCCTGATCTGTGATTGGTCTTTGCTTTCAAGACCTCAGTATATCTCAGTCTTGAACAATGGGCTCTTACTCAGGTAGTGTCTTGCTATGGCATTCAGAGATGATGATAATGTCAGAATGTCTTTCTTCACTGAGGCTAACTAACCGCCCACACCAAAACAGTCACTGACTCACCAAATCTCCATGTGTTCAAAGCTTGAAGAGAGTGTGGGCTTATCCTATACCTAGAATTGCCAGTCTGTTACCTGGCCCACCTTAAGATTGCATCTTCAGCTTTTTGCTACTTTTCTCTATAGTCTCTTTCTGATGTTCTGACAGTTGTCAAATGTCAGCACAACTTAAGAAATATGTATATACGTAAAAAGAATGAAGAATATGACTTATAATTCAGTTACTAATGATTTTTCCTATATGACAATTACATAATAAAAATAACTTTTTTTTTTTTGTTGGTGGTGAGGCTTGAACTCAGTCTGGTTGGTGTCCTTGAGTTCTTTTGCTCAAGGCTAGCACTCTATCACTTTGAGCCACAACTCTACTTCCAGTTTTCTGGTCATAAATTGGAGATGAGAGCATCACAGACACTCCTGCCCAGGCTGGCTTTGAACTGCAGTCCTCAGATCTCAGCCTCCTGAGTAGCTAGGATAATAGGCTGGTGCTACCATTACCCAGCTAGTAAAGATAATTTTAGTAGTAAAAATAATTGTAATGATAATAACTAACATCTGTGAACAATTAATGTTTAGACAGGCATTATTTTTGATGTTGTACATATATTAATTCTCATAAGTCTTAGCAAGATGTTTATCAGGCTTGATCTTTTACTCATCTCCATTTGTCAGATGAGGAAAGGCATATGAAGGTTAAATAAATTTCCTCTTGGTGAGTGAAAGCAGGACACAAATCCTGCTTGTGGACTTCTAAAACTAGGGCACTTAACTACTTTGCATCATTATTGAATTCCTGTTTGATGTATGGAGTATTTTCATCTTTAATATAATGAATACTAAACTGGTATTTATTTGTATCTTACATAATATAAAAGACTATTTCACTTGGAGATTTTTTTTCTCAAACAATTACAAATTTTGTAGTAAAACAACTTTTACAATTCACAAATAATTTATGTCTATACTTCAAAGGATTTTGAAAAATACTTGTGGTTTTGAAGAAAATTTATGAAATTCATAATATATATATAGATTTTGGGTTGTCTGAACTTTCTTAATTATTGTTTCTTATTTTTTAGTTGAGTGGTGATTTTATGCAATGGCTTCAAGCCACAGTTCTTCACCAGTGCCTCAAGGAAGCAGTGATGTCTTCTTTAAAAAAGAGGTAGATTCAGCAAAACATATTCGACATGTGCAGTCACTGCCAGATGTGTGTCCCAAGGAGCCCACAGGTAATTTTTTAATTTTGTACTGGGTTGGAACTCAGGGCCTGGGTGCTGTCCTTTAGCTTTTTTTCTCTAAGTTGGCACTCTACCACTTGAGTCACAGCTTCACTTTCGTTTTTCTTTTTTGGTAGTTAATTGGATGTAGAGCCTCATGAACTTTTTTGTTAGGACTGGCTTCAAACCAGCCTGACCCCTAAAGATAGTGATGAATTATTTAGTGTTGTAAAATACAGGAAGGCTGTGATAACCTTATGGAGAAAACACATGTGTAGAAAGTACTTGTGTATAATAAGCTTTGCTCAGGCATGAGTTAGAGCTGTTAGCATGGGTTCAGTGTTACGAATCAGTGAGAAGTTGAGAGGCAGTGTCTTTAAACAAAAATATACATCAAATAAGCCTATATATCTTAATGATTCATGAAAAGAAATCTCGTGACTTCAGGCTCACAAGAAACTTGAATTCTCCTAGGAGCAGTAATTCAATATTTGTTAATTAGGTATTTACAGTCACTTCATAGAACAAATGGTGGTGATTGTGTATTCTTTCCTATATTATTAATGCCACAGCAGTATTATGTCAGCCAAATAAAGGGATTTGAGTCAAGCCGGGTGCTGGTGGCTCACGCCTGTAATCCTAGCTACTCAGGAGGCTGAGATCTGAGGATCGAGGTTCAAAGCCAGCCCGGGCAGGAAAGACTGTGAGACTCCTATCTCCAATAAACCACCAGAAAACCGGAAGTGGCGCTGTAGCTCAAGTGGTAGAGCGCTCGCCTTGAGCTGAAGAGCTAAGGGACAGCACTCAGGCCGACAAAAAAAAAAGGGGGGGGGATTTGAGTCAAGAATGCACTGTATAGGGCTGGGAAGGTGGCTCAGTGGTAGAGAGCTTGCCTTGCATGCTCGAGGCCCTGGGTTCGATTCCTCAGCACCACATAAGCAAAAACAAAAAAAGCCGGAAGTGGCGCTGTGGCTCAAGTGGTAGAGCCCTAGCCTTGAGCTGAAGAGCTGAGGGACAGCGCCCAGGCCTAGAGTTCAGGCCCCACGACCGGACCCAAAAAAAAAAAAAAAAAAAAGAATGCGCTGTATATACTTTTAATTCCTTTGGTAACTGATACTGGAAGATAATTAGTTGATTTCTGTTAGTATATCATGGAAGAGACAGTTTGGTTGGTTTGTATACTTGTATACATAGAACACATTTTACAGAGTTTTCTTGTTTACTTTTTGCAGGTGATTCAAATAGTTTATGTGTTGCCCCATCTCTAGTTACAGATCAACATAGATGGACTATATATCATTCCAAAGTAAATCTCCCAGCAGCATTAAATGATCCTAGATTAGCAAAAAGAGAATCTGACTTCTTCACAAAAACATGGGGATTGGACTTTGTGGACACCGAAGTCATACCTTCATTCTACCTCCCACAGATCAGCAAGGAACATTTTACAGCATATCAACAGGAAATCTCTCAGGTAAAAACTAAGTTTGAAATTAGTTGTAGTAGGGTCAAAAATAAATTTACATTTGATTTATTATAAATTTTTGATCAATGTTTTTTCCCCCTTTTTTCTTGTTAAAGCTTTAACATTTATTTGTTTTTCTGCTAGGAAGTGGGGAGTAATATATGAAAGACAGAACAAGTATATTTTTCTATTAAACAAATGATTGATTAGTGACTACAGCAGACACATAGGAGGTATTAATTTTCTCTCTGGTGGTCACTGTCATAACACCTAGATTTCCCTCTAGATTCTCCCTTCCTGACAGTCCTCAGCTGTCAGTCTCTTTTAGGTATTGCCTCAGAAAAAGAGTTTATTACCTCAGTTTATCAGTAATTTTTGAGGAGCCTATCACATTCCTTTTAGACCTTATCTATACAAATTCTATCTTGGGTTATGTTTTTCTTTAGATATATTTTAATACATTTCTATTACTTACTGAATTTCAGAGTTACACATTACTTTTTAGTATGAAGGTTTGATTTGTACCGATCTTACCAGTCAAGGAAGAAACGGTTCTATTTTGCTTATAAACCCAGATGATTTTTAAGATTTAAGAAATTATAGAGTAGAACTGTTTCTGTGTCTGTAATTTCCACAGCCAATGTAGCGTATCTAGCAGATAGCCTTAATATATCTGGACATAATTGTAATTCAGTATGTCGTATTAAACTGTGTCTAAAAGTAAGAATGGAGAGTTTGAGATGGTATATTACTCATTTTTAGATTGTTAGTGTCTGTTATTGATGTAGTTCTAACTACCATTTCAATCTTAAAAAAATAAAATGATACAAAATATCTTTCAGTATAGAAGGGCTATAAATGCACATATGCATGTTTCTATGTTGTCCAGCTAGCCTCATACTACTGGGCTCAAATAGTCTTCTTGTCTCAGTGTCCTGCCACCACGTACAGCTTTGTTGGATGAGATAAGGTGTTCTTTTTTGCCCAGGCAGACCTCAAACTATGATTCTCCCAACCTCTACCTCTGAGTAGCTGTAGGCAGGCATGTGTGAGCCTCTGGACTTGGACTCTTTTCTGTAAATTGCTTTTCCTCTTCCTTCTATTTATGGATATTTTATTATAATTGTATAAAATGAGGTAAGTATAGGTATATAAGTGTCCAGTATTATCTTTTCTTGAGATTGAGCCCAGATCCTTACATATATTAGGCAAATGTTCTAACTCTGATCTATTGCATCTTAGCACTTTGTAGTAGTATGTGGTTTATAAAGCATACCTATTACTTGTATTTATATTCAGAGGATTAATGATTTTATATTAAAAATCATACAACTAATTTGGCGTATTTTGATACTCTGTTGTGGAACACTCTACATAGCTTTGATCAAATTATCTTTTTATTAGAGAGAGAAGATTCATGAAAGATGCAAGAATATTTGTCCTCCTAAAGATACCTTTGACAGGAGTCTTTTACATACTCATGGTATGTGTATGTGTTATTTGTAGATAAAAAAGCATAGCATAAATATTTAAGAATACAATTTGTACTTTGGAATCTTGTTTCCAATCATAACTTTTATTTCTAGTTTTTTATTTTGTTTTGTTTTTTATTTTATTTTGTTTTGGTGGTATTGGGGATTGAAGCCAGGGCCTTGTTCATATTTGGCACATACTTTATACTGCATTGCATCCTAATTCTTATAATTTTTGTTGTTGTTGTTGTTTTGGTGATTTGGTCATGGGACTTGAACTTTGGGCCTGGGTGCTGTCTTGAGCTCTTCAGTTCAAGGCAAGTACTCTACCACTTGAGCTACAGTGCCACTTCCGGTTTCCTGGTAGTTAATTGGAGATGAGTCTCATGGACTTTTCTGTCTGGGCTGGCTTTGAACCGTGATCCTCAGATCTCAGCCTCCTGAGTAGTTAGGATTATAGGCATGAGCCACCTGTGCCTGACTCTAATCCTTATAAAATTTTTTTTTTTTTGGTCAGTCCTGGGGCTTTGACTTTGGGTCTAGGCACTGTCCCTGAGCTTCATTTGCTCAAAGCTAGCACTCTACCACTTGAGTCACAATGCTACTTCTGGTTTTTGTGTTTATGTGGTACTGAGGAATTGAACCCAGGGCTTCATGCATGCAAGGCATGCACTCTACCACTAAGCCACATTCCCAGCCCTAATCCTTATAATTTTTATAGCATAATACTATAATCTTTTCTAAATCCTTTACTGTGACAAGTAAACTTAATATCTTGGTGCTGGGTACTTTGTTGCTTAAAAGTAGATAAATAAGCTGGGTGTGGGTGGTTTATTCATGCGATCCAGCTACTCAGGAGGCTGAGATCTGTGGATTGAGGTTTGAAGCTAGGCTAGGCAGGAAAATTCATGAGAGTCTTATTTTGGGTGGTCATAGGGCTTGAATTCAGAGCACTGTCCTTGAGCTTTTTTACCCAAGGCTAGTGCTCTACCACTTTGAGCCATAGGATCATTTCTGGTTTTATGGTTATTTGGAGATAAGAGTCTCATGGACTCTTTCTTGCCCAGGCAGGAGATCCTCAGATCTCAGTCTCCTGAGTGGCTAGAATTACAGACATGAGATACTGGCCCCTGGCTTATGAGACTTTTACCTCCAATAAACTACTAAAAAAACCTTGGAAGTGAAGCTGCGATTCTAGTGATAGAGAACTAGCCTTGAGCATAAGCTCAGGGACATTGCCCAGACCCTGAGGTCAAGCCCTGGGCTGACACTGTGGGGGAAAAAGAAAAAAAAAAGATGAATAAGATGAATAACAAAAAATTAACCCTTAATTGCAACACTCTATGTTAAGGCTTTGTAAGGTTGAACACACAATATTCTAGCTCACTTTAGGAAATTTCCAAGATCTAATGATGATTACGTATGTTTTAAAATAGTGGGAAACAGTGATGTATTACATATTTCTTGGGAATACTTAGAATAAAAATAAAAGGAATTGATACAAAGTCATAGATCTAGTCAAAAGAGTTGTAAGAACCTATTGTGTTGGCTGTACTTCAATAAGAGATGTAACTGAAATAGTGGGCAGGGACCAGGTCATGAAGAGTCTTGTATGCCATGCTTAGGAATTACTTTATTGAAAGGCAGAATAAAGCTATACAGAATAATTTAAATATAAATCTGACATGGTCAGATTTATAATTACATATTTTATTCTGAAAACAGTGTGGATCATGAATTTTGAGGCAGTGATTAAGAAGTCAGAAGCCACTGCAGTGCTGAGTAGGAAATAGGGTGCCAATAACAGTTACAGTAGAAATGAGGAAGTTAGAACTAAATACTTCACAGATCTAGGCATAGGTTTTAATACCTGGCAATAGAGAAAAATGATTGAGGGATGACTCTCATGTTTCTTGTTTATTCAGCTATCTTAGGTAGGAGGTGCAGTTCATCTAAAAAGCAAAATAGGGCTGAGAAAGTGGCTCAGTGGTAGAGCGCTTGCCTTGCATGCATGAGGCCCTGGGTTCGACTCCTCAGCACCACATAAGCAAAAAGAAAAAAGCCGGAAGTGGCGCTGTGGCTCAAGTGGTAGAGCGCTAGCCTTGAGCTGAAGAGCTGAGGGACAGTGCCCAGGCCCAGAGTTCAGGCCCCACGACTAGACCCAGAAAAATAAAAAATATAAAAAAAGAAAGAAGCAAAATAGGAAGGGAAATGGAGGCTAGTTTTGTTGCAAAATGACATGTGTAACTGGCAACCTAGATCCCTGGAAAGAAGAAATGAAGATAGGCTGAAAATATACGCTGGACATTATTAGAGATATTATGCAAGACAATAGTGTAGTAGTTGAATCCAAGGGTGCAAGATTACCAAGGGAAGATATGAATAATAAAGAGGAAAGGATTGTTGCTAGGACAGTGTCAAGTTACCATCTCCCCTCCCCCACCCCCTTCTTTTGTTGGTAGGAGTCCTGGGGCTTGAATTCAGGGCCTGAGCACTGTCCCTGAGCTTCATTTGCTTAAGGCTAGCACTCTACTACTTGAGCCACTGTGTTACTTCTGGCTTTTTGTGTTTATGTGGTACTGAGGAATCGAACCCAGGGCTTCATGAATGCCAGGCAAACACTCTACCACTAATCCACATTCCTAGCCTGATATTTTTTGATCATAAGAAATTCTAATGAAGCTGGTTGCCAGTGTTTCACAGCCATCTCTATATTCCTAGCTACTCAGATAGCTGAGATCTCAGGATTGTGTATGAAGACAGCTGGGCAATTAACTAGCAAAAAGCTCAAAGTAGAGCTGTGGATCAAGTAGTAGTATTCTTGAGTGACAAAGCTAAAGGATAGCACCCAGACCTGAGTTGAAATCCTAGCACCAAAACACACATACACACACACACACACACGCACGCACGCACGCGCGCAATGGAAGAAAGGAAGAAAAGTTTTGAATAGAATATGGTGGGTATTTTAAATAATAAAAAGTTTCTATTCTAGAATTTAATTCATTTTCTGATACTACATAGCATCCTAAATTTAATTTAAAAACTTAATAAAAGATAATCAAAAGACTTAAAATGTATTTAGATGTTTCATTACTACTAAATGATTGATTACAGTTGTTTGAAGCTTCTTTCTTGTTCAGAGCTCCCCCTTAGGCAGATATCATCAAGTAAGAATACTTGATGAAGGAAAACCTAGAGTAGTTATTTGGTTGTAATCTAGTGTAATATTGCATTTGTCAAAATATGTATATTATGGGAGTAAAATTAAAACAACTTTAAAAGATTATATTTTCCCTTTTCCTTTTTATCATAGATAAATCCAGGACAGATCTGGAGCAAGTACCTAAGGTAAGAAAGTATAAAAATAAGAATACTGCTTTTTAATATTTGATCTTTTATTTTGCCTTATAAAATTTTCATTTGGCTATTTTTTGACAGGCCATTTTGCTGCTTTTGGGGCTTTGGTCTTGCTTTTTTAAAATGAAAAATAAATTTCATTTGGCAAATATTGTATGTAATTTTCTTTTTTCTTTTTTTTTTTTTTGGGTCCGGTTGTGGGGCCTGAACTCTGGGCCTGGGTGCTGTCTCTCAGCTCTTCAGCTAGCGCTCTACCACTTGAGTGAGTCACAGTGCCACTTCCGGCTTTTTTCTTTTTGCTTATGTGGTACTAGGGAATTGAACCCAGGGCCTCAAGCATTGCAAGGCAAGTGCTCTACCACTGAGCCACCTTCCCAGCCCGTAATTTTCTTTTTTGTACCATCAGTCTCTTCCTCATTATTAAAACTAGAAATATATTTTAAGTATCTATATTCTAAGAAGAATTTGTTGATCTTACTATCCTTTCAGATTATTAAGAGATAGTTTCTTGGCATTAAAAAATTGGTAGCATGGGGCTGGGAAGGTGGCTCAGTGGTAGAGTGCTTGGCTTGAATGTATAAGGCCCTGGGTTCGATTCCTCAGCACCACATAAGCAGAAAAAGATGGAAGTGGTGCTGTGGCTGAAGTGGTAGAGTGCTAGCTTTGAGCTGAAGAGCTGAAGGACAGTGTCCAGGCCCAGAGTTAAAACTCCACAACCGGCAAAAAAAAACCCATAAATAAATAAAATAAAAATTGATAGCACTTTTGTAATAGCTGCATTCTCTTTTGGGAAGAGAATCCATTTCCTTCTTCATGGTCTCAAAGTGATCTGTGACAGTTGTTACTTAGGATGAGAAAGAAACAAGTGGAGAGGGAGACTTTTAAGTTCTTTGCCTACAAAATAAAATTTAAGGCTCTTTATGATTTGCTACTATCAGAGTCATACTTCTCACTTCTGTCTACTCCTCTTTACATACTCTACTTCAAACAACTTTTTGCTAATACCCTACTTGCACTGTTTTCTCAGCCTGGAAATTCATTTTTTACTTCTTCCTGTTTTAAATCCTTTACAATTTTTTGCTTCTCAACCAAACATAATTGGCCCTCTTGCCAAATTCCCATAACATTTTATCTAGGCTCCCCTCCCCCCAAATACTCTTCTTACAAAGTATTTATCCACTTATCCCTTGGTATCTAGGGTTCCCCTTTCCCTATTAAGGATACTAAAATTGGACAATGCTCTGATGTCTTATATTTTGCTTATAACCTTCTCATATCCTCTAAATTACTTAATGAGATAACTCATACAATATAAATAGTTGTTTTACCATACTGCTTGAGAATAATGACAAAGAAACACAGATGTATTTTTTGCCAAATAATTTCTTTTAAAAATTATTTTTTATGAGTATATACTTCTTGACCATGTCATTCCTTCCTTCATTCCCCCCCCCTCCTGTCCCTACCCACAAGTTACATAGTTCATTTTTACACAGTGTACATTTAATGTATTGACTGCATTTGCTTATCCTTCCTATCTCCATTCTTGTGTTCTCCCCAAAAACATGTTCTATTTTCTGGTATTTGTTTTGATAAATAAAATTTTAGTTGTTCAGATAAGTTACACCTTTGGATTCCTCCCATAAACATATTCTCCTTCAGTCAAACTGAATAATTTCAATCCTCATTTGGTTCAGTCTATAGATGTGGAACCTGAAGATAGAGAGAGTTGACCATATATGTATTTTATCACGTTCCATGGGCTGAAAGCTCCTTGAGATTAGGATTGTCACTTATCTTTGTTTCTAAGTAGATATTTATTAATGCTGTTAATATTAAAGAGGAACTAAAAAAATACTTATTTCCTGGTGATGTTTTCCCTAACATTCATACTAGCTTTTTTTGATATAGGTGCAATGAATTAGTAAATAAAATATAGCAATAAATTGGCTAAACCATGTTTTAGGCCTTATGCTAAGTGCTAAGGATATAGTGATTAATAATCTATCATTATAACCCTGAAGGAAGATCTGGGCTCCAAAGAGAGTTATGCATATTAAATAGCTTCTGAAGCACATGATAAACAATTAAATATATATGGTGTACTTGTGTTCACAGGTATGAGTGATTAATCTTTGAATCATACACAACTATTTACTCCTTTGGTTAGGTCATCTCTTGTAAGGGTGTGTAAATACTTAGCTATAAGAATGTATAAAAGTGGCCAAGTACACTGGTGCATGCTTGTACTTGAAACTACCAGGATCTAGAGGTAAGATTGAGTTCTAGGGCTAGAGACTTTATCTGAAAAATAACTAAAAGCATAAAGGGCTGAGTTTATGGTTCAAGAGGTAGAGTACTTAACTAGCAACAGTGAAGTCTGAGTTCATACCACAATACCAAAAAGGTGTGAAAGATAATTGAATGATGATAGAATGGAATATGTCATTAGTGAGAAGGTATGACAAGAAACAGATAAATAGATACAAAAGAAATGAATTCTGCATACCATTCAGTATTATTTGGTCTGTGAGTCAGGAGAATTCACAAAAAGTTCTAAGCAGAGGAGTTAATTCAGTTTTATGTGACATTTTAGGAAGGTATCTCTGACAGCAATGACAGATACTCCCAATGTTAGGAGGGACATTGGTAAACAGCTGTTTACTAGTCAGAGAAAATGAAGAGCTGAATGGATGAGTGCTGAGGAGATATACAGAGAGAATTCAAGAAATAGTTAGGAAATATAATAGGTAGCTCTTGCTGATGAGTTGGATATAGTATGCATGAAGATTATCTCTTCATAAAACTAAATTAGTTGTAAATGTTAGTGTGTTATTCTAAAAACTAAATTTGAAGGAATTTGAGCAGGAGAAAGTAGAAACATAAGCTGTAAATGAATTTGACTATAGAGTAAGGGAACGACCCTCTCCTCTAGTAAATGCTAAAAACATTTTTTTTTTTTTTGGGTCCGGTCGTGGGGCCTGAGCTCTGGGCTTGGGCACTGTCCCTCAACTCTTCAGCTCAAGGCTAGCGCTCTGCCACTTGAGCCACAGCACCACTTCTGGCTTTTTTCCTTTTGCTTATGTGGTGCTGAGGAATTGAACCCAGGGCCTCAGGCATGCAAGGCAAGCAAGCGCTCTACCACTGAGCCACCTTCCCAGCCCCTAAAAACATTTTTTAATATCCTGTGCGAACATTTTAAATGTGACTCGCCAAGTTTACTTTTATTGTAAATTTTGGATCTAGAGTTTTGTGTGAATAAATAATTACTATTTGCTTTTGCTATTCACACTCAAGATCCAAGTTAATTTTTGTTTAGTGGTTTTGTAATGTTGGAGGAGTAATGGATATAGAGAAAATGTTGTAATCTAATTGGGGAAATATGTATTCTTTTAATAGATTTTTATGAAACCAGATTTTGCCTTGGATGATTCCTTAACTTTTAATTCAGTTTTACCATGGTCTCATTTTAATACTGCTGGTGGAAAAGGAAATCGTGATGCAGCTTCCTCAAAGTTACTTCAAGAAAAGGTAATTGTTCCTTGACTTTTTTCCTATAGAATACTGGTAATATCATTTTGGTTGAGTGATAATTACTTGTGTGTGCTCAGATGAGCTCTTCTTTCAATTTCTTTCTTTTGGGGAGAATAACAAAGGAAGAGGTAACAATGCTCGACGAGAAATGTACTCATTACCTTACTCATGTAACTGTAACCCTCTTTACAATAAAATAAAATTTAAAAGGGGCTGGGAAGGTGGCTCAGTGGTAGTATGCTTCCCTTGAATGCGTGAGGCCCTGGGTTTGATTCCTCAGCACCACATAAACAGAAAAAGGCAGAAGTGGAGCTGTGGCTCAAGTGCTAGAGCACTAGCCTTGAACTGAAGAGCTGAGGGACAGTACCCAGGCCCAGAGTTCAAGCCCTATGACCAATGCAAAAAATAAAGAAATAAATAAATTTTTCTCTTTTTCAGACTTAGGATTTTAGCCAAGAAACTCATGCATACTAGGCAATTGCTCTATCATCTTTGTTGTTAGTGATAATTGTAAACATTCTAATCTTCTTTTGGAGCTAATGGGATTTTAAACTCAGGGTCTTGTTACTTACAAGGCAAATAAGTTACCACTTAAGCCACAATCCCCAGTGTTTTCCCTTTTTAGTTATGTTTCAGATAGTCTTGCACTTTTTGCCTATACATGTGATCCTCCTATTATACCCATGTATAGCTGAGATTACAGGCAAGCTCTGCAACACTTGGCTTCTTTGCTGAGATGGCTTTGCCTGAGTTGGCTTTGAACTGGGATCTTCCCCGTCTTCCCCATAGTAAAGGAATTACACACATCATCCATTGTACTTGGCCCAGCATTTTAATCTTAACTGGTACTAAGAGTATTTTGGTTTAGTGGAATAAAAGTTGTGCTTGTTAAAAAGGAAAAACATTCTGAGTGCTTCTCTCTCTCTCTTTCTTTCAAGTCCTGGGCTTGAACTCCTGTCTTAAGCTTTTGAGCTCAGACTAGCGATCTAACACTTGAGCCACAGCTCCTTTCTGGTAGGTTAGTGGAGATAAGAGAGTCACAGATTGTCTTGCTGGGCTTGCTTTGAACAACAATCCTGGATTTCAAGCTTTGGAGTAGCTAGGATTATAGGCATGAGCCCACAAACAGACTCAGTGCATCTTTTCTAAAACTGATTGAAAGAATATATTAGATAACACAATGAATGCTTTGTATTTATCCCAAATGGTTTAGCTCTGCATCAGCTAATTTTATAACCATGATAAACACAGAAAGCAGCTTTTCCTGGGAAAAGCAAAAATTAGCTGGGGGCCGGGAAGGTAGCTCAGTGGTAGAGCGCTTGCCTTGCATGCATGAGGCCCTGGGTTTGATTCCTCAGCACCACATAAGCAGAAAAAAAAAAAGCCGGAAGTGGCACTGTGGCTCAAGTGGTAGAGTGCTAGCCTTGAGCTGAAGAGCTGAGGGACAGCACCCAGGCCCAGAGTTCAGGCCCCACGACCAGACCCCCCCTCCCCCCCCAAAATAGCTGGGAATTTCCTGTGAATTAGCAAAAATATTATAGTTAAATACAGTATTTTGTTTTATTTTTATGAGCAAGGTAATGAGATGAGTCCATTTCCTATCAAGCATTGTTACTCCCCTTTTGTTTTCCCCTGCTCCCCCCCACCCCTGCCTGCAAAGTTGTAAAGTTTGTTTTCAACATAGTGTCTTGTACATCTCACTGTTACAATGGCTCATCCTGTATCCTTATTTCAACATTTTGTTATTTCCCTTCCCCTCTCCAAATTAGAAAAATGTATACAAGATGTAGGATACCTGAATCAAATACAGTGACAATAGGGGTTGTATCATGAGGAAAGAACATACGAAGAAACAACAAAAAAAATCACATAGTACATTATAAGAACATTAAAAGAACAGCAAGAAAGATAAAATCTCCTGTGTCTCTATCTTGGGTTCATTTCTCTTAGCATCAGGTTATATGGTCATATGAACATAGCTTTTGGCTTCTTCTTCTTGTGCTAGACATATACTAATTATTGCAGATAAGGGAAACCATGGGACCTATGTTTCTTTGGGCCTGGCTTACTTCACTTAATATAATTTTTTCCAAGTCTTTCCCTTTCCTAATAAAGGGGATGCTATCATTCTTTCTGATGGAGGCATAGAATTCCATTGTGTATATATGACATTTTCTTGATCCATTTATCTACTGAGGGGCATCTGGGTTCCATATCTTAGCTATGGTAAATAATGCTGTGATAGGGCTGGGAAGGTGGCTCAGTGGTAGAGTGCTTGCTTTGCATGCCTGAGGCCCTGGGTTCGATTCCTCAGCACCACATAAGCAAAAAGAAAAAAGCCGGAAGTGGCGCTGTGGCTCAAGTGGTAGAGCGCTAGCCTTGAGCTGAAGAGCTGAGGGACAGCGCCCAAGCCCAGAGTTCAGGCCCCATGACTGGACCCAAAAAAAAAAAGAAAAAAAAATAATGCTGTGATAAACATAGTTGTGTTGGTAGCTTTAGTACGGCCTTGTTTGTGATCATTTGGGTAAATGCCTAAAAGTGGGATTGCTGGGTATAGGGGAACTCTATATGGAGTCTTTTGAGGAACCTCCATATTGCTTTCCAAAGTGGTTGAACAAGTTTACACTCCCACCGACAATGCAGTAGTGTTCCCTTTTGGCCACATCCCTTCCAGCATCTGTTGTTACTAGATTTCTTGATTATAGCCATTCTAACTAGGGTGAGGTAGAGTCTCAATGTTGTTTTGATTTGCATGTCTTTTATGGCTAGAGAAGTTGAGCATTTCTTCATGTGTCTATTGACCATTCTTATGTCCTCTTCAGAGAAGTTTCTCTTTTAAGTCTTTAGCCCACTTTTTAATTGGGCAGTTGTTTCTTTGAGGATTTGTTGTTGGGGGACTTCATTTTTTGAGTTCTAAGTATATTTTAGATATGAGACCCTTGTCCATTGTATGGCTAGTGAAGATCTCCCAATCCGTGGGCTTTCTACTAATCTTGCTAGCTATGTCCTTTGCCATGCAGAAGCTTTGCAGTTTCATGCAGTCCCATTTGTCCAACTTTTCTTTGATTTGTTGTGTTTCTGGGTCTTTATTAAGAAAATTTTGGCCTGTGCCAAGGAGCCCTAGAGTTTCTCCTATTCCTTCCTGTAATGTTTTCAGAGTGTCTGCTTTGACTCCGAGGTCTTTGATCCATTTGGAGTTGATTCTGGTACAGGGTGATATATAAAGATCTAGCTTTAGTTTTCTACAGGTGTTTAACCAATTTTGCCAGCACCATTTACTGAAGAGCCTTTCTTCCATTCCTCTTCCTACTCCTCTTCCTCCTCCTCTTCTTCTTTCTTCTTCTTCCTTCTTCTTCTTTCTTCTTCTTCTTTTTTTTTAAAAGCTCCCTTATTGAAGATTAAGTGGCTGTAGGTTGTAGGTTCATTTCCGGGTGTTCAGTTCTATTCCATTTGTCCTCAGGTCTGTTCTTGTGCTAGTACCAAGCTGTTTTGACTACTATGGTTTTGTAATAGAGTTTGAGGTTTGGTATTGATATTCCTCCAGCACTGTTCTTGGTGCTAAAGATTCTTTTTGCTATTCAGAGTCCTTTATTGTTCCATATGAAATTTTGGATTGCCTTTTCTGTTTCCTTAAAAATGAGGTTGGAATATTGATAGGTATCGCAGTGAATTAGTAGATAGCCTTTGGCAGTATTGCCATTTTCACAATGTTAGTCCTCCCAATCCAGGAGCATGTGAGGTTTTTCCACTTCCTTAGTTCTGCTTTAATTTCCTTTTTCACGTTTTTAAAGTTTTCATCAGAGGTCCTTCACTTCTTCTTGTTTTTTTTTTTTTTGTCTGTCATGGGGCCTGAACTCTGGGCCCTGTCCTCAGCTCTTCAGCTCTAGGCTAGCGCTCTATCATTTAAACCACAGCACCACTTCTGTTTTTTTCTGTTTATGTGGTGCTGAGGAATTGAACCCAGGGCCTCATGCATGTAAGGCAAGCATTCTACCACTGAGCCACTTTCCTAGCCCTCCTTCACTTCTTTAGTTAACTCCTAGGTATTTTATTTTTTATGGGGCTATTACAAAAGGAGTTGTTTTCCTGATTTCAGCTGTGTTCTTCTCATTTTTGGCATACAGGAAAGCCATTGATTTTTGAGAGTTAATTTTGTATCCTGCTACTTTGCCAAAGGTTTGAATTAGCTTGAGTTACTTGGGAGTGGAGTCCATAGGTTCTTTAAATACAAGATCATGTCATCTGCAAAGAGGGAGAGTTTTACTTCATCTTTCCCTATTTGGATCCCCTTTATGTTGGCATCTAAATACGGTATTCTTATGATATTTTTTTGCTTTACAAGCCTTCATGTTATTAGTCAGAAGTACTTTAAAATTTCCAGTGTTCTGTATTTTAAAGTCATCATGTTGAAAATAATTTAAAATTTAGGATTTTAAATATAACTTACTGAGAATTTTCTAAAACTTGGATAATAGAAACTTTTAGTTTCTGTTTTTTCTCAGAACTTGCTTAAGAGCCTTTCTAAAACTATGGTTTTTAAATAAGAAAAAACTTTTGTTCTAGTGACATTGTTGGCAGTTTGAAAGCTTTTCTCAGGAAAACTTTAATAAATTAGGTCCAGTTCTTCTCAGTAACTGAAGAACAGACAGGCTTGAAGAGAACAGGAGAAGAGATGTGGGGAAAGATGCATGAGTATTTTTTTTCTCACAATTCAAAGGGATAGTGAGCTCACTTTTCCTTTTTTTTTTTTTTTTAACTTAAGGACAAATTCATCACTCTGCTGAAAATGATAGAGAAGGCTTGCTCCAGGTGTTATTTTTACATTTTTATGCCCTGGAGGAAAACACCTCAAAAAAGAAAAGCAACAAAAGACAATAAAAATCTCATTGATCTATGCAAATACTTTTAAGAATATCTTGAAGATTATTTCTTCAATGTTATTTTAGTAGGAAATATTATGAATATTGATGAATCCTGAAAGCTGAAAATCAAATAAATATTTTATCCCCAGTGTTTAAAGTGACTAAAGTAATGGATTTCCTTTTTATTTATAAGTCACAGAATCAGATTTCCTTTATTTGCATTCTGATTCCTTTTCTATTTTTTGTTAGGAGTGAAAGAATTCTATGACAGCACTTTCAAGCTCCTATTACAATAGACAGCAGCTACTTTATCTTGCTAGGTTTGAGAAGAGGATTCTACTTCCAGAATTAGGGAAATTAACATCCTATTTTGTATTATCCAAAGTGTTGGTCTGTGATGTGATAAAGTGTTTGCATTGTAATGTAAAATATTGAACTGGGTCTTTGTTGCCAGCCTGCAGTACACATGAGGACTGTTTCAAAAGACAAACTGGTTGGCTGGGGATGTAACTTAGTGATAGAGCAAGTCAAGCATTCATGAAGTTCTGGGTTCCATACTTAGCTCTCTGTGGGGCAGGATATAGGGAAGCACTTAGTGATAGCATTTGTTTACATTTTGACAAAGTTCCTTACTTTATTTTGGATGGTAAAATAGTCCAGAGATTGACAGTAGCATATAAATTCTATTCTATCCTAAAGGATTTATCCATTTTCCAATTACTATTCTGAGGATTGACTCCACTTGAGCTTACAATCCATCCTACAATGGTGGTCCAGATTGCTTTTTTTTAGGGAAATAAATAACAGCTATACTGAAGATGAAAACAAGACAGCATTTCCTATTTGTAATCTATTAGATATTCTAATAGATTATTGAAAAAATACAACAGAAGTTATGAGTGATGCCTGTGGTTTAAAGAACACTTTAAGATATTTAGAAGTAGTGCCTGAAATCTGAACTATTAAAGTTAAAAAAGAAAATCACTAGAGACATTGCAAGATAATGTAGTCAAAAAAGTCATCTACAGTTAGAAAAGAAGTCCAGATTTGAAACTAAAAGAGCATAATACAAATTATAAGAATCTTGGTTGTAATAAAATACACTTGAATTGTTGAAGGTATTTCTTAATTTTGAAGAGTATAGTACATTAAAGACAAAAATTTATGAATAGCCTTGAAAAAACATTCTAAATGAATTCCAATATATTCTACAGTTTATGACTAAAACATCTGTCTTGTATTTTGAAACAGCAAGTAAAAAGAGCTTCAGTTTTTTAATTTTTATTATTTTTTATTTTTGTCGGTCGTGGGCCTGAACTCCAGGCCTGGGTGCTGTCCCTCAGCTCTTCAGCTCAAGGCTAGTGCTCTACCACTTGAGCCACAGCACTGCTTCCAGCCTTTTCTGCTTATGTGGTGCTGGTGAACCTAAACCAGGGCCTCAAGCATACAAGGCAAGCACTCTACCACTGAGCCACCTTCCCAGCCCAAGAGCTTCAGTTTTTGAGACTGACAGATGTGGGTTAACATTTGAGTTTCTTTTTTTTTTTTTTTTTTTTTTTGGCTACTTGCTTACAATATAACTTTATTCAAGGTATTTAATGTGTATAAGTTTCCTCATTTGTAAAATGAGAATAATTATATGCTAATGATGTTAAAATGAGAAAAAAAGCTAGATGTATATAAAATACTCAGCACACAGAAAGAAGAGGTCAGTAAGTGGAAACTATAATCCTCTACTTCAGTGAATGATATATGTTTGATGTTGGTGTAGGCTGAAGAGACTTTTAAAACTAGAATTATAATCTGATAATTGTAGATTGTGAAAATAGTTGGCCTTTGTACAGTAGTAATGACAGGAACTGAGGAAGAAGGTGAATCATCTTTTGTTGGTTTTGGGGTAGCACCTTTCATCTCCTTTCCATTATTATTATTTTTTTTTTGTTACGGTCGTGGGGCCTGAACTCTGGGCCTGGGCGCTGTCCCTCAGCTCTTCAGCTCAAGGCTAGCGCTCTACCACTTGAGCCAGAGCACCACTTCTGGCTTTTTTCTTTTTGCTTATGTGGTGCTGATGAACCTAACCGAGGGCCTCAAGCATACAAGGCAAGCACTCTACCACTGAGCCCCCTTCCCAGCCCCCTCCTTTCCATTGTTTTGAAGAACCTGTAATGAAACAATTCACATTTATTATTTAAAATACATGTGGAAATATTTTATCATTTCTGGACAGTATTTACATATCCAAGAAAGGTATACTTACAATCATGATTTTTTTTTTCCATTTCTTTTAAGCTGAGCCATTACCTGGACATTGTGGAAGTAAACATTGCTCATCAGATCTCTCTACGTTCAGAAGCATTTTTTCATGCAATGACCTCTCAACATGAATTGCAGGACTACCTCAAGAAAACTTCCCAGGCTGTAAAAATGCTTCGTGACAAAATTGCACAGATTGATAAAGTAATGTGTGAAGGATCACTACATATTTTAAGACTGGCACTTACCAGAAATAATTGTGTTAAAGTATACAATAAACTGAAGTTAATGGCCACTGTACACCAAACTCAGCCTACAGTGCAGGTGTTATTATCTACTTCTGAATTTGTTGGCGCATTGGACTTAATAGCAACAACGCAAGAGGTTCTACAGCAGGAATTACAGGGCATTCATAGCTTCCGGTATGTCTGTTAAGTAAGCCATTAGAAGTAATGTTAGCAAACTTTAAAAGATAATATTAGGATGTAATGTTAAAAGTATACATGTATTCTAAGTATTTCAGATTGGTCTGCTTAATAATATTATTCTGACACAAGACAAACACTGTAAGGAATATTTACAAGACTTATAGAGAAACAAAATTTCTAGGAGATAAATATAATAACAGCAAATCACAGTTTGGAAAGTTGAAATAGCTTTGGGTAAATATGGAGAATTAGTATTTTTAAATTCATTTTTAAAGATTTAAACATTTTATTTTATTTTTGTTGGTCATGGGGCTTGAACTATGGGCCTGGGTACTGTCCCTGAGCACTTCAGTTCAAGGTGAGCACTTTACCACTTGAGCCACAGTGCCACTTCCAGTTTTCTGGTGGTTAATTGGAGATAAAAAGTATCACAGACTTTCCTGCCTGGGCTGGCTTTGAACCATGATCCTCACTCAGATCTCAGCCTCCTGAATAGCTAGGATTACAGGCGTGAGCCACCAGCTCCCAGCTTTAAAATTTTTATTTATTGCTTAGAGAATGTTGGATTCACATTCAGGGTCTTGCATTTGCCATGCTTTACCACTTGACCTGTGCCTTCAGCCTTATTTTTGAGATAGTGTGTTGCTTTTTGCCCTGGTATGTGCCTGAACTTTGATCTACCTACTGTGGATTTCCTATTGTTGTGATTATAGGCATGTGCCAATGTATCTAGTTTCTCTTGTTGGAGAAAATCTTGTGGACTTTTCTGCATGAGCTAGCCTGGGTACCTTTATCCTTTTAGTTTCAACATTCTATGTAACTTGGAGTGACAGGCATATTCCACTGCACCCAGCTATTAGAATAGGTCTTGGAAAGTTTTATGCCTTAAGCTACCATCCTCTCAATTTCAGTCTCCCAAGTACTTAGAATTACAAGCATGAACCACTGGCACCCAGCTATAAAACTTTATAGTAGGTTTTAAATAAATTCATTTCTAATTTGCAATCTACTTTTATTTATTTATTTATTTATTTATTTATTTATTTATTTATTTATTTATTTATTGGTCAGTTATGGGGCTGAGTTCTTCAGCTCAAGGCAAAATGCTCTACAACTTGAGGCACAACGCCACTTCCAGTTTTCCGAGTGGTTAACTGGAGATAAGAGTCTCATGGACTTTACTGCCTGGGCTGGCTTTGAACTCTGATCCTTAGATCTCAGCTTCCTGAGTAGCTAGGATTATAGGCATGAGCCACCAGCACCCTCTTATTTTTTAAATGGGGTCATCTGTTTATGTGTAGGACAGTCTGGACCACAGTTCATCTGGGATGACTGGCACATGCCACCACACCCAGTTTTTATAGATTGAGATTGCAGTCTGTTTTTTATAGTATAAAAAAATCCACATTAAGCCAAGCACTGGTGGCTCATGCCTATAATCTTAGATAGTCAGGAGGCCGAGATCTGAGGATCATGGTTGAAGCCAGGCTGAGCAGGAAAGGCTATGAGATGCATATCTCCAATTAAACATGAAAAAACTAAGTGGAGCTATAGTTCAAGTGGTCGAGTACTAGCCTTTACCATAAAAGCTCAGGAACAGCAGTCAGACCATGAGTTCAAGGACTGGCACACACATATATAAGTTTTCCACACCATGATAGGAAAGGCACAAAGTTCTTACTTTGAAAACATCTTTAGAAAGGAAAGAGAGCCAGGCTCTGGTGGCTCACATCTGTATTCCAAGCTACTCATAAGGCTAAGATCTAAGGATTGAAGTTCAAAGCCAGCCAGGGCAGGAAAGTCCATGAAACTCTTATCCCTAGTTAACCATGAGAAAACAAAGTGGTGCTGTGGCTCAGATAGTAGAGTGCTTGCCTTGAGCAAACAAGCCAGGAAGAGAAAAGATGCCTGTGGCAGGCCCTGAGTTGATTCCTAGCAACAAAAAGCCAAAAACTAAATAAAAACTTTGTAGAAAACATAATGTTTGAAATTATATATAAAAATTCCTTAGGATTACAATTTTAGATTTTCTGTGTGAAATCATGTTAGTGTTTTTTATACCCAAATGAAAATTATTAACATTTTATTCAGCTAATAAGCAGTTATTCAGTGTTCTTATAGAAGTTACTATCTTCTGGAAATCTCATCCAAACCTTTCACAGATGATATTTAATATGTTCTGGGAAAGACAGCTTCAAAATAACTTTATTTCAATTGAATTATGAATTCTTTATATGGTTGGAATATTGATGTATAAAGCACTATTGAATTCTTAAGTAGTTTTATTCATAGATTTAGGAATGGTACTTGCGTACATACTACAATGTCACACACCAGGTGAATAGTAAATAACAGAACAAAATGCTCTCTGCTCTGTCTCTGCAGTTTGTTTGGAGGGGTGTGAGACAGGTATTGCTATGTTAAAACAGGACTGTGATGAGTGTACAATTACTGTGAAACTCTGACCTCTTAGAGAATTTGTTGAAAACTATCATTGGAACTTCTTTACATAAAAATATACTTGTATGTAAACTTTTGCAATTAAAATTTCAGGGCAAACCGTGGATATTTGAAGCCTAATTTGGGTTCTGCAACATGGAACCCAAAGTGACTACACGATTTCTAATTGCCCTTTCACCTCTGAAATTTAATTTTTTTTAGTTTGTGTGATATATTTAAAATAATCAGTTTTTCAGAAAAATTGGCTTCCATGGTGACAGAAACTGTATTTTTCGTTTGTTACTTCTATATAAAAAAATGAATGTTGATGAATATCAGAGCCAATATCTTTCACATAATAAAGAGCTAAGGAATAGAATCAAAGATTGAATGTTTTCTTACTAAACACCAACCCTAAACTTGTTTTAACTTTTACCCCAATAGTCATATGCTTTTATTTTCCTTGTCTCATACTTTTGTAATCAGTAGTATTAATGAAAATTGTAGTTATCCAAAACTGTGTGGAAAAAATTTAGGAGCAGAGTTTTTATGAATGTTTTATGATGGATTGAATTACAGAATATAAATATTATTTGTGTTTATTCCTAATTTGGGTACTCATTCATTTATCCATTCATTCATTGTTGTGCTAGGGATCAAATCCAGGCCTGTGCCATGCTAGGCTAGTGCTCTACTACTGAACTAAATCCCCAGTCCTTTTAATCTTCAGTTTTACATTTTTAGTTTGTACTTTAATGCAAATGACAAAATAGTTTTAAAAATTGTGTAAGCTGTTTGGGGTTATTGCTCAAGTGCTTTTCTAGTGTATACTAGGCCCTAGTTTCATTTCCAGAACTGCAAAAAATTTTTAAATGTTTAAGTTTTCTTAGGGTTGGGGTTATAACTCAGTGGAAGAGCCCTTGCCTTCCATGCTTGATACCGTGTGTTTGATCACTAGCATAGGGGAAGCAAAATAAACAGGTGTTGGGTATGTGATTTTAAAAAGTCTTTAAAATGTTGTACATAGCTACATTTTTCTCATGTTTCTGTTACTTTCTTTACAACTTACATGTGTAAAGATGGTTTACTTGTCATGTAAAATGTTTCAGTAAAGCTGCTTAGTAAATGTCAGTTCCAGGATATAACTAACTTTATTAAAGTTTGATATCTCCATATGCAAGTAATTTGCAAAATTAAAAATACTCTAAAATATTTCTCTAGTCAAAGAAGAATATTGATCTATACTTGAAGACTAATTTTTTTTTATAACTTTTGTACTTTGTTTTAAATGTGTTAAATTCTAACTGGTGATTTACTTCTTGTTTTTGTCTTTCCTTTTTGTTATAAGGTTGTTAAGTATCAACATTACTTTCTTGTATAACTTCACAAATATTTTTAAGGCCTTTTAACTTTGTTTGGAAACAATTCATTTTAGATCTTTTATTATTTTGTCTAATGCATCAGGAAGTATGTGTATTACAGGTTTCTTGTCTTCTGTAAACATTAATGGCATAAATCATGTTTTTAATTTATGAAAATGTTTATGTTTTATCAGTAGGAATTTCACCTACTTTGTTTTCCTTTCTGACCAAATTTTAGTTAGTCATTTTCCTAGAATTTATCTTAGAAATGTGTAGGATCAACTTGGCACCAGTGGCTCAAGCCTATAATCATAGCTATTCAGGAGGCTGAGAGCTGAGGATCAAGGTTCAAAGCCAGCTCAGACAGGAAAGTCTGTGAGACACTTACCCAGTTAAGCACCAGAAAACCAGAAGTGATACTGTGGCTCAAGTGGCAGAACGCTTGTCTTGAGGTAAAGAGCTCAGGCCCACAGTTCAAGCCCTGCAACAGACCAAAAGAAAAAAAGAAAAGCATAACATCTTAATATTTGAAATCTTTTTCTTGGCAGGTCAACAAAGGATTTGTTAATTAAGGGTGTGTGTGTGCATGCGTGCGTGCGTGTGTGCGTGCGTGTGTGTTGTTGTTACCAGAGCCTTTTTTGGAGGTTTATAGGACATGAAATCTTGTGGACTTTGCTACTTAGTTTAGCTTTTGAACAATGATTCTCAAATCTTAGCCTCTTGAGTAGCTAGAATTACAGGTGTAAACCATTGGTACTTGACAATTACATATTTTATGGATATTATTTTGCTTTTGTATATTTTGTTCTTTCTATTGCTTTACTTATACTTCAATTTTTAGAAGTTACTACAAATACAGAACCCTATTTATTTATTCCAGTACTGGGGCTTGAATTTAGGGCAATCTCTCCAGTCCTGGGGCTTGAACTCTGAGCCTAGGTGCTGTCCCTGAGCTTTTTGTGCTCAAAACTAATGCTCTACCACTTCAGCCACAGCTCCACTTCTGGCTTTTTGGTGTTTAATTTTGGAGATATGGGTCTCATGGACTTTTTTGCCTGGGCTGACTTTGAACCAAGATCTTGAGATCTCAGCCTCCTGACCAGCTAGGCATGAGCTAGTGATGCCCGGAGATTTAGAACAATTCTTGCTTGGCTTTCTTCCTCAAGGTTGGTGCTTTATCAATTGAGTCACATCTTCAGTTTGAGTAATTGTAGACTTTTCTGTTCAGATGACTTGGAGCCATGATCCTGCAGGTCTTAGCTTCCTGAGTAGCTGGAATTACAGGTGTGAGCCATCAGTCCCTAATCTAATTCTTGTTTCTAAAAAAGAACTTGAAAAATTCTTGAAATTATGTGTGTTAACAATATCTAGAAAATGTACAATATATGTATTTTCTTTTTTCTCATTCATTTTGTAGCTTTTGACCTTGAAATTATTTGCTGTTTAACTTTGTCTTGTGATTTCTGAACTCCCAAAGTACCCTTTATATTCTCCTATGATAACAACAGTCTATCTATCTTAAAGTTATTTGTGTTTTTTAGTCTGTTGGGTTTTAAATGTCAGGCAAAATAGCTGTGCCTACATATCTTTTTTCTTTTTCTTTCCATGACCTTTGGATTATGGGCTGAGCTTTCTGGTCTATTTGCATAGTTTGGTTTTGTAATTTTAAAATAATTTACTGCCTGCCTAAAATTTTTGCAAAAGTGGGCAGTTTTAATTATTGGGAAATAAATATTTTAAACTATCACAAAAAGAAATTCTATTAGCAATGAAATGACTGAAATAATATATATTATTTATACTTTATACTAATTTAAAGGAATTGCTAAGGTTAATGATCATCCAGAATGGATGGGCCTCAACCTACTCTTCAGTATTGGTTACTTGCAAGTTTTGATACAGGAAAGCTTTAATTACTTTACAATTCAGGACTGTTATATTTTGCTTTTTATATTGTAAAGATTTATGGAGGAACTTTTAAGTTTTCATTATTTTTGTTAATTTTTTTTACTATTTTATTATCACTATTAATTAGAGCTATCAGCCAACAATTGAGGACAGTCATCAAATACATTAGAACTCTGAACCAATACCATGCTAAGTATATTGCATGTATTATTTACCCTTACAAAAACTGAGATAGGTAATATCCCTATTTTGACAGATATGAAAACTGGAGCTTACAAAGTCTTGGATAACTCGTTCTAGGTCATACAAGACCTGAAAAGCTATACTTCTTAATGTAGTAAGTGACCATATTAGAAGATCTCAAACATTACTCTGAATATCAGTGCTAATTTTATAATGTTATAGATTTAAAATTGTGAAGTTATGCTGTTGATTTGCTGAGCCAGGAACAAACATAATTTTTGACAAGAATTAATGGCTGGATGTTGGTAGCTCACACCTGTAAGCCCACCTACACAGGAGGCTAAGATCTGAGGATAGCAGTTCAAAGTCCATGAGATTCTTATCTCCAAGTAAGCACCAAAAAAGCTGAAAGTGACGTTGCCACTCAAAGTGGCAGAGCACTAACTTTGAACACAAAAGCTCAGGAATAGTGCCCAGCCCTGAGTTCAAGCCCCAAGACTTCCCTTCTCTCCTCCCAAAATAAATAATGAAACTAGTTTGTTTCCTGTTGCAGACCTTTTTATTTCTTTGCACCATTCTCAGTATTAAACTCTACAGCGTGAGCTATTCCTGTAGCCATTGTTAAATTAATTATCTATTTTATTTTAAAGGTAAAGTCCTAGTAACTTTGCCTGAGTTAGCTTCAGACTAAATCTTATACCTGCCTCCCAAGTAGCTGGGATTTCAGTCTGTGTTACCATGCCTGGTTCTTTTCTTTCTTTCTTTTCTTTCTTTCTTTCTTTCTTTCTTTCTTTCTTTCTTTCTTTCTTTCTTTCTTTCTTTCTTTCTTTCTCTTTTTTTCTTTTCTTTCCTTCCTTCCTTCCTTCCTTCCTTCCTTTCTTTCTTTCTTTCTTTCTTTCTTTCTTTCTTTCTTTCTTTCTTTCTTTCTTTCTTTCTTTCTCTTTCTTTCTTTCTCTTTCTTTCTTTCTTTCTTTCTTTCTTTCTTTCTTTCTTTCTTTCTTTCTTCCTTCCTTCCTTCCTTCCTTCCTTCCTTCCTTCCTTCCTTCCTTCCTTCCTTTCTTTCTTTCTTTCTTTCTTTCTTTCTTTCTTTCTTTCTTTCCTTTTTTTAAGAGAGGGTAGAAGCTAGGCATCCGTGAGTGGATCATGCCTGTAATCATAGCTATCAGGAGGCTGCTATATGTGAATTATGCTTGAAGCCAGCTTGGGCAGGAAAGTCCATGAGACTCTTATCTCCAATAAATTACTCAGAAAAAGCCAGAAATGATACTGTGGCTCAAGTGGTAGAGCAAAAGATGCTCAGGGAGAGTAATCAGGCCTTCTCTAAGTTCAAGCTCCAGGACTGGCAAAACAATAAAAGGTTTGAGAGTATTAAGAGTTTATTATATTTTCTAGCATCTTGTGGTTTTATTGACCAAATATAATCTTGAGATTCTATTTCAGGGATTATTATTGATTGTATCAAAAATATTCAACATATTATGGATTCTATAATTCTATATAATCTATAATTTAGATTTCAAATATTTTAGTAAGAAGGCTTTCACATTATATGCTTTGAGAAGAAGCCAAGATATCAGTAATTCAACTGTTTGAAAAGTTAGAGTTCTGTTGAGTTTATTGATCTCCCTAGGATAAATACTATCACATTTTTCTTACCTTTCCCACCTTTCTGTGATTATATTACAGTATACCCAGATATTATACCATATTCTATGGCATGTTTTCTCAATACAGATATCTCTTTCCTCTACCAGGCCCAAAATTGGTGTTTGAATGGCAAAAACATTGGATATTTTATGGTTGGAATGTACAGTAGCTGTGTGATATTAAAATTTTATGAGTTTTTTTATGTGTAACAAGGAATACAGATTGAGAAACATACAGTATACAGGCACTTCTTAATTCTTCTAAGAGTACATTCTGTTTCTTTTAAAAATGTATTACATTTATTTAAGTAGTTCCTAGTGGCCAGTATTGTGTTGTTTCCATTTCCTTGTTAACTATCAATAATAACGTAGTGAATATATGTTCTTTTGTATCTTTGTCAGTGCATCTTTGAGATAGATTTCAAGAAGTGGGATTCCTAGGTCAGAGGGTAATTACCTGTGCCATTTTGCTAGCTATTACCATATTACCATGATAGTATTTTAGTTTGTATTATTGAATATGTTCTGAATAAGTTTATTGTGCTATTTTGGTATCTTTTATGAGAAGTTCATTAATCTTCTCAAGGGTTCTAAGAAATATCTTTATATTACATTTGTAAACTTAATCTGTTATTTCAATTGTCAGATTTATTTTGGAATTGATCTTACCACCTAAGTTGTGTACAAATGATTTTAACTATTTCTTTAAAATTGTACCATATTCCAGATTTTTTTTCTGTAAAAGATAGATGTGGGCTTTTCCAAGTCAATGTGTATATTTATTTTATATGGTTGTTTTAAATTTATATTTAATCTAAAACCAAGTTTAGTTTAAAATTATCCCAAAGCAAAAAGTTGTGTGTGTGTGTGTGTGTGTGTGTGTGTGTGTGTGTGTGTGTGTGTGTGTGTGTGTATTATATATGCATGGGAGAGGGGCAATTCAGGCTGGCCTTAAATTTTTTTTTTTGTCGGTCATGGGGCTTGGACTCTGGGCCTGGGCACTATCCCTCAGCTCTTCAGCTCAAGGTGAGCGCTCTACCACTTGAGCCCCAGCGCCACTTCCAGTTTTCTGAGTGATTTATTGGAAATAAAAGTCTCACAGAATTTCCTGCCTGGGCTGACTTTGAACTGTGATCCTCAGATCTCAGCCTCCTGAATAGCTAGGATTACAGGTGTGAGCCACCAGTACCTGGGAATGGTCTTAAATTTATAGCTTCCTAGGATTATAAGCATTTATTACCATAACTCAATAGAGCTTTTTTTTTTAAAAAAATCAATTTTTGTGCTAGGACTAGCATCTGGGCCTTGAATGTGTTAGGTAAGTGTTGTAACAATGAGTTATATTCTCAAACCCAAGATGAGAGTTTTTAAAAATTAAAGTAAGTTGATGAATAAAACATAAAAGTTGTACTATTTAAAGTTATTTCCCTAAGGCAAGAACAGATTTTTCTTCTTCATTTCTTAATGCTTTAGACCAACAATGTTATCTAGGCTTATTGTTTCTATGAGGATATTAGACTGTGCAGTGAAAATCCCTTTGTAAATGACAGTACTGCTTTATTTTTACCTGTGTGTTCAAATGACTTACATTTAATGATCTTAGGGTTGGTATATAGTAACTCAGATTGATCATGACAGAGATTAAGTAGAATCAGTGTGATATCTGTGGTCCTTCACATGATTTCTGCTCACTTAGAACAGGGTCTGGTACAGAGTAGACATTTGATAGGCACTTGGATTTTTTGAATAAATGATTCTGGTTAGGGGACTATCATTACTCAGTAAATAATTAATGAAGAAATTAGAATATCTAAATATTTTTCTGTGACATAAAGTAGATCAGTTACCCAACTTTTCTACAACATATTTTACTTCTTTAGAGGTTAAAGATCTTTAATAAATTGAAAAATAGAATTCTGGACATGTTGTAAAATAATTTCAGCCATCTTGGCTGAAAACATCACTTTACTAAAACATCACATTATTGAACAGGCATTCAGCTAAAAAAGTTTGCCTCCTAGTTGCCTTGAAAGTAAACTTATGTTTTTAAAATGAAGATATGTAATTTATTTTTCCTTTTATAGGCATTTGGGATCACAACTTTGTGAATTAGAAAAGTTGATAGATAAAATGATGATTGCAGAATTTTCTACTTATTCTCACAATGATTTAAACAGGCCACTGGAAGATGACTGTCAAGTTTTAGAAGAGGTATGTGCCTTGAACTGTTGAAATTATTGATTAGTGTTACTTCCTGACATCTTTAGTTTAGAACAAACTTTTCAGGTTATGGTGAACAAAATTAGCTTCACTATCAAGATTTTGTCAGACCTATGAAGCCCTTCAGTAGCCATGTGATCTTAAGACACACCATAAATGTTGGGTATCCTATGAAATTAGAGAATAAAATTATTTTTTAACTTAAAAATTAGAATTGAAATGGGGCCTTCATAGCTTACAAAGCAATTTCAAAATAGATATATGGGGTGAGTAAATTAGTTTGTATTTTATGTGTGCACATATGTGTTAGAATTTGTTTTATAAAAAGTTACCATGCTAAACTTTTAGTCACTCAAATTCATTGAATACCTATAATGAACAGACTTTATGTCTGTATGTGCATATGCTTATATGTATATACATACTATATATCATAAACATTTTATGTTGATATATAAACCAAATCCATACATATCACACAGATATAAAACATGTTCATGATAGATACTCATATCTAGTAATTTCTCTGTGCTAATCATTGTCAGGGACTAGTAAAAACATCCAAAGTCCCTGACTGATGGTCAAGTGGTTACAGAGAGGTGTGCAAGCAGTTGACTTCCCATTAAAAATCCAGGTTGTCATTTCTGTCTTTTGGACTATGAATTAAAAACAGGCATTGGGACTATTTATTAATCATCAGTGGTAACTAGGCCAAAAGTACGAATATTATTTTGTTCCCAAACCAGATTTGTTACAGTGTTCTCCAAAACCTGGTAAGATTGCTTTGAGAGGGATTTTTTTTCTGACTTTTGGAAATACCAGGTGTAAGATAGAGATTTAAGAATCAGACAGAGCCCTTGTTGCTGATTATTTCTACCTCTATATTAGATTATTACAGATTTAAAATGTGAAATTACATAGTCTTCTTTTATTTTAATAGGAAAGACTAGTATCTCTTGTATTTGGACTTTTAAAGCAAAGAAAACTTAATTTTTTAGAAATCTATGGTGAAGAAATGATTATTGCAGCAAAGAATATCATTAAACAGGTAATTGTACCTTTTTATTTGATATGTGTTCTAGAATCTTATATGAAGTTTTATTTTTATGTCCCCTAAAATATATGTAATGTGTACTATAATAGAAATACTTCAGTGATTTTTTAAAAATTGAAAATATGGAAAAACAGAGCCTATCGGTCAAGATTATCTTTTTAAGAATATTCCTGTAAGTAGATTGATACTAAATTTTTATTATTGCCATCATAATGTACATATGATTTTGACCATAAATTTTATTTTATTTTATTTTTTTGGGCCCGGTCGTGGGGCCTGAACTCTGGGCCTGGGTGCTGTCCCTCAGCTCTTCAGCTCAAGGCTGGTGCTCTACCACTTGAGCCACAGCGCCACTTCCAGCTTTTTTCTTTTTGCTTATGTGGTGCTGAGGAATTGAACCCAGGGCCTCAGGCATGCAAGGCAAGCGCTCTACCACTGAGCCACCTTCCCAGCCCCTTGACCATAAATTTTAGTTAGAATTATTGTAAGCATTTTTTCTGTTTTGTGTTGCTCCTGGGATTTGACCTTGTCCTGGGCACTGTCCCTGAACTGCTTGTTAACGCTCTACTGCTTGAGCCGCAGCTTCATTTCTGGCTTTTTCTGAATAGTTTATTGGAGATAAGAGTCTCATGAACTTTCCTGTCCAGGCTGGCTTTGAACCATGATCCTAAGATCTCAGTCTCCTGAGTCGCTAGGATTACAAATGTGAGCCACTGGTGCTGAACTCATTTTCTTATTATAGAGGTCTTCAGAAACAACAAGTTAAATCATCAACAGTATGTTTGTTGCCTAAATCTTTTCAGCTTTCCATTACAGTGAATATTTAGGTGGTTTTCAATTGGAATAACACAGTGTTCTTCACTGGTCATATTAACATATGTTCTTAGACTAATTTTCAAAGTGAGGTTACTGGTCAGAGAGTGACATAATTTTTAAGTTGTTTAATATACAATACTGAATTGCTGTCTAAAAAGACTTTACAAGTTTTATGCTCAAGCAACACTAAATAAATTCATTTTATTTACCCTTATGATCAGAAATTAGGATTTTAAATGGAAATAGATGTGTTATTTAGTTTTTCATGATCTTCATTTTCACTGGAGTCCAGTTTTTTTGTATGAAAAAGATACTGCAATTTTAAATGTGTTTAGTAGGCTTAATTCATCATCATCCTTTTTTTTCTTTTCATTTTTTTTCTTTTGGTGCCAATACTGGGCTTTGAATTTAGAGTCTCATACTTTTAGCTTTTTCACTAAAAGTTATGAGCCACACCTCCACTTCTGGCTTTTTTCCCCCGTGTTAATTGAAGAAAAGAATCTCTTGGATTTGTGTGCCTGGATTGGCTTTGAACTGGCATCCTCAAATCTCAACTTTCTGAGTAGCTAGGATTACATGTGTGAGCCACTGACACACCCAGCTTTGTCATCGTTATATTAAATATACATATGAGTTTTAAATGTTTATATAAAAGTAAGCAAAAATTACTATCGTCTCTTAACCTGTCTCAAGCACATTAAAACACTATTTTTAAATTGGCATAAACATTTTGGAAAATTGTTGGCAACTGATGTTACATATACAAACTTTGCTATTCTTCATTTCAATTCCTAAGTATTTATAACAATGCTGCCAGGAACACTCTAAATTCCATCGTGATTGGGAAGAATTAAAGTATATTTATACAGTGGAATATTACACAGGATGAGAATGAGTATGTTATTCAAAACTGCACACACGAATATTATAGAGCTAATATAAAGCTAAAGAAGCCAGTCATACAAGTAAACACTATATGCCTCCACTTCTGTAAAATTCAGAAACAGGAAAAATTAATCTGTAGTTTAGAAATCAAAATAAAATCTTTTGCAATGAAATAGTAATTGGGAAGGAGGAAGAGGCAGCATTTAGTTCCATGAGTTGAATTTGGGTTGAACTGATGCATTCCATTTGTAAAAAAATACTTCATTATAAACGTTTGTATGATTTTTTATATATATTTTTCAATAACATTTTAATTTTGATATTTTCCTGAAGTTTAACTATAAATATTTTTTAACTTTAAAATTATCATATATTACAAAGAAATCTAAATCTCCAATATGTGTTTATTGGGAGGACATTTTAATATAGGGCTCATTCTTTGTTTCTCATAAGAGATACGTTCTTTTTCTAGTGAATGATTTTGAACAGCTTTAAATAGTAGGACATTTTAATTGTTATGTTTAAATATACCATAAAATAGTTAATGGGGTAAGATAATGATTTAGTATTTCAAACACCTTGGGTTAATATACAAGTCTGGAAAAATAATTGCTATACTGACAGTGCTTTCTACCATACAAATGGAACATGGAATACTTAGGATTCTGAAGACCATTAACTGAATTCTTTTTTTTTGCTTAAATTTTGCAGTGTGTGATTAATAAAGTTTCACAAATAGAAGATATAGACACAGATGTTGTTGTAAAGTAAGTATAAAGATATAGATTTGGTGGTTTTCATCAGGAAAAAGATGATTCAGAAATTAGAATAATTTAAGGAAGATTTAATTAAGGAATTGTTTACTGAGATTGGGACATTGTGTAAGAAAAATCACACCTAATAATGAAATACTTTTAAGAGATAAGAGAAAAGAGCAGTTAACAGAATTCAGGAGAATTGAGAGTAGAAATGAAAAATAGCTATGTCCTTGAGTAGGGGAAAGTAGTCAGCCTGAGGTTAGGTAACCCTCAGGAAGGGAAGGGAACTAGAGGAATAAGTACAATATGATGGCCCCTCCAATCTGCAGGAGTCCCATCAAAGACGAAGTCAGAAACCACAAATAATACTGAATCTCACATATGCAGTGTTTTTGTTTTGTTTTACTCTATATCTTGTAACATCGCCACATGACACAATTAATCTGTCCTTAAATGTTTCTGGTGCCTCCTTTGTATCACAACTCTTAGGCTTTGGGGCCACTATTAATTACAGTAAAAGTTACTTGGACAAAGAAATCAAGATACTGAGACAATTGATCTGATAACTGAGATAGGTACCAAGTGACTATGGTCAGCTTCCATTTACAGCAGGTCAAATTTATATCCTCGGTAGGTAGAAGCAGGTGTCATACTACTCAGAAAAGCACAGTTTGTAAAACTCAAAAGTTGTTTATTTCTGGGCTTTTCTATTTAGAGTCTTTAGACCATATTTAGTACAGGTTACCTTAACTGCAGAATATAAAGCTGAATGAGAGAAGGCGATTTTTGTGTCTTTACTTCTAGTCTTTACAAAGACTGCTCATTGTCCAAGCCCTGAAGGTTGGCCTCCCAAGACAGAGAGGATGGGTGGGAGAGGGAGAGAAGGAAGATAGGAAGCAGGGATTGTTTATTAATTATAGTGGGATAGCAAGTATTCATTTAATTTATTTAGCTATAATTAAAATTGAGCTCAAATTTAATTTTGAATTGCCTATGTTTCACTCTTGAAATTTCTAATCTTTTATTTTGAATAGTAATAAATATTTTATGACTGAATTTCTCATGTAGATATCTAAACTTTATGACTGCTTAAGATGAATAACAATGTGGAAACTGAAACCTCTCTGGGACAAACTCACAGAATGGGAGATTGTGGAATTTTAATTTTCATATTATTACTTAGTGCTGGATGCCAGTGGCTCACACCTATAATTCTAGCTACTCAGGAGGCTGAGGTCAGAGGATCATTGTTCAAAGCCAGCCTCATCAGGAAAGTCCGTGAGACTCTTATCTCCAGTTAACCACCAGAAAACCAGAAGTGATGCTGTGACTAAAGTGGTAGAGTGCTGGCCTTGAGCAAAAGACCTAAGGGATGGCTATGCCCAGGCCTTGAGTTCAATTCCACAACAAACCAACACACACACTCTCTCTCTCTCTCTCTCTCTCTCTCTCTCTCTCTCTCTCTCTCTCTCTCTCTCTCTCTCTCTCTCTCTCTCTCTCTCTCTCTCTCTGCCTGGTGAAAACTTGATTTCAGAATAAGTTGAAGCAACTGTAATAGTTGGAATTGGAGAATATGTCATTGACATTCTGTTTGGGCCAGTGGACATGAGTGTTGGTAACTCTTTCTTTTTGTCAATTTAACTAGAGAATTTACTATCTAATGCAGAGGTACTTTTTCTCTTTAATAGAATAAACCTCTGGATGCCACAGCATTTATTAACAATCTAAATTAATAAAATATATGGAGTTCTGTTTTTCATAAGTCTTTCTTTCTTTTCTTTTCTTTCTTTTGGTCCTAGGGCTTGAACTCTGGGCCTGGGTACTGTCCCTCAGCTCTTCAGCTCAAGGCTAGCGCTCTACCACTTGAGCCACAGTGCCACTTCCGGTTTTCTGGTGGTTTATTGGAGATAAGAGTCTCACGGACTTTTTCTGCCCAGGCTGACTTTGAACCTTGATCCTCCAATCTCAGCCTTCTGAGTAGCTAGGATTACAGGCGTGAGCCACCGGCACATGGCAGTATTTTATCTTTGAAGTTACTTATCAGTGTTGACTATCAATAATATTGGCTTATACAAAACATTAAAAAAATTGCAATGTCTTGCTCTAAGCCTCTTCAGTATTTACAACAACCACATAGATAGATTCTGTTGCTTTCCCCATATTAAAATGAGAAAATTAGAGCATGATGGAGCTAAGTCGACAAAGTTGCTCAGCTAGTAATCCTAATAAATATTTAGAATTTCCTCTCACTTGTGGCAAAGTATATTTTTTTACTTTGTAGTTAGCAAAGTAGGTTATTAAATTTGTTGAGGGAGATGTTTTCCTCCTCCTCCTCCTCCCTCCCTCCTCCTCCCTCCTTTTCCCTCCTCCATCCTTCTCCCTCCTCCTCTGTCCTCCTCCTCCCTCCTCCTCCTTTCCTTTTCCTCCCCCTTCCTCTCCTCCCCCTTTTTTCTTCAGCTAGTTCTGGGACTTGAACTCAGGGCCTCGGCACTGTTTCTGAGCTTCTCTGTGCTCAAGGCTAGCGCTCTACCACTTGAACCACAGTACCACTTCCAGCCTTTTCTGTTTATGTGGTACTAAGGAATAGAACCCAGTGCTTCATGCATGTAGACAAGCACTCTACCACTAAGCCACATTCCCAGCCCTGTGTTCTTATTTTTAATTACAGATGATGTCATTACTCTTAACCAAAACTGATTGATGTTTTTCTGTAAACACAGCACATTCACATGGGATCAAATGTATGCTTGTACATGATTAGACTTAAAGGTATTTAAATAAGTAGTTGATTAGTAATTGACCAGCTCAAAGATTCTATTATTTTTGAGAGTTGGATAAATTTTTATTATAAAATTTTTATATTTAAAAAATTTATAATAAAATATTTCTAATTTTTTGAGCATTTCTATTTTATTTATATTATGTTTTTTATCATATACGTTTAATCATATTTGATAGTGTTTTCTCCAGCCTAAAGATATTTTATATTGGTTTAGAGTGATCAATTATTTTTGTTTAAACTATTTTTTTTTAGGCTTGCAGATCAGATGAGAATGTTGAATTTCCCCCAGTGGTTTGACTTATTAAAGGATATTTTCTCTAAGTTTACAATTTTCCTACAGAGAGTTAAGGTAAGCTTATCTATCGGCTTGTCTAGAATATCTATAAGGTTAAGTCAACTTTCCACATATATATATTTATATTTATGTATATGTATGTATATATATTATGTATACAGCTATATGTACAAACTGCATAAAAGTTTTTTCTGTATCTTTCTTTTTTCTTCTTTTTTTTTTTTTTTTTTTGCCAGGCCTGAGGCTTTGAACTCAGGGCCTGTGCATTGTCCCTAAGCTTCTTTTGCTGAAAGCTAGCACTCTACCATTTGAGCCACAGAGTCACCTCTGGCTTCTTCTGTTTGTGTGGTATTGGGAATCAAACCCAGGGCTTCATGCATGCTAGGCAAGCACTCTACCACTGAACCACATTCCCAGTCCCTATATCTTTATTTCTTACCGTAATTCTGAAGAAGTATATTTTTTAGTGCTAAAGAGTATTTTTAGTACTAAATTGGACAGATACGTTTAATTGATTTCATTTTTAAAAGATTAAAATATTAAAATGTAGAATTGTTTAATAAACAATCCATATCCATTCATATGAGTTATTTTACTCATTCCTTATTATAAATTAAATATTCAAAACACTTTTAAAGTATAGTTAGCTGAGTAGCTATAGCAATGTGCCTATAAAGTAAAATGAATTAAGAAATTAAATATCAGGCATGGAAATTATTTTCCTGGACTTAGATTTGCCTCTGTGCTGCTTCTGTTAGAGTATGAGGTAATCCTAGGTGCTGTTTTATAAAATATAAATGGTCACATTTTTGTTAAAACTACCTTCTTTGTCACTGCTCTTATATAGGAGTCAAGTAATTTTCCAGTTGTAGCTATAAATTTTCATAATTAAGGACTCGAGTGCTGATCAGTATTATCCAAAGATTTTTTTCTGTCTGTGATAATTACTGTCCAAGAATTTATCCTGACTTTCTAGCTCATGAATTGCAAAATGAATGGGGTGTGTACATACACCTCTATTATATATTTTGATGCTAGTTTATATTGTATGATAAGGAGTTACCTGAACTCACACATATAGTATCTGTTTCATAGTTAGAATTGAGTTTACCTATTAAAATTGTATACAAGGAAATTAGAGGTGTTATAGTACTTGCCATCTGTTAGAGAGTCAGAAAATGCTGAGAAAACAGCCAAACATTTATCAGTATTTACTAGTGGTATTACAATGTACTTTTTTCTTTCTGGTCTGAACACCCCAGTTCTACTTAACTTGCAGATTGCAGTTTGGAGCACATCTGAACACTGCCAAGATCTAGGACATTCTTTAGGGCTTGAGGACTCTGGGCCAGTTGGTTGAGGGAGGATGTAGAAGGACTGTTTGAAGGTCTCTGTAGTTAAACACCGAGCTGTTCCCTATTTGTCAGCTATAAAGAGAGAAGTTTTTATTTTGTTTGGACATTTGAGAATAAATTGATGATCAGCAATTCATGATCAACACGTTTTAGACATCTACCTTTCTAAGAACATAACTTGGGTCATGGGACAGTATTAGCTGAGACCCAAACTGCAACTACTCATTCTTTTTCCCAAGTCCAAGTATTTGATTCCCTCCAGAAATCTGTGGTGGTGCTGGACATGCTACACTATATCTTTAGAGTATGGACCATGCCTCAAGACTTACATAGATTAGTCCCAAAATGTTTTTGATCTGTGTAATGATGAGATGATCTTTTGTTTCTTTATGTTTCTCTAGTATTTTCCCCCCCAAATACCAGTATATTTCAAGTAAGTTAGTAGTGTAATAGATACCAGAGAAGACTGTTCTTCAGCTAAAGATCTTTTTGTATTGGTTGAAAATAGTCCCAACTATTAGATGGCCTAGACAATGGACTCAGGAGGAATTATCCTATTATCAACAAAATTTTCTGAAGGAAAATGGTTAATTTTTTATATATACTACTGCAACTGATGGAGTCTTCATTAATTTCTCTTTCATCTTCTTGTACTGAATAGCTCAAAATTCAATATCCAAGTAACAAGTATTTTGGCACATGATCTTCCACAAAAGATTTTATGTTTTTCACATTCATCCTCTGCATCCAAATCATCTGTGTCTTCTGATTTACTTTTCTCTGTGGTTCCCAGAGTTAGTTTTTTAAGAGACATTTTTTGTTTTCCACTAACAAAAGTAACTGTCCTACCTGGAGCATAACTTGTGGGTTTTATTTCTTGGTTGAGATTATTTTTGTGATAGATAACAGTTACTCTCTTTCTCTGCATTTGGCTTATTTACCATTTGGTTTTGCTTGTAATTTTTAAAATTTCTTGATAAAAGCTTGATGTGCTTATTGCTTGATATATACCAGTTAAAGTCTTACGTGCTGTGTGTGTGTGTTGTTGTTGTTATTGTTGTTCTTGTTCCTCTTGATGCAGACTAATTTTCCCCTGCATTTATTTCTATCATACTGGGGAAAATATCTTTATTATTAATCTTTAGATAAATGGATCAGCTCTCTCTTATCAGTATTCTGTCCCATGGATTGAGGTAGAATTTTTGTTTTTTGTAAATAGATACAGCAGATTTAATTGTAAGCTGTGATTTGCATGTAGCAATCTGGTATTTGTAGTTATTTTGAGTGGACTTGATAGGGCTTTGTTGAGAGCGATATACCTTTTTTATCATTATTTTGAGCAGTATGCTTTATATTAGATGATGAATATAGGTTTTCATTAAAGTTCAAACTTAATTTCTCGCTGGATGCTGGTGGCTCACACCTGTCATCCTAGCTACTCAGGAGGCTGAGATCTGAGGATCATGGTTAGAGCCTGCCCAAGCAGGAAAGTCTGTAAGACTGAGACTCTTATTTCCAATTAACTACCAGAAAACCAGAAGTGATGCTGTGGCTCAAATGGTAGAGCGCTCGTGTTGAGCTGAATTGCTCAAGGACAGCACCCACGCCCAGAGTTCAAGCCCCATGACCTACAAAAAACCCAAACCAAAACAGAACAAAAACATACTTTCTCTGATGGAATGTCTGAATGTCACAGTTTCAAAATTTTGCTTTGTATTTCTTTGAGTAAAGTTGCCATCTTGTGAACTGATTTTTTTGTGCCCTAAACTTCTAGTTCTTTCTTGGTTTGGGGTGTTTTGTTTTTTTGAGGCTTGGTTTTTAATAAGAAGTGAAGTCCCTCAGGATATTTTGCAAATTTTATAATATTTAGAGATTTGTTTCATATTAACATTAATATGATAAACTTAGCATTATATATTTCATATATGCTTTTTTCTTGTAATTTTTTATGATGCTTGAATCTTTCTAGACTTTTAAGTTAAATATACTCAAATAACCTATCCAAAGCCACCAATATTTCTAGAAATATGATGTCAATATAATATTTTTTGACATGTTGTTCAGTATTATCCCAGTAATGTCCTTTACTACAGGTTTTATTTCATAGTTTTGGTCTGTGTTCCAGTCATGATGATGCATTTCATTTAATTATTTTTGCCTCTTTAGCCAAGTCTTTTAATATTAAGTTATTTAGTATAAGAACAGAAGGTGCTCAACCTTTCAGAAGAAAAGATGTCACAGACTCTACTATATTGGTTAGAATCCCTAACGTGATTTTGTTGTTGTTGTTGTTGTTGTTGTTTGAGGTTTTGAGGACTAAACCCAGAGCCATGCACATGTCTAGGAAAGTGAGCTATCACTGAGCTACATCCTCAGCTCCCTAACTGTATTTGTTTTCTCTTCTGTATGATTTATAGAGGAATGGTAAAGTAAATTATCCCTGATACTTTCTTTACCATGGAATAGTAAGCAGCCAAGGACTTTTAATGGTATAAGAAAGTGCATATATTATAATGTTAAGAGACAAGGAAAGATATGAAACCTACTAATGTAATATGATCTCAGCTATGTTAATTTTTTTAATGGTTTTACATTGTCACAGAACAGAGTCAGCTTGTATTTTTGGTAGTTATGTTCACGTGGTTTGATTCAGTGTAATTTTTTTGCTAGGCATTAGTAGCTCATGTAATCCTAGCTGGTTAGGTGGTAGAGATGGATTATTGCAGTTTGAGTACAGTCCTTGCAGTAGCTGAGCATGGTGGTGTGTACCTGTCAACCCATCTGTGTGGGAAGCTGAGATTGGGAAGCTTGCGTTTCCAGGCCATTTCATTCCCAATCTTGGAGTGTTACCTTCTTTTCTCTAGCCCCTGGTAACCACCATTCTACTTTCTGTCTGTATGATTTGACTGTTCTAAGTACCTTTTATAAGTGGAACCATGCCGTAGTAGTAGTTATCCTTTATGACTGGCTTAATTTAGCATCATGTTCTCAAGATGTTGAGTATGATGTAGCATGTATTAGAATTCCCTTCCTTTTTCAAAATGGAATAATACACACACACACACACACACACACACACACACACACACACACACACACACACACACACACACACACACACACACACACACACACACACACACACACACACACACACACACACACACACACACACACACACACACACACACACACACACACACTACTTTTTGCTTATCCATTCATTTGCCAATGGCACTTTGAGTTATGTCTACCTTTCTTTGGCTACTATAAATTGTGCTATAATAAATGTGGGTCTCTAAATATCTCTTAGAATGTCTGCTTTCAGTTTTTTTGAGTCTATATGTAGAAATGGAACTGTTTTATGGTAATTCCAATTTTTTTTTTTTTTTTTTAGTTGGTTGTGGGCCTTGGGTGCTGTCCCTCAGCTCTTTAGCTCAAGGAGAGCTGACTTTTCCTGCCCAGGCTGGCTTTGAACCAGGATCCTCAGATCTCATCCTCTTGAGTAGCTAGGATTACAGGCATGAGCCACCAGCACCCAGCTGTAATTCCAGTTTTTTGAGGAACTTCTACATTCTCTTATATAACAGTTGTAAAATTTCACATTCCTACCAATAGTGCACAAAGTTTCTACTTTCTCCACATCTTTGCTAACACAAGTATAAATCAATACCTATTTGCTGGTTTGCTTGAGAGTCATCTTAATGGGTGTGAGATGGCATTTCACTGTGATTTAAATCTCTTTGGAGATTGTCTTCTTTTCTTATTATTTAATCAGATTAGTTTCTCATGGTTAAATTGCAAATCTGCTTTATATATATATACATACACATACACATATATATGTGTGTGTGTGTGTGTGTGTGTGTGTGTGTGTGTGTGTGTGTGTGTGTGTGTGTGTGTGTATATATATATATATATATATATATATATATATATATATTCTGGATTTTAACCAGGCATATGACTTAAGGATATCTTCTCATATTCCATATGTTGTCTTTTTACTCTGTTAATTGTATCTTTTGATGTGTCGATTTTTATTTTGATGAATTTATATTTTTTTTAATTGCCTATGCTTTTGATCCTAACCAGGATACCAGTTTCTAGTCAAGGGTCTTGGCATTTCTCCCCTACTTTTTCTATAATTTTAGGTGTTGTGTTTAGGTCTTTATCTACTTTGAAATAAGTTTTCTATGTGGTTATCAGGTTGATAATAAAATACCTGAAAATGATATTTTGTGAGTGGGAAGAGGTTTAGTTTGGAAGTTCAAGAGGAAGGTGCTGAAGAAGATAAGAACCATCTTGGAGTGTTAGAAGTGTAGGCAAAGAGCCAGAATGTCTAGAATAGTGATTAAATAGCTGGGAGACAGTATGAAATAAGAGTGGGGGGAAAGCCTCAGCATGTGAATTATTATTATTTGAGGCAGCCATATCAACTAATATGATTCTTCAGGCAAATTATGAAAGTATAGAATAGCTGATTTAAGAGGTGAGAGAAATTAATGTAATATAGTTTTGGGAGATTTTCACTTTAAAAAATCAGTAAAAATATAAATATCCTAAGCTTTAGAGTTTTTTTAATCACTCTTGTGATATAATGAAATATTAGTAGAAATTCTGATATATATATATATACCTTGACTCATTTATTATCATTAATGTTTAGAATTATATACACAGAATTCACTTTAAGGAACTTCAAGTACAAGCTGTTATAAATCCTTTAAAAATATCTTTTTTTTTTGGTAGGCCACATTGAATATAATTCACAGTGTTGTTCTCTCAGTTCTTGACAAAAACCAAAGGGCTAGAGAACTGGAGGAGATTTCACAGCAGAAGAATGCTGCAAAAGACAATTCATTGGACACAGAGGTGGCTTATTTAACCCATGAAGGCATGTTTATAAGTGATGCATTCAGTGAGGGTGAATTAGCACCTTCAGTAGTTGATACTACCTCTCAAAGAAACGTGTCTCCAAATAGTGAGCCCTGCAGCAGCGATTCAGTATCTGAACCTGAATGTACTACTGATTCTTCATCCAGCAAAGAGCAGACATCATCATCTACTCCAGGAGGTGTGGATATTATGTGAGTATGGCAGCCATTACCAGAAAGAGAAGATATTGAATCATCTTATTAATGATTTCAGTAAGATTGAGGATTCAGTATATTCAGTACCCATCTACATTTTTGTCTTGGAACTGTAACAAAAGTGTATTAATTTTATGAAACATGTATCTCCTTTTGAAAATGCATAAGAAATATACAGGCAAGCACTGAAGCTTGTGGAGAAATTACAGAATTTTATGGATGGAAAAAAATATTAATTTACCAAATTATCTAATTAAATACCTCACTTCGGTAATAGAGTAACTGGTATGCAGAGAGCTTAGATGATTTAAAGGGCAGAACTAATTTTGCTTTGGTCATTTTTGTTTGGTTTTCCTTTTTTGGTATTGAAGTGTAAGCAAAGGCCCTGTACTTGCCAGGAGGCCCACCCTACCTCTATGACCCCAGCCCTGGTTGCTATACATACTATTATTATTATTTTTGTAAGGGTGTTATACAGAGGGAATAGTTATTTTTTGAGTAGGGTCTCACAGTTATGCTCAGGCCAATCTGAATCTTTATCTTTGTATTTGTGCTTCTCTCATACCTGAGATGACAGCTTTTTTTCCTTCCTTCCTTCCTTCCTTCCTTCCTTCCTTCCTTCCTTCCTTCCTTCCTTCCTTCCTTCCTTCCTTCCTTCCTTCCTTTCTTCCTTTCCTTTCCTTTCCTTTTTTTCCTTTCTCTTTTTTTTTTCTTTTTTGCAATGAAATAAAAAGAACTTGTTTCCATTTTCTGCAGTTCATTTTGCTAAATGTTATTTTATATGATCAGGCATTCTGCCTTTGTGCTTCTCTCTAAAGAATATCCTCTTTTGGTCTCATTGTGTGTGAATGCCTACAATCCTGTATAATTTATCATGTCCCAGTGTATTTTAGATCTAGCTTCTACATATTAGAGAAAACATGGGTTGTTTGTCTCTCCAGACTTGGCTTACCTTACTTAACATGATTTGTTCTAGGGCCATCCATTTCCCTGCACATGACATAATACTATACTTTCTAATGCCTGTGTAAATGTGTATATGTACCACATTTTTTGGATCCAGTCATCTATTGTAGGGCATTTGGGCTGTTTCCATAGCTTGGCTATTGTGAATAGTGCAGCAGTGAACCTGGATGTGCATGTGCAAGGGTCTTTATAGTATCCTGGCTCATGATGTTCTGAGTAGATGCCTAGGAGTGGTATGGGTGAGTCTTAGGAAAGATCTATGTTTAGTTTTTTTGAAGAACCTCCAGACTACTGTTTAGAGTGATTATACTCATTTATATTCCCACCAACAGTGTAATAAGGCTTCTTTATTCCCCACATCCCTGCCAACATTTGTCGTTGTTCAAATTCACAATGTTGGCCAATCTAACTGGGGTGAAATGATCTGAGAATTGTTTTGGTTTGCATTTCCTATATGGGTAGGGATGATAAGCATTCATCATGTGTTTCTTTGCCATTCTTACCCCTTCTCTCCTTAGTTCCTTTGCCCATTTAGTGGTTGGTCATTAGGTTTGGGTGGGGTTAGTTTCTTGAGCAGAAAGTCCTTGTATATTTTGAATATTAGGCCTTTGGATGACAGGTTTTTTTAATTGGTTGAGATGGGAACTTGTGAACTTTATGCCTGGGCTGGACTTGACTCATCATTCTCCTGATCTCTGCCTAAGTAGCTGGAATTATATGTTTGAATCATTGTGTTCAGCTGTTTTGTATTTTTTATATTAGTGAAACTTGGTTTTTAAAAGATGTGGATTTCCTAATGGATCACACTGTCTTTTAAAATATTATTGTCTTAAAAAACACTTCGTTTTAAATTTTTTTCACATTTTCAGGAATGTGAAAAACATTTTCATGAATCTAGAATCCTTCAGATAAATTCTCCAGTTGTTACCAGTTTACCACATTACTCTGTGTCTCCCTCCTTTTTTTCTCTTCCTCTTTCTTTCTTGGTGTCTTACATTAATATATTTATGAATCATTTGGGAATAGTTTAGAGACCTGATGCCGAATGATCCAAAGTTATATCATGTATATTTCCTAAGCAAATATACCTTCATATATTCATAGTATACCACCTAAATACAAGAGAATTATCAGTAAATTATCAAATCTGTTTACCACAGAGTTCACAGGTATCCTGTATTTACTGGTGTCTAAAAAGACAAAGCAAGTCTAGGAGTGTGGGTCAAGTGGTAGCTAGAGTACCTGCCTGGTAAGCATGAGGCCATGAGTTCAAGCCCCAATATCACCAAAAAATAAAAACAAAAAGAGAAAGCAAGACCAATAATTTCTCCTCCAAGAACATGGTTTGTGTTCTGTTATTATTAAGGATAACTAAGACTCAGTACTTCCATCCATTTTTACTTAAATCAGTTTATGGAGTTTATAGAGTTCACAGAGTATTAAGCCAGCTGTAATACTCTGCCCCCCCATCAAAACTAACTCATTAATATTAAGACTTTTTTCTGTATTTAGGCTAATTTTTAAGCTAATTTTATTTTATTTCATTTTAGTATTTTTATTTTTGTTGGTCATGGAGCCTGAACTCTGGGCCTCAGCTCTTCAGCTCAAGGCTAGTGCTCTCCTACTTGAGCCACAGCAACACTTCCGGTTTTTTCTGCTTATGTGGTGCTGAGGAATCGAACCCAGGGCCTCATGCATGCAAGGCAAGCACTCTACCACTGAGCCACCTTCCCACCCTAGGCTTATATTTTTGTTTACTAAGAGGGTAGAATTTCAAACTGCTATTGAGAGATTAAAAAGTCTGTAGCTAAACAATCCAGAATTTTATTTTTCCTTTGTAACATTTCCAAGGTAGGAGGTCTTACCCTGAGAAGACAGCTCAGTCACTCTCACTGTGGAGCTTCTGTTTGTGTCTAGGATGGTATTCAAGCTTTTATCATCTCATCTTCAGCCCTAGCAAAGGGAGAGGAGAAAGGGCTGGTACATTGTTACTTCCTTTTTGTTTTAACTTTTTATTTTTTTTGGTGCCTGTACTGGGGTTTAGACTCAGGGCCTTACACTTTCACTAGCTTTTTTGCTCAGTTGGTACTTTACCACTTGAACGACACCTGCACTTCTGGCTTTTTGCTGGTAAATTGGAGATAAAAGTCTTGAAGATTTGTCTGCCTTGGCTGGCTTCAAAGCTCAATTTTAAGATCTCAGCCTCTTGAATAACTAGGATTATAGATGTGAGCCACTGGAGTCTGGCTTGTTTACCTTTTTAATTGGAGTAAAATGTGTATGTGGGAAAATGTACCAGTTATATTTGTTCAGCTCAAATATCGCAAAGCTGAAAATGTTGGTATACTCACCACCAAGATTAAGAAATAGAACACTATACACTCTCCAGAAAACCTCCTCATCACTGCATTACTGCATCAATCTTTCCAAAGGAAACCATTAAAACTATTGGATTTTCCACTTTCAAAAAACTTTAGAGGGCTGGGAATGTGGCTTAGTGGTAGAGTGCTTGCCTAGCATGCATGAAGCCCTGAGTTCAATTCCTCAGTTCCACATAAACAGAAAAAGCTGAAAGTGGCGCTATGGCTCAAGTGGTGTAGAGCAAGCCTTGAGCAAAAAAAAAAAAAAAAAAGCAGCCCAAGGCCCTGAGTTCAAGCCCCAGGACTGGCAAAAACCCAAAACAAACAAAAAAATCTTTAGATATGTGGAACCACATGGCTTTTTTTTTGTCTATAATTTCTTTCATTCAACATTTTGTTTGTGATCTCCCAATTTTTTATCCTAGTAGTGGCCTTATATGTAATTTATATATAATTACTTCATCTCATGGTAACATCACAGTTCATTCTGTTTATAAGATTTGGGTTATTGTTATGAATGTTGTTGTAGATATCTCTGGTACATATGTTGCCATTTCTATTGCATACAGACCTAGGAATGAACTGTATATGTTCACTTTTGATTTTTTTTATTTCTTGCTGATTTATTGGAGTTATTTATGCAAAGGTCTTAATACCTGGAATAATAATTTCTCCTACCTATTCTTTTTTATTTTTGCCTTTTTTCAGCATGGAAGATATTTTGTAATCTTAGCAATTTCAGAGGTTTAGGCAGGAGGGTCTCAAGTGAGACCAGACTTCCCAAGTATACAAGATTCTATTTCAAAGTAAAAAGGGATGAGGATGTAGCCCAGTAGTAGAGTGCTTGAGGTTCTAGCCACATTATCTCAAAAACAAAAACCCCATGATTGCCTTGAATATATTTAATCTTTTGTAAATCCATATGCATCTTAGATTGTTAGTTCTGTTACCATCGCAATTTAGAATTTCTGTTTTTTCCACTAACATCCTAGACACTAGAACAATATTACTTAACTGTATCTAGCACAAGCTGGGAACAGGTAGACTCATGTCTATAAACCTAGCTACTCAGAAGGTTGAGACTGAAGGATCTCAATTTATTCATGGTTTTGTGTGTGTGTGTGTGTGTGTGTGTGAGAGAGAGAGAGAGAGAGAGAGAGAGAGAGAGAGAGAGAGAGAGAGAGAGATTATCTATTTTATTCCATGTAACATGTTTTTTGGGTTTGCAACTATGTTGATTGATTTTTTTTTGTTTGTTTTTTTGGCCGGTCCTGGAGCTTGAATTCTGGGCCTGGGCACTGTCTCTGAGCTTCTTTTGCTCAAGGTTAACACTCTACCACTTGAAACACAGTGCCACTTCCTGATTTTTTGAGTAGTTTATTGGGGATAGGAGAGTCTCATGGACTTTCTTGACTGGGCTGGCTTTGAACTGCCATACTCAGATTTCATCCTCCTGAGTACCTAGGATTACAGACGAGTCACCTGTGCCCAGCTAGTTGATTCTTTTTAAGGCTGCATTTTGTTTTATCCATCATCTGTCAATGGAACACTTAGCCATTTTGAATAGCCAATTTTTTGAGGTTTCAAAGATTTTAAAAGTCATATACTCAATTTGAATTGCTTTATTATATTTGGGTTCATTTATTTTGTTTTTCCTCCCAATAAAATGGAAGTTTGAGGCCAATAAATTTAAAAATCTTTTTAAAAACAAACTTACGATGAGTTAAATTTATTAAAGAATCCTTTCCAGCTTTTTGGACAGTCATCTTTTTAAAAAGCTTCACTTGTGGCTGGGAAGGTGGCTCAGTGGTAGAGTGCTTGCCTTGCATGCCTGAGGCCCTGTGTTTGATTCCTCAGCACCATATAAGCAAAAAGAAAAAAGCTGGAAGTGGTGCTGTGGCTCAAGTGATAGAGCACTAGCCTTGAGCTGAAGAGCTGAGGGACAGCGCCCAGGCCCAGAGTTCAGGCCCCACGACCGGACCCCCCCCCCCCAAAAAAAAGCTTCACTTGTGTTTATTTACTATTTTCTATTTATTTCTCTTGAATTGGTAGCTTATTGCCAAAAGCTTTAAATTTTAGCAGCCCTTTAGAAGATAAAACTTGTAACTGTATCGCCCCTGTACAGTATCTTTACAATAAATTTTTTTTTATAAAAAGAAAAGGGTGGGGCTGGGAAGGTGGCTCAGGGTAGAGTGCTTGCCTTGCATGCATGAGGCCCTGGGTTCCATTCCTCAGCACCACATAAGCAGAAAAAGCTGGAAGTAGGGCTGAAGCTCAGGTGGTAGAGGGCTGGTCTACAGTTGAAGAGCTGGGGGACAGCGCCCAGGCCCAGAGTTCAGGCCCCATGACCGCCCCCCCCCCCAAATAACAATAAAAATAAAAAAAGAAAATAAAACCATTTCAGTAGAAAGTTTGAACCTTGAAATTTAAGCAGATATTTTTATGGGAGCTAATATTGAAATACTACCAGACTGTTTATATTGAAGTAAATGATGAAGCATGGTCAATTGTAGATTGATATATTGAAGTAAATGATGAAGCACAATCAATTGTAGATTGACTGATTTTGGATTCTAGTTCTGCCCTCTTAACCTGTGACCTGAGTAGGTTACTTAAACTTTTTAAGATTTAGTGTCCTTGTTTCTAAATAGCTATTTACTTTCCAGGCTGAATACTTTAAGAGTTTAAGTTCCTCTATTAGTTTTAAAATATCAGTAAATACGTTTAGTGATAGTATAAGGGTTATAGGTAATAACTTTAGAGTGGTGTATACACACACACACACACGCACGCACGCACGCACACACGCTAATAAAATGTAGGAATCATCAGTCAAGGGAGTCAAAGATGAAGACCTGGCCAATACTGTTTAATCGCAGGCAGTACCCAGCTTCAGGGTCAAGAGTCAAAGTAGCTAACCTAAATAACCCCACCTGCATTCCCAGTTGCTCTGGACCTGAACAGCTGAATTGGCTTTATATCTATATCTATATCTATATCTATATATCTATATATAATATCAGAGTCTAACAATTTGAAACATCTTAGTTCAGCTGAAAGGGAGAAAAAAATAACATTAAGGCACTTAGCTTATAGTAACGTTAAGCTGATAGCATAGAATCATGAATCTCTATATATGCCCCTGGGGCAAATGTTTAAACATAACCTTCAAAACTGAAAACAATGTACACTGGTTACTTGAAAGAAGGAACCTATTGTGTTTGTGCCCAGTCCCAGCACATAGTATCAGTAAGCTATTAAGTGACTACACATAGAATATGAAGTAATTAATAATTATAAGTAAAATAGGACCTCTTTGTCATGAAATCATATTCCTTCTTCCTCCTTCCCTGAAATCATTCAGGTGTCTGTGTACACTTTGCTTTCCAAAGCTACCAAAAAGTACTCAACCTCTCCAAATTATTTTTTGCTCTAGTATCTGCAGATTTTTCAGTGAATGTTAACATGTATTAAATATTAAAACAGAGTTGGCCACTGGTGGTTCACATCTGTAATTCAAGCTACTTGGAAGATGAGATCTCAGAGGATCCCAGTTTTAGGACAGTGAAAGGAAAAAAGTTCATGCGGCTTTATCTCAAAGGAAGAAGGTAGACATGTTGCATACAGCTGTCATCGTAGCTGAGATGAAAAGTATAAAATAGATTATAGTTCAGGCATAGGTCTGGGCAGGAAAAGAGACACTATCTCAACCAGTACAAAAAAAGGGATGAAGATGCAGCTCTAGCGGTGAACTATCTACCTGGCAAGTACAAGGTAAGACTGAAATGCAGTTGCAATAACACACTCACCTCCCCTTCCCACACACACTGGGACAGAGAGAGAATATTATTACATGAAGTTTTGGTAAAATATACCTGTTATTTATTAATTGATGTTTCATCATTAAAAACTATAAAGTATTTGCTACATAACAAATTTTTTTCTCAAATTTGTATTTTTGTCTTTTCATTGATTTATCACCTGTGAAAAGTACTGTGTTGTCAGTTAGCCCTTACTATATCCTATTTTATCGTTTTTAGGACCAGTGAAGACATGAAATTAACTGACTTAGAGCTAGGAAAACTAGCAAATAATATCCAGGAGTTATTGTACAGTGCCTCAGATACATGCCACGATCGAGCTGTCAAATTTCTTATATCAAGAGCGAAGGTATTTTCATAAAGCTTTAGATATTTTACTTTTTATACGTAGTATAATTACTTTAGAGGTCTGGAGTCTTTGCATATACCTCTGTGTGCCCAATAATATGTATTATACTTTTAACACAATAAAATTAATGGCATTACTGGTGTGTCTATTAGGGAGCTGCTGAAAAGAAGAGAAATAGGATGCACTGGGCATAGTAGCATGTGCCTTGTAATTCCAAGTACTTGGGAGGCGGGAGGCAAAGAACACGAGCATCAGGGTTTTAGGACAGTCTGGGCAGAAAGTTTAGCAAGATCTCTTTCTCAACAAATAGCTGGGATGGGAGATGTGTGCATCTGTCATCTCAGGTACTCAGGAAGCATGAATAGGAAGAGTGTGGTACAGGCTAGCCCAGTCAAAAGAGGGAGAGTCTCAAAAGTAAACAGAAAGGGTTAGAGAAATGACTCAAGTAGTAGACAGCCTGCTTAGCAAGCATAAGGCTCTAAATTCAAACCATAGTACCATCAAAAACAAGAAAAAAAATTAGAACAAATCACATTATTTTCAATTAAATGAATAAGGGAATTCTTTTAATATATATACCTTAATAATTAATTGGAATATAATATTTTATATATGCATATGTATACATATGTTTGTATATAGAAATAGCCAAATAACTTATTGTATAATAATTCATTTGAGTTACTTTGTTAGTTATGAAGGGATCTGAATCAAATTTAAGTATATTCAGCTTTTCATGTCCAGCTCTCAGGGGTTTGAGATACGGGGAAGTTTAATTTAGCATAATAGTTACTCATAATGAATGTTATTAATATGGAGAAAATATTAACAAAATGTTAACAATCTGTTCAACTTTTGGCTTATCCGTATTGAGTGTTACACTAACTCCATGTCATAATTTTGTGTTATTTTTAAAACTTAGGATGGTTTTCTTGAGAAACTAAATTCCACGGAATTCATAACACTCTCTAGATTAATGGAAACATTCATTGCAGACACTGAGCAGGTCTGTGGAAGAAAAAGCACATCATTACTTGGAGCACTTCAGAGCCAAGCTAATAAATTTGTAAATAGGTTTCATGAAGAAAGAAAAACCAAACTCAGGTATCACTATGCCCATTCTTCAGGTTTTGCTTCCTTTATATAGCATTGTTTTATTTTTAAAAGAAAAGTTAGGGGCTGGGAAGGTGGCTCAGTGGTAGAGCTTGCCTTGCATGCATGAGGCCCTGGGTTCCATTCCTCAGCACCACATAAGCAAAAAGAAAAAAGCTGGAAGTGGCACTGTGGCTCAAGTGGTAGAGTGCTAGCCTTGAGCTGAAGAGCTGAGGGACAGCGCCCAGTCCCAGAGTTCAGGCCCCATGATCAGACCCCCCCACCCCCCCTAAAAAAAAAAGAAAGAAGGAAAAGTTAACTGGCTGGTCGAATTCCTGATTTTAAAAAAAAATTAAGGCAGAATGTGAAACTAAAATCAAATTTCTTAGCCTTCAAATAGAGTTAGAATATACTTCTATTTCCATACTTATCAGGAAAAACTTTAATGTTTTTATTACTCAAGTAAATTCATTTTCTCACTCTTCTTGGTTAGGCCAGGAAATATTAAAAGTATTGTTACTGGCCACAAATAGTTCCAATTTTTTAAAGTGTGAGCATTTAAAAAATACTATTATGCCAGGCGCCAGTGGCTCACACCTGTAATCCTAGCTACTCAGGAGGCTGAGATCTGAGGATCGTGGTTCAAAGCCAGCCCCGGGCAGGAGAGACTGTGAGACTCCTATCTCCAATAAAACCACTAGAAAACTGGAAGTGATACGTAGCTCAAGTGGTAGAGCGCTCTCCTTGAGCTGAAGAGCTGAGGGACAAGTGCCCAGGCCCAGAGTTCAAGCCCCACAATCGCCAAAAAAAAAAAAAACAAAACAAAACTATTATTCACCAAAGAAAATGTTGTTAAGCAGGGTTAATGCCTGTAACGCTAGCCTAAGCTGTCATGAAGATCCTAAGGTTGAGGTCAGTCAAGGACACTGTGCCTCAAAACACCAAGACAATCCAAAACCAGAAGAGAAGAAAGTGTTTTGAAATATAATGAAAGTATACCTTCCTTTCCTCTTAAATAGCCTCCTCTTAGACAATGAGCGCTGGAAACAAGCTGATGTTCCTGCAGAATTTCAAGATCTTGTTGATGCTATATCAGATGGAAAGATTTCTTTACCTGAAAAAAAAACAGGAGGTATGTGTTTCTTTTTACATGTTTTTTCAATATTATTTATTGCATATGAATGCTAAATTTTTAAATTACATTTTATCACCCTTAAATAGTTGTACAAAGGAGTTACTATTCAACAAATCAGTTTATAGTTCATCTTGATGTTACCCCTTTCATCATTCCCTGTACATCCCTTCCAACCCAGTCCCTCCTCTCAGTTTCCTAGTTTCAGTGATATGCATAAAATATTATTATTGTATTCTCCCTCTCTTCATCTATCCTGCTCCTTTTGATACCTCCTCCCCTTTAAGTGCCAGATTCCTGGTCATTTTATTAGACTGTGAATTAGTTTTTCTAAGGAATTGTACTATTTGAATTCTCCACTGCAAATAACATATTGGGTTAACACATTTGTATACACTTGCATATAACCTTGTATGGCTTACTTGTACATTTATAAATTAGTTCTTGCTTCCACATATGAGATAAAATGTGTGTCTTTTGTCTCTCTGGACCTCACTTAACACAATTTTTTTCAAGTCTGTCTTTGTCTTTGCAGACAATGTAATATTCTTCCTAAAGAATAAAATTCCATTATGTATATATACCACATTCTCCTGATTCAGTCATCCATTTAGGGACATCTGGGCTGTTTCTGTCCTTGGGCTATGGTGAATAGTACATCAGTGAACATAGTTGTGCAGGTGGCTTTCCAGTATCCTGATTTGTAATCTTTTGAATAAATGCCCAAGAGGAGTATTGCAGGGTCTTGGGGTAAATTCTGTATTTAGTTTTTTGAAGAATCTTCAAACTGCTTTCCAGAGTGATTAAATAAGTTTATATTCCTACCAACAGTTTTCCCCCATATCCATCTGTTATTGCTGGTCGTCTTGATGGAAGCCATTCTAACTGGGGTGAGAGAAATCTCAGTGTTGTTTTATTGCATTTCCTTTGTGGTCAGAGATGTTGAACATTTGTCTATTTGCATTTTTACTACTACTACTGGGAAGTTTATTTAGCTCATTTGCCCAGTTGTTATTTACTTATTGATTCTTGGAGAGTTTAGTTCCCTGAGCTTTTTGTATATTCTGGATATTAGGTTTGCTGTATAGATGGAAAATATCTTCTCCCACTTAGTAGGCTGTCTTTTTAGCTTATTAACTATGTTCTTTGCCATGTAGAAACTTAGTTTGATGTAATCCCATTTATCAGTTCTTTGATTTCCTGAACTTAGAAAGATACTGCATGTACTGAGAAGTTCTGAAGTAGTTTCATAGTTCCAGTTCTTACATTGAGGTCTTGATCCATTTTGAGTTGATACAGGTGGTACAGGTGACAGATAGGTATTCAATTTCAGTTTTCTACATATGATATCCAATTTTTCCAACACCATTTATGCTTTTTAGTCTTTTTTTTTTGGCTTCTTTACCAAATGTTAGGTGACTATAGGTCTATGGGTTTATTTCTGGGTTTTCAATTCTCTTCCATTGGTCATTGAGTCTGTTTTTGCTGTAAATAACTCGGTAGTTGAGTTTTTGGTCTAGAACTGGTATACCTTCAGGGTTTTTTGTTTGTTTGTTTGGTTGTTTTTGCCCAGGATTGCTTTTGTGGTTTGAGGACTTTGTAATTTCATAAGAACTTTTGAATTATTTTCTCTATTTGTACTGGTATTTTGATGGGTATGAATTTGTAGATTGCCTTAGCAGTACTGTCATTTTCACCATATTTTGGCAATCTAGGTCTTGGAATATCTTTCCACTTCCTACTTCTTGACTTGCTTTCTTCAAAATTTTAGTTTTTATTATAGAGGTCTTTCACTTCCTTGGTTAAGTTGATTCCTAGCCTTTTTTGTTTTCTCTTTAGACTATTGCAAATGGATTTGCTTTCCTGATTTCACTCTAGATCTTCCCATTGTTGGAGTACAGAAAAGCTATTGATTTTTGTGGATTGATTTTATACCCTGCTACTTTGCCAAAGTTGTTTATCTGATCTAGGAAGTTGGGAGTGGAGTCTCTAGGATCCTTTAGAGTTAGGATCATGTCGTCTGCAAATAGGGATAGTTTGACTTCTTTTTATTCCTTACTTGGATCCCCCTTACATCTTTCTTTTGCCTTGTTTGGCTAGGAATTTCAGTACTATAATGAAAAGGAGTGGAGAAAGTAGAAATCCTTGTCTTATTCCCTATTTAAGAGGAAATGGTTTTACTTTTTTATCCTTTAGTTGTTGGCTGTAGGTTTGTCATAACCTTTATAATTTTGAGGACTCTGCCAAGTATTCCTGGCTTCTCCAGAGCTTTTATCAGAAAAAGATGCTGGATTTCATCCAAGGCATTTTCTTACATACATTGAGATGATCATAGGATTCTCTTTGGTTCTGTTAATGTGTTGTATTATATTTATTGATTTATGTATATTGAACAAGCCTTGTATCTCTGGGATGAATCCCACTGATTGCTGTGCATGATTTAAAAAACAATTAGTTGTTGGGGCTGGGAAGGTGGCTCAGTGGTAGAAGTGCTTGCCTGGCATGCATGAGGCTCTTGGCTCAATTCCTCAGCACTACATAAGCAGAAAAAGCCGGAAGTGGCACTGTGGTTCAAGTGGTAGAGTGCTAGCCTTGAGCTGAAGAACTGAGGGACAGTGGCCAGGCCCAGAGTTCAGGCCCCAGAGCCACCAAAAAAAAAAAAAAAAGATTAAAAAATTAGTTGTTGAATTCAGTTATTAAGGAGTTTTACATCTGTGTTCAAAGATTGGTCTAAAATTCTCTTTTTGGTTGAGTCTGGTTTGAGGATAAGTATAATTGATTTGCAGTACATTAAAAAATTATGAAGTTCTCAAGTATTTTTAAGAGAGAAGGAAGTTGCATTATTTCAAAGTTTTGTAGCTAATAAAAGTTTAACAATTTCAAATTGTATACATTTGCAAAAAATGCAACTATGCTACAAAAGAATAAATAAAATACAAATACGAGCATTTGTTTAACAGGTAGAAAATCATTTGTAATCTTAGTGATTCACTGGAGTGACAGTGAAGTTCAGTGCTAAGGGTATTAACTACACTGTACTTTTTCCGTAAGATTGGCTGGAGAGGAAGAATGGATGATACAGTGATAGCTAGGGAGAGAAAAGAAAGTAGAGATTGTTATCTGGGAGTTGTAGAAGAAGATTTTGTTTGTTTGTTTGTTGGTCCTGTTTTTGTTTTAGTAGGGGAAGTTGAATTCTATTTTGTTTGCTTAACAGAACTAAGAAACTTGGTTTTTGGATAGGAGAGGGGATGATTAATAGGACAAGGTACCTACAGTTGAATTTAGAGAGACAGAATTAAAGAGAAAAACTATCTCTTCTGGGCTTAAGGGTAGATATAAGGTAGATTAGTTCAAGTAGGTGACAGAGAAATTGAAGTAAGTCAACTTCTCTTATTGGTGACTTTTTTTTATTATGTAGTAGTGTTAGGTGGTGTTTATAATTTTAAACTGGTTGTGTGTTTAAGTAGCAAAAGCTCTAAGCATTGTAAATCACTAGTTTAAAAAATGATAAAGCTTATCACTCATGTATTAAGGTGTGCTGGATAACTGTCCCTGAGCAGTTGTCAGTTATAGTCTTTCAATTCTAATATTATGCAAACAATTTTAAATTAAAGTAATGTGTATAAACTGATTAAACCATGTATTTCCTGCAAAATGAGTAGTTTTCATTTTCTCCTAGGAGGTCTCTTTTCATACTTATATTTGTCTCAGTCTCTTTTTCTTTGAATAGCAAAAGTGTATGATATTAGAAGTCCAGTAACATTTTCCTGGTTCTAAAGAATCCTGGATTATTATTCTTTCATATGCCATACATTTATTGAATTACTAGTTACTGAGGTAGGCATTGAGGGAAATGCAGGTTAATGCCTATCAATGCTAGACAGTGTTCTAAGTAGCTTACATGTGTTTTATCTTTTAGGTCCATGAACTAGACACTGTTAAACTGTTTAATATATCTAGCGATGATAGACCTAGGATTTGAATTCAAGCAGACTAATTTTTTTTTCTTATGCACTATGCTATACTGTTTTTTGGTAATGTAGAGAATATTTAAGTATTTGACCTAAGATCATGTAGTGATTGGCAATACTGAGACTCAAATCTAAACTTAATTCCAAACCCAATATGCCTTACTATGTTACATTTCTTTTCACGAAGTAGATGTTTAATTTCAAAAATGAAATTATTCCAGGCTCTAAGTTAGAACTGTTGTTTTCAAGTTTTTTCTCCATTATTTTGTTTGAGCACGTATCCATTTCTTTTTTATTTGCTTTATTCTCTAGCTACAGAAGGAAGGAAACCAGCTGAAGTTCTCATTGTAGAGGGACAACAGTATGCTGTTGTTGGGTGAGTCACTTTTTTTTTTTATATTAGTTGAGTCAATTTTAAAGTCCTCTAGATCCTCCTTGAAATGAATTGGAAATTTGGATCAGTCATTTTAAATCTTATGAAATATTTAAAGGAAATTTAATGGATTCCCTTTTATTTCCAATATAGTGCCTTTCTTCCTTAGGAACTATTCTGATTTAACAAAGAGCTTGATTTTTCTTATATAGTAATAGGTGTAGGTAGTCTGAAGTGACATATTGGCTGCATGATGTTGTTACCATCCCAGGCTCTTTTGGGGCAATATTAACATTTGAATTTAAGGCCTGTGCTTGCTAATAAGCATGGGCTCTACCATTTGGGCTATCATACCCTAAGTACTTTTTTTTTTTTTTTTACACCTTTCTTAATACGTAGTTTATAGCTTAGTAATTTTAAGTTTTGGGCTCCAGAGCCCACAATGTATATAATAGTTGGATATGTAGAATCATTTTAAAAATTATACAAGTATTGCTGTAAGGCATTTAGTGTAGTTCTAGCACCTAATGCTGGTGGTTATTTATATCATCACCTTTTGAGTCATTGATCTTTTATTCTCTTAACAATAAACATATATTAACCAAGTTAATTGCAAACCATAACAATTCTAGCATATGTGTCTGGTACTATATGCCTTTGATAAAATTGGGTAATTAAAATGGTATTTTTGCTGGTCACACTGGTAATCTTAGCTAATCAGGAGGCTGAGATCTGAAGGTTGTGGTTTGAAGCCAGCCCCCTAGGCAGGAAAGTCTGTGAGACTTTTCTCTAGCTAACCACCAGAAAACCAGAAGTAGTAGAGCACTAATCTTGAGCATTGAGCAAAAGAAAAACTTCAGGGATAGTGCTCAGGCCCTGAGTTTAAGCCCCACAACTGACAAAGGAAAAAAGATATCTTCATATTCTTTTTCAAACGATTGTTCTGAAGAAAAAAATTATTTGTGAGGCAAACTCTCATAGCCCAGGCTGGCCTTGGAATTCATTACATAACCTAGGCATACTTCAGTCTCACAATCTTCCTGCCTCAACATCCCAAGTGCTGAGATTACAGATGTACAGTTTAAGTACTTCCATGTGTATGATCTCACTTGATCTTTACCACCAGTTTATGAAATAGACATTTAGGGATTATTGTTTCCTTTTGGCAGTTAAGTGAATTGAAGCTTAATAGGTTAAATGGTTAACATAAAGTGATCCAAATGGAGTCAGGAGTTTTGGTCTTAATTCTCAATATATGGATCAGCATTCATTTTCATTTTTATTCTTTGCTTCTTGTTATTGAAGTAGCCCTACTCCAGGAAGAATAACTTCATGTGCCTCTATTCTGGCACTCTTATCAGCAATATTATAGAATTATTAAAATTTTTTTTCTAATTGTTTTTATAAAGGTGATGTATAGAGGGGTTACAATTACATGTCAGGTAAAGAGTACATTTCTTTTTGGACATTTCACACCTTTCCTCACTTCTCTCAGTTTTTCCCTCCCATCCCACCCATAAATTGTAGTTCATTTTCAACATAGTGTGCAGTGAGTACCATTGCTACATTAGTGCAATCTTTGTCCCTCCATTTCTGTATCTACCCTTACATTCCCAAAGACATATAAACGAATAAACACAACAGAAAAGAAAGAAAACAAAAATAGAAAAAGCCTCTTATTTCCATTTCCTGGATAAATATTATTTTATATGATCAGATGCACATAGGCCTTATACCTTTGTGTTTCTTTCTGAAGAATATCCTCTTTTGGACTCATTGTGTGTGAATGCCTAGAGTGCTGTATAGTTTATCATGTCCCAGTGTATTTTAGGTCTGGCTTCCACATATAAGAAATCATGTGCTGTTTTTGTCTGTAATTTGTGTTAACATGATTTGTTCTAAGGCCATCCATTTTTCTGCAAATGACATAATATTCTTTCTAATGGCTGTGTAAAATTTCATTGCGTATAGGTAGAGTATTTGGGCTGTTTCCATAACTTGGCAATTGTGAATAGTGTAGCAATGAACATGAATGTGCATGTGTGAATGTCTTTATCGTATCCTGCTCATGAAGTTCTGGGTAGATGCCAAGGAATGGCATGGCTGAGTCTTAGGGAATATCTATGATCTACGTTTAGTTTAGCATTTTTTTTTTTTAATTGAAAAGGTGATGAGCTAGGGAGTTACAGTTACATAGGTAAAACAATAAGTACATTTGCTTTTAATCATTGTTATTTAACCCTTCCTATCCCCCACGTTTTGTTTTTTGAGGAACCTCCAGACTGCTGTTCAGAGTGGTTGTACCCATTTCCATTACCACCAACAGTGCATATCCCCGCCAACATTTGTTTTTCAAATTCACAATGTTGGTAACATTTAACTGGGGTGAAATGAGATCTCAGTGTTGTTTTGATTTGCATTTCCTTTATGGGCAAGGATAATAAGCATTTTGTCATGTGTCTCTTTGCCATTCTTACCTCTTCTGAGAGGTCTTTACATAGCTCCTTTGCCCATTTAGTGATTGGTTTATTAGCTCTGGGGGGAAAAGGGATTAGTTTCCTGAGCTCCTTGTATATTTTGGATATTAGGCCTTTATCTGTTGTATTCCTGGTGAAGATCTCCCAATCTTATAATTACTTCTTTATGTATCTTTTTCCTTGGTTAGATTATGAGTTTTCCATAGGTAGGGAATCATGACTTACCAATTTTATTTTTCTAACCACATAATAAGCACCTAAAAAATGTGTGTAGAATTGAATCTTTTTTCTTCAATCTGTATTCAGCCATTGGAAGTATATACAGAACCACAGCTGTCTATCTTTTCTCCTCTTGTTTCTGTTAGGGCAAAGCTCTTTTCAGCCTCCTTATAATCTCACTCCTGCAGTCTACTCATGATTTCCTTCCTCAACATTAACTATCCATAACAACTTGTACTTCATGTACTTAAATGGAAGTAGTTTCTCTTTGGCCATCTGGTTTTCTGACTTTAAGCAAAAACCCAGTTGAACAATAATCTGAACTCCTTGAACTAAAGGGAACTATTATATCTTCCAAAGGAAGAATATAAAATATATGCATGCACTTATGCCAAGTAGAACAGGCTGTAGAAGTATGCATGGGGGGTAATACATGACCTATACATGGAACATAATATATAGCCTGAGAAGTAAGCTGTTACAAAGGTTAGGTACTATCTGCAGGGTATCTCGGCTTCCTGATATCCTGCAGACATTTGTAAGCATTAATTTACATAGTTTCCTTAGTTCTGACTACTTCAATAAACTTAGATATCCTAAAATAGTTCTTCCCCTTTAATTTCAATTTTACTTTATCTTCTAGTAGCATGTCTTTTCAACTTGTGATGTTATTGAGCTGATAACTTAGCATCTTTGGAGAATCTTTTTTTTTTTGGTCATGGGGGCTGAACTCTTCAGCTCAAGGCTAGCATCCTACCAGTTGAGCCACAGTGCCACTTCCAGCTTTTTTCTGCTTATATGGTGCTGAGAAATCGAACCCAGGGCCTCATTCATGCAAGGCAAGCACTCTACCACTGAGCCAACTTCCCAGCCCACTGGAGAATCTTTTGTGATTTTCCAGGACACTGCTTAGGAGATCTGTGCTTTTTAGAACCCATTCTAGCTTCTCTTCTATCTCACTAAGAAAATCTAGACTAGATTTCCTTCATGAATTTTAGAGCTACACTTGAGGACTGACTACATATTTATGCAGAAATCTTGGCTAGTCTTTTTGTCAGTTTTTCTGAATTGGCCTAAGAATTAATGAAGAGACTTCCTTAATGAAGAGACTTCCTTAAGAAGGTCGTACAGAGAGTGCCATGCTTACAGCATAAAATTTGATGAGCCTCTCATTAATGTCATGCAAGTGCTGACTCGGCTGACTACATATTTATGCAGAAATCTTGGCTAGTCTTTTTGTCAGTTTTTCTGAATTGGCCTAAGAATTAATGAAGAGACTTCCTTAATGAAGAGACTTCCTTAAGAAGGTCATACAGAGAGTGCCATGCTTACAGCATAAAATTTGATGAGCCTTTCATTAATGTCATGCAAGTGCTGACTCGGCAATTGTACAATGCCAAGGGTAAATACTCCCTTAAATGTCCTAGGCACTGCTCTTGCCTCAATTAAGAGTGAGACATGTTGGACTTGTAGGTAAATTATGTAGGTACATAATTTAACATTTACCAAGATGAGCCTATCCTCAGATACATTGAAGTGGTAGCTATTGATGTTTATGTGCTATAGCAGTTTGAGTTTTCTTGCTTTGGTTGCCTTATAGATCATCTTTCCTTTTTTATAGAACTGTATTGCTGTTAATAAGAATTATCCTTGAATATTGCCAATGTGTGGATAACATACCATCTGTTACTACTGACATGCTTACGCGTCTGTCAGATTTATTAAAGGTATGTATGACTTCACCCTTTTATGGAAAAAAGTAGTTGGAGGATTCAACTCTAACACACTTTAAAGTTATCTTTAAGATATCAAGTTTATGATATTGTTTGTGGTTGCATCACAATATGTTACTGGAAAAAGAGCTGCTTGCTTCCTTTCCCTTCCATGTTTATAGAGATTCCTCATTACACCCATAGTTGTTAATGGCTTTGGAGACAGGAGATGATTTGTTTGTTAGGTGCTGAACATGACTGAGGCCACTTAGGTCAAAAAACCTGGACTGTTTTCAAATGTGCATGGAAGGAATTCACTGAACTTTACAAAATTCATCTCACTAAGGTTAGAGATTTTTCTTACATCATTCTTTCAGAACCACTGATAGAGAATGAAAATGTGGTGATAATTTTATCAGCCAACTCATATTAACAGATAATTTAAATGATTAGTTTACAAGAAATCTCTAATCTATTAATAGTGTTCTCAGTTTGACTTAGTCAAGATTTTTATTCTTTTGAAAATAGTATTTTTACAGTAAGAATGATGGAAAACCAAGTTTTGTGAATACAAATTAAGGGTTACTTTCTAAGAATTGATTTTTAGAATTTCTCACTTTTTTTTTCCTACCAGACATAAATATTATCATTGAGAATACCCTTCCCTTTTTATTATTGCATAATAATACTTGCTTCTACCAGAAAATTATGGTCCTTGAGTGAGTAGAAAGAGCAATTTATTTTTAGGACAGTTAAGACATTGTTATCATAGAAAAGATGAGCTTCAATGAATTGTTGAATTTTTTTTTTTTCTTCTTTTGTTAGTATTTCAACTCAAGAAGTTGCCAGTTAGTTCTTGGAGCTGGTGCACTGCAAGTTGTTGGACTAAAAACCATAACTACAAAAAATTTGGGTATGGATTCTTGCATTTGATCCACATGCTGAGGTGTTAAGATGATGACGTATTTTGAGGTGAACAGTATTAGAATGTCTGAACGTCCTCATACTGATAATGCTTACAACTCAAGTCTGTTGGGAAAGCAACAAGTTCATTACATTGTCTAGTATCACAGTATTTTCTTGCAAGAAATGAAATATGTTGCCTTCCACCATGGTGCTCTTCATTTATGAACTTGAGCCTGTATAAAATTACTTTTTGTTTAATTTGATATTAATTAAAATCAAAGAACAACTTTTTTTGTTTTTCCATTATGTATCCACATCCTGAATCTTCAGCTCTTTCTTCGAGGTGTTTGCAGTTAATCGTGCACTACATTCCTGTGATCCGGGCTCATTTTGAAGCTCGACTACCACCTAAGCAATATAACATGCTTAGGCATTTTGATCACATCACTAAGGTACTTTGTCACATATTTTCTGTGGGCATTCATACATTTAATTTCTTAATTGTGTTTTTTTGATGTGTCTCTAAGGCTTTAAAATTCTACATTATTTCTCATTACAGGATTACCATGACCACATAGCTGAAATATCAGCCAAGCTTGTAGCGATAATGGATAGCTTATTTGACAAGCTCTTATCTAAGGTAATGATTTATGGAAATCATTAAGCTTTGCTTAAAGACATTATGACTTCATATTAGACAGATTCTTATATATAGAAGCTATGATAGGAGAATCTAAATTTTCTATAAATATTTACCCATTGATAGAATTTTTAACAATTTTTTTTCAGGTAATAGTGACCATTTGCTGTGACAAAGACCATCCCTAGTAGTCTAAAAAAAATCTTAATTCATGACGTTTAGCCAACAACTCAGTAACACGTTCAGATTCCCCAGATAGTTGATCACAATCTAGAAGGCTTAGAACAAGAGTAGAAATGATTCCAAGTAAGATAGAAACAGTACACAGAAATATTTTGTTGGCTGCATTTATAGATGTGTACCTTCTTTAGAAACAAGTGTTAGTTTGAAAACCCTCTGAAGATAGAATTATAAGGACAAAGATAAAAATAGGGAAAAATATAATATTTGAGATTAAAGTATGCTACTTTATTTTTCTAGAATGATAAGACAGTCTGAAGTGCTCTTGTTATATATACCCTCATATACCTTTTTTTTTTTTTTTTTTTGGCCAGTCCTGGGATTTGAACTCAGGGCCTGGGTGCTGTCCCTGAGCTTCTTTTGCTAAAGGATAGTGTTCTACCACTTGAACCACAGTTCCACTTCTGGCTTTTTGTGTAGTTTTTTTGGAGATAAGAGTCTCCAGTCCTTTCCTGCCTTAGCTGACTTCAAACTGTGATCCTCAGATCTCAGCCTCTTGAGCTTCTGAGATTACAGCTACCAGCTCCTGGTAGCTGATAATTGTTTTTAGTTTATCTCTTTGTTTTCATTCTCAATAGTTCATTAAGTAAGCTAATGTTCATCCTTCCAAAATTTTAAGTATACCAAGAAAGTATCTTCAGAAAAATGTCACTTAATCAGCCACAAATCTTTTTGTCTTATCCCTCACTTTTTTTCTTTCCCTGAGTTTTCCAATCTATGTCTTAAAGAGTAACTTGAACATTTGAAGGTTAAGTGTATACTTTTTGCCCAAGATCATATTTAGAAGAACCTTACTTAAGCAAGAGTTTTAACTTACTTTTTTTTCTACTTGCATCCTTCAGATTCTGAAATAGCGGAAGAACAGCAGACACTTAGAAATCAAAATAAAGTGGTGGCCATTCACACACAGACATGTGCCCAAGCGTGTCATTATTATGTATAATGTCAATTTCAAATGACATAATACTGCATGTGTTTAGTAGTTCTTAAGCTTTAGTCACAGGAGCCCTTTACATTCTTAAAAATAATTGAGGATTGAAGAGCTTTTAATGCAATTTGTACCTACTGGTACAAAATTTAAAAACACAGAAATGGACAAACATACCTTCTATTAGTGTTCAGAATGACATCATTGTCACATTTCATCCCAAAAATTATTCATGAGAGAATCAGGGTAAAAACTAATAAATATCTATGCTGGGCGCCGGTGGCTCACGCCTGTAATCCTAACTACTCAGGAGGCTAAGATCTGAGGATTGCAGTTCAAAGCCAGACCAGGCAGGAAAAACTGTGAGACTCTAATCTCCAAAAAACCAACAGAAAGCTGGAAGCACTGTAGTGGCTCAAGTGGTAGAACACTAGCCTTGAGCTGAATTGCAGAGATACAGCGCCCAGGCCCAGTGTTCAAGCCCCACAACTGAAAACAACAACAACAAAAGACTAATAAATATCTGGGTACTAGTGGCTCATACCTGTAATCTTAGCTAGCTAGGAGATTAAGATTGGTTTGAAGCCTGTCTGTGCAGGAAATCTGTGAGACTCTTACCTCCAGCTGCCAAAAAAGCAGGAAGTGGAACTGTGGTTCATGTGATAAAGCACTACCCTTGAGCAAAAAAATCTCAGGGACAGCATCTAGGCCTCAGGACCATCAAAAAATATTTTAAAACAAACAAAAACCTAACAAACAAGAAAACTTGATAAATAACATTTTAGTATTATTTTGTAAATTGTTTTTACTTTCTGGCTTCTTTGAAAGGGTCTATGGCTCCCACAAATCCTCAGATCACAATTTGAGAACCAGTGCTATTGTTGATAAACAGGTATTAGTTTATATTTCATTTTAAAGAAGCTTAAATTCACAGTTACATGCAAGCATACTTTACTAGTAAAGTAGTTTCTACTTCTGTATGGAGAAAAATTACAAATTCTCTTATTTTCTTCATCCGTGTCAAGTACAAGCTAAACTCAAAAACAGTTCTGTTCTAGTTTCCTTGTTAAAATAAGACATTCTTTTGTAGAACCAAAGTCATTAATGCATGTATGCCTTCAAGAAATATACTAATTAACAAGACAGAGGGCTGTAAGCTGCAAACAATATAAAATTAAGTAAATGTTTAGTAATTTCAGATCAGTGACTGGTATTGTTCCAGGGAGGAGGTCTATGCCTGGCCCTTGAGTTTTAAATTTATGATGTCACAAAAATGAATTTGAGAACAGATCATGATAGAGACCTAGAAATTTTTTTAGTATACCAAAGCAAATGTAAGATAGAAAGATAATATATAACCCAGACATGGGTACAGACACATCTGATACTAGGTGCAGTGAGTACAATAACATTCCAGACATTTATGATGAAAAAGTAGGGTCCTGGCTCAAATTTACCTTAGGATAAGTGTTCTTCTTTGTTCAACATCTGGTACATCTAGTTACCATTTTTTAGTTGGGGACAGATTTCAAGGTTCATCTGCTTATTAAATTCAAGTCATTGATGTTTTTAGCATCTCTTTAAGCAAAAGATGGATATTGTCACACACTCCCTTTAAGACTGGCGTCCATCCTTACATTCGTTCCCTCCCTCCCTCCCTCCCTCCCTCCCTCCCTCCCTCCCTCCCTCCCTTCCTCCCTCCCTCCCTCCCTCCCTCCCTCCTTTTCCTTCCTTCCTTCCTTCCTTCCTTCCTTCCTTCCTTCCTTCCTTCCTTCCTTCCTTCCTTCCTTCCTCTCCCCTCCCCCTCTTTCTTTCTTCTTCTTCTTTTTTTTTTTTTGCTGGTCTTCGGGCTTGAACTCAGGGCCTGGGTGCTCCCTGAGCCTCTTTGTGCTCAAGGTTAGTGCTCTACCACTTAAATCACAGTGCCACTTCCAGCTTTCTCTGAGTGGTTTATTGGAGATAAAAATCTCATGGACTTTTCTACCCAGGCTGGCTTTGAATCGTGATCCTCAGATCTCAGCCTCCTAAGTACAGGTGTGAGCTACTGGTACATGGCAAGATAAGTTTTCTTTTTTTGGTGAGTCCTGGGGCCTGAACTCTGGGCCTTGGCCTGGGCACTGTCCCTCAGCTCTTTAGCTCAAGCCTAGTGCTCTACCACTTAAGCCACAGCGCCATTTCTGGCTTTTTCTGCTTATGTGGTGCTGAGTAATCGAATCCTCATGCATGCAAGGCAAGCATTCTACCACTGAGCCGCATTTCCAGCCCCCATTTTTTTTTAAACATATTTTGTACTGAGAAAAGTTCTTTTTCCAAGTGTTGTCTGCCCCCATACTGAGAAAAGTTCTTTTTCCAAGTGTTGTCTGCCCCTGTCCCACATATAAGGTTTTTCGTAAGATATCCTTGCTCACTTCCCAGATCATACTAATTATTTTGGTTAAGCACTCAAAGTCAGGGAAGAACTGTTCTTTTTCCTTATTACTAAACATTGCAGTTTATGAAAGAGTAAAGGGCTTATATAGCAAAGAAATTAGTTGTTGTTGTTGTTGTTTTGTCGGTCATGAGCCTTGAACTCTGGGTTTGGGCGCTGTCCTTGCACTCTAGCTCAAGGCGAGCATTCTGCCGCTTGAGCCACAGCGCCACTTCCAGTTTTCTATTGCTTTACTGGAGATAAGAGTCTCACGGACTTTCCTGCCCAGGCTAGCTTTGAACCGCGATTTTCAGATCTCAGCCTCCTGAGTAGCTAGAATTACCGGCGTGAGCCACCGGCACCCAGCAGCAAATAGTTCTTGTATGCTTTTGTTCAAACTATTCATTAATATAATGTTTGTTTTGAACGCCTGGTTGCTGTTTTGTATACTTCATTTTCTGACTTTAATCTGTGATTGTATTTTCTTTATGTTCATATTTGCCACCTACATTTAAGTTGTTAATATTTTGCCAATTTTGCTTAAATATTTCACAGTAAATGTAAGACATTATGGTACTCTATCCATACTTAAGAATATAATTTTTAAAATTAAGAATACATTCTTCCATAACCAGTTATCATCCATCATCACATCAAAAGAAATTAGCAGTAATTGTTTAGTGTCATCTGTTACCTCTTCTCATATATGAAGCTTAACCAGTAACCATAAAATGTCTTCTACAACATAATGTTTTCTTTCCTTTCTTCCTCACTAATGACTTCTGTTACCTGGTCTGTTGGATTCCTGGTATAAGGCTCTTTGTCATTCCTTATCCTGTTTTTGTTTTTGTTTTTTTTTTCCTTCCTGTGCTTCTCAGGAGTCTGAATCTATTTTTAATTCCTACCAAAATAGCAGAAGCATTTGGCTTAAGTTTTAGCTTTTTATTTTCTTCAATTTAATTTTGGTAAGAATAACACAGTAATACAACCTAGTCTTATTTTAAGACGCTAATAAATAAAGGTTGTTTGGGTAAAAATGAGACATTAATATCACATTGTACTAATAGCTAGACTATTGTCTTAGTCATTGCTCACGTATTTATTCACTCAATAAGTTATGTGCAATCTGTGTGTTGGGTAGTATAGGGATACGCAAAGGTGAGCTAGCCATTCATCTTGTCTTCAAAAAAATAGAACATTCAGAATGTTAGAAATAAGGAATTGATTCAGTACATTAGAGCTTTAAAGCCTTAGTTAGGAAAGATAGCTGCCAGGTAGGCGAGGAGATCTAGGAAAGCCTTATAGCTGTAGCATGCATACAAAGTTTGCTTTAACTGGGAGAGAGCAAGGGTAAAGGGTGACATTGTCCAAAATTAAATGTAGTCTTTACCTGAATTATGTAACTGTAACTCCTCTGTACATCATCTTTATAATAACAGTAAAAAATTCAAAAATTAGCTTTTAAAGATAGCTAAGATTAGGGGAAATGAGTTGAAGAGATCTCTGGGATAATAGCTGAGTAGTAGCCAATTCCATTTCAGGGTTTTATAGCCAGATAGACATCAAGTCAAATCCTAGGCTTGTTACATATTTGTTATTGGATATCTTTGGGCAAATTAATGAACTTATTAACATTTTGATGTTATTAATGATAACAGAAGTAACATTCCATTTAGCTATTACATTAGGTTGTATGTGCAGAGAGTATGATCAGTTTGAAAAACTGCAAATCAGTGATTATCAGTTTAGATCTGCTTTATTGAGATATAATTTATATTCAGTAAAATTATTTTTTAAATATATGATTTGATATATGTGTGTATATATATATGTAGAACTAACACAGTCATGATCACTGTTAAACATTCTTCTGGGTACTTGTACTTTTACATTTTCCGGAATGTCCTTTATTCATTCAGAATGAATGAACCTTGTGACAGGTTTCTTTCATTCAGCATAGTGCTTTTGGAAATGGTAGATGTAATAAGATGTCAGTGGTTTGTTTATTGTAGAATAGTATGTATCTATTATATGAATATATTACTTTTTTTTTTGTTCATCACCACTTAGTAGGCATTTGGGTTTTCTCCACTTTTTGGTGGTTATGACTAAAGATACCATAAATATCCATATTCAGTCTTTGTGTTTGTCTTTTCATTTCTTTAATATAAATACTTTGGAATAACACATTAGTTATGTATTATGGAATGTTAAAATAGCTGTTTAAGAAAAGAGTTCTAGGTGTTCTTACTTTTACCATCACTTGCTAACGTCAGCCTGTTTTGATTTTGTGACAGAGACTTTCTGTGTAGTTTCTTAGGCTGAAGTTGAAATCCTTTTGCCTTAGCCTATCAAGTGCTGGGATTACAGCAGTGTACCATACACACAGCTCCTTGTTTTTAATGTTATTCTTTTACTGTTGTGCAAGGAGTGATACCTCATTGTGGCTTTTTTTTTTTCCAGTATTGGGGATCAAACCCATGGCCTCATGCTAGGCAAGCACTATACATCTAAGCTAGTCTTCTGCCCTCTTGTTGTGATTTTAATTTACCTAACATATGATAAGTTCAGTATATTTTCATGTGCTTGTTTGCCATCTGCATATTTGCACTAGTAAAGTGCTAATTTGTTTTTAGTTTTACAATCATTTTCTTACTGAGTTATAAGAATTCTTCATATATCTTAAAGGTCCTTTATCCATTACATGTCTTTTAACTGTTTGTGTAAGTGTTTAACCATTTGTGTAAGATAATCTGTAGATTATTTTTTCATTTTGTTAATAGTTTCTTATGAAGAGCAGTTTTTAATTTTTTAAAAAATCCAGCTTATTTCTTTTACTGTTCATGAGTCTTATGTCCTAGCTTAAGAAATTTTTGTGTAAACCAAATCACATAGATACTAATGTTTAGAAAATTTATCATTCTTTTTTGATTTAAGATGATAACCCACTTGTAGTTATTTTAAAAACTAATATCTAGGGCTGGGAAGGTGGCTCAGTGGTAGAGTGCTTGCCTTGCATGCATGAGGCCCTGGGTTTGATTCCTCAGCACCACATAAGCAGAAAAAAAAAGCCGGAAGTGGTGCTGTGGCTCAAGTGGTAGCTAGCCTTGAGCTGAAGGGCTAAGGGACAGCACCCCGGCCCAGAGTTCAGGCCCCACGATCGGACCAAAAAAAAAAAAAAAAAAAACAAAAACAACAACAAAAAAAACCTAATATCTAGATTAGTCAAAATGTAATGGCAGGCATTTGTAAGGTAATAAAATTATTAAAGGCCTTACATAAATATTTCTCTGCTGAGGCCATTTTAGTCCTCCCTATTCAGTTAAATTCAGTTTTCAAGTTGGAACACCTAGTAAATGTGCGTCTTAAATACAAAAATGGAAGTTTAAGGCAGGAGATTAATAGAAAGCATGAGGCTGAGTAAAAATGTTCAAAGAAAAGAGAGGATAATAAACAAGATTTGAGGCTGGGAAATGGGCTCAGTGGTAGAGTGCTTGCCTTGCATGCATGAGGCCCTGGGTTTGATTCCTCAGTACCACATAAGCAGAAAAAGCTGCAACTGGAGCTGTGGCTCAAGTGGTAGAGTGCTAGCCTTGAGCTGTAGAGCTGAGGGACAGCGCCCAGGCCCAGAGTTCAGGCCCCATGACCAGCAAAAAAATAAATAAATAAATAAGATTTGATGAAGAAATCTTGCTTGCATGTAGATAACTGGAGGCTGAAGACAAGGTCAAGAGGGAAAGGGCTAGGAAAAGGTGTTGCCTGAGGAGACGATTGCAAGTGAGAGCATGGACGTGCTGTGCCGCAGTGAAGAATGGAACTAGCAAAATTTTACTGAGTGCAGATGTGACGATGTCTCCACTGAGTTTTTTACAGAGAGAAATTTCAAAGGAGTGTTACTAGTTTGGGTGGTGGCAGGAACCAAATTTTAAGCGTTGAAAGTAAGTATTGTGTCAAGTTTATGTGACTGAGGAAATGCGATAGAGAAGGGAAAATGAAAAATGATATTTTTAGGGAAAGCAAGGGTAAAGGTCAGGGGTGGGAAAGTATATTTAGTTTTTTTAGTGCTGCCAAAACAAATGACTAGATGACATAAAACAATGTGTTCTTTCTTAGTTCTAGATACTAACAATTCCTAAATCAAAGTGCTGGCCAGGGAATTTTCTCTCCGAAGGCTCTAAGGAAGAGCCTAGAGCTCTTCTGTTTCTGCTTTTTATAACTTATAGCTGCTATCACCCCTTGGCATTCCTTGGCTTGTATCACATCACACCATTATTCATCTGTCTTTATCTATTAGTCTTCCTATGTTTCTGTGTCTGAATTTCTCTCTTCTCTTCTTGAATTTAGGGTATGACCTTATGCAGTACCAGCTAGACATGAGTTTTTGGAGGGACATTATTTAACCCAATATAGAGGAGAACTTAAGAATAATTACCATTGAAATGATACTTCATACCTAGTAGGATGACTTAGAAAGAAAAGACAATAATAAATTTTGACGAGAAGATGGAGAAATTGGAGTCCTCATTCTTTGCTAGTGACAGTATAAAATTTAGAAAATAGTTTCAGTATTTTTTTCATCCCTACTATATGCATTCCTGAGGTGAAAGTATTTTTTCACATAAAAATCTCTACTTAAATGTTCACAGCAGCATTATTCATAATAGCAACCTTCAAAAAAAAGAAACAGCTCAGATGCATATCAGTTGATTAATGGATGAACAAAATTGGTCCATCAATAAAGTGAAATATCTAGTCACAAAAAGAAATATTACAACAATGAGTAAATTGAGATTTAAGTCAAAAATTCAACATATTGTAATTCCATCTATATGAAATAACTAAAAATTTGAGGAGCCAGGATTAGAGGCCAGACACTCAGTTTTAATATTGGAAGCAGCCTATGTTCTCAGCCACAACTTAGTTCTACAGAGTAACTTGATAATTGTTCTTAGGATTTGCATGATTATTACTGATCACAGTTAATATAAGGTTGAGCCCTAAACTAGAGTTAGATATATTTAGGGGCAGAAAATACGCTTCAGGAAATACTCGAGACAGTGTACAATACAGAGGACTAAACATAATTTTCATTACTTTTCCCTTCCAGTATGAGGTGAAAGCTCCTGTTCCTTCTGCCTGTTTCAGGAATATTTGTAAGCAAATGGCAAAAATGCATGAAGCTATATTTGATCTTCTTCCCGAAGAACAAACACAGGTATTAATTCCCCAGATGACTTTTGTATATATGATGTGTAATAGCCATGAAAATTGGGGTGTTTTTACATGTGTTCAGCATAATTAAACTTAATTCAAATTCCAGTATTATTGTTACCATTTCAAAGTGCCCTTTGTTTATGCAGTTAGTAATTCTAAAAGTAAAAGATAAGTTACTGTGAATATAATCCTAAGTGAATATGGAAGAAATGGTGGAGTTAAGATTAATACACATAATTAATCCAATCTGTTTATCATATTTGCTAGTTCACTATAATTATTTAGCAAGAGTTTAACTTTGACTGATTTTTTTGCTATTCAGACAAGTTTTCATTGGTTTCATTGATCTCTAAAATTGATTGAGTGAACAGAAATGGTATTTGAGCGTCAGTAATGACTGTCTTAGTGTCTCGCCTACTCTCACTCATTCCTCCTGGTTTTATGCCACTTCACGCTTCCATTCAATACTAAATGTTACCATTTTTCTTCATTTACTCATCTTAATTTCATGGTTATATATCATCTAGCTCCCTGAGGCAGGCTCACTGAGGCCTGAAGGAAATGGTAAAATAGGGAGGACCTTCTGAGGTCTCTACCCTTATTTCTTCCTAGCCAACCCGTCCTTTTTATCCTACATGTGAAATCCCTCCCCTTTGACTTTCTGACCTTGACTAGCCATATGAGTTCTAATTTGAAAAAGATAGCTAGTTCATGGGAGCTGGACATACGGGCACTCGGTTTTTTTTTATCTGTATCATATAAAGGATACTCTCATCAAAGCTGTGCAAGTTATACACACTTTTTTCCCATAGAAAATATGTGTGCCAAATCATTTCCATAGATTAACTGCATATACTTTTAGGTTGGATGTTTCTCAAAGAATTATTAGGTAATTATATTAAAAATATGCATGAAGGAGCATACTTTGAAATGATTTTAGTTCAGAGTTTAATAGCACCTGTTTCTTTGTCATTGTCTTTATTTTCCTTCATCAAGTTCCTGATTACTGTAAATTTTCCACTACCTTGTCTTCTTTTTATCATCATGATTGATCCCACTTACATATCCACAAGAATTCTTCCATTGTGTAAAGAGCAGGTCTTACTGCCCAAAGAATTACTGCTTAGAGTAAAAAAAACTTTTGTCAACTAAGAAAAAATAAAATAGCATTTAAATGCTTTCAGAGGAACATGTTTGTTTTGTTTTGTTTAAGTATATGTCAGAAGAAAGAGGAATTTAAACATTTTATTGAAATACTATAACTCATATAATCAGGTCTTTTATTTCAGGAGAGCTTTAAGAAATTTAGTGTCCTTTCTTTTCCAGATGTTATTTTTAAGAATTAATACAAGTTACAAACTCCACTTGAAAAAGCAGTTATCTCACTTAAATGTGATAAATGATGGAGGACCTCAAAATGGGTATGATTTTTAATATATACTATTTTAGCACATAGTCTCATACTGAATTGTTCCCATGATTGGCTTTTATTCTTTATGATCTTTTCTGCTGTAGTCAGACTAGGGACAGAAATTCTAAAATCAGTAACCTTCTGCTTTTCTCTTGTGGAAATTTCTTTCTGTCCATCTGAATCTTTTTACATTAAAGTGGGTTGTGAATGGCCAGTTCCTTGCCTGACTGTATCTACTTATTTGAGGCAATGTAGGTCAGTAATATCTCCTTAGTTATCCAGTCAGCTTCCCATATCCAAACAGAACTCAAAGAGCTGTACTTAGTAGCTCGATGGATGGATATATGTAAGTTACTTACCTTCTGTGACTGATTTATAAAATGACAAGAAGAAAATCTGTCTGGCAGGGAGGTTGGCTCAGTGGTAGAGTGCTTGCCTCACATGCATTAGGCCCTGGGTTTGATTCCTCAGTGCCACAGAAGCAGAAAAAAGCCAGAAGTGGTGCTGTGGCTCAAGTGGTAGAGTGCTAGCCTTGAGCTGAGGGACAGCGCCCAGGCCCAGAGTTCAGTTCCCATGACCGACCAAAACAAAAACAAAAAAGAAAATCTGTCATAGTTATTTCATATGGTAATGAAAAATTGTGTGTAATAAACTATATTGTTTAAAAATGTGTGCCATAAAAAAGAAATTAAACCATAAAACATAGGCTAAGCCCTAGTTCTGCCACTACATATAATTGTTGTATGTATATATTACGCAGTTTAAATGTAAAGTTGGACAAATCACTTATGTTCTCTGATCCTTACTATTTGGGCACCAGTGGCTCATGCCTGGCCTGTAATTCTAGCAGGAGGCTGAGATCTGAGAGTCGCATTTCAAAGCCAGCCTGGGCAAGAAAGTCCATGAGAGTACCCGGGCACGCTGCCTCTCTCACAGCGCGGGGCCGGCTCTTCACAGGAGCCTGCAGATCCCCAGGTTTCCAGACCGACAGAAGCGCTTTGCTCCCGTAAGCACTCAGCGCTCTCCTACCATAAATCTTAAATAGTTACGTAATTGAAACCATAGATTGCAGGTCACATTAATGGGGGAAGGGGGGATCAGTGGTCTCGTTTGAACTCAGAGCCTTGGCTACCACTACCACTTCTAGTTTTCTGGTGGTTAATTGGAGATGAGTCTCATGGATTTTCCTGCCCTGACTGGCTTTGAACCTAGATTTTCAGATCTCAGAGGCCTCTTGACTGGCTACACATTCATGTTTTATTAGAAACCTTGAGAAGAAAAACAGTAGGTCTGTGTATCTGTGTGTATCCCTGCTCTCCACTTCAGTTTTTTTGCTCATTGCTGGCACTTTACCACTTGAGCTACACCACCAGTTATTGAAAGAATAAATTTTATCCAAGGTGAAAAAAAAAAAAAAAGAAAGTCCATGAGACTCTTATCACCAGTAATAAACCACCAGAAAACTGGAAGTGGCACTGAGGCTCAAGTGGTAGAGTGCTAGCCTTGAACTGAAGAGCTGAGGGACAGTGACCAGGCCCAGAGTTCAAGTCCATGACCAACAAAAAATAAAAATAAGATCAGATATAGTGGTATATATGCATGTAATCCCAGTACTTGGGAATTAGGGCAGGAGGATACAAAGTGATACCATAGCAAAGAAGGCAGCTGATAAACTTCCCTCATTATTTTTTATAAAGAATAGTGTAGATTAAAAAAAAATATGGAGCTGTGAATATAGCTGTTGTAGAGTGCTTACTTAGCATGCATAAGACCTTTGGTTCAATCCCTTAGCAGCAGCAAAAAATAGGAAAAATAGGAGAGGAGACAGAACACTGATCATTTATTCTTTAGTATGACTTCCTTGGTATGTTATCTGCCTCATAGATTTTTAAAAATAAAATTTTATCACCTTAAGTGTTAAAGGAAATTTAGGTTTACATTTCAAAATTATAGGAATAAAAGATGTATTTCAAGGTGAAAAAGAAGTACTAAATTATTTTACAAAAGTGTTTGGAAGCTTCAGTCTGCTCAGTCTGTCTGCTAAACTGAATTTAAGTTTTAGGCAAGATTATGATTCCCTCCTTTGACTATTACCAGAGTCTTCATTTTGCCTTTAAAGAATTGTTTTCAAAATTTTCATGAGCCAAAGAAGAGTATAACAAGTGCTTGAATACCTCTCGCCTAGATTTGAAAACTGCTAAAATGATGCTACATTCTCATTCTTTCATTATTTCTCCATAAGCACAGTTCTTTTGTCAAACATTTAAAACAAAACAACAATAACAAAAACTGGGTGCCCATGGCTCATGCCTATAAATTCTCTTGATTCAGGAGGATGAGTTAGGAGAATCAAGGCTTGAAGCCAGCCCAGGCACATATGTGAGCCTCTTCAATTTCAAAAGCTGGAAAAAACTCTTCTCTCCAGCAAAAGGCTGGAAATGGAGATGTGGCAGAGTGGAGAAGTGGTAGGGTGCCAGCCAGAAATGAAAACAACAAGGAAGAGCAGGACCAGAGTTTAAGGTTCAGTTCCAGCATACAAGGATAGGGACACACATATTCTCTCTCTCTCAAGATTTAACCTCTAAATACCATGCACACATCTTTAAATAATAAGTACATAAATAACTGCAAGCCTTTCTAAGATAACTGATGTTAATTAATCACACCAACGTACACCCAGATACTTTCTTTTTCCACTCCTGGGAGTAGAACCCAGGGCTTAACTAGTATAGAGTAGGTAAGTGTTCTACAACTAAACTACATCCCCAACTAAGGTATTTTTAACAGGAACACCAGACTATTTTCCACTTGATATTGAGATATAAATACATATATAAATTATATATATATATATATGTTACCTGCTATTGAATCTTCTTTTGAAAAGAAATAGCATATTAAGAATATAGAGCTTGAGGGCTGGGAAGGTGGCTCAGTGGTAGAGCGCTTGCCTTGCATGCCTGAGGCCCTGGGTTCGATTCCTCAGCACCACATAAGCAAAAAGAAAAAAAGCTGGCAGTGGCGTGGTGGCTCAAGTGGTAGAGCGCTAGCCTTGAGCTGAAGAGCTGAGGGACAGCACCCAGGCCCAGAGTTCAGGCCCCATGACTGGACCCCCCCCCAAAAAAAAAAGAATTTAGAGCTTGATGCTATGACCTAAAGAGGCTACACTAAAAAAGTTAATATTTTTAAGACCTTCCCCCCAAAATTTTAACGATAGGTAAGTTCACTGTTCTCAGGCCAGTAGTTCTGAAGCATCCAAGCTCTAACTCATTAGCTATTATTTTCTGTGGGGAATCCTCGTAGTCACAGAAATTAATTTCTATGTACAAGTTATTCATATCTTTGATCTCTTGATAGTATTCCAAGAATTGTAATCTCTATATTGTAGCTATGGACATAACTACCTGCTTATGAAGGAAACTGTTTCTGAAATCACAATTAAAATGCATTTTTTTTCTTTTTGAGCCAGTTCTGGGGCTTGAACTCAGGGCCTGGGTGGTCCTGAGCTTTTTTGCTAGACTAGTTTTCTACCACTTGAGCTCCACAGCTCCACTTCTGGCTTTTTGTTGGTTAACTGGCAATGAGCTTCTCAAAGATTTTTTTCATCCAGGCTGGCTTCATGATCCTCAGATCTTAGCCTCCTGAGTAGTTAGGTTTTCAGGCATTAGACACCATCTCCCAGTAAATGGTCCATTTTAGCATGACAATTGGTAGTATAGCTTAGTGCATTCAGTGTTATACAATTCCGAAGTGTTTTTATCCCAGAGAAAATCCTCCCTACCCATTAGGCATTTGCTCCCTGTTCTTCCTCTTCCTCTGCTATGTACTTTCTGATGAAATTTTCTTTTTCCCTAAGATACTTTTCAAATACAGACACTTATAGAAAATAGAACATTTGTGTTCCTGCTACCCAGAATTGATCATTATTATTACCATTTACTATTTTTAAAAATATTTGTTATATTTTTAACTAGTATAACACATGAAGCTGAAGTACACCTTGATACCCCATTTCCAGTCTTCATTTCCAATGCATAGGTAGCGTTTCTAGTAAGTTTGACCTATATACTTTCAGTCGTTCTTGTTTGTTTTATGAAAACTATGTAAAGCTGTTTGGTAAATTTAGCTGTACAGCAAGCATACTGAACAGATACATCCATTTTTTAAAAATTCACTGCTACAGATTTCTGTTGGTATGGAAATACAATCAGCCCTCTATATCCATTGACTCCAGGTCCACAGACTTAATCCATCAAAGATGGAAATGAGTAAAAAGATGTCAGTACTGAAAATGATTCTGTAGTTATCAGTCCTAAAAAATGTGCATTACAACTGGTTATGTAAGTAGTATTTACAGTGTATAAGGTATTACAGATAAAAAGTATGAGATTTAAAAATAACTTCTCCAATGTTTAGGTTGGTAACAGCAGATGTAGCTTTTTACACTGGAAATCTTCAAGCCTTAAAAGGCCTTAAAGATTTGGACCTAAATATGGCTGAGATCTGGGAACAGAAGAGATGATGACATACTGCAAAACTGGGTAGTTCATCTGACCATGGGATGTGTGTTTCTGAAGAAAACCTGGATTCCTGTGTTTCAAGAACAGAACCTGGAACCCAAGTGAACTGAGGTGTGGGAAAGGGAAAAGGAAAGTATCAGTGTTGGGAAACTGGATTCCGTGGGATCTACAAAGAATGCCATTTTGTACATCCTTCAGTGAGGAGTAACTGATCAGGTGTCTATAACATTTTTCATTCTCTCTGGAAACAGACTCAGGTTTCTTTGGACCAAATCCAAAAGAACACATAGCTGTAACACAGCTGTAGTTGACTAGAATGCTCTGTATACTTTATATTAAAAAATGCTTTGCATTTCTTCCAGTGCAATGAAATTCATATGGTGTCCCACCTTATTTAATGATGGTACAATTTAAAATATTAAAATCTAAGTCAACTTCTGTAGAAAGTTTTCTCTATAAAAAAGTAAAGCTGTTTGAAAAATTATTTTTTTACAGATCTTTCTATAAAAATAAACATCTTTTGATTGCTTGGATTTAGGAATTCAATTTTTGTTTTAGTGACTAATGTCAAGTTCCAGGCTTTGTGTGTTGTATATTTAATCTTTCTACTACCACTATATGTCAAGCTGGGTAGAGCTTCAAATAGTTTAAATACATAAGGCTGATTTTAAGTGAATTAAAAATACAATATTTGCATTTATTTATGCAACTAATTTAAATACTTTTCAGAAGTGGTATACAAAGGATTACAATTTAATAGCTGTATTTTTATAAAAGTACATATGAAGGGTTTGGGATTTTTGGTTTGCTTTTTCTTGCAGAGGTAACAATATGTTTTCATCTAATATACTTACACTCATACTTCACATGAAATATGGCCCTCTAGATTCTTGTTTTTAAGTTATTTTCAATATGTAAATGAACAAAGACCAGGGAGAAATAAAACTTTTGAAATATAGGCTGCTGTGTTGGGGGCCAGAAATCTGAAATGATAAGTAAGTTCTTTAAAGACCTTTATAATATCTAATCTTCAAAATCAGAATCAGCAAGACAGATGAAAGTGCCTGTGCCTCACCTTACGCCAAGAATCTTGCCTAACCCTGTCAGAGTGCCTAATCTTGTGATTATATACGATGAAATAGTCTTTACTTTGTGCTCTTTGGTTTCTTGAAAGGAAAGCTTGTTTTCTTTCCTTTATCATTACTGAGGTATGTCATTGGTTCTTAAACTGTCTAATAAAACTGTAAAAATTACCAAACTTCAAAAGACAACTTTTTTTTAAGTGGTTTAGTATACAGTGAATTTTAAACAAGCAACCTACTCAAAGCAAGTGTGGAAGAACTATAAAGTCTAGCTTCATTCTTAGAGAAAAGGCATTCAATGAAATTACTAAACACATTTCAGTGGTAACAAGTTTCAAGCAGTAGAGCTTTTAAAGAGAGCTATCAGTGAAGTTATACTCTTACCACAGTATACTAGAGTACAAGGCTGGGAAAGAAATGCCCTACCTTTCTCTGCCTGCCTCAACCCTTCCAACCAGAAAAGAAACACCACTTTGTTTAAATAAATGGAGAGTCTGTGGAAAGCATGGCAGGCCTCCCAGCTTTAGAACTCAATGAAAGGTACTAATAAGTACCTTCAAATGCAACTGCTATGGAAATGTTGGGTTTAAAAGTCTTAGAGATACAAAAAAAAAAAAATAAGACTTGCAATATTTAAGTATTCAGTAGCTGGCTAGTATTTAGCAACAGTAAATCTTTCAACCTATACTGCTTAGCAAGAATAAGCCATTTTGCCATTTCATAAAATTAGCATTAAAAAGTACAAGTATAAAGCCAGGCAGCAGTGACTCATGCCTATAATCCTAGCTACTCAGGAGGCTGAGATATGAAGATTGCTGTTCAAAGTTAGCCCGGGCAGGAAAGTCCATGAGACTCTTACCTCCATTAAACCACCAGAAAACTGGAAGTGGGGCTATGGCTCAAGTGGTAGAGCCTTGAGCTGAAGAGCTGAGGGACAGCACCCAGGGTTCAAGACCCACGACCGACAAAAACAAAAACAAGTATACACGTGTATTGCTTCACTGCTTTATTTTTTAAATCACTGGCAATTCAAAGTGACCATCAGTGAGACTTCCATGAAAAGATATTTCAGTAGAGCTGATCAGTTTTAGGATTAAATAATATTGCACTTTAAGATGAACTAACTTTCAGGAAGCTTCTCGTCAAAGTATTGCTCCATCTGTGTTTTCTGTAGACTAGAAGCATACTGCAGAAAACTACTTTAAAAATCAACCCTGCAGGATGCAGTAAGGTAGTAAAGCACCTGCCTATTTAGAATCCAAGAGGACATACATGTCATTGTAAGAAACTAGCCCATAATAAAGTATAAAGTGTATACACAATTTTTTTCATTTTAGTGGTCCAAAATGCGAAGATTTCCGGATACAATCTTGTTCTCTAATACTGCTCCAGGGGGGATGTCAATTCTGTCACCGTGATTTGCAATGATGATAACTGTTCCCTAAGTAAGGGAAAACAAAAATCAAAAGTGTACTTGGAACTGCAACTGAAATGCAATTATGATTAATATATGTACAATTCCTATAATGGATTGTTAACTATAAACAAAATTAAACATGAAAACCAAGTATCATGCTAAGGAAAATATTATGATTTGTCCTGTCAATCCTGGCAGTATCTTGTCTCCTTGTCAGAGATAATAACAAGAATGAGAAGTAGACCTAGTACTATTGCAGGTCTGGCTTTTTCTGCAAGACCACCAGGATCAACTAATCTTCATATAGAAAGACTTCTTGGTTTAAGATTTAAACATGAAGGGTTTCATAGATTATTTTTTAAGAGACAGTTTAGTGATAACTTTTCATGTTTTGATCAAGCAAATAGACATTAAAATTGAATATACCCCCCTCTCCAATCTTTAAGCCAATGAATACATTTCCCCCAAGATCTCTGTTTAAGTAACTTTAAAGAGAACCAAATGTATGGGATCTTTTAAAAAATTTAGTATTAAAAAATCAATAGCCAGGTGCCATTGGCTCACGCCCATAATCCTAGCTACTCAGGAGGCTGAGACATGAGGATCATGGTTCAAAGCCAGCCCAGGCAAGAAAGTCCATGGGACTTTTTATCTCCAGTTAACCAGCAGGAAACTGGAGGTGGTGCTGTGGCTCAAGTGGTAAAGTGCTAGCCTTGAAGAGCTAGCTAAAGAGCTCAGGGACAGCCCCCAAGCCCACGGTTCAAGCTCCAAGACCGACCAAAAAAACAAAAAACAACAAAACTCACTGTAAGTTTATTTCTACTTTCAAACAGCAATATTCGTGAGTTAATTTTAATAATGGTTCTATTTTAAAGAATGTCACGCCGGGCGCTAGTGGCTATACCTGCAATCCTAGCTACTCAGGAGGCTGAGGCCAGGCAGGAAAGTCCGTGAGGAGACTCTTATCTCCAATATACCACTCAGAAAACCAGAAGTGGCCCTGTGGCTCAAGTGGTAGAGCGCTCACCTTGAGCTGAAGAGCTGAGGGACAGCACCCAAGCCCAGAGTTCAAGCCCCATGACCAACCAAAAAAATAAATAAAAATTACAAAAAAGAATGTCATTTCAATAACAGTAGTTTCATTACTAGTTTGCTTTCCACTAGAAAGTGAAATGTGTTTTATAAAGCTATTACAAATGTGATTTTCATTATAACATACCTTTAGTGAAACATTTTTGCCAAATGTCACATCTCCTGAGACTGTGAGATGATCCAATTCAAGCATATCTGGTATGCTTTCAAATCTTCTTAGATAATCTTGAACCTTTAAATAGAAATATAATTGTTCAAAAAAATGCGTTCATAAAAAATTAAGATAGTTCTAACTGGTGTGTAAAACATGGCCAAGCTCAGGTTTTCTATGGTAAGAGCCTATTTATTAACCACTCATTATACTCAAGATCCATGCCAAAGAGGCAAGGAGATATGAACAGTATCTTTAGAATCAAAACAATCTGCAGTACAGTTGGGCAGATCAGATACTTTGTCAAGACAAAAAGCTACTGTCCTGCAGGCCAGATGAGTAGTTCATATAGTTGAAAAAAGGAGAGATCATATCATTATGGTTTGAATCTGTTTAGACTATAGAGTTTTAAGGTATGGATAGAAATCAGAAGTACAGTATATTTCAGGAAAAGTAATATCACAAATAAGCTTATTATCTTTGTCTTTTTCTTAGGTTTATAAACACAAGAGTTGTCACTAATGACCTTGATTATTTTGCTGAGAAACTAGAAACAAACTTCCACTGGATTTGATTTTTACTATATATTCCACTGGAGCTGGACTGTTTTCTATTCTGATTTACAGCCAGCCTCTGTATTCCAATGTTCATTAGATTCCTTCATAAGGCCTCTTCAAGAATATTGTTCCAGGGAATCTCTCTCAAGTATTTTTTTCTCCTGCTTTATTAATTTCCAACATATACAAAGTTTCTCCCATATTTAAAAACTAACACCCTTCAAGTCTTAGATCTCTTTTTACTTATCGCCTAATTACTCTTCAAGGCAAAACTCTTGCCTACATTCCTCTCTCTAATTCATCTTTTCCCATTCTCAAATTCATTCTAGTCAGATTCCCACACCTCCATGTGGATAAACACAATGGTGATTTCTCATCCTGAGTCAACAGCAGCATTTGCTGTATGATCTTTTATTTCTTTTTCATACTTCCTTGTTTATTCGTGCCAGTACTGGGGCTTGAACTCAGGCCTCATTCTCTTGCTCAGCTTCTTCCTTCCCCGCCCCTCCACCCCCATGGATGGTACTCTACCAATTGAGTCTAGCTTTTTGCTAGTTAATTTAAGTTTTGCATGTTTTTTCTGCCTGAACTGGTATAAAACCACAGTCATCAGACCTCACTGTCTTGAGTGGCTAAATTTGTATGAATGAGCCACCAGTACCTGAATTTTTCATTATTTCTTGGAATAAGTGTTTCATTGAGATAAACAATCATAGTTTGCAAACTTTTTCATCTGCAGTCCACACTAACCCCTGTCTGGTCCTAGAACAGATTTGGATAGCATAGCAGGACCTTCTAGACCAACCAACCACAAAGACTCACCATGTCACATCAACACTTGCAACATTTGACGTGACTGAAGTCTTTGGGATGCTATCAGCTATACTGGTTTTTACTCCTGCCTAGAACAGGTTTTGTACTATAGACACCTGCACTCAATCTCCACTCATACATAGTCTTTATTGTTTTTCTCCATAGATTTTTCACTTCATATGTTTTGATGTATTTTACTTAGTATCTTCTCTCTAGAACATCGGTTTCATAAAGACAAAGATGTTGCCAGGGGCTGGTGGCTCACGTCTGTAATCCTAACTGCTCAGGAAACAGATCTGAGGATCATGGTTGGAAGTCAGCCTGAACAGATAAGTCTGTAAGACTATTATCTTCAATTAGCCAGCAAAAAGCCAGAAATAGAGGTGTGTCTTAAGTGGTAGAGATCCCACTGGTTAAGTAGCCTGGGTGAGTAACAGACTCTAAATTCAAACTCTAGTACTGAAAAAAAAAATCTGTTTATCTTTTATAGTTAATTCCTTTAAATGATACCAAAGATGGAGAAATCCATCAGGTCAGTAATGGAAACTAAATCCCTAGTCCACAAGCACATCTTTCAGTTTACCTTTATAGTTAACGTACCTTTGTAAAAGAACTGCCTAATTTAACCAAGGGCACTGTAGGAAATTCCCGCTTTTCACTCATTGTCAAAGATCCTGCATTAAGGCTATAGAGGTTTGACATCACAAGCAAGAGATCTGAAGTAGTCTTGACAGGCAGAAAACGACTCCTGGGAACATTAATACCTAAAGAATTCTCAAAACTTTTAATCGCAGCTCCAACTGCAGTTTCTAATTGAATAACATTTAGGCCTCCATCCAAAGTCTATAAGAAAAAGGAATGGGGAAAAAAAATAAAACACAGGTTTTAGGTACCTATAACTCATAGCTCAATTTGGTGGGGGCTATTTAATATTTGAGAAGTGTTATCAGGGAATCATTAAAAGAAATATACTAATATTAATGATTAACAGTTAAGCTCTTAATCATATGAGATCTTTTCTCAGCCTCTTTGGTTCAGTAATATTTTATTTTACAATAAAGAACTGAAGGTCAGATAGAACAGTATGCATGAGGTAGGAAGTCCTCTACTTATGATAGCCCAGGGCTCTCACCATTACCACAGCCTAGAGACAGATTAGGTGCACATTACAGGGATGAGTAGGGCAAGGACTAGGGAGTGACTGATGGGACAGACAGACCAGAGGGAGTGGAGAGTATTATGATCTTAGGAAGCAAGGAAACCAATTAGATGCAACCTTGTTACCTTTGGATTCACAATGATTTCCATGTCAATCGCATTCTGTTCTTGCAGTCTTTTAACTGCTGCAAGAGAAATCCATAGGTTGTTTGTGTTAAATATTTTAAATTTTGATACAGACTTGAACTCATCAACATGTGCTTTTGGCACTTGAGCAATTTCCACCAGTCTCAATTTGCCTTCATATTGAGTAAGTGTTCCACCCTAAAAAGGAAGAAAATGAATGCTTCTACAACTTTGTAAATCACAACTATACTGCTTATAAATTTCATAGAATTTTACAATGATAGTCTTATAGTATACAAAGGAACACATTTGAAAGTACAAGTAAATTATTCCAGTTGTTATTTTATTATATAGTCCCACTATCTTAGTCCATAATTAAAGCCCTAAATAAGTACATCAGATGCTTCAATTTCTAAAGGGCTGCTATATTAACAGCCAATCCTCTTATTCCTAAATCACTGCTCATCACCAAACAGCTAGTCCTACCACCTCAGGCCCTGCCTTAACTGGTTCTATGGTAAGAGAGAAACAAATGCAAAAGTGGCTAAGAAGTAGCCTCAGACTAGAGTTGTTCCTGCAGTTCCTACGCCATGCCTGTATGGATAGAAAGGAACATTAGTAAGTACACTACTCAGTTCTCTTGTTTGAGTAAGTACTAAAATTTTGCATGCTATTTCATCAAAGGTCAAGTGTTGCCAATAAAGTCAGGTTACACAAATTTGTCCTTTGCACCAACAATTATTTTTGCAAGTGATACAAAGATATTAGAGTGACAAAACAAAACAAAAAATACTGTAGGAAAGGAATGAAAATTCTGTTTTCATTAAAGGACTAAAAACCATAAGCACTAAGCTTTGAAGAATATTAAAGGTCTGAACAATGAAAATGTTTTTACATTTCAGTTTTATTCTATAAATACACATGAAATTTTCAATTAAAATTACTGAATTAGATTACCCAAAAACTAAAGTTGACTTTAATTCTATACATCATGGATGTACACACTGTTAGAAATGAAGGTACTCTACAAAATACCATCTCACTGTCTTACAATGGTAATAAGCATATTAAGATAAATACCATTATGTTTAAAATGGTAACTACTGAATTAGAAAAAGAAAGCTTTAACTATATAATCTAGGAAATGTAAAAAAAAATGAATCTCCAGATTGCTTCCTGTCAGTATTTACCTTTACATCTGCACGTGTTTTATTTGTGACTTCCATGACAAATTCACAGCGTTTCCCATTAGGTGGGTTCATAAGGTGATTAAGAATGTAAAGATCCACTGTGGCACCCAGATTATCTATGTTAGACACAAAAATATACTCTTTGCCTTCTCCTATGAAGGTGCCAAGCAAACCAGAGTTGTAGAAACTGGCATAGATGTCTCCATGGCCTGGTGGGTACCAAGCTTCTGTATTTTCCCCTGAGTAAGATACGTCCTTTGCTACAGGAAGTAATGATTCTTTATTAATCCTCGGGTACCTTAAAAAAAGAAAAATCATTTTGTAATATCAACTAGAGCACTACAGACCTTCATGTAAAACAATGCATTAAAGTTAAATAAAATATCTTTTTTCCATGTCTAATATTATGAACAGTAATTTAGTTATAAGTGAATTCATTAAAGAAAATCTCTTATCTGTGTTCCAATTCTGTTTTCTAGGTAGTAATATTTGCTGCAAAAAAAGGTTTTCCATAAACATACTTACGGAACATTCATCATATTTTAAGATATTTTGTGACTCTCCAAAAGAAGGGATATATTAAATAATTTTTCTTGAACTTATTTGGTTGTGAATAATTCTTGGAAATTTATCTAGGGAAAGCTACCTTTTCTTTTTTCTGTAGGAAAATAAGCAGCAGGTGAGTACCTGGATGACTGCTTCCCAGCACCAGTGAGCACACAGGTAAAGACTGGCAATGGGGAGAGAAAAGCAGGACATGGCACAGCAATAGACTGAAAGTCAACTAGAAGCTGGAGGAAAAGTATCTATGATGTGGAAAAAGTGTTAATGGGGAGAGTCTAAAAAAACACAACTAAACAAATCAATGATACAGCTTCAGACATAGGCACAACTTTATGTAGGCTTGCTATCCATACTTAAAGCTGTATTCCCCCTGCAGTCTGGGCTTCTATTCACCCTACCTTCTCCAGTACATGCTTTTTCTCCAGCATTTACTAAATTATTCAGGTTGAAGAAATTCATTCCAAAAGGAAAGAAGGTTATCAACACTTTAAAACATAACAGAGTCTTTCCCAGAGCTACCTAAAGAGTATGCCCTTTAAATGCAAAGATCTAATAAGAATCTCAAAAAGATTTTAAGAAGAGGAAAATATAGACTCAAACAGTATTTATACTACACGCATTTATTAGCAAATGTTCAGCTTTTAAAGGCATCAAGCCCTTGTAAGCATTCATCTTTGGCACAAGTACATCTGGAAGCTGCTCTGCTAATAAACATTTTTATAAGTAACATCCACTACAGTGATTTTTTTTTTTACTCCTTGTACCTGCTTTGATTGAAAGTGTAGATTTTCACACGACAGTGATTGTACTTCTGTAGTATTTTTTTTGTATCTTCATCCGTGTTAAAAGAATTCATTAAAACAAGAGGAACATCTGTATTGTAGGTTTTGTTCAAATGCTAGGAAGGAAAAGTAACAATCACATCACTCAGATTTATATTTCCTTTGCTTAAAAATGTAAAGTTATCCCTTTCTTGTTAATTCTAAAATGTCTAAACTGAGACCCAGACTGGTGCCTCTGAGCAGCACAGCTCTGGGGCTGTCTGTATTAGTGCTTTTGGTTCTATGGCTGGACGGATGGCTACCTGAACATTTTTTCTTGTGTCTCAAACTGCGAGGATGAAAATGAAATGTTAACACAGCTATGGTTCCCTGTGCTCAGGACTGATGTTCAAAAACTCAGTCATGCTTAAACAAATCTTTTTCAATCTCAAAAGAACTAATAGGTAATACAGAGTAGAGAAAAACACACTCTTAGAAGTCATGCTGTCTGGATTTATTAAATAGAGAACTTTGGGCCAATGAGTCACTTTCTTTATGTCCTGGTTTCCTCATCTGTAAAATGGGGGTAATAATAGTAATAATAATAAATAGTAATAGTACTAATAGTAATAATTATTATAGTACTAATAGTAATAATTCTTGAAAGAGCTTAGAGTGCTTGGTGAACATTAAGTACTGCATAAACATTCGCTGCTGCTCTAACTTGCTGCTATATTTGCAGTTGCCTGCCTTGTACTAGGCAGTAAGGATACAGAAGTGGAAAAATCAGGACCACTGCCATGAAGAATTTAGGGTCTATGATTAATTCCTGTGTCTTTCAGAAAAAGAATTGAGAACATTCTTAGCATCCATAGCATCCAACCAGATACAGAGCATCTCCCCAGCTTCCCAAAAGAGTTAAGCCAGGTCATCCCTACATCATGAAGCCTACTACCACTAGATAGAAGGGGACTAGAAGGAGGCAGATCAAAGGAGAATCTAAACACCCAGAGATTTCAGAAATCACAAAGGATATTTAAGATGAGGCTTTATGTCACCCTTTGGACATGCCATTAAGCTTTTTATTTCACACTAACAGCTCTTTGACTAGCTCAAATTCACATCTGCTACATTTAATAATAAAACATTATAATAACCTAAAAATCAGTTTACTAGTTTAATAAAACTATTGTTGTGTTACTTACTTCAATTTGCTGAACAGTCAGATCCAAAAAAGTATTCTCATTCCTCACACCAATCAGACTTTTAGGACCTTTGCAACCCATGCTGGTTCCCAAACCACCATTGAGTTTCACTACCACCAGCTTATTCAAAACAGAAGAGATATTATCAGGCAATCCTCTTGCCTTTATCTTTTCATAGGGTTGAATCTAAAAGGAAAAAATTAAATTATATAAGTAATTCAAATAGCATGATGATTAAAAGCAAGCCAACCCCAGGATTATATCCATACTTTTAAAAGAGTTTTGGTTTCTCAGTGTAAAATATAAACCACCTTTCCTTCAATGTCACAGGCCTTTCTGGTTCAAAACCAAATGCTTACAGGCAATTTCCCTTGCACACAGATTTGGTTTGGTGGTCTACTTACATTACAATGGAGTATAAAAAAAGGAAAAAGTTATCTGGGCGCAGGTGCCTCATGCCTATAATCCTAGCTACTCAAGAGGCTGAGATCTGAGGATCTTGGTTCTAAGCCAGCCTGGGCAGGAAGGCCCATGAGACTCTTACTTCCAATTAACCACCAGAAAACCAGAAGTGTTGCTGTGGCTCAAGTGGTAGAGTGTTGGCCTTGAACTGAAGTGCTCAGGGACAGTGATCAGGCCCAGAATTCAAGCCCCATGACCGACCAAAAAGAAAATAAAGGAAAATGTTGTGAAAATGTCTTCAAACATTTGTGTGGTTGGTAGGAACATTCAAATTTTCTTGAATTATCTTCAAATGCTCAGAATTTCCAGTTTGATATATAGCGAATGAGATATAGAAAATTCATCATCTGAATAGTTGTGGTGCAGTATAAACTACTTTTAATTCTGAAGACTAGATGATCATATAGTGTCTCCATCATAGAGGCAAACCCAAATAACACTAGTTCCATGCTATTCTCCAGTCTGTGACTACATTTTAGAACAAAGTAGCAAAGCTCTCTGTCACGCTTCTAAGTGTGCACAAGGACAATTCCTTCCTAAAGAATTTAACTCTCTGCCTGGGTACTCACTGGTGGGCTCACGCCTAATTCTAGCTACTCAGGAGGCCAAAACCCGAGAATTGAGCTTTAAGTCACCCCAGGGAAGGTTAGTCCATAAGCCTGTTTTCTCCAATTAACCAAAAAAAGCCAGAAGTGAAGCTATAGCTCAAGTGGTAGAGCACCAGCCTTGAATACAAATAATCAAGGTGCTGGTGGCTCACGCCTGTGATCCTATCTACTCAGGAGGCTGAGATCTGAGGATCTGAGGTTCCAAGCTAGCCCAGGCAAGAAAGTCCATGAGACTCTTATTTCCAATTAATCACAGAAAAAGCTAGAAGTGGAACTGTGGCTCAAGTGGTAGAGCACTAGCCTTAAGCAAAAGGAATACGGGGACAGCACCCAGGCCCAGAGTTCAAGCAACAACAATAACAACAATGAAAACCACAATATTGGCACACACACACACACACACACCTCTCAGATGTCACTGAAGTAGAAAGGTCTTCTTATTACTCTAAGAAATGCCCTAGGAAGGAAGGAGAGACCAAGATCTGAAGTTGGAGAAAATCCCAACTCATCTTCCTTTCTAAAGGCATTCTAGCTGTTTCAGTGAACAGAACTTTAAGTTGTCTCTTATAGGAAAAGAACGATAACATTTACAACAGAAACCATTTTTTTGTTGTCACAGTTATTTCCACAAAACACTAGTGTGAGATTCACTTCTTTTAATCTCTTAATATTCTGTAGTAACTACCAAGTGTGGACCAATACACTTTCTTACTTGGGCGTAAATCCTACAGAACTCAAAACAATATTACCAATACTTTCTTTTTGGGGTCCGGTCATGGGGCCTGAACTCTGGGCCTGGGCGCTGTCCCTCAGCTCTTCAGCTCAAGGCTAGTGCTCTACCACTTGAGCCACAGCGCCACTTCCGGCTTTTTTTCTTTTTGCTTACGTGGTGCTGAGGAATCGAACCCAGGGCCTCGAGCATGCAAGGCAAGCGCTCTACCACTGAGCCACCTTCCCACCCCTTACCAATACTTTCTACTCATCCCACCCTCATTATCACTCATTCTGAATTGTTTCCTAATGTATTAAGATTATCAGTTCTCCTGGTTTATGTAGTTAAGTAGATCTCAACAAAAGAAATCATCTTATAAATATTTTAGAAACAATCACAAGAAAGAAAAAAACATTTGAATCCTTATCTTGGGGTTAATTTTGCTTAATATCAACTTATCTGACCGTTTCTGCTCGTCTTAGACATATACTAGTTAGGGCTGGGAAGGTGGCTCAGTGGTAGAGCGCTTACCTTGCATGCCTGAGGCTCTGGGTTCGATTCCTCAGCACCACATAAGCAAAAAGAAAAAAGCTGGAAGTGGTGCTGTGGCTCAAGTGGTAGAGCGCTAGCCTTGAGCTGAAGAGCTGAGGGACAGCGCCCAGTCCCAGAGTTCAGGCCCCACGACCGGACCCAAAACAAAAACAAAAACAAAAACAAGACATATACTAGTTATTGCAAATAAGGGAAACCATGGGATCTATGTTTCTTTGGGCCTGACTTACTTCACTTAATATATTATTTACCAAGCCTTTCCATTTCCTAACAAATGGGGCAATGTCATTCTTTCTGATGGAGGCATAGAATTCCATTGTGTATATATACCACATTTTCTTGTTTCTAACATATTTATAAGATGATATCTTTGTTGCTTTGTATGTCCCTCGCCCACAGTATAACCCCTGTTTTCACTATATTAGATGTTGGTATACTTTGTGAGGAGATGGGAAAAAACAAATTGTTTAAATAGGGATACAGGTGGACCCATTACAACAATGAGATGTACAAGATGTTATTTCGAAAAACGAACTTTACAACTTTCGTTGGGGGTGAGGGGTGGGGGGCGGGGGGGGGGGGAGATGGGAAGGGATAGAAAGGGGAAACAAAGGAGGAGGCAACAATGCTTGATAAGAAATGTACTCATTACCTTGCCCATGTAATTGTAACAATAAAAAAAAAAGAAAGAAAGAAAGAAAAGAAAGGAACTGACTAAAGGAGAAAACAAACCTTTGGGTACTTCAGAGAATGCTACCTAGATACGGGATGCTAACTGCCAAGGGGCAGGTCCAAGTGCTGCCAGAGAAGCTGTTCTTCCCTACACATATCTTACTTACTAGTCACTTCCTTGACAGCATATGGTCTAGGTGAGGATAACAAAGGGGTAACAGCAACTTGTATCCTCAACACACATATATACACACAGTGTGCTCCACCCAGTGTATCAAAATTCATTGAAGGATGTTTTAATTTGATGCTACTGCCATGAACATCAGTTTGTTCAGCATTTCAGTCCCAAATTCAGTGCCATGCTACTAGTATATGACAGAGCTGATGTCATATTGATATACAAAGATAGTTAAAATTATTTTTAAGCCCAGTTGTTGAAAAGCAACTGGTCAATAAAAGAAATGCCACAGTGATACAATGGTTCTGAGTAGTCTATAACAAAGAAAAATCTCTTGGGCACATTATATTTACTCAGAAGAGTCAGAAAATGGGCCAAAGTCAATTATTTTCCAATTACTTCATAAAAGCCAATTATTTCCATTTAGTAGTTAAGTTTTCACTTCTCAGGCAAAATATAATACTTGCAAAAGTCTCACAAGGGTATGAAAATCAATTTAAGTAAAAACCCATGATTCTTGAATGCATTTTAGGTAAAATTGTGAGCTCAGAAATACCCTTAACTCTGTAATGATTTGAATAGTTATTTTTTAAATTACAATGTAGAATTTCTTTCCTAATGAGAGGCCTGTTTTCCAATTCCACCTTAAAATTTTAATGTAAAACATCATAAACATACATATGTACAGTTGGAAGAATAACATGTATAAAAGCACACTTGTCCCAAATAGCATTCCTTTTCAATCCTTCATGGTAAACAGTATTTGAAAATGAAGTGTCAGCCTCACACTGATTTTAACATTAGGTCATTTAGCCTTTAGTCAAAAGATCTATTTGAGATACTTCTGGTTTTAGTTAAAATCTTCCAACAGTGATCATCTGAAGAATCTAAGATAAAATAAAAAATGTACCTCTGGACCGATATGGTGGTTCATGTCTATAATCCCAGCATTCAAGAGGCTGAAGCAGAAGCTTCAAGAGTTCTAAGACAGCCTGGGCTACATAGCAAGACAGTCTCAAATGAAAACAAAGTAAATGAATAAGATGCAGTTCTAAAAATGCTCAAAAACTGGTGTGAAATAAATGAGCTAACTCACATATAAAATTAAAATTCCAAAACTGAGTTAATAAGACTCTTGGGCATATGCCCTGGCAACTAACAAAAAAACTTTGCTCCCTTCTGCCTGGATTCTTTAATGTTTTAAGTGTAGTGGGCATGGAGTCATCCCTCCCTAGCAAATGTCAAGGAACCATATTTCTTTATGCAGTACATTCAGTTATACCCACTTACCTTGCGTATTACACCTAACCCTTAAAGCAGTATTGATCCAGCTAAGGAATCTGAGATTCACAAGAAAGGAATCTAACAACTGTGAAAGGAAAAGGAAAAAAATAACAAGCTGTGAAGGGGAGAGATGTCCAGAATGGTAATGCTGCTGCTGGAAATCTCCAGTGGAATCTTCAACTTGTGTTTATGACTTATGCCTACTTCAATCCTCTCCCCACTTCCTGCCATGTGTATGAGTATGTGTGTGCAAAGAAAACTCACAACCAGTAGATGAATTGAACAACTGTTTGATTCCAGGAAGCCAGGACATTGTCTAAAACTTGTCATAGGTCCAATTAGATGGCCAAGTATAGCTTCTGTCACATAAATAAATCACTCTATATATCAACAAAAGTCCTTTCTGTTGGTGACACTGCCATACCCTTTACCAGGGGCCTCACCAAGCAGCCCCACATAGTGTATTTCAACAAGCCAAGGAGGTCACTTAGAAAATTGCTTAGCAACAGCTTGTTACAACTGGACATATCCAGTCTTAGACATTTTAGATATGTCTGCCATGTTCCTTCTCAGCTCTCCCAGGAGAATACACAAAGACAGTAACACAGACAAAAATGGATGGTGTCTGCTGGGCGCCAGTGGCTCACACCTGTAATCCTAGCTACTCAGGAGGCTGAGATCTGAGGATCGCGGTTCAAAGCCAGTCCGGGCAGGAAAGGCCGTGAGACTCTTATCTCCAATAAATCACTAGAAAACTAGAAGCAGGGCTGTGTCTCAAGTGGTAGAGTGCTAGCCTTGAGCTGAAGAGCTGAGGGACAGTGCCCAGGCCCAGAGTTCAAGCCCCATGACCGACAAAAAAAAAAAAAGGGATTGTGTTTGGAGACAACAGGGAGTAGCATGCACTGCTTCAAAGTGATGCTTACTGAATCACTTTAGTCAGGCACTAAATGCAATCTTTGTGCTTTCAATCGTAATTATCCTGTTTCTCTTTTTCTCCAGGCATAAACAGAATTTAGTGTTGCAGAAAACCATATATAGTGCAGCAGAGCAGATGGTAAGGCAAGCCCCATAGGTGATGTGGGACAAACCTCAAAAGGTTCCTGGCAAAATATCCAGAGCACTCATGTTTTCTTCTTACTGGCAGAAGAGAATTGGTCAAATACCTAACTTGCTCCAGGGAATTAGTGAAAGAAAGCAATTGACTTAAATAAGAGGATTTAAACATCATCCTGCTCTCTAGTTTTTCTGCAGAAATGGGAAGGAGGTCTTTTAAGAGATTGAAAAAAAAAAATCACACAGAACTGTCTGCCATGATCTGTAGCTTGCCAAGTCTGTTCACAACTTAGTTTCAACTTAGAAGAAAAGCCAAATTCATCACACAGCTATGGACACACTGTTCCCATTAGCAATAGTATAACCCAGTTCTGGGTAGCATATTTGTGCTATTCCTGGAAACAGTGCCAAATACCCAAACCAAGCTAACAGTACCTGCCCTGTTATGGTTCACAAGGGTGTGATTATTGCAATCTGAAAGAATTTTTTTTCCAACAACAGTAAGTTTGCCTAAGAGAAAATGAGCTGTGTAAACAGTCAAACAAATTAGGAATAATGCTCCATATGTACAGAGAGTGTTCCAAGAACACTGACTTACTCACTAAATCCTTGTGCACAGTGTATGTGTGTCTGTGTCTTGTGAGCACCCATGTGCACATGCCAAGTTCTGTGGTAGGCACATTCACATACTGTCTCTTCATTTCACATGTCTGAATGTAATGACCAGAATCCTATCATCTGTATATCAATTTCATCACAGAAAACTGCCCAGACCATAGATTATTTTGTTATTAAAGAAAAGCTGGAAAACTAATATGTGCAACATCATCATGTGGTTCAACAAGTTCATTAACACTCTATTCCCTCAGCCACCAAAATGAGATCAACTCCTTTTACACATTGCAAATAAAACCTATTGTCTTCTACCAGATCCTCAGACCTTCCTGAACCTCCATTCTTATTTCCTTTCCTTCTGGTCATTGGAAGAGCTGTCCTAAGGCAATCTCTCTCCCAGTGGCCATCTCAAGGATTCCAATACATCAGTTATTCAGTCTCCACTTATCCCAGCTCATTTTTTTTTTTTTGAGAGTAGGTGTACTGGTTTATGAACTCAGCACTCTGTACTTGAGCCACATCTCTAGCTCTTTTTATCTTAGTTTTGTTGGTTATACATAGGGTCTTCTGGGTTTTGCCTAGGCCAGGCTAGACTGTGATTCTCCTTTTCACAGCTGAAATGGAAGGCACAAACCACCACATCTAGCTTATGGTTGAGAGGTCTTGCTAACTTTTTTGGCTTGTCTACTCCCAATCTCTACCTCCTGAATAGGGTACCTAACCTTCACTAAATTTTTTTCCATGAGCACCCCCAACTTCTCTCATCTCTCACTAATTCCACTACCTACTACAGTTTGCTTTTCTGCTCTATCACTGGATGGACTAGTCTTCATACAACCAACCTCCTAATTGCTACAACCTGTCAGTAACACCAATATTTCTTTTACTTGTATTCTCAGGTAAACTTGACACAATGGATCACTCCCCAAATCCTGGAATGCTTTCTTCCTCTTACCTTCTGAAATACCTCTCTGTTTTCCTTGCCTACTTCTTGTAATAGACTTTCTTCTTACAGTCAGCTCCAATCCCTTGGTTTCATCACTTCTTTCTCTGGCTGCTAGCTAAGAGCATGCTCACATCTGTTTAGTTACAAATCTTTTCAATCTCATGAAATTGTATTTGTTGCCATGGTCAATATCTTCTCATCTTAGACCTGTCTTATCTCAGTGGTCTGCAGGGTCTCCTTAGCTTCCTCCACCCTCATCCTCCACCTCCCTCTCTTGTAAGAGAGAATTTGAGCATGTTTTTAACATTATTCACAAAACAAAGCAGCCAGGCACTGGTGGCTCATGCCTGTAATCCTAGCTACTCAGGAGGCTGAGATCTGAGGATCACAATTTGAAACTAGTCCAGACAGAAACTTTAAGAGACTCCAACCTCCAACTAACCACGAAAAGCTGGAAGTAAAGCTGTGGCTCAAGTGGTATAGTGCTAGCCTTGGGCAAAAAAGCTCAGGGACAGTGCCCAAGCCCCGAGTTTCAGGACTAGTAAACCTGTATGTGTGTACATGCATGCATGTACACAAACACACACACATAAAGATGGCAGAGATTAGTTGCCTACCACAATATCATTCATTTCCCTTCAATTTTAAAACTCTTTCAGCTAGGCATATTGTCTTCCAGAATAAAAGATTGTATTTTGAAGCTATTTGTACCAAAGTTCTGGCCAAATCTATTAACTCAAAGAAAACTGAAAGATTTCCAGGAAATCTCTTAGAAGGGCAAAGGGATGTGCCCATCTCCTTGCTGCCATCTGTAATAAAGACATGACAACCAGAGTTCATTCTAGTACCATGTTAAGAATGACAGAACCCAAGACAGAGAAGCCCAAGTTTCTAATGACCACTAAGCTGAGATGCTACCACTGGATTAACTCTCCCCTGATTATAATAATAATAATAATAATTGTTGTTGTTGTTGTCAGGCAGGGAACTGTCTCTGAGCTTCTTTTACTCAAGGCTGGCACTCTACCACTTTAGCCACAGCGCTACTTCGGGCTTTTTGGTGATTAACTGAAGAATCTCATGAGCTTTCCTGCCCAAGCTGGCTTTCAACAGTCATTCTCAGAAAATCAGCCTCCTAAGCAGCTAGGATCACAAGCATGAGCCACTGACACCCCGCATAATTTTTTTATTTTAGATTCCCGTATTCTGTATACTTGAATCTGATCCTAACTAGAAAACATGGTTGGCAAGGTCCTTGATGGTTTGGCCTTTTTTATCTTGTCCTCTTTCATTTCCCATGCCACCAACACACTGTTCTTTGGAACACAGAGCCTTGAATTCTCTAGCATGTCACATCATCTCTTGCTTCTAGACATCTGTACTTTATCTATCTCACAACTACAATTACCTTCTCTTCAATCCCTACATCTCAGTTCAGAACAATTATTTGTGGCTTTAGGAGCTACCAGGTACTTGCAAAGATCAGATATTTGTATTCTCTTTCAGAAAATTTCCAAAAAAAACCTAAAACCTCTTTTTACATTCAACTTAGTAAAAAAATTACATTGGAAAATTTTAACATAGAATATAAAAAACAATCTTTGTAAGAGAAAATTAATGTGCAAATAAAGCAGAAATAAACTTTAACTCTCTCCAAGCTAAATTTCAATGAGAAAGTTTCAGTTTAGGCCTGGATAAGCTGACATTGTGATGTGGTCTGAGATAGTCACATACATGCCACCTTCCATTGCCATGCCTTTTTAAATTTTTTTCCCATAATAGGCAAGAGCTCTACCACTTCAGCCACGCCTTTGTCCTTTTTTTGGATATATTGTTTCTGAGATAAGGGACTCACAACTTTGTTTGAGGCAGGCCTTAAACTAGAGTTCTCCCTGCCTCTGCCTCCTAGGATTTTAGGCATATACCACCATGCTCCCTTTACAATTATATATATATATATATATATATATATATATATATATATATATATATATATTTTTTTTTTTTTTTTAATGGTTCTAAATTCTAAAACTCTATCAAAAGCTTTGACACAAGCTAGGTGCTGGTGGCTGGTGCCTGTAATCCTAGCTACTCAAGAAGCTGAGATCTGATGATTGTGCTTTGAAGCCAGCTGAGGCAGGAAAGTCCATGAGACAGATCTCCAATAAACTACTCCAAATAAGCTGGAAGTGGCACTGTGGTATAATGGTAGAGCGCTCAAGGCCCTGAGTTCAAGTCCCAGGACCGGCACAAAAAAACAAACCATAAAACTTTGACACTTGTTTGATCTTTGTTAAGGACAACAGGAAATCCCCAAGACTCAGCATTTCCTGTGTCTTCCAATCAATGAGGTAATCTTTGCAAATGTCTCCATCACTTAGGCAGACTTCACCACTTTAATACTGATGGCAAAAGGAGACAAATTACAGTCATGTGGAACTTGCTCTGCTCATCCACAGAAGGAACAGACCAACACTGCAATGGTACATAGAACACCAACAGTTCTATTCCCAATTTATCATTTTAAAAACATTTTCAGGTCAGGTTCACAAGTAATTAATTCTTTTCTGAGGGAACTAGCATGCAATAATGGCTGAAAAGTAGTAGCTGGCTAAATAGAGAAATAGCTGAATTGTAAGGACATGCTAAAGGGAAATTACATAGCAGTTATTTGTTCCATGACCTAATTCAACAAATCACATTAATTCTAACATGCATGGTCTCATTTAATAAAAAGAATGCTTGCAAACTGTATATAGTACAGTTGTTGAGAGACAATAATGGCTTTAGTGCCAGACTGCCTCCACCACTTAGGATATAGCAAATTATTTAATTGCTTTAAGCCTTTTTCATTTACTTTGTAGCTTTGTTATAAAGATAGATGAGATGTGTATAAAATGTCTGGTCCACAGTAAGTACTTGAATGTTGGCTAGTATTATTAATCTATCATTGATTCGGACATAATACTCTGCTATCACTTCATATTTCAACATTTTTAAACAAATCAATGGTTCTTATAATTAACTGGCTATATTTTTTTCTTTATTAGTATTATATAAAATGGGCAACTTATAATTAATAGCTTAGATTTGATGAAACATGACAACTAACTGGTCTCTAAAACATGGATTTCACCTAAGTCTGCTGTCAAGTAGAGCTTGATAATACGAAGGCACAGGTTAACAAATTATGGTCTGTGGAACAAGTAGCACTAGTTTTCACAAAATTTTATTGGAACACAGCTAAATTCAATATATATGGACTATAGCTGTTTCATGCTATCTGGCTGAATTTGGTCATCGAGACAGAGATAGTATAAATATAGTAGGCTTTACAGGACATATCATCTAGCCTTTTTTTTTAATAGAAAAAGTTTGCCAACCTCTGGTTTAATGCAGTCTTCTCAGAAAAACACAAGTTCTGATTATATTTCTGCCTTTTCAAATCATTTTTCCTCTGAAATGGCCTCATATTGCTGAGATTTCTCAGAACAGCCAGAGAAGACAGAACCTTGTTTGGACTACATACATGATGGCTTCACATTTCTACTGGGATGAACACTTCCATATCACAGTTCCCTAGGCACGTGTATTTGTCTAGGAAAGAAAACTAAGGATATGTCAAGTAATTTTGAAAACAAAAGAATCTGAGATGAAGAAATCCACTTGTGAGTTATCTAGTGGAGCCAAATTCACAAAAGAAAGCAGAATATGATATCTAAGGAGTTTGTGGAAGGGTTAAAAGGAGTTTTGGTTCAGCAAGATAAAACTGTTCTTGGGGGGCCGGGAAGGTGGCTCAGTGGTAGAGTGATTGCCTTGCATGCATGAGGCACTGGGTTAGATTCCTCATCACTACATAAGCAGAAAAAAACAGAAGTGGTGCTGTGGCTCAAGTGGTAGAGTGCTAGCCTTGAGCCTTGAGCTGAGGGACAGTGCCCAGGCCCAGAGTTCAGGCCCCACAACCGGGGGGAGTGGGGGTGGGAGACTGTTCTTGGATTATACTGGATATAATATTAGCACACTTAATACTACTAAAGTGTACACTTCGTACTGGTTAAGATGGAAAATTTTATATTTTGTGTATTTTACCATAGTTAATGTTCATGTAGGCATATATACCTATCAAGGATCCCAAGGAGTTTATCTGGTACAGCCTATGGTTTCAGGTCGTATTCCCTCTTATCACAACCATTATTGTACTTTTTCTAAATTGCCTGTACAGTGCTACATATCTATTACATGACTGGAAACTCTATGGGGCAGTAAATGTCACATGACATACCCTACTACATTCATCACCTTTTTAAAGGTGGACTTGTAGTCCACCAATGTACAAATAAGTGAATGGAACAAAATAACTGTTAATAAATGGAAACTATGCACTGAAAATTCTTGTTTTTTTTCTATTTTAAGATTTGGTGCAAAACCACGTATGGTAGCCTATGCCTGTAATTGCAGCTACCTGGAGATTCAGATCTGGAGGACCATGGTTCAAATCGGCTAGAGCAAAAAGTTTGCAAGACTCCAACTCAACCTACAGCTGTGTTCAGTGGCAAGTACCTGTTATCCCAGATGTGGTGGAAATAATGATTGCAATCAGAAGGATTTCAGTCCAGGTAAAAAGTACAACTCTATAAATAACCAGAGCAAAAGGAACTGATGGTATGCTGCTCAAGCAGCAGAGCACTTGCCTGCCAAGTTCAAGTCCCAGTACAACAACAACAAAAGATTTTTTGCAGCAATACAATACAGGCTTTACAAAATGTTTGTATCATTCAACCTGATTTTGAAGTCACAGAACACAAAGAGAACTTCTCAAACTGTTGTCCTTTTAACTTTACACTGAATGCTCTTTTGCCCAAATCCTTACACAAATCATTCTATTGTTTCTTTCTTTTTCTTTTTTTTTTAAACTTAAGACAAGCCAGACGCTGGTGACTCACGCCTGTAATCCTAGCTACTCAGGAGCCAGTCCGTGAAACTCTTATCTCCAATAAACCACCAGAAAACCGGAAGTGGCACTGTGGCTCAAGTGGTAGAGCGCTAGCCTTGAGCTGAAGAGCTGAGTGACAGCGCCCAGGCCCAGAGTTCAAGCCCCACGACCAACAAAAAATAAAATAAAATAAAATAAAACTTAAGATCTTGATATGTAGTCCAGGCTACCTTGAAACTTGCAATTCCCTCCCTCAGCCTCCTCAGTGTTGGGATTGTAGATATGAACCAGTTTTCCTGGATTATTTTTTATCCCATTTTTAAATTCTAAGTTTAAAATCAAAGTAGTTTACCCATCTATTAGAAACCAGATTATAACAAACCACCTATTATTTTAACTCATGAAACAAAGTACTGAACTGTCATACATTATACACAAGTTGAAGAAACAAAAATTGAAATCTAAGACTTCATATTACAAACATGTTTTGTAGGTAATTGCATTAGTGTAGCAAATTATAAAACAATTTCTTGATGGTAAGTAAATGAATAGAATTTTAGTTATTTAGTTACATTATAGATATTATAAAGCTGAGAGAAAATTCCTAAGGAAGTTTTGTCTTCACTTTTGTGTATAAAACAAATTGTTGAACAAGTATATATATATTTCAGTTTTTCCAACTATGACCTCTTACAGCTTTAGAGTTTTAAAACTAAGTTTAATTATTCTAATGTAATTATTTACTCACTTATTGGAAAGAAAACATAAAGGCCCTTTTTCTAGTAGTTAAAGGACTCAGATGACCTATTCATGCAGTGAGCCCTCTCATATCCATAGACAAAAATGTATAAGGAAGACTAAATAAACATATCGTTCCAAAAATTAGTCAGCAATCTTGACACTTACACTGTAGCAGTAAGACTCATCAGCACCAATTCAGTAGCTCATTCCCACTATCCTTCAATACAGTCTGCTACCTCAGTTACTCAAGTTAACCTTATAAAAATCTCAGAAAAAATGACAGGTAGAATCACAAAAGCCACTTATTTTTAGTCTAAAATTTGAACTATGCAAACTTGAATATGGTTCCTTTTTGGTCTATAGGGAATCATACATGAAAAAGTTCTAAATTAAACATTTCAAATACCAGTTAATATATAGCCAGTTTTGAGGACTGATCCATTTACAATAAAGTAAACAATATTTTAAATATTTCAAAATATTTTATCTAAACTGTCATATTAAATAATAGCTATCTAATGCGTTGTTAATGTAGTGCAGCTGAGAATAAAACAGACCATCACAGACTCAAAAAAGGCTTTTCTATCTCGTATCTAAAATATTACTTCCACCTCCTCTTTCTGTCCATATAGTATTGTTTTTATCGTGTCCAGCATAGTATCTGACACCTAGGAAGTACTTATATTTGTTGAATGTTTAACAAAAATAGTAAGTATTTGCCTTTATCAAATTGCAAGTGCTTTAAGGATTAAAGGGATTATTAAAAGTTCACTTTCATCACAATGTAGAAATTTACTACAAGGTCAGCCAGCCCTGATAAAGGGAAAAGAAGGTAGAGAAGAGAAAAGAAGGAAAAACAGGAGAGAAAATTAAAAAGTAGCCATTTATCCAACAGTGATCAAGAAGCATAAGCAATTTGTTTCTTATGTAGTTCTGAGTTTTACTATTTAAGAACTTAAGACAGTCACTTCCTACTTGCTTCCTAAAAATACAATCCATCTAGCCAGCTATAAGGATCAAGACATCATATCTTACGTTTTCCAACATTTTCTTTGTTTAGCCAAAATGATCTGTCCTGAAAGATGTCTATTTGCAGACGTGCCCCTACTTACCTCATCTATTCTCTTTTATTTTTTGCCAATCCTGGGGCTTGAACTCTGGGCCTGAGGACTGTCCCTGAGCTACTTTTTGCGCAAGGCTAGCACTCTACCACTTGAGCCACAGCATTACTTCCGGGTTTTTTTGTATACGTGGTACTGAGGAATCGAACCCAGGGCTTCATGCATGCAAGGCAAGCACTCTACCACTAAGCTACATTCCCAGCCCCACCTCATAGATTCTCATTTCCCACTCATTTCATTGTTATACTCCAGTAGTACTATAAAAAACAAAACAGCAACAAAAACTATAGTTCCAGGCAGGCATGATAGCTCAAGCCCATTAACCTAGCTACTCAGAAGGATAAGATGAGGGGGCTGGATGGGGCATAGTTCAAGGCCAGCCAGGAAAAATTAAGTTCCTAAGGTTCCATTTCAACCAGTGGTGGGTGAATTATCCCTGATATAGGAGAGGCACAATGGCATACAACTGCCACCCTCAATACTAAGAAGTATACAATAGAAGGACTACAGCCCAGGCTAGATGGGCATACATCAAAACCCTTCCTTGAAAATGATCAATGCAAAAAGCGCTAGATGTGTGCCTCATATAATAGTGTATCTGCCTAGAAAGTTTAAGGCCCTAAATTCAATCCCTAGTACTGCCATACCACCACCACCCAAAATTTTAAAAACTGTAGTTCTTTGAGTAATTTCTGCCCCCTCCCCTCTCAGCACTGGATATATTCTCTTAAAACTTAGAATGTCCACTTCTGATCTGAGGGGCATCTCCTTGTCATCAACTTGCTTAGAACTTCCTCAACTCACCAGCTGCTCTTTCTCTTATTACATTTAAAACATTCTATTTAGGTAGATAGCTAAGGAATATTAACTATCTTAAATTTTTACAATAAACACACATTTGTTCAGAGACCTTTCCTTAGGTTTAATATGGAAGAACTTACACAATTAAGAAATAATCATTCTAGATTTAGGCAATTTTCTCAGTTTTTCATAGTTTCTTGGGGTTTTTTTGCGGGAAGGGGATGGAGTGGAGTGCTGGGGATAGAATTCAAGCGTACTAAGCATATATTCTACCACTGAGCTACACAGAGCCTCTTCCACATCTTTTTTTTTTTTTTGCTATTTTGCTACTCACCTTTATCCAGTTTCCCCTCAAAGCATTTAAGTTAAATTTCATAAAACAACTTTTAAGCCAGGGAACAGTGGCTCATGTCTATAATCCTAGCTACTCAGGAGGCTAAAATCTGAAGATCTTGGTTCAAAGCCAGTTTAAACAAACAAATCTGTAAGACTCCAAATAACCAGCAAATTGCCAGAAGTAGAGACATCGCTCAAGTGCTATCCATGAGTGAAAAAGTAGAGTAAGTGAAAAGAAGAATAAGAGGTTCCATGCTCACGTACAAAACAACAACAAAAAACCTTAAAAATAAAATAGTAACTTTTAAATTTGTATCTCAGTGCCTAGGACAGATGTCTAACACAAATAGCTATTTAATAAGCATTTGTTAACTATGTTTTTTGGAATAACTTCAAAGAAATATGTTTTAGGTTCCAAGGGAAGTAGTGCCTGTTACTGGATCTGCTCAAGGATAGTGAAATGATAGGAAGACCATATTAAAGACTCTTTAAAACATTAATGGCAACAGGTGATAGTTCTACAACTAACTACAGTCTTAACACGGTGGTTGAGATTCTGAGCTCAGGCAGATCTGGACCTAAATTCTACTTTAAAGGATAAGGAAATTTTTGAAGTCCCTTACTTGGAAACAGGGATAGAGAATTCTTAGAGTTGAGGATCATTAAGAAAATACATCTAAAAAGATAAAAACAATGCTTGGCACACATCAGTCATGAATAGATATTTATTACTATTGTTGTGCAGCATATAAAGTACATGTTTTATACAAGAATGATAAGGAGCTCCTTTTTTAATTACTAAAAGATAACAAGCTTGACAATCTACCTAATTCATATCTGAATCCTGCTCTGAACTTCACATTTCTCTTTTGTAAAATAAGCATAATTATAAGGGTTATTTCTAGGTCTGTTGTACATATTAAGTGAGATCAAGAAAATAAAGGTTTCAGTACAAATGTGTGACATATAAGCAGCAAATTTTGGGTGCCTTTACCTAGAGAAGATAAAGCTTTGGGGCTGGGAAGGTGGCTCAGTGGTAGAGTGCTTGCCTTGCATGCATGAGGCCCTGGGTTCCATTCCTTAGCACCACATAAGCAAAAAATGAAAAAAGCCGGAAGTGGCGCTGTGGCTCAAGTGGTAGAGTGCTAGCCTTGAGCTGAAGAGCTGAGGGACAGCGCCCAGGCCCAGAGTTCAGGCCCCATGACCAGACCCTGCCTCCCCCCCCAAAAAAAAAAGATAAAGCTTTGTATACACAGGTCTTTGCAATTTACTTTTTCATTTCCACCCATACTTTTAGTAATGATCTACAAATACCTACTATAAATTACATCTTATTCAGTTCTTGTTAACCTACTTACAGTGTTATGTTTCTTATTTTCCTTATTTTTGCTTCTCAAAAATTCCACACCTACTCTCATTAAAAATGGTAAGCACTGGGCTGGGATGTAGCTAAGCGGCAAAGCACTTACCCAACAAATGAAATGTTCTGGGTTCAATCCCCAGTACAAAAAAAGAAAAGACAAAAAAAAATTACAAAACAAAAAACCTAGCATTTTCCAAATGCTAAAAAGATATAAAACTGAAAGTAATATACCCAACTGTGTAGTTAAGCCTAGTAAAACACAAAATAACAACAATAAAAGAACTGGCAGAGGACTGGGAATGTGGCTTAGTGGTAGAGCATTTGCCTAGCATGAATGAAGCCCTGGGTTCGACTCCTCAGTATCACATAAACAGAAAAAGGCAGAAGTGGCCTTGTAGTTCAAGTGGTAGAGTGCTAGCTTTGAGCAAAAGAAGCTCAGAGACAGTGCAAACTCTGAGTTCAAAGCCCAGGACTGGCAAAAAAAAAAAAAAAAAAAAAAAAAGGCAGAAAACCCAAATAACAAAAGTGACAAATAAATACAGATGGCACTGATCCAACAAATTGAAGGTAAATATGAAGAGAAGTTGCCAAATTCTTAACCTTACTATACTCTAGCAGTTGTTATTGAAATTCTAAGAAGTTTCAGGAAATCTGAGTATTTTTTTTTATTTTTATTTTTTTTGGTTCGGTCGTGGAGCCTGAACTCTGGGTCTGGGCACTATCCCTCAGCTCTTCAGCTCAAGGCTAGTAGTGCTCACCTGAGCCACAGCGCCACTTCCGGCTTTTTTTCTTTTTGCTTATGTGGTGCTGAGGAATCGAACCCAGGGCCTCAGGCATGCAAGGCAAGGGCTCTATCACTGAGCCACCTTCCCAGTCCTATCTGAGTATTTTTTAACTACAAAAGACAAAAGTAAAGCCAGTTGCTGGTAGTGTACACCTGTAAATCCTAGCTACTCAGGAGGTTGAGCTTTGAGGATCATGGTTTAAAGCTAGCTCTGGCAGGGAAGTCTATGAGACTCTGATCTCTAATTAATCACCAAAAACCTGGAAGAGAAACTGTGGCTCAGGTGGCAGAGCAGTAGCCTTGAACAAAAATCCTCGGGTATAGCACCCAGGCCCTGAGTTCAAGCCCTACGATCAGCACTAAATAATCTTCACACTTTTATTTTTTACTTTTATTTATTTTTATTTTTTGCCAGTCCTGGGGCTTGAACTCAGGGCCTGGGCTCTGTCCGTGAGCCTGTCTGTGTTCAAGGCCATTTCCAGCTTTTTCTGAGTAGATTATAGGGTCCATGCCCTCTTGTCAATATTGTGAGTCATTTAGCCTATATCTTCATCAAGTAGGATGGTAGGTTTCAAAGAACATTACACTAGAATATGGATTACAAAGGACAAAGGTAGATGACCAAGGAATCTGGAAAGAATGATACTAGAGTAAATGTGAGGTCCAAATGACACCTTATTTATGTCATGATAGACTGGTTCTTCAGTAAAATGACCTTGCATCTCCCCTATAAGTCAACCCTCCCTTCAGAATAATGATAATAAACCAACTGCTATAGGAAATAGAAATAAAACCTCCATCCTGACACTATCCCGTTTGTGTTGCATTCTAGCATTAAATTGTGAGATATCAACAACTGATTAAAACAGTGTAAAGTACATTGTTAGTTTAATTACATAACTCACTTTGTGGAGCAGCCCTGGAGAAATGAAAGCAAGGAAGAAGAGCAGAATCTGCTAAAATGAAGTTCTGTGGAAGACTCTGAGGCATATGTTTGACAAAAGGCCAACCTACATGAAACTGTCAAAGCTAGGCTGACCTCTTTCTTCAGAGAAGTCTAAGAATGAAGTCATGTTATAACAATGCTATGCGTAGACCTTTGATGAAAGCCAGCACAGGGTCATATTTGTAAAACAACTAAAAAGCACGATGGACTGACTGAAAGCAATGCTGAAGTGCTATAGCACTTGCCCTACAAAGCACCAAGATCCTGAGTTCCAACCCCAGTACCACCAAAAGTTCTTTTTAAAATAAATATTCCTTTTTTTAAATTTAATTTTATTTTATTTGTGAACATACTGTACAGAGATTATATGAAATATTATATCTAGAATATATTTCCTATTTCTAGTCTTTTGGTGTAGGAATTCTGCACTCTCATCAGTAATTTAGAGATTATTGTAAGGGAATTACCTCCTATCAGAGAACCTTGATGGGAAGTGTAGTGGCACTAATGAATTAGTAAAATCCCAAAGTCTCTAAACTCTGCACCCATCCTTTCTCTACCCTCCAATCCGAACTTGGAGAGCTTCCAGTTTATATCATGATCTTTCAAATCACACAAAGATAAATTAACACATTTGCAAAGCAGAACATGAACCTTAAAATATACACAAAATAACAAATTTGTGTTCTCTTCTAGCATAGCTTCTATATTCAAAAGATTAAGTTTGTCTAGAAAAAAAAAAATCCCAGGCTTACAAGAATTAAGAAGTGAGAAAGCCAGACTTTTAGATCCAGGTCCATCATTAATTAGATAAGTAAGGTTACTTCAATTATGAATAATTCCTGAGCAAAAGATATAAGTATTTAAAGTACCTAAATTATAATTTCAGGCCTGCTCCTAAACATTTTTTTAAACTGGACTGAATCTACCATTAGCTCCTTTTTGAAACAATATATACCTATCCAGAAGAACTATCTCATTACATTTTTTGAGAAAATATTATCAATTCTATTATTTAAAAGCAAAAGACAAATCCCCATTTATTAAGGCCAACAAAATCAAAGCCCAAAAAAGATTCTAAAAAACACATTGGCTGACATGCAGAAAACTAAAAGTGGATCCCAGCCTATCACCATGCACCAACATCAACTCAAAATGGATTAAAGACCTTAACATTAAACCTGAATCTCTGAAACTACTGCAGGACAGAGTAGGAGAGACACTTGAACTAATAGGCACAGGAAGGAACTTCCTGAACAGAGTCCCAGAGTCATAACAAATTGGAGAGAAATTCGACAAATGGGACTACCTTAAAATAAAAAGCTTCTGCACAGCTAAATCTATCGCCACCAAGCTAGAAAGACAACCAACTAATTGGGGAAAAGTATTTACCAGCAATATATCAGACCAGGGGTTAACATCCAGTATATACAGGGAACTCAAGAAACTAATCCCTCCCAAACCTAACAAACAAATTACTAAATGGGCAAGGGAACTAAAGAGGGACTTCTCAGATAAAGAAATAAAAATGTCAAAGAAACACATGAGGAAATGTTCACCATCCCTGGTTGTGAAGGAAATGCAAATAAGGACAACCCTGAGATACCACCTTACCCCAGTCAGAATGTCCCACATCCACGAGTCAGCCAACGACAAATGCTGGAGGGGATGTGGAGAAAGAGGAACCCTATTACACTGCTGGTGGGAATGTACACTTATACAACCACTTTGGAAAGCAGTCTGGAGGGTCCTCAGAAAGCTAAAGATTGACCTCCCTTACGACCCAGTCATACCACTTCTAGGCATCTACCTGAACAACAGGAACCAATATACAAGGACACGTGTACCTCCATGTTTATTGCAGCACTGTTCACAATAGCTAGGATATGGAAACAACCCAGATGCCCCACCACAGATGAATGGATCCAAAAATTGTGGTATCTATACACAATGGAATATTATGCAGCCATTAGAAATGACAAAATAATGGCATTTGCAGGGAAATGGATGGAGCTAGAAGGAATCATGTTGAGCGAGGTAAGCCAAGAGCAAAGAGACAAACGGTACATGGTCTCCCTGATAAGTGGATGCTAAATCCAAAATGTTAGGTGTTACGACAAAATTAACAGGACTTAAGAAATAAAGAACTCCCACTCATCTGGTCAAACCACTACTAAATAACCCCATGCTGCTGATCATATGTATGGTGTATATGTGTACACAATTATATGTTATAGACTGTGATAGACAATTTGCTCCAGGAAAGTTAGAATGAGCTTGTGACTTTAAATGAGCATCATTATTCCACAATACTGTGAAATTTGGGAAATTATGTAATCACTTAATCATAAAAAAAAAAAAACCACCAGAAAACTAGAAGTGGTGCTAAAAAAAAAAAACCCACCAGAAAACTAGAAGTGGTGCTATGGCTCAAGTGGTAGAGCATGAGCCTTGAGCTGAATTGTTCAGGGACAGCTCCCAGGCCTGGAGCTCAAGCCCCATGACAAAAAAAAAAAAAAAAGAGAGATCTTTCATGCAATTGTTTCTAACATATTTATAAGATTATGTCTTTGTTGCCTTGTATGTCCCTCCCCCATGGTATAACCCCTGCTTTCACTATATATGATGTTGGTATATGTGGAGGGGAAGGGAAAAAACAAATTGTTAAAACAGGGATACAGGAGGACCCATTGCAACAATGAGATGTACAAGTGGTTATGTCAAAAAACGAACTTTACAACTTTGGTGTGGGGGACGGGGGTGGAGTGGAGGGGGGATATGAAGGGATGGGAAGGGGAAACAAAGCAGGAGGCTACAATGCTTGATAAGAAATGTGCTCATTATCTTACCCATGTAATTGTAACCCCTCTGTACAGTATTTTCACAATAAAAATATATTTTTAAAAAAAACCACATTGGCTGATGCCTATTATCCTAGCTACTTGGAAGGCTGAAATCAGGATTGTCACAGTTCAAGGCCAACCTGGAAAAAATATTTACAAGACCCTAGCTCAACCAATAAAAAGCTACGTACAGTAACATGCACTTGTCATCCCCATTACACAGGAAGTATAAATGAGAGGACAGTGGTCCAGGTTGGCCTGTGTATAAATGTGAGACCCCACAGGAAAAATAATGTACCAAAAAGCTAGAGACAAGGAAGAGTTAGAGAGCCTGCCTGACAAGCACAAGGCCCTGAGTTCAAACATCCTCCCCTCAAAAACACATGCTGACTGTAATGATCACACTTTGTAGAAAAGATAAAATTTAACTTCAGTACTAAAAATGAAACTTTTCCAGGTGAATAATGAGATGGAGTAACAGTGAGTATGCTAATTTATCAATCTCAAAAGCATTAGAGCTAAAACATTTTCCACATATGGGAGTTTCTTATAAGGAAAAAAAAATGTAAGAGGGACTCCATTAATTTAAGCTGCCTTACATGGCTGTATATGTAAGTTGAGTTGGCCTATATGCCAGAAAATCTGGCAAACATAAGCAGTAGAACAGACCTTTTTTGTAAATAAAGTTAGTTCACATCAGATTACAGACACATAAGAAATAAACTTCTACCTTATCAAGTCATTTTCTATCAGTGTTAAAAAGTATTACAGCAGAGGTCAAAAGAGCTGGTTAGAAAAGGAAAAATGGTCAGCATGTTAATGAACCTATATCTTAGACAATCACTTCACTTAGATGACCACTGAACTTCTCTGCACATGATCTAGTATAGAAGACAACACATAAATACTACTAATTAGACTGTGTGCTATATAATGCTAAACATGACTATAAAATGCTTCATGGCTTAATATATTTCCACAAATACTCACTTAATAAATTCTCATAACAACCTTGTGAAGTACTTATAGATAAAGCACTTGGTATTCTCATTTTACACAAAACTGAAAAAGTGGCAGAGCTGGATTGAAACCTCCACTATTACTGCTCTACACCTCACCTGTGACACTTTCTTGCTAGAGTCAAATCATAGATGCAGGTATCTGGACTGCACCTCCAAGAATAAGCAGAATTTTGATAGGTAAAGATACCTACACCATTGCTTTCCAAGAAAAACAAAATAACCCAAAGTTAGGACACAGTAGAGTACAATGTTGGTTCATTAAAGCACACAGTGCTACAAGATGGGCTTAAAACATAGGGAGAGCTTTAAAATCTTACTTGGTGCCTAAGTGACCCTTTAGGCAATGAAAAATCAAGTAGTTTGGTAGACAGAATCTCCGTGTGTTTTGGAATAAACACATATTACAAAAGAATGACCTCATTTGCAGGGCTTAAATTATAAGGCAATGCTAGAGGGAGATTTGATTTTCAAAAGTCTTCATCAGGACTCTAAAATGTCTAAAAGGGGAAATATTTGAAGGCTATCTCTATAGTTTCAGTATAGGGTTCAGCGATTCTCAGAGCACTTGGTGTGATGGTCCTCTACAATATAAAAATAAATTTTAAAGAGAAAGAAAAGAAGAAAGGAAAGAAAAGGAGAAGGAGGAGGATGACAAAAAGGAGGAGAAGGAAGAAGAAAGAAGAAGAAGGAAGTAGTCCCCTATACTATCCCACCTGCACAGTAAAATAATCTTAAATTTTGTTGTGTTTTTTCTCTAAACTTACCGAATCTTCAGGAGGTCTCTGGATTTTCCCCCAATCCACAGAAGGTCCCTTTTCTTGCAAAAATCTATGAAATAACTTCCGAAATCCTTCAAAATCTTTCTCAGTGTGCTATGAAAACAGATGTTGTTACAAATATTAGGATGTTTAATATTTAGTGTACAAGATACAAATTACATTTAAAACGCTTTAAATGAAATTCTTTCACTATTAGAATATAGAGTAGACTTTTCCATATCTTAACTTAAAATTAACCAAGTAGAAAAACTAATAGGAAACACATTTAAAAGAGTACAAGTCAAGGAAGTGGCACTGTAGCTCAAGTGGTAGAGCGCTAGCCTTGAGCTGAGGAGCTGAGGGACAGTGTGCAGGCCCAGAGTTCAAGTCCCATGACCATGGGGGGGTGGGGAGAAGTATAAGTCAAGAATCTTCCCTACCTTCCACCAATATGATGTAATCTGAAAACCACTGGTTCATGGGAATTTCAACCAGTTTTTTTGTTGTTGTTGTTGGTCGTGGGGCTTGAACTCTGGCCCTCAAGCTCAAGGTCAGCGCTCTACCTCTTGAGCTACAGTGCCACTTCTGCTTTTCTAGTGGTTTGTTGGAGATCAGAATCTCACAGACTTTTCTGCGCGGGCTGGCTTTGAACCATGATCCTCAGATCTCAGCCTCCTGAGTAGCTAGGATTACAGGCATGAGCAACCAGTGCCCAGCTTCAAGTAGTTCTCTACATCACTTACCAATGTCTTTTTCTACTTATAAGTGGAAATTTATCTTTGCTAAAAAGAACAAAAAGGAAAAAAAACCCAAAGCACAGCCAATCTAAAAACACACAGAGCAATAGGACAGAAATTAGAATTAGCTTTTGTAATAGGCCAATTCTATTAGATTTGGTTTTAATTAGCTTTATTTTTTGAAAAGGCAATGTAAATATATGATTGATACATATTTCTCACTAAACACTGGTAACCATTTCTCAAGTGGATGACATAAAAATACAGACTATAATTTTGTCCAGATTCTTTTTTGATTTTTATAATTTCCTAGACTTTAGAGAAAAAAAGACCTAGTGACTTTACTATGGGAAAATGTTGAAAAGCCTTAATTGTCCAAGAATGCTACTTTTTAATGGATGTTATCATATGTCCTACACTTCTTTTAGGCAAGACAATCATCACTAGTAGCAACTAAGTATGTTGACAGATGAAGCAAAAAACACTGTAGAATCCTTACCTTAGACTCATGTGATGGGGCCGTGGTAAGTATTTTGTCTAATTCCTTCTTCACAGATAATTCCAGTTCTTGTCGAATGACTTCTTGGAACTGAGAAGCACCATCTTGAGACATTGCTTTGCTAAGATCTTAAAACAAAAACATAAAATTGTGAATTGAAATTTCAACCATTTAAAAAAGTTTATAAGTTAAAATGGTGTTTCTGGTGTTCTGTCAAATTAAAAGGGCATGATCCTATGGTTCTATGATTGTCTACTGAGATCAACCAATTAGTACTTTACAATAATATGGGTTCAAGTTTAATGGTTTACTAGATATTCTTTAAGAGTATATACAGTACACTGAACACTTTGGGGTAACTGAAGCAGATGAAAACAAAAGAATCTGCATTTGGGCATATAGTTCCATTTATGACATTTCCCCAGTAGACATCAAAACTAGAGAAAAAAATTAAATTTAAAATAGCTGGGTGCTAGTGGCTCACAACTGTAATCCTAACTACTCAGAAAGCTGAGATCTGGGGATCATGTTCGGAAGCCAGTCTGAGCAAGAAAGTCCATGAGACTCTCATCTCTAACTACCAAAAAGCTGGAAATTCATGTGGTAGAGCACTAGCCTTAAACAAAAAAAGGTCAGGCCCTGAGTTCAAGCCCAAGGACCTCCCTCCCAACCCCTCCTCCTCAAAAAAAAACAAAAACAACAACAACAAAAAACTAAAAGACATTAATATGGGCAGGTTTTTTATATCCTTATTGAACTGCTGTCTAATAAAATACCTGGATGGGTCTGGAACTTCCCCTCTTCTTTAGGCAGTATTAGAAGGGAAATCATTCAAGTTTCAAATCCTTCTTGAAAAGAACCCCTTGGGAGACAATGGAATACAAGCACCGCTACTTTCATGAATCAACATTGTATTTTGAAAGGATGCAAAACTACCTGTCCTATCTGGTCCCCACTTTTAGCCTACTTTTCACTGCTTTCTTGTATTAGACTAGACTGTCGGGACTTTTGATATAGCTGGACATCTCTGTGAGAGCTGGATCTCACTAAAGGTGACAGCGATGCCTATTAAATGAATGCAAACAAAAATTTAAAAATTCAGAAAATGGTCTGGGATGTAGCTCAGTGGCAAAGCGCTTGCCTAGCAAGTTGCAAGGTCCTGGGTTTGATTCCCAGTACTGAGAAAGACAAAAAAAAAAAAAAGAAAGAAAGAAAGAAAGAAAGAAAGAAAGAAAGAAAGAAAGAAAGAAAGAAAGAAAGAAAGAAAGAAAGAAAGAAAGAAAGAAAGAAAGAAAATACAGTTAAAACAAAAAAAAAAATACAGAAAATAAAAATATTCCCTTACCCCACCCGCTCCCCAGGCCAAAATACTTTTACAAAAAAAAGACACCAGCACAGGTTGTTGTACATACTTTACTATCTTGAGAATCATCTTTCTTCTCATAATATGAAGTAATCAGATTATTTGTCCTCTTCTATCCTCAGTTAACAAATTTAATATCATTTATAACAGTATTTAAACTTGTATTCAACATCTCATTTGCTATCTAGTTATTTCTCCAAATACTCTAGTCACTTTATTTTTTTTTTGTCGTAGTCACTTTATTTTTTTTTTGTCGTCGGGCCTAAACTGTGGGCCTGGGCACTCTCCCTCAGCTCTTCAGCTCAAGGCTAGTGCTCTACCACTTAAGCCAAGCACCACTTCCAGCTTTTTCTGCTTATGTAGTGCTGAGGAACCTAACCCAGGGCCTTATACATGCAAGGCAAGCGCTCTACCACTGAGCCACCTTCCCAGCCCTAGAGTCACATTTTTGTAAGACTAAAAAGTTCCATATACTATATACTATAAATTCATTGTCTATAAATTAGAAAATACATACATAGACAGAATTAAAGTGAACAAAATATTTTAAAGAAAGTTGAGACAAACATTAGTAAGCTACATTGCTTCCAGGGCAAGTTGTTCAATTTAGATAAACTCTCTTACTCCAAATATGTACATTTTTAAAAACTATTACAAAAATGAGATACATAACATGGCCCTTCAAAACCAAAAGGGGCAGGGAGACAAGGGAAATTAGTGACAGTACATTAATTCAACTCCAAAGTAGCCCATTTCTAACTGCTTTTTTTTTATAGGCATAAACCACAATACAACTAAGTTTATATACTCCAGGAAAATTACTAGTGACCCAACACTGTGGCTTATAAATAACTTCTTTGTGAGCAAACAGCACCATACATCATATACGTTCCATGAATAGCCTAACGCTATGTAAGTATGTAACGCTATGTAAGTAGTTTTGATTATAATCTGTAAAAATCTATGACAATCGATGAGCATATTTGCATAAACTATGACAAGGAATTAAAAGCTCTTACAACACTAGTTTAAACTTGAATTACTATTATACCATCCATACTTGTTTATCTCTTGGCAGACTTAGTTGCAATTTAAAATTTGTCACAGGTTAAATCTCCCTACCTGATTCCTCATATATTCCTAAGATTACTCTTCCTCAATTGTGCCTGATGCCTCATGTATTCCTAGGATTACTCTTCCTTAATTGTGCTATGTTTGTTTGCAAGTGTTTCTTTCTGCAGAAAAGAACTCCTTACATAGCCCATGCTGGTCTCAAACTAGTGATCCTTCTGCTTCAGTCTCCCCATATGCTTGGATTATAGACATATACCACCATCTCTGGCTTCAACAATCTTAAAGTCAATTCCGATATTAATGTTTGGAACATAATTGGGAGAAAAAATCTATGAAATACACTGAAAGAAAAATCTCTGCATAAAGAACTGGTTTTGGATCATACCATTTTATTTTTTTGCATTTGAAAAACTTTTTTATTGTTATTATAAAGGTGATGGACAGAGGGGCTCCTGTTACACAGGTCAGATAAAAAGTACATTTCTTTTTGAACACTATCACTTCCTCTTGCCTTCTCCCAGTTTTCCCTTTTAAAGCAGTTTCAGAAACAGCTATAATCTTTTATTTTTCTTTTTTGGAGACAAGATCTTACTATTATAGTCTAGGTTTATTTTGAAATTCCTATCTGGCCTCAAATTCACAATCCTGTGCCTCTGCCTCCTAAGTGCTAAGATTATAGGTATGTCTTATCACAGCTTCCTTTTAGAGTAGGGTGGGTTTTTTGTTGTTTAATTCAAAGACAACTACACATTTGCTGATTTGTTCCTTAAGTTAGATGTGAAGGCCAACATTCCCAAAAAAACAGTAATGGAAACATTTACTTACACTCTGGGAAAATGCCAGCAGGAGAAAAACTAAATATAAGTGCAAAATTTAAAAATAGCTATATGGACAGTTATAAACAACTATAGAGGCCCTTTGTGCTAAAACCACAGCCTGTCTACCTGGTTTAGGTACAAATCACACAGAGCCTACCATGTCACCATCTTACCTATCAGCTTAACTAAGACAGGCTGGCTGAAAGATCACGTTATCTGTGATCTTTGCCAACTGTAGCAGGTCCAAACCTCAGACAGATTCCAAAAATCCCAACTACAGGCTCAAACCTGAGTTGTGAGAAACATTCCTAACTTTCATTTGTTTGACAAGCACAAAATACACAGAAAGAACAATCTGTATTCTTTTTACCCTGTTTACAAATATAATCAGCTTATACCACAGAAGAGCTGGTTAACTCTTCTACCACATTTCTGCTGCTGTTTTCCCTTTCCTCCTCTGGGCAAAAATCTGCTTTAGTGACTAACAAGAAGGATGGGCCTTAAAAAAAATAAAGAACAAAGGAAAGTGCTTAATTAAGCAAGAATAGCTACTTTAAACACCTGGGTCGGATCTAGAATGCTCAGGGCTAGAACCCTTTGTTGTTGTTCCTGTTGTTGCAGTGACCTCCTATCCATTCTGGATTTTAAAAGATTTTAAAAGGCCTGGATTTTTTGGTAGGAAAAAAAAATAGACCTTAGAAACTTCTTTGGGTTTTAACAGTCTTGGATTACACTTCTGGCAATGACAGTAGTTTTTAAAGAGAAGGTCAATTAAAGAATTCCCTGAATAATGCAAGATTTCTAACCTCATGTTACTGTTACTCCCCACTTCCTAGACAAATATAATCGATCCTCCACAACTTTAAGCAGAAAGTGGATTAAGAGTCAAGTGTTTTGTTACCATATGTATACCGCAAAACACATTTAGAGGACTGGGAAGGTGGCTCAGTGGTAGAGTGCTTGCCTTGCATGTATGAGGTCCTGGATTAGATTCCTCAGCACCACATAAGAAGAAAAAGCCAGAAGTGGCTTGAGCTGAAGAGCTGAGGGACAGGGCCAGGCCCAGAGTTCAGGCCCCACGACCACTACCAAGAATAACAAAAAACATATTTAGAAATGAAGGCACAATCTATTATCTTCATTTTATAGATGAGAAAACTCAGAAAATAGACGTCTTATCCAAGGTCACAGAACAGGCAAGTGCTGGGATCTAGAAGGGAGGATTCCCACCGCCCCCACAGAGGCCAATCCAGAGATAGCAAATAGAAATATCCTTTTTTCCCCCTAGTCTGGCTCTCTTTAACTTTTGGCATAAAATCCCTAAACACAACCTCTTCCAAAAGCATTCATACATCTTTCTATATCCAATCAAAAGATAGGACACACACACACACACACACCTCTTTGAATTTACTAGAATTACTTTAGCTGATTTCATTACAATTAGTCAATTTCATACAGAACAGGCAGTAATTATTTTTACCATCTCCCCTCCCCCTTTCACCACCACCACACACAATTTCCTAATTCTGCCTTGTTTACAAGAACTAAAGTTTCAACATCATAGACTTTATGCTGGGTGAGGAAAGGAGAGCAAGAAGGAAGGTACACATAGAAAGAAAAAAACAAGCAGAGCAAGAGACACTAAGTCTGGTGATTTGTTCGATTCCTTTCTTTTAGCTATTTCATTCCATGCATTTCAGCAACTATGAAATATACATAATACCCTTCTCTAACACTTTAAATCATGGAATTAAACAAAGGAACTTCACATTCTTAAGTACAAAGCTAATTTCACAATTAACAGGCTATGGAGAAGACACAGGAAAAACACCAAGAGCAACAAAAGATGGAAAAGCCATCTCCAGACCACCTCTCATTACTTATTCCTTAAGATCAGTCTCACCCTTCCTAAGAAGCCCATATTGAGAGGCATTTAAAAATCGGAAGATTAAAGTGTACACTTAAATCCTAAACTACTGGTGACTTAAATTAAAATTAAAATCTTAAATTACTGGTGACTCAAATAAACATAAAACTCCCAAAATACATTGGCAATTGAAGAATATACTGAAGTTGAAAAATATACTGAGTAGATTTATGACCATTTCAAAGTTTCTTCTGGGTTCTCACTAAAGTGCTTCAACTCAATTATTTGTAAATATGCTTCCTAGAAAAGCTCTTCTTTGGGTTCCATTACCCAATATTATCTTACATCATCTCTTACCTCTCTGACTATGCCTCAGTTTCCATAGCTGGCTCCTCCAGTCTTCTGTTCCCTGGATTTCCTGAGATCTCATCTCTAAGCCATTGTGCTCTTCAACTGTTTTCCTTCACTTCTATCTGTTGATTGGATATCCTATCTGTTAATGGGAATCCTTTTACAGGAGAATGGTATTTAAAGATTTATTACAAAGACTAAAAAGCACTAGGCTAAGGGTTAACTTGTACATATGCACCTCTCTCTCATCCTGACCTTTTTCTTCAGAGCTCCAGAATCACACTACCTCCCCACCTTTTGAAGCTGGATATTCAAGCTAGTCATCTCAAATAATGTTTTTATCCAAAACAAAACTCATGATCCACACTAAATTACTCTTCTTGTCCTCCATGGCACTAACATTTTCAGTCACCCAAGTAGAAACCACAGTGAAGCAGTTCCTTTCTCCTCATAGGACATCCAACTCAACACCAAAACCTAACTGAATCACTGCAATTCATTGCTTTCCATTTCTACCACTACTATCTTGTTTTTGCTAGCATTTTCACTCTAGTGGTCATGAAAACAATAGCTATCTACTGTGCCTACCACTTTAAGGGTGCCATTTGAATAGGTTGATCCTCATTATACCACTTTTACCCATTTGATGGAATTTTCATGGCTTGCTGAAACAAATGCAAATTCTTCATCTAGATAATTTAAAGTAAGGCTGAAGTATCTTCTAGAAAAGCCAAAGCTACTGAAAGATGCAGAATGCCTGAGGGCTACAATTTCCAATTCCAGTGTGACTTGGAGAAGTTATTCTAAAACTTTAATTTACATACAAATCACCTGGAGGACTTTTTAAAACACTGATTCCCCACAAGCTCCTAGATATGCTGACACACTAGGTATGGGTTGAGGAGAATAAGTACTTCTGATAAGTGAAGAGCACTGCCAGTACTGCTTTCAGTACTTCTGACAAAGATTATACTCTTTTTACTTCAATGTTTATAGCAGTCAAGTTTCTCCTTCTTCCTGTCCCAATAACCTCCGGTCACCTAATCTATACCCCCAAACTAAGTGTCTAAGCCAGCATCAGGCCCAGACTAGTCTTAAAGTCTTCCTAAACATTAGTTTAAGCATGAAAAAACATACATGATTCTGGCTAGTAACCTCAAGGGCATAGTTTACCAAAGGAGTTTAAATAAATGTGTTCATGTTTGAAAAAAGAGACATGAGAAAAAAGACATATAATGTTTAAATGCCTTTTAACAACAAAATAAAATTGGTGCAGTACTGAACTTGCAAAGCTATTCACCAGTTAAGATTTTATTTTTTTGCTGGGCTGGTGGCAGAGAACTTGTCTAGCATGCATGTGGCACTGGGTTTAATCCCTGATAACACACACACACACACAAAAAAAAACACCTAAAAATATTTTTCTTGGAAAATCCTGCATTGCTTACTTAAAAAAAAAAAAAATTGGTACAATTTATAGCCAAGGTAGACCTCTCATGAAGATCTACCCTTTTCTCAGACAATAGAGTAGTTTTTGTTTTTGGTACTACAGATCAAATCCAGGACCTTATATTTTTACCACTGAGCTACACACCCCACAGCCTGTAGTAGTTCTTAAAGTCTCAAGGAAAAGAAAATGTCACATTTGGAAAGGAGACCATTTTAAAAGATACATTAGATAATATCACTTTGCTTTAAGTATAATGGATGACAAGAAAATCATGCAAAGGTGCCTATCATGCTCGTTTGTTGAAATGAAGGGAAAAGAGTTTAACATAAAATCACCATCAGGGCCAAAAAATGATCTCTGCCCTACAACTTTACATATGTACACTTAGATTTTTTTTTAGGCTTTTTTTTTTTTTTTTTTTTTAAGATCAGTGAATTCAATTTCTCACCTTCAAGATGAAGAAACAGGGGGCCCAGAGATGCTGACTTGTCTAAAGACACAGTGACAGTGCCAAACTGGAACCCAAGTCCTCTGGTGACCTTGCTTATTCCTCCTTACTAGAGGAAGCTATCTCATTTCAGTTACAGTGCATTTATATAGTTTTCCACCTCCAGGTGCATGCCACCAAATGTAAGTAAAAACTAGCAACTCATCTCTGTTTATTCTCTAAGGTTATTTTGTAACCTTAAAACTATTCACTAGAGTGGCTCAGGCCTGTAATCCTAGCTACTCAGGAAGCTGAGATCTGAGGATCCCACTCCAAGCCAGCCCAGGTAGTAAGTTCATGAAACTCTGGTCTCTAATTAACAGAAAAAGCCCATAGAGTAACTAGCCTTGAGCAAAAGGAGCACAGGGACAGCACCCAGGACCAGAGTTCAAGCCCCAGGGCTGGCAAAAGACAAACAAAAAACCCCAACACTGTGAATTAAGAGTATTTTCTTATGGGCACATTATGCTTTTAACTTTCCCTAAAACATTGTTTTCTGAGCAATTTAAAAAAATTGAACTTTTATGTACTCCATATTTAGTTATCAATGCTACTCATCTTACCATTTGTACTGGTGATCCCCAAACAAAACCTGTTTCTATGTTACTCCATTTCTATGCACTTTTCCTACATTTTATAATTCTAAGTAGGAGTATAATATAAATGAATTATTACATCCATCTCTGCTAGTGCAGCAGCTATAGGAAAATACCAACTCCATTCACTTTGAAGGTTGGTCATCATGGTGTTTTACAGAGCAAGTGGGCCTAGTCTCAAAAAGTGTGTTCCTTAAAACAGTATTTTTACCATTTGGTAACTAGCAAGTAAAAATTAAGCTAAGGATAATAGATTTGTTTTTTACTTTTATTTTTAAGAGTAAAAGGAAATCACACCTAGAAAAAGAAAACAAAACAGTAAACTCTTGATTCACATAAGAAAAAAGAACAAGGGCTGGGAAGGTGGCTCAGTGGTAGAGTGCTTGCCTTGCATGCATGAGGCCCTGGGTTCGATTCCTCAGCACCACATAAGCAAAAAGAAAAAAGCCGGAAGTGGCGCTGTGGCTCACGTGGTAGAGCACTAGCCTTGAGCTGAAGAGCTGAGGGACAGTTTCCAGGCCGAGTTCAGGCCCCACGACCGGACCCAAAAAAAAAAAAAAGAAAAACGAACAAAATGCCTACAAATGTTTGAGGAAAATGAAAACATTTTGTTGTTTATGAAAGCTAACTCAGATGGCATAGCTAATTTCTCTGTGGCTCTCAAAAACAATCCTTAGCTGTCAAGATGGTTAAGGGGTAAAATCAATTCCTTTTGGTAATGATTGAGGTAAATAAACAATGGAACTATTGGCAGAGGCAGAATTTGAGTAGTACACAATCACTTTACAACAAACTAAATAAGATGCCTGCATAACCAATCAATAGAACCAGGGAACAGTTTTCAAATGCAGAATTACTTTAGTTCTTACACAAAAGTTGCTAAATCAACTTTGGATAGCTTAACAAACTAACTTCCAAACAGCAAGTTGGTAATAGAAACATACATGTCTAGAAGAATTTTAGAGATCTAAGAAATATGGTTTTGTTAATGGTCACTACATCTAAGACAAGCCATAAATTACTAAGACCAAGATGTCCACAACTTTAGTATTAAGTATGACATTACAAAATATGAAATATTAGACATTAAAGGTTGTGTCAAAGGACAAATATGTTTAGCTAAAGTCCAGTCTCTAAAGAAATCCAAGCAATAAAAAGTAGGTCAATTAGGCTTCACCCATTTGAAATCTCCAACATACACAGTACCTCCTCTATAGGTTCATTTATCATATTGTTGAAATTTACTCCAATAGTAGAAATGCAGTGATATAAGTAATATTTCTTCTAACAGTTCAGATAATATCAGGATGAGTACTTTATAGGATGTTAGTACATCCATGTCCACAGATAATCAGGAATTAGTTTAACTTTCAACTCTTTGTTCATATTAACTTTTCAGCGATGAATATATCTGGCTTTCTGAGAACTCATAATACTTGCACTTCTGCAAAAAGTACCAAATACAAGTTAACACAAAGTAGAAAACTACAATATATTGTTCTCTTATCTACAACATTTTTATTATTTAGGCTAATATTCATAACACAAACTGTCCCATTATTTTAATTAAATGTGGTAGAATTCTTTGGAGAAAAACCACAAACAGCTTTCCATCCCTAAGCACATACAGAACGGTTTCTGTGATTGGTTACTTGGTCTCTGTGAAATGCTACTGTAAGAAAATACATATTGTCCAAATTAAAAGTTACCAATTAATAATACCAATTAATGTTACTTATCAAATGTTCTTTGTCAGTTTTTTTTTTTCACAAATAAAAGGCTGAGTTAATAGGAGCAAGTGACACAGCCACAGGGATGACAAGGCCCAATTGAAAAAGTCAGTAAACATTTCATCAGCTCAACTTTTGATGTGAATTTCTTTTTAACATCATAACTATGACTTTGAATTTAAGTCCCTCTCTAGCAACATAATTCCTAAACACAAAACTTAAAAGCCGTTGCTAGTCCTGACTCAAATCCATGCCACAATCCCTCTAGCTAAAAGTATCCTCGTCATCTAAATGATCAACAACAGGTTGTAGAATTTGAGAAATACCAGGCCAAGCCTAACCTTGACAACCAGGCCCCAGACTGCTTCTTCTCATCCCTGTATTCACTGAGACCCTTCCAGTTATAATTAGCTCAGTAATCTTCCCTGGCTAGCTGCCTTCTACCAGACAGGAATGACCAAGAGTCACAAAAAGAATTGCAACAAATGGGAAACTTGACAAGCTATGATTTTTTTAAGTGACACCAAAGTATTTAAAGTGGGCTTCTCGGGGCTGGGAAGGTGGCTCAGTGGTAAAGCACTTGCCTTGCATGCTTGAGGCCCTGGGTTCGATTCCTCAGCACCCATAAGCAAAAAAAAAAAAAAAAAAGCCAGAAGTGGTGCTGTGGCTCAAGTGGTAGAGTGCTAGCCTTGAGCTGAAGAGCTGAGGGGCAGCGCCCAGGCTCAGAGTTCAGGCCCACGACCGGACCCAAAATAAAATGGGCTTCTCTGAAATATAAGAAAATACCTCAATTTTAGAATTACAGACATTTTTATAGAACTTAGATTGACAATAGAGTATTAAAAGTTTAAAAAATACAACAATTCTTCTAAGATTGCAGTTTAAGGACACAATATGGCCTTAGCTAGCTAGACAAAGTTAGTTTCTTAACCATTTTTAAGTTTCAAAACATCTATATCTATATAAGCTAAGCACTGGTGGCTCACGCCACTCAGGAGGGCCTGGGCAGGAAAGTCTGTGAGACTCTGTCTCCAATAAACCACCAAAAAACCAGAAATGACACTGTAGCTCAAGTGGTAGAGCATTCACCTTGAACTGAAGAGCTCAGGCACAGAGCCCAGGCCTAGAGTTCAAGCCCCATGACCGACCAAAAACAAACAAAAAATCTATAGAGATAACTTTTATTATTTTTTAAAAGCAAAATTCCAAATTATACCCAATGAAAAATCTGGCAAAAAGAAACAAAAAAAAACCACAATTGCTAATGACCTCTACATCCTCCAAGAAAGAGTGCTCACTTCCATTTAGAATAATTGGAAGCCCTGTAACCAACCCTAAGGTAGAAAAAAATGGAGTTAAAGAGGATATTTCATAGGCAAACAAAAGGTGGCCTGAAGGCAGAATATACCAGTTAGAAATCATACTGGAGATCATAAAGAAGACTCTTCCTGTTAGACCATTAAGAGTCTAAGGAACACAGACTTGGAGAAATGACAAAAGGAACAAACTTGCTAGAGGCATGGCTTAAGTGAAAGAAGGCTTACCTCACAAGAATAAGGCCCTGGTTGATAAGTGTTTTTGGTAACAATGCTATCTGTAAGGCCACTATCATATGTTTAGGGGAGGAAAACAATAAAGTTTACCAGCTTCAGCTGGACACCAGTGGCTCACAGGTGTAATCCTAGCTACTCAGGAAGCTGATACCTTAGGATACTGCTTCAAAGCCAAAAGGACAGGTAGGTCTGTGAGCCTAGGGACAGTGCCCACGCCCTGAGTTCAAGCCTCAGCATCAGCACAAAATAAAATAAAATAAAATGCTATATACCCATATTTAGGTACCTTAATACCAAAATTCATATAGGTAGAAAATAAGAAAAGTTGTGAGTCCAACTGTGACCCTACTCTGGTGGTTGAGATCTGAAGATCTCAGTTCAAAGCCAGATGGGGTAGACAAACTTTAAATACTTATTTTTATTTAGCCAGCAAAAAAAAGATAAGAGATGTGTATCAAGTGGTAGAGCAACAGCCCTTAGCAAAAAAGCCAAGTAGTAACAGTAGGCAGAGAAAGGGGAGGAGGGGGATGAAGGAGGGAGGGAAACAGTGCTCTTGAGGGCTCTTAAGAAGCTTTAATGAAACAAGATATGAAAAAGGGAGTTAACATTTGTTAACTCTTTCCTCTACAAAGTAGGTAGGATGAGCTAAATGCCAGTGAGTGATAATATCAGTAAGCTACCCAAGGATGGAGGAGGGAAAAAAAACCAAGGACTGTAACTGGCTTAAAACCATCAAAACAAAAAAATCCCAACCAGGTATTGTTGGCTCACTTACAACCTTAGCTACTTAGAACTGAGAATTGAGAATCACAGTTCAAAGCTGGGTGAAGCAGACAAACCTGAGACTCTTATCTCCAATTAACCTAGTCAAAAGCCAGAAATGAGGTGTAACTCAAATGGCAGAGCACTATACAAGAAAAGTGTAAAAGTGCGAAGCCCAAAGTTCATGCCCTAGTTTAAAAAAAATGTTCTTACTTCACTTAATATAATTTTTTCCAAGTCTTTCCATTTCCTAACAAATGGGGCAATGTCATTCTTTCTGATGGAGGCATAGAATTCCATTGTGTATATATACCACATTTTCTTGATCCATTCATCTACTGAGAGGCATCTGGGTTGGTTCCATATCTTAGCTATGGTAAATAATATAAGCCAGGCCCAAAGAAACATAGGTCCCATGGTTTCCCTTATTTGCAATAACTAGTATATGTCTGAGTCAAGTAAAAAGGGTCAGATAAGTTGATGTTAGTTGAATGAACCCCAAGATAAGCATTCAAATGTTTTTTTGTTTTTTTTCCTTTCATGCAATTGTTTCTAACATATTTATAAGATGATTTCTTTGTTGTGTTGTATGTCTCTCCCCCACAGTATAACCCATGCTTTCACTGTATTTTTATGTTGATATAATTTGTGGAGGGGAAGGGAAAAAACAAATCGTTTAACTAGGGATACAGGTGGATCCATTGCAACATGAGATGTACCAGTCCTTATACGAACTTTACAACTTTGGTGGGGGGTGGGGGGAGGATTGGTGGGGGGAGGGGGGAGCATGGGAAGGGATGGGAAGGGGAAACAAGGAGGAGGCAACAATGCTTGATAAGAAATGTACTGGTTACCTTGCCCATGTAATTGTAACTCCTCTGTACCGTATTCTCACAATAAAAAAAAAAATTAAAAATATACCAACAACAACAAAAAACAATGTTCTTCAAAATTCCAGTCTTTACCTTGAAAACTCACCAAGTAGCAGAGTTAAAACATAGAGGTTTCATATTTGTAAAACAACAATAAGACAATCATGTTAAAAAACTATTTTCAGGCTGGGTACCAGTGGCACACACCTGTAATCCTAGCTACTCAGGAGACTGAGGTTCAAGTCTGTGAGACTCTATCTCCAATTAACCACCAGAAAACCGGAAGTGGCACTGTCGCGCAAAGTGGTAGTGCTAGCTTTGAGCAAAAAAGCTCAAGGACAGCACCCAGGCCCTGAGTTCAAGTCCCATGACTGACCAAAACAACAACAACAAAAACGAAACATTGTTTTCAGTGCAAAACTGACAGTTTAAAAGCAGAAGAAATATTTAACGTAGTTGGCAAGTAAATGCAATGTGGTATTTTGGATTGAATCAAGAGGATAATAACCTAAATAAGGTGTATAGATCTGTTAATAGTAAAGGAACTATCATAATATCTTAGTTTTGATAAATGTGCAACTTTCTAATAATTGTAGAAATAAATGAAATATAAGGCTTGGGGTTTCTTCCTTGGTACTAGGGTTTGAACTCAGATCCTCAAGCCTGCTCGAGAGGTGCTCTACCCCATGAACCTTGCACCCACCGTTTTTGTTTTGGTTATTTTTCAGATACATTTCTCTTGCTTTTTATCCTGGCTCAACTGGATGGTGATCCTTCCATTTAACGTTCTGTGTAGTTGGGATAATAAGCACACATCACCACAACAACTTCTGTTGGTTGAAATGGGGGTCTCACAAAACTCTGCCCAGGCTCGCTGCAATTTCTCCTGGATCTCCACCTCAGAGTAGCTAGGATTACAGATGTGAGCCACAGCATGCTGCTTTGGTTTCTTCTTTTTTTTTAAGTGGATGACAAAGTAATGACAGATATACAGTCACTTTTAAGTATTCTACTTTATTTAGAAGCATCCTGAAGTCAGCTAACCTCCACAGCAAAAGTTTTTAATGTTTTTAAATTTTAAAGTTTTTAATTCTAAAACATAGACTACCTGGAGTTTACTAAGTATACCTAATTTGAGAAGTGACTACTCTGCTTTCCCTAGCACATGCTTGCAAAATATGGGTTTTATGGTATTGAATATTGTTACTAAATCTGGCAAATATCTAAATAAGAGATTATCTGTCTTTCTATTTTGAATAAGACATTTATTCAATCAGAAGCTCAGCTTCTCTAGCCACACATAAGGCAAATAATAACTTGAGTCTAATGCCAACTTACATTTCTGAGCTTCATGCTAAAGACAGTCCCATCTATATCTATAATAATGTAGGCAATCAGTCTCTTGTAATATACTCTCCAAAACTTAGACAAGAATTAATGAAGTGATGTACAACTCATTAGGCCATTTTTATTCCCAGGGTCAAATGATGGGCATCACTAGCAACTTTTCCAAAGAAAAGTTCATGTACATATTGAAAACATGAAATGGTTGTGAACTTTGCTAGCTGTGTGTTCAGCAAGATGGCTGAAGCTGTCTCAGGCTGGGGTCTGCAAGGGAAGGGTGGTTTACTTGCATATCAGAAAGCAAACCCTACGCTACAAATTGGTGACAGAGGCTTAAGGCAGCACCAGTTTCAACGTGTACACCACAGGTACATTTGCACATACAGGCAATGTTACCACTTAGCTTAGTTCGTAGGCATTTTCTCTATTTTAATAACGTGGAATTTAGAGGGCAATCTTCAAATTTCAAAGAAAGTTTTCTTTTCATATGTGTCAAAGAAGGAAAAATAAAACAGCAATGCAGCAAAGTCATTTCTCCCGCTGAAATGACCTCCAGCTTCACCGAGCTATTCCCGGTTTCGCAATAAATGTATCTGAGACTCACACCACGTACACACACGGAGAAGCTAAGAACAGTAAAGCTTCCTCAATAGTCCTGGCGTAAGGGCTCTCCCTCCCAACTCCCCTCCAGCCCTGCCTGCTGCGTCCCGTTTCTGTCCCAGCCCCACAACGGTACCTGAACCAGACCGACAGCGATTAGAGAATAGGGATTAATCAGAAGCCAAAAATCCTGTTTCAACCATCATTTACAGCCACTATCGGGAAACCAGAGTACTACTAACCTGATTTCAGAGAGGCAGAGTTAAACCCAGCAGGGCACAGGGGGTATATATTACACGAACCTGAAATGCCAACCCAGCAAGAAGCTCAAGGCATCGCAGACGTCAACATAACGAAAAAGCTTTCGCAAATGGTATCTCACAAGAACATTTCCACTTCCAACCAACCCACCGATCCACCCCTCGACGGCCAGTTCCCCAAATTCTGCTGAAGCAACCCGAAAGAGAAGAGGCATGTCTTACCTTGAACAAATAGCGACATTTTGGGGTTTTATGCAAACACTCAGGCTTATGGTTTATTAATTCCCAGAGGAGTTAAGCTATCAGGGCAGGTCTGTCTGTTTTTTTTTCCCCCTTTAAAAACCGACGTGCTGTTTCTCCAATGTGTTGCTACTTAAGGCAGTATTCCTGCAAAGTGACTAAAACTGATCTCCAAAAAGGAAGAAAAGGCAGACAGAGAAAGAGAGAGAACGGAGGGGGAAAAGGAAGGAAAGAAGGGAGGGAGGGAGGAAACAAACTACTCCTCCTCAAGCAAACCTCCCTCAGTTCCAAAAGACGGAAACTTGGTGCGCTCGAGTCCGCTCGGGAGCTGCTGGCCGCACGGCGCTCCTCACACCAAGGAGGGCCAGCTGCCGAGACTCCCGGAAAAGGTAAAATCGCCCGAACTTAAATTTCATCAATGGAAGAGGCGGACCCACAGCGCTGATTTCACCGCCCCTCGGTCTCCACGCCCTCTGGGGCTGGATTGCAGCCGGCGCCCCCGGCGGCCCCCTCTCCGGCGCGGCCGCCCGGCCTCGGGCAAGTTCCTGAGAAGCCCCGCCAACCACAGATCCCGGCCCGGGTCAGGGAGGCGGGGGAGGCCGGCGCGGGGCGGGCGGGGGCCGGGGGCGGGGGGGCGCATGGAACCATTCCTGCCAGCCCATAAATATCCCGCGTCTGGGAGGCACGGAATTCCGCACTCGTGCTGACCTGATACCCGGCCTCCCGGGGAGAGGCCGCGGGCCCGCCGGCCCACCCCGACGCCGACACCCAGAGGCCGCGGGAGGGGCGCCCGCCGCCCGCCTCCCCCGGAGGCCCCGACCCTTTCCACGCACAGTCTCCTCCCGTAGGTGGTCTCCGCGGCCGCACCGCGGGTAGGGAACGAAGCTGAGCACCTTTCCAGAGGGAAACACTCCTCCCCTCCCCACCTCACCGGGGTCGCCGGAAACCCGGCCCCGACCCTCCGCCAGCCGCCGGTGAGACCCACCTTCCTCTCTTCCCTTAGCAGCTGGGAAATTGGGGGCGTTTATGGCGCCCCAGGAAGAAGGCTCGGAGGCAGGGAGACTGTCACCTCTGAGGTACCTTTCAGTCTCCCCCTCTTCCCTCACACGTGCATACCCTGGGCCTCTCGGCTGCACTCGCGGCCCAGCTGCTGAGCCCCTCGGCCCACCTTGGGCTGGCACCTGACACCCCAAATCCCCACTTTCTCCCAAACATCTCCCCTCCCCCTCCATTCCTAGCAGTTTCCCCCCTCAATGCGGAAATGCCCCTACCGTGCTGACCGACAAACGCAGCCTCCAGTCAGGAGCCGCGAGGAACGTAGGTCTTGACCAATGAGATGTGAGGAGGTGGCAGAGGGCGGGACGTACGCCGCACGAGGATGCCCCGGCGGAGGCGGGCGCTGAGGCGGACGCGGGAATCCCGTGCGTGGGTGCCCCACCTGCGGCGCCGGCTTCGCCGTAGCACTTCCAGCCCTCAGACAGATACCTCAGCAACCGGCACAGCGCAAGCAGCAGCAGGGACTTTTGTGCAATCGGATACAAAATGTTCCTGCTTTCCAGAGACAAGCAACCTCTCGGTCCATGAAGCCGCCACTCCCCACAGTAGCTTCACCAGAGTAGCAGGCCTACCTCAGCGGGCCCCAACCCCGCCCTCCAGTCCTGGAAGAAGGGCGGGGATGCGTTCCGAAGTCCGCGGTGGAAGGTGTGTGGCCTGCTAACCCGAGAAGGGGTTGAGGGCATCGAAGAAAAAGAAACATGAAGGTCCCCTCACCAGAACCATCACCATCAGCCTTGCTTTGGGTTTGAGTCTTGTAGAGATGTATGCCATGATAGATGTTTACTTTCTGATCCAATTTCGAAATGGCCTAAATTATCCCTCAAGAGATACTTTTCTTCCTTCAGGAAAAGGGGATAATCAAAGATTAAGATACAGAGAGTAGTCTGGGGATTGCAATCGTACTTCACACCTGGTATTGCCAGCCCCACCTGCCTGTCAGATTGAGTGTGCCTGTGAATGGGCTGTGTCTCATAATTAACATTTACCCTTCATAACCCAAACAGCCCACACTACAACTTGAATTGTCAGCGCCCTCTCGTAAGTGCTTACACATACTTCCAGAAGAGTTAAGCTTTGACAACTTTATTCAGCCAGGTAAAGTGAAAAAAATATTTAAATAACTTTTCTTTTTGGTTCCATGTATTCCTGTGGAAATGTTAGTAAAGCAACACTGAAAAGGTCCATGATCAGTTGTCATGGTAGACAGTAAGAGTCATTGATATGTTATGTGGAATCCAAAAAGATTATGCCTCAAACCTCTCAGCTAAAAAACGAATTTCCAGCTGGACACTGGTGGCTGATGACTGAAATCCTAGATATTCAGGAGGCTGAGATCTAAGGGTCGTAGTTCAAAGCCAGCCCTGGTAGGGCAGTTCTCAAGACTCTTGTCTCCAAGTGACCACCAAAAAGCCGGAGCTGTGGCACAAGTGGTAGAGTGCTAGCCTTTAGCAGAAAGAACTCAGGAACAGTGCCCAGGCCCTGAGATCAAGTCTTGGTGAGCATGGACACACAACAACTAAGGAACAATTTCCTCCAAATAAGGCCAAAAAAAAAATCTAAAATCCAAATATCTGAAGATTGGAGATCTTATAGTATCGCTTCCTCCTTTGAACAGTAGAGAAACTGTTGCAGCACTGAATGAGCTGTATTTATCTGTCAGAAATAGCACCAAAATAACACCAAAGATTTGGTCCCTGTAGTGTTACATAGCCAGAAAATTAAACAGTTAAAGGACAATTCAGAATCCTTAATTATACTAGCTTTATTGAAAGAATGGTCATTGTTCCACAAGCATCTGGTAATTCCGAAGAACAACATCTTGATATATGAGTGATTAAATATTGATATATACCTGTATTGCCTTAAGAAATCTCCACATTGGTGACTATCCATCTTCAGGGGCCAAGTCTGTAAATACTCAGGTTGGTTTTAGAGAAGTGATACTCCCAAATATTTTCATATAGTGCCCTGCAAGTGTTTTAAATTGTGATTTTAAATTCTGAATCCTCAGGCACTTTGTAGAGAACTTTCTCATTCCCTCAGAGCTACTAGGAAACCTCTCACTTGATAGCTCATGGAAGGATGGTGGGGGTGGGGGGAGATGACTCTTCTGGACCCTGGAACCACAGTCCACTAGAGAAACAATTGCTTATTTCTCTCTTTACTCTTGGAACAATTGCTCTCTGTCTCTTTGTTTTTGACCCCTTTTTTATACTATACTATCTGTAAGATCCCTTTGGGGTATAGAAAGTCGATATCTATAGCATTAGAGATCTGTAATGTGGCTAGTTTTACAAATTAAACATTTGCAGAGGAAGTGGTGCTGTAGCTCAAGTGGTAGAGCATTTGCCTTGAGCTGAAGAGCTGAGGGATGCTGCCCAAGCCCAGAGTTCAAGCCCCATGACCGACAAAAAAAAAAAAAAAAAAAAAAACATTTGCAGAAAGTTGGGTTGATGAATCTAATGGAGGATAAAGATGGGGTGAAGCTGAGGATGAGTGAGCAGGGATAAGGAGTTATAGTAAGATAGACTGCAAACAAAATAGGAATATGAAAGCCAGGTTTTCTCTAGTTCCTTATGCTACTATCCAATGATGATATAAATTAGGCCTCTAATTTTCTTCCATCCTTTCTACTTCTCCATAAATACATGAGAAAATGTATGTGAACTAGTTCTGTTTCCTAGGATGTATAACAATTTTGCCTTTGCCTTTCTTTTTCCTTCTATCTAGATAGCAACAAGGAAATGCTGTCTGGTGTTCTATTTCTAAATATCAACATCTTTTTTCGTACCTGGTTTTTTTTTTTTTGTCAGTCGTGGCGCTTGAACTCTGGGCTTGGGCGCTGTCCTTGCCCTCTTCAGCTCAAGGCGAGCGCTCTACCGCTTGAGCCACAGCGCCACTCTGTTTTATAGTGATTTCTTGGAGATAAGAGTCTCATGTACTTTCCTGCCTGGGCTGGCTTTGAACCACGTTCCTCAGATCTCAGCCTCCTGAGTAGCTACGATTACAGACGTGAGCTACCAGCACCTTACTACCTCTTATATTTACTCTTATATTTATTTAGTGCTTGGCACAGTATCTGGTACATAAGAAGTACTCTTTAGTTTATGTGGGATAACCAACTTAATGTTACTGCATCTTTTTAACTCACAGTAATGCATCCTACTCAATAGTCTCTGAAAAGCATAAATAAGCTAAGAAATTTAATTTATATTCAGAGCTAAAATGTGTGTGTGTGTGTGTGTGTGTGTGTGTGTGTGTGTGTGTGTGTGTGTGTTGTGTTTACCAGTCCTGAGGTTTGAACTTGGGACCTAGGTGCTGTTCCTGAGCATTTTTGCTCAAGGCTAGCACTCTACCACTTGAGCCATAGCTCCACCTCTGGCTATTTGGTAGTTAATTGGAGATAAGAGTCTTGTAGACTGTCTTACCCTGGCTTTGAACCAAAAATCTTCACATCTCAGCTTCCTGACAAGTATGAGCCACCTGACTAAAGATAAAGATTTTTAAGGTTTAATTATTTCAACCTAGAAGATGGCATTGGGCCAAAGTATAGGAATAATAGAAGCAAATATAATATTCTGATGACTTTATAAGCATCTTCTAATAAGGTGGTTTAGAAATTACAAACATATGAAATAAGTATAGAGATCAGCAATGTGTGGGGACTTTTAATTTTTTTCCATCATTGTCCTCTATACTGAAGAAAATAAAGCAGTACAGCTTAATGTCATAGGCCAAAAAAAAAAATCTGTGTCAGGCCCAAAATGTTGAGCCAAGAGACTAGGCCACAGTTTTATCCATCGGATTGCTGCACAGATACATATTGGCTCCCCATCTGTACTCATCTAGGCCACCCACAGCAAAGAAGAGGAAAGGAGCTATTGTCAGCATTTGCCAGTTACTGACTAGATTTAACTAGAGTATTTTTAAAATCCAAAAGTAGCCAAGCAGTGTTAATTGGAAAATATATATCCAATTATATCTATGAGATAGACTAATAAATGAGTAGGCTAAAAATGAATAAGGTCTACAAATACTTAAGGATGAAAAGGGCTCCATTCTTTATTGTTACCAACACTGAATCAGGAAGTTTGCTGAAAGAAGTTGTTATTTTAAATGGTAACATATCCTATTTGTTCACAGTGTGATTTTAAAATTATATGTGAAAGTTGCTTAATGTATGTGTGTGTGGTTTGTATCTGTTTGTGTGAGTGTGTATGTGTGTGAGTGTGTGCTGATACTAGAGCTTGAACTCAGGGCCTAGGTATTGTTCCTGAGCTTTTGTGCTCAAGGCTAGTACTCTATGACTTGAGCCACAGCTCTACTTCTGGCTTTTTTTTTTTTTTTTTTTTTGGTGGTTAATTGGAGATAAGAGTCTCACTGACTTTTCTGCCCACACTGGCTTTGAAACATGATCCTCAGATCTCAGCCTCCTGAGAAGCTAGAGTTACAGACATGTATCACTGGTACCTAGCTTAAAATTATATAACTGTTATATCAGAACATTAGTAATTATTTAAAATAACTGAAATGCTTTAAAAAGTAAAGTTAACAGTAGAATAGTGCTTGTCTGGTCCTCAGCACAGCTATCTAACTAAATGAATAAATAAAGTTAACAGTCAGGCACTGGTGGCTCATACCTGTAATTCTTGCTGTTCAGGGGGCTGAGCCCTGAGGACTATAGTTAAGAGTTGGCCCAGGCAGGACAGTCCATGAGATTCTATATTTTCAAACTATCATCACCTAACAACCTGCTCTCATAGAAAACCTGAGAACATATGCAATGTTTTGTTATATCCTCCTAGCCTACTCAGTAAAGCAAGCTGCTTCTCTGCCTCTAAAATCAAAAGAGGTCTGGCACATGATTGAGATACAGTTTCTGAGCATCATCATTGCTCACCAAATACAAAATTTTTTTAAAAACTCACTAATAAATACTGTATTTCTTACTAAACTCTTAAGCCAAATATTATTTTGTTTTATCATTATGTTGTATGTGTAACTGACAAGGTTATTATTTCTTACTGACTTCAAAATCCTCAATTATTCAATAGAAAAGCATTCAATCTTATTTTTCCTTTCTCTTTCAGATATATTAAAGATTCCATATTTTTCATTCCATCAGATGACTGTTGATAGTTTTCCAAACATTTCTGCCTCTGATTGCACTTATTAAATTTCCTGTGAGTGCCACCACAGGGAAGGAAAGCATAAAAAACTTCTGTTTCCTGGTTTAATTTTAGGGAACTTATTTTAAGCATTTCATACCTGCCATCTTAACTAATACTAAAGAGAAGATGTGCAGGTCTACTCTTGGATGAGTCTTAAATAATGCTGTAATTATGTCGTTAAGTGACTAATATAATTGGGAAATAAAAAGTAACTGTTTTCACTGTCTTGAATGTGAAAGAAAAGACATGTCTAGAAGACCATACAGAAGTGTGGAATAATTTTAAATTAAATTTTAATTTTTTATTTCAGTAAAGGTGAGCATCTTTTTTAAAAAATCCAAACAGTAGTATCAAAATTCCCATAATAATAGCAAAACTTTCCTGACTTCTCTTTATTCCAGCCCTGCACCCTAGATGCAGTTTTCTTCTATTAGTTATCTTCATATTTCCAAACTATAAACTGTAGCAAATTCTATCTTTATATCCCACAAGCATTTCATAGTGCTTAGCATACATTAGGCACCAAAAAGAAATTTACTGAATCAACTGTCATGTGAGATATTTATAAATGAATTTTAATAAACTATAGAAAAAATAAACTCTAAAGTGTTATATGTGTACATGATATTATGTTATTTCTATGGGTAATTAATGTGTTTGGGATGGCAAATTTGTTTTTATAACAAAAACAGGCATTTCTAAACAAATTGTGCTATAATAGCTTGTTTGGAAAGATAGCCACATTTCTTCTCATCCAACTATATCTGCTTTTTTGCATTATGACTTTGTCACTCTTCTTCTTAAGAAGTGGTATCTGGGCTGATCTTTCTTTATTTTTTTTTCTTTTTTCTTTTTCTTTTTTGCCAGTCCTGGGGTGTGTACTCAGGGCCTTGGCATTGTCTCTGAGCTTCTTTTGCTCAAGCTAGCACTCTACCACTTAAGCCACAACACCACTTCCAGTTTTTTCTGTTTATATGGTACTGAGGAATCAAACCCAGGCTTCATGCATGCTAGGCAAGCACTCTACCACTAAGCCACATTCCCAGCCCTGATCTTTCTTTAATGAATCATATACAACAGACATGATCTTGAATAATTCCAAGCCTTAGTCTCAAGAACCTTTCAGCTTTCAGCTACACTCCTTGGAATTGTGTCCTGTAACTACTGCATTAAAGAAGACCATTCTAACCTACTGGAAAATGACAGGTTGCATGAAGTAAAAATAAGTTGTTCCAGTTCATGCCACTTAAGACAAATTGTCAGACATGTGTTGAACTCATCTTAGGCTGACTAGCTCTAATTAAACTGTTTAACAAGTCAAACTTACATGTGAGTAACCCAGGTAAGACTTGCTCACCTGAGATATATTCAGTATTGTGTATGTGTTGTTACTGTTGAAGATAACTAAATACACAATACTTGAAGCATCAAAGAAAAAGTACACCACACTACTTGCCTTTTACCTACTTCTAGAATTGAACTTAATATTTTCATGTTGGGATATATTTTCTTTTTCTTTTTTTTCTTGTCGGTGGTGGGGCCTGAACTCTGGGCCTGGGCACTGTCCCTCAGCTCAAGGCTCAAGGCTAGCTCTCTACCACTTGAGCCACAGCGCCACTTCCGGCTTTTTCTTCTTATGTGGTGCTGAGGATCGAACCCAGGGCCTCATGCATGCAAGGCAAAGTACCACTGAGCCACCTTCCTAGCCTGGGAATATATTTTCAATTCACATACTTATCACCTCTAAACTCTATTCTTAGAACCCTTTTGAGGAAGAAATTTCCTTTTAGCAATTTTCCTTATCAAGTCATTGTCCCTAAACTTAAAGATCTACTTTTCATCTAGAGTTTTTGAAAATCTCTAAATGAAATAATGTACATTTTGATTTTAAAATGTGTTTATACATAATTTAAAATATTTTACTTTAAATATGTGCTATATGTAGATAAGACTATTCTATTAGTGTTTTCATTGTAAAAATGAAGATACAACTCAAATGTCATTAAGGGAGTAGTAAAACAATAATAAATACTTTTCTTATCAGTATAAAAGTATACTATCAGTCATTAAAATATCTAGTGGCAGTGTACATATTGATATGAATGAGACTCTTTGTTGTAGAAGAGAGGAAGAATCAGGCAATTTATCTACCTCAGCCCTTACAAAAGGAAATTATCCCACAAACACTTGCTACTGGAGTCTTTTTGTTTAAGCACTGTTATATTAGGTGGAACATTAGCAAACTGGCTTAAGCTCACAACCTTTCAAGGAATTACTTGCTAATGAGAAACTCCTACTTCTATATCAAATGGTCTAAGTAAACACCATTTCTATGCTCCCCACTCTCTTCTCTGCCATCTCTTTTTCTACCTAAAGTAATGCAGGGAAAATCAATAATGACTCACTTAAATGTCTCTTCTTCTTTTTTTCCTGGCACCTGTGTTTGAACTCATGCCTTTAAACTTGTTCGGCTTGCTTGCACTGCTGATATTCTACCACTTTAACCACACCTGCTTTTTGTTATTTCTCAGACTTTTCTGCTTTGACTGACTTCAAACTGTGATACTCTGGATCCTGAGTAGCTTAGATTACAGGCATAAGCTACCAGTATTCAGCTTAAGCTTTTTCTTATTACGGGTGATTTTCAGTGTTTACATCTTATCTAGCTTGTGTGTAAGGAACACATGAAAAAGATGTTGTATTGTGGTCTACAACAATGCTGAGAATTTCTTTTTTATACTATCTTTTCTCATTTCTGTTCAGAGAAACTGAAGTAATGGGGAGAGGCATTAAAATAATGGTTAAGGGCAGGAGAGCTCCATGAGTCTGGCTTTCAATCTAGAAATGCTTAACATCTATTTGTACTCAGCTTGAGTTATCACCAATTCTGGAGTAATATAAGTCCCTCTCAAATCTTATGATTTGTAAATAGAGGTTGCTGGAGGTAAAGACTAGAAAAATTCAATGGAATGGAAATAAATAGTAAAAGAAAACATTAAGAAAAACTTAAAATTTCAGATAAGATGTGCCAATGAAAATCTAAACTAGATGACTGAAAGTATGCTCTTTTTTACATTCTTATAAAATTTCAGAGCATAAGGTTACTCATTTCTTTTTCAAAAAGTATTTTGAATACTTTTATCAAAAGTATTTTTTAAATTTTTTTTATTTTTTATTGTAAAGATACTATACAGAGGGTTACAGTTACATGAGTAAGGTAATGAGTACACTTCCTCTTGAACATTGTTACCCCCTCCATTGTTTTCCCCCTACCATCCTTTCCCTCCCTACCTTCCCCGAGGATCTTTTTTTTTTTTATTGTGATTAAGTGATTACATAATTTCCTGAATTTCACAGTATTGTGGAATAATGATGCTCATTTAAAGTCACAATTTCATTCTAACTTTCCTGGAGCAAATTGTCTATCACAGTCTATAACATATAATGGTGTACACATATACTCCATACATGTGATCAGCAGCATGGGGATATTTAGTAGTGGTTCGACCAGATGAGTGGGAGTTCTTTGTTTCTTAAGTCCTGTTAGTTTTGTCGTATCACCTAACATTTTGGATTTAGCATCCACTTATCAGGGAGACCATGTACCATTTGTCTCTTTGCTCTTGGCTTACCTCGCTCAACATGATTCCTTCTAGCTCCATCCATTTCCCTGCAAATGCCATTTTTTTTGTCATTTCTAATGGCTGCATAATATTCATCAAAAATATTTTTAAAGTTGGGTGCTGGCGTCTCATACCTGTAATCCTAGCTATTCAGGAGGCTGAAATCTGAGGATTGTGGTTCAAAGCCAGCCCAGGTAGGAAAGGTTATGAGAATCTTATCTCCAATTAACCACCAGAAAACCGGAAGTGGCACTGCGGCTCAAGTGGTAGAGCACTAGCCTTGAGTTGAAGAGCTCAGAGACAGTGCCTAGGCCCATAGTTCAAGCCCCATGACGACCACCACCAACAGCAATAACAAAAGTATTTTGAATGTATCTTGTGCCAAGTACTATGTCAAAACCTAAGTTTATAACAGTGAGCTTGAGTGATAACAGTGAACTTCAAAGTATTGCCCTAAGGAGGGTTGAAAAACTAAACAAGTTCAGTAGTTCAATAAGTAACTGAAGATTAAATGAAAATCTGTGGAGACGTAGAATGCATGATCTAAAAAAATTGGGAGCATAATATGGTAAAGTCTCTTTGAAGGAAGGAGAAGTAGTTCAGTAGTACAATTCAGTCCTTAGCATCACACAACACACACACACACACACACGAGACACACACACGAGACACACACACACACATGAGACACACACACGAGACACACACACACACACACACACACACACACACACGAGACATGAGACAGATGGTAAGAGATTGAGTTGAGAGAGCACCTTTCTGAAGTAGTAATCAGGTTGCTGACTGTTTGGGACTATAATCTAGACTGCACAATACTCCTCCAGAGGGTAACTTTTTCATACAATGTTTGTGTGAATTAACATGGAAGATGAACATTTAAAACCTAAAAGATTAAAAAAAGACCTGAGGAGATAGTATACCAGATAGACTACCAACTACAGAGACTCTGAGATAGAAAGAACACTAGGTATGAAATTGTAGTAAGAGTAAGGATATTTGTGAATAAGGCAAGAAATAAATTTGGATTGGTAGGAAGAAATCAGACAAGGGAGCGCTACTTGTGTTGGTGTGGGTTTTTATCCAAAATGTATTAGAAAGCAATTGAATCATTTTAAGTAAGAAACTGACATGTTCTGATTTACATTTCTTAAAGAACAGAAGTCTTAAGGGTGGAAATAACAGGAACTGTTTGTTGATGGAGTGGATGATAAGTAATGAGGAATGAATGAAAGGAAAGAATCAAAGAAGATAATCACAAGGAATCAAAGAAGATAATCACAAGGCTTTCTATTGAGATAGTAGAGACTGAAGGAGATCCAGTTTTGAGAGAGATCCATTTCAGTTATTTTAAGTTTTAAATGCCTAGGAGACAAATATGAAAGCTATGCCAAGAGATATTTAAAGATATGAGTTTGGAACTCAGAAAGGGAGTTATCCTATTGGTATAAATTTAGGAATTACCAACAGATGGTTTCTAAAGCATGAGGATGGATAAGATCATATATAGAGAAGATAGTAAAAAGAGAGTCTAGAAACCCTAGCATTTTCTAAATGCTGGTCACATAGGAAAGGAGAAACAACTGGGTGTAGTAGCTCAGACCTGTAATCCTAGCTACTTGGGAAGTGGAGATTGGAGGATCATGGTTCAAGGATAGCTTGGCATGAAAGTTCAAGCAACCATCCCACTAAATGTTTGGGCATGGAGGTGCATGGCTGTTATTCCAGGTACAGAAGAAGCAAGGTAGCTGGGTACAATGGTATGTGCCTGTTATCTCCAGTGACATAGAGAAGCTCAAGTAGGAGGACTGAAGCGTAGGCCAGATGAGCATAAATTGAGACTCACCTCAAAAATAACCAAGGAATAAAGGGCTGGAGGCATGGCCCAAGTGGTAGAACACCTGCCTTGCAATGTGAGGCCCTACATTTAATCTTCAGTAATACCAAAAAAAAGAAAAGAAAAAGTAGACATGTGAAGGAAAATGAGAAATCTCATTATGTAAGGAAACCAGGATAATGTGTGATATTCAGTCTAAAGATAAAAGTTTCAGATATGGCTAGTTATGAGAATTCAACTAAACTGAAGACAAAAAATCAGCCACGTAGAAGTTGTCATTTACCTTTTTTTGATGACTTATTAGATTATTAATAGTAAAGTATCTTCAAGGTTTAAAGTTTTCTCCCAGAAAAATTCAGAATCTAGAATTCTATCTATAAATAAAACACATAAGAATGAGAATAAATTAGGAATATTTTCATTTGGCTTGACCCCTTATACACATTTTCAGGAATTAATTCATTGCTTAAAGGAAATCAAAGAGAGCTCAAAGGAGAAAAGTAATAGCCCAGGAATGAGATCCTGTAAGTATTTTTTCTCTAAGAGTGAGAATAAAACACATTTCAGAAGCATAAACATTTAGGCCTGTAATCAATAACAATAAAATAGGAAGTTATAGGGTTTCAGAAGAATACTTGTAAGAAAGTGGTAAATCCAGTTCATTAAATTGCATGCCTTAAAAAAACTTAGTAATATGATAGAGTAACAAGAACTTCTGTCATCAAGATCAAGGAAACAAAAATCGGTGATAAAGGCAAGGGCTGGATATTATTCTCTCTTTGTCTCTGTCTCTTTCTTTTCACATATACACACACAAAGTAACCCTAGCTACCTGAATCACCACCCAAGAGGCCATTCCTGGGCAAGAAACAGAGATTCTATCAAACCCTATGGAAAAAAATCACTGGAGCTAAAGGTTGAGATGGACCTCGGTGGTAGAGTGCCTTCCTAGCAAGTTGGAGGCACTGAATCCAAATCTGAGTTCCAAGAATAAAGGTCTTTAGTACAGGCAAAAAGTTGCATAAGCCATGGACCAAAGGTGAAGCAAATTAAAATGTGGCATTATTATGAAGAACAAACATAGAAGAGATTATTTGATATTAACACACAGAACATTCTTTGATGTGTGAATTTAAAAATATAGTTCCCTTTCCACAAATCCATTCACACTGCTTGATTCTGTTGTGCCTAACATTTATAAAATTACGATACTGAACTAAATCTTCAGTGTGTGTGTGTGTGTGTGTGTGTGTGTGTGTGTGTGTGTGTGTGTGTGTGTGTGTGTGTGTGTGTGTGTGTATGCATGGGTATGCTGGTTACAGAGCTTGAACTCAGGGCCTCATGTTCTTGCTCAGTTTTCTTGATTATAGATGGTACTCTACCACTTGAGCCATATCTACCATTCAGCATTTTACTGGTTAACTGGGGATAGAGTCTCTTTGGACTGCCCTGCATGAACTGTCTTCAAACCTCCATCAGATCTCAGCCATTTGAGTAGCTGGGATTAAGATGTGAGCCACGGTTATCTGGTTCAAATATTCAAATTTTAAAACAAATTAAAATATAAAATGAAGAATACTTATTCTAATAGCAAATATTATAAATATTGACTATAAATATAGTACTATTCCTAATGATAGTTAAGGAACTGGAGGAAAATAAACATGAAAATGTGTTCATTATATGTAATGGAAAAGTCAAAATACAAAAAAAAAATACCAGTTTAACTATGTTCTTTAAATCAATAAAATTTAAAAAATCAAACAATAAACATTGCAAAGAGGCAACTGGGGAAAATGTAAAATAATGTTATTAAACTAAATTATCATTGTTTATTTTCAAAATGGGATTTTAAAAAAGAAGTTGAGACAAAAAGTAGTGTTTTACGTGTATTATTTTAAATTATGCAGTAACAGGGTACTAAATTTATTTCTCTATATCTTTATAACAAAGATTTTTAAGCTATGGGAGTGATGTTTCAACCTACATTAGAAGGAGAAAAGAAAAGTAAAAAGAGGTATCAGATGTGTTGCATGTTTAAGGGAAGAAAACATTGTAAATCAATTTTCAGCTTTACATTTATGTGTAAAATTTATTTGCTACATAAGTCTTGATCAACAAAGTGGAAGAAGTATGATTAGGTTGATACAGGTCAGGCTGCATTTTTCTCTTTTATTTTCTGTACTCCCTGAATTTTTAAAACTTGTGCATACATTATTAATTTAAAATACTTATTTGTTTAAAAAATTTCAAAACTTCCATAAGCAAGTGGCATATTTCCTAATAAAAGTACATATTGGAGAATTTTCTTGAGAAACAATGTGGCAGGTAATTGTACCATTACTTAACAACAAATGAAAAGTTAATTATTTTTAAAGATTAGTTGGGGATCAAGGGAAGGCATGAGGCAGAGGAAGGAGTTTAAGGCATTAGGAGTCCAAGGATACATGAAGTGTATAGAAGAAAAATCAAGTGGGCTGGGAAGGTGGCTCAGTGGTAGAGCGTTTGCTTTGTATGCCTGAGGCCCTGGGTTCGATTCCTCAGCACCACATAAGCAAAAAGAAAAAAGCCGGAAGTGGCGCTGTGGCTCAAGTGGTAGAGCACTAGCCTTGAGCTGAAGAGCTGAGGGACAGCACCCAGGCCCAGAGTTCAGGCCCCACGACCGGACTCCCCCCCCTCCAAAAAAAAAAGAAAAGAAAAATCAAATGAAACAACAAAGTTTAAGTATTTTTACAAAGAAAGCCAATATGACCTTGAATTAATACATATATTGCCTTACTGAATCTAGGTAATAGCATTGCTTGACAGTGAACATAATTGGCCTATTTGCATAGATACATAGAAGAAACTTATTTGTTCAAAAAAGAAGAGAATAAAACATAGAGGAGATGCTATTTACTCAGTAACAAATATTCACAGCAACAAAGAAAATGGAATCTCTACATTTGGACAAAGGAGAAAGATGATGAAAAATATTTAACATGTCAAACTAAAATTTGACCCAGCCAAACCATAATTTTAGGAATCAAACAAGAATCTTTCTAGAAAATGTACTTCTATTTTATTTTTATTTATTTATTTTTTGTTGGTCATGGGGCTTGAACTCTAGGCCTGGGCGCTGTCCCTCAGCTCTTCAGCTCAAGGCTAGTGCTCTACCACTTGAGCTACAGTGCCACTTCTGGTTTTCTAGTGGTTTATTGGAGATAAGAGTCTCATGGAGTTTCTTGCCCCGGCTGGCTTTGAACCGTGATCCTCAGATCTTAGCCTCCTGAGTAGCTAGGATTTCAGGCGTGAGCCACCAGCACCTGGCAAAAATGTACTTCTTAATTAAATAAATTATATAATAAGAAAGGGTTGAGCAGCTGTGTGCTGGTGCTCACATCTGTAATCCTAACTACTCAGGAGGCTGAGATGTGAGGATTGTGGTTCAAAGTCAGCTGGAGCAGAAAAGTCTTATATAAGACTCTTATCTACAATTAACCACCAGAAAATCTGAAGTAGAGCTGTGGATCAAAGTAGTAGAACACTAGCCTTGAGCAAAAAAGCTCAGGAATGGAGCCCAGGCCATGAGTTCAAGCCCTGGGGAAGTAAGCAGGAGTGGGGGCAGGAAAGGGTTGAGGTAAAAAACAATGATGGGAGAGGTAAACAGAAATATTGACTGATAGGGGCTGGGAAGGTGGTTTAGTGGTAGGGCGCTTGCCTTGCATGCCTGAGGCCCTGGGTTTGATTCCTCAGTACCACATAAGCAAAAAGAAAAAAGCCGGAAGTGGTGCTGTGGCTCAAGTGGTAGAGCGCTAGCCTTGAGCTGAAGAGCTGAGGGACGGCGCCCAGGCCCAGAGTTCAGGCCCCACGACCGGACCCACCCCCCCCCCCAAATAAAAAATATTGACTGATAGAAAAGGATTAGTAAAGAAACTGATCTACACATACATGGTATGTATTATGGTATTATGCCAGATGGTTATTATAGATCACTGGAAAAAGTGCACTAACCAGTAAGTGGCTTGCCTATAGTCTTATTCATGATATCATAAATTTCTACATTGTTTGAACTAGTGTTAGTTAGGTTTTCCTATGACTTGTAAACTGAAGAATTCAAACTGATACAGGTCCTAGTATCTTACAGCCAAGAACATGAGATTAAAATGGTCCAGTTGTACTCTTCTACTAAATTCAAATCTAAGTGAAGATGTATCTGAAGCTTTTGAACTACCATGATAGTAGTTCTCAAGATGAAGCAAAACTAGTAGAGAGCAGAGTAAAGGGTGAAGACAAACTGAGTCTTGATGACAAGGTTTGAATTCTTTAAGATCCACATTCTGCTGTCTATGGACTTTTTGATTATATAAGGCAATAAAGTCTTTTATTTATTTGCTTAAACTATTTTAAATTGAATTATCTATCTATAGTTGGACTACAGGTATAGTTTATATACAAATGAAATGACCTTGTTAGAGATGGTAAACAATGCACAGTCATAGAGAGATTGTTAACAAATAAGCCATGATCATATTTCTAATATGCTGTCTATAAAGATGGACGTCAATAATATACTCAGTGTGCAATCAACATGTGACCAGAAATCACCCTACTGCTTTAATTAAAATATTTGAATCAGTAATATTTATAACTTTTTGGAATTTTAGGAAAAAAGACTCATATTTTGTTCAATAAGAACAAAGCTGAAGCTGGGCACCGGTGGCTCATGCCTATAATCCTAGCTATTCAGGAGGCTGAGACCTAAGGATCACAGTTCAAAGCCAGCTTGGACAGAAAAGTCCGTGAGACTCTGATCTCCAATAAACCACTAGAAAACCGGAAGTAGTACTGTGGCCCAAGAGGTAAAGCACTCACCTTGAGCTGAAGAGTGCGGGGACAGTGCCCAGGCCCAGAGTTTAAGCCCCATGACTGACTAAAAAAAAAAAAGAAAGCTGAAAACAGACTTTAAAAAGACAACAATGTTAGGTCAAGAGCATTTAGTTTTATTAGCTAAATAACAAGAGTGCAGAGGATTGTAGTAAATAAATTCTTGCCTCATACTCTAGGTTTATGGAAGTCTTTAAAATAAATATGCAGTATAAACTGTTTAAAATTCTGTTACTTATTCACTAGAGTCTTGCTAGGATGTCTTACAAAAATTAGACTTGAAAAGCCTGAAAATCAGGAGACATAAGAGATTATACTTGTATTTTTACAAGATTTTTTTCCAGGGGCTTGGAAGGTTGTTCAGTGGTAGAGTACTTGCCTGACATGCATGAGGCCCTGGGTTCGATTCCCCAGCACCACATAAACAAAAAGAAAAAAAGCCGAAGTGGCGCTCTGGCTCAAGTGGTAGAGCGCTAGCCTTGAGCTGAAGAGCTGAGGCCCAGAGTTCAGGCCCTACGACCGGACCCCCCCAGAAAAAAACCCCCCAAAAAAAGAAAGTGTTTGCATTTACATTTGTTATATAAAAGAAGATTTTTTTTCCAAAACAGGAGAGACCTTAAAGTCAAATAAATAATAAATGAAATTGTGACAAAAAATATGCCCTCAGCATTTACCCAAATGATCACAAACAAGGCCATACTAAATCTACCAGCACAATAATTTATTGCAGCATTATTCATCATAGCTAAGATATGGAACCAACCCAGATGCCCCTCAGTAGATGAATGTGGATCAAGAAAATGTGATTTTATATATATATATATATATATATATATATATGTGTATATATACATATATATATATGTATATATGCACACACAATGGAATTCTATGCTTCCATCAGAAAGAATGACACCACCCCATTTGTTAGGAAATAGAAAGACTTGGGAAAAAGCATATTAAGTGAAATAAGCCAGACCCAAAGAAATATAGGTCCCTTAGTTTCCCTCATTTGCAATAACTAGGATAATTTTATCAGATGAGCAGAAAAAGCTCAAAAGCTATGTACATATGATCATATAAGATGATGCTAAGGGAAATGAACCCCAAGATATGGACACAAGAGGCCTTTCCTTGTTGTTGTTTTAAATGTACTATGTGATTTTTTTTTGTTTCCTTTGTATGTCTTTCCCCTATGATATATCCCCTGCTGTCACTGTACTTGATTTTGGTACCCTGCAACTTGTATATACATTTTTGTAATTTGGGGAGGGGAAGGGGAATCACAAAACGCTGAAACAAGGACACAGGATGACCCATTGCAACAATGATACCCACAGGACAGTATATTGGAATTCAGCTTTACAACTTTGTGGGGGAGGAGTGAGGGAGGTGGGGAAGGGAAGGAAAAAATATGCCCTCAGACACAGTTCTCAAAATTAATTTTAGCACTAGAAGTCTTATCCAAATGATTTTTTAGAGAGAACTACAATATTCAAATTAGGCAAATGATATATTTGTCAGTATATATAGGGATATTTGTTTTTAAGTTTAACTGTATGACATTTATAACAGAATAGATTAGAGAGGCTATTTTAATGAACGCTATATATATATATATATATATATATATATGAATTATAGATGGCAGTTCCACTTTTGCTAGCATTATTAATTTATTCTTGATTATATAGGAGTATTATAAATATTTGCAAATACTAATTCCCAGACAGTTTTCAATAACTTGACTGAGAAGCCTAAGAAAGGAGAAAGATAATTTACTTGAAGACTGAACCACTAAGGATGTCTATTAGTACAATTTCTTGTTATAAATACAAAGCTTAGAAAAGAGGGAACTAAAGTTAAAAGAATTGTTTAAAATACCCTTAGTAGGACACAATACTATTGCATCTTTTAAAAAATTATGTAAGTGGTTGTTTTACCTTAACAGAGAATTTGTCAGATTGATGCATCTGAACTTTTTTTTCATTTAATTCTTTTTTTTATTTTTTATTGTGAAAATACTGTACAGAGGGGTTACAATTACTGGGCAAGATGAGTACATTTCTTATCAAGCATTGTAGCCTCCTCCTTTGTTTCCCCTTCCCATCCCTTCCCATCCTTCCCCTGTCCCCCCCCCAATCCTCCCCACTACCCCTCTCCCCTGCATCTGAACTTTTAACTGGCATCTGTTTGAGCAAGATGCATATGTATTGTGGATTTGTGCTCATTTGTATAATTTTATATCAGTAAATATCTGCTGATGTATCTTGATTTAAAAAAATGATAAGCACATAAAAATGTAAATGATGAAATCATAGTAACAGTTCACTTTTTTGATTTTTTATGAAATCTGCTCTTTGATGCCAACTTTGGAGTTAGTTGTGCCCATGTACCTTTCTTTGGCTATTGAGCTACAGTAGTATGAATCACTCTGAGAGAGATGTTTTAAAAGCAAGTGTCAGTGTACAATTCTGTCTCCTTCCTTCTGCCACAATAATCAGAGAGGCAATTTCTTAATACAGTGTCCATCAGCCTAGATGCCTGAATGATAAACAACAGAATCCTTTACAAACAGTCACTGAGCATGTGGAAAATTAGAAACTATGTATAAGTGGAAGAAGTACTAGAGAAAGGAGAATGGAGCATTCTGGTAGAGAGAATCAAAGATGACATGAGAGAAAGACAAGAGAATTTTTAGTTTCCAGTGTTTCCCTAGCCCCTTGGCTTCCAATACTAAGCCTCCCATTCCCTTAAGCAGCCTGAGTAGGACTCTCAATTCTACAACAAGAAGTCTAACTAAACTGTCATTTCCACTCAGTACAATGTCCCCAAAATTAATCCTGAACAATTTTCTGAGTCAAGAGAAAGGAGGATTTTAATATATATTGCCAAATATCACCCATTAGGATGACAGAGAGGAAGTAGCCCTTTCATAGTATTTTTTTTTTTTTTTTGGTCCAATCGTGGGGCCTGAACTCTGGGCTTGGGTGCTGTCCCTCAGCTCTTCAGCTCAAGGCTAGCACTCTACCACTTGAGCCACAGCGCCACTTCCGGCTTTTTTCTTATGTGGTGCTGAGGAATTGAACCCAGGGCCTCGAGCATGCAAGGCAAGTGCTCTACCACTGAGCCACCTTCCCAGCCCCTCATAGTATTTTTTATAATTCATTCTCCACACAGTATTCTTTCTTTTCTTTTTCTTTTTCTTTCTTTCTTTTTTTTAAATTTTTGCCTGTCCTGGAGCTTGAACTCAGAGCCTGGGTGCTTTCCCTGAGACTCTTTGTGTTCAAGGCTAGTGCTTTACCATTTCAGCCACATCACCACTCCCAGATTTTTCTGAATAGTTTATTGGAGATAAGAGTCAGAGACTTTCCTGTCCCGGGCTGACCTTGAACCACGATCCTCAGATCTTAGTCGCCTAAGTAGCTAGGATTACAGGTGTGAGTCACCGGTGCCCAGCTTCTTTTTCTTTTCCTTTGCTTTTTAATTTTTATAAAAGAAAAAAATCCTCAGCTCCTGTGATTCTCCTTTTTTTAGCCTACTCGGTTGCTAAGACTGGAGGCACTTGCATTGCCCAACTTCCAAAGTATGTACTGGGTATACATATTTAAAGATAAAGCCAGAAAACAAAATGAAAACTTCAGTAATAGACAAAAAAGAAAAAGAATCAATCTATTAATCAGTGTTTATCAGTGACATTAAATTTTTTCCAATATTTCTTTTTTTTCTTTTTTCTTTTTCTTTTATTTTTTTATTGTGAACATACTGTACAGAGGGGTTACAATTACATGGGTAAGATAATGAGTACATTTCTTATCAAGCATTGCAGCCTCCTCCTTTGTTTGCCCTTCACATCCCTTCCCAGCCTCCCCTCGCCCCCCCACTCAATTCTTCCCTCCCCAAATTTTTTCTGATATTTCTAACTCAACCTTTCTTTTCTCTTGTCCATTCATATATTAGGATCTTAACATTTTCTTATGAATTTATATGCACTTTTTGTATTATAATATCTACCATAAAATATTTTTCCAATTTTATTTAGCCTTATTTTGTTTGTGGTCATTAGGTTTTAGATCTTAACTGTTCCCCAGAATCTATCTGTTGAATTCTATGATGCTATTAGGAGGTGGTGTTGGTGAAAACTTTAGGAGATGGGCCTAGTGGAAGTGAGGTCCCTAGGACACCAGTAGTTCTTCTTCTCCTTCCTTCTACCTGGCTACTATGATGTGAGGAGCTTTGCTCTACCATGCATTCCCTGCCATGATGTTTAAGCCAAAGTAAATCTTCCTTCTAAGCTGTTTATCTCAGGTATTCTATCATACAGAAGGGCTGTTAACATAGTGGTTTATGTCCATTATTGACTATTATTTTCCTTTACTAGGCTATTACTATACCAGAGACTGTTAATCATTCAATTCTCCCCTCCCCTTCTGTCTTCCTCTCCCCTTTATCCCTTCTATTCTTTCCTCTCCTCTCTGTCTCCCTCTCCTGTCTCTGGCTTGAACTCGAGGCCTCAAGCTTTTCCTTTTTTTTTTTTTTTTTTTTTTTAAATTTTAACTTACAACTGGAGCTCTACCACTAGAGCTATGCTACTTCCAGTCTGACATTTGCTGGTTAATTGGAGATTCTGTCTTGTGGACTTTCTACCCATCTGGGTTTAAACAGCAGTCTTCAGATATCACCCTCTTGAGTAACTAGAATTAGTCATGAGCCACTGGAACCAGCATATGTAACAATTTTTTAAATCAGAATTTAAGGCTAATTTTAAATCATGTGGAACTAAGAGTTCTCCCTTATAACACTAAAATCTGGAAAACTTACAGATGTGCTGACCCTTCAACACAATGAACTGCTTTCCCAGAAGATTCACTTTAGGAGGTAGAAATTTTAAGTGCTGTGTTTGCAGAATGTATATCAGAACTTCTGGACTATTGGGTTGACAGCCATGACTGGGCCTATTCATCAGAGTTCATGAGAGCCTAGTCCTCATAAAGACTCTCTCATTTAGCCCAAGACCTTTCAAAGAATTAGAGTTGAAACATATGTCACAGTGTCCAGGCACCAATCAGTAGAAGTACCTAGATTTGAAGAACCTTTCTATGGAAAATTTCATTCTTAAGATCCTCTGATTTTTGCTGGAGAAAATGGCAGGTACCTTAGAGATTCTGATCTTAGAACACATCATGATTATTGACCACACCCCCAAACCCAGCTCAGTGCCTTAACTGTCTGCCACTGCTCCAAATTTACCATATTCAGTTTGTAGAGAAACCACATCTTGATGCCTATCCTGAAGAACCTGATGCACTATCCACACTGCCAGACTGAGCCAGTTAAACCCAGGGCTGTGTTCTGTTCCTCTGGAAAGCTATGATCCCAGTGATACTATCAATTAAGACACATTTGACCAGGTTTGTCTTAAGTTGATTCAAGCACTGAGGGAAATAAAACCATCTATTTAGATTGATACCTTTTCCTGCCCTCTGTATAAAAAGGGCTAATTCTGTAGTTAGGCAAATGGGTAGTTACAGTGAAGTATTCCTATTCACACCATATTAGATATTAGATTTTTCTCTTATGTACTTGCCTAGTGAAGTACTTCATTTGCTTGCTTTCTAGACACTTGAAAATGAAATCCATGGCATAGATGCATGGTAAAAAGGAACCCAGAGCCCATTATTTCAGCATAGATGGGAAAAGAAAGGAAAAGTGGTCTAGGTTTTGTGGCTCATGTCTGTAGTCCTAGCTACTCAGGAGGCTGAGATCTGAGGATATCTGTTCAAAGCCAGCCCAGGTAGATAAATTCATGAAACTCCTATCTCCAATTAACCAGTAAAAGGCCAGAAATGTAGCTCAAGTGATATAGCATCAGCCTTGAGTAAAAAAGTTTGGCAAGAATGTGAGGCCCTGAGTTCAAATCCCAGTACAAGAACAAGCACAAAAAAAAAAAGAAAAGAAAAAGAAAAGGAAAGGTGGTACAACAGAAGCAGCCTTAGAGAGGAAATGCAGACCTGGGGAGTTGAAGGCATCGCCACAAACATGTGTCCTATGAACTCACAAATAGGAATCTGACCATCTAGACGTATATTTAGTCTCCAAGATACTTGAGGAAGTTACAGCTTGCATATATGTTTGGAAAGAAATAGTCGGAGCTAAGCATGATAGCACTTACCTATAATCTCAGCACTGGGGTGAGGGTGGCAGAGGCAAGAGGAGAACAGGTTCTAAGCTAGCTTGGGCTACATAGCAAGATCCTGTCTCAAAAGGAAAAAGAAAAAAATAGGGAGGAGTGAGAAAGAAATAGATATGTCCAAAGAAAAGAAAAACCCCCACAATGTGGATGGTAAAGCTTTATAAATACAGCCCTACTGATCTATATTCCCAGATGTTGCTCATTTTTTTTAACTCTTAAAGTTGGGTCTATTGTAGTTCATAGAACCTATTTAACTGTCTTAGGGTAATCGGAAAGTATATGTCAGAAATAATACTTGAATAGCTGAAATGTAAATATTAAAGAATAATGTTTTGTCCTAAAATGAATTTGCCAAAAAGGAACATTTTTTGTTTTATGTTATATAGATATATAGATATAGTATGTATATGTGTGTGTATGTCTGTGTGTGTGTCTGTGTGTATAAAGCAAAACCATGAAATAGTTAATGAGACATTGCAAAATAGCTCCTCCCTCCCCTAGGGAAGCAGTCAATGTTCAAACTGAACTTTGTTTAGAAACTCTGGAATCATGTGTTTAAAGAATGAGTGATTTTTGTCACGATTTACTGCCAAAGGACATCACAAGCTTAACATGTGCTTACTGCCTGTTCTGAGAACCTAGTCTCCATGAGCTAGCCAGCTATTAAGCATGTGGAAGAGCCTCTGGTTGTATCTCAAACTGGGTCGCATCTCCATTTTCCCAAGGAAATGCTGAAAACTTCCTGCCATCTTCTCTTTCTCTCAGATTACTGTTTTGTAAAAATTCCTTGATTTTAAACTTTGGAGTCATGATTATTGAAATTGATAAATATGAGGATAAACGTAACATTTTTCAGCGTTTAAATATTCCTTCCTTTATTAAGCTGCTCACTTTCTGAGAAATGTGCTTATGTCCTGTTCTGTGGAGATGTAATTATCTTTGCAAACATCTAGCTCAAGAAAGTTGAAGTTATAACAATAACAACTAACCTGCAAAATGCTATGAATGCCCCAGGCACTTTGGTTTTTGTTGTTGTTAGTTTGTTTTTTTTAATCTCCCTTAAACTTCACAGGAATTTCTGGGAAGAAAAGTGGCTTGAATACACTTTTTTTTTCTTTTCTTTTCTTTTTGATTGAATATACTTTTCTAATCTCTCCCTTCTCCCACCTCAGTTCCTTACTGGAGCAATTCAGAATCATCTGTGCTGCTGAGGACAGCCAAGAGTTTTTTTCCCAGGAGAGGATAGCTGTGGAATATATAAGGCCTATAGCTTAAGAAATCTAACTTCCATCTGAGAGGAGATACAGTCACTCTTTTTACAAGTGTGAATTAAAAGAGGGCCTCTCTCCCTGTGCTGGGAAAGCCTGAGTGCAAATAAGCTTGTCCTTTATTTCAGCAAAGGAGACTCAATTTGTCAACTGATTAGTAGTTCTTGAAATGTTCCAGGAACAGAAACAATGACATCACTCTGGAACTTGTTAGAAATGCAATTTTGAAGCCTAACTACAGGCTTGTAAATCTGAAAGTTTGAAAGTAGGGCCCAGCAAACAGTATTTTAATAAATCTAAGAGATTACAAAAAAAACATTGAGGATAGAAAAACACTGGGCTATGAGAGAAATAGCTTAATATCCTCCACTTGGATGGTTTATCAGTACGAGTACACCTGGCCTGCAAAGACACTGAGGAACTCATAACGAAGTAATCAATCAAAAAGGGTAGCCAGGTACTGGTGGGTCACACCTGTAATCTTAGCTACTCAAGAGGCTGAGATCTGAGGATCATCATTCAAAGCCAGCCAGGACAGGAAAGTCAGTGCAACTCATATCTCCAATTACCACCAGAAAACTGGAAGAGGAGTTGTAGCTCAAAATGATGGAGCACTAGCTTTGAGTAAAAGAGCTCAGAGACAGAGCCCAGTCCTTGAGTTCAAGCCCTATGCCTACACAAAAAAAAGGGCAGAAAAATAATAAAAAATTATAACTTTAATCGTAATAGCAGCCCTATTAGTGTCCCTAATTTATATCTTTTTTTGTACTTTTTTATGTTAAAAATACTGTACAGAGGAGTTACAGTCAGACCCCTCCCAAAAAACGAATCAGACCCCCCACCCAGAGGGGTTACAGTTACATGAGCAAGATAATGAGTACATATCCTATCCTTGTTGCCTCCTCCTTTGTTTTTCTCCTACCATCCTTTCCCTCCAACCTTTACAACTACCCCCCACACCCGCCAAAGTTATAAAGTTTGTTTTCAACATAGTGTCTTGTACATCTCATTGTTAAGACTTTAAGGAGGTTAAGTAATTTTTTCAAGATCACACCATCAATATTAAAAGAATCAACATTTGAACCCTGGGACTAATTTCAAATTTTCTGCCTTGCACACTATATCCTAATTAAGTCCTAATTAATTATACTTCAACTGTTTCTGTAGAATCTATTGTTTACTTTAATCTGTTTTAAATTGTGATATAATTCCAGCTACTTAGGAGGTTGTGATAATAGGATACCTCCAGCTACTTGGGAGGTAGTGATAATAGGATTGCAGTTCAAGACCAACCAAGACAAGAAAAGTGAAACCCTATCTCAAAGAAAAAACTGGACCAGTTGCAGATACTAATGGTTCACACCTATAATCCTACCTATTTAGGAGGCTAAGATCTGAGGACAAATCCAAAAGACTCATCTCCAGTTAACCAGCAAAAAGTGGAGGTAGTTTAAGTGGTAGAGTGCCAGCCATGAGCAATAAAAGCTGAGTGAGAGGTCAAGTCTTATTACTAGGAAATACAAAAAAGAAAAAGAAAAACAGACGTGGTGGGACACACCTGTAATCCTAGCTACACAGGAGGTGAATGAAGGTAGGAGTATTACAATCTGAGACCAGCTTTTTGCCTGGGTAAAAAAACACAAGACCCTATCTGAAAAAATAAAGCAATAGGGCCAGGTATGTATGTGTGTTGCTTAAGAGGTAAATTACCTGCCTAGCAGATAGGAAACATGGAGTTCAAAACCTATACTACCAAAAAATCATGATATAACATTATAGAGAATATGCAAGGAAAGTACATTTATTTATCTATGTGTCTATTATGATGTGTGTATATGCATATATATACTGAGAAAGAGTGTATATTTTTATATATTTCAATACAGACAACATTCATGTAAATTCCATTGCCTGGGGCAGCCCTTTACATGCCTGTCTTTCATATGAACTTAACTATGATGAGACTTGTTTCTAGAATTTTTCTTATTACTTTTATAATTATTCTCAACCATTGATATTTTGTTTCTCTGTTTTGAACTTGCTGTGTAAGAATGTGACCTTTTGTGCCTTGCTTCTTTTGTTCAACATCATGACATTGATTTTGTATGTAAACTATATTTCTTTTCATTACTATATATGTGTTATAGTGAGAAAATAATCAACATTTATTTATCATGGTATCATTTCTTCTTTCACATTGTGTGTTTCTTTTTTCTTTTTTTTTGGGGGGGGGTCCGGTCGTGGGGTCTGAACTCTGGGCCTGGGCGCTGTCCCTCAGCTCTTCAGCTCAAGGCTAGCGCTCTACCACTTGAGCCACAGCGCCACTTCCAGCTTTTTTTTTCTTTTTGCTTATGTGGTGCTGAGGAATTGAACCTAGGGCCTCATGTATGCAAGGCAAGCACTCTACCACTGAGCCACCTTCCTAGCCCCATATTGTGTTTCTTAATTCAGACATTTGTTAAATGATTCCTTATTACATGAATTATCTTGGTGGTCCTGAACTATTCTTTTTATCTCCAGGTTATCCCAGAGAAATTTTTGTGAAGTCAGTGTTGACAACATCCTCCTGTGAAAAGAAGTTGTAAGAGAGGAATAAGCAAGACTGAGAGGTAAGCAGTGGCCACTTTATTCAGGGAAATGGGGACCATTTTAAGGATTGTGAGTTTTATTCTGGAGGTAGTTTAAAAAAAATCCTTTCTGGCTGATTGTCTTGACTTTCTAACTTCATGTAAGAAGAGCGTGGACGATAACTCCTAAAGCAATGTCTCCCCCAAGACAACCATGAATTTTATTGGGGGAGATCATGAATATTTATTTTGGAAAGACTTGCCATTACAGACACAGGTGAGCACTTTCCTGATCATACTCAGTTTGAAGTCCTGCTTCTTCTTAGGGGTATGTTAAAATATGGCAAATGGGAACAGCCTTAGGGTGGAAAATTTAGCAATATATGAGCTAATAATCATTGGAATTTCCTTTAGGTCACCTGGAAAAGTATGAGTCAGAGTGACCTAGTGACTTGGTCTTACTCCTTCTGTTTTCTTCTAAAGGGCCTTATCCAAAACAAAACAACATGAGCCAGGTACTTGTGGCTCATGTCTATAATCCTAGCTGCTCAGGAGGCTGAGATCTGAGGATCGTGGTTCTAAGCCAGCCCAGAAGGAAAGTCCATGAGACTCTTATCTCCAATTAACCACCAGAAAACCTGAAATGGCACTGTGGCTCAAGTGGTAGAGTGCTTGCCTTGAGCTGAAGAGCTCAGGGACAGTGCCCAGACCCAGAGTTCAAGCCCCACTACTGACAAAATAAACACACACATACACACATACACATACACACACAATTACAACAACATGATGATGTGTTAACTGTCATGTAAAAGGAAATAACCTGGTTTTATTGCCCTTTAAATGTTCTTGCCTAGTAGCTAACTAGATCACTTCAGCTACTGGTTAATTTCTCTCAGCTTGGCCCATTGGTTCCCAATTTTCTCATTTTTCTGTAATCAGCTGATAAAGTGCTAAGGCATATCTCACAAAAGAGGCCTATAAGTTGATACATATATAGATAAAATTCAACAGCTTTTGATAGTGTACAGTTATGTAAAAAAATCAAGTGAAAGAAAAACATGAACTATAAAGTGTAAGATTTAACTGAAAATTTCACCTAAATGCCTAGGGTAAAGACCTTTCAAACAGCAAACACTTCTGATTCATACCATTAAGTATAATGAATACTAAAATAAGAACTCTATAAAGTTAAATTACAGACTAGCATTTTATTGTAGAAGCTGCCAAATTTTATCTATAAAAGACCAATATGGTAAATACTTTTAGCTTTGCAGGCATAGTATCTCTCACAGCTATTCAATTCTGCTTTTATGTGGAATACTAACTGTTTACATTGAATTCACACAATGTAAACAAATGGGGCAGCCTGTGCTTGAATAAATTTTATTGGTAGCGAGCAAGATTTGGCCCACAGCTGTAGTTTGCTCATCCTGCCTTAATGTGTAATTTCAGTCATCCTTGCTATTTGTTGTTTTGCTTTTGCAAAGATCTAACTTACATTCAATTAAAATATAGCATCGTTAAGAACTATTTGATAGCATTTTGACAAATTATTCATAATGTGATTAGCATCCTACTCAAGAACATATTCATTTAGAACATATTCATTGCCCCAGGAAGTGCCTTCATGACCCTTTCCAATCAATCCTTACCTCTGCCCCAAGAAGTTAATCACTGTTCTGGTTTCCATGTCCTTAGATTGTTTGCCTCTTCTTGAACTTTATACTATCTGAATATTTCTTTTACTCAACTTACTTGTGAAATTCATCCAGGTGTTGAGGTTATCAGTAGTTCATTCCTTTTTATTGCTGGGTAATGTTTCATTGTATGACTATACTACAGTTTTATGAATATACCTATATCAGTTTCTAAAACCTGCCTTAACAAGTTATCCCAAATCTGGTGGTTTATGACCCAGAAAGTTATTCTTTCACAGTTTCAGAGGTCAGAAATCTGAAATCAAGGTATTAGCAGGATTCTGCTCTCTCTGAAGGTTCTAAGGGATAATCTTTGTTTGCTTCTTCTGGCTCCTGTGGCTTTGACAGCATAACTCCAGTCTCTGCCTCTGTCTTTACCTACTTGCTGCATCTGTTTTGCTTCTCTTATATGGGGATAATATCAGTAGCCCTACTAACGAAGGAAGCTCTCATCTCAAGATCCTTAATTATATCTACAAAGATCCTTTTCCAAATAAGGTCCCATTCACAGGTTCCAAGTAGACACATCTTTTAGGAGCCACTGGACAGCCAACTACAGAATCTCAATTTATAGTCACTTAATAGTAGACATCTAAACTACTTGGGGGACCATTACAAATAAAGTTTAACTGAATATTCACATACAAGGCTTTTTGTAGATGTATTTTTACAGTCTTTGAATACCCCAGCTGTAATTATCTTAATATTCAACATGATTAATTTTATTTTAGTAATTACCTGTAATAAGATTTTTAGTTTTGGCAGGAATATGTGTATGAGGTAATCAATGTGGATGTATCTGTTTTAAATATTTTGTATAATTGAAAAGATAATGATGCCAAGAGACAGGATTTGGATTTCTTTCTTTTTTTTTTTTTTTTTTGGCCGGTCGTGGGGCTTGAACTCTGGGCCTGGGTGCTATCCTTCAGCTCTTCAGCTCAAGGCAAGCCCTCTACCACTTGAGCTACAATGCCACTTCTGGTTTTCCAGTGGTTTTTTTTTTTTTTATTGGAGATAAGAGTCTCACAGACTTTCCTGCCTGGGCTGGCTTTGAACCGTGATCCTCAGATCTCAGCCTCCTGAGTAGCTAGGATTACAGGTGTGAGCCACCGGCGCCCAGCTAGGATTTGGATTTCTACCAGGTTTCTCAAAGCAATATGTAAATATCTGGAGATATAATTTAACAATAGAGAATTCAATCCTCAGCACCACAATAGTTAGCTAGCTAGCTAAGCTCCATCCTGTCATTTCTTTTTTTTTTTTCTAATACTTTTTTGGTGCTTGTAGCCTTTTATTATGTTAAATTAGATACTTTTTTTGTCTCAAATGGGAATAATAGTGATGATTCCATTGGGTTAGAATGTAAGTGTAGTTCCTCAATAAAAAGCAAAGTCATTGGATTTCCATCTACCCTTCTAGTTCCAATAAGTATAACTTCTAGGCCAGGGAGGGAAACATTTTTTTCTGCAAGGGTCATTTGACCTGTGATATTGTTATTATTGACTTACTGAATTTTGAATCCAATCTGCAGTTGCCATGGCAGGGACAGTTCACATGATTTCACAGGCCTTATGTAGTTTAGGGAAAGGCTTTCTGGCTATATTTAAGTGTGTGTGCCTAGCTGCCACTTTACAACTCTTCAAGGAAAGCTCTGTAGAGGTCAAGGACTCTGTCATCTGTGTATCCTCTAACTCAAGGCACGTCTCAGTGCTTTCTCATCCCTACAAGTGTTTCCTGACTGAATAGTGCCTGTGAATAAAAAATAAGAAGGAAGAAAGTATCCTTCTTTGTAATAAAGTAATTCCACTAATGTTGAACAGTTCCAGTTAATGAAATTTCTTAGAAATGGTTTAAATAAAAGATTGCCTTTTTAATCTAGTTGCAAGCCTCCAGGATTCTTACTTATTACACTAGTAGTTTCCTCATTGAAAATTTGCTTCCTTTATTAAAAAATCCTAGAAATTGATTATTGAGTACATTATTCATTTATGAAAGCAAGTTGAAAGACTTCTCAGGTCTCTTGACACTTGCAAGGGTGAAAGGTAATAGAAGCACAGAGTTCTCCTTATTCTTTTTAGACAGTTTTAAGAAATGGTCATGTGAATGATTAGTAGCAAACATAGAATTATGCAATTTGTTTTGTAATTACTGTTACTCTTTTGCAAGGTTATAAACCAAAACTATTTTTAAGTCTTTTGAATACATTATTGGAATAGAATAATTTTGAAAGGTTAGCTAAATAAATTTAAATTTTTCACTTGTGCTAATATCCATTTTTACTTGATTGTTTTGTTCCTTTAATTTTCATTTTAACTTGGCCTATCTCTGAAATCAGAGTTGACAAATACACTCTTTTGAAACCCCAATTTCTTCATTCTTGGCACAGTTATCCACGGGAAGAGGTTTAACAGAAGAAAGACTGACACCATAGTCACATGTGAGATAGGGTAACTTATGATACAACTATTTAAGGACATAAAAATTTGATCCCCCAAAACATAATTAAAAATCAAATAGGCTTCTTAAAGTCATTTTACATGTACTGTTATTTACTAGATAGTATTATTAGCTGTTTTTTTAGCCTCTTTTATTAGTTTGAGAATTTTTAGCTATAAGTAACAGAATAATAGACTAACAGATCTTAACCAAGAGGAGTTTATTTGTCAAACATAAACAAAGATTAGAGACTTGCTGGCATTTGTTTATCAAACTAATGTCAGGGCTCTTGGCAGATATCTCTGTGATTGATTCTCTTTGTCCCTCTTTGTTTTCACAAGATGGATGCAAAACCTCCAAACTGTTTTTTTTTTGTTTTTGTTTTTTGGTTTTTTTTTGGTCCAGTCGTGGGGCCTGAACTTTGGGCCTGGGCGCTGTCCCTCAGCTCTTCAGCTCAGGGCTAGCACTCTACCACTTGAGCCACAGCGCCACTTCCGGCTTTTTTTTTCTTTGTGCTTATGTGGTGCTGAGGAATCGAACCCATGGCCTCAGGCATGCAAGGCAAGTGCTCTATCACTGAGCCACCTTCCCAGCCCCTCCAAGCTGTTTAAAGGCAGCAGATAGGGCACACTATTGGTCAGAGATTTCTACTTGCTTTTTTTCTTTCCAAGAAAGAGTATCTTTCTCAAATCAACCTTTTGGTAGACTTCTTCTGGCAAAAGTATGTCACAAGACTGTCTCTAACTGTGAAGGAGGTGTGGAAATGGGTATCTATTTTAAGGCAAGGGAGATGGAGTTGGGATTGGCTTTGGGGTAAAAATCACTAAGCACTATACTAAGTGCTTATTAATATATATCAAGTGATCCGTATTCTTTTTTTTTTTTTTTTTTTGGTTGTCGTGGGGCCTGAACTCTGGGCCTGGGCGCTGTCCCTCAGCTCTTCAGCTCAAGGCTAACGCTCTACCACTTGAGCTGAGGAATCGAACCCAGGGCCTCATGCATGCCAAGGCAAGCACTCTACCACTGAGCCACCTTCCCAGCCCTGTGATCCGTATTCTTAAACAAAACTAAACTGCAGGTATACCTCTACCCTTTTATTGCCTTCCCTATTATTTTCTTTTCCTCATTTGCTCAGAATCAGAAGTTCTTGGTTGTGCTGCTTATCAACAAACATTTAATCATCTATGACTTCAAATACATTAGTATTTACTCTGTGACTGGGAAGAGAATTAGAAATGGCTTCACATATGATACATGTCCATTCATTCAAGAAAAATTTATTGAGTGCCTATGGTATATCAGACACTATTCTAAGGTTTTTCCGATCCTAAATAAAATTAGGTAAGTGCATTCACTGATAATATAAATTCCCGACAGAGCAAACTTCCTGTCAAAATACATTTGCTTCCTGATTCAAACTGTTGTTCCTGGCACTACTTTCTTAAAAAAGAGAATATATGGAGCTGGGAAGGTGGCTCAGTGGTAGAGTGCTTGCCTTGCATGCATGAGGCCCTGGGTTCGATTCCTTAGCAAACCACATAAGCAAAAAGAAAAAAGCCAGAAGTGGCGCTGTGGCTCAAGTGGTAGAGCGCTAGCCTTGAGCTGAAGAGCTGAGGGACAGCACCCAGGCCCAGAGTTCAGGCCCCACAAACGGACCAAAAAAAAAAAAAAGAATATACTTGCTTAGAGTTGACACAACATGGGTAAATTTTCTTTAGCTTTTGTCTCCAGCCACTTTTTGCTCCTATTCTTAGTGTGGACTTTATGACAAGTCCTTGTTGGTGACAAGTCATAGATAGGCCTGAAGAAGGTAGGTATTTCACTGTAACTTGATGAATCCTCCTAGATCAATCTATCTTCTCACTGCCATTTTTTGCAAAGATAGTATCAAACCACCTTGCAGCTAGAAGGAAAAGGGCATGTGCATGGAGGTGGCTTATGAGGATCTGGCTTGTTTTGTACTACATTTTTATGTTCCAGAGTTTAAGGAAAAGTGTTTTCCCTTAATATGTGTGGAAAAGTATGGTACAAGTTCTTCTGGGTCTAAAGAATTAAGCCAGATAAAAATTCATAGTTACTCAAGATTATATTACGAAGAGGAGTATCATCCAGGATAAACCTGTGCTTGAGTGAAAACTCCCCAAGAGTAGCTATTTTAATCTATGCTATAACTCATCATTTAATCATGCATTTATTGCTTGCAAATGAAATAGATACTAAGCAGGGCACCCGTGGCTCACACCTGTAATCTTAGCTACTCAGGAGGCTGAGATCTGAGGACCGAGGTTCAAAACTAGCCCAGGCAGGAAAAGCCATAAAACTCTTATCTCCAACAAACCACCAGAAAACCAGAAGTGGCACTGGCTTAAATAGTAGAGTGCTTGCCTTGAGCTGAAGAGCTGAAGGACAGTGTTCAGGCCCAGAGTTCAAGCCCCATGACTAACAAAATAAATAAATAGATAAATAAATAAAATAGATACGATAAAAATTTAGGTCAAGCAATAAATCTAATGAGTAGGACTAGAGATGTAATTTATAGAGTACTTATCTAACATGTATAAGATCTGATGATTTATAAAATATACTATATTCACTACATCTCACTTAAAATTTATGTTTCACTGTGCCTGCTCCAGAAAATGTACATCAGAAAAATGTGTGTATTATTTCTGGCCTGTATGGCTGTTACAAAAAAGGAAAAGAAAAAAAAAGCAAGTGTGGAGGTTCATGTCTATCATCCAACAAGCCTGTCATCCCAATTCTTAGAGAGATGTTACATAGGAGGTTTGCAATCCAGGCTTGTCTGGGTAAGAAAAGTGAGACTCTACATTACAAATACCACAAAAAGTGTTGGGGGTATGGATCAAATAGTAGAGCACTAGCCTAGCAAGCATGAGCACAAAGCCATTAATTAGTTCAAACCCCAGTAAGACCTGGAAGGAAAACAAAAATTAATGTGGAAATTTACTTTGTTTTTCCAAGCTTGTAACTGCAGCACTGGAGAAGCGGAAGCAGGAATATCACAAGTTTGAGAGAGAAAGAAAGAAACAGAGAGAGAGACAGAGAGAGAAAGAGAGAGACAGAGACAGAGAGACAGAGACAGAGACAGACAGAGAGACATAAGGAGAGAGAGGGAGAGAGACAGAGGAGGGGGAAGGAAGGAGGAAAAAGAGGGAGAGAAAGAGAGGAGAGAAAGGAGAAAGAGAAAGAGAGAGAGAGAGGAGGTGGGAGGAAGAGAGGAAAAGAACAAAGGAAAGTTTTACAAAATTCTAAGTCTTAGATTTTTTGGCACTTTTTAATTTAAAAGTTTAATGATGAATTATGATAATTAATGGTCAATATTAGTCATTTAAAAATAAATTCTGATGGACAGTCACAGCTTCCTTCACTCTTTTGAAGTGTCTGTGTTACATCATATACAACTTTCAAATTTTAGACCCTTGAAATGTCAAGATCTCCAGAAATTATATAAAGAAACTACAAAGTAAGATCCTTGAGCTATTTTTATTTTTGTTTTAGTTTTTAGACAAGGCATTGATATATACCCCTGGTTGGCCTGACTACAAAGAGAAATCCTTGAACTTTTTTTCATGTATACATTTATTTAGAGATGGGGTTTCTCTATCTATCTATCTATTTATTTGGGACAGGGTTTTATTATATAGCCTTGGTGATCCTCCAGGTTGAGGAACTAAATTTTCCTCTGGAGCATTCTTGCAAATGGAATTTTTAACCCCAGTCAAGCCTTTATATGACATTGTGATTGCAAAAGCATGAGAGACCAGAGGTAGAATTACTGACTGAAGCTGTTTGTCAATACTCATCTGTAGAAACTGCTAGATAGTAAATGTTTAATCTTTTTAGTTGCTAAGTTTTGGGGTAATTTATTTTGTAGCAATCAATAGCTAAAATACTTTTCCTACATGAAATATTTAACTTAGTAAAAAGTAATAAATCATTTATTAAGAAGACTTTTACTTTTAATAAGTGTCAAACATTTACTGTTTTAGCTATTACTTTGAAAATATGCCAAATTATTAGTCTTGCTCGGGAACTCACATTTCATCCTGAATTATCCCCACAAATTCCCCTAGATCCAACATGCATTCCAATGTATGATTGTTTTAGTTTATTTTATTTGCTTATTTATCAATTAAATTAGAACAAATATAGTTCTTGTCACTATGATGCTGTGAAAAGAGTAATGCATGGACAAACTATGGTTCTTGCCCTTAAGAAACTTATGACCTCCTTTTCATTGTGTGTGTGTGTGTGTGTGTGTGTGTGTGTGTGTGCGCGCGCGCGCGTGTGTGTGTGTGTGTGTGTGTGTGTGTGTGTGTGTGTGTGTGTGTGTGTGTGTGTGTGTGTGTCCTGGGTCTTGAAATCAGGGCCTGAGCAATGTTCCTGAGCTTTTATGCTAGTGCTCTAACTGGAGATTAGTCTCATGCACTTTCCTACCTGAGCCTTGCTTTGAACAGAAATCTTCATACCTCAGCCTCCTTAGTGTCTAGGATTATAGGCATGAGCCACCAGTACCCAGCTTTGTTTTTTTTAACAGTACTGAGAATAGACTCAGGGTCTCATACTTGCTAGGCAAGTGCTGTTCTTCTGGAGCTATGCAACAAGTCCTTTTGCTTTTAATATGTTTTTTAGATAGGGTCTCACTTTCATGCCTGGTGATTTTGGATCATGATCCTCTTACCTCAGCCTCCTAACAGGATAGACCTACAGTTATGAACTTGGCTTATTTCTGAGGTAGTCTCATTAACTTTTGTCCAAGCTGGCCTTGAACTTCTGTTATCCTATCTCTACCTTCTGAATAGCAGGATTACAGGTATGTACCACACCTAATCCCCCAACTATCTCCTCTTCCTTCTTTTCTTCCTTCTCCTCATTCTTTTTGTTCTTCTCTTTTCCCCTTGATCCTTTTTCTTTTTGCTTTCTCAATTTGTTTTATGTGTAGTTTTACTTTTCTAAACAGTAATCTTTGCATGATGATTTTTGGTGAAATAGCAAAGAAGTCAGTCCTAGAACATGTATTTTTAAAAGGAAATACTTGGGCTTTTTATCACTAAGTCAAATTTTCCACTGTCATGAATTTTTCTCTTATATGACACCTTTAACAGGATAAATAGGTCTTAAGGAAGACTATTTTGATTATACAAAAACTTGAAACACAGCTGCACTAAGCTTTGTACCTCACTGTACAAAGTAATCTATTGTTCACATAAAGAGAACACAAGCTTATCACATAGCTCTGAAATGATTGCTAAACTTCAGGCTATGTGTTGTATTCAGTTGTGAATGCTATTTGGAAAAACAAGAGTCTAAAATTGAGAGCAAAAAAAAAAATTGAGAGCAATGGTTTTTTGACCTTATAATTTCAGGAACCAATAAAATATATACATTTTTAAACCAGAGACATAGCTAACTATCTTTTTTTCATTTTTAAACAAGAAAGAACATGAAACAGGACAAACAAAAGCTTTTCATATATATCATTGTTATTGCATTAAAGGAAGAATATTTTAATGACTTTTTCTCCTCCAAAATGGGAGAAAGACCAAAGGGTTTATATTAAATGAATTTACAACAGCTCATTTTGCATTGGCCCATTTTGCTAAGGAGACTAATGAAATTGCTACAATTTAGATCTGCAGTATCCCCCATTGATGGCTTGGTGCTCAGCCTTGTGCTATTATATAGTGATAGAATCTCTGCTATTTAGGAGGTGGAAGATTTTTGGGTAATTGGAGCATATCCTCATGGGGGATAGTAGGCTTAGGTCTCTTCTTTCTCTTGTTCACACCTGGCTATGAAGGCAGGTTTTGCTCCTCCACACACTCCTACTATGATGCATTGCCAAAGGCTTAAAAACAATAGGCAAGGGGCTGGGAAGGTGGCTCAGTGGTAGAGCACTTGCCTTGCATGCATGAGGCCCTGGGTTTCATTCCTCAGTACCAAATAAGAAGAAAAAGCCAGAAGTGGCACTGTGGCTCAAGTGGTAGAATGCTAGCCTTGAGCTGAAGAGCTGTGACAGCGCCCAGGCCCAGAGTTCAGTCCCCAACCGTAAAAAAAAAAAAAAAAAAAAAAAAAAAACCACAAAAAACAAAAAACTAAAACTAAAAAACCAATAGGCAGGGCTGGGAAGGTGGCTCAGTGGTAGAGCACTTGCCTTGCATGCCAGAGGCCCTGGATTCGATTCCTCAGCACCACATATGCAAAAAGAAAAAAGCCGGAAGTGGCGCTGTGGCTCAAGTGGTAGAGTGCTAGCCTTGAGCTGAAGAGCTGAGGGACAGCGCCCAGGCCCAGAGTTCAGGCCCCATGACCGGACCCCAAAAAAAACCAATAGGCAAATCGATTATCAACTGGAACCTCCACACTGTGGGACAAAAATAAATATTTATTTTCATAACTTGATTATCTCAAATACTTGTTACAGTAATAGAAAACTGACTACCTCAGAAACATTAACTAGTACTCCCTGACCTATAATAGGAATTGATAAACTTCTTTCTTTTTTTTATTTTTAATTTTTTGGTGGGACTTGAACTCTGGGCCTGAGTGCTGTCCCTCAGCTCTTTAGCTCAAGGCTAGCACTCTACTACTTGAGGTGCCACTTCTGGTTTTCTGGTGGTTTATTGGAGATAAGAGTTAAACGGACTTTCCTGCCTGGGCTGTCTCTGAACCACGATCCTCAGATCTCAGCCTCCTGAGTAGCTAGGATTACAGGCGTGAACCACTGGCGCCTGGCTGACAAACTTATTTCTCAGTGACCAAATCTGGCCAAATCTGTATTTCCATGGGACTCAAGCTAAGAATGTTTTTATATTTTGAAAGAATTACAAATAAAAAAGAACTACAAATAAAAGGATGTTAGAGGCCTGCGAGACCTGAAATGTATAGGAAAACATTTGTTAATCTCTCGCCTATATCACCATAGAATTAGATCTCTTTAGAAAGGACTTTGATGCTGATGCAAACTATTAAGGTTACTGCTGGGTGGTGGTCACCATTGTTAAGGAAAGACTGGGGTCAGAGCTTCTTTGGCATATTCCTGGAAGTTCCTCTGACTCTGAGACTTTGGACAAATACTGAGTCTCAGTAAGCCTCAAATGAGATAACCTCATTTGTGACTTGATAATGGTTGAGCTTACTTCCAAACCTGAAATTCTGTTTCTAGGATATTACCAATTTCCTATGGTTTATTCTCTTAAATTTAGTTTCTTCTATTATGTTCAACAATAAGATATTTGTGAGCCCTCTTATTTAAATTCCTCATAGACTATATTTCTTTAACTTTTCATTTGAGTAAAATAGCTTTTTTGAAATACAATTGCATGTTATTTACAGTACACGTTATTGGGAAAATTCTAGAAACAGAACTACTAGTTTTATTTGTCAGATTCCAAAGTGTGAAGTCTTATTAAATGCGGAAATAAGGCAAGATAAATACATATTTTGCTCGCTTAAAAAAAAAATTAAATCATGAAGCCAGGCGCTGGTGGCTCACGCCTGTAATCCTAGCTACTCAGGAGGCTGAGATCTGAGGATCCCGGTTCAAAGCCAGCCCGGGCAGGAGAGACCGTGAGACTCCTATCTCCAATAAACCACCAGAAAACTGGAAGTGGTGCTGTAGCTCAAGTGGTAGAGCGTTCGCCTTGAGCTGAAGAGCTGAAGGACAGCACCCAGGCCCAGAGTTCAAGCCCCACGACCGACAAAAAAAAAATAAATAAAAAATAAAATCATGGATAGATTTTAAATCTAAGAACTGACAACCTACCAAAATTCAATGTAAGTAGTTTTAAGATTGACATCATTTCAACTCAGGAATGTAATATTTTAAGATATAATTTATTGTTATTAAGATATTGTACACAGGGGATTACCATTTCATAAGTCAGTTAATGAGTACTTTTCTTTTTTTGGACAATGTCCCCCAGTTTTTCCCTCCCATTCCTGTCCACAAGTTTACATAGTTTATATTCCTCATAGGGTATACTGAATAGCATGATTGCATCTGTTCACCTTTCCTCCCTCCCTTCCAAAAACCCCAAAGCAAAAACAAACATCTCTCCCAACAACAAAACAATAATAACAAAAAACCCCACCATGTTTCTGTTTCCTGGAATTTGTTTTGATAAATAGTATTTTAAATGTTCAGAGAAGGTACATCTTTGTGTTCCTCGCCTAAGGGCATCCTCCTTTGGTCTGACTCTTTGTGTATTAATGTACACTGGTGCATGTCCAGTTATATTTTAGATCTACTTTCCACATATGAGAGAAAACATGTCCAGTTATATTTTAGGTCTAGTTTCCACATATGTCCCAGTTTGTCTTTTTGAGACCTCACTTCACATGATTTGTTCTAGGTCTATCCAAGAAATGAAATATTTTTAAGTTATTAAATATAACATTTCACCCTACTTTTTCAGGTGAAAGAAATCAATATCTTTCAATCCATGAATCAACATGATAAATGCAATCTAATTATAAACTAAAAGAAAACATTTTTCTTGTTTAATTTTTCTGATTAGCTACCTGCATTGAACCCAGGCTTCAGTGCATGCTAGGGAAGTACTCTATGTACCACTCTAGCCCAGTCCTCCATCCTTGTTTCTGAGATAGGGTCACTACTATCTGAGCAGGCCTCTAAATTGCAGTCCTCCCTCCTGTACCTTCTGAGTAGCAAGTATAATAATAATGCACCATGTATAGCTAAATGGTATAGGTTTCTTTTGTTTCTTTTTTTTTTGTGCTACTGAGGACTGAACTCAGGGCCTTGGGCTTGCAAGTACTCTCCTATTTAAGTCTCACATCTCAACCCAAAATTGCATTTTTTAAAAAATGCTAGTACCATGGATTGAGCTCAGAGCCTTGTACTCTTACTGCTCAACCATTTTGCTCAAGGGTTCTGCCCTGCCATTTGAACCATACCTCCAGTTCAGATTTTTTGTTGGTTAATTGGAGATAAGAGTGCATCAGACTTTTCTGCCTGGACTGGCTTTGGACTGCAATCCTCAGATCTTAGCCTCATGACTAGTTAGGATTACCAGAGTGAGCTACCAACATCCAGATGACATTTTCATGTATTTATCTTTTAAAAATTATAACCATGAGAGGATAAAACAAAAATCACAATCATCTAAAATCAGGCATATATTTACATAAGTCTTTTTTAGAAAACCTCAAAGGAAGCTATGGCTTCCTGCCAATGGGGATAGGTTATATGATTAAGAAAAACTTAAAACTCAGGATGGATAGACTTTAAATAAAAATTAAACACTAGTTGTGCTATAACCACTTAGTTGGTAAGAGTTGCACAATTTTTTTTTGGGGGGGGGGAGAATGAATTGAGAGAATTGGGAGAATTGAACTGAATTGGGAGAAATTTTATAGCACATGACAATTTGCCCCAAAGTGAGTTGGCAGGGAAAGGAACCTGGCTGTTGGTCTCAGCAGTGAGTCTGCTGTATCCTGGGTGAAGTAAATGTGAGTCGACTTCCTAGTTATGATCAGAGCAGAAAAATAAAACACACCCAGTAATGACTCTAATCATATATACCATGAAAAAAAAATCCTTCTTTAATGTTTTTCTTTCAGGTATTAAGTCACAACAATGAAAAAAGAAACTAAGACAGAAAACTGATACCAGAGAAGTGGGATTGTTGTGATTAGAGAGGCCTAACCAAGCTAGTTCTTAAGCTTTTGAAACTAGTTTGTATTTTTGAGAGAAATTTAGAAATATGGAGCAGCAGGCTAGAAATGGGGATTCCTTTGGGAGATCAGAAGAGGAGAATGACTGTTGGAATATGAACAATAAATGTCAGGCTCATGAGGTTTTCCATGGGAGCTAATACTGTATAGGGAATTGGATTAGAGGCTATTCATGTTACACTCTAGCAAAGAATTTGTTTACATTTTGTGTGCAAAACTTTGAATGACGCTGAATTAGAAACTAATAAACTCATTAATTTTCCAAAGATGATTTTAAAACAGCATAACATTCAAGGTTACTGCTAGCTGCTTTTTTTTTTTTTTTTTTTTTTTTTTTTTTGGTTGTGGGGCTTGAACTCTGGACATGGGCACTGTCCCTGAGCTTTTCAGCTCAAGGCAAGCGCTCTACTACTTAAGCCACAGCACCATTTCCAGTTTTCTGGTGGTTAATTGGAGATAAGAGTCTAAGGACTTTCCTTGCCTGGGCTGGCTTTGAACTGCAATCCTCAGATCTCAGCCTCCTGCGTAGCTAGGATTACAGGTGTGAGCCACTTGCACCAGGCTTGCTGCTTTTAACCAGATTTTCTACTGAGAATTGGGTGCAAAAAGCAAAGCAGAAGGATTTGAAATACATGAAGTATGACTAGAAAAGGAGAGAGTTGAAAGTTGTGAGCAAAGAGAATATGGTTGTAAAAGAGATTTGTGGAATTAAAAAGAACTCAAGCCTTCTGCACTGGGATAGGAGGGAAGATGCTAGGCTGTTCCTACCCTTGACCTGTGTAAAGCAATAGTTTTAACCCAAACCATTCTGATGTAGGTAGCAGTTGAGCTACCCATTGTGTAAACAATGGGACAGGATCTCTGGGGGGGAAAACAAAACCTTGTAATTAAACTTTCCAGTTTACAGATGACCATCCTATGTGGCCATCAAGGTCATGATATTTCATGCAAGAGGGGATTTCTGAGAACTCCACTCACCTAAGGATTAACCATTATATTCATTCCAGGCTGAAGTGGGTCAACGAATAGTTCTAAAACAATATATTTTTAGTATACCTACCGGTGCCAGTACAACTATGTCCTGGAGATCAAATGTAATTCAGTAAACTTCTCCCACCCTTGGAACAGTGACTCTGCCCCATACGCTGATGGAATGGGATGGAAAACAACTTAGTGCTCCAAAGCTATTCTTTCTGGCAGTCACTTTTCTGCCATCTTGGAATTTAGGAAAAGCTGGACCAACTATCAAGTGTTAAAAGACTTTTGTTGCTACCAAGGCCACATTTGACAAATCCCGAGGCAATGGTTTATTGTACTACCTGCCATCACCTCAGAACCTGACTTGGACTGTTTTAACTATGCATATCTTCTCACTAACTGCTCCCAAGTCCCCCTATTTAACCCTCTTTGTACCCCAAAAGACAGAGGAAGATGGCTGAAAATGGGCTGAAGTGCACTCTTCCCATGCTATGTTAATCTCTTTCTCTTCCTGTTTCTGGCCTACTAAATTTTTCTATCACTTTTACTGTATTCTCATCTTGCCTGAATTCTTCTCATGCCAGATGTAAGGTTGATTAAAACAAGAATGACTTTACACTTGTTTTTATGCAAGTAAACAACTACCATCTGTCAGCACACCATGAGGCACAAACTGATATTACATTTGTGACAATTACATCAGCGAATCTATCAAATTATATCGAAAACATCAGACACAAGCTATTTCACCTGAATTATATAAAAGGAGGGATTCCTAGTACTGGGGTTCCAGGGCACCAACTGGTTATCAGACCATATGATGTAAGCATCAAGGATCAACAGACCACAAGCACATCTCTGTTCCTAGGGCTTCAGCTCAGCTAAATCCCTGCTTAATATGACTTACTCATTACTGTCCCTCAGGATCCAATAGTTCTGAATGGCTCTGTATTTGAAATCAATCTGCCTGAAATCAGTCCCAGTTGTGTCTAAGTGGTTACTAATAGCTTATTTGACTATCTGCAGAGACTATATTTTATCTGTTCTTTACCTTAGCCTCTGCTCCCTCTCTCCTCCTTTCTAGTTATTCTGTAATCTTTACATCACTGTGAATTGTGATCTGAGAGTTCATACTAGTAATTAATATTGTACTAAAGAACCTGTATTGCCATCTGAGGGAAGCTTGGAGGAAGGAAGAGAATCATTTGAAAGTGGGTGAAAAAGTACAGCAGAGGGGTCCATCAGCTGCACTGGACACTGATGAAAGTGAACTAAGCAACTCAAGGGCAGCGATAGGAGGGAGGGAATGAGAGAGAAAGAGGAGACAGCCGATAATAAGCAAAAGGAAAGAAATGTAGATATCACCTGATCTAGAAGAAACAGTTTTATTGTTAATGTTCATAGAGTTCATAAGCTTTGCAGATTAGAAAGATGATGATTATCATTGTAAAGGTTAAAATGTGTTTGTGACTTTAGCTAAGTATAACTATGCCACAGTACTGTGAAATTTATGTAGTTACTTAATCTCAATAAAGAAATCTTTGGGGGAAAAAAAGAAAAGAACCTGTGTTGCCAGAGGCCTAGACTAACGGACTTCAGTGGTACTTGGTAAGTTAACACAAAAAACAATTGGAATTGATATAGCTTGTGCATTTGTTGTTATTGTTGACATTGTGGAAAGATTCCATAGACAGACATATGTCTATCCATGTTTTTGACATAGTTCATTCCCAATGCAGGATCATGAAGGCTTCTTCCCAGATTTAAAAGGAAGACCAGGGACATATAGCCATGTACGTGTGGCAGCATCAGGATCCCTACAGGCAGACCCTGAGAGGGTAATATTTGAAGCTGTGAAGACAGAGCCTAAGTTGGAATGGAGACCTCAGGATATTGGAGTCTCTGTAGATAACAGGACTGTGGCACATTTTCTGAAGAAAACTGTAGACAAGGAATAGAGCCAGCTCAGGAGAGAAGCTATGTGGGCTACAAACAGTTAGGCCAAAGGTAGGACTGCCTAAGCCTTTTGGAGCTCACGTGGATACCTAAGGATACCACATGATCTAGATGTCAAATGTGGAGTTATAAGATTAATGTTTAGCCAGGTGCTGGTGGAAAGCACCTGTAATCCTACCTACTCAAGAGGCTGAGATCTGCCAGCCTGGGCAGGATAGTCTGTGAAAGTATTATTTCCAGAAAACTGGAAGTGGTAGAGTGCTAGCCTTGAGCTGAAAAGCTCAGGTACAGTGCCCAGGCCCAGAGTTCAAGTCCCATCACACACACACACACACACACACACACACACACACACACACACACACACACACACACACACACACACACACACACAAAAGATTTAATGTTTGCTCTGCCTTGATTTCTTCCATTCCTCCTTTCTCTGCTCCATTCCTCTCTTTTAAAATGAGAATTCTAATTCTGTGCTATTCTGTCTTGGGAATATTTAATTTTCTTTTTGATTTTTGAAGCTTAGAGTTTACCTTGTACCTCAGTGGAGATTCTAGGCTTTGAACAATATTGGAACTGTTAAGACTTTGGGGAGTCTTGGAGATGGACTAAATGCATTTTACATATGAGATGGCCATGAGACTTTGGGGACCAACAACAGAATGTTATACTTTGAATATGAATGTCTCCCATAGGTTCATATATTTGAGTGTTTGTTTTTCAGTGGGTAGTTTATTTTGGGAGATTCTAGAAACTTTAGGAGGTATGGCTTACCTGGAGGAAATAGATCACTAAGGGTCAGCCTTTGAAAGTTACAATTGACCACTAGTTTTCCCAATTCACTCTTAGTCTCTGTTTCCTATCACCCTGATGTGAGTAGCTCTTCACCACACTCTCCTACTGATAGGACGTTCTGCCCAAGTACATGGGGACAAGTGAACATGGACTGAACTTCCTTAAACTGTGAGTAACATAAATCTTCCTTCCTAGTAAGTTATTCTCTAAGGTATTTGGCCAAAGCTAGGATAAGTGTCAACTAGTATAGTGCTTGTCAAATTAACTTGAATAAATGAATAACATTGTACCATTGGATATATACTGTTTGCTAATCTTGTTAAGAAAGAAAAATTCTTCTTTCTTCCTAGAAGCAATGTAGAAATCTTAGTTTGCTAGGGTTTCATAACACAGTATCAAAAAACTAAGTGGCTAAAACAATCAAATACATATTGTTTCACTGTTCTAGGATCTCTAGTTTGAGGTACATTTGCCATCAGCCTGGTTTGTGTAGGCTCTGAGGGAAGAATCCATTTCATGCATTCTTCTGTGCTTTTTTTTGGCTGGTTCCTCTATATCTCTTTATATTCTTGTCCAAATTTCTTCCACTTAACCTAATTTTAATTTTATTACCTATGTAAAAACCTATAGATGAATATTCTGAGACACTTCAGTTTTAGAATTTCAACATATGAATTTTGACCTATAACATTACATATAATATATTATAAAACACCAAGTTAGTATTCATCTGGTGTGACTGAATAAACGTATTTTTCACTTCAGAGACATGAGACTTTACAAATTTTGTTGATGGAAAGAGTTACATTCAACCTATAACAGATGCGGGAACACTGAATTAATATTCATGTGCTATAACTGAATAAATATATTCATGCTGTAAAAATGTACACTTGAACATAATGTTTAAGTTAATGTATAAGCTTCAGCCTCAATGAACTGCCTCTATGAGAGTTCATATTTAAAAATTAGCCAGGTAAAAGTCAAAGGGTAAGTCAGATATATATCCATGAGGATGTTTTGAACTATAAAAAAAAGACATTTTCAATTTTAATAGACTTAAATAGGATTTAGCAAGGCACTGGTGGCTTACACCTGTAATCCTACCTACTCAGGAGGCTGAGATCTGAGAATTATGATTTGAAGCCAGCTGGAACAGGAAAGTCCATGAGACTTTCATCTCCAATAAACTACTCAGAAAAAGCTAGAAATGGCACTATGGCTCAAGTGGTAGATTGCTAGCCTTGAGTAAAAGAAGTGCAGAGACAGTGCTCAGGCCCAGTTCAAGCCCCACAAATAGACAAAAAACAAAACGAGAGAGAATAAAAAAGAAATAAGAATTTTTGGGGGGAGGGAGGGTCTGGTCGTGGGGCCTGAACTCTGGGCCTGGGCGCTGTCCCTCAGCTCTTCAGCTCAAGGCTAGCACTCTACCACTTGAGCCACAGTGCCACTTCTGGCTTTTTTTTTCTGCTTATGTGGTGCTGAGGAATTGAACCCAGAGCCTCATGCATGCAAGGCAAGCACTCTACCGCTAAGCCACCTTCTCAACCCAAGATTTTTTTTTTATTATACATAGTAAGAGATCCTGAGACAGAAAGGCTTTAAGGCATTTAATCCAGTGTCTGAAAGACTCTTTTTCTGTTGTTTTCCTCCTTATCATGTCAGCCTCATATTCACTATACAGTTCTCTTCATTGTCACCAGATAACTATAGCATCACAACCTGATGTGCTGAAAGTCACCACACAGATAGTAACTATGACTTTTGAAAAAAATAGAGAAACCTTTACCAGAAGATTTCAACAGACTTTTTCTTTTGGTTCATTGCTCAACATAACCATGTCCAAAACAATTACCGTCAGGAAATGAAAGAATATATTTATTTTTGACATAGGGTCTTGTTATGTAATCCAAGCTGGCCTCAATTTGGCAGTGCTAGGATTCTAGGTGTCCAGCACCATGCCTACTTGAATAGAGAATCTTACTTGACCTAGACCAGTAAGGATTTACTTCCTGAGAGTGATCAATATCTTCTGATGCACATAAACACTAAGTTAGTACCTGAACACATTAAGGATCTTTACTTTTTATTTTTATTAAAAAAATTTTTTTCCAGTCCTAGGCCTTGAACTCTGGGCCTGGGCACTGTCACTAAGCTGCTTTTATTTAAGATTAGCATTCTATCACTTGAGCCAAAGTACCACTTATGGCTTTTTCTGTGATTAATTAGAGATAAGAGTCTCATGGACGTTTCTGCCCAGGCAGGTTTTGAACCATGATCCTCAAATTCAGCCTCCTGAATAGCTAGGATTTCAGGCATGAGCCACCAGCTCCTGGCTTAGTAGGGATCTTTAAGTTAAAAAAAGGAGTGGGAGTCAACAGTATTTTAAGTGTTTATTCAAGTTCTATATCTTCTATTCACACAATCTAAAAAGTGTCCTGCCCATGAGACAAAATTATTTTCTCCCTAAGGGGAAGTAATGCAAAGTCCCAGCCAATAACTATATTCAGCTCTAAGTTTAGGTTCCCTATCAGGTTTGAATTTGGTTTCTTCTGTCACAGGGACCATGGCTAAAAGATAAATTTTCTACCCAAAACATGTATAGAGTATAATAATAGTGAAGGAACAGGATAAGTAAAATTAAAACTATCATTAGAAAAGAAGAGAAAGGGGGTTGGGAAGGTGGCTCAGTGGTAGAGCGCTTGCCTTGCATGCATGAGGCTCTGGGTTCAATTCCTCAGCACCACATAAGCAAAAAGAAAAAAGCTGGAAGTGGCGCTGTAGCTCAAGTGGTAGAGTGCTAGCCTTGAGCTAAAGAGCTGAGGGACAGTGCCCAGGCCCTGAGTTCAGGCCCCACGACCGGACCAAAAAAAAAGAAAAGAAGAGAAAGTAAATCACAATTCTGTGCACATTGATCCACAGCTCATACTATATCCTAGTAGAAAAACAAAAGAGAAATGCCTGCCTTAGTAGTGATGAGTTTCTTGTTTGTCAAATCTGGTTGCCTCTGGTTCTATTTCTCTGGGAACCACTGCTCTTTGTATCCCTTAGCACTGTACTCTAGCACTGTACCTTCCTTTTTCTTTATCTTCTTTGGCCACATTTGAGATAGTATTGTAGAATTTAGTATATCATTGGTGTGAGTTTGGAGGACCTATAAGAGTGCCTTATAGAGATTTAACTACTTCAAGACTTGTACATTGTTTCCAGGCTTAGATTATTTGTTAGTTAATTACTTTAAAACTTAGTAAGTTCCAGTTTCTTTTCTTCATGTAATTGGTAAAGCTTGTATCATATCCATGGCCTAGGGTTATTGTTGATTTTCAGAGAAGAAAATCGGTAGTTGGGGGTGTAAGAACCTAGTTTCAGTCTTCTAGCAATGCTTCATGTATGTCTCCACCCATAAGGAATTGAAATGCTAGGATGAAAGTCAGTCACAGTAGTACACATTGGAGATTCCAGCACTTGGGAGGCCAAGGCAGAAGGACTGCCAGGACATTTCTTTGCTTCATCAGCAGCAAGTATACCTGGTTCTAAGTCTCTACATGCTTCAGTCTTCCCTTAGCAAAGTTTAGTTTGTACTAATCAGGAGCTCAGTTTATCCTACTCTCCAATTTTGGCCTTAAATAGAAGAGATTTTTGAGGCTGTACACTAATACTGTGTGATTTAGCATCAATTCACCTTTGTTGCTAGCTCTGACAATCCTCCCAACTTCCAACTTAGTCTTATTGTGCAAGACCCATTTAATTTATCTACCTGCATATGCTTCATATTAGTTAATCCTACTTTGCTCCCTGTAGCAGGGATCTGCCTCCATACTCAGCAGAATCCTATTCTGTTCTTATTCTCTACCATCAACCCTTCCCAGAGACTGGTATCAATCTCTAGATGTCCTCCATGTGACTGTTGACTACTGAGAGTTATCTCTGATGGCAACTCTGCCTATTTGGCCTTCTAAACTGCACACCTTTAAGTTATATATTTTCTCCCATTTGGAGTATTCCATTCTGCTGTCCCATGACAGCACTTGTTTAGGTGAATCTATTGCCAATCCCTGTAGATATCACACAGCTCTATTCTTTTTCTTAGTACCTTGAACAAAGACTACCTCTGATGGATAGGGGACCTCAGACACAGCTTCATCATAAAGCAGTTAGCCCAACCATGTATCTAGACTTTGCCTTTAGTAAAGAACACTTCCTAGACTTTTAGCACTTGATGGAAATGAAGCAACATAGAAATTTTGTGGTTAAATATCACTTTAGTCTGGAAATACTGTCAAATGGGAACATGAATAGAATAACAATATCAGGTAACAAATGTGCATGTTAATTCAAGTTAATATTTTAACTTGGAACTCTATATGGAACATTCCATTCACTTCCAAACATTGATATTTTGGGACTTGGTGTAATCCTAACCACATATGTTTTACATTATACATTTTACAATGTTGGAAGAATACTATTTTCTTCAAATGAGAAACATAACTCAAAGAAATAAATGTACAAGCACATGAAAATGCGTTTGCATACTCTTTGAAGACAGGAAGTTTCTTTTTATTAATTTCAGTAGCTTTCAAGAGTGAAAATGCTACTTTCATAAGAAAAAATATTGTTTGACTATAAAATAGTACACAATAACAGTCCATAGATTCATTTTCTCCTGCCAATGCCATCTTGGCACCTCATAAGCTGAGTTCAAGATCTCTTTTTTGGAAGTATGGTACCATCATGCCTCCCAAACTGGTCAAGTTGGTGAGCTGAATATAGTAAAGAACTCTCAGCACAAGATAGCTGATTCCTTAGAACAGAGTGATTCTTCCAACAAACACCCAGTGTACCAGGTTCTGAGATAGGCACCCTACAGAAACAGGTCCTGTAATCTGGGACTTGTATAATTTGGAGGATCCTTATTAAGCAAAAGAGCAATTATAAGCCAAAACTGTATATGAAAATGAATAGAGAAGGGCTGGGAAGGTGGCTCAGTGGTAGAGCGCTTGCCTTGCATGCATGAGGCCCTGAGTTTGATTCCTCAGCACCACATAAGCAGAAAAAAAAAAGCCGGAAGTGGCGCTGTGGCCCAAGTGATAGAGTGCTAGCCTTGAGCTGAAGAGCTGAGGGACAGCACCCAGGCCCAGAGTTCAGGCCCCACAACTGGACCAAAAAAAAAAAAAAAAAGAAAGAAATTATGATTTTTTTCAAAGCTGAGTAATGCCATTGAAATTTGAAAACCAGAAAAACTTGTCATAGGGTGTTTTTGTTTTTTTGTTTTTTGGTCGGTTGGGGGGCCTGAACTCTGGGCCTGGGCATTGTATCTCAGCTCTTCAGCTCAAGGCTAGCACTCTACCACTTGAGCCACAGCGCCACCAGGCTTTTTCTGCTTAGGAAAAAGCTGAGGAATTGAACCCAGGGCCTCATGCTTGCAAGGCAAGCACTCTACCACTGAGCCATCTTCCCAGCCCCTGTTATAGGGTTTTTTAGTAACATTGTCTGATATAACTGAAATATTATAATTTATTATATATTTATGTTTACATACTTTTTGATCATCTTTTAATACAAGAATAATATACATTTTTTTAGAACTAAAATAGAAGATAGTTCTCTACATGAATGTCAAAAAAATTTTTTTTTCCACGACTGGGACTTGACCTTGGTAACTGACTCTTTCACTCACTGGCTAGCACTTCACCATTTAACTCTTTTTTTTTTTTTGGTTAGTCATGGGCTTGGATTCAGGGCCTGGGACTGTCCTTGAGTGAGCTCTTTTGCTCATGGCTAGCACTCTACCGCTTTGAGCCATAGTGCCATTACCAGTTTTTGAGTGGTTAATTGGAGATAAGAATCTCACAGGGACTTTTGTGTTGAGGTTGATTTCAAACTGCTATCCCCAGATCTCAGTCTCCTGAGTGGCTAGGATTATATAGGCATGATCCACTGGCGTCCAGCTAACTTTTAACTTTTTTGGGGGGGGGGCGTCTGGTCGTGGGGTCTGAACTCTGGGCCTGGGCGCTGTCCCTCAGCTCTTCAGCTCAAGGCTAGCGCTTCTGGCTAGCACTTCCAGGTTTTTTCTTTTTGCTTATGTGGTGCTGAGGAATCGAACCCAGGGCCTCATGCATGCAAGGCAAGCGCTCTACCACTGAGCCACCTTCCCAGCCCCAAACTTTTAACTTTTTAAGTTTAAGAATACTTGTCTTTCAAGTTTCTTTCAAATATAATCAGAAAAATTTAAAAAATTTAAAATCTTTTTTTTTGTTGTTGTTGTTGTTGTTGGTTCTTGGGCCTGAACTCTGGGCCTGGGCACTGCCCCTCAACTCTTTAGCTCAAGGCTACTGTTCTACCCTTTGAGCCCCAGTGCCACTTCTAGATTTTTCTGCTTATGTGGTGCTAAGGAATCGAACTCAGGGCCTCATGCATGCAAGGCAAGCACTCTACCACTGAGCCACCTTCCCAGCCCATAAACATCTTAATAATTATCATGGGGCTGGGCGTTGGTGGCTCATGCTGTAATCCAAGCTACTCAGGAGGCTGAGATCTGAGGGTTGTGGTTCAAAGCCAGCCAGGGCAGGAAAGTCCATAGACTTTTATCTCCAGTTAACCACCAGAAAGTGGCTCTGTGCCTCAAGTGGTAGAGCGCTTGCCTTGAGCTGAAGAGCTGAGGGACAGTGCCCAGCCCCATGACTGATATAATAATAATAATAATAATAATAATAATAATAATAATAATAATAATAATAATAATAACAATAACAATGATTGCCTTCATTGTTGTAGTATATTGAGTCCTATATTATCTTTATTGATTATTTTATATCATGTCAGCAAGAAATTAAAATCTTTTATGAATACATTCATAAAACTTTGAGATACATAAACAAACACTATGTATTCAACTGTGCTTCTATACTTCTGCTAAGGATTATTTGCCACATTTATAAAGATCATTATATTCATTCTGTTTTATCTGGTTCTCATAAAAAATGTAGAAAAGTATATGGTATACAAGAGACATTTGTCAAATTCTGAAGAAGAGAACTTCTGTTTTGTTTACTATTGAAGAGAACTAAATTTAACACTTGCCATACAGTCTACACATATAATGTCTATTCTAGCTTCTAGTTCCATATATTTCAAACTTAGCCTTCTCTGCTACCATATTTCTTACTACTATAAGACATGTATGAAACATGATACAAACTCTGAACATTTTGCTTTTGGGTCACAACTTACCCCAATGCTATGAATGAACTGAGGGCAATACTGGGAGCCATTCCTATGTTAAAACTTTTAATTATAATCTATAGTATGGCTCATGCCTATAATCCTGGCTGCTCAGGAGGTGGAGATCTGAGAATCATAGTTTGAAGCCAGCCAGACAAATCCATGAGACACTCATCTCTAGTTGACCAGCAAAAAACATGAAGTAGAGATGTGGCTCAAGAGATAGAGAGACATTTGTGAGTGAAAAAGCTGAGTAAGAGCATGAGAACCTGAGTTCAAACCCCAGTAGTAGTATGCATGCATACACGCACATGTACACATTTGTGCGTGTACACACACACATATACCATCACCATACCACCACCACCACAACGTAATTATAGGTTGCTGTTTCTCTTTGGCTAGATAGCTGCCTACTGTGTCTTACATCAGTATCCTATTACACCTTGTTTCTCCTTAAAAACAAAGCAAACAAAACAGCAAAAATAAAAACAAAAACAAAAACCTGAAGTACTGTTAGAATGACTACATACTCCATGAATATTCCAAGAAAACCCAAATTTGAAATAGTCTCAAGTCAGCTGTCTCTGAGCTAAATGTACTTGTAGCAATTCCTACACTTTGCCATAAGTTCTGTTGGGGAATGTTTTTACTTGGATTATGACTACATTTGCAAAATTTTCACATTTCACCATGTGAACACATTGCAACAGCCCTTCTCAGTTCATACAATGGAAGGATATCAAAGCATAAACATCACTAACCACAGAAAATGTATTTCTTTCTTTAGAGGTAAAATAGACATAGTCTCTGCCCTATGCCTGTCTCATCTTTTCTTCTGGGGTCAGGGGTGGAGAAAGTAACACAATGCTTCTATTTTTCTGATTAATCCTCGTATTAATTGTAATATGGGGCAATGTCAATATCTGGAATGCCAATATCTGGACTCCTGAACCAAGTTATAAATTGGCCTCTACTTTCCTTCTCACGTCATATTTTTCTCTGCCTTGCTATCTTTGTTTTTGTCTTTGTCTTTGTCTCTGGGTTGGAATCTGGAGTAGTCAGAATTATAAGCATACTCTATAGACAGATGTTTACAATATTGATATCTGGTCGTCTCAGAAGGCAGTGTTTGTGTGTGTGTGTGTGTGTGTGTGTGTGTGTGTGTGTGTGTGCTGGTACAGGGGCTTGAATTCAGGGCCAGGGTGCTATCCTTTAGGTTTTCACTCAAAACTTACATTCTACCATTTGAGGCTCACCTCTACTTCTGTTTTTTTGTTTTGCTGGTTAATTGGAGATAAGAGTCTCTTGAACTTTTCTACATGGGCTGGCTGGAAACTATGATCCTCAGATCTCACTCTTCTGAGTAACTAGGATTATAAGCACAAGCCACTGGGACCCTGATGCAATATGGTTATATGGTCAAAGAAATGATATTTGAAAATGTGAGAGCAGCCAAAGCAAACAGTATTCCTGAACATCTAGTTATAGTTTTTGAAAAACCATTTCTATAATTGGTGCAATAAAAAATTTAAAAGGTAAGATTTTTTCTTTCTTTTTAAAAATTCATCTATCTATCTATCTATCTATCTATCTATCTATCTATCTATCTATCTATCTATCTATCTATCTATCTATTTATTGCCAGTCCTTAGAGCTTGAACTCAGGGCCTTGACACTGCCTTGAGCCTCTCTGTGCTCAAGGCTAGCACTCTATCACTTGAGCCACAGCACCACTTCTGACCTTTTCTGTTTATGTGGTGCTGAGGAATCAAACCCAGGGCTTCATGCATTAGAGGCAAGCACTCTACCACTAAGCCACATTCCTATCCCCTTTTTCTTTCTTTTTTAATAAGTTGTACAACTGATCAATGGAAGTTTATTTCTCTTTGTAAAAATAAAAAATATCCTTTAGCTAATATTCATGTTGATTATAGTGAATAATGATGGAAGTGAATAAAGGACACCAGATCTATATTTATCACTTTTAAAAAAATGGAAGTCTTTAAAAGAATTCTGAGAGAAGTCCTAAAAATGTGCTCCAGGTTGTGGCTGCAAACAGTTTTCACAGGCCTCCCACTACTGCTAAGTCTATAAGTATTGGACCATATGTTTCTTTCAAGTATAAAAATACAGAGTTAGAAATTCTACTAAGGAAAATTCTCCCATTTACCATAAATGTTTGTTGATCAGATTTATTATTATTATTTGGCTAATGCCATGTAAGTCATACCTATCAATGATGTATTCTTCATTTTCATTTAATAGTACATGACTGTACTGGACTATCATAATCTAAAAAGTCATACTACTTGTTTGTGCATGTATTTAGATAGAAAAATGTTGAGACAGATAACTGCAGATGTGCTAGATAGCATGAGTTCTTATTAAAGTTTAAAGAAAACATCAATAAGATATTAGCCTCAGCTTTACTAGTGATAATCAGAATAAGTAATATCATAAGTAATTACTTATGATAATTATTCTTTTACTTAAAGAAAGTTGGGCTATAATCAGCCCTCAAATTAACCTCCAGTTTGAGAAAATTCTGCTCTGATGTATACTTATTGTGAATATATTTTCAAATAGCCTGTTCTGAAACAGCAAATGAAAACAAATCATATTTGTTTTTTCATCATTCATTCTTTAGTTCATAATGCCCCTAAAATGTTAAAGTTTGTTTATACTTTGGCATAAAACAAAATAAATCTTGCCCAGTAAATGCACACTTCTGTTTTTTTTGTTTAATACTTTTAATGACAGATATAGAGAAACTTCTCAGTCTGTTCTTTATTTGCTTAAACATTCTTCTGGATGGCATAGGAATGTGGTTGACCCTGGGCAAAATTAGAAGAAAGGTAATATTTGTCCTAGATGTCAATGTCTTCTTTCCTGAAGGCACCCTTGCTCCCAGAGCTCATCTTAGGCATTCTATTCTAGGATTTTCTTTTCATTTTCCAGTACCTGAATTTGTAAAATAATTTTTACTATAATGTCTCTCCCTTGCTTAAATTAAGTTAAATTTTATTTGTTTTGTGTGTATTTCTCTTAGAGCCATTAGATATACTAGTTAATGCAATTTTAAAAGACAAAAGCAAGCTGGGCACCTGTGGCTCATGTCTGTAATCCTAGCCAATTGGGAGGCTCTAATATGAGGATGGTGGTTCAAAGCCAGCTCAGGTAGGAAAGTCCATGATACTCATCTCCAGTTAACCACCAGAAAACTGGAAGTGATGCTATGGCTTAAAATGGTAGAGCAAAAAGATCTTAGGGACAGCACCCAGGCCCCAAGTTCAAGCCCCATGACTAAAAACAGCAGAAAGAAAGGAAGAAAGAAAGAAAGAAAGAAAGAAAGAAAGAAAGAAAGAAAGAAAGAAAGAAAGAAAGAAAGAAAGGAGGGAGGGAGGGAGGGAGGGAGGGAGGGAGGGAGGGAGGAAAGAAAGAAAGAAAGAAAGAAAGAAAGAAAGAAAGAAAGAAAGAAAGAAAGAAAGAAAGAAAGAAAGAGGCAGATATGCTTATAGGACAAGGCTAGAATAATCAGGGATCAGAGGGAGGGAGGAAGGAAGGAAAGAAAGAAAGAAAGAAAGAAAGAAAGAAAGAAAGAAAGAAAGAAAGAAAGAGGCAGACATGCTTATAGGACAAGGCTAGAATAATCAGGGATCAGAGAAAATAACAATCTACCAGAAAGGGTGTTCTTTTTAAAATTTATATTGTCATGGGCTGGGAAGTTGGCTCAGTGGTAGAGTGAATGCCTTGCATGCCTGAGGCCCTGGGTTCGATTCCTCAGCACCACATAAGCAAAAAGAAAAAAGCCGGAAGTGGCCCTGTGGCTCAAGTGGTAGAGCGTTAGCCTTGAGCTGAAGAGCTGAGGGACAGCACTCAGGCCCAGAGTTCAGGCCCCATGACCGGACCCAAAAAATAAAAAATAAAATTTATATTGTCTTATTCATTCACTTGACATGTATTTATTGAGTGTCTGTGGGGATCCAGAAATATACTTGGAATATTCAAGTAATAAAACATATAGTCCTGTGTACTTGTGAGGCTTTCATTTTTTAAAAATCCATGTCTCTTGAGAGTACGACTCATCTTTTTCATTTTGTAAGTTATAGCATCATTGCATGCAATTTGGACATTTTTGCAGTCTATTTCCATTGAGTGTGTTTCATGTCATGTCTGTATTATTTGATGAGACACTGGGGTGTTGCCATTTAGCTGGTTAGTCAGTGATAGGCTTGTCATCATTGTGAAAACAAAGTGAGAGGCTGACACTAAAGGTTACCATTTGCATAGAGGTAAGGATGTAGGCCAGAGCTGAATGATTCTGTGCTCAACACATGGATGACACTATTTGTGTCATGACCAAATTATATCATGTCACATCATGAACAAATCCCAAATGCTCAAATTTCTTTAAGACTCCTAGAGCTATAGGTTAAAGTGGTTACTAAAACTGGAACTATTGGAACTATTTCCGTAGAGACATTCCATAATGGGTCTTTCCCCCTGTTAATATGAATTTTTTACACCCTTTTTAATTCAACATTACAGAGAAGAAAGTAAAATATGAGAAACTTTGAATAAGGAAGTTACTGTGGAAATCAAAATCTGTCTTTTTAAAGGTTAGCTAAATCCATGTCAGTATGGCTATTGTATTTTTAAAATGGAAGTTGTACTACCAAATATGTAAAGACTATTTTTCATTAAAAATACATTACTATTGTGATCATTCTGGGGGCTGGGAAGGTGGCTCAGTGGTAGAGTGCTTGCCTTGCATGCATGAGGCCCTGTGTTTGATTCCTCAACACCGCATAAGCAGAAAAAACTGAAAGTGGTGCTATGGCTCAAGTGGTAGAGCACTAGCCTTGAGCTGAAGAGCTGAGGGACACCGCCCAGGGCCAGAGTTCAGGCCCCAGGACCAACACACACACACACACACACACACACACACACACACACACAAAATTGAAAGTGATCATTCTGTCTTCTTTTTTTTTTTTTGGTTCCGGTCGAGGGGTCTGAACTCTGGGCCTGGGCGCTGTCCCTTAGCTCTTCAGCTCAAGGCTAGTGCTCTACCACTTGAGCCACAGCGCCACTTCCGGCTTTTTTCTTTTTGCTTATGTGGTGCTGAGGAATCAAACCCAGGGCCTCAGGCATGCAAGGCAAGCGCTCTACTAATGAGCCACCTTTCCAGCCCTTCATTCTGTCTTCTTAATGTCTTTTTAAAAAATTATTTTATTGTAAAGATGCTGTACCGAGGGGTTACAGTTATATGAGTAATGAGTGTGTGTGTGTGTATATATATATATATATATATTTTTTTTTTTTTTGGTCAGTTGTTGGGCTTGAACTCTGGGCCTGGGTGCTGTCCCTGAGCTCTTCAGCTCAAGGTGTTCGCTCTACCATTGAGCCACAGCACCACTTCCAGTTTTCTGGTGGTTTATTGGAGATAAGAGTCTTACGGACTTTCCTGCCCGGGCTGGCTTTGAACTGTGATCCTCAGATCTCAGCCTCCTGAGTAGCTAGGATTACAGGTGTGAGCCATTGGCACCTGGCTTTAATGAGTACATTTCTTCTCTAGCATTGTTATCCTTCCTTTGTTTTTCCCCTATTACCCTGTCCCTCCCCTACCTCCCCCACTTCTCCTGCCCCCTAACGGCTCCCCCAAGTTGTAAAGTTCATTTCCAACATAGTGCCTTGTGAGTATCATTGTTGCAATGGGTCATCCTGTGTCCTTGTTTCAGCGTTTTGTTATTCTCCATCCCCTCCCCAAATTAGATAAATGTAATATAAGATGCAGGGCACCAGAATCAAATACACTGACAACAGGGATATACCATAGGGGGAGGAACATACAAAAAACAACAACAAAAAATCACATAGTACATTAAAAAAACAATGACAAAGAAAAACCTCTTGTGTCTGTATCTTGGGGTTCGTTTTGCTTAGCATTATCTTATATGGTCATATGTGCATAGCTTTTGAGCTTTTCTGCTCATCTGATAAGATTATCCTAGACATATACTAATTATTGCAAATAAGGGAAAACATGGGGCCTATATTTCTTTGGGTCTGGCTTACTTCACTTAATATGATTTTTTCCAAGTCTTTCCATTTCCTAACAAATGGTGCAGTGTCATTTTTTCTGATGGAAGCACAGAATTCCATATATATACATATATATATATATGTATATATATGCCACATTTTCTTGATCTATTCATCTACTGAGGGACATCTGGGTTTTGTTCCATATCTTAGCTATGATGAATAATACTGTGATAAACATAGTTGTGCTGGTAACTTTAGAATGGCCTTATAATATCTTTTTTTGCTACATAATTATTAAAAATACTAGTGTTAAATCAAGCTTCTCAAGCTATTGTTTATTTTATTTTATTATTTAAGTTGGGAATCATCCATTTATTTTATTTTCCTAGAGACTCTTCATTGATACATGGATTGTTGAGAAAAACCTGTGCAGTCTCCAAGAATTTGTAGATTTCGTATTCCATCCTGTCATTAAATTGCAGTCTCATTAACTGTGTTGTTGTGTTGTTTTAAAACTGAGATTTTAGACACCAGGACCACAGTCCAAGAGTCCCAAGTTAGGTCTGATCATTCACTCCCATATACCAAATAAAGAGACATGGTGTAGAGCAGAGAAAGGTTTATTACATGGTAGCCATGGGAATACAGTACTTTAGTACATCTTCAGCCATCTTTAGAGGTATAGGTTGGCATCAGGTTTAATAGGGAGAATCAGGCCGGGAGGTGAGAAAGATATGCATAGTAAAACATTTCTAAGTCAAAGGTACAGCTTGGCTACCATTTGCTCAGTCTTTGTCTCAAGATGAGTTCCAGAGAAATTGTCACTTTTTTACTGGAACAGAACAGGAACAAGATGTTCTTTTGCTTTAAGGTAATAAGAAGACATTGCTTATTTGAGAGGCAGTTTACCTTTCACATATGATTATCACTGAATGGTTATCACTGAGTGTGGTCTTTTCTTCTTCAAACTGGTGATTGCAAGGGACTGACTGCAGCATAGAATAGCTCAAATCAAGGGTCACAGTTACAAAACTAGGGAACTTTTAGTTCATTCAGGACCTAGAAAGTGCATCTTTACTTTGCTCTTATAGTTTGTTTGTTTTGACGAATTTGTGGAATAGCCATTAGTTTTTACATATACCTTAAATTAGTTTTTAAATTTTCTGAACTTCAAGAAGATGTACAAGGGTGTTATAATTTAACATGGCCATCTCAAGCTAGTGTTTAAGTCAAGTTACCTAATTTAGATCTCGTAAGGCTCGGATCAGGGGACAGAAAATGATTCTAAGAGATTCTAAAGGTTGTTTTGCTTCAGTGGAGTTGAAACATGAACACCTCTGAAAGATGCCTAATTTTCAGCTAGATAACAGCAGAACATAGGATAAAATAAGGAGAATATTAGGTCTGTCCAGGAGAACAGCCCCTCTTCCCCTTCCTCTTCCTGCCTGAAACCAGTAATCACCTGTCAATCACCTGACTGTGAGCCAAGGATCCCAGGCTCTGAGATCAATTCCCTATCCTCTGTGGTCCTACCTCTGCCTTTCCCTATATAATCCAGCTCAACACAAGTCCCATCCTCTTTTTCTCTTTTGCCTTTGTCTCTGCACACCTCCATTTCATCTGGGTCAGCAGTTTTCTCTCCCCCCAATAAACTCTTTTCTGCCTGAATCATGTGGCAGTTTCCTTTCTGGTGAACCTTACAGAGAACAGAGGAATATGATAATATTCCCTAAAACATGGTACTCTAGGAGAAAAAATGTGTGAAGGAATGTTATACTGAGCATTTATAAATATTTAGAAAATAAATGATATAATATTTATGGATGGTATAACATGTATGGATGGAGTCTCAATTTATAAATATCAATTCACTATTCACTCAAAATGCTGACAAAAAACAGGCATTCTGCCCTTCTATAATGAAAGAGCTGAGTTCTCCACTTCACAGAGAAAAGCAGAGAACATGAATGCATACTAAGTAGCCAGCCTAGGTATGTACAAAAGCAGAGAGGGAGTGGAAGAAAGAGGGAAAGTACTCCAGTGTGAAAAGAGCCTGAGCATAAAGGGGAAAAAAAGACATTTTTTCTCCTTTGTGCCTATGGAACACATTTTCACTAGCTTTGACCAGGAAAAAAAATAGTATATTTAAATATTCTTATGGTTGTGAGAAAACTACTTAGTGATATTGGAGATAAAATCTGATGGTAGAATAGATTTTAAGAAGTATTTTTAATGTAAGGAGATAGGTTTATGATCATTTATTGAATGCTGAGCCCTCATGTGTTAAGTATAAACTCTTTATGTATGCTGTCTCATTTAATCTTTATAACTTTTTGAAGGAATTGGTTATTATTTGTGGTCTACATTGAGAAGTTGAGTTATTCAGTGGTTAAGAAATCCTCCCAAATCCTCAGTCTCACACTTAGGTTTGCCAGTTTTAAAGCCTATGTCTTAAACACATGGTTCCTCATACAGTATTAATATGTGATTTGAAATCATGTACTATAGTATAATTATATACATAGTTTATGATTTTTATTTATAATAACACAATCATCTTCAAACATCTCTGGTTGTTAAAATTTGTGTTGTATATTTAGACCTAAATTTTGAATTGTTTATTGTCCTTCCTTGTTACAACAAAATTTTTGTCAAGGTTTCCCTTTAGAAGCTGTTGTGTTGCTAAAGGTCAGCACTCTACCACTTTGGCTACATTTCCACTTCCAGCTTTTTGGTGATTAATTAGATATAAACATCTCAAGGACTTTTCTGCCTGGGCTGGCTTCTCATTACAATCCTCAGATCTCAGCTTCCTGAGTAGTTGTAATTGCAGATGTGAGCAACCAGTGCTCAGCTCAAGTTGTACTTTGAAAGGCAAGAACATCATGTGCTACTAACCAAATGTTATTTGGTTTTGGGCCAAAGGTGTTTGTTGGCATGCATGATATCTTCCTTTGAGTATGCTTCTTACTGTTTCAGAGACTCTTTCTCAGGAGTTTTTGTTTTGTTTTGTTTTTGTTTTTTTGTTGAACCTGGCTTCTTAGTGTATCATGTGTGATGGCTTACTCTGTTTTGGTTCTTCCCTGTTTGACCTTATTAAAACTCTTTTGTTAGTTTACTAAAAAAATATTTACCAGGCATGTATTATGTCTCAAACAAAAGCTGATTCTTGATATACAAGTGGCAACAGGAAAAAATTCTCACTGACCCCCATAGAGCTAATGGTATAAAGGGATTCATCCAACAAATAAACATACGGTGACACTGAAATTATGAAATGGTCCTGGACATTTGGCATTGAAAAGTTCCATGTTGTCTGCAACTGGCAAGGCCATAGGGGTGGGGCTGTATAAATCTTTTGGAGTTCACATTACATAATGTGCCCTACATGCCAGACATGGAACTACAGAGTTCAATGTTTGTCCTGTTGGGTTTCTGTCCTAGTCCTCCATTTATGACCCTATTACTCCCTCTTGAAGTGGAAATGCATGTTCAATGTCCTTGTGTCTTGGAGGTGTTTAGCTTTGTCTTGAATCTTTATGAAGGGTCAGATCTAAGAGATTATTTTGAATGTCAGAAAAGACTCTGAATTAGATTTTTTGTGTGTGCACCAGTCCTGGGGCTTGAACTCAAGGACTGGATTCTGTCCTTGGGCTTTTTTGCTCAAGGCTAGTGCTCTACCATTTGAGCCACAGCTCCACTTCTGACTTCTGAAAGTCTCTTAGACTTTCTTGCCCAGCTGGCTTTGAACTGTGATCTTCAGATCTTAGCCTCCTGAGTTGCTAGGATTATAGGCATGAGCCATTGGCATCTGGCCCTGACTTAGATTTTTTTTTTGGGTCAGTTGAGGGGCTCGAACTCAAGATCTGGGTGCTGTTCCTGAGCTCTTTTGCTCAAGGCTAGTACTCTACTACTATGAGCCACAGCTCCAGTTCTGGTTTTTGAGTGGTTAATTGGAGAATAAGAGTCTCATGGGTACTTTACTGCTGAGGCTGGGGGAAGGGGGAGTACTTTTCTGCTGGTGCTGGTTTTGAACCCAGATCCTCAGATCTCAGCCTTATGAGTAACTAGAATTGATTATAGCTGTGAGCCACCAGTGCCCCACTTGACTTAGATTTTTGAGTAATGTTAGAATTAAGATGGTAGGGGCTCTACTTTAACAATCACACTCTCTGGGCTGGGAAGGTGGCTCAGTGGTAGAGCGCTTGCCTTGCATGCCTGAGGCCCTGGGTTCAATTCCTCAGCACCACATAAGCATAAAGAAAAAAGCCGGAAGTGGCGCTGTGGCTCAAGTGGTAGAGTGTTAGCCTTGAGCTGAAGAGCTGAGGGACAGCACCCAGGCTCAGAGTTCAGGCCCCAAGACTAGACCAAAAAAAAAATTAAAATTAAAAAATAACAAAAAACAAAAAAAAAATCACACTCTCCTTGTCCACAATTTTCAACTCTTTATTTTTCTGGACAAATTATATTTTTGTTCCAAATCTTCTGTTTTTCTTTTATTTCTTATTGTCACTGTGAACCTGATTAATAGCAGCCAACTATAGGTATGTCACAGTCTGACTACTATGCTCTGTGGAAATTATCTCTGGTAAATTGATTAGTCCATTCATTTTGAATTTAGCCTCATTGAAACTCTTAGGTCATTCAAAATTCTTTACTAGAATATAATATGAATATCCTTTAGTCCAATTCCTTATAGAGTCCTCACTTCCAACAGAAACTTCATGAACCTGTCCGTACTCCTATTGGCCTTCTTCAGAGTTTCTACCAGAATTTCCCACTAAATTCTGAGTGGCTTAAGCTTTCAGAATCATGCTGTCCCAAATGCTTCCATATTCTTCCCAACAAACCAGTTCCCAAGGTTTAAGAACCACTTGGCCTAGTTTAGTCTCAGAACTTCTTTGGTACTATACTTCATTGCATCCAGTTTATTTAATTACTTTTCTCATCGATATGACCAAACACTTTCCATAACAACTTAAGGAAGGGTGAATATTGGCACATGGTTTTAGAGGGCTCCATAATGGGTGGGAGCTTTTTTTTCTGCAAAAGCCCATTTGGATATTTATAACAACATTCAAAGGCCATATAATGTAGTAATACAGGCTAGTGGCCCCAGGCAACTGACAAGGAACTTATAGGAAGCATTATGTGTCTGTTCCATCATGTACCAAATGATTACAGGGCCCTTACGTAGCCTGTGAGTTGTTTATACCTTTACCAATCGATGGTCCTTGGCCTCATGTGCTTGGATAGGATATCATAGTGGCAGGAGTATATGGTAGAGTTTTCGCCACATGGCAGGCAGGAAGTAAAATGAAAGGAAAGAAGTGGGTACTAAGTGTAACTTCCAAAGGGGTATACCCAGTGACCTATTTCCTCCAACTATACCCAACCTTATAAGGTTTCTAGAATCTTCCAAAATAGTACCACCAGATAGGGACTAAGTCTTCAACAAATGAATCTGAGATTTGGTGGGGTGAGGGGAAGACAGGGGGCTTCTATTCAAACCATAAAAGCTGCAATTTGAAGGGTGAATTAGCATACATAAAAGAAGTAAGTGCTTTCTGGGCTAACTCCTCAATTTTCTCTGTATTTTCTAGTTCAAATTCTGAGGATATGTGATTTCCCAGGTTATCTTTAGCAATACATGCTTGACTATCCATGTGCATTCACATAAACACACATTCTGTGCTATGGCATTGATTGCCTGTGTATAGATTGCCTTGGACAGGTGCTCATCTTTAATTCAGACAGCTGCAGCTGTAGCAGAACAGGATCGTAGGATCTATATAAGGATCTTCAGTGGAATCTAGGAAAATGACAGTTTCATTTACTGGAACCATGGCTATAATAATTCATATAAAGGATGTGTCACTGCCTAAGAAGCCTCCCTAGTAATCTTCTCTTATACCTTATACCTGCTTCTATTATGGCACTTCACAGATTGTGTTGTTCCTATTGTTGTCATGCCTGTCCATTTCCCAAATAAACTGTATTTCTTTGTTTTATTTTGGTTTTGTCATGGGACTTGAACTCTGGGCCTGGGCACTGTCCCTGAGCTCTTCAGCTCAAGGCTAGTGCTCTATCACTTGAGCCACAGGGCCACTTCTGATTTGCTGGTGGTTAATTGGAGATGAGAGTCTCACAGCCTTTCCTGCCAGGGCTCGCTTTGAACTGCGATCCTCAGATCTCAGTCTCCTTAGTAGCTAGGATTACAGCCATGAGCCACCAGCGCCTGGCAGACTGTATTCTTTAGGAGAGAGAGGATATGTTGTATTTACTTCTCTTTTCCTAGAACTTAGCACAATGACTTCACATTGCCTAGAATGAACATTCAATAAATAGTGTGGAATAAATGAACGAGATAACAAATGACTACTATAATGTGTTTGAAATAAAGGATAAATTCTTACTACTCCTATTGTCCTTAAATGTTATGCTAACTCTCTACTGTTCAGCCATTAGGCATGGATGATGCCTGGGGTCTGATTACATTGGTAGCTATACTACCCCTAATTCAAAGAGAAATCTCTACTAGTTAGGGGAGAAGATAGACTTCTGGTTGGTAAGTGCAAATTGTCTTGTAGAGAGTCTGACATACATAGAACCTAAGTAAGACATCCTGCCACTTCTCCTTTCTTTCCTAAGCTATCTCACATCTTGCCATTCAACATTTCTATTTCATATTAAACGTATTTTGTTTATCCAATGTGTGCTGCAAGGGGAAACATGTGTACTGGAAAATATTTGCCAGTCATGGGGTGCCTAAATTTAATGAATATCTATACAGAATTTTAGGGCCAGCTCAAGTACTGACATTTAGACTGAAATTAGATATAATAGTGAGCTCTGTAGCACCTTCCAGGAGTACTACTTTTAAGTAATAGTATAGAAGAGAAATGGCACTAATTAAAGTGAATGGCTCAAAGGGTAATTTTCTTCTGCAACCAATCTGCAACAGACCTAGTTCTTCAACTTTCTAGTGTCTCAATCTGTGTGGAGATCTATTTATTTCTTTGTGGAAGGAGGAATACAAGGTATTTGGGCCTGTGTGTGGGATCTGGCATGTTGTCTTGCTTTATTGTGTTCTTTTTTTCCTTTTCCAAGTCTAAAAAGGGTTTGTTTTACTGGAGTTTTTAACTACCCGTTTATTTTCTTTATTGCTTCCATTCTGCCTGAAGTTAGTTACCATAATAAATATTCTCCAAGCTATGCATATATTATATCCACCAGTGCTGGGGAACAAAGAAAGATGCATTGTCCTGAGAAGACAGCTGTTGTTAAACAAAGCAGCAGATGTCTCGAATCAGACCTCATGGGCTGATTGAAACACTCTGATCCTCCTCAGGAGGTTGCCTTCTGTTTGTTACACTTCAGACTCTACTTCTGATTAGAACAAGTATGTCCTTGGGAGTTCTTAGAAAGAAAAACATGTAATAGGAAAAATATCTATTCAGCCTGGTTTACCAGCAGAGTGCCCTTCTAGTGAAGAGCAGAATAATCCTTCTGTTTCTTTCAGATTATATTCTTGCTACCAGCCTCCATGACTCAGAAGAAGAACTCTTTCCACTAGCTTCTTTTGGTGATTTTAAGTTTGTCTCAAGGTAGAATGATGCATATAGTATTCATTTATTTTAAGAATGCATTGAATCAGTCCTCCTCTAGGCCAGGTATTGTACACAGGACTGGAAAGACATCAGCTGCCAATCATTCTTGGAATCACAATTTGAGACTTATGCAAGTTAGAAACAAACAAGTGATCACAGTTGAAACATGAGTTCAGGGGCATAAAGTTGCAAATAAGAATCAAGGACAGTTCCTTTTGGACAAACTTTGGTGGGAGGGCGGGGAGGATTGGGTGAGGGGGTGGGAGGGGGGGGAAGGATGGGAAGGGATAGGAAGGGGAAACAAAGGAGGAGGCTACAATGCTTAATAAGAAATGTACTCATTATCTTGCCCATGTAATTGTAACCCCTCTGTAGAGTATTTTCACAATAAAAAAAAAGAATCAAGGACAAAGTTTCCTAGGTGGTTTGGAGTCTAGAAAACAGCTGTGGGAATATTGTAGTACTGTAGAAAGAAGATTGTGAGCAAGAAGAAGGGAGAAATACAATAGCATAAAAAAGATTTTTGGTGTGTGTGTGTGTGTGTGTGTGTGTGTGTGTGTGTGTGTGTGTGTGTGTGTGTGTGTGTGTGTGTGTGTGTGTGTGTGTGTGTGTGTGTGTGTGTGATACTAGGGCATAAACTCTGGGGCCTTGTACTTTCCCTTAGACTTTTTTTGCTCATAGCTGGTTCTCTATCACTTGAACCAACCCAAGTTTGGCATTTTGCTGGTTAATTAGAGATGCAGGTATCTAGGACTTTTCTACCCAGGGTGGCTTTAAAACTCAATCCTTGGATCTCAGCCTCCTTCCTACCTAGGATTATAGGTATGAAACACTGGTACCTAGCTAAAAGAAGCATATTTAATTTTATACTTTATTTAAAAATGAAATTCAATTTTTTAAGGTGTGAACTCGAGGTCTAGGTGCTGTCTCTGGGCTTTTGTGCTAAGGCTAGTGCTCTACCACTTAGGCTTTTATTTATTCATTTTTTTTGTGGTGGTTAGTTGGAGAAAGAACTCTCATGCACTTTCCTGCCTGGGCTGTTTTTGAACTTCAATCCTCAGATCTCAGCCTCCTGAGTAGCTAGTATTACAGGCAAGAGCCATTGGCACCAGGCAAAATTCAATTCTTTTTAATAAACAACACACAGTAAAGTTTGAATGAGAAGTTGAAACTGTAGCAATGAAGATGCAGGGATATTTATAATCAGTGGAGTTGAGAGTTACAAAACATGCTTTTCAAAAGGAAGATGAGTTTTTAAAAAGCTGAAAAATGCTACTCAGTCTAGTGCTTGAACCCAATATGGTAACAATAGGTTAAGCGAAGTTAATCAGACCCAGAGAGACAAATGATATGTGTTTCTCTTATTTGTAGAAGCTTATAAACTCATAAGGAAATATATTGGGCTTTACGAAAATGTATATAAGTGTATTAACTTATGGAAATATGGAAGATTCAAGGGAGATCTCAAATAGTGTAATTCCTAGGCAAAATCAAAGTTCAGCAAGGAAGCAGGTACTCCAAAAGAGTGAATGGGGTCAAGAGGAAAGGAGTAGACCAATGAAGAGAAGAGGAGGAGAATGCAATAAAAAATCCAATATATAGCCTACAAAATTAAGAAAAGCCAAAAAGGGGTATGTAGGAGAAGGATAGGTGAGAATGTTGAAAGGGGTGACATTGATTAAGATATACTGTGTTCATAAACAGCTTTGTTAAATGGCGACTCCTTTGTGCAATTATTTAAAGATAACAAAGAACTATAAAAAAACATAGAATCACTATACTATAAGGTCAAGAAGTAGTATTATATGAAGCACAATAGGAACACTACAGGATGCAGGGACTAGCAGTAAAGAAAAAGAAGGAGGGGCTGGGAAGGTGGCTCAGTGGTAGAGCGCTTGCCTTGCATGCCTGAGACCCTGGGTTCGATTCCTCAGCACCACATAAGCAAAAAGAAAAAAGCCAGAAGTGGCTCTGTGGCTCAAGTGGTAGAGCGCTAGCCTTGAGCTGAAGAACTGAGGGACAGCGCCCAGGCCCAGAGTACAGGCCCCACGACCGGACCCCCCAAAAATAAATAAATAAAAATAATAAAAAAAAAAAGAAAAGGAAGGAGGCCATACCAGAGATAGGAACATTTTACTTGTCTCTTGAAGGATGGGCAGAAATTAAAGTGAAGAACAGAGAGATGACTTCTAGGCAGGGGAAACATTACAACAGACATGAATATCCAATTTGGCTCTTAGGTGCTGAAATCCTGATGTTGACACACAAAAAGAATTTGAGGACATGTTTAGATATAATTCATGTTTAGATATTAATAAAGCAAAATAGTACACAACCCAGACATGCATGGGTTCAGGCACATCTGATAACAGGCCAAAAAGTGTTTCCACCATCATGTACTTTTATGGTAGAAAAGTAGGTTGGGTGAGTTTTGGCTCAAATTCACTTTAGGATATATGTTCTCTTTTGATCTGGCACCCTGTACATTTTGTCTTTCTTGCTATTACATTGTTTTATCAATTGGGTAGAGATTTTGAAGTTGACCTGCTCTATAAATTTCAGTCATTGATGTCCCTTCAAAGGATAGATTTTGATTCTGCCACATACTTCCTTCAAGACAGGTGTTTATAATTGAGATATGTATTTTAAACATGTTTTATGCCAAGTGGTGTCAGTTTTTCCCCATATTTCGTTTTTGGTTTTTCATTTTTTCTTTGCGGGGCTAGTACTCTGGGCCTGGGGGCTGCCCCTCAGCTCTTGAGCTCAAGGTGAGCACTCTGTCACTTGAGCCACAGCACCATTTCCGGTTTTCTGGTGATTAATTAGAGATAAGAGTCTCACTGACTTTGCTGCCCAGGCTGGCTTTGAACCAGGATCCTCAGATCTCAGCCTCCTGAGTAGCTAGGATTACAGGCATGAACCACTGGTGCCCAGCTAAGTGTTTTTCTTTAAGCTATCCCTGCTCAGTATCCAGAGACATTATTTGGGGTAGGAGGTAGGGTCAGAGTGAGAAAGCTACTCTTTTTTTTCTTCTTACTAATACTGCAGCTTCTGAGGAGGCTTAAAGCAAAAATGTTTATGTGTTTCTAATAGAGCTACTCATTAATACAATGTTTGTCTTTGAATTCCTGTTTCCCATGCCCCATTTTCCCTGATATAATATGCTTCATTTTCAGACCAGGTTGAATTTCCCTATTATACACTGCCACCATAGCCTTTATTAAAATTAATATTATGTAATCCTATTTTAAATATCATCTCTAGACAATTTGAGAGGACAAGAATTCTGTCTTGCATATCATTATATTCTCTCTGTGTGTAACAAATACCAGCATGTAGTACTTTTCACAGTATTTTTCCTCTGTATGTAACAAATACCAGAATGTAGTACTTTTCACAATATTTGTTGAATAGCTGAACTGTCTCAACCTACTTAGCTAAATAACTTTTTCAGTTTTCCATTTTTATTCACCACATACCCACTCATCTCACCCAGACAGGTGAGAAATCTGTGCTAGAAATAGAATCTGAATGACAAATGGGAGAGACCACCGTCTTCTCTGTTTGGGACTAAAATCTTCCAGCCACTCCCCCTTCCCTGACCCCCCCCCTACATTTCTCAATGGCCTCTTGATCTTTTCTCTAAATAAATGAACACAATGTGGTAGCACATTTCTTCTTTAGAGGGTCAAAGCTATAAAGATGCAATTCCTGGAGACTACCAGTGGTAATGTTTATGGCTTTTCACTTTCCACTCTATTTATATACATTGATAATATTAGGGCAGCTGGGTTTAATCTATTATATATATATATATATATATTTTTTTTTTACTATAGAGGTGATATACAGAGGGGTTATATTTAACTGTGTCAGGTAATATGTACATTTCCTTTCGCATAGTGTCATCCATTCCCTCATTCTCTCTCATTTCCCCCTTCCCATCGCTACCCACAAGTTGTTTAGTTCACTTTCATCAATGTCCAATGCACTCTACTGCTGTACTTTTTTACCCCTTTTCCTTGGATTCTGTGCTTCCCCCCACCCCCGCTCTCCCACAGATATGTATGTGAAAACACTGTATATAAGGTAAAGAATACAGAATCATCAGGAAAAGAAAAAACAATTTTAAAAAGTCCTTTGATACCATATCTTCAGAGTTTGTTTCAGTATGCATATTATTTTATATAAATATGGAGAGGTGCTTGGACATTGCACTTTTGTGATTCTTTCCTAAGACTAACCACTTTTGGTCTCACTGTATGTGAATATTTAGAATCCTGTGTCATTTGTCATATCCCAGGGAGTTTTAGATCTAACTTCTGTTTATCAGAGTGAACATGGACCATCATTTGTCTCTCTGATCTTAGCTTATCTCATTTAACGTAATTTGTTCTAGTTCCATCCATTTCCCTTCAAATGGCAATGTTATTCTTTCTAATGGCTGAGTAAAATTCCTTTGTATATAGGTACCACAGTTTTGGATCCACTCATCTATTGTGGGACATCTGGGTTGTTTTCATATCTTGTCTATTAGAAAACAGCAGTGCACATTGAGACACAGGTGTCCTTATCATATCCTGGTTTGTAATGCTCAGGTCAGATGCCTAGGAGTGGTATGGTTGGGTTGTAGGGAAGGACTATGTTTAGTTTTTGGAGGAACCTCCAGACTGCTTTCCAGAGTGGTTGTACTAATTTACATTCCCACCAGCAGTGCAGTAGGGTTCCTTTTCCCCCATATTCCTGCCAATATTCCTTGTTTGAATTCAAAATGTTGGCCAATCTATCTGATTTGAGATGGAATCTCAGAGTTGTTTTGATTTGCATTTTTTTTTGGCCAGGATGATGAGCATTTCCTCATGTGTTTCTTTTCCATTCTTACCTCATCATCTGAGAAGTCTCTTCTTAGCTCCCTTGCCCATTTAGTAATTGGTGTATTAAGTATGGGAGGGGTTAGTTTCTTGAGCTCCTTGTATATATTGAATATTTGTCGGATGTATTTTTGGTAAAGACTTTAAAGATTGGCTAACTTTCTAGTTTAGTAACTATGTCCTTAGCTGTGCAGAAACTTTTTCTTTTAATGTAGTCCCACTTGTTGAGTCTTTCTCCTATCTGTGGTGCCCCTGGGACTCTATTCAAGAAGCATGCCTATACCTGTAAGTTCTAACGTTTCTCCTATTCTCTCTTGCAGTAGTTTCAGAGTTTCGGGTCTGATGTTCAGGTCTTTATCCATTTTCAATTGGTATTAGTGCATAATGACAAATAAGGATACACTTTTAGTTTTCTGCAATATGGCTGGCCAATTTTATCAACACAAATTATGGAAGAGGTTATGTTTTTTTCCACTGTATGTTTTTGGCTCCTTTGTCAAGTATCAGATGGCTATAAGTATGTGGTTTTATTTCTGGATCTTCTGATTTGTTCCATGGGTCTATTCTGTGCCAATACCAAGCTGTTTTGTTTTGTTTTTTGCCTAGAATTACGCTGGCTGTTCTATGTCTTTTGTCGTCCCATATGAATTTTTGGATTGTTTTCTCCATCTTAGTAAAGAAAGTCATTTCATTTTCATAATATTGATTCTACCTATCCATGAACATGGAAGGTCTTTCCATTTCCTGGCATCCTCTTTGGTTTCTTTCTTTAGATTTTTATAGTTTTCACTATAAAGATCTTATACATCTTTGGCTAGGTTAGTTCCTAGGTTTTTTGTTTTGGTTTTAGTCTATTGCAAATGGAATTGTTTTTATAATTTCCATTTCTGCTTGTACATTGTTGGCATACAGAAAGGCTACTGATTTATGTGGTTTAATTTTGTATCCTGCTACTTCTACCAAAGTGGTTGATCAGCTCTAGGAGTTTGGAAGTGGAGCTTTTTGGGTCCTTTATGTATATGATCATCTCATCTGTAAATAGGGATAGTTTAATTTCTTCTTTCCATATGTGAATCCTTTTTATGTCCTTTTCTTGCCTTATTGATCTGGCTAAGAATTCCAGAACTGTATTGAAGAGGAGTGGAGAAAGTGGATATCCTTGTCTTGTTCCTGGTTTTACAGGATGTACTTTTTAGTTTTTCTCCACCTAGTATTATGTTGGCTGTTTGTCTGTTATATATAGCCTTTATTGTTTCAAGGAATGTTCCTTCTTTCTAGTTTCTCCAAACCTTACATATGAATGGATGTTGTATTTTGTTGAAAGCTTTTTCTGCATCTTTGAGATGATCATGTAGTTCTTGTTCTTATCTCTGTTGATGTGGTGAATTACATTTATTGATTTGTATATGTTAAATCAACCTTGCATCTGTGGGATGAAAAGCCTACTTGGTCATAGTTATGATTTTAAAAATTTGTTTCTAGATTCTGTTGGCTAATATTTTATTGAAGAGCTTTTCATCTGTGTTCATCAGAGAAATTGGTCTGTAGTTCTCTTTTTTTGTTGGATCCTTATCTGGTTTTGGGATGAGTGTGATATTGGTTTCATAGAATGAGTTTGGAATTTCTCTCGCTGCTTCTATTTTATGGAAAAGCTTGGAGTATTGGTATTAGTTCATCTTTAAAAGTCTTACAGAATTCAGCAGTGAATCCATTGGGACATGACCTTTTTCTTTTGGAAGACTTCTGATTATCTCCTGTATCTCGTGTGTTATTGGCTTGTTTAGCTGGTTTATATTTTCTTGGTTCAGTTTAGGCAGTTGGTATGTTTCTAAAAGTTTTTCCATTTCTGCTAAGGTTTCGTTCTTTTGTGAGTATAGGTTTTGGAAGTACTCCTTTTTAATTATTTGAATTTCTTGGATGTTTGTTGTAATGATTGCTGTGGCATGTCTGATCTTACTGATTTGACTCTCCTCTCTTTTTTTCATTAATCGTGCAAGTGGTCTGTCAACTTTATTAATTTTGTCAGAATACAAACTGTTTGTTTCATTGAATTTATGTATAGAGTTTTAGTTTCTATTTCATTGATTTCTTCCCTAATCTTTGCTATCTCTCTCCGTCTAGTAGTTTTAGGTCTGATTTGTTCCTGCTTTTCTAGCAGCCTTAATTGCACAATGAGGTTATTTAATTGAGCTGTTTCTGTTTTCTTTATGTGTGTGCTTAGAGCTACAAACTTTAACCTCAGCACTGCTTTTGCTGTATCCCAGAGGTTCTGTTGTGATGTGTCTTCATTTTCACAGAATTGGAAGAACTTCCTAATTGTTGGGTAGAATACTCTGTAGAAGTCTGTTAAGTCTATTTGGGTTATGGTATCATTTAGTTTTGAGGCTTCTTTGCTTATCTTTTGTTTGAGTGACCCATCCTTTGGTAAGAGTGGGGTATTAAAATCTCTCACGATTATTGTGTTTGAATCTATCCTGTTCTGTGAGTCCAAAGTATTAGTTTAAGGTATTTAGGTGCTACATTATTTGGTGTATGGATATTGACTGCTGTGATTTCCTCTTCATGGTTCATTCCTTTTATTGGTACATAATGACCCTCCTTATCTCTTGGTACTGATTACAATGAAAAAAATCTATTTTATCAGATATTAGTATGGCTACTCCTGCCTTCTTGCAGGTTCATTTGCATAAAAGATCTTTATCTATCCCTTCTTTCAGAGTTTGTTAATACCTTTGACTGTCATTTGGGTCTCTTGAAGACAACAAATGGATGAATCTTATTTTTTTGAACCAATCTGTTGTTCTTTTTCTTTTGAATGGGGAATTGAACCATTAATGTTTATAGTTATTAAACAGAGATGTGTCATGTTTCCTGCCATTTTCTTGATTTCCTGTATTTTGCTTCTTTCCTATCCTGTGCTTACTAAGTTAGTCTTTTAGTGATTTTTACATAATGTGTCACCTTGATTATGATTTTTTTTATACTTCCCTTTAGTATTTTTTGTAATGCTAGTTTAATGTTCATGAATTCCTTTAATTTTTGTTTGTCATGGAAGGTTTTAGTTTCACCATCAAAAGTAAATGATGGCTTTGCTGGGTACACAAGGTTGGATTGGCAGTTGTTGATCTTCAGGGCTTGGATTATACCATTGCAGACTCTTCTTGTGTTGGGAGTTTGTGTGGAGAGATCTGCAGTGATTCTGATTTTCTTTCCAATGTAACATAACTATTTTTTGATTTGCAGTGTTTAAAATCAATTCCTTGTTTTTCAAGTCTAACTTTTTTTACTATATGTCTAGAAGTGTTTTCCTTGGATTCTGTCTACTGGGGGTTCTGTATGAGATGTTTCTCTTAAGATTGTGGAAGTTCTCTGTTATTAGATTTTCTATGCCTTCAGTATTGAAATTCTTTCCCCTCATCATTCCCATATATGTGTAATTTGGTCTCTTGGCTGAGTCTGCTTATTCTTGGATTTCTCTTTGGTAGGTTCTGAGTGTTGGTTTTTTCCATACCTTTGAATTTTCTAGCTCCTCTGTTTTATCCTTCATTCCTGATATTCTGTTTTACATTTTACTTATTCTGTTACATAGTCCTTTCAGTGTGGTTTGCAATGTGGAAACTGAACCTTTTATGCTTCCAAGATCAGTTCTTATAGTGTTAATTTCATTTTTGAATGAGGTATATAGATTTTCTAGTTTATCTCCACATCTTTTTGGAAGTCCTGGATCTTTGTCATTCCTTCTTTGTACTCTTGAACTTGTTTTTGCATCTCCCCTTTTATTTCATTGGCCAATTCTGTCATCATTTCTTTAATAATTCTTTTGTCCTCTATCTCTACTTCACTCTTACTGGGGTCCTTCTCTGGATTGTTATTGACTTTGGATTTGGTTTGTTGTCTTGATTGTTCATGAATCTTGTAATCTTTCATTGTGATTTACATATTTGCATTCAGGGATTGTCAGGGTTGTGTTGTGTCATCAGGTAGTAGCCTTCAGTTGGCAGGGGCTAGCTAGAAGGAGCTCAGCCCTGGGCCAGTGAGCTCTCTGCCAGCTGATGGGTATTCAGTTTGCTGTGCAGCTGGGGCTGGGAAGGCTAGGTTCATTGTCTGGGTCCAGTGCTGTGGAAGCTTTCTGCTTCTCCATGCTGCAGTCTCACTAGAACAATAAGTCAAGGATATGGAAAAAAACACTGAAAGCCTATGGAAGAGAAATCCAAGAATTAGCAAACTCAGCCCAGAGACCAAATTTCTGCGTAGTTAGGAGCCAGTGAAGAAGAAGAATTCAATATTAAAGACATTGATAGTCTATTTAGTAAAATAATAACAGAGAACTTTCTCATTCTGGGCAACCATGGGGCTATTCTTGCAGCTTAGCCATGTTGTTAGTGTTGGTGGACATGGAAAATAGCCATCATGGAAAATAGCATGGAAATTTTTCAAAAAATTATAAATGAGCAAGGTGCTGATGGCTCATGTCAGTAATCCTAACTACTCAGGAAGCTGACATCCGAGGATCAAGGTTTGAAGCCAGCCTAGGAAGAAAAGTCCCCGAGACTCTTATTTCCAATTAACCACCAGAAAACTGGAAATCATGCTGTGACTCAAAGTAGTAGAGTGCTAGCCTTGACCAAAAGAGTCCTCAGATAGCGCCCAGATTCTGAGTTCAATCCCCATGACTGACCCAAATAAACAAAACAACTTTTGGTTTTTACATTTCAGAGTATATGAGATGGAGTTTGTTTTCATTGTTTTAATCATAGTAAATTAACAACCTTCATTTTGAATGAAGTTCATGAGCTATGGTGTTTTCACTGCAAATCAATTCATTTAGCCAACAAATGTTTTTTGAGTTACCTTCTATGGGTCAGCCAGATATTAGGTGCAAGGAATATAGAAATGAGCAAGTCATACCTTAAACTGAAATATTGTAGTCCAATAATCATATTAAATATATAGATGATCATGTTTCAAATATAGAAAGAGCTATATTGGAAGATGTATGTGAATTTAAAGGTATCACAACCTTGTTCTGGGTAATTTACATCTTCAGCACACACCACAGGTTTGACAAGCTATAGAAACTCAGTAAATTAATGAATAAGTGAATGAATTTTTCCACAGTAACATGCTACCTTCAATGTTTTGTATGATTCTTATGTATTCCCAAATTGATTCAACCAGAAATTCCTAAATTGGCTGTGTTCTGAAAAAGAAAATAAGTACATTTTTTTTAACCTTCTTCAGTGTTCAAATGTCACTTACAGATCAAATCTTCAGTTTGACTAGCTACTTGGGAGGCTAAAATCAGGAGGATCACAGATCTAGGACAGCTTGGGCAAAAAAGTCTGCAAGATTCCTTTTCTATGGCATGTGCTTGGGATCCCAGCAAGGCAGGAAACTAAAGGAGGCAGACAGTGTCAGTCACATGCAGAAAGGTGGCAGGAAGAACAAGACTGTACTTCAAAAATAACTAGCAAAAAATTTGAAGTGTGCATGAAGGCCTGAGTTCAATCCCCAGTACTGCCAAAAACAAAACTTCAGATTGATTTTCATTCATTTAGCCTGCTCCTATAATTATGCAGAGGGTTCCAGGAAAACCCTTATGGGAAATGGCATCATCCTAGTCTACAGCTTCCTTGCTCCCTCAGCTACCAACTCCTCTGTGTTCTCCTCTAAGTCAGACTGCACTCTCTTCCCAGATATTTAGCCTTAGTAGTCTTTTTTTTTGGGGGGGGGGGTCCAGTCGTGGGGCCTGAACTCTGGGCCTGGGCGCTGTCCCTCAGCTCGTTAGCTCAAGGCTAGCGCTCTACCACTTGAGTCACAGCGCCACTTCTGGGTTTTTTCTATTTTGCGTATGTGGTGCTGAAGAATCAAACCCAGGGCCTCAGGCATGCAAGGCAAGCGCTCTACCACTGAGCCAACTTCCCAGCCCTTAGTAGTCTTTTTTTGACTCTTTGTCATGATTTGGTGATCCATGATGCCCCCAGTCAATGAAAATTCAACATATCAGTCCTAAAGCTTGGCCACAAACAGCTGGCAATCTTGTAGTGGTCCCCCAAAACAGGTTAAGAATTTTACTAATATATTGATTGATATTTGTTAATATCTGCTCAGGAATTATCAACTAGAGCTAAAGCCTATATGGATCACTACCACAAGGCAGCCACTAATAATAGGGAAATTCATCATTTCCAAGATTTCTACAACAGGCTGAATCAACTGCTTTATCCCAGTTATTACTTCACTCACTCTCCCAAACTTGGGTTATTGGGAAGTTCCTAGCTGAAGAATATTTGGCCTGTGGCTTACTTCTCTTTGCTAGTTTGCTACCTCTATACAAAGGCAGATTCATGTTACATGGGCCTTAAGTATCTACAATTTAAGTAGGCAATGCTCCTTTCAAATACAAAATGGCAAAGCCCTCTCACAGGACCTTGGAAGAAGCCTATGTAAAGGGAGTCCTGAAGATTATCCCTCACTAGCTTTAGGTCAGTTCCACCTCTGCCTTCATAGTATGCCTACCTAGTCTCCAATCCACCTAAGAATCTGGAGGTTTCTTTAAAATTGCATAACATGACTTGCCATGAAGAAACCCATAAGTCATAAACTATGTTTTTGATTGGGGAAAGAATAAACTTCAGTTGGGGCTGTCATAATTATAGTATTTTTTTTCTTCAACTGCTTTCCTTCTTCAAGTGTTACTTGTAGCCTCCCTGGATGGAACATTCTGCTGAAACCATCATAAACTTAGATGTTTATAAAAAAAAAATCTTGCTAATTAAATTATATTGGGCTGTTGAGTTCTGCTTAAGTCACATTAAAGAAGAAAAAATAGTTTCTTCTTCCTTCAGTTATTGAAGCTTTTCTTTAATTGATTTTTATCCCTATTGGAGAAGCAATGTGATTACAAATTCAAAGCACCAATATAATAATAAATTCTTTTCTTTCAAAATTATATCACCTTATATCATATGTATGCATACATATATACACACACAGTCTTTTACCTTGGCAAAATTAATCTTCTTACATCATGTAATGACACAAAATTTAGCTCTTTTATAATGAAATGGCCAAGCCATTTTTTGCAAACCATTGTGCTTTCTACTGAGAAATACAGTTCTTTTGGTGAGTTTAAAACAACAACATAGAAACACTTTAATCTCAGGTTGAAGACACTGATCTTCCTTATAAAGCTCTTATAAGAAGAAAGTAGTCTCAATAAATCAATAAAATTTGTGATTGTATTAATAAGACCAGGCTGAATTTTATTATCTAAGGGTTTTGATCACACAAATGTTTATTTCTTGCTTATTTGACATGCAGAACCTAGGTTAGCAAGTGCCTCTCAAAGACCCAAGCTGAAAGAGGACCCATCTCTTTAAGTGTTTCTGTGAAAATTGAAGTAATATACTGTTTCTAGCCATGAAACTACCTCTCTAGATCCTACTTATACTTGACAAATTTTTAAAAATACCTGCTTTCTCTCACCCAAAGTATAGTATGGTATAAAAACAGAATAATTACTATGAATGCCTTACTAAGGGAAAAATAGAAAATGCAAATATAGATTTGTGAGAATTTTGAAATCTCTTCGCAAAGAACATTTGAGGGCCCTGCTATATTTGGTAGAGGAATGTTACCTGACTAAGCTCCGATTTTGAGAAGCATTTTGTTCTCTGTGGCTTCTGGCTTTACATTCTGAAAGATTCCCCCTTTTTTCATTTTTCTTTTTGACAAATCTAAAGTAGACATTGAGACATTCTGCTGTTTTCAGGACTGAGCACCTTTGATATGTTTTACATAGTGCTTGTTCTGTGAATATAAATACACATACATGCAATGACTTTGGACTCATCCTTTCTCTGTGTGCTAAACAAGGCACTATGTAGTCCACATTGAACTATCTGTATGTATAACCAGTTAGGTCTCATACCCTTCCTGCTGCAGTAAATTGTATATGCTTTCCAAAGGAGACTTTAGGGCAAGCCTAATGTTATGAAAGTATCTTTGGATACATGATCTTAAGTAAGTTATTTGATGTCTCTGCATTTTTTCCATCTGTAAAATTCTATTGTTAAACTAAGAGGATTAAAGTACGAATCAACAAAACATCTAAATGTTTGCTAAGTACTTTCACATTTTTCTATTCTTTAATCCACCAAAAAAATTAAAAAGAAGTTATTAGAGTTCCTATTTTATACTTGGAAACTAGAACTTAACAAGGATTAAGTGACTCACCTGAGATTTCTCAGATAATAAATGATAAAGACAAGATTTCAAACTTTATGTTCAGTGTAGCTTTCACCATAGTTGTTTATTTTGGGGGGGGACAAAATTATTAAATTTTATAGCAATTTTTTTTTTGTCTGTCATAGGGCTTGAACTTTGGGTCTGAGCACTGTCCTTCACTCTTCAGCTCAAGGCTAGTGCTCTACCACTTTGAGCCACAGCGCCACTTCTGGTTTTCTGGTGGTTTATTGGAGATAAGAGTTTCCTAGACTTTCCTGCCCGGGCTGGATTTGAACTGTGATCCTCAGATCTCCTGAGTAGCTAGGATTACAGGCGTAAGCCACCGGCACCCAGTTTAAAGCAAATTTTATAAAGTATATTTGCATCTGTGTGTGTGTGTGTGTGTGTGTGTGTGTGTGTGTGTGTGTGTGTGTGTGTGTGTGTGTGTTGGTCATAGGGCTTGACCTCAGTTCCTGGACATAGTCCTTGAGGCCTTTTGTTCAAGCTGCACACTACCACCTTGAGCCATAGCTCTAATTCCAGTTTTCCAGTAGTTAATTGGAGATAAGAATCTCACAGACTGGGCTGGGAAGGTGGCTCAGTGGTAGAGGGCTTGCCTTGCATGCATGAGGTCCTGGGTTCGATTCCTCAGCACCACATAAGCAGAAAAAGCCAGAAGTGGCGCTGAGGCTCAAGTGGTAGAGCGCTAGCCTTGAGCTGAAGAGCTGAGGGAGAGTGCTGAGGCCCAGAGTTCAGGCCCCACGAATGACATTTAAAAAAAAAAAAAAAAAAGAATCTCACAGACTTTCCTGTCCAGGCTAGCTTTGAACTGTGATCCTCAGATCTCAGCTTCCTGAGTAACTAGGATTACTGGTGAAAGGATCCATTACATCCATCTCAGTGGGCATAATGCTTATAACTGGTGTGAACTATCAGCATCCAGTCTTTTGTATCTTTTTGTTTTTATTTTTGGTACTCACATTGATGTTTATTATAGTGTTCTTTTATAAATAAGCAAATGGAAATTTAGGATGACTTAATTATATTCTAAGGTCATCGTTTGTTCCTTTTTAAATAAGCCAAAATGTCACAGTGATGATAATCAGTGACAAGAATTTTGACACCTAATTTTAGCCTTTCTGCAATTATAGAGGACCTATAGAACCTGAAATGGGGGTATAATCTTCTTAAACTATTATAATAAGGCATTGTGGGACAATTCAGAGAATGCAGAATTGAAAAAATTATTCCAGCAAAATGTAGTCCAAGTGAGCAAAATTATTGCAAAAAGAAATAATATATACTCTCTTTAGTGGAAAAATGGACAAAGCTAGTTATTAATTGTTAAATGTTTAAACAAAGCAGTTTTTTGAATTGCATTTTATTGATGCGAAACATGATTCAAAGCCAAACAAAATGTTCAAAACAAATTAGGAAGAAAAATATCCTCTACTTGAGGTTTGTGTTACAACTAAGAAATTCCCTTTTCCAAATTATATTAAGTGAAGTAAGCCAGGCCCAAAGAAACATAGGTCCCATGGTTTCCCTTATTTGCAATATCTAGTATATGTCTGAGTCAATCATAAAAGGTCAGATAAGTTGATGTTAGGGAAATGAACCCTAAGATATGCATTCAAATGTTTTTTTTTCTTTCATGCAATTGTTTCTAACACATTTATAAGATTATTTCTTTGTTGCTTTTTATGTCCCTCCCCCATGGTATAACCCAGGCTTTCACTGTATATGATGTTGGTATAATATGTGGAGGGGAAGGGGAAAAACAAATAGTTTAAATAGGGATACAGGTGGACCCATTGCAACAATGAGATGTACAAGTCGTTATGTCGAAAATGAACTTTACAACTTTGGGGGGGGGGGATTGGATGGAGGGGCAGGCGGAGGATAGGATGGGAAGGGGAAACAAAGGAGGAGGCTACAATGCTTGATAAGAAATGTATTCATTATCTTACCCATGTAATTATAACCCCTCTGTACAGTATTTTCACAATTAAAAAAAAAAGAAATTCCCTTTTCCTCATTAAGCAGAACTAGTTAAAAACACCTCTCTATTAAACTCTATTTTATCTGAAATTTTAGTGTTTTTACAGGAAATGTAATAAGAACTATCTGGTCTCTGACTTACCAATGGGTAAGAAATTCTTTTTTTTTTTTTTTTTTTTTTTGTCGGTCGTGGGGCTTGAACTCTGGGCCTGGGTGCTGTCCCTCAGCTCTTTAGCTCAAGGTGAGCGCTCTGCCACTTGAGCTACAGCGCCACTTGTGAAAGAAATTCTTGAAGAAGGGGTCGCATATTTTATTTCTAGGTGTTTTTTTCACTAGTTTTTTAGATAGCAAGTATATATACAAATTATATTTTCCCTATTGTCTATGTATCTTGGATGTCATTAATGGACAACAATAATTTTTACACTATTTTTAAAAGTCAGTTCTTTGCAATGTTTTGAAGCCAAGAGTAGGATGTTGTTTCAACCTACTAGAATTTCATAGTTTTTCCCTGTGAGATGCTGTAGGCAAAATAATTTAATGAAATTCATGTGGGAAACAAATGTTAAATATTACGTAGGTTTGAATATACATAGTTGTAAATTTGCTCATTAAGACTTTTATTGTTTTTATTTTAGTTACTCATCTCCGGAACATTTTTTCTTCCTGATTCATTTCCTCAATTGTAGTAGAAGATGCCAGATGTACATCTAAATACTGCTCCTTTGTTCTTTCTATCTTGTAATGAAAGACACATAGATACTTAGTTATAGTACATGTCCTTATAGTACATAGGTATAGTGCACACCATGCTGTTCAATGTGGTCATATAAGTTCATTTCAGTGGAATATGAAGTAGTCTTACATTCATACTATAAAAACCGCTGGTAGCTCATGCCTATAATTCTAGGCTGAGTTCTGAGGATTTCGGTTCAAAGCTAGCCAGGGCAGCAAAGTCCACGAGACTCTTATCTCTAATAAACTACCAGAAAACCAGAAGTGGTGCTGTGTCCCAAGTGGTAGAGCGCTAGCCTTGAGCTGAAGAGCTCAGGGACAGCGCCCAAACAACAAAGTTAAAGCCCCATGACTGACCAAACAAACAAACAAAAAACTTTCCAGCCAGGTACTGGTGGCTCACACCTGTAATTCTAGCTACTCAGGAGACTGAGATCTAAGGACCGTGGTTTGAAGCCAGCCTAGGCAGGAAAGTCTGGAAAATTCTTATTGCCAATAAACTACTCAAAAAAGTCAGAAGTGATGCTGTGGCTCAAGTAGTAGAACACTAGCTTTGAGCAAAAGAAGTTCAAGGACAGTGCCCAGGCCCAGAGTTCAAGCTCCAGGACCATCAAACAACAACAACAACAACAACAACAAAACAACTTCCCACCCACCTTCCTATAGAATTATAAACCTCCTCACAGATGATTACTCTTGGCTGCCTCTGTAATCACCTCCTACACTGGCTGAAACTAATAGGATATTGCAGAAATGATGGAATATAATTTTCAAGTGAAGATAATAAGCCATACTAAGAGAACAAAGGAGAAAAATAACTCATGAAGTCAGAGATGCAGAAAAAGCTTTTGTTAAAATTTCTTAACTTCGCCGTAATCCTAGCTACTTAGGAGGCTGAGATCCGAGGATTGAGGTTCAAAGCCAGCCGGGACAGGAAAGTCTGTGAAACTCTTATCTCCAATAAACCACTTAGAAAATTGGAAATGACGCTATGGCTCAAGCATAGAACACTTGCCTTGAGCTGAAGAGCTGAGGGGCAGCACCCAAGCCCAGAGTTCAAGCCCCATGACCAACCAAAAAAAATTTTTTTTCTTAACTTCACCAGCTGGAGAATATGAGTGTCATCATAAAAAGCTGCTACAAAAACTACGACTAATATCACACAAAAGGATCATACACTGAATCCTTTTCCTCTAAGATCAGGAATAAGGGGTAGAAGCCCATCCTTCAACTTCTATTCTACATTGTAATCCTAACCACTGCAATAAAGTAAGAAAAAGAGGAGGAAAAACACAGTAAAATGTGTACAGAGAAAGACAAATACTTAGGAAAGAAAATAAAGACATAACAATAATGACTGTGAAAACCAAAAAGCAAGGCAGAGAGAGAGAGAAAAAGTCAGTATTTCTTTGTTGTCGAGGAGGAGAGGAGCTTCCTCTCCCACGCACCCTAACAGTGTTTTGTTTTGGTTAAGTCTGAACAGGTTAGAACAGAGGAAGTTGTCTGGTTCAAGGATCTAGCCGAACACTTAGTTATCCAGCAATTGTAAGGTTCTGAGCTAGTTCCACAGCTCAACATGTAGACAGAAAATGCTATTTGCACCTTAACTGGGTTCCAGTGTCTTCTAAAATCTCCCAAGTAGCCTGATGGCGGTGGCTCACGTCTGTAATCCTAGCTACTCAGGAGGCTGAGATCTGAGGATCGTGGTTCAAAGCCAGCCTGGGCAGGAAAGTCTGGGAGACTCTTATCTCCAATAAACCACTAGAAAACCGGAAGTGGTGCTATGGCTCAAGCAGTAGAGTGCTCGCCTTGTGCTGAAGAGCTGAGAGACAGCGCCCAAGCCCAGAGTTCAAGCCCCACCACCAACCCCGCCCCCCCCCCCCCAAATCTCCCAAGTTCAGTCCAGTCTTCTTCTTCTGTCATGGGTGGTGACTTTAACTTGACCTCTGGTGACTTCTGTGTCACTCAGGTCTAGCCAATTCACAGATCACTCTGTACTCAAGCAGCATAATTTCCATGTTATTGACACTGTCCTGCCTTCCAGTTTGCTTCCCACTCAAATTGCACTAAATACTGAGCTGGCAGTCATTCCCAGGGATTCAGCTCTGGGTTTCACCTCACGGGATTCCCACCTCACTCTAGTTCACTCCAATTCCCATCTGTCTTCCTACTCCCATAGCAGTAGGACACACCCAAGGCTAGAGGTGGCCCCTTGGCTCTGGTTTTTTTATTTGATAGTTGCTGGTTTACTTTGATTTGTCCCAATTTCTACTCAACTGGTTCTTTGTATCTAGAACTCACAGGAATGTGATGTCAGCAGTTTCTCCATGTGCTGAGAGTCAATTCTGATGTGTGACTTAAAAATTTTATTGAGAAGCTGTTTTCTGGCTGCTTTGCTTATAAGTCATAGAGAAGCTAATGTGTGGCTTGCTTCTAATCTGCCATCTTTGCTATCCTGCTAACATTTTTTTCAACATAAAAAAATTATTGTTGAATTAATATGACAAAAGGATCAATTTATATAATCAGGATGGAAGGTCAAATAGAAATTATCATTCTGTTAGTTAAAAACTCCAATTTTGTTTCATCTATAAAACTTTGTTGTTGTTTTTTTTTTTAACACAACCCTACAGCTTAGGGCTTCCTGACCCATCAATAAATGAACATGAATTTAACAAAATTTGCAAAGAACTAAAAATAACTAAGACATTAGTGTATGTGTATGCATGTGTGCATGTGTGTGTGCATGTTATTTAGTGATTAAATCTGGGGTCTTGTGTATGCTAAGCAAGCAATTTACCACTTGAGCTATATTCCCTGTCCTTTTGAATTTTTACTTGTTTTCTTTTTTTTGCAGCAGCATCTTGTCACTAGCTTTACCTGGGATGCCCTTCAATTTGTTATCTTCCTGCCTGTGTTTCCTAAGTTGCTAGGAATATAGATATGTGTCACTACACCTGACTGTCAAGACCTCTTTAAGAGGATAAATGAATATGGGGTACTTGCCTGATCAGATTTTAAGACATTAACAACTGTAGCTCTTAAGATAATAATGCTAAATAGACAAATAATCAATGAAACAAAAGCCCAGAGATAGACACTGATAGGTATAAATTTTAGGTATATGATAGGCGTGGGCTTGCAGATAATAGGAAAAGGATGTATTTTTCAATAAGTAGTATTGGATAAAGTTATTTATAAAGAGGAAAATTACGTTAGATTGCTACCCCACATTAAAAACAAAATAATTATTCTGGGAGAATAAAATAGAAAAGTCAGAAACAAAACCAAATCCTTTTAAAGATAATATAGGAAAATACCTTCATATGGGCTGGGAAGGTGGCTCAGTGGTAGAGCGCTTGCCTTGCATGCATGAGGCCCTGGGTTCGATTCCTCAGCACCACATAAGCAAAAAGAAAACAGCTGGAAGTAGTGCTGTGGCTCAAGTGGTAGAGTGCTAGCCTTGAGCTGAAGAGCTGAGGGACAGCGCCCAGGCCCAGAGTTCAGGCCCCACGACCAGACCCAAAAAAAGGAAAATATCTTCATAGCAATACAGCATGGAAAGGTTTCTTAACACACAAAAAGACAAACATGGGTAAGGAATGTGGGTTAATGGTAGAGTGCTTGTCTAGCATGCATGAACCCCTGGGCTCAATTCCTTCATACCACTCAAGCACAAAAAATAAATAAAATTATACACACACACACACACACACACACACACACACACACACACACACACACACGTAAAGACAAACACATCTGGGTGCCAGTGGCTCACACCTGTAATCCTAACTACTCAGGAGATCTGAAGACTGTGGTTTGAAGCCAGGCTGGGAAGGAAAGTCCATGAGACTTATCTCCAATCAACCAACAAAAACCCAGAAGTGGCTCTGTGACACAAAGTGGTAGAGGACTAGCCTTGAGTGAAAAAACTCAGGGACAGTGCCTAGACCCTGAGTTCAAGCCCCATGACTAGGAATAAAAAGACGAACATAAGGGAAAATGTTGAAAATTTAAACTACTTAAAATTAAGAATTTCTGATCAAAACGTGCCATTGAGAAAGTATAAAGACAAGCTACAAATAAGATAACTTGTAGCACATGTTACCAAGACACAATAACTAAAATAAGAACTGCCACAAATTGATAAGGAAAGTGACAAAACTGTGGATAAATGGACAAGAGACTTGACCAGATATTTCACAAGAGACTCAAATGGCTTACATTCTTGTGAAATCACATTCAACCTTGTTATCAAAAAACACAAGTGTAATGAGATACTGTTCTATACCCATCGGGTTAACAGAAATTTAAAAATAGATAATACCATGTGTGGAACATTTGTATTAATGGGGACTCAGCTGTGCTGGTGGGAGTATAATGGGCACAAAAAACTTTGAAATATACTTGGCATGCATCATCAGGATGAATAATAGCATACTTTTCCGCTCAGGAATTCCACTCCTAGATATATAGCCCAGTAACACTTTTATATTCATCAGGAGACATGTAGTTCATGTATCAGTAAAGATTTTCCATAGAAACAGAAAAAAATTGTGTATGCATTTGTGTGTTAAGATTTTTCCATGAAACAAGTGTGTGTGTGTGTGTGTGTGTGTGTGTGTGTGTGTGTGTGTGTGTAAAGAGATTCATTTTGAGTAACTGGCTCATGAAACTGTGGAGAACTGATGAGTCCAATATCTGATAGTAGAGGCTACCAGTATGGAGAATGGCAATTCAAGACTGAAGGCAGTTGGCTAGTGAACCAAGAATTGCTAATAACTGCAGATGAAGCCATAAAGGCATACTGCTGGCAGAGTTCTCTCTTACTCAGTGAAGGTCAACATTTTGTTCTATCAGGCCTTCAGTAGACTGGAATAAGACTTGTTCATATTTTGAAGGGTAATTTGTTTTACTCAAAATCCAATAATTGAAATCATATCTATATACATATATGTATACACACACCTTCATAGAAATATCCAGAAGGCTTGACAACTATCTGAGCATCAGAGGTTGACACATAAAATCACAACTAGAAATAATTTAGATGAGTCTAAATGTCCATCAGTGGTAGAGTAAATAATAAATTGTGGCACATATGTATATATACATATATAAGTATATAGTATGTATATAATGATGTATATAAATAATAAATTGTGGCATATATATACATATGTAAACTTCTAAATTACTTGTGGTGATAAGCAGAATTATAGGTTGGCCCCCAAGATAGCTCCTCCAGGTGTTATACTCTGTATAATCCCTTCTTGATTACTGGAAGAGCCTGTAACTTGCTTCTAACTAAGGGAATATGGTCCAAATTATGGGCAGTCACTCTCATGGTAATGTTTCTTTCTCTCTCTCCTCTCTCTCTCTCTCATTTTTTCTCTCACTTTCTCTCTCTCTCTCTCTCTCTCTCTTTCTCTCTCTCTCTCTCTCTCTATATATATATATATATGCATGTATACAAACACACATAGGCATGCATATCTGATCAGACACCTGAAGAAGCAAGTTGTCATGAAATTTTTTTTGTTTTGGAGCTTGAACTCAGGGCCTGAGTGCTGTCCCTGAGCTTTTTCACTCAAGGCTAGCACTCTACCACTTTGAGCCCACAACACTACTTCCTTGCCATCAATTTTAAAACCATAAGAAAATGAATTCTACCATCAACCTGAATAAGCTTCAAAGCAAATCCTCCCCTAGTTGTACTTGATGAGAATGTGGCCTAGCTGATACCTTAATTACAGCTTTGGGACAACCAGAGCACAGGATTCAGTTAAGTGATGCCTTTATACTTGCCCTATGGAAACTGTGGAGTAATAAATGTGTGGTGATTTAAGTCACTTAATTTGTGATAATTTTTTACATAGTATGGAAAACAAATACAAGATTACAGGTATAAAAATTAATAATTATAGCTACATGTATTAACATAGAAGAATCTTATAAATATATTTTTAGAATAAGAATCAAGTAGTAAATATTGCAGAAAGAATGATTTCAGGAAGTGGCACTGTAGCTCAAGTGGTAGAGCGCTCGCCTTGAGCTGAAGAGCTGAGGGACAGCGCCCAGGCCCAGAGTTCAAGCCCGACCGACCAAAAAAAAAAAAAGAATGATTTCATTTGCATGATGTTTGAAAACAAAATCCAAAGAATGCATAATTGAGGAAGGGATACATATAATGGTAAAATTGTAAAGATATGCAAAAGAAAAATATTAGAAAAGAGAGGAAAGTGGATTACTTCTGGAAAGGAATTTAGGACCCATACATATATTCTAAAACATTAACAATATTCTCTTTCATAACTAAAGTTTACAATATCATTATTAATTAAATACTAAATATGTATACTATATATTTCACAATGAAAATAACATTAAAATCAATTTAATTTATAAAAATATGAAGAACATTTCTATATTTATCAATAGCTTATTCTCTAGCTCAGTCCCCCAAATTCAAATCTTAATTATACCTTTTTTATGATCTTGGTCATAGTGCAGAAATCTTAGATAAATGTTCAGATATTAGACTTTCCAGATGAAAGGGCTGCAATTAAACAAGTGCTGAAAATAGTTACTCTAATAAAAAATATAAAGCCAACAATTGCGAGTTGCCTATACATATGAATATTATATATTTTCAAATTAAAAATGATAGTAATCACACTAGTACCTGTGGTTTTAGCTACTTGGGAGGCTTGGGAGGATCATGGTTTGAGACTAGTCCCAGCAAAACAGTTCACAAGACTCATACTTCTTTTTCTCTTTAAGTAGGTGTACAAAAGGGTTTCAATTCAACGTATACTTTATAAGTACAGTGCATCAGTGATTGATGTCATCTTGTGATTTCCCTTTGAGATGTAAGCTGTTTTCTTTTTCTTTTTTTTCTAAAGCAGTTGCAACTTGTCTATAGGCAATGGCAACAATTTTCCAGGATGAGTCTGAGTCTTAGGTACTTTGGTCTGACAAACCAATTTGACTTCAACATTGACAGAAGTATGAATATTTTAACAGTGGGAGAACACTTTCATAGCAAAGTATCCAGATGTTTTCATGGTATAGGTGTTAAGGGCTTCTGTTTTGAGAAGTTTTGTTCTATTTGACAACTTTATGTCATTATTAAAGCCAAAAGAGAATGACTTGTCATTTTGAGCTAAAAGTCAGCATAAAAGAAGATCTGACATAAGTAAAAGTCTCTTAAAGCAATGGAATCTTCCCAAATATTTCATAACAATAGAATGGTGTGATAAAGTAGTATTTGTAATTGCTAATTTTAGGTGAAGATAATATAGACAGAAATATTGCCAAGCTTAATTCTCAAAATATTCTTTGCCTTTCCTTAATCCCTAGATCTATGAATACTTTGTGCTTTGAACATTTTATTAAAATATTCATTTTCTGCCGGGCGCTGGTGGCTCACGCCTGTAATCCTAGCTACTCAGGAGGCTGAGATCTGAGGATCGCGGTTCAAAGCCAGCCCGGGCAAGAAAGACCGTGAGACTCCTATCTCCAATAAACCACCAGAAAACCGGAAGTGGCGCTGTAGCTCAAGTGGTAGAGCGCTCGCCCAGGCCCAGAGTTCAAGCCCCACGACCGACAAAAAAAAAAAAAAAAATATTCATTTTCTTAGCCGAGCATGGTGGCTTATGCCTGTAATTCTAACTACTCAGGAAGCTGAGATCTCAGGATAGTGGTTGGAAGCTAGCCCAGGCAGGAAAGTCCCTAAGACTCTTATCTCCAATTGAATACCACAAAAGCTGAAAGTGGAGCTGTGGCACAAGTGGTAGAGCATTAGCCCTGAACAAAAAAAGCTTAGGGATAGTGCCCAGGCCCTGAGTTCAAGCCCCAGGACCAGACTCTCCACAAAATTCATTTTCTTTAGCTCCTAATTTTTCAGTTAACCTGCATTTCTATTAAACTGGAATAAGAAAATAATTGTCCATCATGTAAATTAAAGGATTTTAATTAAAGGAAGGAAGAAGAAAGAAAAAGGAGGAAGAAGAGAAGAAAGAGTAAGAGGAAAAGGAAGCATCAGCAAAAGCATTAAGAGAAGGCTACATGGTTATTGCAGCTTTGAGATTGGAGCAGATTTGACACAAGGAAGGTGACATCTCTTCTTAATCTGAATTATAAACCACCAAAACTCTGTTTAAACAAAAAGAGTAATGCAGGTAAGGGTGTTATGTGTTCAAAAATACAACCTCAACAGACTACTTGTCTGTTTCAAGTTTTCCAGTTATAAGATAAAATAAAAATACTCCTTTTCTTTATCATCTCTCCAGCATACAGCTGGGCTATAGATAACTCACCAAAAGATTTTTCAGAGATGATGTTCAGAAATGGCTCCTGTCAACAGTGGCTTATCACACTTAAATCAGTACTAATTTCTGTTCCTCATATTAACTTCTTGGATTTGCACCTGAAATATTTTGCAAGACATTTTGAAATCAGAAAGAGTGATAAAAAATGAATTACTTTAAAATTTTATTTTCTATGTTAGTAAATTTAATGAAATATAATATACACAATGATATATTATTAATATAGTATAATAAAGACAGTGATAATAAATTTCATACAATTTATATTACAGTCATTACTTTTAAACAGCTGGTGATAGAAAAAACAAAAAATAAACAAAAAAATCTTCTTGTATCACGAGCTCTACAATGCATTTCCCTAGTAAGAAGAGTTGCTGTGAAGTTGCTCAACTGTGCACATGACCTTTCAAATAGAACTCCATCACTTAATGCTATGAACTTTCAGGCAAGTATTTATTACTTGGGATTAAATTTCACTCATTCCTTGAAAAATCTACACAATACCTATTAAATAATTTTCTAAAATACTTAGTTTTGTTTCCAGGTACATCTTGATATATACTTTTTAAAATTATATTATCAGCAGAGGCCTTTAGAATTTAAAGTTTAGATAATGTTACTAACTATCCAAAGGAATTTGTAAGTCTTTCCAGCAGCTGTTCTTCCATTTTTTCTGGCAACATTAGATGGTAAGGACAGGCAGTAACTGAATCTGTGTAGCTGTGGGTGTGACTTTAAAAATGACATTGATGACTGAAATACTCAGGCCTGATGCTCTGAGAAAATTTTAAGTATGGAGCATGTAGCATGGAGCACTTAACACCACCACAAAGCTTTACTTAGTTCACAGATAGAATTTTTGTTGAAATAACTTCTGGAAATAACTTCAGAAAAAAAGGACAAGAGGTGGACAGATCTGGGTTCAAATTCTAGCTTATCACTTTATTCCCTGTAAGCCTTGTTGACTTAACTGTAAAATAAAAATACAGACTCTATAAATTCTACTCTTCCACTTGGGTACTAAAAAGATGCAAACTGTTCTATTATTAGTGTAAAAACTAGAGGCTTAAGAAACATTATTCCTTTACTCCCATTTGGGTCATGTTGGCCTTTCTTATTAAATATTCATTTCATTTTCAATTATAGCATCCTTTGATTCTTTACAGTCTAGTTAATGAGATGTAATTGGTAGCATCAGGCTCAGTATTGCTGATACCAGGTCAGGGGATAGAGTTTCTCTAGCAGGGCTTTGTACATAACTTGTCTGCTGCAAGGTCATACTCTCTGGTAATGTTCATGAAATACAATAAATAATTTGTTGGCAATTTTATTTGTTCTTATGTGAGTTTTTTGGTGGTTGTTATTTGTAACTACTACCCTGGAGTTCAGGGTTGGCAATCTAATCTTCAAATTTGTAGAAAGGAAAAAAAAAAACCTTCACAGCAATTGCAGACTGAATAAAGTAGATTGTATACTATCAGGCTTTTAGTACAACCTAGTTCATTAATGAGATAATATAGATCAATTAAGGCGCCACAAACTCTGATGTAACCACCCTATAATGGCCCTTTGGACCTTCTCCATCATGCAGCAGGAAGGCCAGATCTACTTAATAAAACACTAGGTCAGCATATAATGTCCAATGAGTATTATCAACAAGTTGCATGGAATTTGAATGAAGACCATTAAAATGGCAAAGTAAAATGTAAGTGTTGATATAGAAATCCTCCTTCCTTCCTCCTGTCACCGTATGCAGGTGAAGGTTAATGAAGTTTCCCTCTAAAAGTAGGACTCTTCACTTAGGTTCCTTGACTTTGATCACAGAATAAGAATTTCTGGTCATAATGGTAAGAAAACTTAGCAGAGTTTGGCCAGGGCATACTCTAACAGAGTGTGCGGGTGCTCTCAAAGGGAGGGAGAGACATACACAGCTCTTTGGTATCAGGGGTATATATATGGTAAAGGCAGGGGGGGTCTTATTTCAAAGTTATCCAACGATAGGTGTTTTATCTTTGCTCTAGTCATTCTTGGTGTTACACTTTTGGAGTTCCTCGATGTTTTGGGCATTTCCTGACATAAAACAGATGCTTATCCTTGAGAAGGAAGATGTCCTCTTGCTTTTCTCAGAAGCAAAGATAGTGTTTCTATGTTTTTAAATACCTGGTTTCTGAACTGCCTTCACCAGACCTCATTTTCCCTAATTATCTTGATTCATTTTCCCCTAAAATGACTTTGGTCCCTTAATCTTAAGGGAACTAGATGAATAAATATCTCCTGTATTTTCTGTAAGTGTACCATGCCTCATTTCCCCTGATCTGTCCTGCTCATTCTCTTCCTTCCTTGTTCCTTCTTTTCTATTTATCTTTTCACAGAAAGAATAACTGACAAAAACATGCATACTGTAATATGATGAGGATAAACTATTAAATGTAATATGAAGATGATGATGATGAAAATAAATGACTAGATATTGAGAAGACTAATATTGTTGGCTATGTAGTCCAGAGATTCCTTTAGGCTTGTGCTGAGATCAGAACTGAACCAAATCCTAAGCACATGTGAGCAAAATCTTCAAAATATGGCTGAAATGTCATTTAAAAAGACCAAACTTACGTGAAGTTTAGTTATTCTGTATCACTGAACTTGTTTATCCTTTGCTACATTAAAATTAACTAAATTTTTATTGATGACCAGTTATCATGGGATCCAATATAAATAACATTTACTTAGTTCACAGATGGAAGTTTTGTTGAAACAGTAACTTCCTATTTGCCTAACCTTTATTATGCATATACACATAAAAATTGTGGAATAAAACTCACTTATAATTAGCAATAGCTATTTTCTGAGTGGTAATACATGAGACAATTTTTTCCACTTGTATTTTTCTTTATTGTGCTTTCCTTTTTCTACTTCTCTTATTTATTTTTAATTACTGTTATTGTGTCAATACTGGGACTTGAATTCAGGGTTTCATGCTCTTAGCTTTTTTTGCTCAAGACAAGTGCTCTATCATTTGAGACATACTTTCATTTCTGGATTTCTGCTTATTAACTGAAGATAAGTCTTTCAGACTTTTCTGCTAAGACTGGCTACAAATCATAGTCTTCAGATTTCAGCCTCCTGAGTAGTGGGGATTATAGGCATGAGCTACTAGCACTTGGCCTTTAAAAAAAAAATTGTTTTTTTTTTTTTTAAAATAAAAGTAATACAAAGTAGTGAGATTTTTGTGTTTTGTTTTCACTTACCTAGTTTCTGGTTAAAAGTGACAACTCTGGAATGAAAACATATTATATAATCCAAGTGAACCAATAGAATTTAAGATGCACTGTATTTAAAGCCAGAAATCTTTAAAAGTTGACAAGCAAAGAAAATCATTAAGCATAGTGAAATGCAAAAGACTTCAGTATTCTTAAGGACATTTCCTGAATAAAACAAACTGAATAAAATGTTTAATTATAACAAAAACCAGCTCCTTGGAGGTATGGAATAGGTAAATAAAATTATTAAAAGTAAATAATAGCCTGGTGCTGGTGGATCACAACTGTAATCATAGCTACTCAGGAGATTGAGTTCTGAAAATAACTATTTGAAACCAGCCTGGGCAAGAAAATCTATGAGATTCTTATCTCCAATAAATTACCCCTTACAAAAAGCCAGAAGTGGAGCTGTGGCTTAAGTTGTAGAGTGCTAGCTTGAAGATTAGAAAGTCTAATTATTCTGTAATGACTCCATAAAAGATGCTGCTATTAAGTGCTTTATCTCGAGATTTTTAAAGGATCAATTTATAGCTAAAGTAAGAGAGTTTGCCTGATACAAGACAAAACTTGTTACCAATTATTAGAATCAAACTTTGGCTAAAAAATACAACTTTCTTCTTTTAGATAAATATACAGAAACCTTTGACTTCTTTGATTTCTTTTAGTAATATAAAATTTCTCAGCAATCACTTTCCAAATACAATGTTAGTTAACACTCATAAAGACAGAATTTTTTTTATTGTGAAAATACTGTACCGAGGGGTTACAATTACATGGGCAAGATAATGAGTACATTTCTTATCAAGCATTGTAGCCTCCTCCTGTTTCCCCTTCCCATCCCATCCTCCCCCCACCCCCTCACCCAACCCTCCTCCACCCCCCTACCAAAGTTGTAAAGTTCATTTTCAACATAACCACTTGTACGTCTCATTGTTGCAATGGGTCCACCTGTATCCCTATTTAAGTGATTTGTTTTTTTCCTTCCCCTCCACAACATCAAATACAGTGAAAGCAGGGGTTAAGACAGAATTTTGTAAAGAGATACACTAGCAGAAATAACAATCTATTTCTTATGGATAAGGAAAAGAACTATTAGAGTTTTTTTGGCTCTGGGCCAAAGAAACTAGTAGTAGCAGACAAACAGATTACTTCATCCAATAAGACTAAAGTCTTGAACTTTTTACTGCATTTATGGACATTTTGGTTCAAAGAAGACCACCTCTTTCTAGGAGACTTGCTGCAAACAATAGCTGTCAGACCACCAAATGCCAATTCCTTCTCTCCTTTTTATTTCCTGGCTGCCGTGAAGTGAACAGGCCTTCTCAGCCATCTAGTAGTCCCACTTTGCTATACTTTGGCACCGCAGGATCAAAACATCAGACTGAAACCTCTGAAATTAATATTAAAAATAAACCTTTTCCTTTATTAAGTTGTTTATCTCAAGGATTTTGGTATAGTAATGAAAAGCTAACTGATTCACTATGTAATAAGAACACAGTTTACTAAGCATTTTGTTATGATAGCATAGATAAACTAAATATTACAAGTGAAATAAAGTGGCCTAGCATAGGTGTATATTCCCATAGTCCCAGTTAATATGGGAGGCTGAGGTAGAGGGACTACAAGTTTGAGGCCATTCTGGGCTATTTAGCAAGACGTAGTTTAAAAATCTAAACAAAAACAAGTCAAATGATAATATAATCATTTGGCTCATTTATGAGTAAAATATTTTGCTTGAAATATTGAGTGCCATAGAACTTTCAACCTCAAACACCATGCAGGTGATATAACAGAACAAAGGTCAGGTGAAATACAGTGAGGAATGGTTTTAGAGTATGGGAAACCTTGATGCACTTAAGTAGTGGTTTTCAGAGTATGTCTCTAGCCTATTTGTATCAGTAAATAAATAAGAGTAATAACTTGTCTCTCAATCCAGAGCTTACTGAGTTAAAAACTTTGAGGCTGAGTTTTAACAAGCCACCTTAGTTTTAACTAGCTTGTCTCTTATACACACTCAAGTATGAGAATCATAGATGTAGATGTATGCTAATTAAAATTTTAAATAATCATGTATATTTAAAGGAATTGTCTGGTGTCAGGTGCCAGTGGTTTACACTTGTAATCCTAGCTACTTAGGAAGTGGAGATCTGAGGACTGAGGTTCAATGCCAGCCTGGGCAGGAAAGTCCATGAGACTCTTATCTCGAATTAATTACCAAAACAAGCAAACAGCAGAGCTAAGGCTCAAGTGGTAGAGCACTAGTCTAAAAGCTGAAAACACTCTAGCCCTAGGAGCTGAAAAAGCTGAGATAGTACCAGGCCCTGAGTTCAAGCCCTGGACCATGAAAAAATAAAATAAATAAACAGAGTCATCTGACCATATTTGCAATCAAAATCAATGTGTATTTTAATTCCTGATGAGAATCAAAGGAAAAAGCAAAAACTTGAATCATTTGTATAATTATGTCCATTCTAAACTTCCTTTTTCTAAGATGGAAAAAAGTAGTAAGTAGTTAAGTTGAACCTAAGGTTTATTTTCGCTAGGATTCAGGCATATCTGGTCCTGGTGTATGGTGGAGTGATCCTTCTGCAATTTTATTTCTAAGACCATTTGAGTAGCTTCCAGGAAAGAACTAATTCTAGTAGAAGAAAGAACTAAGGGCTGAGGCTGAATGAAAGCCTGCCAGAGAGCTTAAATATGCCTGAGTCCATCATGCTGTCACTCGGATTATTTCCAATCAAGCCTATAGGATGAATTCATTCTTTTAAGAAACAGCTCTTGAGTTTGTGACCTTAAGGTAGTTGTACTATAAAACCTAGGAGCTAAAGAAGATAGTTTTTACTATTTTTTTCTCAGACACAGACAAGACAGCTTGTCTGAGGCATGATAATAGGGGCCAGATGTGGCAGTCTTAGCTGTAGGACCATCCATGTTTTTGTTGTCCTAGAATGTGGACTTCAGGCCTTTCAACTCTTCTTGAACACATTGTTCTTGCAGCTGCAACAATGGTGGCCATGGTGACATGACCTGAAAGAATGGGAGCAGCTGCTTTCATCAGACAAAAACTGTGAAACATATGAAACTAAGTAGTTCTTAGAGTACACATGAAACACGCCTGGGCACTGCTGGGCCTCTCCAGGAGAGATAGGGAAATGCTATTTTAAAGCATGCTACTTACTCTGTGTAGCATGAATTACACAAAGAGGAGCTTTGGGTTTTTTGAGTTTTCAGAAAAAAGAATATTTAAATTTGAGTCTGTCACATGTTTTTATTTTGTCTTAGCAACACTTAAATCCATGTTGCTTCTTGTGTAGACTTTAACATAATAGTCAACATGGGAGACTCAACAATCAAACCTCACACATTTTAGGTTCATGAAAAAAAAAAAAAACAGCAAGATCGTTAAAGTTTCAGGACATGAAGTTTAAAAAATCATGGTGTAGCCAGTGGCTAATGCCTGTAATCCTAGCTATTTAGGAGGCTGAGATCTGAGGATCACAGTTCAAAGCCAGCCTGAGCAGGAAAGTCCATGAGACCCTTATCTCCAATAAAACCCCTAGAAAACTGGAAGTGGCACTGTGGCTCAAGTGGTAGAGCGCTTACCTTGAGTTGAAGAGTGTAGGGACAGTTCCTAAACCCAGAGTTCAAGCCCCACGACTGACAAAAAGAAAAAAAAAAAAAGAAGAAAAAGAAAAAGAAAATCATAGTATACATTGCTGATATTTTTCTCTTCAAAACTTCCCCATAAAATGGAATCACTTTGCAGATGAGCTGTTCTTTGGCACACTTGCAAGCAGTTTGTTTCAAAGGAAGAACTTTAAAAACAGCCACTTCTTTCCTGCCAGAATTTTGAGAGATTGATGCCCTTTTCCTTCATTTGTGCCATGCCTATAAGCTACAGATTGTCAGTTACTTCCTGAGACCCTAAATCGAATTTTGTTAAAAACATTGTTGTTCTCAAAAAAAAAAAAAAAGTTTGGAGATCACAAATCTGTAAGAATTCCTCTAAGCAACCAGAATTTTTCAGGAAGTTTTGAGGTTACTTTATTGCATTTAACTCTTGTGTTTTGATACTTGATGAACAAGTCATCTGGGATGTTAGTTTTCCATCCAGAGAGTAATGTCTTGCAAATTTCCAACTTGCTGGTGGAGCCAAAAGTATTTTTGTTGTTGTTGTTTGTATGTTTGGGGAGGGATTTTTTCTTTGGTTGCTATTTATTTGAAACCAACTACTACTCCTTTAAACACAAAAAAACTAAAATAGTGACTTTGATATGTCAGTTCTAGCCAGCTCACAATGGATGGTGAGTTGGGGGGTGGCAGAAAAGATCAAGCAACTGAGTTTTATCCAGGGATGTTTCTCTAGACAAGTAAGTTCCTCTGTTGATCTCAGTTTTATTATTGAAGTTGGAATCAGGGCAATTGGCCCAAAGTTCTGCATTCCTTAACTCCCAGAGGAATTCTAACAATGAGTTAAGCGTTTAAAGAGAAAAATCTATAAATTATTGATATTACGGTTAAATTCCTCTATGGAAATAATTGGATTAACTTTTGAGGTATCACTGAACAACCAAGATTAATGCATTGTTTGTTTTGTTTTGTGGAGACAGGGTCTTACATTGTAGTCCAGGCTGTCCTTGAATTAGTATTGTAGCCCTGGCTAGCCTTCAATTCATCTTTTAAGGGATTGTTTCTATATTAACTTAGTAGAATTTAGCTCCTGGGTATACAAACTAACCACTACAAGGAACTATTGGATGCCCCTTATTCTTACCCTAATTATGTCGTAAGCCACTGTAATAGCTTCCTAACTTTTTCATACCTTTGGTCTCTTCCCCCAGTGCTTTTTACACATGACTTGTACTATTTCCCAAATATAGCTCGTCTCATAAGACCTTCTTGATCAAAATCTTAGCTAAGATTTATATAACATATAAAATTTATATAACATATAAAATCCTTCTTATGGCATATTAGGCCTGTACTGCCTTCTTTCCTTCTTTCTTTTCTTTTTTTTTTTTTTTTTTTTGCTAGTCATGGTTCCTGAACTCTGGGCCTGGGCACTGTCCCTCAGCTCTTCAGCTCAAGGCTAGTGCTCTACCACTTCAGCCACAGCACCACTTCCAGCTTTTTCTGCTTATGTGGTGCTGAGGAATCGAACCCAGGGCCCCATGCATGCAAGGCAAGCACTCTACCACTGAGTCACCTTCCCAGCCCCTTGTAGGTTTTGTTTTTTTTCTTTCTTTCTTTCTTTTCTTCCTTCCTTCCTTTCTCCTTCCTTCCTTCCCTCCTTCCTTCCTTCCTTCCTCCCTTTCCTTCCTTCCTTCCTTTCGTCATGGGGCTTGAACTCTGAGCCTGGGTGCTGACCCTCAGCTCTTCAGCTCAAGGCTGGTGCTCTACCACTTGAGCCACAGTGCCACTTCTGGTTTTCTGGTGGTTTATTGAAGATAAGAGCCTCACGGACTTTCCTCCCGGGCTGGCTTTGAACTGCGATCCTCAGATCTCAGCCTCCAGAGTAGCTAGAATTAGAGGCTGAGCCACCGGCTCCAGGCTGTCCCATTGGTTCTTGCTTTCTGTTTCTGTCCTGATTCTAACTATTCCTAGCTGGAGAAATAGCTTATGGAGTAGAGCACTTGCCCTGAGTTCAAACCTCACTACTTCCAAAGGGGGGAAAAGAAAAAGAAATTAACAAGATCCCCATGTCAACGAATAAGCTAATAATATCCACAGTCCCGGTGCTGGTGGCTCACACCTGTAATCTAGCTACTCAGGAGGCTGAGATCTGAGGATGGTGGTTCAAAGGAAGGCAGCCTGGGCAGTAAAGTCTGTGAGACTCTTATCTCCAATTAATTGGCCAGAAAACCGGAAGTGGCTCTGTGGCTTAAGTGGTAGAGTGCAAGCTTTGAGCTGAAGAGCTCAGGGACAGCCACCCAGGCCCAGAGTTCAAACCCCACAACTGATTTTTAAAAAAATCCAGAAGTGGAGACTTGGCTCAAGTGCTAGGGCACCAGCCATGAATGAAATAGCTGAGTCAGAGCTCAAGGTCCTGGAAAAAGAAAAGGAAAGAAGAGAGAGGGAGGGAGGAAGAAAGGGAGAAAAGGGAGGGAAAAGATATGTACATTTTAAAGTTGTGAATATTATGATGTGTGAATTTTACCCCAATTTTTAAAAATACCAATTGAAGATTCTGCATGAGGTTTCCCAGAGGATTTTCCATCCAGGGTTGGGAATCTTGAGGTAAGATTCACCATCTTCAGCACACTTATGCTTACAGTAAATGACGTCTAGGGTACCTGGGCAGAGGCCAGCTGCTGCTTCTGCCCTCTATGTGTGCTGAGCATGCTGCTGAGAAATAAAGTCTTTTCTTTGCATGCTGCTTTGTAATTTTTAAACATCTTCCCCTTCATTAGCTCATTTGATTCTCCTAGGTTTTATCTCCAAACATACTTATATTTTTTTCATACTTACGTGCCAAAAATTATCTACTTAAATGCTATGGATTTATCTTGAATGTCTTTGCTGACTTTTTGTTTCACTTTTCTTTTACTTCTAATATATTTTACTCATATATGCTCAGTTCTCTGACTTCTATAGCTATAAATGTTTCTGCTTTCTGAGTCTTAATTTTCAACATGGTCTGTTTTTCTTTCTCCCTTCCTCTGAATAAGATGTATAAGCTTTTACTTTAAAACTATACTCTCTTCTTGCTTTTCCTTAATCTTGTCTAGATGATTCAGAATAATTTAGTCACAGTCCATACAATGATACTTGTTGCCCTTCCCTGAATATTTTTATGGTAGAGCCATCATTTATTTAATAAAATATTTTATAAGATGCTTGTGTTTTATAATACAAATTAATTACCTTCTTTTATTTCCTGTGGCTGTTTAAAGCTTATTTTAATGTTCAAGTTTATTATTTATTCTTTTATAGCCACATATTTACTTTGAAGTCCTTTTTAAGGACTTCAAGCTTTACATTCATTGAAAATCTTTATTGTATTCCTGGAAATAGATCCTCTCCTATATTTACAAATCACCATTTTGGGAGGATGTTATTTGCAATTTCATCTTGGACAAAAATTTGAAGATTGTTTCTAATTGTTGTATTTTCTTTCAGTGTATTTTGTAGTCCCCTTTTTGTCCTATCTGTTTCTTTGTTGACATCCAGTTTATTTTATTCTTATTTTGTCTGTCTTAGAGACAAGTCCTCACCATGTAGCCTTATAGTTCAGGGCTGGCCTTGAACTCTCTTGAACTTTCCACCCTGTGAAATTCTAGGTATGCCTAGCCTTTTCTCATTTCTGCTATGGGATAATATAATTATTGTGACATAATTCCCCTTTTTTGTATTTCCCCCTATATTTCCTAGATTTGGCCTATACTTCTTTGTGAGAATGTTTATATACTACAGTGCCATAAATGCTTATACTCACATGAAGCCTCAACTGTCTCTCCACTTTCCTCACTCACCCTGCAAAGTGAGGGGGGTTCAGTTCATGTACCCTGTAGCATCACTGGATTTAGTTGTTTATCTGGAAATTTCCTTTTTTTCATAGTCTTAAAGTCAAAGGTAAAGTCAAAGGCATCATTGGTCCAAATACAAGACTTTCTTGATCTAAATAGAACAAATATATTTCCTATGTTTTTAGTTTAGTATCCTATAGATATCTTACTTTTGCTTATGCTCTACATTTCATGAAATGTCAGTATCATTTTATATGAGCATATGTACAAAGCTATTGAGCCCTTGTGATCCTCTCCTAAGAATATCCTCCTTTGTTCTCACTGTGTGAATCTTTAGGTGCTATTTAATTAATTGTGTCCAAGTGTAATTATTTGTCTTTTATTATTTTATTATTCATCAGGTTTACTTGTAGATTTATAGGCACATTCTAATTATTACAAATGAGGGAAATCAAGATCCTCATGTCTAAAATATACTTAGAGTTAAATTAAAAAAATTAAACCTCCCCAAAACAAATCCTCAAAGAAACAGCAACCTAATTAATAAACTTAAAGAGAGAGTTCTCTGAAGAAAAAATAAGAATGGCCAATAGACAAAGAGATGCTCAACATATCTAGCCATAAAAGAAATGCAAATCAAAACAGCATTGAGATTCCACCTCACCCCAGTTACAATGGCTATTTTCAAGAAAACTAACAATAACAGATGCTGGTGGGGATTTGGCCAAAAGAGAACACTACTTTGTGGGAATGTAAACTTGTTCAGCCATTCTAGAAAGCGGTATGGAGGGTCCTCAAAATATTTGTTAAGTGAAACTTGAAATCATTTTGCTTCTCTTAAGTTTATCATTTTTCTGCTCTTACTTATTTTTCATGATCCCCCCTCCTATTTTCCCAGAATTTCTAATACTATTTTTGTATGGAATTTTCTTTTAGAGTTATTAGGATAGTCTTACAACTAGTTAGAATAGTTGCACAACAGTGTAAATATACTACCAAGTGTATATTTTTAAGTGGCTAATGGTTAATTTATGTTATGTGAAATGTCCATATTTTATGAAGATAGCACTTCCAGGTTACTTCAGACATTAAGGGATTATTTGTCCCTGGAACAGATTTGACAGTCCATACTCTTCTTTTTAAATGAGGAAAAGTAGTAAAATAAATCCCAGAAAGAGAGGGAGAAAGTTTTCTTCCTTGTGAGTTTTTGGAGTCAAATAGTCTTAGTTCAGATTCTGATTCTGTCAGAAACTAGCTGTGTGCTCTGCATCAGGTCATTTGAGAAGTCAATTTCTTATATATTAAAAAAAAAAAAAAAAGAGCCAGGCACTGGTGGCTCACACCTGTAATCCTAGTTTCTCAGGAAGCTAAGATGTGAGGATCATGACTCAAATCCAGTTTGGGCAGGAAAGTACATGAGACTCTTATCTCCAATAAACTACTCAGAAAAACCTGGAAGTGGGGCTGTGGCTCAAGTGGTAGAGTGCCAGCCTTAAACAAAAGAAGTTCAGAGACAGTGCCCAAGTCCAGAGTTCAAGCCCCAGCACCAGCAAAAATAAAAATAACATCCTCCCCCCAATAAGCTGGATGCCAGTGGCTCACACCTGTAATCCTAGGTACTAGGCTGAGATCTCAGGATCTTGGTTCAAAGCTATCCCGGGCAGAAAAGTCTGTGAGCCTCTTCTCTCCAATTAACCACTCAAAAACCAGAAGTGACACTGTGGCTTAAGTGGTAGAGTGCTAGCCTTGAGCACAAAATGTCCGAGGCCCTGAGTTCAAGCCCCATAGCCAAACAAAAACAAAAACAAAAACAAAACAAAAAATCCCCACTACTTCTTAAGGACCTTGTAAAGACTGAATGTAGTAATGCATGTAAATGTTCTTTGGAGTATGAGTTTTTGTTTGCCCACTTACTCCTTCTACCTTCTGAAACTCCTCCTCCTTCCATAGATACTGGACTACATGCCCCCTGCCTGGGTGAATTGGTCTTTTCCCATCCCTATTATATATAAATAAATGCAAATCAAGGAAGCACCAGGTAGACAAGTAGGCTTGGACCACATCTGATTAATTTTAGCATTGTAAGAAAACAACAAAGGAGTCGGGATCAGATAGCTCAATAGGACAAAATAAATGTGTATTCCCTCCTTTTGATATTAATTTTTCCATAGATTCCTTCCCATTAAACAAAATAGCACAGGAAACCTAATTATTGTGCACAAGTTTGGCTAAAATTACTATATATATTTTTTTAATCTGGTGGGAAAAGAAACCTTGAACTATAGTAGAAAGTATTCAATGTGTTAGAAAGTATGAAATTGTGTTGTGTAATATTTCTGGTTTGTTTTTCACACAAAGGCAAAAACACTTGATACATTATAAGGAGGAAGCAGATTCAAGGTAAGAGCTCTAGATTAGCAGTTCTGGCCCTGTCACCGACTGACCTTTAATAGGCCACTGTTCCTAGCTTGCTCCATTTATTCAAATGGAAAATGTAAGCATTGAACTTATCCCCTTATTCTTTGAAATTCAACAATTTTTTTCATTGAAAAATTCCACTGCTTAGGAACTTTAAAAAATATTTTACCATTTCTATGTCAATTATAAGATGGTTTTAGGTATATTTTTAAATATTTTGGATCTATATTTTATTTACTTATTTATTTGTCAGTCATGGGGCTTGAACTCTGGGCTTGGGCACTGTTGCTCAGCCCTTCAGCTCAAGGTAAGGGCTCTGTCACTTGAGCCACAACGCCACTTCCAGTTTTCTGAGTGGTTTATTGGAGACAGGAGTCTCACAGACGTTCCTGCCTGGGCTGGCTTTGAACCACAATCCTCATAGAATTACAGGCATGAACCACTTGTGCCTGGCTAGATCTATATTTTAATTAAAATATATTAAATTAATTTTAATAAAATTATTATGTGATTTAAATATAGATTACTAAGGGAGTATTCCTTTTATTTTAATTCTGAGTTAAAAAAACATTATTATCTCCAAGTCAGTTTTTATTTAGCAAGTTTTTATTTTCAATTTTTTTAAATTTCATAAACTATGACATTATGATGGATGGATTAACTGTTATTGTTTTTACTTTGGCCTCATATTAAAGAGAATTTTGGTCTCTATGGAATGGCTTGTTTGAGAATTATAATTAAGTCTTATTTAAAAACCATACAAGGACCTGGTGCTGGTGGTTCATGCCTGTAATCCTAGCTACTAAGGAGGCTGAGATCTGAGGATTGCAGTTCCAAGCCAGCATGGGCAAGAAAGTTAGTGAGATTCTTATCTCCAATTAACTACCAAAATGCCAGAAGTAAATCTGTGGCTCAAGTGGTAGAACACAAAAGCCCAGGGATAGTGCCCAGACCCTGAGTTCAAGCCCCAGGATGGGAATTTTTTTTTAAGCCATACAAAGTATAGCAGTGTTATGTTCTTACAAGATATGGATTCTGAGTTTTTGGAGGGAGGGGAAGAAATATATCATCTTTGGTGTTGGTTCTAGAGATTAGATAGTTAAATTGAAAATAAATTTATTGTTATTCTATTCCAAGGTACTATTGGTTTGTATTCATGAGGGTATGCTGAAAATTTCCTTGACATGTTCTGAAAAGCATTACCTTAGAATCCATTCACCTGTCTGTGAATGGCATAAGAGCACAGCATTGAGGAGAAGGTACTGGCATTGAAGTAGAAAGCCCATGTTTAAGTTTTGGTACCCTATCTACTTTTAGAATACAGATCAAATCACTTAATTTTCAGCCTTTAGTTTCTCATCATAAAATTAGAATAATTATTTGTCTTCTCTCTATGGTTGAGTCTTCCTAAAAAACAAATAAAATTAAGTCAATGACATGATATTGAACATTTTGCTGTAATAATTATTACATGAATGTTTATTCATTATGTAGCATTTTATTATGTAGCATTTTATGGTGTGTATGCTAATACTGGGGTTTTAACTCAGGGCCTAGATGCTGTCTCTTAGCTTTTTTGCTCAAGGTCAGGACACTACCACTTAAGGCATACCACCACTTCTGGTTGGCTGGGGTTTTTTTGGGGGGAGGCATATTTATTTATGTGGGTGGTTAATTGGAGATGGTATCTCATGGACTTTTCTGTCTAAACTGGCTTTGAATCACAATTCTCAGATTTTAGGCTTCTGAGTAGCCTGACCCACCACAACTGCCTATGTACCATTTGACAGGGTAAGTTGAGTGAAGTGACAGCTGGGGGCTAAAAATTTAAGGAAGCACTTACTCTCAGAACTGTGCAAATACAGAGTGTGTTTTGAGAGTGACTCCTTAAATTTTGAGTCCCTGCTGATTCCTCACTCTCTCCCTGATAGTTCAGGCCTAGGTATATGGCCATAAGAATCTAGATGCAAGTCTGATTTCTGAAAGCCTTTTTTTAAAAAATGAAATTCAGTACATTTAAGGTATTTAGGAGCAACTTTATACCTGCTAGTTTTCAAAAGCTATGAAACTGCTGGTAGGATGAAATATTACTTCTCTAATTTCTTTTTATTGATTATATTATACTACTTATATCTGTGAACAGTTAGATGTTACAAAATAAACTCATTTTTATAATCAGATACTTTCCTGAAGGTAGTTTTCCATCATGATAGGTTACTATATGATACCATATCTGCATTCTTATTTTCTGGAATTGGTAATATTAAATTTGAATACTAAAGCTTTCAGCTTCAGCTTCTTTAAACTGCTTGCTTTTAAGGTTGAAACAATTTGCTTGGCAAGTAAATAAGATATCACAAACATTTTTAAAATTCCAGAGAAAAATGAATATGAAAACTGTAGTTCCAGGCTGAGAGCTAGATTCCTAGAAATAAACATGAATTCCCCTGCTATTGAACTAGACCCATTTCATCCACTGTGTAGTATGCCAAGTTGTAAGTTACAGAGAGTTTATTTGGGAAGTGGCCAAGGATGGAGACAGGAGGGCATGGATCAAGGTCAAATCTACCTCCCCAGAACAAGGCTTAGGGACATATATAGGATAAAGAAGAAATGTGATCTAATTTGTGAGGAAAGATGATTAGAAGTTAAGAAAAGCAAAGTAATTGTGTTCTGTGTATGTGTAAGAAATGATAGCTCTTATGATGCAATATGGTGGCTTTCTCTTTGTTTTGAGGGCAGAGTTATTGGTCCCTTGACATCAAAGAAGTCACAGATGAGATATTGAATAGGCCCAAGTGAAGAATTGGTTGTTTTAACAAAAGAGTCCTTCAAGTTCCAGAACAACCTTTAGCATCGTGACCCATAGATCAGAGGTGTTCTCTACAGCAAGAGAGAGCTAGAAAATTAATAATAAATTATTCAGCTATATGGACTAAAATTAGTGAAGTTTAAAGTCAACAAAAAGCAGTAACTAAAAGCAAGTGAACTTTGAGTGTTTATTTGGGTCCTATGTACAAATGGCCCAGATTCAGCCTCTATGCACAAACAGATTTTTCAAGAGCTGTTCACATGCCCTTGCTTTTGGTGTGAGGTTTTCAGGTTAAGAATGAACTAACAAACTTCTCCATGAGTTCTTTAAACAAAAAAAGCCAGTGTTTGAGTTAGATGCATATTTAGAACTTTTAAAAGTGCTTGCTTATAGAAGTTTAAACTTTGTAGCCTCCTTTTTTTATTTTGCTTTTTGATGCAGCCATTAAAAGGTTTGACCAACAATTTTTTCCTATAGTTGTCTAATTGTCCATATGTAGGATTTGAGAGATTTTATTTCCTCACGTTTTATATTTAATCTCCTCTGCTCCTTAAGTATTGCCATATTTTATTTTAGTTTGAAGCTGAATTTGTCGCTTAAGAACTGTGTTTTTGAAAAGAGATGAAATAGAGTCAGAGTGAATGTCAAACTTACAGAATAGAGAACTGGTAAGTAGAGAGATTCCTCAGGAAATGTGGCCTAGAGTGAAAACATTGATGAGATACTCTTTATTTTATGTGGCTAATAAAAGAAGAAAAGCTGGGCGCCAGTGGCTTACACCTGTAATCCTAGCTACTCAGGAGGCTAAGATCTGAGGATCGAGATTCAAAGCCAGCCTGGGCAGGAAAGACCATGAGACTCCTATCTCCAATAAACCACTAGAAAACTGGAAGTGGTGCTGTAGCTCAAGCGGTAGAGTGCTTGCCTTGAGCTAAAGAGCTGAGGGACAGTGCCCAGGGCCAGAGTTCAAGCCTCACGACCAACAAAAATAAAGAAATAAAAAATAAATAGAATAAAGAAAAGAAAAGAAGAAAAGCTTGAGGCCATTTTCTAACATTTACTATTTTAACAGATTATCAGCAACATGTTGCATATTTAAACTATTTTTTCCTCTAATGTGAAATGTAGATACATTTATGAGCAAGAACTTTGGTACCACAATGAACAACCATATCAAACTAAGTACGTCATTTGGGTATGTTTCCTCTATCACTCAGCATTGTGTAATTTGGTTTCTATTATCTCCCAGAAATGTCCTAAGTTGGCCAGGACATAATAAGCTATCTGCTAGATGTGGAGGTTGTTAAAGATGAAGGAATTTAAAATTTAAACAGAAGTTTCAACTCTACCAAAATACCACACAGACTTACCCGAGATTTAAAATGAACTGTATTCTGTTTTTGTCTTTTCTTTTTTTGGTACTGGGTATCAAATCCAGGGTGTTGCACTTGCTATGCAAGTGCTTTGCCACTGAGCTACATACCAGCCCCATGAACTTTATTCTGAATGCTTAAAAGTTGGGAATTTTTCCCTCTTCTTTTATGTGTTTGGACTTTCAAAGGTGAACAGGCTTACTTTTATAATCAAAGAGTAGAGAAAACAAGAATGCATTTATATGAGGATTTAAATCCTCTTAGTCTCTGCTTTGTTGGAGGAGTGTTGGGATCTCAGCAGGGCATCAAAGCAGCCTTGGGTGGGACTATGGATTCTAAATAATGGAGCTGAGTATGGTAAATGTGTACAATCTTGATTGGCTTAATATGGTCTCACTCGCCCATATTCATCAACTATTCATTACCAAGCATGACAACTAAGTACAAAGTGTTGTGTGAAGACCTATACAGCCAAGATAAAAGGAGCTCCAACATGGAGCTGTTCTAGAAGAATTCTTTAATTAGCACTATGATAGGAGTTACAAAGAAACCACAAAATTCTTAGAGAGTTTGTAATGACAGACCCTGATATCATGTTAAGGGAAGGGAGCTCAAGGATGGCTGGTGTGAGGAAGTTATACATCTAAATCTAAAGTGAGAGGCAATAGCCAAACATGAAGGGTGAAGAAAGGTGTGTGCGTGTGTGTGTGTGTGTGTGTGTGTGTGTGTGTGTGTGTGTGTGTGTGTGCGTGCGCGCGCACGCACTGGAACTTGAACCCAGGTACTCTTTCCTGGCTTTTTCTATTCAAGGCTGGTTTTCCACTTGAGCTACACCTCTACTCGTAGCTTTTTGCTGGTTAGAGATCAGGGTTTCACTGATTTGTCTATCATAGCTGGCTTTGAACCATAATCTTCATATTTCAGACTCCTGAGTAGCTAGGATTACAGGTATTTTTATAGAAACATTCATTTCAAGAATGCCCAGAAATAGGAAAACACATGCCAGTGTTAAGAAACACAAGACCATTGTGGAGGAGCCTAGAAAAAGGAGTTACTTTTTTTTTAAATCTTTTAAAGAGATTTGCATTTGAAGAATACTTTATGGAATATGGATTAGTGTGGGCTAGAGGAGAGAAGAGCCCTATCAGAGCTTATTACCTTCCTCCAGTTGGGAGAGAATGGATTCCAGGTAGTCTCTAGGTGAGTTGTGGCAATAGTCTTAGGTCAGGATATCCAAGCTGTAGAGATACTTTTAAAGTATAGTTGACAAGAATTGCTCTCTGGTTATTTAAGAGAGAAATTATAAATTGTCAAGAATGACTCCCAAGGCTAGATGTTCCTCAGTGTCAGAGCATGTACAAGGTTCTGGCTTATTTCAGCTCTACTAAAATAAAACAAATAAATGAAAACAAAGCCCTCTTGTTATTGAGTTTGTATAAACTGCTAGGACATCTTCCCACATCATGGCTCTCTGAAGTGGGCAAAACATTCATTATCATTTTATAGATTTTTAAATGAATAAATCAAGGAATTGAGTGGCAGCTCCACTTATGTAGTGATGCCAACTGGACTTCTGTATCTGAATCAGCATTTGAATTATGAAAGCAGTGATTCTCAGTGTAGATTCTGCTTTGTATTGAGAAGCCTGATAATGATGTGTTGTTTGCTTCAGGATTTGCTGTTCAAATATTCCTATTATCACTTGAAATGTCAGATGACATCTTACTTTGCTACTGGCAGTTCAGACTCCACGGTAATGACAATAAAGAATAGTAGCATACACAGAAAACTGTTTCTGGTTAGGAAAACCCCACCCTAAAATGTAACTTAGATGTTCCATTCTGCCATCCTTAGTGGATTGTGTTAATGTTTACTTTCTTGTTCTGATTATTTAATTTGTCCTCCACCTTATTCTTGCTCTATAAATGACTCCTCTCCCCAGCAGAAATTTTCAAAGAACAGTACAACATATATATATATATATATATATATATATATATATATATATATATATTCTTCAGGTGTCTCAGAAATGTTATTTGTGTTCAAGAGCACCTCCTCCAGTCTCCATCCAACACAGTTCTTCTTGGTCTGCTATGCCTGAAATGGGGGAGATGATGGCTTGCCACTCTTTCTCTTTGGTGCCTTATCAGCCTTTCTTGCTCTATCAAACCAGTACAGCTTTCTGTATATAAACAGTCCAGTCATTAAATTCTCTTCAGCAAAACCATTCTGAGCATGTTTTATTCTCCAAACTTGACTGAGTTTTCTATTTCTTCTTATATTTCAGTCATTTCTTGTTTTATACATTTCAAGGCTATATTGTTAAATTGCAAAACATTAAGTTTAGAAATCATAAACCATAAGTTTATGATTGATGGGTCTCCTGGATTGGTAGTTCTTTTACATATTATTTTTTGGAAAATACAATTTTGACTAATAGTAACTAATGGATAAATAAGTCTCCTTTGGGTTTGTATTTATTGCTCATGTTATTTTCTTTTAGTCTATTGCTTTTCAACCTTCTGTGTTATTTTGTAGTTTTTTTTCTTTTTCTATTTTCTTTTTTTTTTTTTTTTTTTTTTTTGGTCGGTCGTGGGGCTTGAACTCTGGGCCTGGGCACTGTCCCTTAGCTCTTCAGCTCAAGGCGAGTGCTCTACCACATGAGCTACAGCACCACTTCCGGTTTTCTGGTGGTTTATTTGAGATAGGAGTCTCACGGTCTCTCCTGCCCGGGCTGGCTTTGAACCGTGATCCTCAGATCTCAGCCTCCTGAGTAGCTAGGATTACAGGCGTGAGCCACCAGCGCCGGCTTCTATTTTATTTTCAAAGTAAGTTTTTAAAAGTTTATAATTTGATGGGGCTGGGAAGATGGCTCAGTGGTAGAGTGCTTGCCTTGCATGCATGAGGCCCTGGGTTCGATTCCTCAGGACCACATAAGCAGAAAAGGCTGGAAGTGGCGCTATAGCTCAAGTGGTAGAGTGTTAGCCTTGAGCTGAAGAGCTGAGGGACAGCGCCCAGGCCCAGAGTTCAGGCCCCACAACTGGCAAATAATAAAATAAAATAAATAAAATAAATAAAAGTTTATAATTTGAATGTTTTTGTTGCTATTTGTTTTTAAAAATTTTTGAGACAATATGTCACTATCCAACCCAGGCCGGCCCTTGAACTCTCCATCTTCCTGCTTCAGCTTCTAGAGATCAGCAGTGGGCTGACAGTTCCAACTTTCTAATCTTCTAATCACTTGGTTCTTCCGGTACCTGTTCCACCTTGAGGTTATCTAGGGACTTCACTAGGAATCACCTCATCACCATAAACTCAGGTGCTATTGAGAAGCAGAATTTATTTTCAGTGCTGTTAATCCAGCACAAGCATGCATGATTAATAAGCTAGCTACATCCCTAGCCCACCGAGATATTATTGAAAGGAGCTTATTATGAATGACAAAAGGGAAACCATACAACTTATGTATCTTTAGGTTTGGCTTATTTCATTTAATATAATTTTTCCCAAGTCTTTCCATTTCCTTATGAATGGAACAATGTCATTCTTTTGGATGGAAGCATAGAATCCCATTTTTGCATATATACCACATTTTCTTGATCCATTTGTTCAATGTGGGCGTCTTGGTTGATTCCATATCTTAATTATGGTAAACAAATGCTGCAATGAACATGATTGTGCTGGTGGTTTTAGTGTGGCCTGCTTTGTGGTCAGTTGGATAAATGCCCAGGAGTGGGATTTCTGGGTCATAGGGAAGCTCTATGTTTAGTCTTTTGCAGAATTTCCATACTGCTTTCCAGAGTGGTTGAACCAGTTTACATTCCCACCAACCGTGTGGTAGTCTGCCTTTGGCCACATCTCCACCAGCATCTGTTATTGTTGGTTTTCTTGATAATGGCCATTCTAACTGGGTGAGGTGGAATCTTAATGTTGTTTTGATTGCAATTCTTTTATGGCCAGAGATGTTGAATATCTCTGTCTATTGGTCATTCTTATTTCTTCTTTGGAGAAGTCTCCCTTTAAGTCTTTAGACTATTTATTAATTGGGTTGTTGTTTCTTTGAGGATTTGTTTTTGGGAGGTTTAATTTTTTGAGCTCTGAGAATATTTTAGGTATGAGGCACTTGTCTGATGCATAGCTAATAAAGATCTTTTCCATTCTATGGGCTTTCTATTTATCTTGCTAGCTATGTCCTTTGCCATGCAGAAACTCCTTAGTTTGATGCAATCCCATTTATCTAGTCTTTCTTTGATTTGTTGTGATTCTGGATCTTTACTATGAAGTTTTGACCTGAGCCAAGGAGCCTTAGTGTTTCCTCTGTTCCTTCCTGTAGTATTTTCAGATTATCTGCTCTTCAATTGAGGTCTTTGATTAATTTGGAATTCATTCTGGTGTAGGGTGATATATAAGGATCTAGCTTCAGCTTTCTGCACATGTATAGACAATTCTGCCAGCACCATTATGTGCCTATAAATCTACAAGTAAATCCAAAGGATAGTAAAAGACAAAAAATTACACTTGGACATATTAATTCAACAACATTCTAAACATTCACAAGTAAGAACAAAGGAGGATATTCTTAGGAGAGGATCTCAAGGGCTCAATAGCATGTGCATGTGATCAAATAACACGATGCTTATTGATATAAACTCCAAGAAATGGAAACGAGAGGCTTTTTATTGTGCTGTTTGCAGTTCTTCTCTTCCTCCTCCTCCTCTACCTACTTCTTCTCTTCCTCCTCCTCCTCCTCCTCCTCCTATTTTTCCCCTTTGTCGCTGATTTTTTATTTCCTTATCCTTTGTGTTGTATGTAAGTTTATATCTTATTTGAGGAGGGGAAGAAGCAGCACCAAAACCATGGGACAAGGGTGAACTAATTCAGCAGTGAAACCCACTAGATGTTATCTTGGAAATGAACTATACAAATTGGGGAGGAGTTGGGGTGAGAGGGGGAAAAAACTGGGAGAAAATGAGGGAGGGGGTGACACTGTTCAAAAATCAAATGTACTCAATACCTGACTTAGGTAACTGTAATCCCTCTGTATATCACCTTTACAATAAAAATTAAAAAGTAAGAGAAAGCTCATCAGAGACCCTGACTTGAGTTTGTCTCCATGCCCGCTCTTGCCCCACCAGAGGTAGTCTTGGATCCAGCCTTGGATGAACATGACCCAGAGGTTGCTCAGACCACAGCTTTCCAGGATGACGATGACGACCTGTGAGAAAGCAAAGCTGGAGCCGGTGTCTCAAGTCTACTTTTATGTTTATTTTTTTTGGTCCAGTCGTGGGGCCTGAACTCTGGGCCTGGGCGCTTTCCCTCAGCTCTTCAGCTCAAGGCTAGCGCTCTACCACTTGAGCCACAGCGCCACTTCTGGCTTTTTTCTTTTTGCTTACGTGGTGCTGAGGAATCGAACCCAGGGCCTCATGCATGCAAGGCAAGCACTCTACCACTGAGCCACCTTCCCAGCCCTCAAGTCTACTTTTATAGGCAGCTGTCCTGGGACGTCAATGGTGCCCATGTGTGCCACTTTATCATCCAGCGAAGCAGAACATGTGCTTCATCTTTGGGATGCTGAAGGAGATGAATAAGCATCGGAATGAATGTGGCAGTTAAATACCTTCTTTTTTTTTTTTTACTTGAATACTTAGCTGTTTGGATCACAGTTGTTTCCTTCTTGAGTTTCAAAGATAAGACAGCTACAGTCACATCACAATACTCAGTGGTAAAACCTTGTTTGTTACTCTCATTCCCATTCCTTTGTTTAAAATCAGAATAAAGTTGTATGTCAAGTACCATAAATAAATAAATAAATAAATAAATAAATAAATAAATAAATAAATAAATAATAAATAAGTAACATTAAAAAAAAGAAAAGAAGCCTCCAGGCGTCGGTGGCTCACACCTGTAATCCTAGCTACTCAGGATGCTGAGATCTGAGAATCAAGGTTCAAAGCCAGCCCCGGCAGAAATGTCCGTAAGACTCTTTCTTTTTTGGGGGGGGGAGGGGGTCCGGTCGTGGGGCCTGAACTCTGAGCCTGAGTGCTGTCCTTCAGCTCTTCAGCTCAAGGCTAGCACCTACCATTTGAGCCACAGCGCCACTTCCGGCTTTTTTTTTCCTGCTTATGTGGTGCTGAGGAATTGAACCCAGGGCCTCATGCATGCAAGGCAAGCGCTCTACCACTGAGCCACCTTCCCAGCCCCCCGTGAGACTCTTATCTCCAATAAACCACCAAAAACTGGAAGTGTCTCTGTAGCTCTAGCGGTAGAGTGCTTGTTTGAGCTGAAGAGTGCAAGGACAGAGCCCAAGCCCAGAGTTCAAGCCCTGTGAGAAAAAGAAAGAAAGAAAGAAGGAAAGAAAGCAAGTAAGAAAGAAAGAAAGAAAGAATGCATGAAAGAAAGAAAGAAAGAATGGGAATTAATGACAAAAGGTACTTCAATCTATGTGACAAGAAACTGGATGGCACTAAGACCAAATATAATTCTTATTAAGGTCAGCATAGATTTTCTTTTTTGCTTACTATCATGTGTTCACCAACATGTTTTATTAATACTGTGTGGCTGCTAAGTGTCCTAGGCCAGAACAAGCAAGTAATTTGTCACATCGTTCCTGCAAGCCCTTGTGTATTTTGTATGGCCTTCTGAGCCAGGCAGTGTTACACCAGCTGTGATTCAACCAGTAGATAATACATAAGTGGGCAAGCCTCCCTCCCTGCCTGGGATTCCTGCCCTGTGCCCTGCCCTGAATCCCAAACAACTCTTCACACTTTGGACCTAGCCTGTTTTGTATTTCTAGCCAATTTCTGGAATGTGAAAATATTTACCATAGTTTGAAGTACAGCTGTGTATTCAGAGCACTCTTTTTGTAAAGAAAACATTTTGTTCTTGCCATGGGCTAGTCAAAGATGTCTCAAAATGTAAATTAAAACCAAGAGTTAAAATACATAATAATTTTCAGAATGATAAGGAAAAAGAAAAGAAAGGAGAATTCTACAAGAGCTGGATGGGCGATTATATTTAAGGTCCCTGTAGTCTATGACAACCTTGTGGGAATCAAGGAGCCATACCTCGTTGATTTTTTAAATCTCTTCTTCCCCTTTATACTAGTCTTTATCTGCTTATATCACAACTTATTTCCTGCTTATTGTTGTCATGCTAACAGTATTTGTATGACTAGTACAAAGAGGTTAACCAAACCACCTGGAAACACACAGCTAATAAGGAACAGAGCCATAGTTTGAATTCATACAATTCAATCTTAGCTTTTGTGTTCTTAACTACCATATCATCGTTGGTGCAGCACTAGACACAGAAGCAACCCACTTAACACACCCATATTCTTGTTATTAATCTTCAGCTCGTATGTATGTGTGTGTATGTGTGTGTGAACACCAGGTCCACTGTTAAATAACTCCAATAAATCTTATTTTTATTCTTTTTTTGGGGGCGGGAGAGGAACTTACACTGAAGTCTTTTTAGAAAATGTGATTAACCCCAATCACCTGTATAGAAATAATCATGAGTACTATCACAAAATCAATGACTTAAAATGAGACTTTAAAAAGATTATTTAAAAATGTGGTCACTCTTTTTTAATTTTTTATTGTGATTGATTACATAAATTTCACAAATTTCATAGTCTTGTGAGATAGTGATACTTAAAGTCACAAACACATTCTAACCTTCATGGGACAAATTGTCATTATCATGGTCTATAAAGTTTGTGAATTCTATGAGCTTTGACAATACAGCTATTTCTTCCACATTGGGTGATTTATACATTTCTTTACTTTTGCTTAGTGTCAGCTGTTCCCTCTTTCCCTATCATTCCCTCTTATTTTTTTATGTCTGTTACTGTCTATTGTTTTTGAGGAAAGAGAATGACTATTTTCCTGGGTAAGGATTTCTCTGGAATTTTTTTTTTGTCCTATAAAAATACTAGATCACTCTTGACTAGCCAATTTCTGGCATATGAAAATATCTACCATAGTTTGAAATACAACTGTGTATCCAATATTCTTCCTCTCAGCAAAGAGAGCAGTCAGTTTATTAGAGCTAATAAAAAACAGAAAGATAGTGATAATATAAAATGATAGCTCTCCAGATATAATTTTTTTTTGAGTATTATCAAAGACTCCAAAGATTCCACCTATTTGTCACCAGCAGTCTTGGCCTGACTTGGGACAATTTAGAGCTTCATTAGGTACCAAAAAGGAAAAGAAGCTGGGCACTGGTGGCTCATGACTATAATCCTAGTTACTCAGAGGGCTGAAATCTGAGGATCACAGTTTAAAACCAGCCCTTGCAGGAAAGTCTATGAGACTCTTATCTCAAGTTAACCACCAGAAAACTGGAAGTGATACTGTGGTTTGAAGTAGTAGAGTATTCATTGTGAGCTAATACTCTCAAGGACTGCATCCAGGCCTGGAGCTCAAGCCCCATGACTGACAAAAAAAAAAAAAAAAAAAAAAGGAAAGAAAAGGACACAGATATCTACTCTGTAACTAAGGATTTAAAATGAGTTTATAATATAGAAACATTTATGCTTAATTCTAATAACTATGATGTTTTAAATTTGTTATTCCTAAACCATATGCTTAATTCTAATAACTATGATGTTTTAAATTTGTTATTCCTAAACCATATGCCCCGGCCTGCAGGGTCGGTCAACAAGGGCTTAAAGAGGAACTGACCTGAATTAGAGACAAACCAGACTTGAGGAAGGAGACCAAGACAAGGTTCTGATCAAGGTCTGTTTATTGAACTGACAAGCAGGCTTATATACTATAAATGAATGAGGAAGTGGTTGCAACATATTGGTAACACAGTTTTTTACAAAATACAGAATGCAGGTGGGTGGGATAAGTAAAAGATCAGTGTCTATCTTTATGATAAATCTAAGCCACAGGGAGGTCTGTTACAAAATTCCTTAATCCGATGAGCTGACAATTGGCTTTGTTGGGTAAGCACTGTAGCAAACAATAGCTTTAGGAAATGTTTTACAGTGGTCTCCTGCATCATACATATTTGGTTATAGTCCAGATATTTTTATTTTCTTTAAATTAGGTTTTTGAGTGTATTTGAAATAGTTCAACAAATAGTCATTGAGTTTCTTGGTGCTTAGGATACATCAGTGATCAAAGATCCTAGTGCACAGAGACCTTACATTCAAACTTTAGAGTAACCCAGCAATGGAGTTAGTGATTGAAACTAAATTAAACTATAAACACTCCCTTTTTCCCCCTGACTGTCATCTTAGAATTGCCCTTGCTGTAGACCTTGCTGAATCATCTCTCCCTGTGGCTATAAAAGAGACAATCTGTGACTTGAGGCCCATACTGTTGACATGTCTGCTAAAAACAGATGTTGGGGGGGGAGGGGGAATCTTCTCTAAAACTCAAGATTCTATCTCTGCACAAAGAGCCCCTTCCCCTGTTCCTATCCTAACTCCCTCCTATGACCAGCCCCATACTTCCCTGCCTGCCTTCACTCTCCCTGCCTAATGAAAGAGACCTTAGCTGTAAGAGAATGGCCCCATATCTTCTCCAGCCAGGCTGAAGAGCAATGGTTGTCCACCGTTTCTTCTCCAGCAGGGCTGAAGATGGCCTGGATGACCTTCTTAGGCTTGGAATCCAATAAAAAGTCTTTTGACCCATGAGTTCATCTTCCTGATCTTTTCTTTATTTATACTCCTGGTACTTGAAATATTTATTTACTATTTCCTTACAGTTGGTGTTCATAAATTTGTCAATTGAAGGTTGAGACTTTCAAATATAAGGGTAATTCATAAATCCTTAGTATAGCTCCACATTACTAGGTATTTTTTTCATTTTCAAAAGTTCAATCAAGTTAAATAACAAAGCTATAAAACAGGATGGATATTTCCAGGATACAGAAAGGCCTTTCAGGGATAAGTCTCAAGAGAGTTTCTCATCAACCCAGAGATCTTTAAGGAAGCAAGGCAAGCAGTTAGCTATGTAGTTTTAAATTTTATTACTGAAGAGTCCTTTTCATTTTACCTGCCATTTAAAACAAATTCTTTAAACAAACCATGTTTTAAGAAATCATGGATTTCCCTTGAATCTGCCATACCTGCTACTCCTGTAGGTATCAGAAATCCCCTTTTAAACTAGACATCCAAAAGATACAGAGATGTGAATACAGGCATATCCCAGCTTAGTACTTTGATGCTTATGGCTAGTCTGCCATCTCAGGGGACCTTGTTTTGAGCTGGTGAAATGTTTGCACAGGCGCATTTGTGTGATTGTGTGTGTGAATGTGTGTGTGTGTGTGTGTGTGTGTGCGCTTTAGGAGAGAGAATGCATAAATGGTGGTGTTCAATGTCAGATGGACTTTTAAAATACTCCTGGAATGATAACCACAATTCAACTGTGGTGTATTAGTATCATAGTGCTGCAGTAACAACCACAAATTTGGTGACTTAAAATAACTAAAGTTTACTCTTTCCCAACTTGGGAAATCAGATATTTGAAATCAAGATGTAGGTCATATCCAAGCCCTGGTGGCTCATGTCTGTGATCCTCACTACTTAAGGGGCTGAGATCTGAGGATCATAGTTCAAAGCCCGCCTGGACAGGAAAATTCATGAGACTCTTATCTGCATGCAGTTAACCACCAGAAAACTGGAAGTGGTGCTGTGGCTCAAAGTGATAGTGCACTAGCCTTGAGCATAAAGACTTTAGGGACAGCACCCAGGCCCTGAGTTCAAGCCCCACAACTGCAAAACAAAGAAACAAACAAACAAACTATATATATATATATATATATATATATATATATTTATTTATTTATATATATATATTTATTTATTTATATATATATGTCATAACAGTCTATAAGCACTAGTGGAAATCTTTCCCAGTTGATTATAATTTTCAGTGCCTCTGAGTATTCCTTGGTTTGTGGCTACATACCTTTAGCCTCTCTCTCTAAGTTCATATGACCTTCTCTCTGTTTATATTCTTTTCTTCTCTTACTTACAAGGACATTCAACTTTGGATTTAGGATCTATTCAGTTAATCTGGGATAATCATATCTCAATTCCCTTAATCTAGTTACATCTGCAAACACTCTTTTTTTCAAACTGTTACATTTAGAAGTTACAGGTCTTTTAGAGGGCTTGTTTCTAGCTCATTACAACTGTGTATCAAAATAATAACAACAATAGAACAAAACATTCAATCAAAACATTAAGTGAAGTTAGGTGCTAGTGGTTCATTCCTGTAATCCTGGCTACTCAGGAGGATGAGATATGAGGATCCAGGTTCAAAACCATCCAAGACAGGAAAGTCTATGAGACTCATACCTCCAGTTAATCACACCACCCCCCCCAAGGGGAAAAAAAAAAAAACCAGAAGCACAGCTGTAGCTCAAGTGGTAGAGTACTAGCCTGGAGCTGAAAAAGCCCAGGGACAGTGTCAGGCCCTGAGTTCAAGCCCAGGACTGGCAAAACAAAACGAAAGAACAAAAACACAAGAAAACATACTAAGTGAGTTGATTTATTTCCTTTTTTGTTTTCAGTCCTTCTCCGCCAACATTTCATACATAGTTCTTGTCTGAGATAACTGACTACAGCCTCAGCTCCCAAATGAATGTTAGCCTGAGACTTAAGTTCTACTCTTGGCTTTGAGATCTGGCTCCTTCTGTTGGTTCTCATGGCTCTCATTTTGGCTTGATCCCGGAATAGCTCTTGGTATGTCTTTGCAGGAATGATTCTGACTACTGACTTTGCAGCTCCTTCATGATGCTGCCTTCTGTGCTCAGCATGGGTTCCTCCCATTGCCCAGTCCTATTACTAATAGTACTTCAGTTGGCTAGGTCCTCTGTGCCTGAATGCATGACTCATTGGGACCTCCCAGGGGTCTTGCAATGGCTTGAGAGGAGCTAGAAAGCATTGCTTCCCTGGAGTTTTCCTTATAAAACTGTGTAGCCTGGGTTTAATATCTAGCCATCATCCCCATTGCAACAGGAAACAAGTTTTGGGTTTTTTTTTTTTTTTTTTTTTTTTTTTTTTGCCAGTCATGGGGTTTAAACTTAGGGTCTAGGCGCTGTCTCAGCTCTTTTCCTCAAGGCTAGTGCTCTACCACTTTGAGCCACAGCTCCACTTACTTAATCGAACTTTACAATCTGCGGGGAGGGGGAGGGGGATAGTTGTGGAGATGGGAGGTAAGGGATGGTAGGGGAAAAACAAAGGAGGAGGCAACAATGCTTGATAAGAAATGTACTTATTACCTTGCTCATGTAATTGTAACCCCTCTGTACAGTATTTTCACAATAAAAAATTATTAAAAAAAAGAAATAAAAGTATCACATAGTACATTGTAAGTACATTAAAAACACTAGCAAGAAAGAAAAAAAAAAGAGTCTCACAGACTTCCTGTCTGGGCTGGCTTTGAACTGTGATCCTCAGATCTTAGCCTCCTGATTAGCTAGGACTACCGGCATGAGCCACCGGTGCCTGACAGAAACTCAACATTCTATTGCTTCTTTTTATTCCAGGATTCTTTTCAAATTCATTTGGGACCTTGGGTATTTATTTTAGCCTATAAAAAAGACAAGATTTTGCCAGGTGTCTCATGCCTATAATCCTAGCTACTCAGGAGACTAAGGATTGCAGTTTAAAGCCAGCCCAAGAAAGGAAGCCTAGGAAACTCTTATTTCCAACTAATTACCAAAAAGCTGGAAGTAGAGCTATGACTCAACCTTGAGCAAAAATGCTGAGGGACAGGCCAGGCCCTGGCCCTGACCCCGAGTTCAACCTTAGTACTACCCCCTTCCCCATCAAAGAATCAAGATTCAGGCACAGGCCTATCTTTTTTCTTATCTAAATTCCACACTTTGTTTTTCTTGTTTTTTTTTAAATTTGATAATCAATTTCATTATATATTATTCCCTTTTTTCTAGGTCATTTGGTTTTCTAAATGACTCAAGATCTAGCTGAGAATTTTGCTAGCAGCTTCAAGGTAAGATATATTAAAATTTTCTTTGTAGGTGAAAAATAAAAAAAAGCATAAGACAAGTCTTGCCCTTAGTATACTGTGTGGTTTTTAACTGATCTATAAACTGACCTTTCCCTCACCAAAGAGTATCCAGATCCTTCATTCAGCAATCACAGCAACCTTTGAGCTTCAGAGACTCAGGAAAGCAATCAAGGCGAGTGTTACTTATTATTCAGATCTTGCTTTTGTACTATTGCTTTATTAAAAAAGACCTCTTATAACTAAATAAGTATCAGGGTATCAATTTGATGAAGACAGCAAATTACTATCAGAATGAGATTAGAAGACTCTTTTTGGTAGAATGTTTTGATTTTGTATTAAGTAGATTTCCAAATGTGGAGAGTTGATTTCAGTGGACTGAACAGTAGATGAGCAATAAAGTACTATTAAATCTGAACTTCAATTCTGCTACTAACTGATTGTGTGTAGTAAGTAAACCACTTGTGTTTTCTTGTCTCAATATGAAAGTAGGATAAAAGTGGACAGATGAATTCATAATTGTAAATTTGATAAAGACTTTATTCCAGGCCCAGTTTTTATTTTGTAATAAAGTACTCATGGGCTAATGTATCAATAGTGTGTCCTTGGGTTGGGGCAGGCTCAACTGGTAGGTGAAGTGCCTGCAAAGTAAGCACTACTATCCCAAAAAAGTGTAATTTCCATACTCCCTGCCCTCTTTTTGTGTGCCACAACTTCTTCCATACAATTGTTGATTTGTGATCCACAATATGATACTGAATGTTCTTGCAATCAAAGGATATTCAACTTAAATACTGTGTATTTATTCTGCTTTTTTTCTGAGGTTAGGCTGTAAAATCATATATATGGTTTCAGAGGACAATAAGGATCTTTAAAGGAGAGAATGGTAGTGCATACTTGTAATCTCAATTACCCAGGAGGCAGAGGCAGGATGATCACTTGTTCAAAGTCAGCCTGGACCAAGTTAGTGAGACCTATTTAAAAAACAAAATACAAACAAAAGGGCTAAGGGCATGGGTCAGCTAATAGAATTCTTGCCCAACATGTATGAGGTACTCCTAAGGGGTGGAAGACTTTAAAATAATGGAAAGAATGTCTTAGGATGACCAAATGTATTTGTGAGAAAGAAAAATTAAGAACTAAGGGTGTTGTTGTTGTTGTTGTTTATTTGTTTGTTGTTTCTGTTGGGGACCAGAACTCAGAACCTGGGCATTGTCCCTGAGCTGTTTTGCTCAAGGCTGGAGCTCTAACACTTTGAGCCATAGCTCCACTTCTGGTTTTCTGGGGATTAATTGGATATAAGAATCTCATGGACTTTCCTGCCTGGGCTGGCTTTGAACTGTGATCCTCAGATCTCAGTCTCCTGAGTAGCTAAGGTTACAGGTGTGAGCCACCTACAGTGCCTGGCTAAGAACTAAGAGGTTTTTTTTTTTTTTGTTTTTTCTTTTTTGGTCGGTCATGGGGCTTCAACTCTAGGCTTGGGCGCTGTCCCTGAGCTCTTCAGCTCAAGGCTAGCATTTTACCACTTGAGCCACAGTGCCACTTCCGGCCTTTTCTGTTTATGTGGTGCTAAGGAATCAAACCCAGGGCCTCATGCATGAGAGACAAGCACTCTACCACTGAGCCACCTTCCCAGCCCGAACTAAGAGGTTTTTAACCAGCAAATGAACATTATATCTGAAGGTAAGATTAACTTAGTGCAATCAGCTTCAGCTGTTTGAAAAATTATTTTATAGAGGATAATATAATGACTTCCCTCTTATTCTCACTAAAGTTAGGACAACAAGAAAGTACATATTTGAAAGGAGTTACCTTCTTACCTCTTATGACTCTAAGTCAGAGAAATAGACTGTCATTTCAGAGATCAGGTCCCTCTGTTTCTTAGATTCCATTAGTACCAGGGCTTGAACTCAGAGACGCACTGTTACTCAGCTAACTTACTCATGGCTCTTGCTCTACTACTTGAGCCGCATCTCCATCTTCATTTTCTGATTAATTGGAGATATAGTCCCATGGATTTGTCTGACCTGGCTGCCTGTGAACCCCCATCCTCCAATTCGCAGCCTCCTAAGTAGCTAGGATTAAAGGTGTAAGCCACCATTGCCTAGCTTGCTCCAGTGTCTTCAGTGTCTCCTAAAGAAGCCTCTCTTGGAGCCTTATTTATATCTTTTTCCATTGCAACAAAATTTATCAAGCCATTTTAATGTCTGTGCAGGAAGACTCATTTCCTCTGCTTAGGAAGGGAAAATAAGTGATCACTGCCCCATGAGACAGCCTCAAATTCAGGTACTAAAAACCTATACCATCCTCTTTCTCTTCTACATTTTTTCCCTAGTACTCACTGGTTTATCTCTCAAATCCTTAATTACTGTTGTTGTCCTCCTATTGGCAACCCTGACAGACCCTGACCCTGAGAAGTAGAGAATTCTTAGCTTTATCTTTGCATTATGAATTTAAATTCAAAGAAAGAAAGGTATGAGCAGAAATAGGCCATTTTCTTCTGCAGATCACCAACTGCAAGGTTTCCTTTCATAAAAGCCAGTATATCAATTTTCTATCGAAAGCACATTTTTGTGAAGCATGAAAAAAATTTAATCCAGAGCTTTGTACCTGTCAGAGAAATGAATGGCTCTTGTATTATGAAATGGCTGCCAACAAATATGAGGCCTGGGTATCATTTCTTTCCTGTCAGGCATCTCTTTTTGAAGCTGTACAGGTGACTGAAGTAGTTTCTCATGATCAAGAATCAGTGCAGTTTCTTCTTTGCCTATGGCTTATAATGTTATTTTTTTTTTGGAACTGGATGATATTCTGAGGTACCTAATATTTTGTGCAGAGATTTAAGCAAATTGCTGCTTTACTTTAATTTTCAAATTATTTTTATTCAGGTGAAATCCATCTAACATAAAGTCAACCATTTTACAGTGAATAATGAATGAGTTTTCATTGAGTGCATTCATAATGTTGTGTAACCACCATCTAGGTCAATTCCAAAATATTTGTGTCATCTCATAAAGAAAATCCATAGCAATCACAAGGCCCTTATAATAACTGATCTTTCTGACTGTATGTATCTATATATTCTGTGTATAAAGGAAAGCATACAATATGTAACCTTTTGTTTTGACTTCACATAGCATAAGGTTTTCAAGACTCATCTGTATTTTGGTATGCTACAGGGCTTCATTTTTTACAACTGGGTAATATTTCATTGTATTTGTAAACCATTTGTTTTTAAATTTATTTTTATGTATGGATGGATATCTGGATTGTTTTCATCTATTGGTTATTAAAAATAGTGTTGCTATGTACATTTTTCCAATAGCATTCTATTTGAATAACTGTTTTTAAGTCCTTGGGGGGCATAGAGAGTAGAATTACTGAGTCACATGGGAATTTTATGTTTAACCTTCTGAAAAACTGCCAAACAATTTCCCTATATTTATTAAATTTGTGTGTGTGTGTGTGTGTGTGTGTGTGTGTCTCTGTGTGTGTGTGTGTGTGTGTGTGTGTGTGTGTGTGTGTGTGTGTGTGTGTATGCCAGTAGTGGTGCTTGTATTCTTCCTTAGCTTTTTTTCTTCAAGGCTGGTACTCTACTTCTGGCTTTTTTGACAGTTAATTGGAGATAAATGTCTCACAGACTTTTCCTCCCAGGCTGCCTTCAAGCCTTGATTGTCAGATCTCAGCTTCCTGAGTGGCTAGGATTACATGTGTAAGCCATGGCACTTGGCTCTATGGTTATTATTATTTTTTTTAGTTGGTCATGGGGCTTGAACTCTGGGCCTGGGTGCTGTCCCTCAGCTCTTCAGCTCAAGGCAAGTGCTCTACCAACTGAGCCACAGCAACACTTCCGGTTTTCTGGTGGTTTATTTTAGAGATGAGAATCTCACAGACTACCTTCCTGCCAGGGCTGGCTTTGAACCGCCATCCTCAGATCTCAGCCTCCTGAGTAGCTAGGATTACCGGCATGAGCCACTGTGCCTGGCCCTATGATTATTTTTGAAAGAGAAAAATGAAAGTATTAATGAGATGAACTTGTCTTAGTAAAGGAGATAGTAAAGTAAGCCATGAAACTTGGCCCTATGGTTATTTTTGAAAGAGAAAAATGGCAGTATTAATGAGGTGAACTTATCTTAGTAAAGGAAATAGTAAAGTAAGCCATGACACTTGGCCCTATGGTTATTTTTGAGAGAAAAATGGAAGTATAATGAGATGAACTTATCTTAGTAAAGTGTCAAAAAGCATATAGCTGTGTTCAGCAGAGGTGTTTTATCTCACTAAATCCTGTTCCTGGACAAACAGAGCCAATGTACATGCTGAATAACAACAGTAGCTGTGTTTATAATGAGGAGTAACTTCAAATCTGCCCTGAAGTCCAGCTACATTTTCACCATGTTGTTTCTTTAATAGCACAGAACTATTGCCCTTTGGGCAATTTGCTCCTACAATTAGTCTCACCCTCAATTAAGAGAAATGTTTCAAATGAAGGTGAGAAGTAAAAATCTAATGAGGAAAACCTGAACATCAATATGCAATGTCTTAAAAACCAAGTCTAAGCAAGGTGATGATGGCTTACAGATGTAATCCTACCTACTCAGGAGACTGAGATCTAAAAATCATGGTTCCAAGGCAGTATAGGCAGGAAAATCCATGTGACCACCAGAACACCAGAGGTGGTTCTGTGACTCAAAATAGTAGAACACTAGCCTCAAGCAAAGAGCTCAGGGACAGTGCCCAGGTCCAAACCCCACAACCAAAATAAATAAATAAATGAAAAGTCAAGTCTATAACTCCTTTCTTCCCATCAGCCTAAGGATCCACATTTTGAACAGCTGACTAATTTTACCAAATTAATTATCATTTAATTGCCATATATGAAGACATCTGCCTATTTTCCTAGAAACTACTGCTCTGTTCTGAGAAATTTGCTAGAAAAACTAACTTAATTTTACCTATCATAGAAACAATCTGGACTTTTAAAATTCATGCCTTTTGGTCAGTTTTTTTCTGTCCCCAAAGCTCTTGCCTTTATTATTTAATTGTAGAAGGGCCCTGAATAATCTACAGCTCACACCCATTCTACAGTTGGCAAGAAAAGAATGTAGGAAAAATGTCACCATTCCTATAAGTCTATGCTTGATCATGTTGTACTGGATCATTGTGTGCCATGGAGTTACACTCATAATGATATAAAGTAGAAGGAAGTAGAAACAAAACCCTTCTCTTTCTTGGAGGTTTTTTTTAGTTCACCACAATTTTGATAATATGAACAAATTGTATACCCATAAAATGAGCTCATCCATCATGAATCTTGCCATGTTGTAATTCAGGAGTTCTCCTTAGAATTACAAAGCTCTCACAGTCCAAGGGGCATGGTTGCTAGAGAATGACTCCTCAGAGAACCCTGGATAACCCTAGTCATAGGAACCTCTGCTTGGCTGCTAATCTACTGTGTCTATAATAGTTCAGCCCTGATCCCTGACCTTATGCTGCCTGAGTCACATGCTCTTGGGGAAGATGACTTTAAGTTTAAGTGGAAAGGCCAAAAGAGGACAGGAAGCGAGAGCAGCTTGGGGCTAGATTGGATGGTATAGGGAGATAAGGGAGAAATACTCTATGGGTCCCATTTTCTTCCCATAGGAAAAGACTTTTTTCCCCTGTAGTGAGGCTTATATATTCCTGAGAAAAGAGTAATGATTATGTCTGTGGAGACACAAAATATCCCTGAAAGAGAATTTTTGAATCCTGTTAGGCGGCATAATTGCTCCTCACTGATAGGAGAGAGTCTGACACTTAAAGCTTCATCTTTGGAAGATTTGGTTCATAGAGGGGTGTATACTAAAACCTTAAGTCTCACTTTCTACTTATCCAAGAAGATCCTAGCCTGCTCAGATCCCTAATGTTTAATTAACATTTTTCAAGGACAAGATAAATTATTCTTTGTATGAGAATTGATATTTGTTTCTTGGTAATTTATTTCTTTGGATTTTACACTATCATATATTATTTGGATATTTTCAAAAAAAAAAAAAGTCTTAGGAACTATATCTGATCCAAGTTAATACTTCTCAGCAATGTTTTTGGACGGTGCCTGGGTTCACTGTTTATATAAACTGAGCCCAGGCCCAATATTGCCTTAGAGACTGTCAGGTGATGTCCTTTTAGCTGGCATAGAGGCCCTCCCTTTTTTCGTCAGAGCAGAGGGCAAGTTTTTGGAAAACATGCAAGGCTCATATGACTAATGAGAGTTTGTTTGGCTCTTACAAGCGTCTGTGTCCCATTAACTAAAATAGGAATGAGAGCATCACATAACTTTGTGAATGCCTCAAGAATTATTCTTGTCTCCAATACATGGGAAATTAATGGCAGGATCTCAACAAAAACAAACATCCCTTAAATATTGCCAATCCCAACTAATCCTACGTTGGGACCCCAACAGTAGTACCAAGGGAGTTTTGTAAATAGGGAAGCTTGCTTTCTCTAGTGTCAGTCTCAAAAGGTCAAGAATGTGTTTTGGCTTTGCTTAGTAAATTCCTAATTCCCCAGACAGGATTTACCTAACTACTGAGAAGCTACTTTGAGAAGCTACTCAGGTATTCCCAGGTTCTCAGTTCGTGACAATGGAAAGCATCCTTGCAATGTGTACCCCAAATAGCACAGCATTGTCTCTTCCCAGCCCATTTGCTGAAAATGACCTCTCTGAAAATGCTTTCAACTATATTTGAAGCTTTATTGACACTACCTTATTATGCCTTAAAGAATTCTCCATGTTTCCCCTCTAGCCTTCTCAACCTTTGACCTTCAGTAAAGCTCTCCCTCCCCACTCTTGCTCAGGTAATTACAGTTTTAGTAGACAGTTTATCCTTTGGTCCAAAGCAGTAACAATGACTCATTATAGTGCTTCCTGCTTTTTGGAGGGTAGAATGCTGACACCTTTTGAGCCTCTAGCTTCCTTACCAAAATAAACTGGTTGTTTCTATCTCTGATCTGTTATTGTTTCTGCTGTCATTCCTGGCAAAAATAGAAGTTTGGTGTCAATGCTTCCCTAGGGGTAGCTGAGGCCTAGAATGAAGCTGATTCAGGCCTTTCCATGCTTCAAAAATCCAAGAGCGAATGGGCCCCTAATCTGAAGAGTAGCAAAAGTTCCTCCTCTCCAGCCCATCATTTCAGTTTATTTCCTACATGGGTATTAGCCAGTTCCTCTGTGACTGAGAGTAAAAATATCCACCCTTTAAAAAGTTCCACTTGGGGCTGGGAAGGTGGCTCAGTGGTAGAGTGCTTGCCTTGCATGCATGAGGCCCTGGGTTCGATTCCTCAGCACCACATAAGCAAAAAGAAAAAAAGCCGGAAGTGGCGCTATGGCTCAAGTGGTAGAGTGCTAGCCTTGAGCTGAAGAGCTGAGGGACAGCGCCCAGGCCCAGAGTTCAGGCCCCATGACTGGACCAAAAAAAAAAAAAAAAAAAGTTCCACCTAACCCCAGAGGTGCTCCTTAGTCCTCCAGGTACAGTCTCAAAGTTATTTTCCAGAAATCTTTGTTGCTTCTGAAAGTTGATGTTAAGGCTCTTTTATCAATGGTCACTTTTGAAAGGGTAACTTAGTTATGACCCAGGACCTCTGGACAGCATCTTGGCCCCAAGCAGAAAGAGACATTGTTTCAAAATATTTTGTCTTTGCCCCTCCCTAGTCCCTTCTAGTTTCATAACCTTTCCAAGCCTTGGGGAGAAGATTGGCAGAAGAGATATGATTAAGAATTAACAATAAATCATAATGTTGTGGACTCCCACCAATTAAAATATGACCTTACAAAAAACCCAATTTCATAGAGACAACAAATCAGAGCACAGCTCAGGGTTTAAAAAAAACCTAGACTCAGAGAACCATCTGGCCAGATGACAGACAGAGCATACGATGGACAAACACTGCAGCAGTGGCCTTTGAACTTCATCTGTCAAATTCCTTAGATAAGAACCTAAGGTAGAGTCAGGTGCTGATGAGTCATGTCTGTAATCCTAGCTACTCAGAAGGTTGAGATTTGAAGATGGAAGTGTAAAGCCAGCAGGAAAGTCCATGGGAGTCTTCTCTCCAATTAACCACCAAAAAAGCCACAAGTGAAGCTGTGATTCAGTGGTAGAATGCTAGCCTTGAATAAAAGTACTCAGCAACAGCACCTAGGACCTGAGTTCAAGCCCCAGGACAAGCACAAAAAAAGGAAGAAAGAAAGAAAGAAAGTGTTAGGTTTTTAAAAAGAGGTAGCCGAGTAAGAACAGCACCAGCACGCACGTGGTATTCAGGTAAGGGGTAGGTTTATTCAGTAGACCTGCTGGGACCAGGCAAGGTTGGCACTCCACGTGGCTGGGAAAGGCCTGGGAATGAGAGAGAGCTGGGAAGAGAGGAAAGAGAGAGAAAAGAGCCAGAAAAGAGCAGAGAGAGGGGTAAGAACAGTAGCATTCACATGGTATTCAGGTAAGGGGTAGACCTGCTGGGACCAGGCAAGGTGGGCAATCCACGTGGCTGGGAAAGAGAGAGAGCAAGAAAAGAACAGAGAGAGAGCTAGAATAGAACAGAGAGAGCAAGAAAAGAGCAGCAAGAGAGCATCTGGGCCTGGGCTAGGCCTTATGTAGGGTGTGGGTGGGGAAAGGTGTGGCCACATCAAATGTAGATGTGACCTCTTCCAGGTGTCCCAGTTGCCTAGGTAACACAGGTACTGGGTGGAGACTTTGCTGCGAGGAGGGTGGAGTCTGCTAGACATCCAGGAGTGGACCTTACAGAAAGGAAGGAAGGAAGGAAGGAAGGAAGGAAGGAAGGAAGGAAGGAAGGAAGGAAGGAAGGAAGGAAGGAAGGAAGGAAGGGAAAGAAAGAAAGAGAAAGGAAGGAAGGAAGAAAGGAAGGAAGAAAAAGGAAGGAAGAAAGAAAGAAAGAAAGGAAGGAAGGAAGGAAGGAAGGAAGGAAGGAAGGAAGGAAGGAGGGAAGGGGAGGAAAGGGAGGGAAGGGGAGGAAAGGGAGAGAAGAGGGGAAGGGAAGGGAAGAGAAGGGAGGGGAGGGGAAGAAAGGGAAGGGAAGGAAAGGAAAAGGTGGGCAATGGAGCTGCAACACTGACAGGCATCTGCTGTTAAGCTGAACACTGATCAAGGGATTGCCTACTTCAGGGTTACAACTGGCTACAACTCTAGCTGTCTCTGCTGGCTGTGAAACCATAAAAGCTATGTAGGCTGTGCCCACCTAGAGCAACAGAAAAAAATGATCCCCATATTGATATTTTGTACCCATCCCATTTCTTAGTTACAGGGGCACTAGGCCTGTTCAACATGGATCTGGGAAAAGATGGCTTATTCCATGTGGGTAGTGGAGAGAAATTAGTACTGGCACTATTTATGAAGTGAGGGCAAGGTTTACAGAAATCAAGGAGAGATAATTTAGTATCTGGACTTAGTAAGAAGGAAGAGCTGTTACTGCCCAAAAGTCTGAAACGAGAAGGAAAGATCCCTTTACTAGCACTCAAAAACAGTATGAAAAGAACTGAGCTCTGGTAGACGGACTCAGGCAACAAAGAACACTGCAAGGAGACTCCTACTCCTTCACTTTCCAGTTTCCTGCCAAGTGCCTCTCATCTCACCTGGCTCTCTAAACCTAAGCCTAAAGTTGAAGGCATGGGGGAGGTGAAACCCAACAGCATTTTTCTTTAAGTGTATTTCTTAAGTTTCAAGAAATATTCTAAGGTAAGTATAAGGATTCTACCAATTGATTTACCTCATGTTTTCCTCTTGGTTTTAAAAGCTTTAACCATGTGGCCTCAGAGTAATTGCTTTCCAAAAGTCAGGAGCCCTACTCATTTTTATTGATACTTATTTACTTAACCGTACTCTTTCTCTTCACAAACTTTATTGAACCTCTCTGCTCCTTTTGATTATCTTTCATGATTTCCTTCAGGTGCTGCAATAAAAACTGCACCCTTAATATAGAAGAAGTCAAGTAAAGAATAGAAAATGTTCTGATTCAGTCTAAGAACTTTAAAAACAAAAAAGTTAAAGTAAAATTTAGGGAAGTAGAAATTAGATCAGTATTAAAAATGGAAACTCTTTCAACTTAGTTAGGAATCATCAGGAAGAATCACAACCATAAACTAAAAATTACAGTAGGCTTTGGGGTGGAAGTTTCAATGAGTTTTAATATATTTGGGTGCCCTGAAATTAATCCTATTTATTGGGACTATCTTTGCACAGAATAATCAAATCACATACACATACGTATTCAGTGTGCGTTCACCTAGCCCCCAAATAAAATCCCAAATGTGATGATACCATCACAGTCTGATGAGGAGGGGAAAGGCAGCTAAATCTTCCCTTCTGTTTGAAAATGGATAACAAGTTTTGATATTAAACTAAAAACACAAGCTAAAATATATGTGGGTAAACATTGTCCCTATAAAGATGGGAATCAAAGGTTTTGTTTTTTTTTTCCTTGCTGATACTGGAGCTCAAACTCTGGGCCTTAAGCTCTTACCCAGGTTCCTAACTGGTGCTTTACTACTTGAACCACACCTCTAACTTATGAAGTTATAGTGGTTAATTGAAAGTAACAGTTTTGGGCTGGGAAGGTGGCTCAGTGGTAGAGTGCTTGCCTTGCATGCCTGAGGCCCTGGGTTCGATTCCTTAGCACCACATAAGCAAAAAGAAAAAAGCCAGAAATGGCGCTGTGGCTCAAGTGGTAGAGTGCTAGCCTTGAGCTGAAGAAGAGCTGAGGGATAGCGCCCAGGTCCAGAGTTCAGGCCCTACGACCGGACCCCCCCCCCCAAAAAAAAAAAAGAAAGTAACAGTTTCCTGGATTATATTATTATGAGTAGCTAGGATTATAGTCATGAGCCATGAGTGCCCAGCTCTTCAAAACTTTATTTGGTATTATTATTATTATTATTTGCAGTGCTAGGGATCAAACCCAAAGCCCTGTGCATGGTGAGCCATCACTCTACCACTGAGTTACATCTCCAACTCTGCTCTCACATTTTATGTATTTGTTTTTTTGTTTGTTTTGAAGACTCAGAACTTTATAAAATAGAGAGAAAATGAGATAGCCAAAACTCTGACATCTAGCAAAAATAAGAAAAGGAGCAAGATATGGTGGCACAGACCTATAATCTCAGCACTCATAAACTGAAGCAGGAGGATCTCAAGTTCAAAGTCAGCCTGTGCTACATAACACAATCTTGTCTCAAAAACAAAACATCAAGAAAGGAAAAAAATACAACAAGAAATAAGTAGGAAACAAATTTCAATGACAGGCCTATCAAATTCTTTTTCATTATCCATCTGGAATTCATTTTTTGACTTCTCCTTTAGTCAGAATATCTGGGAAGTTGACTCACTTAGTTTTTCTTTGTAGAAGATTCATGTATGACCTTTTCCATTTCTACCATCACCCCAGGAGTTCCCTTGAGCCTATGCTAATGCAATAGCTCTAGCCCTGTATATCACAAAGTATATCATCATGTCCCTGTTCAAAAGCGTCTAGAAGCTCCCTTTCTTACCATCTACCCTTCTTACCTGGTAGTAAGACCTTAGGTAAGGCATATCAGAAAAAAAAAAAAAGACTTTTAAAACGTCTCCAAAACCAGAATGCTTCTTAAAATTGGTGGCAGTCATGGTGTCTTAGAGTCAACGATTCTTCTTTACCTTGGCTACAGGAAACTTCTAGACAGCAGTGCCTTTCATTTTCCTATCCTATTTCCTATTTTTCCACAATTCCAAACTTGGTTTAGACATTTTCCTGTCTGTGTATTCTTCGCTTTTTCCCCTTCTTGTATTGCTCTATAAAACTCCAGCCCATCTTTAAGATTCAACTCAAAGGGTACTGCATTAAAGTGTGCTTTCTTTATTCACCTCCTTGGCTGGATCTACCAGCCCTCAGAATCCTTAGTACTTTCTTTATAACTCTAGAAGTTGTCATCATATACTTCCTTTAATGAAATACTCATGTACATGTTCAGTGCTTCCTCCAAGAGTCCTGAAAATTGCCTGAGCATACGGCTAAAGTATGACATTCTGTGAGAGAACATAGATTGTGTCTTAAGGCCAATCAAGGACATTTTGAACTGTGTTTTTAAAATTCTGCCAGAACTCATTAAGAACCCCACTTTGAACTGCCCTCTAGAGGCAATACATCAACTGTGAACCAAAAAGAGAAGTAGGGCCTTGGGGTGGGTGAGTGGTACTAAAGGATGCCCAGTGAGAATGAGAAGCTGTTGAAGGTCATTGCACATTATGCGAGACTTCTATCATTCTCCTCGTGGGAGCAGCCATTAGAAACCTTGTTGCTTACATTGCCAGCCCTCTCCACTATCTTCACACAAGTTACTGTGAGGTTTGAGGAGGCTGGTGCCAGACCATGTAATAATTTCCCTTAGGAAATCCAGATTGAGGTAGATCTCTGAGTCAACTCCACAGACACTTATGGGAAGCACTGAATGTAAGCAACCCTGTCAGAGGGTGTAGCCTGGAAAAAACAGACTACACATCCATGTAATTGTCTGCAAGCAGATTCTTCTCCATTTTGGCTAACTCTGAATCTTTTGAGTCATATACAGAAATCATTACTGCAATATATCTACAAAGCTCCCTCCTGAGCCCTTTTTTTTTCTTAGCAAACATCTGTGGCCACAAGAAAATAAAAATCAACTCATGTCTTCTTGGCTCTTGCTATGACATTCTGTGACTAAATGTAAAATGACTAATGAAATTTCCTTTTGTGTTCTGTTTCTAGGGTGTAATGCTATTTCCTGTGGGGGCCTCCCAATAACTCTACTTCACTATGGGTGACTTCTCTAGCCTTGGTCTCTGGCAACATAGGGGTTAGATTTGAGAAGCTAGAGGTCTCTGCCACATTAAGCTCTCTGATATCTTTTTGTTGTTCAGCACAGCCCTTACCTAGGCACTGAGTTTATGGACAAATGAATCAAATTATTTTCCTCTAAGTCAAAATGGTCTGTCAACATGGTGTGATCCGGGCATGTCTTGAAAGCCCTTTGAGAACGTGACTTTCCCCACAGGCACATACCACAACATCTTGGCTACTGATCACATTTGCTGACTGCAACAAAACAATCATTTGTCTTAGGAATAATTTTCTCATTACAAAAAGCTGTAAATGTTTATTATGGAAAAACTAGGCAATATAGAAAATTATAAAGGAAATAATCATCTATTGCAGCTGTTCATAGGTAATATTGTCAACTGTGTAATACATACATGTATATATATCCCTATAATAATTTTTCTTTGTATGGAAAGTCCATATGCTTGTCCTTTAATAGTCAAAGGTGTGGCCTTTAACTGAAATAGTTACTTTAGATTTCATATCTGTAAAATGAGATAATAGTAGTTCCTGCTTCAGAGTTGTAAATATTTAAGTGAGTCAACATCTGCCAAGTGCTTAAAACAGTGTCTGGTAGTAAGGGCTTTAGCAGGTTAGCTACAGCTATAATTACTCCTAAATTTTCTTCTGTGAGATTAAAGAGTGAATAGGCTTACATTGTCTGGATGGAGCATGACGCACTAAATACCTTAGTGTAAGAGTGTCTTTTTTTTTTTTTTTTGTATTGGGAACAATAGTAAAACAAACATCCTTCTTCCATTTCATTTGCCTATTGTTTGCCTTTTAAATAAAATTTAGCTGGACACCAGTGGCTCTTGCCTATAAGCCTAGCTACTCAGGAGGCTAAAACCTGAGGATTGCAAAAAAGTCTGACAGACTCTTATCCTCAATTAACCAGCAAAAAGCCAGAAGTGGAGGTGTGATTCAAATGCTAGAAGCCAACTGTGAACAAAAATCGAAGCAAAAGTGCAAAGCCCAGAGTTTAAGCCCTTTTACTAAGGTTAATATTGAGTATATTTAAAGTGTCAATATGATATTCTATTGCTCTCTCTAGTTCTCTCTCTGATTCAAGCTGGTAATGGGAACTGAAATGAGGGACTCGTTCTTAGCATTTTTTAAAATCCAAACTGGCATGTTACCACTTGAGCCATTTTTCTGGGACATTTTTTTTCCTTTTTAGACTTTATATATAAATTAGATCAGATAATATTGGTGGATGGCTTATTTTATTTAGCATTATGTTCTCCAAGGCCACTTGTGTTATGGCAAATGGGAGGCTCCCATCCTTTTCAGACTGAATAATATTCCATTGTGTCTATAGACCACCATTTCTTCATCTGCTCATTTACTGATGGCCACCTAGGTTGTTTCCATTCACTGTGGTGACCAAAGCTGCCGTGAATATAAAACTGTAGATACCTTTACTCTCTCCTTGCATCTGTAACAGGATAGATGAAGGGGAGGAATGCAGTGATAGGAAATGAAAGGGATGTGTTTCACCTTCATGACTGTGCACTTGGTTGACATGCCAGAGACGATGTCACTACCTCACTTTTGCCTATAAGATTGATGCTCAGAAATTATTCACTGTCTGGTACTACCCAAACATATATCCAGTTGACCTTTCTAAATTGAATCACCAGTAGCATGTACTCAGATTCTGATCAGAGAAAGATCTTTGACCAACTGTGTCGTGCTTCCTGTTCTTCACTAATAAGGTCCATGGGATTCCTATAAACACAGTTCAGGGAAGTGATAAACTCAGTAAACTGTAGTGAATCCATGGCACAGCCCTCTCTTCCTGCCTAGGAAGAATAAAGGGTTTGTTGGAGGTCCTGAACTTTTTCTGCGGGTTGTCCCACTACTGGGAAGAAAAGGGTCTCCTCATCATATCTTTAGTTAAGGAAACGGTTGTGGTAAACTTTAGTAGAAAATAAACAATGTCTTCTCTAGAAATCGTGGGAACTGTAGCTTAGAAGAATTATGTATTCTCATGGAGCCACCTTATATACAAAGTTGTGCCAGGGCAGGTCAAACACTGCCAGTGGACAGCCCTGGCTAGGGAACAGGGACTTGTCAGAATACTTTCAAGAATCTGTGCACGGGCCAGTGTCTCAAATGCATGGTTCTTACTACCCTCAGGTGCCGCTGACTAAACCACCTGCTTGATCTCCAGCCCCTCCTAGCCAAAAATTCAGAACCCATGATCTCTTGATTTTTGCCTTTATTATCTCCATGATCCCTGGATGGTATGCTCACCTGCTGCATTCTTTAGGCCTCTGGATAAGTACATTGCCTCATTCACTTAATACATGGAAGCAGAAAAACTCTCTACCTTACCAAAACTATTTCCAATAACTGGTCAATTAACTTGGTAAAGGGGGAATGTGCTACTAACAAGTATGTAGATAGCTTCTTGAGATACCCACAAGACACTGACATCAAATGAAAATAGTGAAATGAGTGAAACTAGTCTATACTGTTAGAAGTCATGACAGTGGTTTCCTTTGGAGAATGGAAGGATGTACAAGTGAGGCTTCTAAGGGCTGGCAATATTCAGGGTTTTGATAAATGAATAGTTCAGTTTGTAGACGTTAACTGAGGTTAACTAATGACAATACAGTTGATAAATTCATTGTGTTTCAAAAAACAATTTTTAAGTGGGGGAATATTGATAAACCAGATGAAACATATTAAAACAAAGAAACGAGAGAGTTGTCTCTGTTAAGAGTAATAGCTACTAGGAGGCCTACCAGATTTATCCAATAATGCTAAAGAACATGCAGTTAATCTCAAAATTTAGATGAATAACAATTTTCATGCAATACATGAAACACATATTTATTTAAAATATATACTCATTATTTACCTGAAACTGGTCTTTCTGCATTTTTGTGGCAATTGCAATTTAAAATTTTCAAAATATGGTTCACCTTTAGCAAGTATAATAGCTCAGAGCTGTAATTTCAGCTACTCAGGAAGCTGAGAGATTAGATAGATCATGATTTGAGGCCAATCTGGGCAAAAAGTTAGCAAGATTTCATCTCAACAAATAAGTGGGGCATAGTAGTATGTATCTGTAATTTCAGCTAGGCAGAAGACATAGGTAGGAAGATCACAGTCCAAGTGCCAACCTGGGGCAGAGGATGCCAAGACACTAATCCAAAAAGTAACTAAAGCAAAAAAAGACTGAGAACATGGCTTAAGTAGGTAGAGTGCCTTCCTACCAAGCGAGAAGCCCCGAGTTCAAACCCCAGTACCACCAAAATCAATAATAAATGAATAATACGTCTCATCGTCAGACAACAAAGTGAAGAAGGCTATGTATTGAATGATATCTATTAAGGATGTAAGGTCCTTTCTTCCAGGCTTTCTTCCTGCCTTTTCTTATCTCTAGCTTTCTTAGGCTACGCTTAGAAAATCTATTTGTTATTTGTGCAGAAAGGACCCTTTCCCCCCTTTTCTTCTTGACTACTGTTGCACCTGGTATAGTTCTATTTCTTGAACAATTGGTGGATTTGATCCAAAGCCTCAGAATTCTCTTCTTTTCCTCTTCTTCCCCCTCTTAATGGTAAAGGATTCCAATCTAGATCATTTAGTGTACCGCCAGGCTTCGTCAATACATGGAATTAACGTAAGGTTTTGTGCTCTGACACACTTTTAGTAAATACAGATGGATGGTAATAAAATGAAATTGCTTCCTGCTTTCCTGAAGGCTTCCAAGTCATGGTTTTGGAACCAAGAATATCATTCACGTTGTTAGAGTAAAATTCTTATATAGTTATTTTTATTGATCTAAACAGAAAATATATCTCAACACTTGAATACAACATTGGAGGAGAAGAGGAGAGGGAAAAGTGCTGCATCAGAGAAAGATTATGAGGCATCTCAGCAGCCCACAACTGAAACCACTGTCCTAAAGACCCACTCCTTAATCTTTTCAAAAGTTAGTGGGTTCCTGCATTGTTGTTTGTTTGCCAATGTATTTCTGACCAGGTCACTTAATCAGTCATTGATGCACTCTCAATCACTTACATCAATACATTCGCCAATGATCTTTTTACACAACTGATTGAATTACTAGGTATATTATTGTCAAGAAGACATAACCATAAAAGAGACATCTATGTTTAAATATCATGTTAGCCTCTGTTAATAAAGTTTCTTCTGTTAAAAGTTCTTTGCTGAATGAGAGAAAGAAAGGGGCTGGGGAGAGAAAAAGAGAGGAAAAAAGTAAAGGAAAAGGAGGAGAAGGGCAGGAAAATAAAGGCCTTATACATACAGAGAAGAATTTAAAATATTTAACAGATAAATTAGTGTGTGAGTATCACAAATGAAGCAGTAAAATAGCATTAATTTGTATGAAATAGTATTAGCATAGATATATAAATCAAGTAAACTGCTATATAAGCATTAGTAAAAGGCCCATTAATGAAACTAAATATGCACAAACTAAATATGCTGGATTGTTAGTTAATTCCTTATCTTTTAGTTTCCAAAATTTTGATACCATTCAAAGGTTCTGCCATATTGTTCCCACCTACCCCTCCAACTTTGCCTCCTACTCTATTCTCATCAGGTCTTTCTTGGCTGTTTGGTAAGTTTCTACCCCAGACTGCCAGAATAATACCTATCCTGCACCTGTATCATGCTCAGAATAATACCTATCCTGTGCCTGTATCATGCTCAACTCAACTTTCATGACCTTCATGAAATTCCATCTGCCTGCTCTAGTCCACAACCTGACTATATTATGAAATTATTGTCTATATTTTTATTTTGGTATTACCATATGGCAATATTAAGTGTTTTATTTAAATATTATAATATTTAAATATACCATCTGCTGGTGGAAAATAAAAAAAACTGTATTGAATATGTAAATTTTCTCTTCTCATTTCCTAAATTACATAACATAAGGACTAGCACTTATATTCTATTAGATATTCTAAGCATTCTAGAGATGATTTAAAGTATTCAAGAGGAAGAATGTAGGTTGTTTTCAGTACTATTCCATGCAATTTGGATCCTGAGGGTCCTAGGACCAATTATGCTCAAATACCAAGAAACACAACCTGCCTCTTTACTACTGTCTGCACAAGTTTACGATTATAGTCTCCTGAGGTAGGGATTGAGCATGTATTTTTTGTCTGCCATCTTGGAGAGTAGAGAGATGATCATTTAGTAAATACTTTCTGATCCATAGAATACTGGAATTGGGAATTTACCCCTTGTCACCTAGGTAAATTTGGATAATCTAGTTTCTCCCTTCACTACCTTATCTGAAGGACAGAGATAATGATGCTAACTACTTCATATAGTAGAACTGCAAACTAAATCATTCATATATGTAAAGTGCCTAAAGCATGTTGGGTAGCACACAACCAGGACTCACTAAATGTTATCTACTTGAATGAATAAATAAAAATGGTTTGTAATACAATGCTAAAGAAAATAATAGTAACATTTTGTTATCTCCATGATTAGAAAAATATAGAGCCAGACGTGGTAGTGCATGCCTGTAATCTCAGCACTTGAAAGGTTGACTCAATAGGATTATAAATTAATGTTAGGCTGAACTACATACTGAGTTCTAAGCTAGCTAGGCTACATACTAAGACCTTGTCTCAAAAAATAAACATAATAAGCCGGGCGTTGCTGGCTCATACCTCTAATCCTTGCTACTAAGGAGGCTGAGATCTGAGGATCGCAGTTCAAAACCAGTCCCGGCAGCAAAGTAGGTGAGACTCATCTCCAATAAACCACCAGAAAACTGGAAGTAGCACTGTGGCTCAAGAGGTAGAGCTCTGACCTTGAGCTGAAGAGTGCAGGGACAGCTCCCAAGCCCAGAGTTTAAGCCCCACAACCCACCAAAATAAAATAAAATAAAATAATAAACATAATAAATAAGAATGTTAGAAGAAACTAGTATATCTCTTTGAGATGTAAGCCATTAAATGTATATTTATGGTCAATTTTATTTTTCTGAACAAAGTTTACACTCTATTACTTTTGTGTTGGATCAGGGATTTGAACTCAAGTTTTCATGCTCTTACTTGGCTTTTTTGATCACAGCTGGCATTTTGCCACTTGAGCCATACCTCCAGTTCTAGCTTTTTGCTGGTTAATTGAAGGTTAAGAGTCTCAGATTTGGGGGCTGGGAAGGTGGCTCAGTGGTCGAGTGCTTGCTTGCCTTGCATGCATGAGGCCCTGGGTTTGATTCCTCAGCACCACATAAGCAGAAAAAGTCAGAAGTGGCACTGTGACTCAAGTGTAGAGCGCTAACCTTGAGCTGAAGAGCTGAGGGACAGCGCCCAGGCCCAGAATTCAGGCCTCATGAAGGGCAAAAAAAAAAAAAAAAAAGAGTCTCAGATTTGTTGGTCCTGGGCTGGCTCCAAACCCATGATCCTTAGACCTCAGCTTCCTGAGTATCTAGGATTATAGGTATGAGCCAAGGGCTCTCAGATTAATTTGTATTTTTTAATTGAAAAATTAAAGAATTCCTGTCTAGAGATTTAACTATACCTACTTTTCAAGACACCATATTATTTTAGATGTGATTTATATCGTTTAGAAGATAGTTCTTAAAAATGACAATTAATCCCAGATGTTTTGTTTTTGTTTTTGTTTTTTTGGGTCTGGTCGTGGGGCCTGAACTCTGGGCCTGGGCACTATCCCTCAGCTCTTCAGCTCAAGGCTAGCGCTCTACCACCTGAGCCACAGTGCCACTTCCGGCTTTTTTTTCTTTTTGCTTATGTGGTGCTGAGGAATCGAACCCAGGGCCTCAGGCATGCAAGGCAAGCGCTCTACCACTGAGCCACCTTCCCAGCCCCAGTCCCAGATGTTTTTACTTGGCAAATATGTTAAACTGGCTTTGTATGCATATGGATAAATTTTGAAGTAAAAGCTAACAATAACCTCATTATGAATTTCTTGAAAAGCATTTGCTGCTAAATTTGAACAAAGCATTTAGTTTGTTTAATTTAGCAAGTTAAATGTTTTCTCTTAATCAGATTTATTATGATTATGAAAACAATGCTTTCTTTACCTTTGAGATCGTCCTCTCCCCTCCCCCGCCCCACACTAATGAGTTACACATGTATCAGCCTTTAATCAGTTCAAGAAATTTTTTTGTTGTTGTTGTTGCTCTGTGGAGCCATCTTCTGGTCAATGGAGTGTCTTATGTGTGTGAAAGTTCTCTGTGTAGTTAGGCTCTAAGATAAGGAATTTCCCATAAGGGAATAATAGCTAGAAACTTGTGGCCCAAATAATACCCTGAAGAAAACAATATCCTGAAGAAAATCAAGGTAATTTGGTAATAGCATAATGCACATATAGTCCTGTCTATAAAATGAGGAGGCCCTGCATTTGGAGGAATTGTTTTATTCATTCAACAAACTTTTGTAAACTTCTTCCCATTAATAGTATAGAAAAAATACACACAAATACACATACATACTTTGTAGTAAACAGTTTTAAGATCTATAATTAAAGTTTTATTTTAAAAAATTAATAAAGTAAGCTAAACCTTTATATTTGTCATTCTTTTGTATGGCAATTGTATTTTTCTCACTTCTAATTAGTATTCCTCATTCAGCATTAGTATGGATTCAGAGACTTTTTTGTTGACCAAAAGGTCAATAATGGCTCATTACTGTTGCTATTACCATTTCTGTTTCAAGATTCAAAAGTTTACAACATGCTCAAGGCAAGTTTCCTTGTATAATGTCTTTTGTCCTCTAAGGACATCTTGCAACCTGACTTTCTAGCAGTAACCTAATATTTAAGACCCAATATACTTTTTTCATGTTCCCAAATTATAGAGAAAACTATTTTTCAACAAGTTGGTTCATTCAGTGGATAATGTATTAGAGACTGAAATCTGGGTGCTAAAGGTATTTTATGAGATTTAGTACAGACAAAAACAGCTACTGTTTATCTTATTGCTGCTTAAAACAGAGCTAGATAAACATATGTTAAGGTTATATTCAAAAATTGATTCCCCCCTCCAATTTGATATGCAATATTGCAGTTGGCCACTATATCTGTGGTTTCAAACAACCATGGATTGAAACTATTTTGATTTTTTAAAAAAGTTGTGCCTATACTGTACATATGGTTTTTTTCCTTGTCATTGTTCTATAAGTAATACAGAACACAACTGTTTACAAAGCACTAATACTGTACTGGATATTTTAAGTCATCTGAAGTGAAGCTGAGGAAGTATTCAGAAGGATTACTTAGGTTCTATGTAGATATTGCCCCATTTCATAGAAGGGTCTTGAGCAGTAACAGATTTTGAGATCTAGGGGGATATGCGATGGATACCAAGAACATTTCTTTCTCTATCTTTCTTGAATTATGTGGGTGTTTTATCAATCATTGTGGCTTTCCTTTATGCAATTTAGTTTGCCATCTTTGACAGATATTTATATTAATTACTATATTTTGCTCTTTACATCTCTGCAGTGGAATCATTACATGTAAATTTTATCTATACTCATAATTATTACCCTACAGAGATATGCTTTGGCAGTTTTTTATGCATATTGTCAAACTTCAGAAGGCCAGGTATTCCTGAGAGGATTCTTGAAATGGATCGTGTGAAAAGGATGAAAGAGCCAGAAATTGCTTGTGATTCCTTATTTGTAAAAATCTGATAATAATGATAATTAGTTTTTGTGGCTGAACCCAGTAGTTTTTAGTAAATTTTACAATAATTTCTCTTCAATATACTCCAGGAAATTGTTTTACAGGTCAACTGAAATAACCTATTGGAAGTGCTTTTGAATGGGGATACAAATTAAAGGGACAAATAGTCTGTCTTTTAGCTGTCCTTGGTTCATAATTCCACTCAGCCAAAGCAGCCTACTGCCCAGTAATGCTCCCATCTTTGACCTCTTTAAACACTTATCCTGGGCATCCACCCATCGAAGTGAATCACTTTTTATTTTCTATGTTCTGGCAACACTAGAGTTCGAACTCAGAGCTTGCTAGGCATGTGCTCTACCACTTGGGCCAGTACATTTTCTAAATGCAAAGGTGATAAATACATTCAGTAATAACAGGATATTTCTTTTTTTTTCTTTTTCTTTTTTTTCTCTTTTCTTTTCTTTTTTTTTTCTTTTTTTTTCCCAACAGGATATTTCTTGTTTCTGTCCTAACTCCTCTTTTAAAGGACTGTGCTAATCTCCTTACCATATAGTTTTATGCCTTTTCTCATTGTTTCAGTGTGGTACAGTGTAATAATAGCATCAGATGGACTGCTTGGTAGGAAAGGTTGGCTTGTACATGGAAATTATTGGAGATGATTAGTGTGTGTAGTAACTCTGAATAAGCCAAGAAATAAGAGAATGTGTTTGTTTGTTTTTTTGGTTCCGGTTGTGGGGCCTTGAACTCTGGGCCTTAGCGCTGTCCCTCAGCTCTTCAGCTCAAGGCTAGTGCTCTACCACTTGAGCCACAGCCACTTCCGGCTTTTTCCTTTTTGCTTATGTGGTGCTGAGGAATCGAACCCAGGGCCTCAGGCATGCAAGGCAAGTACTCTACCACTGAGCCACCTTCCCAGCCCAAAATAAGAGAATGTGATATGAAAATGTTTGGTCAGGCCTTACTTTGAAAAAAGGCTCTATAGTTGATTGAACAGCATTACTGATTCTGATGCCTCATTTCTTTGTTGCAGTTTGATGGTTTGTCATGACTATCTAAATTCTGTAAATACTATGCTTTGGGGGAAGGAAAAAACTAGAGTTACTCAAACAAACAGTTACTCAGAACAACTTGTTTAGTTGTTTTGTTTTTGTTTAATCAATCCTTTCAAATTATGTTCCTTCTACTCCCAACCCAACACACTCTTAAGAATGACATAAAATCCTGCATGAGAAATGAACTTAGCCTAGAAGCAGCCAATCTAGATGAGATAGATGGAAGAAAACACAGCTTCTCTGGGAGATGCTTTCTGCCTGCCGTCAACACTAAATTAACTACTAATCTCACAATTTAGAAATTGGAGGGTCTCAAAGGGGGAAAAAAGCCTATTTCTATAATTACCTAAAAACCAGTCTTAAGGAGGGAAAGGCTTTAGCTAGAAATAAGATTCAGATTTAAGGTCTTATAATTTCTTTACCTAAGAGAAGAGAGAGAAGGCCAGTCCCTAAGGGGGAATAATCGTTGAAAACTAGCATCTCCTCAAGTGAGGCTACTGACTCCTAAGGTTGTGGAGAAGAACAGAGCCTGTAGGGTAAACAAAATGTTTAAACTAAGTCTATCATTGACTATGGTTACTTATACCCCAACTGACAAAAATCCAAATGATTAGCAACCTTTTTTTTCCCCCAGTTGTGGGGCTCAAACTCTGGGCCTGTGTGTGCTGTCCCTGAGCATCTTTTTGTTCAAGACTAGCATTCTACCTACCACTTGAGCTACAGCAGCACTTCTGGATTTTTCTGGGTTTAATTGAAGATATAGACTATATTCCTGTCCCGGCTAGCTTTAAACTGTGATCCTCATATCTCAGCCTCCTGAGTAGCTAGGATTATAGGCATGAGCCACTGGTGCTTGGATTAGCAACCTATTAAGGATGCTTAAAAAATTCCTAGGCCTGGCTGACCAACAGCCTGTGATTGACTATTGAACCCTGACAAAGACAGCCCTCATGAACCTGAAACTACTTCAGGCTATGCCTTGAAGAATAAATAACTCCCACAATGAAGTTATCATGCAGAAGGAGCCACTATTCTCAAAAGGAAATAATTGTTGAAATTGTTGGCTTCAGAATTGGTTATCTTCTACTACTACCAGCACCACCTCAGAGAAATGCTGAATCTCTTTAAAAGACTTTCTCTCACTGTCCAAGCAATATATGCCATGTAGGATAAAAACTACTCAAGGTAAGTGTGGTGGCATATGCCTATCATCTCAATACTCAGGAGGCTAAAGCAGGATGATCATAAGTTTGAAGCAGCCTAGGATACATAGTGAGACCCTGTCTCAAAAAACAAAAAAACAAAGAAAACTATCATTAAAGCAGAATGGAAGAACTGGATAAAATAAAAGGGAAGTAGTGATTCCTTCCAAATGAGGAATATATTTAGAATATATTTAAAGATTGAATAGTGGTTCCACTGGTAGAGTGCTTACCTATGAATCACTAGGCCCTGAGTTCAATCCTTCAATCCTCAGTAACAGAGAGAGAGAGAGAGAGAGAGAGAGAGAGAGAGAGAGAGAGAGAGAGAGAGAGAGAGAGAGAGAGAGAGAGATGCATATTAGAACCTAAACAGGCTGAGGCAGATTATATCTGTCATTGTCTATTTCAGAAGACAGAAATTAGCTATTTTAAACAAAGTCATATATAGAATTAGAAACTTGCCAAATTATAAGTAGACAAAAACTCCAGGCTAGACCATTTAAAATAACTCCTAGAATGGAATTATTATGCAGAAGTAGCCACTGAAGTAGGTATCACTTCTGCTATTAACAGACTGTTGTTTAAACTGTTGGCTTCAGGAGCACATACCAGGGATCAGATAGCTTCTGCCACCACCAACACCACACCAGAGAAACACTGAAGCCTTCAGTGTGTATGATTTACATCGTACCCATTATAACCCAAGAACTAGTGATTTGCCACTAAAACGCTGGCACAGGTTAAAAAACAAAAAAAGCAATGATTCATTATGTGTTCCAGCAGAAAGGATAGAAAGAAACAGCAGAATGGAGTTCATTTTGCTTGCTTCGACTTCCCAAATCTTCTACAACTGTATCTGATTAGCAAAGCTAAACTCTATAAGGACTCTGAATGGGGAGGGGGAAAGTGTTTAGCTTTCTAGCCTCTGTAACACTAAAAAGAGGGTGGAGTGAATGTGTAATGAACCCATCAAGCACTGTAGGTTGGCTAACTTCACATTAATTCTCAGCTTTCTTCACTTTTGCCTTTCTTTATATTGAAAGCTTCAAAGATAAATGCTCATTTACCTCCCACTCTCTTTTGCAACTGGGAGGGACTTTGTGAAACAGTTGTGGCTAATAAGATGTACACAGGTTTGTTAAACAGTTTTACAAAACTATTTGCCTTGAATGAAGAGAAAACCAGCTAAAGCACCTTTTTGCCCTTTACGTTTTCTTTCTTCCTGGGGTAGAGCTGTGATGCATCTGCATGCACAGCTATCTGTTGGCCATAAGTTTGCAAGAAGGTCTGGGAGTGTAGCATGGCAGTAGAGCACTTGCTTGAGTCCGGGATCCAAAGGTAAGGCAAGGCAAGGCAAGCCACAAAATAAGGAGGATGGCATGATAGATCAAAAGTAGAAAAGATCTGATCCTCAATTACAGTAAGTAGTGTATATACTATGGATGATTTATCCTAAATTTCTTGTTTTAGGAGAAAAATAAACCCATATTTGGTTAAGCTATTATTTGCTTTTCATATACAGATGGTTACCATGAGACATGTTTATTTTTCACAGAAAGGTTATGAAAATCAAAGTGAGAATGTAGCAGAGACCTACAGGCTACTTTTACTACAAGCATTTACTCTTATTTGGGCCTGTAGATGCCTGAGTAAGTAAAACCAGGATAAAAGTTTGGCATCTCTGTCTTTATATTACATCTGTCTCCTTTGCAACTTAAACTTTGGATCAGATTCCTGCTTAACTACATGTTAATCATTTAAGAAGCAGTCATTTGAAACTGGTAATCCTCCCTCTTCAAAGATGGCATTATAACAAACAGATTATCAAACACCAGGTTTTTTTAAAAAAATCATTTTTAGACTACCAGAATGGTACTTAGAACTCTCCAGACATTGCTCTGAACCTGAAGGAGGGACTAGTCCTTGTCATAACTCCATCTTGCCTTTCTGATTTGTCCATTCTCTGAGTCCCTCTCTCCTGCATCTTGAATTCCAGGAACAAGAAATCTAAGGGACAAACAGCTTGTGCTAAAAGTCAAAACTATCACTCACTTATCAACATCTTTTTTCTTGATGAAAAACCTCTACATAAGCAATTCTGAAACGATGATCATGCCTGACCAAGATTGCCAGTTATGCAAGTGTCTTGTCACTATTTAACCCAAAGTTAACCCTAAGTATTCCTTCCTTATGTAGCCCCAAGAGACAGATTTTCTCTGGACTGCTCTTGTTCTCCTTGCTATGAGTGCACAAAAATAATAACAATAATTCATTTTCTACTCTACTACCACTTTTTGTTGTTTAGTCTTTTGGAGTAAGTTGGATGGACCTAGTCTGTGAGGACACACGCACACCCAGGCTTATGGTCATAGGAACATTTTTCCAAAGTGCTAAATGCTTTATAAACAAATATACTGAAACTTTTTACCAAGAAATACATGCAACAAAGTGTATGTAGTATTCATGTAGACTTACACACATTGCTTATCAATCCTTCTGTTATCCCCAATGGTTATCTAAGATCATTTCCTTCTTCTGCTGGAGAGCATCAGTTACATTTCCCTTGCTGAAAAATTCACTCAGTTGCCAGTAGCGTGAAAGTACTCTATTTCCTTTCTTTCTTTTTCTTTTCTTTCTTTCTTTTTTTTTTTTTTTTGTTGGTCCTGGGGCTTGAACTCTGGGCCTGGACACTGTCCCTCAGCTCTTCAGCTCAAGGCTAGAGCTCTACCATTTGAGCTACAGCGCCACTTCCAGTTTTCTGGTGGTTTATTGGAGATGAGAGTCTCATGGATGGGGCTGGGAAGGTGGCTCAGTGGTAGAGTGCTTGCCTCGCATGCATGAGGCCCTGGGTTCAATTCCTTAGCACCACATAAACAGAAAAGGCTGGAAGTAGCACTGTGGCTCAAGTGGTAGAGTGCTAGCCTTGGGCTAAAGAGCTCTGGGACAGCGCCCAGGCCCAGAGTTCAGGCCCCATGACCAGACCCAAAAACAAACAAACAAACAAACAAACAAACAAACAAAAAGAGTCTCATGGACTTTACTGCCCCAGCTGGCTTTGAACCGTGATCCTCAGATCTCAGCTTCCTGAGTAGCTAGGATTATAGGCATGAGCCACTGGCACCCAGCTATATCATTTTTTTAATGTTATCTTCCCTGTGTGTAGAATTGTAAGTTGGTGATAATTTTCTTCAGTCTATGGAAGAATCACTGCATTTATACTATTTTCATTTTTTTCTGTTAAGTCCTCAGCTGTTAATTTCATCTTATTGTTTCTCCTTTATGTCTGGGTTTAGGGCTTTTCTTTATTTTTAATTTTTAACACTTTTGCTATGATATAGATAAGTTGATTTTGTTTCTGTTTTGGGTCTTTTCTCTGTGGTTTTCTGTTTGTGGGCCTATATATGTGTGTGTGTGTGTTCTTTGGCTGATACTTAATATTGAATATTCAATATTGAAATCTTCTGTGGGTCTATTTCTATTACTGTTTTTATTTGTAGTTTTGGATCAAGTCTTGTCTTTTTGATGGATGAAAAACTGCCGACATAATTTGCAACTCTGAATTATGTTATCTTTTTCCATAGAAGATTTACTTTTGCTATACTGGGAGCATGTCTTATGTTAGGAAATCATAATCCAACCAAATATTGAAGTTATTAAAAGTAACTTTAAAGCCAGGCCCCAGTCATCAGGTACCAGGAGGCTAAGATCTGTGGATCAAGATTCAAATCCAGTCTAGGCAGATAAATCCTTGAGAATTTTATCTCCAGTTGACCAACAAAATGTCAAAACTAGAGATGTGATTTAAGTGGTAAAGCACCAGTTAAGTGGGAGCACAAGACCTAAAATTTAAACTCTAGTACCTTATTGTTGTTGCTTCATGATTATTATCAAAATAGAACATGTTCTTCAAGATTAGCTCTTGTCAGCAGTATAATTTTCTAGGTTTTTTAAAAAGATATTTTAATCTCCCTAAATGATGCTAATGTACAGCTATGACAGAGAACCACCATCATAAAAAGGGTAGTCTATTTCTTCGTCTCTGTTACAACTATGGGATAACTTTTTTTTTTTTTAATGGGATAACCTTTTTTTTTTTTTTTTAAATGGGATAACCTTTTAAGGTCCCAAACAAAAGATATTTCTCAAGGTCACTCCTCCTTGGTCAATTTTTTCCAGCCCAATGAAATTGCTAAAAGTTCATACACTGAGCCATACCTTTCACTTTCAAAATTAGCATCATCCTTGAAGGAAAGGGAAAACAAATGTTCAGTTTCTTTCTGGAGTCTTTTAAATCTTAGCTCTGAAACTTTTATCTTAGTTGTTTTCTGATGTCTTCAGACAGATGTTTATTTTGTATCTTATCCATCTTTTATAATTATTTTAAAATTATTATAAGGTAATTACAGAGGGGTTACAAGTTTTAATAGTCAGGTAAAGAATGCATTTCTTTTTGGACTAACCCTATAATTCTTGTTAATGCCAGGTTAGTCATTGCAGCAAAAAAGTTGGGTATTGTGAGATGTACTTGAAGTCTCAGCTATGAAGATGTGTAGGTAGGAGGATTATGGTCTGAGGCTGGCTCTGGGCAAAAACACCAGACCATATCCGATAAATAACTAAATCAGAAAAGAATTCAGTTGCTGTTCAAGTGGTAGACCATCTGCCTACTAAGTGTAAAGCCTTAAGTTCAAATCCCAGTACCACCACCAAAAAACAGGTGTATAGGAGCCTCAGATTTAGACTTGGATTAGAATTATTATAAAATAGGCTAGCTAGTAGCTATTCACTCTATTGAGTAATATTTATATTTAAAGTAAATATTATAAAATTTACATAAATATAAAACTTTGAGCATAGAGAAATGTATAAAGAAAAACTTATTTTTATAAACAAAGGAAAATTGCTGGTAAAATATTTGTCCATAATATTTTTAATTTTTCTATAATAGAATGATAATTTGTGTTCTCTTGGACAATGTTTTGATATTAAATTATGATTTAATTCATCTTACCCATATACTACATAAGGAATTACCTTTGTTATTTGTCCTGGGTTTGAACTCAGGGCTTTGGTACTGTACCTGAGTTTTTTTGTTCAACTCTAGTGGTGTACTAATTGAGCCACAGCTCCACTTCTGGCTTTTTGCTGGTTAATTGAAATTAAGACTTTCCTGCCCTGGCTGACTTCAAACAATAATCCTCAAAATTCAGCCTCCTGAATAGCTAGGATTATAGGTATGAATCACTATTTTTTTTTATATCATGTAGAGAAGTGCCAGTTTGCATTAGAAATGTTTTATTCTTCTCTCTTTTCATTGCATCTGATAAACTTTGTTTCAAAAACCCCTGAGAAATTTTGGTTATTATATGCTGTATATGTTTAAACCTCAATTTAGAAGTAAAGTATTTAAAAATGAGACAAAAAATGGTTAATCTGTTAGAGTTGCACCCAAAGAGAAAAGTTAATATATAAAGTCAGTCACATTGTTCTTGGTATCCATGAGGAAAAGCAAAATTGTTTCTCAGTAATTGGATTCAGATGAACAATGTCAGAGATGTTAAACGGTTTTGTTTCTGTGAACCAGAACTGGGAGCAAGATGGAGAGGGCAAGGCTGACCTGAGGCTTTGAGGATATGAAACCAACAAAACATGGACAGAATTCTCAGGAAAACTCCAACCTTGAAACTAATAACGCACACTCAGCCAACAGGAATTAGTAAGAGAAGCAAACCTCACTGACACTGGAATCAGAAAAACAGAGCAGGTTCATGAGAACAATTGGAAAGTAGTTTGGTAATATTCTTTCAAATGGAGATTATAATTACTTTTCTTGTTTCCATGACCAGATATGTGACATAAACAACCTAAGGATTTGTCTTGGCTCACAGTTTTAGAGAATTCAGTCCCCAGTTGCTTGACTCTATGCACTGGACAGAACATCAAGGCAACAAAAAAATGTGGTGGAGAAACTTCTTCACTTTATGGTGTACAGGGCACAAAAAAGAGAAGGGACCGGGACCCAGGCACAACTTTTAAAGACCAGCACCCAGTGACTTACTTTCTGCAGCTAGGCCAGATCCTCAAGTTTCTACATCAACTCAAAATAGTGTGGCCAATTAAGAACAAAGTGTTCAACACATGAGCCTTTTTTATTGAAAATATAATGGTGATGGAGAGTGCCATGCCCTTGAGCTTTACTTATGTTTGGGGAAAAAGTTTCAGGGACAAAGTATCTCAATTGAGATACTCAGGAAGACATTCTTGAATTAGGCCTTCTGAAGGACATGCAGATTATACACGATAAAAAGTAATTTTGTATCCTTGAAACAAATTCAATCAATGAATAAGTAGGAAAAAAGAAGTCAAATGAAGCTCTACATTATTATATGAGATTAGGGTCTACTGTATACAAGACGTGCAGACAAGTAATACATGCTTAGACTTCCTGGAGGCCTTGACCTTAAATTGCCTTGATCAAGAGCAGAAGTCTATTTGGAGTGACATAGTGACATGGTGGAGCCTTGTTTGTCCAGCCCTTCCTAAAAATTCTCCACATACTCATTAGATGCATTGGAAAGCTGAATACTTGTAATGCTCATTTTGGATCCATAAGGCAAAACTGAGTTTAGTTTAAGGCTATCTTTCAGAGTTTTTTTTTTCTGAGAAAGCATTACTTTAATAAGTTTACAACTTCTATATAAATTAGAACATAAGAACATGTATTTGGGGGATGATATTTGGCATAGGACATCTGCAAAATATATCTTCTCTTATTGAGGTAAATTGACCAAACATGCAGACTTCTAAATAAGAAGGCTTATTTCCTTGAGATGTCAAGGTTTTTTACTTTTTAATTCTGATAAAAATATATATAACCTAAAATTTATCCCCATGCCTTTTTATGGTGCTTGGGATTAAACCAAAAGCTATGTGTATGCTAGGTAAGTGCCCTGTTTTTGAGCTATGTACTCAGTCCCTAAAATTTGCTATTTAACCATTTTAAACTGCACATTTAATTTGTATTAAGTAAAATAAAGAATGCGAATTACTGAGGATAGCAGTTGGCACATAGAAGTGTGTATGTATACAGTTGTGGGTGATGGGTAGTAAATAATTAAACCTCTAAACCAGTGGGACAAATGCATCACATTAAGTTCTCAAAGCAGAGGTCAAGAGAGATTAGATATGTACAAGAGAGTGTTGGGGAGATACCAGTAAAGGATAAATGGGAAGGGAACAAGAGTTGTAGGAAGTTGAGCCAGATGCTGGTGGCTCATGCCTGTAATTTTAGCTACTCAGGAGACAGGATTGTGGTTTAAAGCCAGTCCAGGTAACAAGGTCTGGGACACTTTTTGTTGTTTTTGGTCATGGGACTTGAACTCTGGGCCTGGGCACTGTCCCTCAGCTCTTCAGCTCAAGGGTAGAACTGTACCACTTGAGCCACAGTGCTACTTCCAGTTTTCTGGTGATTTATTGGAGATAAGAGTCTCATGGACTTTGCTGTCCAGGCTGGCATGAGCCACCAGCACCTGGAGGTCTGGGACACTTTTTTTTTTTCCAGTCGTGGGGCCTGAACTCTGGGCCTGGGCGCTGTCCCTCAGCTCTTCAGCTCAAGGCTAGCGCTCTACTACTTGAGCCACAGCACCACTTCCAGCTTTTTTCTGCTTATGTGATGCTGAAGAATCGAACCCATGGCCTCAGGCATGCAAGGCAAGCGCTCTACCACTGAGCCACCTTCCCAGCCCATCTGGGACACTTTTATCTCCAATTAACCATCCCCTAAAAAGGGCAGAAATGGAGCTGTGGCTTAAGTTGTAGAGTGCTAACCTTGAGAAAAAAAAAGAGCTCAGGGACAATGCCAGCCCCTAAGTTGAAACACGAGGACTGGCACAAAAAAATAAAAGAAAATAAAAAGAGTTGTAGGAAGAAACTTCAGATCAAAAGCAGAGCTGGCATGAATGAAAGGAGAGAGGGAAGATAAAAGAACATCAAATACAATGCAGTCCTGAGAAATTTTGTTCAGGTCAAAGGAGAGTCTTCAAGTCACAGTTGCCCAATAAGTGAATTTCCACCAGGCAGTAATCCTGCCTTGAGTTACTCTCCTGTGCCCAGTCATGGGATGGGAAGTTGATCAGTTTCACAACAAATTATCTTAACAGGACAAATGATGGGGCACAGCTCTATGTCCTGTCCCCCAACTAAGGATCCAAGCTGGGCAGTGGGTCACAATGCAGTATGGTTGCAGTGGCAACCACCTCTCATGAATTTTCTTTTTTTAATTTTATTTTTTCCATATATATTTATTGTAAAAAATACTATACAGAGGGGTACAGTTACATGAGTAGGGTAATGAGTACATTTCCTATCAAGCATTGTTACCTCCTCCTTTGTTTTTCCCCTACTATCCCTTCCCTCCCATCCTCAACTCTTCCCTCCCGCCCGAAATTGTAAAGTTCATTTTCAACAGTGTTTTTGTTTTTGTTTTTGTTTTGCCAGTCATGGTGCCTGAACCTCAGCTTTTCAGCTCAAGGCTAGTGCTCTACCACTTGAGCCACAGCACCACTTCCAGCTTTTTCTGCTTATGTGGTGCTGAGGAATCGAACCCAGGGCCTCATGCATGCAAGGCAAGCACTCTACCACTGAGCCACCTTCCCAGCCCCCAACGTAGTGTTTTGTACATCTCATTGTTACATTGGGTCAAACTGTATCCTTATTCAAGCATTTTGTTATTTCCTTTCCCCTCCCCAAATTTGAAAAATGTATATACAAGATGCAGGACACCAGAATCAGATACAGTAAAAACGAGTTATACTGTGGGGGAAGAACATATAAAAGAAACAAAAGAAACACATAGTGCATTATAAGTATGTTAAAAACAATAGCAAAAAAGAAAAAAAACACTTGTGTCCCTGTCTTGGGGTCATTTCACTTAACATCATCTTATATGGTCATATGTACATAGCTGTTGACCTTTTTTGCTTGTCCTAGACATGTACTAGTTATGGCAAACAAGGGAAACCATGGGACCTATGTTTCTTTGGGCCTGGCTTACTTCAGTTAATGTAATTTTTTCCACTTTGGAAAGCAGTATGGAGGTTCCTCAAAAGGCTCCACATAGAGTCCCCCTATGACCCAGCAATACCACTTTTGGGTATTTACCCAAATGTTCACAAACAAGATCATACCAAAGCTACCAGCACAACCATGTTTATCACAGCATTATTCACTATAGCTAAGATATGGAACCAACCCAGATGCCCCTCAGTAGATGAATGGATCAGGAAAATGTGGTGTGTGTGTGTGTGTGTGTGTGTGTGTGTGTGTGTGTGTGTGTGTGTGTGTGTGTGTGTGTGTGTGTGTGTGTGTGTGTGTGTGTGTGTGTGTGTAATGGAATTCTATGTCTCCATCAGAAAGAATGACATCGCCCCATTTGTTAGGAAATGATTTTTCCTACAGGTGTTCTTTAAAGCTTTTTTCTTTCCCTTTCTCAAATCTTCTTTATTTTTCTTTTCTCATAGTTTCCCACCCCCTCTGTCTGTCTGTCTGTCTGTCTCTCTCTCTCTCTCTCCCCCACCCTTCTCCCTCTCTCCCTCATCCACACTTATGCCTTAGATTTGTTCCCACTGCCCCAGGTAAGGAGAGGTTGCTGATACTGGTTATTTACAATGCTAATCCTGTCTAAAGGTGACTAATAACCACACCATTTCTGACCAGGTTTCAGACTTTGACATAGGTTAACAAAGGACACTGGGGAACCGGGTGTTTAGCAACCTGAGGCTCTTGGGTTTTTTTTCCCCATCTTGTTTACGTTTCCTCTCTCTCTCTCTCTCTCTCTCTCTCTCTCTCTCTCTCTCTCTCTCTCTCTCTCTCTCTCTCTCTCTCTCTCTCTCTCTCTCTCTCTCTTTGGTTGGTCATGGGGCTTGAACTCTGGGCTTGGGTGCTTTCCCTGCACTCTTCAGCTCAAGGCTAGTGCTTTACCACTTGAGCCACAGTGCCACTTCTGGTTTTCTAGTGGTTTATTGGAAATAAGAGTCTCACAGACTTTGCTACCCAGGCTGGCTTTGAAGCATGACAGCCTCCTGAGTAGCTAGGATTACAGGCGTGAGCCACGGGCACCCGTCTCCTTTCTTTTTTTATTCCACCTTTCCCTTATTCACTTTCTTCCTCCAGCACTTTCATTCTATAATTTCCATGCTGCATTGTTATTTTGCTGTCTCTGTGGCTTCGCCCAATGGCATTCAAGACAGGAAGAGAAAAAAAGCCCAGTATTTATCTTTCTTAGTGTATATTTTGTCTTCATACTTGTGGCTTCTGATACCCATCTGCATGGTGAGCAGTTGCTGATGAGGGGGCAGGGGAAACTGCCTGGATGACCAGTCAAGACAGTTCAGTCCAGTACGATGGTGGGTCTCAAACAGAACTCAGGGGAGAGATCTGCTAACACAAATGCCACCCAGAAACAGCTTTCTATGAGTCAAGATTCATAAAATTACATTGTTAGAGCCTTTGAAAAACTATGCTCCTGTAGGTGATAGCAAAGTGCAAATATTCATTTCACCCTGATTACAGATTGTACCATGTGTGTCTAAGAGATCAGAGACATGGAAAGGTGGAATAGTAGAAATTTAGCTCCCTTTTGTTATTTTTATCAGTAATACCTAATAGTTATTACCATGTTTTCAGTTACTTTGCTTTTTTAATCCTCCCAGAAACTTTAAGGAATAGATACCACTATCATTCCTTTTGTACAATATGAGGCTTACAGTAGATAAAAGCTTCCCTGAGTCCACAGGGCTAGTAAGTAGCAGACTAGGATTCAAACCAGGAGCTCCATGTACTGTTCTGAAGGCTGTGCACTAGATAATTCCTGGGATAATTATTCCAAAACTATGATGTGAACAGCACTCCCTAAAGTTGCATAATGTAACAACCCAGACAAAACAGTGCTTAGCACATCACGAGGCTTTTGAGTAAATGTATGTAACAAGAGAAGAGCTTTTGAAATGTATGTATATGAAGCTAGAGAATGTATACTTTAAACATTAAACATTGTAGAATAATCAGATTACTTAGACTGTTTTTGAACACATCCAGTATCCATGTTGTAGTAGACTGATTACCATTTACACTGTGCATGCTTTAGTTTCTAATTATTTCATATCAGAGGTCTTAGTTTTATCTTTATGAATCCCAAAGGAGACGAGCAAGAGTCCAGAAAAGCTACTGTTAGAACTTTCCCTCTAGTGTTTTGCCTGAGTGCAGATCTTTGGACATCACTATTTACATCACACCAGAAAAGAACAAACGTGTCTCTGATCCTTGCATCCCAGAGTTGTTTATCTAACAACTGCCAAGTTTTCTTGGATCACTAGGTGTTGTTGACCAGGGTCACTAGAATACTGGCAGCAATTTGCAAAGCTTATGCTTGCCTTTCTAGAAAGAAATGTTATTAAAGCAATTGGTATTTGTTTTAAAAAAAAATCATACCAAGCCCTAACTTATAGGTGATATACCAAAACTAGATCTAGATCTAATTTGCCTATTTGAATCTCTCACAAAAAAGAAGGATTATAAAGACTAGAATATACAGAAATTCAGAGTTGGGTGGGATGGTGGGAAAGAGGAAGAAAGAAAGAACCAAACTCTCGTTTGCTCCTTACTCCATCTGTGGGAAGCATAAATTCCTTTATCTTGAATCTCACGTGAATATATATTTACATTCTAAATAAAAGTATAATTTCACTGTTTTTTCTGAAAAGATAGATCTAGATTTTATCTGGGGATAGATATTTGTTTATTTTGGAGGGGGGGTTCTCTGAATACTACTTGGTTGTGCTAGAGCCAAGTCTGGGAAAAATCAGGCACTGAACAAGGTAAGCTAAAAGTTTTCTGCTGGTCATTGTAAAAGGAGGGGTTTCTTCTGTGGAGAGATTGCTTTTGCGTCCTTTCAGTTTTCCAGGGAGACTCAAATTGCAATTTTGAAGCTTAGAGATGGAGGGGAGAGGCTGGGAAAGAAAGAAAGGAAAAGGGAGGGGAAAGGAAAGATGGAGAAGAGAGGCGGCAGAGATAGCCAGGGACAGGCAGGGTCTCCCTGCCAAGAGGTTAGCCAGTGGACTGGAGGAACAGAATACCTGAAATAAAATTAGGAAGTTATTTTAAAATTGCAGGCTACAGGGATCATGACAGTTGGTTCTTTCAGGTTGACCCTATCCTGATTTCCCCAGGTTTCTGTAACTTAGTTTCTTGTTAGTTAAATGCCATTTTAAGCTATACATTACCAGACTATATGTTTACTGCCACCTATGTGCAAGAATGTAGATTGCTCAAAGGCTGTTTGTGTTTTCCCTCTGTGAACTCTGATATTATTGATAAGCTATTAAATATTAGCAAGCCTCTACTTTCAAACACTAGCAACCTATTTCAGTATGGAATTAATGCTGTTACAGTCTAAGACTTGGGTTAGTACTTAGTGCCTTAGGGAATCCCTGCTTTGAAACAGAGAGTGTCCAGCATCCTGGAAAAGGACTAGGAAAATAAGAAGGGTACAAAGTGTATGAACATCCCTAAGAACCTTGGAGATAGGACTGAAACATGGGGCTTGAGTTACTTTCTTTGAATATTAAAGGAAGGAACCTGGAAAACTTAAGACAACTTGATTTCACTAGCCAGAATCAAGAGGATATAGCAGATGTTGACTCAAGCCAGTAACTCCTTCCCCTAGGTTATTATGGAATCCCATCCCTATATGTTACCCCTCTCCCTTCCCATCCTCTGCTGTATCCTGAGGGGAAAAAACTACCCATGGAGGGAAAATAGAATTTAATATAGCTCTAGGAAAAGAGAAGCAAGAAGAGTAGAAGAAAAATTCTGAATTGTTTTTGCATATGCATAATCTATCCCTTGAAAGAGAGCAAAGAGAGACAAAATCCCAAACAGGAACAACCACAGAACAATGCAACAAGCAATTTAGCTATTACTGTTAAACTGTTAACCACACACCATTGCAATGGAGTGTTTAGTATGGTTTTTTCAATGACCTTGCTTGCAGAATGCAGTACACGCACCCTGCCAGCCCTGTCCTACCCACGAGGACAAGTCCATGCCAGTTTCACTCCATGGTGAATACATGGGTATATGGTAAACACAAGCCAAATCCTGAGATACATCCATGTCAGTGAGGACACACACACACTCTCTCTCTCTCTCTCTCTCTCTCTCTCTCTCTCTCTCTCTCTCTCTCTCTCTCTGTCTCTCTGTCTCTCTGTCTCTCTGTCTCTCTCTCTTTCTCTCTCTCTCTCTGAACAGAAAAGTTTATTTGGAAGTCCACTATTTTCTTACTAGTTTTTTTGTCTTTACTTGATAGAATACTGCACTTGTTTAGTAAGCATATAATTAGTTAGCTACAAAACCATCACTACAATCAAAGGCCTCACCATTTGAAAATTGAAATTGTTTCTAGGAGATGATTTCTTTTAGTGAAGTATCTCATCCTATGCAAGTATCTACACTTTAACAAGGTGTATTGCCACTATGTAAACACTTTTTTGAAGATTTAGTGGGCTTTACTGGTAGGAAATTTGACAAGATTTCAACATTGATTTCCTTGATACCCCAGCAGAGAATGTCTGTGAACTGAGACTGTGGACACATTGACATGAGGGAAGGTTCACAGTAGAGCTCCAGTGTGCTCAGCATGGGCTCTCACAGGGCTAATAAGATGAAAGCTATAGGGTAGAAACAGAAAGAAGGGGAAAATGCCCAGCACTGAATGAGCTTTGGCTGTAGCACAGAAGATCAAAAGCCCCTGGAAGCCAGGTGGTCACATTCTGGGGAATCAGTCATTAGCACACGAGACTAAGCCGTTTCCAGCCTGAAGGTGGGAGCATGAAATATGGTCATGTGGGATCATGTGAGAAATGAATTCATCAGAACAGTAGGGAAATTTGAACAAGAAGAAAGTGTTTCTTTCAAACTGGAGTTTGAAACCCACATAGGAAACCAATTCCATGTTTTCAGACATGCATCTTTGCTTTCAGAGCTCCTGTTTCAGAAATTCAGCAGTGGGGCCCAGCAAAGAGAATGAAAACACACAGCAGGCACTGAAATCAGCCTTCTAAATCCTAAGTCCTTCCTGCTGTACAGATCAAAAACTGTTGGAATTTGCAGTTATTTGAGCTCTTGCATTTTAGAAGAGTATCTCCAGATAGAAGACATATTTCATTTTTGGGAAATGAAAGACATTTAATTTTCAAGAAATGAAAAAATCCTCTGAAGTATTCTATTACTCATTTGAATAGCATTAACATTCAGGAGGGATATATGTGAAGGTCCTTAGTATTTTAAAATATGTCTGCAATTTGGGGCACAGAAACTTCAGTGTAAATGTTGTTCCCTGAATTTCTTAGGGTAGCAATCACTATGGTAACACCACCACATGCGGTGCAGTTGTCTGCCCCAACCCAGGTGTTGACTTTAAAACACATGAGTTGGTTTCACACATAGGAAATAACACTATCAACACATAAAATTTCAGGTGCCTTAGTAAAGGCTGCACAGTGGTCTTCCTCCTTGTATAAGCTATGCTCTACTTTTCCTAACACACCAAACTTACATAGAGAATTCTCTTTTTCTCTCCATGTCCTAATTCCCATCATCTGTGTCCATTAGCATTATGGTACTTAAAACATTCCTGACAAATTTCCAGGAACCTCCTAGTTATCAAACAGCTCAATTTGTCTGCATCCTTCTTACTTTCCCTTCCACATTTGTATAGCTGACCATTTATGTGGGTTGAATTATACACCCCTCCCTACCAAATTCATAGATTAAAATCCCATTCCCAGTATCTCAAGTAAGCTTATTTTGGAAAAGGGCCTTTTATAGATGTACTTGGTTAAGATGAGCTTATACTGAAGCCAGGAGAGCCCCTACTTCAGTCTGACTGGTGTCCTTACAAAATGGGAAGATTTGAGGACAGACATCATCTGAAAGATGATGTGAAGAGACATAAGGAGAATGCCATATGAGGGTGGAGTTGGGATGATGCCCTTACAAGTCAAAGAGCACTAGTTTGACACCAGACCATCAGAAGCTGGGAAAGAAGCATGGCACAGACAATGAGAGCCTGCAGAAGAAACTAACCCTGCCAGCATTTGGATCTTGGTTTCTAACCCCCAGATCTATAAGGCAATACATATATATTGTTTAAACCACCCAGTATGTGATACTTTCTGGTAAAAGCACTAGCACACCAGTATCATGCATGTCTTCTGGTATAGATAATACTGGCCTTCAGGTGCTTCTAATTCCCTAATTATTTATTGTTTTCTCATCCTGTTTTCCTTGTTCTATCTGCTCCCTAAATGTCTGTGTTTCCTAGAACTCCACCTCTGTCCTCCCAGGGCAGAGGCAGTATGGCGTAGGAATAGGAGCACAAGTTCTGGAGTCAGACTTCCTTGCTAAGTTACCTTGGGCCATATGTTTAGCGCTGGAATTTTTTTGTTTTGTTTTATGTGGTACTGAGGAATTGAACCCAGGGCTTCATGCATGCTAGGCAAACACTCTACCACCAAGCCACATTCCCAGCTCATATGTTTAATAAATGTTGATTTTGTTTTCCAACCTGTAAACTAACAGTTTCTACTTGAAAGGATTATTTTTTGTTTTTTGTTTGTTTGTTTGTTTGTTTTTGTCGGTCATGGGACCTAAACTCTGGGCCTGGGCACTGTCCCTGACCCCTTCAGCTCAAGGCTAGCGCTTTACCACTTGAGCCACAGCACCATTTCCGGCTTTTTCTGTTTATGTGGTGCTGAGAAATCGAACCCAGGGTCTCATGCATGCAAGGCAAGCACTGAGCCACCTTCCCAGCCCCGAGAGGATTGTTTTAAGAAGTAAATTTATTTCATATTTCTGAAGTATTGAATATGTAAATGCTCAAAAAGCATTCTCTTATTTCCTCTGACAATCTCAGCTTCCATTCTTGTAGTAATCATTTTCTATGCCTTTTTGCCATATTTCAGATTAAACTCCTTTCTTTCATCATTTAAGAGCCTCTCCCTGCTACTACAAAGCCCAGGTTGTCAGTCATCAGTCATGTTTCCAGCCAGGACATAGATATTTCAGTGGAACCTTCAATTACCTGAGTTGGTTTCCAGTGAGGGGATGAAATGGAGCCCTCCTTCCAACACTGGAAGAATTACCTCTAGTATCCAGAAGCAGCTGGAGTAGAGGCTTATGGTAGCATTCCATGGCACATGTTGGCTATATTGGTTACACTAGCTACAGAGACTAGGCCTAGCCCTGCATTGTGATTTAGGAACTCTTTCTTATCATATAGTTGCTAATCTTGGTTCTCCCATCTTTCTGGAAATTCTTTAAACTATCCATTATTGTTCATAAATCATTCTTCTGCTTAAAATAACTAGTGTTGGTTTCTATTGTTTGAAACTAAGAACTTCGATAGATACGATTATAATTTCAATAATCTCTTATACATTGATAATTGCTAATTCCCAAACCTAGGTCTTTAGTCTCTGCTTCTTGCTTAGAATTGTTCTTTGGAAGCTGCACTGGTGGCTCATGCCTATAATCCTAGCTACTTAAGATGCTGAGATCTGAGGGTTGCAGGTTGGAGCCAGCTGGGGCAGGAAAGTCCCTGAGACTCTAATCTCCAATTAACCACAGAAAAAGCCAGAAGTGGTGTTGTAGCTCAAGTGATAGAGTGTGAACCTTGAGCAAAAGGAACTTAAGGACAGCACCAGGCCCAGAGTTCAAAGGCCAGGAGTGGGAAAAAAAAAAAAAGAATTCTTCTTTTTGGACCTCCTCATCTGTATGTTATAAAAGTGACTCTGAGACAAACGTGTATAACCAAATGTAATACTTTAAATACTTTAAACTTCAACAAGCAATATATTTCCAATTTATTAGAATTATCTGATGCTCAAATGCCTGTAAACAGTAAACACAGCTTGGGTTAAAAATGAGTGGGTAGGGGGATAGAATGTTTTATCAACTTCCCAAATTAGGGGAAACATGAACAAACATGAAAACAACAATTATATGAAATTTATATCAATTATCATGGTTTAAAAGTCCATTTCAATTTCTCCATAATAGTGTAAGAGTCACAAATACAGTATTTTTTTAAAATAGAAAGTAAGCCTGTCTTGGTGGCAAATGCCTATAATCCTAGCTATTTAGAGGCAGCATTAGAAAAATCATGGTTTGAGACTAGCCTGGTCAAAGTTATTCTGATATGCTATCTCAAAAATGAAAATACTATTTGACAATTATGGCTGTAATTGGCCAATTTTGCCTGTAATTTGAACTACTCAAGAGGCTGAGATCTGAGTGTCAACAGTTCAAAGCCAACCTGGGCAGGTGAGTCCATGACACTCTTTTCTACAATTAACCACCAAAAAGTCAGAAGTGGAGCTGTGGTTCAAGTGGTGAGAGGAAAAGGATAGCACCCATGCTCTGAGTTCAAGACTCAGTACTGACATAAAAAACAAAATAAAAATAAAGAGTTCCCCAGCTTTGGAAGATTCAAGTAGTAGAGCATTTGCCTAGCATCAAGATGCCTCGGTTCTATCCCAAGTACTGGAGGGGTTGTGTAGAAAGTAACAGCCAACCATTGCAACGTGAAATTAATCTATAACCTCCCTTCAATGATTTAGCCACACAACAACCAAATCAGCACTTTATCTTTTCTCAAACTGTAGTTGGTAATTTGCTCTTCTAAATATACCTACAAAATCTTAAAGCCTCACAAACTGATTCTTGTGTCCTTTCTCCATTCCCATTGTCATGGTTTAGACAATGATCGCTATGTGTAATCTACTATCACTTGCAGGGAGTCTTCTTTCTGCTTCCTCCCTACACCTCAGCCTGAGCCAAACTGAGAGCCACCGAAGCCTGCTTTGCCATTCTTCTCTCTTGGTTTCCCTTCCAGTAATCTGCATCTAGTTTTAAGGTAAGGATAGTTCCATTATAGAACTGGTTTTAGGAAATTATGTAGTTTCTAAAACTATGTTTCAAGTCTAAGCTATAGTTCTTGAAGATCTTGACAACTTTGTTCTCTGGTTCCCTTATAATACAAATTTCCAAAATAATAGTGATCTATGTGGCCAGGCAGCTGTGGCTCACGCCTGTAATCCTAGCATGTTGGGAGGCTGAGATCTGAGGATTAAGGTTCAAAGCCAGCCTGGGCAGGAAAGTCTGTGAGACTCTTATCTCCAATTAACCACCAGAAGTTGTGCCATGGCTCAAGTGGTAGAGCACTTGCCTTGAGCTGAAGAGATCAAGAGATCTGGGCCTAGATCCAGAGTTCAAGCCCCATGACTGACCCCCACCCCCCAAAAAAATAATTGGTGATCTATGTGTAGCTGCCAAGATTGGAGGAGAGAAGGGAACAGGACACAAGAAAGCTGTTAGTTAATATGTTAAAATTTTTAGCTCACTATTCAAATTACTCTCCAGAATCTCTCGGCTCTAGAAATCATATGTGTGAAAGAGTCTCAGGAAAGCAGCCAACAGATTGCTGAGCTGAATTATAAGCCAGGAAATAACCGAATGGAGTCAGTGAGATGGTAAAGTCAGTGGTGCTGTTCACTTTGGGATAGCTGGTGGACAGAGAGCCTTTTGTCTACTAACAACAGTGGTATCTATGGGGAAATGTATGAAATTAAAGAACACTGGTTTTGATTCATGGAAATAGCATTTATTGGATATTCACAGCCAGAATAAAACTTTCCAAGAATATTTTCCAAATTTTTGCATTATTTGGGCATTTTGAACACCAGTAAATAGGGCTAACACATGACTGAATGACAAACATGCCCAGAATGGAATATTGCTAAAGAAGTTTAAAGACTTATCATCCCTGAAAGTATTTGCTTTTCTCTTCTGGAGACATTTGATTACATTTCAGAGCCAAGATAAAGTCAATCTCTCTGCTTCCTCTCCCTGTCCCTCCCCTTCTCTCTCTCTTTCTCTGTCTCTGTCTCTGTCTCTGTCTCTCTCTGTCTCTCTGTCTCTGTCTCTGTCTCTCTCTCTGTCTCTCTCTCTGTCTCTCTCTCTGTCTCTCTCTCTCTCTCACACACACACACACACACACCACACACACACACACACACACACACACACACAAGACCATGAGGCAAACCTAGGACTAATTAGTTTAATCCTTATAAAATGAGCAAATTGAAGTTTGGAAAGGTAATTGTTTGCCTAAGATCAATCTAATAAATGGAAACCCTGGGTTTTAAATCCAGCTGTTTTTTTTTGGGGGGGGGGGCGCGGGGAGTCTGGTTGTGGGGCCTGAACTCAGCCTGGGTGCTGTCCCTCAGCTCTTCAGCTCAAGGCTAGCGCTCTACCACTTGAGCTACAGGGCCACTTCGGGCTTTTTTCTTTTTGCTTATGTGGTGCTGAGGAATTGAACCCAGGGCCTCATGCATGTAAGGCAAGCGCTCTACCACTGAGCCACCTTCCCAGCCCCATAATCCAGCTGCTTAATAGTAAGGTTTGTGCTGTTTATACTCTTACTACTTAGCATATGGGACAAGTCATTTTAACTTTTATGCCTACATTTCCCTATATTGAACATGAAAAGATTATATGTCCACTAAAGAATTTAGCCCATTTCAATTTCATTATTTAAGATTCTATGCTTTCCCTCCTACTTTGTCTCCAGGCTCTCTCTAGAGACATCTTTCCCACTTGCCAATTATTCTGTTGTGGATCCTTGCACCCAACATATACATATGCCTCAAGAAGCAGTCTTCATTGACTTTTTAAGGTCCTGTTCAGATATCAAGGGCTGGGAATCATGAAGGGAGCCTTGGTGAAGGCTCTTCCCATAGCACCCAGTGTCTGCATGTTCATTGCCTTGTACTGTATCTGGAATCTACTACTCTCCTATTTTGTTTGTTTCACAGATAACATCTTCATTATATAGCTATTTATCTCGATGGCATTTGGCATTTCAATGTATACTTAGGTTGATGACAGCAAGTTATAATGGAAATTGATTATATGTTGGTGTTTGTGTATGTATATTAAAGATGGATCAAGCAGTATATGCCATGATTATTAAAAGAAATATCCTTTTGTGAAGCTGGAAAGGTTGCTCAGTAGTTAGAGTGATTGCCTTGTATGCATGAGGCCCTGGGTTCGATTCCTCAGCACCACATAAGCAGAAAAAGGCAGAAGTGGCACTATAGCTCAAGTGGTAGAGCGCTAGCCTTGAGCTGAAGAGCTGAGGGACAGCGCCCAGGCCCTGAGTTCAGTCCCCATGACTGACAAAAAAAAAAAAAAAAAAGAAATATCCTTTTGTCTTGCTTAAACTTTAATATATAGTGAGTAAGTATGCTCACTGTATTATTTTGACATGTATGTTTAACTGTCATTTTGTGAATTAGGAAAATAGTCATAAGTAAGTGGATACAGCCCTGGTCTTTCAGGTAAATAAGGAGATAGGAAGGGTACCTTAACTGAATATTCAATGTGGATGAAGGACTTCTAAGACAGCCCCCACATATCACTGCCTCCTGACATGGGGTCTAAACTTAGCGACTCATTTCCAAAGAATGGAATACAGCAAGTTGATAGAACATAATATCCAGGATTAGTTATAAAAGACTTCATGATCTGTCCTTCTAACTCTTTCCTTCCTTACTGGCTCTGTCTCTATATTGTACACTTACTTGCTTGCTTGCTGTTATGTTGGGAGGTTCTTTTTTTGGGGGGTCCGGTCATGGGACCTGAACTCTGGGCCTGGGCGCTGTCCCTCAGCTCTTCAGCTCAAGGCTAGCACTCTACCACTTGAGCCACAGTGCCACTTCTGGCTTTTTTCTTTTTGCTTATGTGGTGCTGAGGAATTGAACCCAGGGCCTCAGGCATGCAAGGCAAGCGCTCTACCACTGAGCCACCTTCCCAGCCCCTACTGGGAGGTTCTTTATGGAAAGGTCTTTGTGGCAAGAAGCCAGAACTGAAACTTCAGTTCAGTGTCTACAGGGAAGTAGTTCTTGATAAAAACCACTTGAGTGAAGTTGGAAGTAAATTCTTTCTAGTTGTCCTAAAAGGAAACACCCCCTGATGATACCCTATGAAAGACATTGAAGCAAGCTTTCTCCTACAATTCACAGAAACTATATAAACTATATAGTATCAACTTGCTATATTCCATTCTTTGGAAATGAGGCACTAAATTCAAACCCGCTGTCAGGAGGCAGTGATATGTGGTGACTGTCTTATGAATCTTTCATCCACATTCAGTTAATGTACTCTTCCCATCTCCTCATTTACCTGAAAGCTTTTCAAAAACTAGGACTGCATCCATTTACTTATGACTATTTTCCTAGCTCACAAAGTAGAGCTAAATACACATGTCAAAATAATATAATGAGCATACTTACTGACTATATATTAAAGTTTAAGATAAATATGTGCTCTTTTAAGTCACCACGTTTTTTTTAATGTTATGTAAATCTGAATTTATTTATTTATTTATTTATTTATGTGTGTGTGTGTGGGGTCCAGTCTTGGGGCCTGAACTCTGGGCTTGGGTACTGTCCCTCAGCTCTTCAACTCAAGGCTAGCGCTCTATCACTTGAGCCACAGCGCCACTTTCGGTTTTTTTTCTTTTTGTTTATGTGGTACTGAGGAATCGAACCCAGGGACTTAAGCATGCAAGGCAAGTGCTCTACCACTGAGCCACCTTCCCAGCCCAAGTCACCAAGTTTTGGGGGGATTTGCTAGACAGCAATAGATAACTCACACACTCTCATAAATGATCATATAACTACAAATGATGTTAAATGCTATGAAAATAAAAAGATATAATAAGAGATTATAACAATATTTGCTAATTTTAAATTTAAATGTTCATTTCTTCCATTGAATGGAATTCAGTTTTTTACCAAATATGTGTATATGGTCTTTTTAAAAATAATACTGAAGAAAACACTTGTAATGTTCTTATATATTCTTTGTGTGTGTGTGTGTGTGTGTGTGTGTGTGTGTGTGTGTGTGTGTTTGTTTGTTTGTTTGTACTGGTATTGGGCTTAATCTCAGGGCCTGAGTGCTGTTCCTTAGCTCTTTTTGCTTTTTTTGCTCAAGGATGGCACTCTACCACTTCCAGTTTTTTGGTAGTTAATTGGAGATAAGAGACTCACAAACTTTTCTGTCCAGGCTGGTTTCAAGCTGCAATTCTCAGATCTCAGCTTCCTGAGTAGCAGGGATTATAGGCATGACCCACAAGTACCTGGCTTTTACATGGCTATATTGTTATGAGACGTTATTAAATTAAACTACTACACTATTTAAAAATAATACTGCATTACTAAATGGTATCAAAAATCAAACATATTTTTGTGCTCTAAATCTTCCATTAAGCCTAATAATGCCCAGATAGTCACTGACTCATAGAAACTGAAGAGAGTTTAAATTGTGGCAAATCATTTTGGAACTACTCAAGAGCCAAAGCATTGGTGCCACTTAAACATGAACTGGACCCTTTAAAACCATTTCTCTAAGTATTTTGTTACAGTAATAGAGAGCTAATATACTAACCAAATTTAAGGTATGCCTTGTCCTCCCATAATCCCACTTCCTCAACATCAACTCTTGGCACTCCCTTCAAAATTCCATCTCAGCCACACTTACTTTCTAACTGGAACTCTGTTTGGGGGAACATTTTTGTTGTTGTTGTTTTGTTTTTGTTTTTGTTGGACGTGGGCCTTGAACTCTGGGCCTGAGCGCTGTCCCTCAGCTCTTCAGCTCAAGGCTAGCGGCTCTACCACTTGAGCTATAGCACTGCTTCCGGTTTTCTGGTGGTTTATTGGAGATAAGAGTTTCACGGAGTTTCCTACCCCGGCTGGCTTTGAACTGCCATCCTCAGATCTCAGCCTCCTGAGTGTGGGGGAACATGTTTTAACCACAGGACTTTGTTCTTACTTTCTCAGATAGTGTCATGGCTGTTTTTCTCATTTCATTAATTTTACTAAATACCATCTTCTTATAGAAACCTTCCCAGATCACTCTACCCTTTACAGAAGACATCTTTCATCACTGTATCAACTTATCCCATGTCACTTTCTTAATTTATACTACTTGATAGTGTTTGCTAATCATTTAATTATCTGTCTCAACTTCATATATAAGTCCATGAGGACAATAAAACAGTTTGAGTTGTTTCTTTCTTTCTTTCTTTCCTTTTTTTTTAAGTTGGTCATGGGGCCTGAACTCTGGGCATTGTCCCTCAGCTCTTCAGCCCAAGGCTAGCACTCTACCACTTGAGTCACAGCGCCACTTCTGGCTTTTTCTGCTTATGTGGTGCTGAGGAATCAAACCCAGGGCCTTATGCAAGGGCCTCTACCACTGAGCTACTTTCCCAACTCTGAATAGTTTATTTCTGTATCTCCAATGCCTTGAATAGTGCTTGACACACAATAGGTACTCAAGAAATTGCGTTTAAGCCAGGTGTTGTTGGCTCACGCCTGTAATCCTAGCTACTCAGGAGGCTGAGATCTGAGGATTGAGGATCAGAGCCAGCCAGGGCAGGAAAGTCTGTGAGACTCTTATCTCTAATAAACCACCGGAAAACTGGAAATGGCACTGTTGCTCAAGTGGTAGAGTGCTAGCCTTGAGATGAAGAGCTGAAGGACAGTACCCAGGCCCAGAGTTCAAGCCCCATGACTGAGAAAGAAAGAAAGAAAGAAAAGAAAAGAAAGAAAGAAAGAAAGAAAAAGAAAGAAAGAAAGAAAGAAAGAAAGAAAGAAAGAAAGAAAGAAAGAAAGAAAGAAAGAAAGAAAGAAAGAAAGAATTGCTTTTAATGGTTACTATCCTGACTTTGGCCTTTCGATCTCCAAGTCTTGTCATTGAGTCCTGAATTATATCTGTTCTTTGATCTTGAACTACATCTCATTGTGTGTGTATTCCTTGGTTTTATCCCATGTCTACCTTACAGCCAAGGTCCATGGGCCTCTTGTTGGTGCTTTCCATTCTCTATGACTCTCAAGGATTTTGCATTTCCATGACTTCCAGGTTCCCATCCTAGCCTACAGTCTAAAGTTAAGCAAGCCTTGGACACTGTAGAATTCCAGGTCAAATGAAGGCCTCATTCTTCACCGGACTAGGCTGTTGGAGCAAAATCTTAGATCACTGAGGATTAGTAGGCAAGGCTCTACTTGGGATCTTCCTGTTTTCCCAGCACTGGCAACTGGAACTCACAACTAAGAACATAGGGCACAAAATACCCACACTTTTAAGTTCAGGTATATAGGAGCTGTGGTGCCAGTCATTCCCCCACAAGGTTTCAAGAACTTCTTTTCAACAGATAGTACAACAATCCTTCTTTGGTTGTCCTCCATCAGACTTACTTATAGAAATTTGTCAGAAATCCGCCCCCCCCTTTTTTTTTGCAGGCCCTGGGGCTTGAACTCAGGGCCTGGGCTCTATCCCTGAGCCTCTCTGTGCTCAAGGATAGTGCTCTACCACTTGAGCTACAGCGCCACTTCCAGCTTTTTCTGTTTATGTGGTACTGAGGAATCGAACCCAGTGCTTCATTCATGCTAGGCAAGCACTCTACCACTAAACCACATTCCCAGCCCCAGAAATCCCATTTCTGAAGATATATCATGCAGTAACCTGAATCTATGTAAACTGATGTAGTCAAATTTTACATAGTTTTTAAGAAACTGTGTAACTAAATTATAGACTGTACATGTGATGAAATACGACATGTAAAGAAAGCAAAAAAGCCCACTGTGTATTGTTAAGGAAATTATTCCCAAGCTATATTGTTAAATGCAAAAAAAAAAAAAAGAATCCACCTCCCAACATTTAGAACAGCTGTATAATATGATGTTTCTTTTAGAAAATGGTAGGAAATAAAGGCTTATATAGATTTTGCTTCTATGTGCATCAAAAATCTATGAAAGATGTACAAAAACTGAAGACCGAAGAGCACATAATGTATAGAGATAGTAGAAATCTCTTGCTCTATACTTTTTGAGTCTCTTTGCCACTATATTGATGTATTTCATATCTTAAAGTTGACCCACCTCCAAAAAATGGGAAATACAGAACATAAGATTGGAGGCATGGCTCAGATGGTAGAGCACTAGCCAATAAGTAAAAGTGTCAGGTATCAAATTTGAGCACCAGTCTCAGACCAAAAAAACACAAGCAAAAACAAAACAATAAAAATAAAAAGGGAAATAAGAGAATTTTTTTTTTTGTATCCGGTCCTGGGGCCTGAACTCTGGATCTGGGCGCTGTCCCTCAGCTCTTCAGCTCAAGGCTAGCGCTCTACCACTTGAGCTACAGCACCACTTCCAAGTTTTTTCTTTTTGCTTATGTGGTGCTGAGGAATCGAACCCAGGGTCTCAGGCATGCAAGGCAAGCGCTTTACCACTGAGCCACCTTCCCAACCCCTTATTTTGTATCTCTTGTGGAAAGATCTCTAAGCCATATTAAGAAGTAAGAATAAAAGGAGCTGGGCACTGGTGGCTCATGCCTGTAATACTAGCTACTCAGGAGACTGAGATCTGAGGAGTGTGGTCAAAGCCAGCCCAGGCAGAAAGTCCGTGAGATGCTTATCTCCAATAAACCACCAGAAAACCAGAAGTAGCACTGTGGTGCAAGTGGTAGAACACTAGCCTTGAGCTGAAGAGCTGAGGGACAGCACCCAGGCCCAGAGTTCATGCCCTATGAACAACCCCCCTCCAAAAAAAAAATGAATCAAGAAGTAAAAAAAGAAGCTGGGCCCCATTGGCTCACACCTGTAATTTGGCTACTCAGGAGGGTGAGATCTGAAGATTGCGATTTGAAACTATCCCAGGCAAGAAAGTCCAAGAGACTCTTATCTTCAATGAACTACTCAGAAAAAGCTGGAAGTGGCACTGTGGCTAAGGGATAGAGCGCTAGCCTTTAGCACAAAGTGGTTCAGGAACAGCACCCAGGCCCTGAGTTCAAGCCCCAGGACTAGCCAAAAAAAAAAAAAGGGTAGAAAATGTGAAAATGTGTGTACCATATAATACTATTTATGAACACACATTCACATATAAATAAATGTACATAAGTACATGCTATATGCATATATGATATATATTTATGTATATAAGTGCATATTTGTAATAATATAATTTTATGACAAAAAACAGTAATTAGAAGCAACCTCTAATTACTACTTCCTTGCCCATCTATGTCCATGGTCATTTTTGAAGTGGCAAGAAAGAGTTGTAACTATTCTAGCCCTCTGTTCGTACTCTTATAACTAATCTTTATTCTCTTTCCGCTTGATTTTTAGGTAGTTTCTCTTCCAGTTCATTGATGCTTTCCTTAGCAATGTCTACCCTCTATTTATTTTGTGCAGTGAAATTTTCATTTTAAGTATTTTAGTTTTCATTTATAGGAATTTCTTTCAGTTTCCCCCCAAGATTTGTGTTTTCCACTTAATGCTTTCTCCTGTGTGTGTGTGTGTATGTGTGTGTGTGTGTGTGTGTGTGTGTGTGTTTCTGTGTCTGTGTCTGTGTCTGTGTGTATGTTTGTGTGTGCCAGTCCTTTGGCTTGAACTCAGGGCTGTTTTGCTCAAGGCTAGCACTCTATCATTTGAGCCACAGCTTCCCTTCTAGCTTGTTGGTAGTTAATTGAAGATAAGTCTCATGGACTTTCCTGCCTGGGATGGCTTTGAACCAAGGTCCTCAGACCTAAGCCTCCTGAGTAGCTAGGATTACAAGTGTGAGGCACCAGCATCCAGCCATCCCTGTCCTTTTCCCTTTCCATTTCTCTCTTCTTTTTCTCTCTAATCCCATCATCTGTCTTGTCTGGGTCTTTTCCTTCTTAATTTTTAAAAATTATCTTTAAGAAGCTGTATAGAAGTTGTATAGAAGTGGCATAGCATCACTCTAAATTTTGTTTAGTGCCATTACTAAAGTTTGACCTTCCTGAGGTCTACTGAATTCCTCATGTATTCAGCAAAATCCATCCATTTATACTGCTGGGAACCTGATTTGGTTTCAGTCATTTGTAAGCTTTGAACACTATTTGACTTACCTAGTTCTTTCAGGTTCACTCTTGGTATGCACATATATTGATAGTTAGCCAAAGTCACAAAAGAACTTCTTGAACTTGGGGCCTGGGCCCTGTCCCTGAATGTCTTTGTTCAAGGCTAGCATTCTACCACTTTGAGCCACAGCTCCACCTCTGGTTTTCTTGTGGTTAATTAGAGCTAAGAGTCTCACAGATAAGAGTCTCACAGACTTTCCTGCCTGGGCTGGCTTTGAACCACAATCCTCCTGATAGCTAGGATTATAGGTGTGAACCACTTGGTGCTCAGCTTCAATGCAAATTTCTATATCTCTCTCTGCAAAGCTTCCTCCTCATGACTATGATTTCTGTCCCTACCCAGCCAATTTACTAGGCTCTACTTGAATTTTCCCTTCATGGATTTCTTGCAGAAATGAAAGCAAAGAAAGCCAGAGCAATCGTAGGTTTCATTGTGTTTATTCCTTTCTGTTGAACATTATAGCATGGGATTAACATATTTTCCAATGTCTGGAATGGTTGTTTCATTTTTGCCTAATCATCTAAGATTTTCTGAAAAGAGAATTGTTGAAGAGTATACAGGCCTCTGGTGACTCTTTTGAGGCCCATCGTTTTCCATTTAACCTCCCTTTCCAGTGTTATATCCATCTGTGCACTCTAATTTTTGGCTAAAAACAAATGAGACCAAGATAACCTAAATTGAATTGTACTTACATTTTTTAATCAGGTACTAAGAGTAGTTTAACTTAATAAATATGACAAGCTAATCTTCAGAGACAATAATTATGTTCTAAGTCCTTTACCACGAGATTCCTGCTATCTCTATTCTTTTTATCAAAACCTTTTTCTCAAAAAGTCTAAGACATTTTAAAAATGATCAAGCCTTATCAGAAAGAAGTGAAGATCCAGTGAAGATAAATCTAAGCAGATGGTGGAAAATTTGAGGCAGGCAGAGGAGCCATCTGGTGGGATTCATCCATACAGTTACCTACTTATAGACCCAGAGAGAGTTCTGATTTCAAGCAAATTAATTCTTCCATCTTCTTGTCAAATAAAAACACATTTGCTTCCATTGAGATTTGCTTTACCTGAGAGTTTTACTGATTCTTGGTGAAAGTTCAAGTATATGAATTGCGCAAGGATTTGTAAATTGCACAAGTTCTCTGACCCATCTTCACTTAGAGATTGTGTCATCCAAGTTACTGAATGCCATATTCAGAGATCCAAGTTAACGAGAATGATGTGTGTGTGTGTGTGTGTGTGTGTGTGTGTGTGTGTGTGTGTGTGTGTATGTGTGTGTGTGTGTGTAGCTTATACTGGGCCAAAATTATGTCCTTGGCAGACTTAACAGAAGCAATTCTGCAATGTCCTGGTAGTGTCCATGTGGGAGCCATCATAGCCACTTGTGCCATTTAGTATTGCATTATCTGAACAAATAGCTCCTCAGAACTATAGCATTTAACTTACCAGTTGAGCGACTGTGGGTATAAATGATCTCTTTTTCTCCAGATGGAGCAAATGCTTAAATTAGGCAGTTTATTTCCACGAGGAAAGTTATAGCTTCAGGAACACATGGCCAAATAATAAGTGCGTGAAAAATCAGCTTGATATAAGCCATGTGCTGTTGAAATCTTCATTCATCAAGGCTAATCTTAAATACCACTTCCTATAAAGTTGTGATGGTTAGTTTTACTTGTCAACTGTACTAGACTGTGGTTCCGAGTTATTTAATTAGTCACGAATCCAGATACTACTATAGATATATTTTGTAGATGTGGTTAACATGGATGAAACATTGATTTTAAGTAAAGCTTACTCTTTATAATGCTGATAAACCTTCTCAAAAGGCCTGAAGAAGTTACTGGAGAAGAAATTCTGTCTCAAGCCTGCAACTTAACTCTTGAATGAGATTCTAGCTTGCCTGCCTGCTTCAGACCTGCCAGCCTCCACACTACATGAGCCAATTTCCTAAAATAATTCTCTGCATGTGTGTATAAATGTACTTACACGTGCATGAGTACACATACAAATACACATACACACACACACACACACACACACACACACACACACACACAGGAAGTTGGTTTCTCTGATGAAACAAAAGTCTTTTCTGACAATCAAACCCAAAGTGATTTGTTTTTCTTCTGCATTAGAACTTACTACCTTTATTTTCATGATTTTATGACTTCTACCTTCGAAGATGGTATATATTTTTAACATATGAATACACATTGAAGGACAGACTAAATTGCTATACTCAAGAGACTTAAAAGCATAGTAACTTAAAAGCAGTATGACTTTCTCTTTTTCCACCATTCAGAAGGTAGGAAGTCTAGGTTGACAGAGTGGCTTTGCTCCAGGTGGTCAAAGAAAAAGCCAGGATTCCTACTGTTGTTGTCATGTCCATAGCAACAGTTGTCTTTATCTGATGACAAGTCACAATTTTGTTCAAAGCCAGCCCAGGCAGGAAAGTCTGTGAGACTCTTATCTCCAATAAACCACTCAGAAAACCAGAAGTGGCGCTGTGGCTCAAGTGGAAGAGCACTAGCCTTGAGCTGAAGAGCTGAGGGACAGCGCCCAGGCCCAAAGTTCAAGCTCCGTGACCAACAAAAACAAAAACACAAAGTACTGACATTGCTTCACTTTCTACCAAGAATCTGGCAGTTATGATCATTTATCTTTCCACCACAGAATTTTCCCCAACTCTGCTGCTTCTCATTCCATGTGAACTATGGATCCTGCTTTTTTCTTTCACTCTCTGGTACCATGAGACCATGAAAGCTGGTTACTTCCTAAGAAAATAGATTGAAGATTCCAAGAAGGACCTCCAGGAAAATCTCAGACTGGCCTAAGATCAGCACAAGAAATAAAGCATCAACTCAGGATACCTTTTCCCTTAATTTGTCACCCTTCTTTTTTAATTCACACCAACAGCAGCCACTGAGACCCTAATATTGTCCCTGTATCCTTGTATCCTCCTAAGAAGCCTAGTGAGGTAAATTTGCAGGTTATATAGCAAGAGTTATATAATTAGTAAGGAATTTGTATGCCAACGTTAGAGTATTCTAAATCTGACTATATTCTGTTGTATTTTATGTGTGTATGTGTGTATGTATGTGTGTACGTATGTATGTATGTATGTGTGTGTGTGTGTGTGTGTGTGTGTGTGTGTGTGTGTGTATGCGTGTTCCAGTCCTAGGTCTTGAACTCAGGGCCTGTGCACTTTTGTGCTCAAGGCTAGTACTCTATCATTTGAGCCACCACTCTATTTCCCACTTAATTGGAGATAAAAGTTCCAGGGACTTTCCTGTCCCAGCTGGCTTCAAACCATGATCCTCAGATCTCAGCTTTCTGAGTAGTAGTTGTGAGCCACAGGCACCCAGACCCTGACAGTGAGTTTTATATTTCATGCTCTCATGTTTCTTGGTGTCCTTCCATTTCAGCTTAAATAAATCTCATGAAGTTTGTTCTAATGAGGATCTTATGTTGATGAATTTCCTTCGTTTTTTGTTATCTGGGCAGTCTTTCTCTCTTCATTTCTGAAGGACAAATTTACTGGTTAAAGTATTTGGGGTTGGCAGGGTTCTTTTTTCCATTCAGCATTTTGAATATTATTTCGCTCTCTCCTGGCCTGCAAGATTTCTACTGATAAGTCTTTTGGTAGCTTTATGGAGATTGCCTTGAAATTCGTATAATCCTTATGTGTTTCTTTCTTTGCTCCTCTCAGAATCTTTTCCTTGATTTTTGACAATTTTATTATGTGTCTTGGTAAAGTCCTTTTCAGTTTACGTCTGTATGGGAATCCGTGAGCCATACCAGTATATTCATATTTCTCTTCAAATTTGAAAAGTTTTCAGATATTGCTTCTTTAAACGTTCTCTTCCTTTCTTTCCCCTTCTCTTCCCCTTTTCTCCTTTATATTACATTACATATATTGAGCCATGTCATGTTGTCCTAAAATTCACATACTTTTTTTTTTTTTTTTAGTTGATAGTGAGGCTTAAACTCTAACCCTGGGCGCTGCCCCTCAGCTCTTGAGCTTCAAAGCTAGTGCTCTACCACTTGAGCTACAGCGCCACTTCCAGTTTTCTGGTGGTTTATTGGAGATAAGAGTCTCATGGACTTTCCAGCCTGGGGCTGGCTTTGAACCTTGATCCTCAGATCTCAGCCTCCTGAATAACTAGGATTACAGGTGTGGGCCACCAGCACCTGACCCACATTTTTTTTTTCTTGTCTAGATAGTAGCAAATTATCTTGACATTCACAAATTCTTTTCTTTCCTCCATCAAGTCTGATGTTGATGCTATCTACTATATTATTATTGGATTAATTGTATTCTCCCAGTCTAGAAATTCTGGTTGATTCTTTTTTTGTGATTTTTATTTCTATTTCTCTGTGGAACTTCTAATTTTCTTTGTGTATTATTTCTTAATTTCATCAAGTTGTCTATCTGTGTTCTGCTTATCTCACTGAACTTCACTGAAAATTATTTTGTACTTCTACATCTTTCTTTCTTTCTTTCTTTCTTTTTTTTTTGGGGGGGGGGTCCGGTCGTGGGGCCTAAACTCAGGCCTGGGTGCTGTCCCTCAGCTCTTCAGTTCAAGGCTGGCACTCTACCACTTGAGCCACAGCACCACTTCTGGCTTTTTTTTTCTGCTTACGTGGTGCTGAGGAATCGAACCCAGGGCCTCATGCATGCAAGGCAAGTACTCTACCACTGAGCCACCTTCCCAGCCCACTTCTCCATTTTTCTGAGGTTATTTACTATAAACATTATATTTACACGCAAGCATATTATGTTTACATAGTTTTTTTTGGGGGGGGAGCCATTTTTGTTGCTACCTGAGGAGTTTTTTTTTTTGTTTTTGTTTAGCAGATTTTTATTAGGTTACATTAGTTACATAAGGAGATTTAGTTCTTTCATTTCCACATGATCTCTTCAGTCCTAATGGAACATTCAATCTAGATTTTACAGGCTGGTTTTAGTGAGGATAGTTCTTCATGTGAGGGGTTGTATATGAGAACATTGTGTGGGTGGGGTATGGATTTGTTATCCTTTGTATTTATAACAGCATAAAAAGAATTGTCAGGAGGCATTTTGCTATGAAAATATTTGAGGGCTGGGAAGGTGGCTCAGTGGTAGAGCGCTTGCCTTACATGCATGAGGCCCTGGGTTCGATTCCTCAGCACCACATAAGCAAAAAGAAAAAAGCCGAAGTGGCACTGTGGCTCAAGTGGTAGAGAGCTAGCCTTGAGCTGAAGAGCTGAGGGACAGTGTCCAGGCCCAGAGTTCAGACCACACGACCAGACACCCCCCCCCCCAAAAAGAAAAGAAAATATTTGATATTATACACTATCATTTGGATCTTAAATATCTACAAAGTCATACATGTTAAGGCCTCAGTCCCTAGCTTGGTGCTAATGAGAAGTCTTCAAGACATTATGGGAATGCCCTTGAAGTCCCCTTCAAAAGATGTAGTCTTTTACACTGTTTTTCACTTCCTTTTTTTTTTTTAAAGAGTAGAATTAATATTTTATTGTCATTTATAATCAGATTGCAGTTGGGTATATAGTTTCCATACTTCATACTTTTGTAAATTAAAAAAAAATACAAGTTTTCAAACAGCTGACTGGTTATGTTTTTCAGAAAATGTGATTACTCTAATTCATCAATGGTGGCTTTAAGCTTTTCCCTATTAGCTCCAGAGAATTCTCCCACCTTCTCACCCTTTTTAAAAAACTGGAAGGTTGGCATGCATTTGACTGTGCAGCCACATCCTGATAGTCATCCATGTCGACTTCAAGGAACATCACATTGGGATACTTTTCAGAGAGGGCATGAAAGAAAGGCTTGATCATTTTGCAAGGCCCACACCATGGCTGAAAAGTCAACTACTACAAGTTTATCTCCTGCAGCATCCAAGGCTTCTTGAAAGGCATCCTTGCTGTCGATCTGCGTCACCATCTTGGCTGCTGTGGATGAGTTGGAACAACTGTAAAAAGGAATGGAAGTGGATCCAAGGTACTGGACCAAGCTGGATGTTTTTTACTTCCTAGCCATGAGGTGACTGGATTTGTTTTGTTATATGAGCCAAAATAACCTTGTTTTTCTTTAAAAGTTGATAATCTTAGGAATTCGTTAAAGCAATCTTGACTCATCATATAAAAAGTATAATGTAATACTCAAATTATCATCCTTTACTGATATGACAGGTGCTAAAAAATGCTTTTTGCTAAAAAGTACTGACTACATACTTAGGCCCACAAATCAACTAAATGCTGGAAAAAGCTTGTCTTGCCAACCTCCACTTTTTAATCTATGTCCTTTGTTTTAAGCTGTTCACTTTGTAACCTCAAATCCAGGGAAGGACAAAACTGATCAATAACATCTTTATAACAGGGAACCAAAATTATCCCTAAGAGAGCCTTACAGACCAGTCTATCCCTGTCCCAAGATAGGGACAATCACCTTTAATGATGAAGCTATCTATACCTTGTAGCAGGAGTAAATCATCTCATGGAAACCGGATTGTTCCCCTCAAGTGATAATAGTGATAACATCTCTGAAACTCTAGAGAATAAGGAGTGAGATAATAGTCAAATAGGCCCCTCTTGACTAATTCTTAGACAATGGACTATCAAACCACTTGCCACAACCTCTGACCACTAAGACATTCCCGTGATGAGGGCTATTCTGACCATCACAAGTTCCCGAGTTCATACTTTGGTAATTAAAAAAAAAAAAAGGAAAAAAGGTATGATGAAGAGCAGGGATAGATTTATTATTTGGTAGTCACTCTTAGCACTGTAGTGTATCTTTAGCCATTTTTGGAGTACAGATAGGGAACTAGAGGCCGGAGGAGAGTGGTATGCATTCTGTTCAAATCCTGGTTGATCATTAGTCCTATCTTCATTTGCAGAAGGGTTCCAGAGAAATTTTTATTACTGTCATCACTGGTCAGGATTGACAAATCATTGTTGCTTTCTGGGTGGTCCATCCCAAGGAAACTCTGTTGTTCCTTAGGGATAGTTTTGGTCCCCTTAAAGATGTTATTGCTAAATGTTAAGTCCTGTCCTCTCTGCATTCCAAGGTGATGGCAAAGTGACCACAGAGAGAATAACTCAGAGAAGAGGCAGGTTTTAAAACACCTTTTTTTTTTTTTTTGCTGGTCCTAGGGCTTGAACTCTGGGCTTGGGCTCTGTCCCTGAGCCTCTTTTGCTCAAAGCTAGACCTCTACCACTTGAGCCACAGCACCATGTCTGGCTTTTTCTGAGTAGTTTATTGGAGGTAAGAATCTCATGGACTTTCCTTCCCGGGCTGGCTTTGAACTATGATCCTTGGATCTCAGCCTCCTGAGTAACTAGGATTACTGATGTGTGCCACTGATGCCTGACTTTTTAAAGCACTTCTTATAGTAGGGGCCATGTAGATTGATGGAGGTGAAGGAAAATGTATATTCTAATATTTGAAATTCCCTGTTAGGGCTCTTTTAAAAAAGCTATTTGGGTAATTTTCTTGTATTACTCAAGTTACTCATGATCCAGCATACTGATATAAGCTTAAAACTCTTACTTATTCTTTATTGCTTTTTCTTCCTCCCCAAATGACCAGCTGACTGATATGGGAGGGGGAAAGGAGCAGCAAGTCAAGAAATGAGATTCAGAGAATAAGGAAAATGGATTTTGAAGTTTGATGGTGGTTGTATTTTTACATGGATGGGGATGAAATAGGCTCTCATAACACCATACAATTTACAATCAATTTAAAACAAATTATGTTTTTCCTATCAAGAGTAACATATTTTAAAAGAGCTTCAGTACTCAAGCTTCAAAAGTGAGTCAAGGATATGTGGAATTGAGCCAAGTAGAGTCCAAGTATGTTGAATGAGAAATTATTCCAGTATATTAGTGATCAACATCTAAGGGATGAAGACAGAAGATAATCACTAACTATTCAACAATTATAGTAAATAGATCCAGAAAATAAAATGGAAAAAGGCCTAACACCTGGGCAATTAAATTCATAATAATAAATAGTAACCACACTCCATTGTACTGTCTGTGTTGAAGGAATACACTGAAATCCATTTACCTAAGTTGTAGATTGTACCCCCACCCTGAAGCTATTAAGTTCAAAGATACAGTTTACCCCCAGGAAATAAAGCCTTCCAGATAAAGCCTTCCTGGTCGTCCACTCCACTCTGTGCTGGCTGAGTTTTCATTTTCTAAGCACTAGCTGCAGCATTTTGAGGAATCTTCTTCTCAACAGGACATTGATATCTGTGCAGAATAGAAAATTGTTCCCATTTTCAACTCAAAGGTGGTGTATTTACATAAGCTTGCCTTTCATTTAAATCTGTCTTAATCCTTAAAGATTTAGTAGTTGAGATGCAAAAATGCATTTTGAATAAGTAAAAATTCATAGATAAAGCAAACTATACATATGAACATTTTAAACAAATCACTATTTTTAATGCTGTTGTACTAAAAGCAATGTGTTACTTACTAAATACTAGCTTTTATTTACCCTACAGAAGAATGAAATACAAATTTGTTGTATATGCATATGAAGCTCAGAATAAGCTCACCCCAAAATACACTGTTTTAGCATATTGGTTGTTTGGGACCAAAGGAAATTGAGAAATAGGTCTTGATATTAACTATCTAAAATAAAGTATACATTTCTCTATTGGTAAAGTAAGTGAACATTTGTTAAAGAATATATTAGCTATCTTATCTGTACCAGGAAGTGTTAGGAAAATGGAGGAGAAAGTACAGGCCAGACTGGATCTCAACAGGCAAGTGTCAGGCGGCTGGAGAAAGTAGGCAGCCAGGGAACTATGTCAGGCCATGGGGGGGTGGGGGGGGACTGGCTGTTGCCTAAAGACTAGTCCCTATCAAAAACACCATCTGAGTCAACTATTCTTTGAGTTCACTGGCCTAAAACCGCTCAAATTTGCAAAACAAGCTAAGTGCCTCAAATCCCCACTCACCAAAAGTTCCATTTTATCCCGCCTATAAGGCTCCGTGGTAGAGCACTTGCCTTGCATGCAATGAGGCCCTGGGTTTGATTCCTCAGCAACACATAAGCAAAAAGAAAAAAGCTGGAAGTGGCACTGTGGCTCAAGTGGTAGAGCGCTAGCCTTGAGCTGAAGAGCTGAGGGACAGCGCCCAGACCCAGAGTTCAGGCCCCACACAACCGGCCAAAAAAAAAAAAAGGTCTCCTGAAACTTAACTCAGTGCAACCTCTCTGATCCCAGGGAGTTCGCCCAGGAGCATACCCCAATAAACTTTCCTGTCAATCTTTTTATTCCTCTCTGCGTGGTCCTTCTCTTGCCTAAAACCTGACATCTGGTGCCGAAACCCAGGAAGACCGTAGAGCTTCCATTTGCCCTTGGGTGATCAATGGGCACTACCCCTTCTCCGTCTCTCTTTTCCTCTCCTCCTGTTCCTGAGGCCTCCTCCATTGGGAGCAGAGCCCACCGAGCCTACTTTGGGCTAAATAGCCACTCAACAGACCTCGTGGCCAGCGGGGCAGGTCCCCTGGACGGCCACCAGGTGGCTTGGGATATTTTTGGTCATCCTTGTAAACCCAGTTGAGGTCTCTACCTCTGCTTGAGCTCTCCTCTCTCCCCCACCTTCCCCGCCCCCCCCCCCCCCGACTTTCAATTTTTAACATCTTGACCCATCTCCGCAATTTCTGCGAGCCGACAGTAAAGTGGGCTGAAATTGCTTACGTCCAGGGACTCTTTTACTTATGCTCTCTCCCTCCTGTCTCTCCTGCCTCTATCTGAACTCTTGCTCATGCAGCAAGATCCTGCCAAAAGCTCTCCCTCTCTCTCTCCCCCTCCAGACCCTCTGGTCTCTCAGTTATCCTCCCCACCTGTGATATGCACCTGACCCTTCTGGGCCGAGGGTCTGATCTCTCACCTGGCATGACCTCCATGTTATACTCTCCTCTGCTCTTACCGTGGAGGAGCATGAGCGAGTCTATCAGGCTGCCCAGGCTCATGGAGATGAAATCCTTCTTACAGATGCCACTATGCTGGTGGCAGCTGAGGCAGTCCCCAGACAGGATCCCCGCTGGGTATACCAGACTGACATGCAGGCAGGCATGTTGGCTGCTCACAGAGGGACAAAATGACTCAGTGCCTCTTGGCTGGTTTACAGGCAGCCTTCCATAAGGTTGGTAACTTTGATAAATGGAGGGAAATTACCCAACTCCCAGAGAAAAACCCTGCTGCCTTTTTAAGTAGACTTATTAAAGCCCTAACTTAGTACACCCGCTTCTCGCTCTGCCCTGGCTGGGCCAGCTTTTCAGACTCATTTTTATTTCTCAGTCAGCCTCAGACATAAAGAAAAAAACCTAAAAAGGTTGAAGATGGCCCTCAAACCCCAATCTGTGACCTGGTAACCATGGGTTTTAAAGGTTTTCATGCCCTCCAGGAACAGGAAAAGGCAGATAGGGAAGTCTGCTCTTGCCAAAAGGCGGCCTACCAAGCCCAAGCCCTGACCCCTACCCTAAGGCCCTCTATGCCCTGCGGCTCTGGAGGAAAGTATTGTCTGGATGTTGCTTCAAGTGCAGCCAAGAGGGGCACTGGGCAAAGACATGCCCCAAACCCTGTCCTCCCCTAAAGCCCTCCCTGCCTGCTGTGCAATCAAAAGGGACTCTGGAAGGACAACTACCCCTAGTAGCAGAGGTACAGCCCTTCCACCCCTTGACTTGCCACCATCAGTTCTGGCCTGGCCGCTGAACACTGAGGACGCCCTGTCTCGCTAACCCTGATCACCCTTGTGGAGCCTAGGGTAAGATCCAGGTAGTGGGTAAGGCCATTTGCTTTGGCCATTTGGGTGATATGGGGGCTACCTATTCAGTCCTCCCTTCCTACCTGGACCCCTTAATTCCTTCCAGGTCTTGGTCATGGGAGTTTTGATGGCCTTTCCTCCCAGCCACCATCAACAGGCACTCTTACATGTCTGATGCTTGCAATAGAGACCCAGTCCTGCTCTTAGCATTAAAAATCTAGCAAACTGGGGCTGGGAAGGTGGCTCAGTGGTAGAGCGCTTGCCTTGCATGCCTGAGGCCCTGGGTTCGATTCCTCAGCACCACATAAGCAAAAAGAAAAAAAGCCAGAAGTGGTGCTGTGGCTCAAGTGGTAGAGCGCTAGCCTTGAGCTGAAGAGCTGAGGGACAGCGCCCAGGCCCAGAGTTCAGGCCCCACGACTGGACCACCCCCCCCCGCCCCCCAAAAAATCTAGCAAACTTTTCCACCCAAGTGGTGCCTTGAGGCAGTTCTGGGATAACCCAGTTCTACAAGCCAAAGGAAAAAATGGGCAGTTTTGTTAGCCACATAGAGTCAGGATTGGTACACTGATGTGGAACCTTGGTTCAGTGCTTAAACAGTACAACAAACCAGGCACCGGTGGCTCACACTTTTATTCCTAGCTACTCAGGAGGCTGAGATCTGAGGTTCAAAGAGATGGTGGTTCAAAGCCAGCCCGGGCAGGAAAGTTCCTGAGGCTCTTATCTCCAATAAACCTCTAGAAAACGGGAAGTTGTGCTGTGGCTCAAGCAGTAGAGCGCTGCCTTGAGCTGAAGGGTCCGGGGACAGCAGCCAAGCCCAGAGTTCAAGCCACAGGATCAACAAAAACAAAACACAAAACATGAAACAAAACCTCAGTACAACAACTACACCTTGCAAACTAGTTTCTATTGTTCCTCAACTGACCTTACAAAAGGCGAAGTGAGTTGGCTCCTACCCCATGATAAGGCAACACGGGCAACCTTCCTGCCTGTTATGGTGGGGGTCAGCCTCGGCTTGTCCATTGAGGGTGCGGCCTTTGGGGGAGGAGCCCTTGGACATAGTCTGGTTTCAGCTCAGGAGTTCTCAGATAAGCTCCAGATGGCCGCTCAGGCCACCTCAACCTCACTGGCCTTCCCTCAGCACCAATTTACTTCCCTAGCACAAATGGCTCTTCAAAATCACTGAGCCCTGGATCTTCTGACAGCCAAAAAAGCTTGGATCTGCCTATTTTTCCGGGAACAATGTTGCTACTACATCAAAGAATCAGGTTTGGTAGAGCAAAACATTGAGGCCCTAAGCAAGCTGCAGCAAGAACTTGAACATCAGCAAGCAAGGGGACCCATCTTAGACTGGTTTCAAAGCCCCTTGGCTGGATGGTTCCTGCCCCTGGTAGGCCCACTAACTTTAATTGGTCTTTTCATTTGCCCAATGCCTCCTAAGGTTTATTTAGAGCGGCATCCAAGAAATGACCAGACGGGTGGTTAATCAGCTGCTCCTCCACCAGTACATTCACCTGCCAACTAACTGCCCCTCTGGTGTCCTAGACAACCGGCATATGGCCCCACTGTGCCCCTCCTTGGCAGAAGTAGCCAGATGACTGTCATCACCCCATTTCCAAACCAAAGATGCTAGTATGTCAGGCCACTGGAGGAAGTGGGGGGGGGGGGGAATGTCAGACTAGGGAGGATGTGGCAGGCTGCTGAAAAAGACCATGTCCCTATCAAAAACACCATGGAGTCAACCATTCTTTGAGTGTACTGGCCTAACACTGCTCAAACTTTAAAACAAGCTAAGTGCCACAAGTCCCCGCTCACTAAAAGTTTCCATTTTTAGCTGCCTATAAAAGCTCTACTGCAACTAAACTCAGTGTGTGACCTCTCTGATTCTAACCAGGTGTGAGACCTTAGCCAAAGTACAGCCATTCAGGACTTAGACTCCATTGTGAAGGCCTTTACCAAAAGTACCCATTGTGAAGACTTTTACTGAAAGTAAGAACCCAGGTAACTGGGAAAACCGTCCAACGTTCTAACCGAGGGTGCTCTGACCGGTAACTCTCTAGCAACAGCCAATCAGTAACTAGCAGAAAAGTGCCTAAGCTCCAGATGTTTCTTACCATAGCATAGTTAACCTAGTTTGCTGCTTAGCAGCTTAGCCCGTGCTGGCTAGCCAGTAATGTTGTTACAAGATTCACTCACTAAATGTTAACCAGTCATGTAACCACTAAGTTGGAAACCCCCTACCCTTGCTGTAAGCACAATAAAAACCCTGCTAAAACCTGAAAGTCGGGACTCTCAACTCTGACCCACTGTAGTCGGTGATGGTTGTGAGTCCAGACTCTCCTGTGCTTGCATCAGAATCGACTCCTTGGTGGTCTTTGGGAATCCTTATCTGGGCACAACACAGGGAATTCACCAGGAGATGTACCCCAATAAACTTTCCTGTCAATCTTTTTATTCCTCTCTGCATGGTCCTTTACTCGCCTAAAACCTTACAGCAAGTACTGTTTATTAAGGCACAGCAGCGAAGGGCAAGCAACTTTTCCATGGGATGAAGGGTGTGAATAGGTAGCATTGGAGTCAGCCTTATATTGGTCTTAATGAGGAAACAGAAATTTAAAAAACAAAAAACCAGGCTGTGGTCTCTTGAGGGCCTAGGGAAGGCACCCTTGGCCAGTCCCAGAATGGAATGTTCCATCTGGGGTGAGGGAACTTTAGACTGGGCCTAGGTCAGAATGACCTGCCTGTGATTAAGCACTTATGCGTGCGCCTGGTCTTTTGCTTGACCTGGGGAAATAAGGCAGGGATCAATCCTTCATACTCAGTCTCTGGATAGAAGGAAAAATTGGACTGAGGCTAAAAGGGTTGATGGCCATCCTTCTTAGGCTACTTTCTGCTGATGAGGAGTGACATCATTTAGATGTTGGTTTTGGTAAGCTCTTGTGTTGGCCAGGTCCTCTTTGTTAAGTGGCTGGTATCCCAGAGACATGAGGGACCCAGCTACCCATTGGGATGTGAAAGTCTATATGTGTTCCTGGGGAAAGTCAGAAAAAAAGTCAGAGCCTACAGATATTGCCTATATAGCTATGACAATTGGGCCCACAAATGGCAGAAGGAAGAGTGGAAAAGAAAAATGGAATGACTTGAATGTCTCCTACATTCCAGGCATTCCTGGAGTTGGTGGATCTTGTCAGTAACTACTTCTGACTGATTAACATCTGGCAACTGGGTAGGGAAGAGCCTGGTGGACTAGTTAAGAATAACCAGTCAGAAGCTGAGGCTGGATTAAAGTGGTTAAAGGATCAGTTGGAGGCCTTAAGCATTGCCTGTCACTGGACTATAGATGTCTGGACTATAGTGTATGGAAGGAAGACCTACTAAAATAGAAATAGCAGGTAATAGATTTTAAGTTCCTGGCCTGTTAGAAGGTAGAGTTATGAAGATTAGGTAGGCATGCTTATTAACTATTTTCTTTTGACCTCCCAGCTCTGATTAGTTTTGAAAAGGCAAGCCCAAAGTGACTCAGTTTAGGATCTGAAACCATCCCTCTTATCTGCAGTTTGTTTTTATATATATATATATTTTTTTTATTTTATTTGAGAACATACTGTACAGAGGGGCTACAATTACATGGGCAGGATAATGCATACATTTCTTACCCAGCATTGCAGCCTCCTCCTTTGTTTACCCTTCACCTCCCTTCCCAGCCTCCCCCCTCCCCCCCACCCAATCATACCCCCCCCCCCACCGACATTGTAAAGCTGGTTTTGACATGACATTTTGTACTTCTCATTGTTGCAACAGGTCCACCTGAATCCTTAAACGACTTGTTTGTCCCCATCTCCTCCACATGTTATACTGACATCAAATATAGTGAAAGCGGGGGTTACACTGTGGGGGAGGGACATACAAAGCAACAAAGAAATAATCTTATAAATGCATTAGAAACACATGCATGAAAGAAACAAAAACATTAAAATACATATTTAAGGGTTCATTTTCCTAACATCACTTTATCTGACCTTTTCCGCTTGACTCATACCTATACTAGATATTGCAAACAAGGGAAACCATGGGACCTATGTTTCTTTGGGCCTGGCTTACTTCACTTAATATAATTTTTTCCAAAAAAAAAAATACACACGTTGAAAAAATATTTGTAGAGCGCTAGCCTTGAGCTGAAGAGCTGAGGGACAGCGCTCAGGCCCAGAGTTCAGGCCCCACGACCGGACCAAAAAAAAAAATACACACGTTATCTGCAGTTTTTTCAACTGCCTCTAGATGAATTCTTGTTGCCAGGACAAACTTCTTCCCAGGAGTATCTGTTTCTTGCTGGGAAAATGTCCCAGTTGGCATCACTTTTATCAGTTGCAGGGCTTGAACTCAGGGCCTGGGTACTGTCCCTGAGCTCTTTTGCCCAAGGCTAACACTGTACCACTTTGAGCCATAACACCACTTCCAGCATTCTGCTGGTTAATTAAAGAGTCTCACAGGGACTCACAGTCAAGCACATGAGCATGTACCTGGTGTTTTGCTTAACCTGGGGAAATAAGGCAGGCGTCAATCCTTCAGAAAAAAGCCATTCCTAGAGATAAAAAACTATTAATGGCATGACAAGGCAACATTTATTCACTGTACATTTCTTCCTATAATTTCCCCCTCCCCCATAATCTCCAAACCATCATACTATATCAAGAACTAACTATATGTATCAATCACCTGTTCCCTTTCTTGGGTCTCCTATTTTTATAGACCTTTAATATATATGTACATAATTTAAACTGTCTATCTTCAACTTGTTATGTCAATTTAATTTTTAATCATAACCTAGACAGGTAGAAAGAAGCATTTTTGTCTCCTCTAACTCATATGAGATAAAGGAAAAATGAGTTCATGATTTTCTCTAAAAGACAATGAAGTCACCTTGATTTTACTTTCAACTCATCTCTAAATAATGAAAGATTTTATTTTGAGTTTAAAAGCAGTTGATCTACATGATCACTCCAATGTTTACATTAAAATGTGGCTAATTATTACCTTTGTGGTTTTAAAATTGTAAGAGGGACTTAGATGATGCTTTTGCTAAAGCCACTGACTTGTCTGTTGGGAATGAAGGTATCTGATGGATAACAAAAAGCAAGAGTAAAAAATTGTCATTTCTGCCTTCATTTTACATTTGTATCCTTTGATTGGTTAAATTTTGTGTCAAATGCCTGCTCAACTGTGTATATAGACACGTGTATTGAAATATGGATACTGGGTCTAACCAGCGCCATCTTGGCAATGTGGTGGATGATAGGGAATTGGGTTTAATGGGTGCCATTTTGTCTTCTTGGTGGATGAAGGTCAAGTCCCACCCCCAGGTGTTGGGTGTACCTGTGAAGTGAGGAGGCTGAGTCTAAATAACTTCTCACAGCCATCCTGGGTCTTTGCTGGGTGAAGGGGGCTCTCCACCCAGCTGTGAAAAGCCTAGAGGGGAGAGAGGCCAATCATTGAATTGAACATGTCATAGTTTAGCCTTAGGAAAGCTTTGTATAGAGAATGAATCTGATTCTACCTTGATTCTCCCTAAATGGTTTGATTCACTTGCCACTGAGGTAATCTCCCTAAATGGAAAATCTGAGGCTTATCCCTTGTGGGAAGTTTAATTTGACCCCTTAACTACCTCCCCAAATGGATATTTCTGTTTCTACCAGAGCTACTTACTCATAAGGTCTGCTTATATTGGGTGTTCTACCCAAACATGTGGTCTTTGTCTTTAAAAGCTTTGTCTGAGCTCTGTTTGGAAATGGGTGTCTTTGAGACAGGAGTCCACCTGCAGATGCCAACTCTCCAACAAAGACACCCAATTCGGCCTCTCAAAAATGTGGTTTCTTTGTTCTCTCACAACTGTGATACCTTATAACACCTGAACTCCTAGACGCAGGGCCGGGACTTGGACAATAAGTTCCTGGACCTGCCAGTCCTGTGTCTTGAGCTCCCTGTGACCCTGCCCCCTGCCCCTGACCCCATTTATGCCCCGACCAGCCTAGGTAGCCATAGTGCCACATTCCTTGAGTCTCCTGGCTCTCCTCAGGTCACCTCAGTGTCCCACTTCAGCTCTCAATTGGAGTTGATCTGGTTTTGTAGGGATTGTTTTTCTGCTCTTTGCTTTACTACCCTCATGGCTCAGTTTTCTAACAGTGTTAAGTGTATTCGAGGCTTCAGGTCTTGGGACAGGAGTCCACCTGCAATTGCCAGCTTTCTAATAAAGACTCCCAATTCGACCTCTCAAAATGTGGCTCCTCTCTATCTTGTGATTGAATTCTTATATAACAGTATTCTGTGAGGAGTGTCATCCAAAACTGGTAATCCTCTTCCTTCAAGTCTAGAGACACACTTTTGATCATATAAAATAATATTTATCAAAATAAACTCCAAAGAAAAGACTAGAGAAAGAAAGAAAGAACTAAGTTATTTTCAAGGCTTTTAAGGAACAACATAAAAAACAGATGTCAATCATCACCTTTTACATCATGTTTCAGTTCATTTAGAAGCCTCTAGTTACTTCCCTATACCTGAAGAACTTAGTCACTATCCTCACTAACTCCATCTTGCCTTTCTGACTTGTTTTTTCTCTACCATTCTCTCCCATAGTTACTATGAATTCCAGGGACAGTTCTGAGTAATATACACCTCGTGCCAAGAGTCAGAACTGTTCACAAGCAATGGCAACAGCATTGACAAATCTCCACATGGCTGATTCTAAGATAATGACTAACCAGACCACAGTCTAAGCAATACTACTTAACTGCATGCTTCTTGGTCCTTTTTTTGTTCCTTCCCTGTGGAAGCCTGAGGCTTTTGTCAGTACCAGAAAGATGGGGCCTGAGAACACTGATCCCCAAGTTCCTCTTTAGTATGGCTGTACTGAATAAATTCTTTTCCTACTGATTAATCAGTTGGGGTTAGTGGCAGAGCATGGTTTGTTGGGGACCCTAGAATTGGGCCTTTGCTCTAGGACTCTGATAGCAACATGGACAATATGGAATTTTATCCTTCTCAGGTGCAAGACTTGTGTCTTGAATAGTGTAAAGAATAATTGAAAATTTCTCCTTTGGTGAAATTCTAATCAATTGGAACTCTGTCCTGCTCCAGAAGACCTGCTACTAAAGCAGAGACAAGATAAAAGCTCCTGTTTTATCAATTTTTAAGCTAACTTTTTCTGCCACTTATTCCAGCTTTATTTTTACTTTCAGGAATGTTGGAGAATAGCATCAAATAAAACTTTAAATTTCTTGTCATTAGCTAAATTATTTACAAAAATGCCAAGTATCTTATTAGATAATTTCAAAGATTTATTCCACTTCAAAAATACTTTTATAGATTATACTTTCATTTTGCTCTTTCTACATAGTCATGCTGTACATTTTGTAGGGAATGGTACTGGGATGTGAACTTGGTCTTGTATGTTTGCTTGGTGCTCTATTAGTTGAGCCAGGTCCCCTAACTTTATGCGTTGCTAGTTTTTGAATAGGGTCCCAATTTTTGCCCTGCCCTTCTTGGAACACAATCCTACTTTTGCTTCCCTGGATGATAGGGAGGCATCATTGCACCTGTTTTTTTTGTTTTGTTTTGTTTTTTCTTGGCTGAAATGAGAGCTCATGAACTTGAGTCACAGTCTTCCCCAATAGCTAGGATTACAGGTGTGAGTTAGTAGGGCTTATACTTCGAAGAAATCTTTTTTTAAAAAAATATTCTATGCAAGGAATGTAGTGTTTACTATGTTTGTATTTTAATACTGTAGGGATGGCTTCTTTCTAATCAAGTTTAATCAACTGGCAATACCAAAGCCAATAGAATTTTTAAATGATCCATGTTTTCTTTGTAAAACTTTCTGATTAAAAGGCATAAAAGATAAAGGATTCACATGTGATCATTAGAGTTACTTTTCCATGTCAAAAAGAAATCTAATCTTTATTAGGCTGAGGTGAGAGGCTTTCAGCTACTGCCTTCTTCTAGAATTCTATTGTGAACACCTTTATCTTACCTCCCATTTGCTCCAGTACTCTACTGGTCTTTTCTTTCATGCAATAGAAAAAGCTTTTCCAACTTCCCTTTGGCAACAAGGAAAGAAATTCTCCTCTCCTTTTTTATTCTTCAGTTCTTAACTCCACAGAAAGACTTGAAAACCATCTTTATCTAAGTAGATTTTTGCCCCTAATGTCTTCTTAAGATCGCACCATTCCCTCCAAAGACCTTATTGTAATTTATGTATGATGTTAAAATTCATCATTGTCCTGAGACAGCACAGTGCCTTGCCCAGATACATTTCCCTTTTGAATAAATAATTGAACAAGGGAGTATTAACTGTGAGAAACTTTATTCTGGAAACTTCCCTGCAGAAACTTGACAATATCATTATCACCCAGCCTAGATAAAGGTAAAGCCCTGAATTTAGCTGTATAGTGAAATAGGGAAGCCTATTCTCTGGGCCAGATGTGAAGAAACATGAGTGGAAAATCATGGAGGCAAAAATCATGGGCAACCCACCCCACAGGTTTGATGTGGCCAAGTAGAAAGTTATACTTTTTCTTATCTATTGAAAGGATCATGTCTGACACAATAATAATAATAATAGCCGGGCACTGGTGGCTCACACCTGTAATCCTAGCTACTCAGGAGGCTGAGATCTGAGGACTGCAGTTCAAAAGCCAGCCCGGGCAGGAAAGTCCATGAAACTCTCATCTCCAATAAACCACCAGAAAGCTGGAAGTGGTGCTGTAGCTCAAGTGGTAGAGTGCTGGCCTTGAGCTGAAGAGCTGAGAGCCCAGAGTTCAAGCCCCATGACCACCAAAAATAAATAAAATAATAATATAGGCCAAAAAATCCTAATGTTTAGTTAAAGTTTTAGTGATACAAGATCTTCAGACTGAAGATTCCAAAGCAGTCAAGTCTCCCTACTTTTATACGTAGGTTCAGTGAAGAATGCTTAGTCATGAAGAAATGTGATTGGACAAGATGATATGATCTAATAGGACCCAGCAAGGCCTGCTTGTCTGTTCATATTCTTCTTATCCTACGTTTCCATTCCATCCTTTCCTTCCCCCAAAACATAGGGTAGGAACTGTTTGTTACAAAGAGGATCTTCAAATGTAAGGAAGAAAGTGACCTTTTTAAAGTTTTATGGCTTGCTTTGGGGTATGTGTGGGGTGGGGTGAGGGGATAGTTGTAGTTTCTATGACTCACCCTGGAGAGAAGAATTTTTATTTCTGTAACCATTCTTGGGAGAAAAAGGGGTTGGTGAGAGACAGTAGGAGAGGTTCTTCCAGAGCTAAAGCACGGTGGATTATTATATTCTGAACCCCAACCAGGCCCTCTCCATTTAATCATAAAATGGCAATTCATCTTGAAGGATTGACCCCGCACCCTATTGTCCCAGGCCCATACAAACCCCAGGCAAAATCGCAGGTATGAACTTGTTTGATGTGCTGGCAAGGCAATCCACCTAAGCCCACTGTAAACATCCCATTGTGGGCCCAAATGAAAGGAACCTACCTTCTTTGACCTACTGGCTTTTTCATTAACCTCTGCCTCCTTGCCTAGACCTCCTATAAAAACCCAGCTCCTGTCTTAGCTCTCTGGCACAACCTCCAAACCCATGGCAAGGTCTGTGCCCCTGAACAGTCCTAGCCTGTTGATGATGGAGTCTGGTCTATTTCTTTTCCATTCTCCTCCATTTTCCTAACACATTTAACTCTCACTAAGAGAATAAGACTGAAGGGTGATTGTATTGTGAATAATGGTGCTTTGACCAGATCCCTTTTAGCACTCAGCTCCTACCACATGGGTTTTCTTTTACAGCACTTCCAACAGCTAGCAACTATGATTCTTTCCAGAGGACTATTCTTGAGCTATGAGACCCTTACTGTCAGAACTTACAGGAGGTGACAAGAAATTCCCACCAGCACCAGGCTCCTTGGCTTCAGGACAGTTCCCTAACTTACTGAGCCCGGATTCATTCTTGCTGCAATATACCAGGGCTTGCTTTCCTCCCTCCTTTCCTGCCCCTGCTCTTCCTCCTCTTTTGAGGTTTCTTCCAGGAGTACTGCTTACTAAGAAGTCACATGCAGCTGAATACTCCAAACCTCATCTGATGGTTGAATTCTGAAGTAGTGGTAAGAACTAGTCTTAGGACAGCGAGATTCTTGCTGCAGTCAGTAAACACATAATCATTACCTACATGTTAGACAAAAGCAGAAAAGAACACTCTCAAAAGAGAAAACAAAATAGACACCTGGAACCATGCAGGAGAAACTGACCTCAGGTAATCTAGAGCTCTCCAATAACCTTAATAGAGCCATACTCTGTCTCTCTGACATTCTCCTATATTTCTAATTAATAGAGGTCTATTAATTAGTATTCTACAGGCTGACTACAGGCTGACATAGGTAATTTTTTTTTTTTTTGGGTCCGGTCATGGGGCCTGACCTCTGGGCCTGGGCACTGTCCCTCAACTCTTCAGCTCAAGGCTAGCGCTCTACCACTTGAGCCACAGCGCCACTTCCGGCTTTTTTCATTTTTACTTATGTGGTGCTGAGGAATTGAACCCAGGGCCTCATGCATGCAAGGCAAGCACTCTAGCACTGAGCCACCTTCCCAGCCCTGACATAGGTAATTTTAAGTAACAAATCTAATCAACAAGTACTTGTGCATCCATGAGGACTATTACAGCAAGCCCTGAGAGATTTATGGCACATGTTTGGACAATGCGATAAGCACAAGAGGGAAAAAACTGCTGGGTGCTGGTGGCTCACACTTGTAATCCTAGTTACTTAGGAGGCTGAGATCTGAGGATCATAGTGCAAAACCCACCAGGACAGGAAATATCCATAAGTCTCTTATCTTTTATTAACTATCCAAAAGCTGTAAGTGGAACTGTGGCTCAAAGTGGTAGAGTGTTACATTTGAGAAAAAAAAAAGCTCAGGGACAGTCTGGGCCCTGAGTTCAAGCCCCATGCAGACAAAGGAAAGAATGAAGAGACAATGTATCCTGTTATCATAGAAAACAAAGGACTATTTTTTTAACACTGTTTCTAGAATTAAGCTTAGACTATAAACATTAACACTACAAAAACTTCTGTGATACTTATTGTGTATGAAATGTAAATGATTCCTTATTCTGCTACAGAGGAATAGAGGAAGACTTGTTGCTATCATTTTTTTCTACCATGAAAATGACTTCTAATTTCACCCAATGACAAAAATTGTTATCTGCAACTTATTTAACTACTAATTTTAAAATCAAAATTTCCAAAAAGCATGAATGAATCTTTAAGGTTTTAAAGTTACGTGTTTTTCTTATGTCAGCAATTGAAAAAAATATATTGGTTAATTTTTCATAGAATTTCCTATATAAGAAATTTATGCTTTATTTCAGATTAATTTCCAATGCAATTACTTTTTCCAGAATTTTTTTTAGGTCCGGTCATGGGGCCTGAACTTTGGGCCTGGGCGCTGTCCCTCAACTCTTCAGCTCAAGGCTAGCACTCTACCACTTGAGCCACAGCGCCACTTCTGGCTTTTTTCTTTTTGCTTATGTGGTGCTGAGGAATTGAACCCAGGGCCTCGTGCATGCAAGGCAAGCACTCTACCACTGAGCCACCTTCCCAGCCCTTTCCAGAAATTTTTTTAAAAAATCACAACCCTTTAGGCAAGCTAGGAGACATGCAAGTTTATTACCTGAAAAAAATAAATATTAGCTAGAAATTAAGAGTCTGAGACACTTTCACATGAATATATATTTTTATTTAGAATGTAGCAATAACAGCATGATTGTAGACATTCACTCAAATCTGTACCACTAAGCACACAATTTTTTAAATGCTTTTTTTCCCCCCACAAGTAGTTTAAGTAATAGCATTATTGTTATTTTGTACTAGAGTCAAAGACGACATTTAGATTCTTCAGCTTTTGGGTATTTATTCACATCAAAATGATGGCCTAGTCATGCTGAGGAAAGAAACTCAAAAGCAGTTTCCTTTTCTTCTGTCAGTTCCTTTGCAGTAAGATCCATCTTTTCACGTGAGAAATCATTAATTGGGAGACCTTCAACAAATTTCCAGGCCTTATTCTGTGTGAAAATAATTGTAAGTAAGAGATTTATAATGAAACTAAAGGGATCTGTTAGCAGGCAACAATCTAGTTGGAATTTATATCTGTTTATTCCTGTTTTAAAGTCTGATTCTAAAGAAGTAATCAGAAACTACTGAGCATAATCCCAGCCCTGAACCCAAAACTTAATTAGAAGATGATTCTGATATAAGTCAACACTTGAATTTAAAATCCACTAAATCTTAAAAAAAAAAAGGAATGATGAGAACCATTGCTTCATTTGAAAATATAATAGACATTATTTGTTGGTATCTTATACTAGAGGTATAATAACATAATGTGTCTAGTGGGGATGAATTTTCTTTTCTACAGTCGTTACAACTTGAAGTTGTGGTTTATAGAATTTTAAAGCAGAAAAAATTAAATGAAAGTGACTACTTTCTCATAGGAGTGACTCCCTCCCCCTATAACAACATCCAAATGCCTACCCCAAAACCCTCACACTTACCTTGATTACAACAGGGAATGAGTAGAGAAGATCATCAGGAACACCATAGGAGTTGCCATCAGAGATAACACCCATAGACACAAACTCCCCCTGAAAAATACCGTGCATTCTCCTGAGGCACAGGAATTACTTTTTATAACCAACTGACATATAAACTAACAAAGGAAAGCCAGGTGACTTCCTTAACTGTGTATATAAGGAATTTCCTCAGTACTATGCCTTTCCATGACAAGTTAACATTCATGGATATTATCACATTCAACTTTTCCAAACTAGGTGTCAGGTAGGCCAAAGAAGTATCATCTTTACACCTAAGGAAACTCTGGTTCAAAATTGGTTTTAAGAAGAAAAATGGCTTTCCAAATATAATTTCATTTAACCAGCACAATCATGTATGATAAATGTAAAAGTTAAGAGTTTCTCAAGGTTTCTTGGCTGGAAAATGAACCTATTTGGCTTGATTGCTAAGGTCAGGCTCCTTTTATATTACACCATCAGGGAACAAAAATTTGCACGGGCCATAACCGTACAAATCGGCGTCCTCACCTCTGGGGTTCCAAACCAGATGTCTCTGATGTGGTCACCGATGGCTTTTGCAGCAGACATTGCGCTGGACAGTTTCCGAGCCTTGATGACAGCAGCACCACGCTGCTGCACACTCTGAGGTGGGGCAGGTAGAGGGAGCAGTGTTACTTGACCATAAGAAAACTCTCATCAATTCCAAGTTTACCCTGGGGTAAAAGGCTGCAATTCTGGCTTAATGTGTCCTCTCCAAAACCATTCAACTACTCAGTGTTGAGCATACTAACCTAATTCAGTCATAAGCATGTCTTCTTGAAAATAAAAACAAAACAAAAAAACAACCCAATGCAACAAATTTCTGTAGAACATTTATCACATTAAATATGAAGAAATAGATCTTAATATAATGATAACCAAATGATTCAGTTTTTCTTCCCATTTTACTAATCGACCTCAACTGCTATACAACAGATAAAATCAGAGTAAACCATACCTGGCTTTGTAGGAAAATAAAATAAAGATGTAGTTATCAGAACAACTATGAAAGACATCAGTCCCTGAGCTGTCCCCTCCACCCCTTGGAGACAGCCAGCAGTGTGGTGTGACTCCTAAGAGTTCTTAAGACTTCTCACCGTAATGAATTCTCCCTTGAGCCAGCTGTCATCTTTGAGAGCTTCATACACACCAACTTCCTTTCCATGCAATTTCACCTTGGCATGGCAGACATCAGGATACTGAGTGGAGGAATGGTTTCCCCAGATAATGACATTCTTCACATCATCAGCAGACACACCAAGTTTAAGAGCAATCTGGTTGAATTGAAAGCCAACATACTATTTAGATAAATGGTTCTTATTTAAAAAATGTTACCTATTTAATAAAAGCCCTTAAGATAGAAAGCTTCTGAACTTCAAGAGTATACAAGTTAAAATGATTTGTGAAAAAGACAAATTTTGCTCTTTGGCAATTTTCTAAATAACTTAGTGGCATTAACAATTGTGAACTTTAAAGGCAGAAAGTACCCCACAATTTGTGATTAGTATAGTAAAGTTTATCATCTATAAAACATCAACCAAAAGGTTAATATTTCTTGAATACAGAAAGGTAATCTTATTTTGTTGTCAATACTTACATGGAGATGTTCCCTTAGCACTTCTGAGCAGTCATGTATTTTAGGTACATTCTTACTTATGATATACCAAATACAAATTATTTTTCAAGTACTTCTAAATATGAAACTTTGGAGTTTGAAGGGACTTGAATTATCAACACATGACCCTCCCATTAGATAGATTAGGAAACTGAAGGAAAAAGGTTAGATATATGCACCCTCCTTATTATGGTCACATTCAAACAAACTCATCATAAGTGGTAAATATTCTAAGACAAAACACTTTTAACACACTAAATCTGATGAAGATCAGCACTTAGCCTTGCACCTTACATGTGTTCAGAACACTTATATTAGCCTATATATAGCTGGACAAAAATAACCTAACATCACATTATTTTATAATAATAATGTCTTATAATAAAATGTTAAGTATTTAAAAAATATTCTTATACTTTATCAATATCTGTATCTATATTTACATATTGAGCAAGTAACCCAAGATCTGTTTTTACTAAGAACTCAAGAACCTATAACCCCCTTGAATGTCAGCTTCAACTATTCCAAAGTACAGTGAAGACAAATTGCATCAAGGAGTCTCCATGGCTCCTCTAACTTCCTTTGTTTGTGTTGACTACCTTACCTAGTTTCTTTGATCTTTTGAGCTAATCCAATTTTATTTGGACAGCCAAGACCAGGTACTTTGTACCCAGCAGATGTTATTTCTGAATATCATTCATGTCAGAGCTAGTCTGTTATCCAGGATAAATAATAGTCTTTTGCTTCCTTAGACATTTTCAGCTTTGTCATATAGATCTGTTAAAAGTTTTTGGCTGAATCTCCAGCCCTAGCAATTTTCTTGTCCCTAATACCAACTAACTGGCAGCGCTGTCAATTATTCAGCTCTGATTTATCAATACCCAGGGGAGTGCTGCAGGTGATAAACAGCCACGAGAGAGCTAAGACCTCTGGGTTTCAAAACAATTATATAAGAATAGTTAACATCCATGTACAAAAAAATTATCTTTGGGTTTATTATTTTCTCACTGGGTAAATGACATCTATAAGAAGAAACTATATCTTTAAAACCTTTCTAAAAGCTGAACTGATATGCGGAAACAGTGCCTAACTTTTAATCACAAAGAATGTGTGCCAAAAGCAATGGCCAAGGGCTGGGAATGTGGCTTAGTGGTAGAGTGCTTTCCTAGCATGCATGAAGCCCTGGGTTTGATTCCCCAGTACCACATACACAGAAAAAAGCTAGAAGTGGCACTGTGGCTCAAGTGGAATAGTGCTAGCCTTGAACTCAGGCCCTGAGTTCAAGCCCTAGGACTGGCAAAAAAAAAAAAAAAAAAAAAAAGTGATGTCCAAAGTTTGACAAGATAGCCTCTTTCCTCTTGGCTCATTCATGACTTTTATTCCCATAAAGAAAACTGGTTGAGGAAATGGGACAAAGTGCCATTGAGTAATATCTCCAGAAACAGAGGTTTCCAGCGTCTGCCTCCACCAACAACTCAAAGAAAACAACAAAGGAGGTTTTGTCAAGTGATTTCATTTTACCTTTCTTTCTGTAAGAACTAAATGAAGTAACTGCTTGGCTAAAACTAGACCACATATAGTACCTTTTCCTTATAATTCTCCCATAATACTTAAAATCTTCTGTTTCTATACTTTTGTTACTTTCTAGCCACCAGAACCTGCCTATAGCCCCAAACCTCTGAGAGAATATTTAAATCTTTTTTTTTTTTTTTTTTTTTTGCCACTCCTGGATCTTGAACTCTGACCCCGGGCACTGTCCCTAAGCTCCTTTGCTCAAGGTGAGCAAGTACTCTACTGCTTGAGCTATAGTGCCACTTTCAGCTTTTTCTGTGATTAATTGGAGAGTCTCACAGACTTTTCTGCCAAGGCTGGCTTTGAACCTTGATCCTCAGATCTTAGCCTCCTGAGTAGCTAGGATTATAAGCATGAGCCTTCTAAGTAGCTAGGATTACAGGCATGAGCCACTAGTGCCTGGTATGCTTCTTAAATTTATTATTCAGTTATCTTTTAAGTTAACTTGAATGTTGAGACATAGCTCCTAAGATGTGGCTCTTTTCAACTTCAGACATATATTCCTCTTAATAATAATAAAAAAAATCAGCAATAATAGCAGTCAACCTTCACTGGATTTAATTATGTGACAGATACCATCCCAAGACCTTAAAATAGATCTTACCTCATTTAATCATCATAACAACTTTCTAAATGTAGTTATTATGTACATGGATATGCACAAGCACATACACTAGTTATATATAAAGTATTTAGCTTACAATAAAAGCCTAATAAGTGTAAATTCTTTTTTCTTTGACTTGTTCCAGGGCTGAAAAATAAAGTCTCAGTTTAAAACAGTAATTTTTCATTTTCATCTTCTGGTTAAAAACACAGCTCTCTTGAAACCAAATAAAGCTGTCATTGGATAGAAGAAGAAGCACAACACTTGTAGAACTATCCAGAAGTGATAAGTTATGGATGAACAGTCATGGCCAGTAAAGTGGGAGGGACAAGAAAGAAGCTCTGTCTGAGAGTTTCAACTTTATCATGACAACCAGGGCACCGGAAGCAGTTAGATCTGAGAAAGCCTAAGGAACTAGCCCAGGTAACTGACTTGGTTTCTAATTTTTTGAAACTCTATTGCTAATCTCCTTGTCACTGACTCCTTGGCATATTTATTTAAAGTTCAAAGGGATAAGGCAATTAACAACTGAAGTTTAGTTCCTAAGTAGTAAAAGTAGGGATATTTTATGGACTCACTCACAATAGTAAAAGATACAAAATTGAGAGTTAAACATAAAATTGAAATCTGATTGTGCTACTTAGCTGAAGGGAAAAAAAAAATGAAGTGAAACCACACAACACAAAACTCCTTTGTGTTATAATTTCCTACATAAATAATAAAATTAAACAATATTCTATGTGAATTATTTGTACTAGCCACTCATTGTTAACTGCTGTGCCTAAAGAATGTTAGCAACTTCATTTAATTATAGTGTGTGACTGAAATTTAGTTGAAGATAAAATGCAGCAGGAAACAACCTCTTACTCGTAAGAGAACAGATTTAAAGTCTAACAAATTTAATTGTAAAAAAAGTTTTCCTAATAAATACAACTTCTTTCAAAAGAGGAAAAGGTTTGAAACTCCTAATTTCAAAGGCCTTTTTCTTTTTTTTCCCTCTATCACAATACTTTCCCTGTGACCTCTAACCCTTCTTGTAATTCTTTTTTTTTTTTATTGTGAAAATACCGTACAGAGAGGTTACAATTACATGGGCAAGGTAATGAGTACATTTCTTATCAAGCATTGTTGCCTCCTCCTTTGTTTCCCCTTCCTATTACCCCCCCAACCCCCCGCAAAAGTTGTAAAATTTGTTTTTTGACATAATGACTTGTACATCTCATTGTTGCAATGGGTCCACCTGTATCCCTATTTAAATGATTTGTTTTTTCCCTTCCTCTCCACAAATTATACCAACATCAAATACAATGTAAGCAGGGGTTATACCGTGGGGGAGGGACATACAAAGCAACAAATCAAAGGCCTTTTTCTTACTTGAGATTTAGCTCGGTTGTGATCCAAGCGAGTCAGGCAGCTGAAGTTCTCCTTGGGGATGGACGGAGCTGACTTGGCGGCTGTCAGACAGTTGGTATTGGCTGGGTTTCCCACAACGATGACCTACGATGCATGGGAGGCACAGGTTTATAAGCTGTATAGTTGCATATACATCGTTTGTATGAGCCAAATATATAGAACTACACTGGAGTTTGTAGGGGATTTTGATCTTACCTTGTAAAATCCATTTTTTCCCCCTTCTGTTTTGGTTTGTTCGTGTTTGGTATGATTATTGAAAACATGTCTTTGAGAAAGCCACTATTACATATGGCAGTCACTTAGAGCGCATGTCTATTTTGCTTTTGTGCCAGAGATACAGCATTTATCTATTATCTACTTAACTACATAAAGCAAGTAATTGAAGTTGAGTCATTCATAAAATTTTCCTTATTTTTGAGTTTATGACAACAATTTGTGTCTATGAATTAAAAGTTTTTCTTAAACTGCCTAATCTTCAGTGGTACCTAGACTATTTCTCAAGTAGAGATTACCAATCATCTTGTCTCCCAAACTATTCAACTATTAATTTTTAGGATATTGTAGGCTATCTTTTTGTACTGTGGAGGTTTAGTCAATAGTGAACTATAATAAAGCATAGGGAAATATATGTAGACTTCTAAGTTATGAGAACTTTAAGAAAATAACTTTTAAAAAGAAAAATTGCAAGCATATTTTAAAGACTGACTCCAGACTATCCCCTTTACCAATTTACTCCATCCTTTTCCTTTTCCCTTTCCATTTCTCTTTTCTGTCTCCTTTCCTCTTCTTTTTCTCCCATTCCCCCTCCTCACAGATATTTTTGTATCTTTCTTGGCCATCTGAAAGCAAGCTACAGCTAATGTATTCTACTGCTTCTAAGTATTACAGTGTCAGTAATACTACTTGCCCCCAACAAGGACATTTCTGGCAGCAGAACTATTAAGCCAGTCAGTCTAGAGCCCACAGCTCAGCAGTCTGAATGCCCTTGTAATCTTACCAGGAGATCTGTGCTTTTCTAACTCAACTCATTTCTATTACTTCTGTTAATTATTATAGGAAATAAAAACTATTAAATAGAGGAAACAAATGTAGAAATCTGTGAAGTATCACAGATAGAAGATTATAATTGCCAACTTGAAAATTCTCTTTTTAAAACAAAGACATTTTCTGATACTTTTTAAACAAGTCATTGACAGGAAAGTATATTGATAGTATACCCCTATCTAGTAAATCTTTTTAATGCAAAAGTTTAGTTCTAGTTAACTTGTTACTTCATTGGTAAAAGGCAGTGTTTTATAATATTAAGAAAAATTTAGAAACAAATGAAAACACCTTGAACACAGAGACCAAACAGGAAGTCATAATGACTCCATTTCTTAAGAAACAACATACTTAAATTCATTCACATTAAGAAAATCTGGGCATAAGCCAGGTGCTGGTAAGCCTATCTACCTGTAAGCCTATCTACTCAGGAGGATGAGATTTGAAGATTGCAGTGAAGTCAGCCTAGGCAGGAAAGTCTCTGAGACACTTATCTCCAGTTAACACTAAAAAGCTAGAAGTGGAGCTGTGGCTCAAGTGGAAGAGCACTAGCTCAGGGAAAGTACCTAGGCCTTGAATTCAAACCCCAAGATTAGGAAAAAAAATTTTTTTGGGGGGAGGGGGACATTCAGAAGGTACTATCTCTTGTTGCAAAGAACAAATGGGTCTCATGACCATCTCTTTTCATAATTACACACACAAATGTAGGTCTGAAGCAGTCCCACATAGCAAAAAGCATCACAAAGTTGTCCTTAAGAATAAATACTAAAGGGGCTGGGAAGGTGGCTCAGTGGTAGAGTGCTTGCCTTGCAGGCGTGAGGCCCTGGGTTTGATTCCTCAGCACCACATAAACAGAAAAAGCCGGAAGTGGCACTGTGGCTCCAGGGGTAGAGTCCTAGCCTTGAGCTGAAGAGCTGAGGGATAGTGCCCAGGCCAGAGTTTAGGCCCCATGACCAGCGAAAGAAAAAAAGAATAGATACTATATTTCCATGTCATGCTAACAGGAAAAATATCTCCCAGCACTTCTGCATACAGACTTCTATACTACAAAAAAGGAGATCCAGAGAGATTTTATCAAGCAAAACTCTGTGTCTGTATTTACTACCATAGCACAGAATCAGAAACAAAAAGACAGTTTTCCACTTAAACACCAAAAGCAGAAGTTTCAAAGTACAAATAATTAAAATCTCCATTTAAATATGATATTAGTTACCTTCACTGATTTCTTAGCATATTTGTCCAAGGCTGCACCCTGGATTTTGAAGATTTTCACATTTGCTTTCAGTAAATCCTTCCTCTCCATGCCCTCCCTTCTTGGCATGGAGCCCACAAGGACAGCAACATCCAGGTCTTTGAAGGCAACATCTTCTTTGTCTGTTGCGATGACATCTGTGGACACAGCAAACAACACGCAGAGCTACTTAAATATTCAAGTGTAAAGTTTTCTTTTTCATACTGAATCTACTCATTTATACTTTGACAGAATAACAAACTTTTACTTAGGAGACTGTACCCCCTTTAGGACTAAAGAAAGGAAGGACAATATATATTCATTTCACCACCAGAAATGGCAACATTTATTTTTCATTTCCTCTTTCAATAATTAACTTTGACAATTCATTATTCACAATTATATAATTCAGACTTTAATAACTTTTGAAGCAACATGTACTTTGTACATATTATTATAGATAACACAAGGGAGCAACTAATTAGTCTTTTAAATTAAAATTGCTTTAAGGTTTTTTTGTTTTTGTTTTTTGTCAGTCATGGGGCTTGAACTCTAGGTCTGGGCACTGTCCCTGAGTTCTTCAGCTCAAGGCTAGCGCTCTACCACTTGAGCCACAGCGCCACTTCTGGCTTTTTCTGTTTATGTGGTGCTGAGAAATCGAACCCAAGGCCTCATGCATGCAAGGCAAGCACTCTACCGCTGAGCTACCTTCCTAGCCCTGCTTTAAGGTTTAAGATACAAATTTTGAATTGAAAATAGTAAATGTTTATTGAGGAATATACCAGGAATAATGCTAAGAGCTGTATATTATAATTCTCATAATTTATAGATGAAGAAACTTAAGTTTAAACAGCTGAACTAGTCACCATGATAAGATAATGAGGCTGTAATCCCAGCCTAAGTCAGTCTAGAGACCAGAGTTCAATTACTATGATACAGTGTCAATTTAATAATAGTCAAATCAAAATCTGATATATCTGAATTAACTTTTCAATCACATTTAAGTCTCTGGTCTTACATTTGCATAGTAGTTCAATGATTCTCAAAGGCATTTATATGCATACATATGAATTTTTATTAAACTACAATTTATGATTGGGCCAGTTTACACTATATCTCAACCTGATGGCAGCTAGGTAGAATGGGACCACATATAATGGAATAGCTAATGTCTAGGGTTTTGTATGGCTCTGAAGGGTATCCTTCAGAATTGAGTTTCTGTTACTGCCAGCATTAGCACTGAATTTCTATTACTATTAGCTAATTACTATTGTGCTAATGCCACAATGTTGGCAATCTTAGATGTATAATCTTTAAGCATACCTAATCAGTACAACAGAGTATATATAAACATTGAGGAAAAAGAAGTTCTTTACTTGACATGAACTGTTTCTTACTTTTTCCCTTATTTATTCTCAGTATTCATGTTAAAAAGTACTTGTGATTAAAGAAACAAAAATAAAATATCTCTATGACATAATTTCTAATTAAATCTTTGGCAAAAATTTCAAATCTATGTTTTGGCAGATATAAAATATTACAAAACCCTTCCCTTTACCTCCCCAACTTACCTCTCAGGAGGGGCAGGGCACAGTCTTGAAGTTCCATTAGGACACCCTCCAGAACACCCATCATGGGAGTAATATCCAACAGCACAAGAATTATAGGCTGCCAAATAGCAAGGGCAGTGTCTGTCAGTGTAGGTTAGGTCTTCCACTCAGAAAAGAAGTCTCTTTCATAGTTTGTTTACACATCTATAATTTCATTAATTAGTCACAACCACTCTTTTAGGAGCTCAGGTAGCTAATACTATACTACTCTGGCAAAAGGAGTACTACAAAACTAGTAATGCTTTGCTAAAAGATGCAGTGAAAGAGCCCACACCAGTGGCTCACACCTGTAATCCTAGCTACTCAGGAGGCTGAGATTGGAGGATCACAGTTCCAAGCCAGCCTGGGCAGAAAAGTCCTTTTGAGACTCTTATCTCCAATTAAACTGTGGCTAAACCGGTAGAGCACTAGCCTTGTGCATAGTGAGGCTCAGGGATAGCACCCGGGCCCCGAGTTCAAGCAAAAAAAAAAAAAAAAAAAAGAAAGAAAAGAAAAGAAAGAGAAAAGATGCAGTGAAAAGAATTATCTTAATCTTACTGAAATTTAGAGGAGTATGTGAAACAAACATAATTTTGAAGTAAGATGCCAATAACTTGCTCTTATTATTACTATTAACTCAACTATTGAAGTTCTTAGATAGCTACATATAATATCTGACATGAAGGAAGAATTCAACTATGTATAAATCAAGAGCAAAAATGAATAAATAGTAATAGTGCATATTAATCAGACTTGCTAGAATTTGGGATGTCTGTTTCCTGCTGGGTAGCATATTTTTCTATTTGACTATTTTTGGTTCAAAAGACCATTTGTGAATAAGGACATGCTGATTCATTAACATTCTCACTTTATCAACTTTCTCTCCCAGCAGCCCTTGTCATCAGTGACAGCAGTGACTGTCACCCGCTGGTTTCACCAAGTTAACTACGTTAGGTGAAAGAATTTTGACTGGCAATTATTTGCAATGCCTGGAAGGATGCATGTGAACACATTACCAGTTCCCGTTTATAGCAAACTGTCTATTGCAGTTAATGGGACCACTCATCCCTTCATCATAGAATAATGTGTGTGCAATTAATTATAGGTTTTACTAACAATATTCTTATTCTACTAGCAAGACTTATAGATATGCCCCTACCTGGTCTTTACCAAAGATGGATCCATTTCCGATACTGTATAACAGTGAATATGCGATTTGACCAGCTGCTCCAGTTACAAGGACTCTGATTGGTTCAGACTGAAATGAAAAGATCCATTCACATCTTATTACTATTTTAACAAAGTATATAATTAGATTTTAACAAGAAAAACATATTCAAAATGAAAGCAAGCTAGGTGCCAGTGGCTCATACCTGGAACCCAACTCAGGAAGTTGAGAAATGAGCATCAAGGCCAAGCAGGAAAGTCTGTGGGATTATCTCCAATTAACCAGTAAAATGTCTGAAGTGGAGATATGTCTCAAGTGGCAGAATGCTAACCTTGAGCAAAAAAGCTCAAGGACAGCATCCAGACCCTGAGTTCAATCCCCCAAACTGGTGCACACACATGTATATGAACACACACACAACTATAATCCTAGCCCTTGGGAGGCAGACTAAGGAGGATCACCAGATCAAGGCCATCCTGGGTCACATACATATGGAGTTACAGGCTAGGCTAAACTAGAGAGACCCTGTCTCAAGGAACCTAGAGCTGTAGCTTAGTGCTTTAGCAATTTCTGGCACCAAAAGCAAAAGAAGTGAATGTAACCTTTTATTCTCTTTATAACTAGCTTAGCAGAAAAGGAACTTATTTGTTTCAATTACTATAGTAGATACAAATCAACAGAGTATGTATCCTTTGTCCCCCTATTTAGTAACTCTCAAAATGTAGGGAAAATAATTTTGCATTTATTACATAATCTTACCCATTATGGGGGGGGTGATATTTTACTACTAAAGTCACAATAATTGTATGTTACAAACCCAGAAGAACCTTATTATGCAAATCCCCATGTGCACCTGCTCAGTAGACTCACACCAGGACCAAGTAACAATGATTAAAACTTTCCATTTACATTAAACCAAAATGTTTTAATAAAACAATTAATCATGCTTCACTTAATTACCTAGAAAAGGAAGGCTATTATTTTTTTTAAGAAAATGAGAATATCTGGATTATAATGAATTTTAGTATTAAATAGCAATAAATGACAATAGTAACAGGTAGTGACAGTTAAGTATGATTACAAAAGGACATTATTAAGTAAAAAAAATATTTTTAAAAGGGGGTATGAAGCCATACAAAGAATACTGTAGTTATAACAGAAAGTAGTTTTGTGGACTGGAACAGACTTTGAATAAAATAATATTCAAAGCAGGGCTGGGAAGGTGGCTTAATGGTAGAGTGCCTCTCATGCATGAGCATGAGGCCCTGGGTTTGATTCCTCAGCACCACATAAACAGAAAAACCTGGAAGTGGTGCTATGGCTCAAGTGGTAGAGCACTAGCCTTGAGCTAAAGAGCTGAAGGACAGTGCCCAGGCCCAGAGTTCAAGCGCCCATGACCAAAAAAATAAAAATAAAAATAAAAAAATAAAAATTCAAAAATCAAAGAAATGACCTTGAGTCATAAATAAATAAGTTAACTTAAACTCAGAGAATTTAAAAAACAGATGAACTATTTCTTTCCTAATGCTGGATAAATGTGCTTCTACTCTTTGTCACCCCTATGCCTATCTGCATGAAGAAATGTCCCATGGAACTGACTGGAGACAGAAGTTTTATTTAGAATTCTATCTTCCAGATGAGTCATCCCCCTGACCTGGAGAGAAGATGATGACCTTGAAGGAAGGCACCAGTGAACCTTCTAAACCTAAGCTCAGAAGGTAGCACCATGATGTTTATTGTAGATGTCAAAGAGAAAAACAAAATCTCAGGAAAGTGTCAACTGTTATTTTTTTTCCCCACTACTTTTGCTCCAGGTCTTCATATCTCTGAATAAGCAAAATGTGATTAGCACTATAAAATATCCAGTTTTGACAATTAATTTCATATTCCTAAATAGATTTATGAAGAACACTATTACTATGCATGAATATTTTCTATTATATAAGCCTCCACAACATTTATGTTTTGATCTATCATTACTAAGAGTTATTGCAACTTATGGAAAAAAAAATCTTTCATGCCCTATACATGTTTTTCAGCTTGTCATGTTCCCCTCTTCCTTGAAGTCAAGTAGAGCAGATGAGAAAAAGGGAATGAAGAATTTTTTTTTTCCTTTATATACAGGCTCCTTAAGGCCTTAAAAACAAAACAAAACAAACTGTTTCCTTTATTTATTGCTATTCTCAAGTAACTAAAATACCTGGCACATTAGTTGGAGTGTATTTACTTTAGAAATAACTGCATCTTGTTTATACTGCTACCAAATGCTTGAAATGTTTAAGAACCATTTAGAAGCATATGGAATATACATTTTAAATATTTAAAGCCATTTTATTTCATTCATATATAGTTGTACTGAGAAGGTTGGAAAAGCATACTTTCAGCTATAATGAGCAAAACAGTGGTACAATTTCTAATGGTATAATCTTATCAATCAACGGATAATATTTAACTCACTTATTAAATAATACACAATTGAATTCCTATCATGTGCTTGGTACTAATTTAAGCTAAGGAATTTATTTGTGAACTAAATGGATTTACAGCAGATAAGCCAATTGTCTAAAACAGGACTAGAGGCAGTATGAAGTAGCAAGCAATTAAAGAGATGGCCTCAAGTCTGGGCTCCACAACTCATTAGTTCTCTGATCTTGGATAAGTTACTTAACCTCTGTACTGTTTTGTCATAATGAAATGGAGATAATAATAGCAGCTACCTAACAGACAGGGTTTGTTAGATTGAGATAGTTGTTAGAATTATAGTCTCTGTCATCACAGAATTTTCCTTTAAGGATTCTTAGAGACTGAATTTTTTCCATTTCTTGTTACTTTAGAACAAATATGCCTTTGACTCATATTTGCACTCCCATATAGTGATCAACTAAAACTATCATGTTGAATGAATGAAGGTCCAGAAAAAGATAAACACATACTGTCTCTATTAGAAATGAGTGGGAAAGGACAGCATCTATCAAGTTTCATCTCCCGGAAAGTCAAGTAGATGGTTAGAATAGTCAATTTTAGGAGTTCATTTTAGCTTCTTTTTTAAAAAAATCTGTTTCCAGTCTTTAGTGAAGAGGCTGTGGCCAACTAATGAACAACTAATTCAATCTCAGCAGTTGATTTCCGTGTCTCTGGACAGATTTTCTAAGGTAGGCAATCTTGTTATGGGTAATATAAAGCCTAGTTAGTAACTGAATGTTTGATGATGAAATAGGTAAGGAAGCACATATTTGGTTCTTAGGGCTCTTCTGAAACACAGCAATTGAAAAGCAGGATGGTGGGAGTCCCACTGATTTCTCACAATGTTTCAGTGCCAATGCAGGTTACTATTCTTTGCTCAGATTCTGGGCAGTCTGCCAAAATCCAAGAAGGAATGTCTTTGCTCTTGGCGGGGGACTAATGACCTTGCTGCAGATGCAGGCCCTATCTTGAGAATGTGCTAAAGTGTCAGTTGCAAAGCTAGAATTTAAGTGTTTCTTCTGTTATTCCACAGAAAAACGCACATATTCCTAATTTACATATATTTCTGTAATTCAAATGATAAGCAGTATCAGATTCTCTCATACATTTATTTTTGCTGTTATTCTTTATGAATACAAGCAAAGAATCCCTTCCTTTAAAAACTTCTTCAGATTGGTTTACAAAAAGGCTTTCCTTTTTTTTGAAAACAGGTCTTTGTAGTCCTGGCTGGCTTTAAACTCTTGATCCTCCTGCCATAGCATCCCAAGTGCTAGGATTAACGGCATATACCATCATGTCAGGCTTGGTGACTCTTTGCTTTGCTTTTTTTTTTTTTTTTTAATAATTTTTTATTGAGATTAAGTGAATACATAAATTTCACAAATTTCACAGTATTGTGGGATAGTGATACTTAAAGTCACAAACACATTTTAACCTTCACAAGGCAAATTGTCATTATCATGGTCTATAATGTTTGTGAATTCTGTGAGCATTGACAATAAAATTATTTCTTCCACATCGATCGGTGGCTCTTTTCTAAATCAATGATTTCCTTTACATGCTCTTCTGAAGAGGCCAAAAGATTCTGAATCTTTGAGGCATTCATACACATGGACCATCTTTTGTGTTACTACCCACGTTCCAGGGGTTAGGCCTGGCTGGTCTACTTTGTAGCAACAACAACACAGAATCAAGCCATGGGAGCTGTAGTTTGGGGAAAATCATTTGACCTCATCAGGCTACATTTTAAGATAGATGAAACCTCCAGTTTCCAAATTCTAATATTGAGTTACAAAGAATAGATTAGATAATCTGCATCATAATGAACTTGTATCTTCATTCAGAACTTCAGCTACTAAAAGTAAAATTTCATAATGATTTGGTAAGTATGTGACAATATTGTCTGTGGGATCCTCAGTACAAACCTTGTGTGACCTTGAGCAAATAATTTTCTCTGGGCCCTAATAAACTCATTTTTAATATTCCAAGTGGGGATGTTTGTCAAGATGTTCTCTGTAAAGGCTGCATCCAGTTCTAAAATTATAGTTGTAGGTTTTCTGATAATAAGTTTCTTCTTTTTTAAGATTAGGACAGAAACCACTGCAACTAAAATTTAAATGACTAGTTGTCTGACAATAGGAAACAGTTACTATAAAATAACACTGTCCCCTTCAAGCCTTTTATAAAGGTTGAATGAGTAACGCCTTGAAAACATGTTCCCCCCCCCCCCCCCCCGGATTCTGGGCAATTTCCAGTTCATTCAAGCATTTTTTGTCGTTGCTGTTTTTACAATCCTCACTCACTTCAGTATTTTGAGATAAAGAAGAAAAATGTATCTGGATATAAGTACGACCACTGAGGCAATTTTTCCAGTCTGGCAGCAAATGTCACCTTCAAACAGTGCGCAGATTACTCTTACGTCACCGCTCCCTCCCTGCCTCCCTGGCTACATCAGGGACAAAACGTGGAGATCCAGATCCAGATCTTCAACCACATGATGGTTTAGCGGTTTACAAATAGTGCTTCGGAATTCATACAACAGGCCACCATAATATCTGCCCTAGTTTATTTGGCGTGTGACGCTAACGTGTCCCTGGCAGTGGGAAAGGAGTTCCACGAACGGGTTTAAATAACATTTTGTAAAACTAGATATGGCGGAGACAGGTCTCCTGCAAGGTGAGTAAGCAGTACCTTAACAGCCCTGAGCTTTTTGCTTTCAAGGGCTGTGTGACAAAAGCTCTTAATAACATTACGACTTAAGAAAGAAAAAAAGAGATTAGAATACGACTTTCCCCTCCCATCAGACCTCTACGTTCTTATGAAATCCTCTACTGCCCTTGGGAGAAAATCAGGACTCTCGTTTGTCCCCTGACCTGGCAGCAGGATTGAGATTACACTTCTCCAAAGGCAGCGATTGCTCCAGAGCCTTGGAACAACTCCCCGGGGGAAAAAATCAACTTCCTCCCAATTACGAGGTTACTGCGACAGTTCCCAGAAGATGCTTTACAAATAGCACCAAAGACAACGGTCTTGCACTGGGGCCTTCCAAAACCTCATCAAGCACAGTAAATCCCAGTGAAGGGCACGAAGCCAGAGGCAGTGCAGGAGCTAGGGGCCCACACTCACCATGATTAGGAATTGCGCCGATAACTTCTGCACCTGCAAAAACGAGGGTCCGGTAGTCAGGTCACCTTTACGGCGGAACCGACTCGGGGAAGATGTGTGGTGCTCGCTAGAAAAGGCTCGGCTCCCTGCCGCGACGCCCCCCGGGAAATGTAGTTTCGGCGGCCCAGGCTCTGGCGCGGGCTCCAAAGCATTTCCTCAAGGCTGAACTACAGTTCCCGAGAGCGCAAAGTCTCATCGCGCCTTTGTCCTTGCGCCCTTAGCCTATTGCAAAAATAGTCCCCGAGGACGAGCCTCTGTGATTGGAGGACAACGACGAGCGGATGGTTTGGGTCCGGGAGGGGAAAGGCTGCCTGATGGCGTTCAGCAATTGGCGGGAGAGAAGGCGTGTGTAACTTGAAAGAGGACGAGACAGATCCCTGAGCGACATCACCTACACGCGAGCAGCCGAGATTACTCAGTGCTGGATGCTGAGCGTGGGAGGCAAAGAGATCTTCCGCTGCGTCAAGCCGGCCCGACCCGGAAACAAACCTTTTAAAAACACTGTGCACGCTGGTGAAGGGCGGAGGGAACTGATGTGTGCGGAAGACGCCACGGCTTCTCCGGTTGCTAGGCGACGAGGCACGAACACCTGAGCGAAAGTCCGTGGCCGAGACTTCCAGACTCCAGAAAAGGGGCGCGCGCCTTGCTCGGAACAAGCCCACCCGTTCGTAGCGCCGGGGGTCCCACGTGTGTGGCACTGTCGGGGGGGGCCTGGGAGAGTGCTTGCGGGGCGCCTCCTCCAAGGCCACCGGGGCTGCGCGGTGAGACAGGTGAGTCCCAAGGCCAGACTTTTCCGGGTAGGGTCCGGCACGCGGTTGGGAGTCTTGCTTTCCAACGGTGCGGATCTGCTCGGATGTGCGGGCAGGCTTAGAAGCGGGTCCCTTCTCCGCTCAGAAGATTAGAGGCGAGAGAAGGCAACTGGGTTCTAGAGTGCACTTGAAAACGCCTTGTGCAGTGTTGTTATGCCAAACCTGCGTTCCAAGAAAGTGGGGCAGCTGACTGGGAGGCACTGGTTGTTGCGGGCAGAATGTCAGCTGGTAAACCACTGAAGTTTTCATTCAAAATGAATGATCTCTGAAACCTGTTGCGCGTGGGGAAGCTGTGATGCTCTGGAGCAGCAGCTACAGAGTGAAAATGAACAAAATGTGGTCCTTGAGGTAACTGGTCTAACATCGAGGCTTTCTCTAATTCTGCTAAATGAACGCCAGGTCGTGTTTTCCTGATTTTTCATTTTCATGAAAATGGAAGACTTACTATTTTGGGAAAGAAATAGAATGCCTTACTTTCTTCTTTGATTATTCATTAGCGTTTATCATGCTTGAGTGATAGGTTGAATCTCTGTTTATTTGGCTGTCAGGAAACATACGTTGCCTGTTTTCCTCATGTGCAATTGGTTGTGCCTTGTCAGTACTTCCAAGGTTGTATATCTTCACGTAAGAGTGCCTATATTCATTTATCTGCACTGGGTCCCAAAGTGAACTCATTGACGAGTTACACTGATTGAAAATGCTACCACTATGTTAAAAACTCTCGTTTGTTTCTAGTTCTGAGTTTCAAGGTATGCCTAAGTAATTGTTATTTCTAATAAGAATGAGCTCTACTATTTTTTACAGCGTTTTCTACTGAACAAATGTATGTATAGAAGTATCACACAGCCTTTGATACAAATAGCACAAACAGCTTCTAGTTCCATTATGTTGGTTGTGGGTGAAATTACAAATTTGCAAGTGTCTTGAGTTTGGTGGCACTAGCCTATAATAGCAGCTACTTGGGAAGTGAAGCTCAGGATTGTTGGTTGAGGCCAGCACCCTGGTTCAACAAAAACAGACAGGCATGTTTCACAGCTGTAATTCTAGCTAGCTGGGTGGCAAAAGTAGAAGGACTGCAGCCTGAGACTGGGCCTAGGCAAAGAAGAAAGACCCTATCTCAACAAGCAAACAAAAGCAAAAGTGGTTGAAGGTGAGGTTCAGGTGATAGATAGAATGCATCTTTAGCAAGTGCAAGCCCTGACTTCAAACTCCAGTACTGACATACCCCAAACTGTGAAATAGTGAAGGATTGGAGCTGTCAATTTAATAAATTGCCTAGGGGAGCACAGGAGTACCTATGGCACTTGGTTAAGCTTCAGAGATTCAGAAATGAATATAATTGCTGAGTTTTAGGAGCACTGAGTAGCATGGAATACAGAGAGTGAGAGTGACTGGTTAGTAATAGTTAACTCAGGGCTGCCAGGGCTTTAAAATGAAAGTACTGCCTGAATGAAGAAAAGTGGACATCTGTGTTAGGCACAAGGTAGGAGGTAGAACTGAATTTGCAATGTTGGAGGTACTGTTTGGATTAGCAGCAAGAAAGCATATATACACACATGCTTCAAGTTCCTGATTTATGGACAAAAGAAACAAAAGACAAAACCAGGGAGGGAGCTGCATTGTCAATATTATAGGTTTAATCCCATGTAGCTATTTAAATTTAGGTTTATTCAAATTTAAAACTCAGTCTCCCAGTCATACTTGTTACATCATGGGCATATGTGACAATATAGAACACTTATCACAGAAAGTCCTATTTGCACAGCACTGCTAGACTTAGAGGAAGCAAGATGTGATGCTGAACGAGAAGGAGCAGTATATCTTCATGGGGGAAACAGGGCTTCCTTTTACCCTTGGCTTCCTTATGTAAACGTAACTTCTGTAATACTATACAGCAAGGGTCTTGTTAGGGGAAAGAAAAAAAAATGATTCTTGCCTTAACCAGTTGTTTTTATTCTGGAACAACACACATTTATTGTCACCATATGATTAAAAAGAATATTGTCTTGAATTCTGAGCTTGTTACCATCAGCAAGCTCAGTAGTCATTTTCTGTGTGAGCCTCAACAATATCTGTCTGCTGCTCTAGAATATCTTAGAAAGCCCATGATCCTGCCTCATTCTTTAGTAGATGGATGACGGTGTGCCCCATGTAGAGGTTTGAAATAAAATGGCAGGTTTACATGGTTAAGAGAGAGAGAGGAGCCTAGCTAGTATATGCAACATGTCTACATTCATGCAGGTCTACATTCATTCCCAGGGGCCTTGCCCTTGGAAGGCAGATGTTCTTCTCTTAATCCACACTTCCAACCCCCATATGTGATTTTTTTTTTTTTTTTCTTTTTGACAGTCTGGGCATTGAATTCAGGGTCTCTTGCTTGCTTACTAAGGGAATTGATCTACCACTTGAACCATGCTCTGGCTCCTTTTAGTCTTGGCTGTTTTCTTTTCTTTTCTTTTTTTTTTTGGTCCAGTCGTGGGGCCTGAACTCTGGGCCTGGGCGCTGTCCCTCAGCTCTTCAGCTCAAGGCTAGCGATCTACCACTTGAGAGCCACAGCGCCACCTCCGGCTTTTTTCTTTTTGCTTATGTGGTGCTGAGGAATCCAACGCAGGGCCTCAGGCATGCAAGGCAAGCGCTCTACCACTGAGCCACCTTCCCAGCCCCAGTCTTGGCTGTTTTCAAGGTAGGATCTTGCTTTATGCTTGAGCTGAGATCCTCCTACATGTGCTTCCCTATATAGTTGGAGATGAGAGGTCTGTGATCCTGTACCAGCCGTTGTGTTTGCCCTACAACTGGTATAACAGGCACTTGCCACTGTGTCCATCTATTGATCAGGCTGAACTCCCATGAACTTTTTTTGTTGGGGCTGACTTTTGAACCTCAGGTCTCCAGATCTTGGCCTCCTGAGCAGCTAGGATTAGAGGCATAGTCACTGATGTCCAGCTCTTTTTTTTTTTTTTTTTAAATAAGAATAAAGTTAGGTTCTTTGAAATTATTTGATCAGTTTAGGTGACATACAGATTATTTTTTAAAAATATCTCAAGTAATTTCTAAAGTAAATACATGGTATTTTTAAATGATTCTGTCTGGCATGTGGCTCATTCCTGTACTTCCAGCCATGTAGTAGACATAAATCAGAGGTTCACAGTACAGAGTAGCCCCAGATTAAAATGTGAGGCCCTATTTGGAAAAAGTAACTAAAGCAAAAAGTGTTGGGTTATGGCTTCAGTGATAGATTATCTGCCCAACAAACTCAGGGCCCTGAGTTCAAACTCCAATGCCCTAAAAAACAAACAAACAACACATTCACTGCAGTCCTAAAATTAAATTCAGCCATAGTAAAAATAAAAGTGCTTATAGTTTAATTTAAAATTATATAACCAAATTGAAAAAATTATAACCAAATTGAGAACAATTTTATTTCTATTTTTAATAATTTTTTATTTACAAAATTTAAACACATCCCAACATATTTTTCATGTGTGTGTGTGTGTTTGTGTGTGTGTGTGTGTGTGTGTGTGTGTGTGTGTGTGTGTGTGTGTGTAATGTTGAACCAAGCACAATTACAAAACATTTGACTAGAATTTAAGAATGGAGAACTACAGGATAGTTCAACAGGAACAATATTAATCATATAATGTTTATTAATTTAGTTGTTACAAGTAGTCAAGAAGTAGACTTGAGGAATTAGTGGCCATGTCTTCTTTTTGAACCATTTATTTCTTCATTTCATTCGTTCATTTAGAAGTACTAGGGTTGCACTTAGGGCTACCCAGTACCTCATGCCTGTCAGACAAGGGCTCTACCATGAGCCATGCCCTAGTCCCTTTTAAAATGTTTATATGAAACGAGTAAAACATTATTTATTACAGTTTTTAAATAATTACATTTTTTCTGAGTGCATTCAAGGAAACCTTGAGTTCCCTTCTTTAAATTGGAAGCAGTAAAATTGATTGATTTTTAAGTCTACTACCTAGCTATGTGACCTTGAACAGGTTTTTCTTGGTAAGCCTTAGTTTCTAATAGCCAAGTGACCATAAAGTCCAGAAACATAATGAAGCAATTACCTTTGTATAAATATTCTTTTCTTTTCTTTTTTTTTTTTTTTTTTGGGTCCGGTCGTGGGGCCTGAACTCTGGGACTGGGCCCTGTCCCTCAGCTCTTCAGCTCAAGGCTAGTGTTCTACCACTTGAGCCACAGTGCCACTTCCGGCTTTTTTTTTTTTTTTTTGCTTATGTGGTGCTGAGGAATCGAACCCAGGGCCTCATGCATGCAAAGCAAGCGCTCTACCACTGAGCCACCTTCCCAGCCCATAAATATTCTTTTTTATCAAGACATGTAGATGATGTTTACAAGCCACTGTTTCTAAGAACAAGACTCTGGAAATAACCCTTAGGTCTAGAATGAATAGGTAAATTGAAAATGAATGGTCCATATCAATATACATTCTTATAAATAAATATTAAAATAAATAAATATTAAAATATCAAATATTAAAAGTATTTAAATATTAAAAATATCATATTGAGTGAAAAATTACCTAAGAATATATGCATTATGATCCATCTTCCACAAAACTAAAACGTGTGGAAATGCTATTGTTTAGATATGATTTGTACCTCCAAATTTCGTATGCTTTTGGTTCCCACTGTAACCATGTTGATAGGAGATGTTCTTTAATGGCAGGTAATTAGGTTGTAGGAACACTACCCTTAGAAGAAATGTATACTCATATCTCAGGGGTGTTGGGTTTGATGAGTGAATTCCTATGCAGCAAGGCCAGCTCATATAGCTGGCTGGTATTGCAGGGGTTTGGGTCATAGTCTTGAAAGACATAGTCCTGAATGTTATAATTTTACATGTGGAAGTCCTGAAAGATCAAAATCCCTAGAGTCCAAAATAACAAAGACATAATTATGGAAAACAATTTGAGACATTCATTTATGTTTTTGGAAGGGGAATTATTTTAGAAATATTTAAAATCAAAACATAACCTTCTATAGCATAATAGCATGTATATTTTGTACAGCAGAAACACTGAAATATACTAGTGACAGCCCAGCGGATAACAATGGTAAGCAAACAGTATTCATAAACAGGTCAGAAAGTGGATTGTATAAATGTATATTACTGTGGTTAGTAATTATGTGGGCTCAGCTTTATAATTGCAGTTCTCTGAAATATAGCTATGGATAGCCTTAAATTTTTATGAAATCAATTAAAAAACCACAAAGTCTAACCACTACATACATTGTGACTTAAGAGCTGAGATCTTGAAAAATTTTATTCTTTACAAGTGTAGTTGTATAAAAAGGATGTTCCTTTATTTTTTTCAGGAAGTTTCAGTATTTAACATACATGCCCAGTGATTACACAGAAATCCACATTGTTACAATGAACTTTCATGGAGCAAGTTAACCAAAGAATGCATGAAACAAAACTAAAGGCCTTTAAACAATTTATATCTCTAGTGTTGGAAATGATATAGAGATGTAATACATTGCACAGATCTTTGTGAAAAATAATAATAAAGTGTGGCACATCATATATTTACAAACATGATTCAAATTTATTTATAAAATGAACTTATTGGAGGGCCTAGTAAGGGGTCAGAGATTTTTATTAGGGATAAAATAAAGAAAATAACATAAATTATTTGTTCATTCTTCATGGAAATTGTAATCCAGAGGAAAGAGAAGAGAATTAGTCTTGAACAGACAAAAACGTACTGTATAACCTGTAATGAGCACCGTAAAGAAGAGTTTGAATTTGTAAGGATTGTAAAACAAAGAACTCACCTGAATATATTGGTAAATGTTTCAAACATTTCAGAAATATGTTCATAAGTTATTTCTTGGAGTTTCTTCGGGATTTTTATTTCATTGTCAATAAAATTGAAGTGTTTTTTTAATTCCACTTGATGATGTTTATTGGCTGATTAGTATACTGGTTATTTTCCTGACTGCTTTAGGGTTCACAGCATACATCAGAAATTTACTTTCCAGAGATACCATACCACTTCATCGATTGTGTAAGAGCCTTATATATGTATAACAACCTTCTTATGTGATTTGCTTTCATTTCTTCTCTTCCAACCATTGTGATTTATATGGTTGGCATATATTTTACTTTGGGTAAGTTATAAATCCTATAATAACTTATTTTTTTTTACTTGAACAGTTAGATACCTTTTAAAGGCATTGCGATATTGAGGAAAATATTCATCCATAACCTTACTATTTTCAGTACATTGATTTCTTTGTGTAGATTTTAGCTTCATTCATGTGGTGTGATTTTGCTTTTCTTCCCCAAGTGCTTTGTTTTCAAAAATATTTCTTGTAGCGTAGACTTACTGCTGATGTATGTCTGAAGAAGTCTGTTTTCATTTTTTATTTTCAAATGTATTTTCAATAGGTATAGAAATCTAGGTTAATACTTTTTTTTTTCTTTCAGTAATTTAAAGATTTTAGTCCATGGTCTTAATTTGCCTTGTTTCCGATGTGAAATCTGTTGTCTCTCTCTTCTCTCCTCTGTACTCAAGTATCTGTTTTTCTTTAAATCTTTTTAACATTTTTCTTTTTATCTTTGGTTTTGAGTAATTTGAGTATGATGTGCTTGAGCATAGTGTTTTTCATGTTTCTTGGTGTTCAATGAGCTTCTTGGGTATATTTAGGGGAAATGCCAAACTTTACTTCTTTAAATCTTCCTCTTGCCTCTGATCCTGCCAGTATTAGGGATTCTAAAAGTATGAATAGCAGATCAACTGAAGTTTGTCACACAGCTCACTGGTGCTGTTTTTATTTTTGAACTTATTTTTCCTATGTTTAATTTCATGTTTTATTTTGCATTCTTTAAGGACACTAATAATTTCTTTTACTGTGTCAAATATGCTGTTAATTCTATCCAATGTATTTTTTTTTAATCCAATGTATTTTTAAATCGCATAGTTTTTAATCTGTAGTGGTTCGACTTGGGTCATTTATTAATCTTCCATGTATACTAGCTTTAAAACATACTGAATATAATTATAATTACTTTTAAGATTAGGCAAGGCTTTAATAATGCTTAGTATAGAACTTACAAGTCCCCATTCTTGAGCCAAGACTTTTCTGTATACTCAATGAATCATGAAGTTTTTCTGTTAGGCTGCTGTGAATAGGCACTATTCCCAGCCTCCCAGGAGTGCCAGCCACTGTTATCTATAAGCATTCTGATTGTTCTTTCCTAGGCCTTGTGATTTTCTCATACAGTTCCATCAGTACTCAAGGGAATTCTCAAGGGAAACCGAACTCTCTCTGAAGTTCCTTCTGCAGCTCTGTTCTTGCCAGAGAACTCTTAAGGACCTTGTTTTCCCTAATATTCCATTCTGTCTCCTCAACTCAGATTGTCTGCTGGGCTTCTCCTAGTTTAACCTTTGCTCTGCTGAACCTTCTCTCTTCTAACACACTTCCCTACGTGTATTTCCTACTCTTTATTTCCTCTTTTTGGTAAGTAGGAATACTCTTTATCGAGTGCTCTGCTCGTTTTTTTTTTTTTTTTAATGCTGAAATGATTTAGAATTTACTGATCAGTTCTAAAAGAAGTAAAAAGAACTCCTGAGGCCCTCTCAACCCAGCTTAGCAATTGTTAAAATCCTGTCAGCATTTGCTCTATCCCTCATGTTCCCACCACCACATCTCCCATGCCACATTATTTTTTTTTCAGAACCATTTGAGAATAAATTGCAGATGTGATGTCTGGAATGCCCTTATGTCGTTAAGTGCATATTTTGCAGGATGAAGACACATTTTAACGTAACTACTAGTCATAAAATTCAGAAAAAATTAACACTGATAGATACTGTTACCTTACATATTCCAAGTTCACCTTTTTCCAATCTCAACAATGTCCTATAACATTTTCCCTTAATATAGAATTGTGCATTGTCTTTAGGTATCATGTCTCTTTAGTCTCCTATAATCTAGAGTATCTCTATTTGTCTTCATGGCATTGGCATGTAGTCTAGTTTTATAGAATGTGCTTTAATTTGGACTTGTTTGATTAAAAATTGGCAAGAACATTGAATTACTAGTTCTGTGGTATAATAAGTTTGTTATATTATTTTGGCTTATTGTTTGTGATACTAATTTTTATTGGTCTGGGTATTATTCACCAAATTTATTTCCTGAAAATTGTCATTTAAAATAAGAAGCAATCATTGGGAACATACTACAGGTATCATTAATATTCTATTTCTCATCAAAGGCATTGTTTAGCACTCATTAATAATTTTTGCTTCAATTTGTTATTACTATGGTTGTAAACTTATGTCTTTATATAGCAAACGTTTATTAAATGATATTCTATTGTGTTTGCTTCTCTGTCTTCCTTTCCCTTTCTTTATTGCTACCTTTTCTCCCTTTTTCCTTCTCTCCCTCCTTTTCTTTTTCTTTTTTTTCTTTCTCTATCATCTGCACAATCTAATGAGTATGAAAGCATAGGTTCTTTTTTTTTTTAAGTAGATTGAGTACATTAAGGTTTTGTTTTTCTTTGAGTAAATACAGATAATTTCTTTTCAACTTGGCATGGCTTAAGAGGAAATGAACTAAAAATCCCACCAAACAATCTTCTATTTAGTACTCTTACTTTTTAGGAACATAAGCCACCTCAGATACTTTGTAATAGGAAGTTATACTGTAAGGGTGTATGTGATAATGAGAAAAGACAAATCTCAACTAGTTGACAAGACCTCATGGAAACCTAGGGAGAGCCAAACTGAAATTCTAACCCTATCCTTCACCCTAATGAATAGGAACAAATAGGACAATTACATGAACCTCATGAAGAATGGACTGAAACACATTCTTGAATTTCAGAATGTTATGAGTTTTGTTTATCTGTCCTTCTAGCTTCAGAAATCCACAGACCTAATTTTAATTCAGTAACCTCACTTCTTTTAAAAACTTTGTTTTTCTTCTTACTTGGAACTGTCTGCGTATATTAGTAGTCCCTTAAAGAAGCAGAGTTAGAGGAACCTGGGAGGTCATTCCTGTGATGGCTGGGCAAAGCTTCTCCTACAAGATTTCTTATATTTTGCTTATTAGCCTCTAGAATGTATCAGGTACCCATTCCCAACCCACTCAGATGTATCTAAGGGGCACAGTCAGAAAGAATGATGATGTTCTTTGTCCTGGACTGTCCTGTGTCTTTTCTTGGAGTCAGTCTAGTGGAGAGGGCAAGTTTCCTTGAGTTGTTGGCAAAACAGTGCCCTGTTCTCCTGTAGGCAGTATAAGCTGAGTGTTTTCCTAGTTGAGTTTCAGAATATTAATGCTGTGATATTTACTTAAATTTAAATGATAATGTTGACCAATTGTGTAATTCTGAGGCAAGATTTTTATTAATTGGATACTTTCTGTATTCCTTAAAATTATTGTGAAACTGTGATTATTAATTAATTCATTAATTTAACCTGATTAAAAGTGTAAATAAATCTCAGATTTTCCTATTTATATTTCTGTTATATAGCATTATTGATATTTTCTTTGAAATAGCTATTCATATTACTTTATGAATATCTGTATAGGCTATTGTCTGTTTACAGTTAACATTTTGAAGATAATAAAACTGAACATGTGAGTTTACTTTTGAAAGTTTTCTGTATGGATTGTCACTTGTTTATTTATATGTTCATCTTTTTTTTTCAGTGCTGAGGATTGAAACCAAGGTCATACACATTCTAGGCAAGTGCTCTACCACTGAGCTACTTCCCAGCCCCCTTTATTATTTAATATGATGGAGTATTAATAACTAATTATTTAAAGTGCAGTATTTAAGTTAATTCCTTGTATAATTAAAAATTTTAAATACATTAACATTTCAAAATATAGCCTGTGATTGGGATTAGGATTATTTGTGTTTGCTGTTCAAATACTCAGTATAATATTTGATGTTTGGATAAAGTGTTCTTTTTCATATCAAGTATATTTGTTTAAAACTTTAAGAGAGATAGACTAGGGAGCTTGGATAATGTGTATTTACCATAAAATTATTTGATTGTTTTCAGATATTAAAATTACAAAACAGTTTGGGAATCTCTCAGTCTTATATAGCTATTGGGTTTTGCAGGTTTGCATCCTTTGATGATGTTTCTTTTCTTTTATAGAAGAACACTGAATCTGAGTCATGTTTGAAATGGGATAGAGGAAAGGAAAAGTGAGATGAGATGCCCTCTCTATTCTTTTCTAGAGAACACAAAACAATTCTATTTCCTTAAGCAGACCTTCCCAAATGCTAAACTTTATTTCACAAGAGGAAAAACATCTTTATTTTGAAGTACAATACTTTCCTTGTATGTTGTGTGAATTGTTAGGGGTGTTGACATTTAAAAAGCTGTCTGACCGAACCAACTATTTACTACAAGCCCAGGCCAGCCACAGATACTTTGGGAAGGTGATACAGACTCACTGAAGTTAAAACTACTACAAGGCAAGATTACCGTAGAGACATGAAGTCTGGGGTTTGGCTTCAGGAAATATCACTTTAGAAATTACTCTCCAGGTAGGATTAAATATAAAAATTTGAAATATGCATCTAAAATGAGTTAAGTTCTATGCATTAGGATTCATTGCCAAGGGATTAAAAAATACTTATTATTTTGACATTTCTTTAAGAAGGTTTAAAACTGAATTGTAGAACTAACTTAAAAGTGAAGAATAAAATAACAGGTAGTTTTTGGCTGAGAATATCTAATTTGATTATTATGAGTTGACAAAAAGAAAATAATTTATGCATCTTTAACAGGTATATTATGTTATAACAAAAAAGCATATACTTGTCTCTGCCCCTGATTACTAGTATATAGCTCCGAAAACTCTTGGGTTCCCTAGAGTGATGTATCTTTTAGCATACACATGGGACACATTCCTAACCCTTCCTGGAGAGCTTCACTATAGAGGAAAGCTGGTTGCCAAAGAAACTAACTATGATGAGAGGGTTGGGTCTTTCAGTTGCACCTCCACTCAAAGAAAGGTGACAGACTTAAATTTGAGATGATTAGTCGTGTCCAATGATATAATCAGTCATGCCTACATGATGAAGCCCCTCTAAAATCCAGAGGGCAAGAGAACTTCTGGTTAGCTGAACACACAGAGATTCCTGGAGGTTGGTACATCCAAAGAGAGTATAGAAACTCCAAGTCCCTTCCATGTGCCTTGCCCTGCTGGCTTCTTCCATTGGCTGTTAACTGTCTCCTTTGTAATATTCTTTACAATAAATGGTATAAAACCATTTATATAAGTAAAGAAATGGAAAGACTTGGAAAAATGATGTTAAGTGATGTAAGTCAGGCCCAGAGAGACTTTTTTTTGGTGGGGGGGGTCTGGTCATGGGGCCTGAATCTGGGCCTGGGCACTGTCCCTCAGCTCTTCAGCTCAAGGCTAGCGCTCTACCACTGGAGCCACAGCACCACTTCCGGCTTTTTTCTTTTTTTGCTTATGTGGTGCTGAGGAATTGAACCCAGGGCCTCAGGCATGCAAGGCAAGTGCTCTACCACTGAGCCACCTTCCTAGCCCCCAGAGAGACTTATAATCCATGTTTTCCTTTACATGTGGAAGCTAGATTAGTTTACAAATTCATAAGTAAATATGTTGGGTGGTATACAAGTATATACAAATGTATTACCTGAAATCCAGTAGGTTCAAGAGTAATCCAAATAGTGTAATTCCTTAGAAAGCCAAAATCAGGGGCTGGGAATGTGGCTTAGTGGTAGATGCTTGCCTAGCATGTAGGATGCCCTGGGTGTGATTCCTCAGTGCCACATAAACAGAAAAGGACAGGAGTGGTGCTGTGGCTTAAGTGTAGAGCACTATCTTTGAGCACAGACAAGCTCAGGGACAGAGCCCAGGCACTGACTTCAAGCCCTAGGACTGGCCAAAAAAAACAAAAAACAAAAAACAAAAGCCAAAATCAAAGTTTAGCAAAATAAAATACCAGGGAATAGGTACTCAAAGAGGTTAGGGTAAGTTCAAGGGGAAAAGGGTAAACAGGTGAAGATAAGGGGAAATGCAGATGAGAATCCAATATGTATCCTATAAAATGATCAGTGAGGGAAGGAGTAAGTAGGGGAGGGATGGGTGAGAATGTTGAAAGGGGTGACATTGATCAGGCTTTATTATATTCATAAATTGCTTTGTTAAATGGCAACTCCTTTATACAACTACTTAAAGATAATAATGAAATCATTAAAAAAATTAGTAAAGTGTGTCTCTGAGTTATCTGAGCTGCTCCAGCAAATATCAAGTCAAGGAATGCGGTGGCAGCCTCAATTTAGAGTCTGTTTATCAGAAGCATAGGTCACAGCCTGAGGTTTGTGATTGGCATCAGCAGTGGAAAGGGGTAGACTAAGCCCTTAACCTGTGAGATCTCATACTATATAAAGGAAGATAGGGTCAGAATTGAATTAAATTCCCTGCCATCCAGTTGGTATTGCTGAGAACTGCTCCACAGCAGTCTGGCTTCTGAAGTGCTGTTGTTGAGCAGTGTGTAAAAAATAAGAAAAGATATCTGGGTTTGTTCTGTCTCTGGATTACGTCTAACTAAACAAATAAAATTAACTGTATGCTTATAAACTATTGATTCCAAGTTATGAATGGTGCTCCTCATAGAATCAAACTTTTTTTTACACTTTTTTTTTATTGTGAAAATACCATACAGTGGGGTTACATTTACATGAGCAAGATAATGAGTACATTTCTTATCAAGCATTGTTGCCTCCTCCTGTGTTTCCCCTTCCCATCCCTTCCCATCTCTCCTCCCACGCCCCACGCGTGGGGTCCGGTCGTGGGGCCTGAACTCTGGGCCTGGGCGCTGTCCCTCAGCTCTTCAGTTCAAGGCTAGAGCTCTACCACTTGAGTCACAGCGCCACTTCCGGCTTTTTTTTTCTTTTTGCTTATGTGGTGCTGAGGAATCGAACTCAGGGCCTCAGGCATGCAAGGCAAGCACTCTACCACTGAGCCACCTTCCCAGCCCTAAAGTTCATTTTTCTACATAACGTCTGTACATCTCATTGTTGCAATGCATCCACCTTATCCTTATTTAAAAATTTTGTTTTTTCCTTTCCCCTCCCCAAATTATACTAACATCAAATACAGTGAAAACAGGGATTATACCATGGGGGAGGGACATACAAAGCAGCAAAGAAATCATCTTATAAATATGCAGAAGTAGTTTTGGATTCATAGTTATTTTCCAGATTCTCATCTTGAAAGCTAATGGTCATTGATACAGATATGGTGTCTGTAAAGTGTGAAGGCTGTGTAGTATATGGTAACACAAATATATGTTGTATAATATATAAGCTATTTATAATGGCATGCAGTAAAGATAACATACATATAGATAACATACCATTATACAGTGTAAGTACTGTATAATTCATAATATATATTGTGTGTACATGAGCATATATAGTATATATACTTATGTATATATACATATGCACATCTACATGTAGATATACATATATATGTATACAAAAGTACACATGGATATTACTTTTAAAATATATACTTACATTTGTATTATAGAGAGCGAGGGAGAGGAGGGATGGACTGAGAATATAATAAATAATATAATAAAAATATAATACAGAATACATTGGTAGGTTGTTTCTGGTATGTAATATGGAGAAATAGTCATTTTATCAATAATCCTGAATCTCTTTAGTTATAGTACTAATCTGTACTATCCATATTTGCCAAAGTTGAATTTCTACTGTGGTATTACAGGTAGCTGCTATGTATGTGTGTCATTTTCTTTTAATTCCTTACTATATAGACTATTGTTACAGGATAAATTTTAAAAGTGAATATGCTTCTCATGCAAATAAAAATGAACATGTATATTTTATTTGAATTCTTAATTAATGATATTATTGTTATTGCCAGTTGAAGCACCAAAACTTTACAATCAAGGCTACTGAAATAAATGTAAAACTGGCAAGGCTTATTAATATCCACTGGGCAATAATCAGCTACCTTCAGTAGGGTATGGTTTTTGCATTCTATGGGCAAGAATAACTTGTGTTACTGTTTGTTTCCTATAAGTTAATTTCTCTTGCTACAGCATTGTAAAATAGCCTACTTAATGACAGGTAAATGGAGGAACTAGCTAAGATACCCCTTAAATTTCAGCTTTACATAATTTTTTTCTCTTCACTACTGGTACCTCTGATAGCTTGATAATTTGATTTGAATAGGTGCAAGAGAAAAATGAGCAATACTCAAATATTTTAATTTAGGGATGTTAATTCTGTAAGTACTCGCCCCACCTTAAAATGACAGTCTATAAATGATTAAGATAATATTTTGGGTATACATTTCCAAGTTGATTGGTTAATCCGAGTGCTGACGGCTCACGCCTATAATCTTAGATACTCAGGAGTATCTGAGGCTCTGAGGACTATGGTTCAAAGTCAGCCCTTGGAGTTGAAGTCTATGGAATGATCATATTGCATGGTTTTTACCCTGTTGTTTGCTTTCTTGCTAATAATTTATTCTATTTTATAGTTAATAATATGATACTTTACAATTAGAAACAACTTGAAGCTGCATATCCTCCTTGGTGGTGTGGAGAGAGGACAAAATACCATGTAGGATGAAATAGGTTTTACTTACACCCGATATGTGGGGGTCAATGACATGGTCCTGTGCAGGACACTGACTATTTAAAGGGAATGATAGATGTTTCACTCGTTGATTAGTTTCATCAGCAGCAGGTACTGAAGTAAGGGTGAATCTTCAGTGGATTCCAAGGAATATTATCCTTGAGTACATGTGGTTTTACCCCATGCCTTTCTTTCTTTGGTGTCCTCTGGAGCCTGATTGTCTAGGCTTCCAGGGAACCTGTGACTCACTTAATTTCCTTGCTAGCAGTTTCTTTTGTACTAAAGTTAAAGGGAGTTGGTTTCTGTTGTTTATTAACCAACCAAACAAAAAGCAAAACAGAACTCATGTGGAAGTGACTATGCACACATGATTATGTTTCTAGGTCCTTGTAAAGTTTACAAGGAGAATATAGACTTTTTGTTATGTGGAGGAAAAAATAGACACAATGCTTAATAATTTGGGCTGATGCATCATATAACCTAATAGATCATGTGTTTAATTAGTGGACTAGTGATAAATACATTATTTTGAAGTACTGTAATCCATATTTTACCTTACATCCACATGTCCAAGAATAGTCCATTTGTTTTTCCTTTTTATTTTTAATTTTTATATACCATATTAAACTTAAGTTACTTGATACTAGAGAGCATTGTGGTTGGAGCAGATTGCCTAGGTTCAAAACTCAGGCTCTTTCATGTTCATTTAAGCTTGGGAAAGTTATTTAACCTTTCTAGCCTAACATCTTTACATGAAAACTACTTCATATAGTAGGATCGGTGAGTTAATAAATGTGAAGTGCCTGAAATACATTGTCATTATCTTTATAGGAGACTCATTTATGTATTTAAATTCATTCTTCATCCCTATTCTTTTTGAGACTTAACAGCATTTTCACTGAAGATATGTCCAAATGAATCATACAGAAATTTACTTTTTTAGGCTGGGCATGGTGACTCCTACCCATAATCTAATCCCAGCTACACAGCAGAGAGAAATATGGAGATCAAAGTTCAAGACATGCTTGGGGGAAAAATATTAGTGAGATCTCATCCTAATCAAAAAGTTGGACATGACAGTAACATACCTGCATTCTAGCCACGAGGGAGACAGAATTAGGATTATGGAAAGTGCTGACCTGTCTGGGCAAGAAAAGGTCCCTTCTCAATCCAGCTGGGTTTCATATCTGCACCTGTTATCCTAAACTACATACAAAGCTGAGAGATAGGAAGGATTGTGATTCAATCTAGCCTGGACTGAAAAGTCCACAATACTGTGCATACTTGTGATCCCATTGATGATGAAAATAAAAAATAAGGCAGATTGTAGCTCAGGCATGCCCCTGGGTGGGAAAGCAAGATCTGTCATAAAAATAAGTAGTATTGTGCTAGCTTAGTAAGCATAGAGCCCTCAATTCAAACCTGTTTTTCCTCCCTTCTCCCCCTGCAAAAAAGTGACAAAGTACCCATGTAGTAAGCTAGGTCCTGAGTTCAAACTCATTTCATTAAAAGAAAAGAAAAACATTATTCATTTGTTCAATCAATGAATTAAATTAGTTGCCTGGCATCATACAAAGCACTGTGCAAACAGATCATCAAGCTCTTTGTCATTAAGAAATTTGAGTCTGGTAAGGGATAAAGACAGAACAAGCACTTAAAATGCCAAATTGCAAACTTTATTAATTAATGCTTATAGAAAGAAATAAAATGTGATATAAAGGAGAAAGACCAAGAGATATCTACTTCAAATGGAAGAACTGGGGGAAAGCCTCTTAGTAACTGATATTTAAGTTGCAGCAAAAGCTGAGCAAGAGAGGGCGCTCCTTGCAGAGGGGTCAGCTTGAGCCTAACTCTTCATATAGGAATCTGAAGTATCGGGAGCCCAAGGGAAGCCAGAGAGGTTGGAGCTTAGTGAAAAAAGTAGGGCCAAATAAAGTAAAGATGGAGAGTATGACAGACAAAAAAATGTGGTTTTATGCCTAAGTTTTGTCCCTAATTCCTGGCCCACAACTCCTAAAAACCTCAATCTCCATTGATGAGAATGCCTTTTGCTAGAGTGGTGTCTGAATGCTAATGAGGTAATGTAGCTGAAGAGTTCCCAGATAGTTTCAGGATGGTGGCTATTTGTGGGATGACTAAGGAAGAATGGGAAGGTTGGAAGTTTCCACCCTATTCTTTAACCTACAGGAAATAGAGAGGAACTGAAGGTAGGGTTCAATCCTGTTTATGGACTTCATGCTTTAGGATGAAAATTTACCTATTATCTACTTTTGTCATTTTAGATCCAACTATCTTGTCTTTCTGCTCTATATTTACATGAATGCAACATGTTCTTGATTGTTTTTAGCTTCTGTTAAAGAGAAATTGACTATTATTTTATTTTGGTTTATTAGATCCTTAATGGTCACTTTAGAGAATCTTTTGTGTTATGGCAGCTTTTATGGGAATCTTTTGTGTTATGGGCCTAGAAGCAGTTCTTAAAAACACTAATCAGTTCCTGATAGATATTTCTTTACCATTGACAACACTTACAAATCAAAGTGTGCCCAGTTTCTATCTACCTAATTGGTATATGTACCAGGAAACTAAAAGACTTTCTAAATTTTTCTTTTCCTTTCCTTAATTGGGCTATTGAAAAAAAAAAAAACTATGTTGCCTAGTATTCTATTTTTTTAAAGTAATTTTTTCTTTTTGTTTTTCTAGAGGTAAAATTTAGGGTTGTTAGTTTAAAATTGTCAAAGTAATCTATCTAACATTCCCCCCACATTTCATATTTTATATCCCAATGTATTAAGTTTGGGCATACCTCAATTAAAAATGTATTATTTAGGAAGATAACTATTGACTCTTTTCTCTTTTGTTCTTTTGTCCTCAATGGATGAATTTAATTTAACTTGTAGACCTAAATATGATCAGTTAAGTCATCTTTAGTGAGAATAATCTATCTAACATTCCGCCCAAGTTTAATATTTTACATCCCAATGTATTTCTTCTTAAATAACTACTATTTCTTCTTAAATTCTATGTCTAAATCTAAGATTTAATGTTACAAATGTAGTATCCCAAAAATCTTATGATTGCTTTAAGCCCTAATATATTTACAAACATAAGTGCAATTGACATTGAAAAAAGTCATTTAAAAGTTTGTTTATATTTTATACTCAAGAAGCTCACTATACTAATGTTAGACTCTTGTTGACTAGTGAAGTGAAAAATGGAAAATTCTGATGACATTCTCTGATCACCATTCTACCTAAGTGGCAGTGTTGTGTATCAAAATTGTTCGGTGTACAGAAAAGCCACAGAAGTTTGGCATCATAGGAACCCCCAAAAGTTAATAGTGAACCATTAAAGATGATTACATTATTTGCTTTTTTTTTTGTTTCTGGAAGCAGTTTGCCTCATTTGTTTAATTGTACAATTCATGTATCGTAAACCTTTCCCTTTGAAAGTGTGTGCATTAGTGGGGTTTAGTATAATCAAAAGTTTGCCACTATCACCACTATCTACTTAAAAAAATTTCATCACCCCAAAAGTAATACAAATGCTTTAGTCATCCCTCTGTTTTGTCTTTTCTCTCTAGCTTGGTGACTAATCTACTTTTGTCTAAATGAAATTGGCTCAACTGCACATTTCATCTGTATGGAATTGTGTAAGATGTGGCTTTTGTGTATCTTGGTTCTTTCTTTCTGAAGAATCTACAGTCAGTAAGGAGTCTTATTTAGCAATAGTTCAGGATTTTTTTTTCATTTTCACACTGTGGTGTGAAATGGTACACTGTTAAATGGTACAATTTTTTTTAACAAGACTGACCACCTATTACACATGTGACAGATTTTGAATGACACTTTTTCAAATGTGTATCAGTAAGGATTCACAAGAACCATCTATCTAGAAGTCTTCTTGTTGGTCATTTTCTGTTACCTATTTTGTCTCTGTTGGATTGTTGTAGAGTTATGCCAAAACAGTTGTATGTGCATAAAAGTACCTTTGTTCTTTGATGAATTTAAGACTAGAATTAGAAGTACGATCCTTTTAGTCATTGAAACAGCAGTGGAAAAAGACATGCATTTATAAGTAGTGTGTATATCTAAATGTATTTCCTAGCTCTGAGCTCTGAGAACCCAGAAGCAATGGCAATCTAATAGCAATGAGTATGCTAGTGCCCAGATTTCTGTTTCTCACTGTCACTGTTCATTAAAGGAATAAGGACTCCTTAGTGAAATGGCATTTTGTGCCAAAAGCAATGAAGTGTTGAAAAAAAAGATAAGACAGCATCAAAAGCACATAAAAGAAAAAGTTCACGCTTGCAAGAAGTTCACTGGCCAGATCTCAGATATTTTGAATATTAACATAAATAATGATGGGTTTAACTCATTAAATAAATTGAAATCCATGAGTACAAAATGATATAAACATAAGAATAAAGAGGGATGAACAGAGTACTCTACCTTATGGTTGAATAACAAATAATGTAGAAAAGAAGTTGGAACTGGAAAATTACCTCCAGAGCTAGGTGTGGTTTTGCACACCTGTAAACCTGTAATCCTAACTACTCAGGAAATAAGAGGATCCTGGTTCAACACTAGACTGAGCAAAGTGTCCCGCCCCATCTGAAAAACAAGGTCAAAGAAAAAGATCTGTGGGCAAATAGCTTAAGTGGTAGAGATACTTGTGAATTCAATCCCCAATAAAATGGAGGGGAGAGAGGAGAATGAGGAGAGGGGAAGAGGAAGAGAGGGACAAGTAAGAGGGAGGGAGAGAGGGGGAAGGATGATTTGTATAGTTTAAAAAATGTATGCCCACAAAATATGTCAAGTGATAGAATTACCTAGCCACAGTAATAACAGGTTGAAATGTGTGCCTTCTAATCTAATGAAACTACAACATCATAGCGTCAGTTCTGTGGTATAGAATGTAAGACACATCGAATTTCAAGGAAATGTCAGAAAAATCCAAAGTAAGGAAACTTCTATAAAGTAACTAGCCTTTTTGCTAGAAATGGCAAGAGCCGGGCGCTGGTGGCTCATGCCTGTAATCCTAGCTACTCAGGAGGCTAAGATTTGAGGATCTCAGTTCAAAGCCAGCCTGGGCAGGAAAGTCTGTGAGACTTCCAATTAACCATCAGAAAACCAGATGTGGCACTGTGGCTCAAATGGTAGAATACTTGCCTGGAGCCCAAGAGCTCAGGGACAGTGCCCAGGCCCAGAGTTCAAGCCCCCCAACTGACCAAAAAAGAAAAAAGAAAGAAATGGCAAGAAAAGAGGATGGTTCTAGATTGAAGAGGACTAAAGAGATAGGAGAGTGCAATACAACCTTGATCCTGGATTGGATCCAAAGCATTATTGGGATGATGGATGAAATTCTGCAGTCTCTGATTTAAGTGGTAAAATCATTTATTTATATTGGTGGTTATAGTATATTTATGTAGCATAGTGTCCTTGAGTTTAGGAAATTACGCTGAAGTATCAAGGGTAATAAATAGTCATTGGGTCTGAAACTTAAGCAGAAGACTTGTGAATTTAATCCTCAGTAAAATGGAGGACGGAAGAGAAGAAGGTGAAAGGAAGACGGAGAAAGAAAGAGAAGGAAAAGTTTGGAAATAATGTGGAAAAAGTTTATGTGTTAGTATGATGAGAAAAAGTGTAATATAATGTAGTAAAATCTTAATAGGGGAAACTGGGTGAGAGTTTGTTGGAATTCTTTTTATTACACTTGTGACTTCTTTTATTAACTTAAAATTATTTTATAATTAAGTTTAAAAGATCTTTTCATCTAATGTTGAGTATTCCTATGACTCAATTCACAGTGAATGCTCTACTTAACAAAAGAAAAAGTTTTTTTTAAGGTATGAATTGATGTAAATGTCAGTTTAAATATGTACACTAAAGAGATGAATGGAAAATTGTGCCTTGAATATCACCATGTTGACATGGGGCTTGTTGATTTTTTTAAAATCTTTTAAAAATACCCTACACTCTAAACTGCATAAATCATTTCTTAACAGAAAAGAATTAGGAAAAATAGCATCCTGGAGGACAAATACTCCAGGCATTCATCTTTTGAGCTGCCCAAATGACAGACCTTGAAGTAACTTCAAAGCTGCAAAAATAACTGGCTCTGACATGTACCAAGATAGGGGAAGTACTTCACGCAATCTTGAAATAAATGCTGAGTCTTAAACAGAACAAAAAAGAAAAAGCAGTATCACATTTCATAAATGGAATGTAACAGTTGAAGAGTTCATATTATTCATTTGTGGTTTTATTACTTGGGAAAAGCTGGTAACATTAAATCAAGCTTATTTTTGTATTCATCCTTTCCCTCCTCTACACCTTGTATGGGGTCGAAGGAAACTTTCACAATATACGGAGCTTTCCCCAGATGACAGGGGAAGTCTTGATGGATGCTTTCTTTTAATGCCATTTGGTTTGCACAGTTTCAGTGTAATTTCATACTTCTTAGTTGGACATTTAGCTTCTTCTATAGTTTAGTGATAACTTATTTTTTTCTATCATAACTTTACAGTTTTGTAGAAATTATTTTCAGATATACTGGTTTTATTTTTACTCTGAAACAACCTTTTGGTTCTTATTATATGCAGTCACCTCTATTTTTTATTATTTTAATACATTTTTATTGTAAAGATACTATACAGAGGGGTTACAGTTACATGCGTAAGGTAATGAGTACATTTCCTATTGAGCATTGTTACCCTCTCCTTTGTTGTTCACCTCTATTTTTTCTTCTTGCTACTAAATGGACAAAACACATTGTTGGCTTCTATTTCTTTTTTTTTTTTTTTTTTTTTTGGGTCTGGTCATGGGGCCTGAACTCTGGGCCTGGGCGCTGTCCCTCAGCTCTTCAGCTCAAGTCTAGCGCTCTACCACTTGAGCCACAGTGTCACTTCCGGCTTTTTTCTTTTTGCTTATGTGGTGCTGAGGAATCAAACCCAGGGCCTCAGGCATGCAAGGCAAGCACTCTACCACTGAGCCACCTTCCCAGTCCCTGGCTTCTATTTCTTCCAAGGAATTTGTTTGTTCATTCACTTTCTCTCTCTGACTCTGTATCTCTTGTCTTTTTCTTTTGGGCAAATACCTGAGTTTGAACTCAGTGCCTCACAATTATTACACAGGTACTCTACCACTTGACCCATGCCCCTAACTTTTCATTGCTTGTTATTTTTAAAAAATCTGGTCTTACCTTTTGCCCTCCATCCTTGTATTTAGACTGTATGACAGGCACATACAGACAGTTTGAGATGAGGGTCTTAGGAACTTTTTGGTCTTGGCTGGCCTTTAATTGTGATCCTCCCACTCTCTTTCTCCCACCTAGCTATTCAGATGTTACAGAACCTGCTTCTAGGAAGCTATTCCTAATCACTTTTGGACTGTAGTGATTCTCTGCAATATGTAATTTCATAACTGCTACTTTATTAGTGCCTTGTTATGATACTGGAGTTTGCACTCAGGACTCTTTTATGTTCTTTTCAAATGGGTAATTTTTATTTGGAGAAATATTTCACACTTGGCTATCATACTGATGTTTTGTTTTATTATATTGTAGACCTTTTTTCTTGGATTGGTATCACCAACATCTTGGAACAAAAATTTAGTAAAGAATGGGGATTCAGAAGGTACTGTAGAAAGGTCTGGCATGAAGGGAAACTGGGAGATTGTTGGAGAAGAGGCATAGTATGAGAGGAGAGAACATGTTTACTACATAATTGACAACCTTATTTCAGATCTTCGCTTTACTATTTATAACTGTAAGATCAGGATATTGGATTCAAGTAGATTCTGAGTATATTCTTTTGTCTGCCTCTAAGTGTGTGTGTGTGTGTGTGTGTGTGTGTGTGTGTGTGTGTGTGTGTGTGTGTGTGTGTGTGTGTGTGTGTGTGTGTGTGTGTGTGTGTGTGTGTGTGTGTGTGTGTGTGTGTGTGTGTGTGTGTGTGTGTGTGTGTGGTCAGTCGTGAGGCTTGAACTCTGGGCCTGGGTACTGGTCCTGAGCTCTTCAACCCCAGGAGAGCACTCTACCATTTGAGCCACAGCACCACTTCTGGTTTTCAGGTGCTTAATTGGAGATAAGGGTCTCATGGACTTTCCTGCCCAGGGCTGGCTTTGAGCCAAGATCCCCAGATCTCAGCCTCCTGAGTAGGTAGGATTACAGGCATGAGCCACCAGCACCCGGCCCAGCTTTCTGTTTTTTGAGACTACTTTTACAATAACTTTTATGCTAATGATCTAATTTTGTTCTATGTTCCTTTAAAGTATAAAATGCTTTCTTGAATCTCTGTTTATTGTCTTCTGAATTCCTTAGCTTTTTAAAAATAGCAGTTGAACTTAAGCACCTATCGACATACCATTTTATCACCCAAAGTCCAAAGTCTACATTAGGATCCACTCTTTGTGTTGTACATTTTCTGGTTTTGACAGCTGTACAATAATATATATCTTTTTTTTTTTTTTTTGGGTCCGGTTGTGGGGCCTGAACTCTGGGCCTGGGCGCTGTCCCTCAGCTCTTCAGCTCAAGGCTAGCACTCTACCACTTGAGCCACAGCACCACTTCCAGCTTTTTTCTTTTTGCTTATGTGGTGCTGAGGAATCGAACCCAGGGGCTCAGGCATGCAAGGCAAGCGCTCTACCACTGAGCCACCTTCCCAGCCCTAATATATATCTTTTATTGTGGTTATTTCACTGTCCTAAAAATCCTCTTTCCCCCCAAATCCTGGCATCCACTGACTGTTTTTGCATTGGGATGGAAGGAGAAGATACAGTACCAGGGATCAATCCTAGGGCCTTGTACTTGCTGGGTAAGTACTAAGTTCTCCCACCAAGCTACATCTCCCTTCCAACACTACTGATTTTTTTTTTTACAATCTCCATAGATTTTTTTCTTTCCCAGGATGTAATGTTGTTGAAATCATATAGTAGCTAAGCCTATTCAAGTTGTCTTATTTCCCCTACCAGTAGATATTTATTCTACCATGTCTTTGCATGACTTGAAAATTCTCCCTTGTCTGAATGTACCACAGTTTGTTTATTTTGCCTACCGAAGAAAATCTTCAGGTTTGCCTCCAGTTTTTGGTAGTTATGAATAAAGCTGCCCTAAACATCAGTATATAGGTTTTTGTTTTTGTTTTTGTTTTTGTTTTTTGTCAGTCATGGGGCTTGAACTCTGGGCTTGGGCGCTATCCCTGCACTCTTCAGCTCGAGGAAGGTGCTCTACCGCTTGAGCCACAGCACCACTTCCGGTTTTCTGGTGGTTTATTGGAGATGAGGCTCACGGACTTTCCTTGCCGGGGCTGGCTTTGAACTGTGATCCTCAGATCTCAGCCTCCTCAGTAGCTAGGATTATAGGTGTGAGCCACTGATGCCCGGCAAGTATATAGGTTTTTTGTGTGGAAATTAGTCTTCAGCTTTTTAAGAAAATGAAGTATAATGGCTTGATCATATGGTAAGAATACTTACTTTTGTAATAACTGCCAAACTCTTCCAAAGTGGCAGTATTATTTTGCATTCTTACCTGTAATGAGCAAGAGTTTCTGCTGCTCTATATCCTTGCCTGCATTTGATGTTCTTAGTGTTTTGGATTTTTACTAATCTGGGAGTGAACTGAATTTTTTTTTTTAATCACATTTCACTCTTCCCCCACTAGTTTGGAAATTATGTATTCTGTTCTAAAAATTGATGTCATTTTCAAGATAGTCTAATACCTCTGTAAGGGATGAAAATATTTTCATTTATCATAAAGTTGACAGCTCACACTCTTGTAGCTTTTACTTCATGTTCACAAGACAAAAGCGTAAGAATTTATTGACTCAAACTTTTATATGATGCAGGAGAGAAGTGAAGAGCCAAAGGGAAAACTTTCTGTGAATAGTTGTGTGGAAGTCTAACTGGAGCAGAAAAGGATATATGATCTAATGGCAATAAACAAGGGTTGTTTGTTCCGATTCTTCTTTGCATCTCTGTGTGACTTTTCTTCCCTCTCAGGATAGGGTAGTATGCCTACCTTTCTACTTCTGTGATTTTTCACAGCTATTATGCTACTTTTGAGCTTAAAATAGTAAGTATGCACTGAGCTCTGAGGATTGCTATTCGAATTTATCCCAGCAGAAAAGTCTGCAAGACTATTTCCAATTAACCAGTGGAAAAAGATGGACTAGAGATGTGACTCAAGTGGATAAAGTGCCAACAGAAAGAATGAACTCAAGCCAGGTGCCGGTGACTCATGCCTGTAACCCTAGCTACTCAGGATGCTCAGATCTGAGGATCACGGTTCAAAGTCAGCCCTGGCAGGAAAGTCTGTGAGACTCTGATCTCCAATAAACCACTAGAAAACCGGAAGTGGTGCTGTGGCTCAAATCAGTAGAGTGCTCGCCTTGAGCTGAAGAGCGCAGGGACAGCCCAGAGTTCAAGCCCCACGTGGGACAAAAAAAAAAAAAAAAAAAAAGAATGAACTCAGAGCTCCGAGTTCAAGTCCGAATATACATACTCTTCTCTCTCTCTCTCTCTCTTTTCTATTAGACATACACATTCACACATATATCACACAAAAATGATATATTTTGAGGGTATTGAGTTTTGAGCCCCAACACCTCTATTCTCCTCAGACATTATAAGGACTTACAACCTCTTAACCATTTTTACCTTCCTTTTGGCTTATATGTTATTGCTGATTTATATTATTATAAAACTCATTTCTCATAAGGAGTAATAGGAAATTATCAGAAGACATTAGAAGTGGAAGAGAAGCCCCTGTAATTGTAACCATTTTGTAGATCATTGCCTCATTTTTGCTAAGGAAGTGCCATATTTGGACATATCTTCTGCTGCGAGGGAAGACACAGTGAATAGTTTCAAGAACACCTGACTATTATTAGGTGGGTCTGACTGTGGCATCAAAGGTATCACTTGGGTTGTTCAGTTATGTCAGTTTTAGACAAATAAGCAAATTTTATTAGTCATCCCTAAGTATAGGGAGGCTAAAAAAGTAAAATTTCCAAATAGAAAAGTAAGTTAAATTATCACAGTAATTAGGTGATAAGAAGCTTCCTGGTGATAGAGACCTGATACTTGAGAGTAAAGGGAGATAGACATTATCTAAGGAAGATCACTTGAGAGTAAAGGGAGATAGACATTATCTAAGGAAGATCTGATGGCATACTTCATATTTCTGCTGCTCAAATGGAGAGTTAGGACTCGTTTGCAATTTAGATCAAAGCCCTCTTTTCCATTTCTCTCTTTCTCTGCCTCTCTGTGGCTGTCTCTTCATCTTCTCTCTCTCTCTCTCTTTCACACACATACACACGTGCTCATGTGCATGCACATGCACACACACCACACACACATACACTTTAACACTTAGGACTACTATTCCAAGCCAAATTGTATTTGGCTCTCTTCTGGCTTTCAACACTGGAGGCTGGCAAGTTGGAAAACTGGTATACTTACCAGCCAGGGAGTTCTGTAATCCATAGCCATGACACCCCGCTGCTAGAAAAGGAATAAGATTGGCTCTCCCAAGTGAGGATAATAGATCATGAAGTCTTTGGAAGATCTTAGAGTACCTTTCTGTTCCACTTGGGGTAGCCCTTTCCCTTCTGCAGCTTCTTTTATATGTACATAACTTAAACTACATAATGGCAATGTTGATTATAGTAATTCATAAGAAATTTATCACTTATGCCTGACTATGATGGAGAAAGCCAAAATGGCTTGTAATTATCATGTAAATTATCAAGTGAATGCCATGTTAATATTGTAAACTTAGTATAATTATGGTGTTTTATCACTCACAAATACACATATAAAGAAGTTATTACTCAATACTGACAGTAATGTTAATTTTTAAAAAGTCTAGTAATTATTTGAGAAACCTACAGTAGTATATCTTTCCATACACAACTCAATAGCTCTTAAAAAGAGATTGTAGGTGGAGATTAGGAGCAAGATCCTACTTTGTTACCCTCAGGAAGAGAAGAGGATGTATGGAGGATACACACCATCATTTTTCCTGTCAATTTTGATGTTAAAACATTCTAGATTAAAAAAATGAATTTTTGAAATAATCAATTTGAATACATTTGAAATATACATTTCAGCACACATTTAGAAGTTTAAATAGAACGCAGAATTTGAACTTTTAATTAATCTCAAACTATTAAATTTTTGTAAGTAAAACAAAGGTAAAAATTTAAAGTTTGGATAGTCAGTGTTGTGTGTTGGTGTAGTGGTGTTGATAGTGATTTTTTTTCTTTAATATTGAGAAAGCTTTATTAAATTTGTAGAATTATTACATACTGAACACTAGGTGGTGCAATTGTGCTAGGACCATACAATGAAATATGCTTTTTTTTTTTTTTTTTTAAAAGAGTCAGAATGAAATTAAAACTGTAGTTTGGGGAAACTATTTGAAAGTATGAATTCTCAAAGTACTAGAATTGATGAAAAAATATTGTTTTTTGATTAATTGGTATGGGATTCAAATGGGAGTCTGTCTTGTGATTTAGATCACAAAGTTCTCAATATATTTTTTATTTTTTATAAAGATCAACTAATTGTGCACCTCAACAAAAAAGCAGAAAAAATGTTTAATTTGATTTTTAAATTCTCAACTTTTGAATTTAACTATTGAATTTCTTTCTGACTATAATCACACAGTCTTATTTTCTACTATTTCAAATCATTCTCACCCCCATCCTCAATAAACCCCAAAAAGTATAATTGAATTTCTATACGTATTGAAGTAGTGAATATCTTTCTGACTATAATTAAACAAATTTATTTTTCACTATTTCAAATCATTCTACCCCCCCAATAAACCCAAAAAGTATAATTGAATTTTTATACATATTTAAGTAGTGAATATCTTTCTGACTATAATTAAATACTTATTTTTTACTATTTCAAATCATTCTAAAATGCCCTAGGATTTGAGTAATTATCTGCAATATTATATATCAGCTTACCAAAAAACTGTAGATCAGTTAAAACTTGCAAAATAGCTTTCCACTTGGCATATTTTCTCTTATCCATTTCAACAAATCTTACATTCTTATGTAATTCCAGGTTCTAAAATTATTATATTGAAGAGGCAATTTGTAGAAATAATTATTGTTGGTTTATTTGTATGCTAAAATAAAGAGAGGAAAAGAAACAATTCTGAATGGCTATTTTAAAGCCCATTCTTAACTTTTTTTCTTTTGATTTCCTTTTCAGTTGTTTTTCAGCTTAAGAAATATTCCTGTTTTGGAAATTTAAAAACAAAATTCACTTATGTCTTTTATTGATTTCATGAAAAATCTTGTGTCTAGTTACATTTGTATTTAAGTGCATTTCAATATTCTGAAAGTACAGAATGAGGCAAGAGGCTATTTACCTCCCCACTCCTACTCCTGGTTTTTTGTTTTTAATTTTGCCAGTCCTGGGACTTGAACTCAGGGCCTGGATGCTGTCCCTGAGCTTCTTTTCTCTAGGCTAGCACTCTACCAAATGAGCCACAGCACCACTTCTGGGTTTTTCTGTTTCTGTGGTATTGAGGAATGGAACCCAGCCTTTTATGCATGCTAGGCAAGCACTCTACCACTAAGCCACCTTCCCAGCCCATTCCCAAGTTTTTTGAAACAGGGTTTTGCTGTATACCCTAGCTGGCTCAAACTTGAATTTTCCTTCCTCAACTTCCCAGGTGCTGTAATTACAGTGTATTGCTATACTTTTCTATTTTACCATTATAATCATTCATTGATAATCACAGCAAAATCTGAGTCAAATACTTCAATAGGTTATCACAATTTAAAGAATTATATATCTTTTATTTATGTTTTAATTTTACTTTTCTATGAATCACATACTCTCCATCAGATACAGAATCATACAAAACTGATTTAAACAATGCTCAATAGGAAATGTACACATTATCTTGCTCGTGTATGTAACTGTAACCCCTCGGTACAACATTTTTACAATAGAAAACATACAAAAAAACTGATTTAATCTGTTTATTTATTACCATGCTGGGAACTGAACCCAAGGTCTTGCAAATGCTAAGCAAGTGCTCTTCCATGAGCCACATCCCCAGCCTAACACCTGATCTTATATTTCAATATGTAATGAAACAACATAGAACTATAAGTTATTTTAACACATACAGCTATGTAAGAATTATGGCATCTTTAGATATTTATGGAATACTATTCCTTTAATGTTATGATACTTTGACTATTAACCTATAAAATTTTTATTTTGTTTATTTGATACTTTATTTTGAAGTAATATTGTTCAGTGAGTTGTAATGTATTATATATGGCATGTTTATTTCAGAATATGTTCTAGCTTCTTTATAATATATACTACTAGTTATAGATTATAATTAGATTACTCCCCATAATTAACCAAGGATTTTGATAGGAAAGAGTTATTTTCCTTTGATGAGATTGATATGTATGTGCACAGACTCTGACATATACACATTAGAGACTGCTTGGGAATACTGTACGTCCAAGCAGTTGGATCACTGCTCATAGCTCATTTGGTGATACGTATTTTCATTTTAAATTTATTTCAATTGTATTTGGAACTTTTGGAGTATGATAATTAATATTTTATTTTAAATGTATGGATTTATTATTTGACTCCTGCCAGCAGCTTTAGATAAAACTATAGAAACAATTTGTGGAATTGAAAATCACTATTTTTATAGCAGTTGGCAGCCTTTATAAAATGACTTGCTGCACTTGCAGATATAGCCATTATCACAATTGCCACTATTTAAGGGCACCCGTGTTAGCTACATTAGCCAGAGGCCTGAATAGCCATAAAAATGGGAGTAGCCTTTGACCCCAGAAACCATTCTTTTAAAAGAGGATTGAAATATTGGCGATAGGAAACTTGAATTATTCTTGCAGCTACAGTGTTTGTTCTGTGAATACTTAATTTATTTTAGAGCTATGCTTTTTCTTCCAAATCTATCAGTCTTTCAGACGCATCAAATTCACTTCAGGGGAAAAATGCTTCCGTTTCAGGCCTGTATTATTGAATGCAGTATTCAGGCTTCAAACAGTTTCATTTAGGTAATACATATAGTCTCATGAATGGGAATCCTCACATTTGACACGCTCTGTTAAATATATAGCTCATTCAAACCCTGTCCAAGATATTGCTATGCAGGCACTTATTTTGGATAATCCTTTTAATGACTATAACTCAACTTCTTAGCTATGTAGAAGCCTGGTAGAGTGTGGTGATATATGTGTTTATGTGTGTATACATAATTGATACAGAAATATGTGTTTATTTAGACTTTATAAAAATTTGGATTTGTATTTATTTGCACACTTATTTAGATGTTTGGACGATAATCTGTGCAAGCTGTATGTATAAACTGTGCAAGCCTTCTGTTTGGTGTGTGAAGAGTTGCACATAGAATACTCATTAAGGTGATGGGATTGCTGTAGCTGATTCTCAAGTGCTGGCTAAAAATTTAACCCAGGGAGATGAGAAAGTGAAGTAGTAAAACCAAGTTGGTTTATAATTTTATTAGTTTGATGTTATTAACTAATCTATAGTTACATAGGCCTGCTTTTACATAAATCTGATGTCCTTTTAAAATTTAATAATGTCTTCATTGGGCAGAGGAGAAAAAATTGCAGAAATCCAATGTTTGCTACTGTAATATCAGGCGTAAAACAAAAATATTTTCTATGGGGCTGGGAAGGTGGCTCAGAGGTAGAGTGCTTGCCTTGCATGCATAAGGCCCTGGGTTTGATTCCTCAGCACAGCATAAGCAGAAAAAGCCGGAAGTGGCGCTGTGGCTCAAGTGGTAGAGCACTAGCCTTGAGCTGAAGAGCTGAGGGACAATGCCCAGGACCAGAGTTCAGGTCCCATGACCGACACACACACACACACACACACACACACACACACACACACACACACACACACACACACACACACACACATTCTGTCTATTTTAACACCTGCTATTATATTTTTGGCAATAATGAATGATTTTAAAAGCAAGAAGTGTGTTATGGTGAAAGTAATTTTAAATAAATGGCTTTTCAACATTAGACATTTAAGAATAATGTGGAATGAAAAACTATAACTTTTTACTATAAAATGTGTTGCATGAAAATCTTGCTGGTAAACAACATTTGTATTTTATAAAATCATAAAGTATTACCAAAATCCTTTGGATTACAAGGCTTTTAAATCAAAGTGGAGCCAATTGAAAATTGAAATATGGAATCTAATCAGTGTTTTAGTTAGAAAATATATAATGGATATTGTTGCAACTTTCTTCCTTTCTGCATTTTGTATTTAACAGAAGCCATCAGAACCAGACGTGATTATAAGTATTATAATATAAATCAGCCCTTCGTCTGTCTATCCATAAGTATGTCTTTATGAATGAAGAGTTAAAGGTGTCTCTTGCCAGTACTTAGTCTATTCCTTAACCCACCATAAGAGGGGGCTTTTATACCAGCAAGCTGCCCTATTTGAACAGTGTACATAATTATTTGTTGTAAAGGTGAGCATTTTGTGAACCTTCTCAATTTCATGAGTTTTAAAAGTTCATAAGAACACTGGTTATTAATACTCTTGACTTAAAGGAGTTTAAATCACATATGAAAGAAAAACATTTTGATGTTTTAGAAAATATTTAGAGACAAATGTTTGTATCTATTAATTATTTATAAAAACAATTAGTAAGCTAAATAATATTTCCTAACAGAAATGCATATATATGTATTCCATATTCATTTCTATTGTCTTTTTTTTTTTTTTTTTTTTTTTTTTGGGTCCGGTCGTGGGGCCTGAACTCTGGGCCTGGGCACTGTCCCTCAGCTCTTCAGCTCAAGGCTAGCGCTCTACCACTTGAGCCACAGTGCCACTTCCGGCTTTTTTTTCTTTTTGCTTATGTGGTGCTGAGGAATCGAACCCAGGGCCTCGAGCATGCAAGGCAAGCGCTCTACCACTGAGCCACCTTCCCAGCCCTCATTTCTATTGTCTTGAATATGCTTCTGCAGACCATGTTTAAGTTACGTAGTGCTTGAGAAAATGTTTTCTACGTAATTTATAAAAGTAATTGTTTTCAGATTTTATTTTATTCCTTAGAAATTAATACACCCAACCCTTTGTGGCACTATTGGAGTTTGAACTCAAGGCCTCATGCTTACTTGGCTGATACTCTACCACTTGAGCCACACCTGTGGTCCTGCTTTTTTGTTGTTTATTTTGGAGATAGAGTCTCATAGATTTTTCTGCCTGAGCTGGCTTTGAATTATGATTCTCCTGGTCTTAGCCTCCTGAGTGGCTAGGGTTACAGGCATGAATCTTTGGCACCTGGTTAGAACATAACCTCTTAATACAATATTTGATTTTTTATTTAGAATGTCAATAAAATGATGAAATAATTTAAGTACTAAAGATTATAAGACATATCTGAATAACTCAAGAAAAATGACTTATCTGTTCATCCACTCATATAAATGACAATACCTACTAGAATTATTCATATACATTCTCTGAGTACATGTAGGTAGTAGAAGAGTTTACGACAAAGAACTGTATTACTAGAAAAGTTATTTGATAGCAGTCCCTCTTCGTGGTTTTGCCAGATATTTTTTCTTTTAACTGTCATTCACGGAACAGATTATATTCAGCTATTCAGTTTATTTTTAAGTACATGTTACCGAAGTTTACCAATGTAAAGAAATTCTGCCTTTATCTTTTGTATCTCTACAGTTTTTTTGTTTTTTTTTTTTTTTGAGACAAGCTTGGCCTAGATAGTTCAGACTAGCCTTGAGCTGTCAACTTCCCTCTTGCTGGGATTACAGGTGTACAACACTATGTCTAATGCTGTTATTTAAAACGAAAAGGGGAGTTTTAGGTACCAAAAAGTTAGCCAGATTGCAGTGAAATAGTACTATTTTCCGTATCAGAATAACCAATAGATACATGAAGAAATGTTTAACATCTCTGGCCATAAAAGAAATGCAAATCGAAACTACATTGAGGTACCACCTCACCCCAGTTAGAATGGCTATAATCAAGAACTCCAACAGATGCTGGAGAGGATGTGGCCAAAAGGGAACCTTACTGCATTGTTGGTGGGAGTGTAAACTTGTTCAACCACTTTGGAAAGCAGAATGGTGGTTCCTCAAAAGACTCCACATAGAGCTCCCCTATGACCCAGCAGTCCCACTCCTGGGCATTTACCCAAATGAAAGTGCTAAGTTAACTATCTTGCTAATTAATTATACGCTTATGGTTTCACCTTTCTTAAAATTTTAATTTTGCTAAAATATGTTTATTGTAAATATTTTATCAATAGTTTTTTGCACTACTTCCAGTTTTTCTGGTGGTTTATTGGAGATAAGAGTCTCATGGACTTTACTGCCTGGGCTGGCTTTGAACCTCGATCCTCAGATCTCAGCCTCCTGAGTAGCTAGGATTACAGTCATGAGCCACCAGCACCTGGCCTTATCAGTAGTTTTTTAACTAGTATTTTGTAGCAATGTTAAAATTCTAGTCTTGGTTCAAGACTAAAAAGAAATAGACAAGGTAAGTCTGAGATACAAACACGCACCATGAATTCTCATTACTGGTACCATATTATTATTATTATTATTATTTTGGGTCCGGTCATGGGGCCTGAACTCTGGGCCTGGGTGCTGTCCCTCAGATCTTCAGCTCAAGGCTAGCGCTCTACCACTTGAGCCACAGCGCCACTTCCGGCTTTTTTCTTTTTCCTTATGTGGTGCTGAGGAATCAAACCCAGGGCCTCATGCATGCAAGGCAAGCACTCTACCACTGAGCCACCTTCCCAGCCCTGACACTATATTATTTTGTAAATGTTTTCAGTAACAAGAGTTATTTTGCAATTCATATTGTATGTCTTTTAGGATTAAAAATGACTGATTTCTATAAATAATTTTTAAAATATTAGAGGTGGTAGCCCCATTTATTAGGAAATGGGAACACTTGGAAAAAATCATATTAAGTGAAGCAAGCCAGACCCAAAGAACAGGTCCCATGGCTTCCCTCATTTGCAATAATTAGTATACATCTAGGATAATATTATCAGATAAGCAGAAAAGCTCAAAAGCTATGTACATCTGACCATATAAGATGATGCTGAATGAAATGAACCCCAAGATAAGGACACAAAAAGTTTTTCTTTGTTGTTGTTTTTAATGTACTATGTGATTTTTAAATTTTTTTTGTATGTTCTTCCCCCTAGGGTATATCCCCTGTTTTCACTATATTTGATTTTGGTACCCTGCATCTTGTATATACATTTATCTAATTTGGGGAGGAGAAGGAATAACAAAATGCTGAAACAAGGACATAGGATGACCCGTTGCAACAATGATACTCACAAGACACTATATTGGAAATGAACTTTACTACTTGGGGGGGCTGGTAGGGGGAGGAAGAAATGGGGTGGTGGGGGGAAGAGAAGGGATAATAGGAGAAAAACAAACAATGGGTAACAATGCTCTACAAGAAATGTACTCATTACCTTACTCATGTAACTGTAACCTCCCTGTACATCTTTCCAATACATTAAAATTTAAAACAATATTAGAGGTGGTAGAATCTCAACTGTCAGATCTATTGGACAGTGAAATTCTGTCAAGATAGTTAAATCTTTTTGGCTAATTTACACTTTTAAAAGTGTAAGGCCTTGTAACTGTTGAGTTCTTATCATTTGAAAGTGTATGTCAAAATAATACACGATTTAAAAATATTTTCCTTGAATGATATATGAATGAATGTTTTTAAAGGAGGTGTTGACACTAGTGATTTTAATAGCTGATATTAAGCTGTAAAGAAAATATACAAAAATACAATGTACTTAAAGCATATTTATGAACCAAGTACTGGTGGCTTATGCCTGAATCCTAGGTACTCAGGAGGCTGAGGATCATGGTTTGAAGCCAGCCTGGGCAGGAAAGTCTGAGACTCTTTATCTCTAATTAACCAACAAGAAGCCAGAAGTAAAGCTGTGAATCAAGTGGCAGAGCATTAGGCTTCAGCCAAGAAGTTCAGGGGCAGTGTGCAAGCCTTGAGTTTAAGCCTCAGAACCGGCATAACAAACAGATTTATGTTTGTTAAGTGTTGGGGTACAGTAGTCATCTGCATGGCTTAGCTTGTTTACAAATTTTTGGAGGAAATAGCTAAACACAGGTTATGTTTGTTTGTTTGTTTGTTTATCTGTTACCAGTACTGGGGCTTGAGCTCAGGGCCTGGGCACTGTTCCTGAGCTTCTTTTGCTCAAGGCTAACACTCTACCACTTGAGCCACAGAGCCACTTCCGGTCTTTTCTGTGTATGTGGTTCTGAGGAATTTAACCCGATGCTTCTTGCATGCTAGGCAAGCACTCTACCCCTAAATCACATTCCCAGCCCAATACAGGTTATTTTAACAATTAGTAATTAAGGTGATGTGGGCTGTGGTCAAGGAAAGCACCATCATTTCTCTGAAATTATCTATACTGGAATTGTGTTTAGCCATCTACCTAAATCTTTTTTTGTTTTTTGGTGCCAGTCCTGAGGCTTGAACTAATGGCCTGGGTGCTGCTCCTCAACTTTTTTGTTCAAAGCTAGCTCTCTAGCCACAGCTCTACTTCTGGCTTTTTTGGGGGGGTAGGGTGGGGGAGTTAACTGAAGATGTTTCATGAACTTTCTGTCTGAGCTGTGTGATTCTCAGATCTTAGCCTCATGAGTTGTTAGAATTACAGGCATGAGCTAGCTACACTGGCGACTAGCTGAGGAAAACTCTCTGAAGAAAGTTTTGGCTAACTTCAGGCCTAGGGTTAGCCAGGAAAAGAGTTGGAAGGGAGAAGGAAGTAGGGATAGGTAAGTGCCTTTTAGATGAAATAAGATAGAGAAATACAAAGAGACTAGAGAGCAAGGTATACCTCGTGGGACTCAGACTTCAGTATTCAGAAGTGAGATTAGGACCATGTGTAAGGACTGATTGCAAACATGAGCTTGTGTATCATTTGGATTTCATCTTTAATGAAAAGTCATTAAAACTTCACAGAGAAGTTACATAATTATCCTTGCTTTTTGGAAAAATTGTCCTGGCAACAGTGTGGAAAATGGATTAGAAGGAATTAGATTAGAGGCAGGAATACTGAGGACTTTCTGAGTAATTGTTGGAGAGTTGTTGGGGAATATAAACTATGATGGTAGGAAGGAGGGATGGTAAAAACACGAGTTTGTGAAATACTTAACCAATACAAGCAAGAATTGGTGATTGAATGGAAGATTGGGGGAAATAGAACTGAAAATGACTTTTGGCTTTTGTAAACAGGTAAATTATCTTCCATTTATTGTGATTAGAACTATGGGAGAAGCTGAAAACAGAGAATATATGTTCAGTTTTCGAATTGGTAAACTTCAAGTCCATGGGGAATATTGTGGGGGAGAAGGCCAGTAGGCAGTTAGATATGTAAACCAGAGCCTCAGAAGAGTGATGGAGATGGGTGGTAATTGGAGTATATGAGATGTTTGGATGGATGGAATAAAGAGAAGACAGGAGGAACTCAACATTTCAGAGATGGACAGAGGAAGAAGTCTGAGTGAAAAACAGTAAGAAGTAGCATCTGGAAAGAAGCAAGAGGAAAACAAGAGTACAGTGTCTCTGAGGTCAAAGAATGAGAGTGATTGAAAGGTATCAGGCAGTGAAAGTAGAAATATACTTAGAGCAGCAAATGTACACATTTCTACTTAGAGTAGAAATATACTTAGAACATCAAATGCACACACACATATAGGAAATATATATATATATATATATATATATATATATATATATATAGTCATAGGAAAGTTTCTGTTTGACTAAGAAATAGGAGTCCTTCATAGAAGAGGTAGCATCTGATACATAAAACAACTACTGAATGACAGCAAATGCATTCCAGGTGAACAGGATATCATCGTAAATGGTGTATAATTATGAGGCTATGAAAGTAACAGGTACATCACCTAGTGTCTGTTGTTGGGTTTCTGGAGGAAGTAAAACTGGAAAGGTATGAAAGGGAAATGATTATGAAGGCCTTGATTGCCATACAAAAGCTCTGTTCTCTTGGCAATGGGAATCCCTAGTAGATGCCACCCTCACGAGTAGAGTGGAAGCATTCTACCACTGCAGCCAGATCCCTAGTCAATTTTCGAAAGTCTCTTGCCTTTGTATAGAATCAGCCTCAAACCAGAGATCATCCTATCTCTGCCTCCAAAATGCTGGGATTACAGACATGTGCTACCATACCCAGTCCCTTACCAGGAACTGAACAGGAATTTTTCTGATAAGTTATTTTTCTTTATAAGATTAACCCATCAGTGGGTTGAGTTGGATCAGGGAAATTCTTCAGAGAAATTATTTAAATACCCAGGAAAGGAGCAGGAAATGGAGAGGACAGGAAATAGTTATCAACCAGGCAGAAAGAAAATCAAGAGAATTATCCAGCTGAGAGGTGATGGGCCAAAGGGGAGATAGATGTTCATTCTTACTCTCCCACTGCCCCCACAGTGGCTATTTTCCAAATTCACTCATGTTTAGCTTCCTACTGTTCTTGCTTCAGTCAGCAAAAGAACTTTCTTCACTCTTCACCAGGTTAAAAAAAAAAAAAACCCAAACATATCATAAAGCTTTTCTTTTCTTTTTCATCTCTGTTTTCCATCAAGAAACTTATGAGTCAGATTTATTTATCATAGTTCATAGATGCTTATAGAAAACATGAGACTCCAGGGTCAAGATGAAGAGTTGCATTTTTGCTCTGATTCCCTGAACCTCATTTCTCCAATATGACCTAAGAGATGGCTAGGTAGCATGCACACACAGGGGTTGCATCACTGGGGAGGAAACTCAAGCTTAAGGAATCCAAATATTCTAACAGTAAACAGGCCTGCTTTGGAGAAATAAATGACACTTCACAGTGAATATGTTTCCCTTTTGTTCCATAAGAGACATTAGCTATATTTTCTAAGATCAACTGCCATCCTTGAAAATTCAGTCTAGAATAAAGCAGTGACCTTCTTGGGGAAACATGGAGTCTTGAAGACTTCTACCACCACAAAACATAACTTTCATACTTCCTTTGTTGTCATCTCTTCCATTTTTTCTAAATGCTTCAAAATGGGAAAAGAATGAAAAGATTAATTCTCAATTGTTTTCTGAGTAATTCCTGTGGAATCATAGCAGAAGAAGGATAAAAACAACAAACTGTTCATTTCTTAACTTAAGATCAATGAATGGAGAGCTGTGTAGAAATGTGATTACACTAAAACTTATGATCTTGATGGTAATATAACAAGTGCCTAAGAATTGCTCTTGCTGAAAAGCACTGATTCTTTACTGAGACCCACAAATTAAACCAAAAGTAGGAGAGATGCCTCCATTTTGTATTTGTCTAAGAACAAATGAGAGATGCAGTCATTTTTTTATAGATGTAAAATATTTTATTTGTAAATGGTGATCTTCTAAATCTGTGTCCACAAATTCCAAAACCCATAACACTCTGTATACTTCAAAAAATTCAATTTTTGCCAACATTAGATACTATTATACAGAACAGAAACAACAAAACCTGGGAGGACAAATACTGGTAGGATGTCAGAATTTGTACAAGAGAAGAAAAATACCCAAGAAACAAATTTCATACAGCTATTTATCAAGAGAAAAATATATACAATTGATTTATTCTGTAAGATAAAAATACATCATGCCATATACATTACAGGTTCCGAACTGGAGATGCAATCATTTTTTAAAAATTCTTAAAAAAAATTTTTTTGGTTGGTCATGGGACTTGAATTCTGAGCTTGGGCGCCATCCCTCAGTTCTTCAGCTCAAGGCGATCGCTCTACTGCTAGAGCCACAGCGCCACTTTCCATTTTCTAGTGGTATATTGGAGATAAGAGTCTTACGGACTTTCCTTGCCCGGGCTGCCTTTGAACCGCAATTTGCAGATCTCAGCCTCCTGAGCAGCTAGGATTACAGGCGTGAGCCACCAGCATCTCGGCTACTTTTTAAATTCTTAAAGTAGTTGTACAAATAGTTTCAATTCAGCAAGTCAGATTATGAGTACAATGCATCTTGATCAGTGTCACCCATTCCATCATACTCCCTGATCTCTTCCAACACCACTCATCCCCTCAAGTTACCTGGTTCATTTTTCATGTATGTATATTGAGTTTTATGATTGTATTCACATCCCCACCTTTCTCTCTCCATCCATCTCTCCAGTCACTTTACAATCACTGTGGTTTCCAGGAAAGACAAGACTGATTGGTAAGATCTTCAAAAAAACAAACAAACAAACAAACAACTAAAACTATCCCTAAAGAGAAACCTAACCCTGCCAAATTAGGACAACTAAGATATGTTTTATTTCTTATGATTTCTAATTTTCTCTTTAATTAATTGCCTTACCTCCTAATGTATTATTTAGAACTATTATTTCTTTATTCTCAACTTGCCAAGCCAAACTGTAAATCTTCTCTAAATAAACCAAGTAGTCTGTTACTTTGTTAATTTTATTGCTCTTGGAAACATGCATCCTTTAGTTGTCTGATCTTCTGCTCTAGATTTATTATTATCTTTGTGAGGCACAGATATCCTTATGGGATTTCCTTCCATCATTACTCTGGGAAACCTTTTTCTTTTCCTTGTGTTAGTTTCCCTTATTTTTTTAACCTTACAGAATCGATTCTATTTTTTAGTAGAACACAAGTTTCACTAACTTTTGTAAAACAATGCATTAATTGTTAAAAATTTTACATTTTTCCTCTCCAAATATCTTTTCCTAACCTTACACTCAAGAGACAAGTTAACTGGATATAGAATAAGTAGAAAATAATTTTCCTCAGGAACTTAAAGTATAACTTTCTTATCTTTGAACTTCCAATACTGCTCATGAAAAAGTCTTATGCCTTGATATTTCTTATGTGATGTTTTGTTGTTGTTGTTTGTTTCTTTGTTCTTTTGTTTTCTTCTCTGTAAACTTTTAAGATAGTTTATCACCAGTGTTTTGAGATTTTATAATGGTGTAGCGTACTCAGGGTCAAGGTTTCTATATTTCACTATATTGGCTACATTATTGGATTCTTTCAACCTGAAGAGTCATGTACTTCAATTATGAACTTTCCTTGCTTCTTGCCTCCGATTGTCTCTGTTCTCTTTCTTAGCTGTCTGATTAAGGCTCAATCTGACTGTCCAATTTTTTCCTTTTTCCTTTTCCCTGTCCCTCTCCCTTTGATGTAATTGAATTCATTGTTGTTTTTTTTTTCCTCCACTTTCTGCCCCCACTGTGAATCTCTTCAAGGGCAGGTTGGGGTTTTTAAATGTATACTTTTGAGAGCTTAGCACAGTGCTTCACACAGTGGTTGGCACTTGCTCTATTTTACATAAATGTTGGTTGAACCAAACTAAAAATAAGTAGATGAAAATGATACTATTGAAGCTAACTACATTTTTTTCTGTTGGTACTTTTGGTTCTTTATAGATAATGAATAGTTGTGAAAGGAAAACTAATATGTATTGAATAATTATCATTTGCCACAAATGTCCAGATGTTTTCCTGTTGAATCCTCAACAATATAGAGTACAGTTTTAAAAGCATAGGAACATTTTGTATTAATTGTAGTTTGTTTGGGCTTTAGGGCAAAACATGATCATAATCTAAAATCTTCCTTGTTTTATTCTACTGATTTATAAATATCAGGTAATAGTTTCCTACTGTTTAGAGAATTATTAGCATTATAAGCCCTGATGATGTATGTGTGTGTTAAAAAATATTAAGGTGAAATTGATCCCTTCTTAGGGAACATTGGTGGTTATTCACAGGTTTTCATTTCAATAAGAGAAGGCTCTTCTTTCCTAACTTATCTATTTTGCTTCTCTATTCAACCACTGAAACAAAATACTAAAAGTTTTATTTGAATAAGAACCTCGGTCAAGGCATCATAAAGAGAAAATGACTAATCAGGGACAGAAGTGTATAAAAGAAAAGCCAATCACAATGTTAAAGTAGTCACTGCAGAAATTTTATAAACTGAGCATTCAGGGCCTGTTTACATTTCATTAAGAGCTGGTCATGAAGACTCAGTGGCTGAGAACTTGATGAGAGCGCCTACCAAATAAGATTGCACAACATAGAAAAGATCTTCTGAATAATATGGTAATTTAAAAGGAAGACATTGATTGGTTTACCAGTCAGCCATAAAATGTTAATAATTATGTTGGAGCTCATTTTTTGTATCCTCTGTGAAGTCTGCTATGCAAATAGTGGGAAGAGATTCCTAACATCCAAGCAACAGTTTTAAATTAGATAGTTTACTACATCACTACTTATAACTTGGTATACTAAATAAATATAGTCCCTAAATGGTCATTCACGAAACTTTTCAAGACCTTTCTTAGGAAAATAAAATAAAAGTGGGCTGGAAAAAAAGTTTTGTAATGAGTGAATTATACCAGTAACTTGTCTCAGGTGTCAAAAGGCACAGATGTAGATGGAGGGAGGTAGAGTACCACACTGATAATTGGTGGAGAGGAATTTCCCGTCCTAATTATTCCCCTCTCTAACTGATTGAGCTTACAAATTACCTCCCTACACCCAAGGTTTTCATATTTGTAAATTAAGGGATTTATAGTATAACAGATTTAGACTGAAGGAAGCACCTAGGCTCCTTGGAAAAGCTGTCTGTGATGGTGTGTGCACATTCACATACGCACACACACACTATTTATGTATATCTACACACACACACACACACACACACATATATATACATATATATTTCATAATTTCAGAGGGCTCCTGGGAGGATGAAAGGAAATAATGAACATCAAGTGCATTTATAGCTATTTGAAAATGTCTACCCATCACTTCCTTGTTTTAGGAGAGTATTTTAGATTCCAAGTTTTTCAAATCTTTTTTTTGAAAAGATTTCAAAGTAACAACTATCAAATTGCATGAGATATTCCACTTTTTATAAGAAGCCACTTCTTTCAACAGTTATTAGGGTTTGTTTTTTTAGAGGAGGGGGTGGCAATCTGTCATCATCGTGTTGACAAGTGAAACCTGACAAGGTTGAGGTGGTATAGCTGCAGGGCACTTCAGTATTTTTCACTGTCTCTCCTATTTGTAGAGAAAGGATTTCTATCTTTTTTTCATTCTTACTTCACAGTAGTCTTTGATTTATATACTTTTTTAAAACTGATTCTAAATTGACAAATTATTTCAATATTCAGGCATTGGTTTAGATAAGAGCATTTCTGTATACTCTTGTCTTTAACTGAATTATTTAGTAATTATTCCTGAAATTCAGTTTATTTTCTCTTTAAAGTGACTTTTTCCTATCCAAGTGTAGCATAAAATTATATTTACAGAGTTACAATCTAGAATTACCTTATTGCCAACATTCTATTTTTCTTGTTTTGTTGTGATTGAGGCACATCCTTAGAAGAATTAAATTCTTACTTTTGAAATCAGAAAGAGGAGTACTTGTGTTGAGGCTGGTGGTGAGAGAAAATTGTTGTTATTTCAGTTATAATCATTTATTATGCAAGCAAACCCCCTCCCCCCAAAAAAGCCTAATGTAAACTATAGAAATCATTTGCAAGGTCATAGAAAAATGCACTTCAGCTAGATATAAGTCTCTTTGAAAAGAGAGAAACTGTGTGTAGCAAAATATTTAAAATGAGCATCAGCAAACAAGATGTTTGTATTAATAGGAACATAGAAAATGGCTATGCAAAGGTCAGCACTGATTTTTAAATACTAGTGAAATTTAATTTGTTGCATGTAATGAGTAGAAAGAAGAGAAGGAAGCAGACTACAGTGAAGAAGCCATTGATAAACTGTCTAAATGTCAAAACTGCTTACAATATGGAAAATGTTAAATTGACAAGATCTATTTAACTAAGTGAATTAAATAGTTTGAACAATGCCCTAGAGAAATATTTCCAAATTTGAGTACAGCAGAAGATTTATAAAGATTTTTTTTTTGGCTACAATTTATTTCACAAAAGTGAAGGGATTCTTACTTTTCTTTATAGGCACAGGATTTCTTCTAATCTTTTTTAGTAAGAATTAGACACAGATTCTCTTGGAACATAGAAATTGTTCAGGTTTTGCTTTATCCGGAAAAGAGTATCAATCAGTTGTTGGCAGCTGTGAAAAACTGTCTCCTAGCCATAGAGCTCGGGTCTTTGGCACTTTGCATATGCACAGCACTAGCTGAATGGAGTCAAAGTGTCTTCTTGCTATATTAGGACCAGTTCTTTGAAAGAAAAAAGCAAATATATTGTATATGTTCTTACTTCCTTCATTATATTAAGTTGATGAAGAGACTTTAAATGACTCAATAGGTCCAATATATAACAAAGGATTAATGTCATTAATATACAAAGGTATAAAGTATTTAACAGAAAGATGGGCATACATAGAAAGAGATAGTTTACCGAGGACACAATAATTTAGAAATACATGATAAAGTATTTGATCTCATTAAGAATGGAAAAATAAAGTGGGCATTTACAGAGCAAGGCAGTCCTGTCTTGGGTGGTAGTGTAAGTTAGTACAGTATTAGAGGCTCTCAAGGCATAAAATGTGAGAGAGTATTTTCACAGTACAATTGTTTGCAACATGAAAATTAGGAATAGATTGTGTGAGTCTGCCTGAGTGTGGACACCATGAAGTTGGAAAGGACAATTGGCACACTGTGCCGTGGCTCCCATCAGAGTGGAGAGAGCAGGTGGGAGGAAACACTCTATTTGTACATTAAATACTTCCATTTAAAAAATGAGTGTGCTGCATTACTATTGCTGTCTTAAACCTCTAGAAGAAACAAAAGACCAGATAGAAGTACTAATGGATTTAAAACTCACTCTCTTCCTTTGTGTTGTCTACTTTTAGCTTATTTTAATATAAAACTATGAGAGGTAGTGGTTATAACACAATGCTTTATGCTTCTTCCTTTTTCTTATACCAGTTAATTGCTTAATGGTGTGTGTTAAATCTAAAATTTCATAATTCAAAGTATTGTGAACATTTGGGTTGAAAAGGTATTCTCGATTTTCCAACTGTTCTGGAACTTTGTATGCTGTGAGAAACACCTGAAATACAGAAACTATCTAGATACACTTTTGATAACATTAGACGGTAAATGTCACTAAGGCAGGTAGACCATCTTATTTACTAACTTTTATAAGAATAAAATTAAAGGATAAAAATTCCATATTAAGCCGGGCGCTGGTGGCTCATGCCTATAATCCTAGCTACTCAGGAGGATGATAATCTGAGGATCACAGTTCAAAGCCAGCCCTGGCAGGAAACTCCGTGAGACTCTTATCTCCAATAAACCACTAGAAAACTGGAAGTGGTGCTGTGGCTCAAGTGGTAGAGAGCTCACCTTGAGCTGAAGAGCTGAGGGACAGTGCCCAAGCCCAGAGTTCAAGCCCCATGACCAAATAAATAAATAAATAAATAATTCCATATTAAAGGCAGTTAGTTATGCAATACCACTAATGATGCTCAGCCCTTTTCATCTTCAAAGCATTATACAACATTAATTAATCTTTACAACACTTCTGCAAATGTAGGTCAATATCATCATCCGTATTCTTGTAGATGAGGAAATTGAGGCAGAGAGGTTAAATGATTTGGAGTAAATTTGTCACAGCAGGATTAGAATGAAGACATTTTTGGCTCAGAGCCCAGCAAACAGTGGATCAGTAGAACCACACCTTTAGCAAGCTTAATTTCTATGTCCTTGATAAAACTTCTCATTAAAGAATATTGAGGTCATCTCTACATTATAATTCAAAATTCAGACTAACAAGTTTGATCACTCTGTAACCAATAAACACATACATACTTTCTCTTTTGTACTATTTCCCGATACTATATTGCTTGTCTTTTCCATTGTTTCCTTGTCAGAAAAATTACCAAAATATCTATCCTTGGCATTTTTTTTTCTTTTGGAATCACCTTTAATGCTTTTAACTTTCTTCTCAATTTAGAAAATATGTGGTTTTTATAGTTTGGAGTTCTTTTCTGTATTTCTAGCTAGCAGCCAGACATATATAGAGTGGTAACTTCTTTGTTCCTTAAACTCTCACTGTGCCCATAATTTCACTTATTAATTTTAGCAAAACTACTCTTCTTCTAAACTAACGTGTATCTATTCGTATTTCAATCCTGCCCTCGAAGCTAGTATAAACCAGGGAGGAATGAGTTTTGGTAAGAGTTTCCTGGGAAGCAAATATGGCCAGGAAGCCTGGTATTTGTGGGCTCTTTGCTAGGGTTAACAAGCTTAATTACAATGGAAGAAAAAGAGGAGCCAGGGTTTAAAAGAATAAAAAGAGACCAGCTAGTGATTCAGGAAAATGGAGGTGTATGGGTTGAGTAGTTGAGCAAATGCTGTGAATAGATGGAGTCTACTGGTATTCCTTTTACAAGGCAGGGGATGGTGAATCCATGTTCAAGTGAGGGCTTCATGATTTATACAGAAATCAGAACCCCACCCTTCAGTGGTAAACTCCACCTGCGCTCTTACTTTCATAGTTTATCACTGTCTACATGTTATTTTGTTATTTTGTTTGTAAAAGATACTTCCATCTCTTTCTTTACATCCCAACTGCCACCAACCCAGTTCAACTCCTTGTTACTGAAAGTATTTATGATGTGACTTTGATTGCCTTTCAAGTACATTATTTGTATTACAGCTTCCTTTATTTTTCCAATAAACTATTTACCCAGTTAATCTGCCAATAATCCTGATCTCGGTTACCGTTACTACTAAAATACTTTCCCTGATCAGAAATGTTTCATTATTCTTCATTAGCTATTTAGCAAATATAAGTTGTGTTTGGTATTAAAAAATAAGCCTTTTGCATTTCCCTGTTTTTATGTGTGTGTTTTGTTTTTTCTTTTTCTTTCTTTCTTTCTTTCTTTTTTTTTTTTTTTTTTTTTTTTTTTTTGTGGCTCATGAAGTCTGGGCCTGGGCACTGTCCCTGAGCTCTTCAGCTCAAGGCTAGCACTCTACCACTTGAGCCACAGTGCCACTTTCAGTTTTCTGGTGGTTAATTGGAGACAAGAGTCTCCTGGACATTCTTGCCCAGGCTGGCTTTGAACCGTGATCCTCATATCTCAGCCTCCTGAGTAGCTAGGATTGCAGGTATGAGCCACCAGTGCTCAGCTTGTTCTTTAAAAAACAAACAAACAAACAAATAACAACAACAACAAAAACAACAAAAAACACTATCTCACAAAATCTAACAAGCTTCAAAAGCTTCTATTTATTTATTTATTTGTTTGTTTATTTATTTGGTGGTCCTTGGGCTTGAACACATAGCCTGGGCATTGTCCCTAAGCTTTTTAGCTCAATTAGCACTCTACCACTTGGGTCACAGTTCCACTTTTAGCTATTTGGTAGTTAATTGGAAATAGAAGAGTCTAATAGACTTTCTTGCTAATCACGATCCTTAGATCTCAGCCTTCTGAATAACTAGTATTACTGGTGTGAGAGCTACCAGTGCTGAGCTATATGCCTCTCTCTCTCTCTCTCTCTCTCTCTCTCTCTCTCTCTCTCTCTCTGTGTGTGTTACTGGATGGTTTGTTTTCTTTTAGCAATACTGGAGCTTGCCCTCAGGACCTCACACTTGGTAGGCAGGCACTATATCATTGAGCCATACCATAGATCTTTATCAAACTAGAATACCTACTGAATAACTATAGTCTTTTGTATATGTTTCTAAACTAGCACTGATCATACATTTCATATTGTTTTGGTGGTTATTTTATCTGCTGTACTGGATTATAAGCTATTTGATACTAGAGACCCTATTTTATAAATCTTTGTTTCTGAGACAGTAAAATGACGCACACAGGATGCTAAAAGTCTTGTTAATTAAATTATATTTAGCTTTTATAAGGCCCCATGGTCACAAACAGCCATTGTTCCTAATATTCTAGTCTTTTGTATAATGATTAGCCGAAATATGAGGTCTTATTGTTTTGAGACTATCCAGCTCTTTTGAATGAACTTATTGCTTAATAGTTTGGTTTACTGTTAAGTATTTAAAAGTATTTAAAAAAGCATTTCAGGTTAACATGCCTTTAATTAAATAGGCTCATGAAGTTATTTAATCAATCTTAATATAATACTATGTTGATGACATTGAGAAGTGATTGAGAGTCATATAGTGAATTTATATCCCTCTATCATAATGTAATGGTGATTATAGCACCTAAAAAAATTAGCCAGTGATTTATCTAAGTTCATGCTAGTTGTTTTTATATTTGTATATTTTCAGCCTTCTGAATAACTAGTATTACTGGTGTGAGAGCTACCAGTGCTGAGCTATATGCCTCTCTCTCTCTCTCTCTCTCTCTCTCTCTCTCAGATATTTCTCAGAAAAATCTATGAAAATACATAGGAAATATGTATTCTAAGCTTATGTCCAAATAGATTCCCTTAGGCTTTTTGTAGTATTTGGCTAATACACGTTCATTTAAACTGTCTTGTGGGCGCCATGGTATCATTTATCTTTGTTATAACTATAGCAGTGTCTTCTCTTGCTTAATTCTTTCTTTGGTTTTACATTAGAGTTTTATTTGCCCTCAAGCTTCCTATCCTCCCAATAACAGTCAAAATATCTGACTTTAAGAAACTAGGCAACTGCATACCTAACTACTCTGGCAGAAGACAAGTATTTTACAATTTATTAATTGCCAAGTGATCTTTATTTCCAAAACACAGTTTATATTTTTCAAAAGAAGATTATCAACAGTACATTAGCGAAGCTACTTCTGTTTTGCTAGTTTTATTCTCAAAATGTAGTCTGTATGGAAACATTTTGTTCTGAAAGAAAGTAAGGATTACTTCTAATGCAAATCAAACTGAAGGGAAATCTTCAAATGACAGACTTTTCCAGGATGGAAGCAGAGAGTAAGAAAAGGGCTTTTGAAGTTCTTCTCATCTCTCTGTCCTCAAAACTTGAGCTTTCACAGATTCACCCCTATACAAGAGAACAGTCATCTAAATTTAGGTCTATCTCATTTTAAGTGATGCTGTTTATTTCTTCAAGGATAGTGGAAGCTTGGATTCAGATAGTTTTCTGTGACATCTGAAACTGACATCAACTCCCTTATATAATTAAACAGAAAGTTACAAAACTTAAAATATTTTGAAATAAATATATTATGGATGAATTTATTCACATTTTCACGCTATTTTTATTTGGATATAACCTAAAATATAGCAAAGTGGGGTAACACCTCAGCTTCCTTTGGTGTAAGTATCCCCAGTTTTCACTACCTTTTCAATTCTTCTCATCATGTCTTCCCAAAATGCAGAATTCAGCATTCTTTTGAAATTCTTTCCTTCCTTACTTCAAAACAACTCTTTATGCACTAATACAATATTTAAATAATACAGGCTCAGTCTTGACTACTTCCTCCAGGCAGATTTTTCAAACCAGGAAATTACCAGCATTCTTTTAAACTGGTGGCATTCTTGAGTCAAGATGCAGATATTTTTAAATGTGTTTTAAAAACCTACAGTATATAAAGATAGAAAGACATTGTGAGGGCTGAGGGGATATTGATTTGATCCTCTGGTGATTATTGTAGATTTTTTCAAATTTGTTTACTCCATTAATTCTCTTTAATTTTACATAGTCTTCCTGGCAGATATTAGAACTTTAAGGAAAAAGAAGGACGAGTAACCTACATTTGGGTATCTTCTGCCCCTGTGTTAATATATGGCCCCTTACAAAGCCTTCTCTTTAATTATACTTGCTTTAGGGAATCTTAGGAGTTGTGATATGCTCATGAACAAGTTCAGACATTTCTTAGTGGACACCGGCCATTTTCTTCTCATCTATCTCACCCACTACCTGCTCCCTGAACTGATTATTGCTGCTTTTCTTCAGGTGACTTTGGATTACTTTACATCATAGCTATTTTTGCTAGGTACAGATCCTATTCTGTCTGGATGTTAACATTCTTCCTAGATATAAGTTACCATCCTATTTACTTTCTACTTAGTACTTACTGCCTTCTGCTATCTTCTCTATTTACCTATGGTATGTTCTCTGTTGGGCCATAAGAAAGGTCCTTATAATGTAGAAGGAAAATGTTCCTCTTTCATCCTATTTTTTTTTCTTGCACACACACTCTCCCTCTCCCTCTCCTTCTCCTTCTCCTTCTCCTTCTCCCTCTCCCTCTCCTTTTCCTTCTCCCTCTCAGTTTGTACTGATCCTGAGGCTTGAACTCAAGGTCTGGGCACTGTCCCTGAGTTTTTTGCTAGTGCTCTACCATCTGAACCATAGCTGTGCTCCCAACTTTTGTGGTTAATTGGAGATAAGTATCATGTACTTTCTGTCCAGGATGGCTGTTAACTATGATCCTCAGAGCTCAGCCTCTTGATAAGCTAGGATTATAGACATGAGACTATAATAATTAGCTCTAGGTCATTCTATGCTTTTAAGTGGGAAACCAGAGCAATATTTTTTGTATATCAAAACATTTGGAGAAATAACTTGTACATTTTTCTCAATATTCCTGGAGCTCAGTAGGAATCTTGGGGTACCAGGCTAGAAGATAAATCCAGGTTACAAATTCAAGGCTTTATTCTCTCCCTGCTCCCAATGCAAAGGATGAATAGGTTTGCTCTTGAAGTTTGAAACTTCAATGAAGCTCATTTTACCTGTTCTTCTTCCTTAAGCACTGTAATTACTGAGTAGTTTAGGACTTTCAAACTTACTAAAGGTATGGACAGTGGCTCTATTGGTTTTTCAAGTTGAAGGCACTTCTTCCTCTGAGAAATAGCCAAAGTTAATTCCTTTAAACAAATTGCACTCTATTGTCATTCTGTTATCAAGTAAAGTTTTGAAGTTTATGATTATTGAATTCATTTAAACTAACTAGCAGAATTTACTAACTAGTAGAATTTAAACTTTTATGTTATTTGACTATTATGAGTCATTTTACATAAACACAAGCAACTGAACTTCAGCCTTACCTTTGTCCACATTGCCACAAATTAGCATTATTGAGATCTGAAAAAACTGTAAATTCAGGAATATGATTTTTAATCTACTATAATCTAAAACTTGGTGACTTTTGATGCTTATCAAAGAAAATACCTGTTTATCATATCATTTCTTTTTTTTCTCTCTCTCTTTTTTTTCTTTGCTGGTTCTGGGGCTTGAACTCAGGGCCTGGGCACTGTCCCTGATCCTCTCTGTGCTCAAGGCTAGCTCTCTACTACTTGAGCCACAGCGCCACTTCTGGCTTTTTGTATGTATATGGTACTCAGGAATCAAACCAAGGGCTTCATGCATGCTAGGTGAGCATTCTACCATTGAGCCATATTCCCAGCCCCTTATCATATCATTTCTTCTTTATTCACAATGAAATGTTAATGTGTTTGTCCTAATACAAATACCTTCTCATGCATAAACATTCCCAAATACAAATGTTTTTCCATTATAAACCATCCATTTATCTATACACATTGGTAACCAGCATCTGGTTACAATCCGGTGATTGAGGGGTCATTTGTTTTGTCTCTTTTCAAGGCAAGAAGAAAGAGAGCAAACAGAAATCAACCACAAAAAAAACTACAATTTTCATAGGCTGCTTCCTTTTTATACTTTTCAACTTTAGTCTATTATTTTTCACCATGCACTTGGATTTACTGTTATCTGTGGGACATGCTATCATTTAATTCAAATTACCTGTGTACTGTCTTCCACACCTCCGTGTACTCTTAATACAGCAGAGCACTGTGGTTGACAGTCTAGCCTATGTAGATTCAAATTCTCCTTATGCCACCTTTCTGTCCTTAGTTTCTTCATTATAGAAGTAACCATGATAATACTTCAAAGTACCTTTGAGAGCAGATTGAATGAGTTTAAACATAAATCATTTAGAACAAATATTACCATTTTTATCATCATCATCATCATCATCAAGCTAGTTCTTTTTCTTTTTCTTTTTGTCAGTCCTGGGGCTTGAACTCAAGGCCTGAGCACTGTCCCTGAGCTTCTTTTTGCTCAAGACTAACACTCTACCACTTGAGCCATAGCATACGTGGTACTGAGGAATCGAACCCAGTACTTCATGCATGCTAAGCAAGCACTCTACTACTAAGCCACATTCCCAGCTCATCAAGCTAGTTCTTAAATGACCTAGTTTCAAGAGCACTCACTAGCATTTCACAGCTTCTCTCTTAGCTTTTTCCAAAGCCCACTATTATTATTCAGGCAAGATTGGCCCTTCTTTTATGGTGACATATTTTTCACTCTGCCATTTCAATTCATGCCACATTGTGTCTCCTTAGTTGAACATCTGTTTCTTGATAATTGTGTACTCTGAGGTGCTGTAAAAGCGAAGAAGAGCCAAGGAAGTTTGTACTGTAGCTAAAATTCTTTTGGATTATCACCCATATAAATAGTATAGGAAATATTTTTAGTCACTCCTGATGTTAAGGAAACTAAAGACTTTATGCTCCATTAAAAGATATCCTAAGATACTTAACAAACTTTGTTTGCTTTCGAGAAGTTTGTAAGAAAGAACATTTGTTTTATGATTTTATAATGTCTGTAATTTAAATTCCTACATGTATTTCTAACATATAACACAATATACATCTAACATAGTACCATGAATTTGCAAGCAAACATTTGGAAGCTACAAAAATTTCTTTTTGATATTTGTAAAATGCTGACGTTTTTCTGATTCAGTCTGGCTTTCCCCCAGTCCAAATTAATGAGGTTCTGTTTGATTTTTTAAGTATTAATAATTATTTCATTATGTTTTATCACTAACGCATGCTGCGAAAATGGAAAGAAATAACTGTCTTCATAAACTTAAAAAATATTTAACCTACTTTAGTTGCCTAAGGAGGTGTTCGTAATAACACCTCTACACAAATATACAATGTATCCCAGTCAATTTCACCTGCAATCATTGTTCCTCTTCCCCTACTTTCCAGAACTATTTCAGCTGGTTTAATTGTTCTGTTTTCATATATGCATTTGAAGTAAATCAGTTATATTTCACCTGCCCTCTCCCAGCCTTCTAGTACCTATCCCCCAAAGAGTCATTTATGTTTTTAGTTTATATTATTAGCACAAAGGGGATACATCATGGCATTTCACACCGGATAATATTATGTCAGTATAACTGTCCTATTACTCTCTTTTCTTCATCCTCCAAACTCCATGTTCTCTAACAGCTTTCAGTGGATTCCTTATGGAATCCTCATACTATATATTTTTCACTCTCTGTCATTCTCTTTCCCATCCCTTTTCTTTCTCATGTTCCCAAAGAGTTGCATATACTATGTACATATATATCTGAATATGTGTTTATGGACATGTATATTCTTTCAGGTCTAGATTTCACACATGAGTAAAAATATGCAATATTGCCTTTTGAGCTTGGGTTATCTTGTATTATGTATTGCAGTTCCATCCATTGTCCTAATTATGACATAATTTCATTTTTCTTTATAGCTGAGTAATATTCCATGATATATATGTACCATATTTTTTTTACCTATTCATTGGTGGTTGAGCACATTGGTTGACTCCACAGTTTGGCTATTGCAAACGAATCTGCAACAAATACGGGTATGGAAGCATATTTTTTGTATATTGATTTAAAGAACTTTGGATAAATTCATAGCAGTGGTATGGGTATGATAGGGTCATAAGGTAAATCTGTTTTTAGGTTTCTGGTTTTTCTTTTCTTCCTGGTCCTGGGGCTTGAACTCTGTGGCTGGGTGCTATCGCTGAGCATCTTTTTGCTCAAGGCTAGTGCTCTACCAATTGAGCCATAGTGCCACTTCCAGCTTCTTCTGAGTAGTTTATTGGAGATAAGAGTCTCATGGACTTTCCTGCCTGGGCTGGCTTCAAATCATGATTCTCAGATATCTCAGCTTCCTGAGAAGCTAGGATTACAGGCATGACCTACCAGTGCCTGGATATTTTTAGCTTTTTGAAAACTTTAATACTTTTATAAAGTTTGCTCTAGTTTACATTCCCAGTAATAGTGTACAGGATTCCTTTTTCTGCAATCTGACCAGCATTTATTGCTGTGTATTTTCTTGTTGATGACCATTCTGACAGAGGAAAATGGAATCTTCATGTATTTTTCCTTTTATTTTCTTCCTGCCTAAGGGTATTAAACAATTGCTTTATATATCTATTAACCACTTTTATTTATTATTGATTGACCTATTTGTTCTTTTGTTGTTTAGTTTTTTTGAGCTCTATATATTCTGGATATTAATTCTTTGCTGAATAACTGGTAAAGACTTTCCCCTATTCTGTGGGTTGTCTTTTTATTCTGGTAATTGTTTTGTATGGTGAATTTTTACTATCTGATTTTAAAAAGTGTAGATAAACTATTTGGATCTATCATGACATGAATATTAACAAACTAAATCTAAATATTAATGTAACTGTATTTTATATAATAGTAGCTATACTATTTGCTCTGAAAATTTTTACCCTAACTAACTTGTTTGTAGATCTTAAATATTTGTCTTACATATTAAAATGTGCTTATACTTAACTTTTCTACCCTCAAAACTCTAACTTAAAAATGCTTAAGTATGAAAAATTCTAAATATAATCTAGAGCCTTAACTAAACATATGTTATCGAAGACCCAAATATATATAATTCTTCTTACTAGATTTTTCAATGTGATGACTAACTAAATCTAGGGAAAGAAATGTACTTTTCCTTTTCTTAGAGTTTATTTTTGTATGGTTAACCAAATACATCTAAGTGTGTTCATTCTTATGACCCATATCTCTAATCTCAATAGTAGCAATTACTTATTCCCTTATAAACACTAAGGGATCTTGGTTTTGTTGGCAATTCAAAGTAATTAATTGATACTTCCTTTAATTACCTTTAAACAGGACAGAGATTCCTTCTGCTATCAGATGTCTTTCTACTTGACTGAAATGCACCTCTGGTCTTTGAGGAACACCTTACACATTGGAGGTAAATGAGTTCCGGATCAATTTCAGTGTTTGTTAGTTTTTCAGTTTTACACCATTATAGATACGTACTAGCAACATTTAGCTTTCACTCCCTGTCTGGAGTTGCATTCATTTTTTCAATCTTCAGTGAAAAGTTGGTTAGGAGAAAATAATTCCTTTTAATGGATAGAACTGAGACTCTCATGGCAAGTGAGGTGAGCTCAGATGACAAATATTAAACGTTTTTTTCCCCTATGCAGATTCTAGGCCTAAAACTAATAATATGTCAATATTATTGAAAGGGACACTGAGAAAGAGGATCCAGCTAGTTGCAGGAGGGAGAAAGGAGAGAATGATAAAGAATGAGTAGTACAGAAAGACATTCTATATATGTATGAAAGTAACACAATAAAACTGACTAAAAAAACTGTTTAAAAGAGGTTTAGAAAGAGCAACAGATATGGGTGAATCTGATCACAGTACATTATATGCATGTTAATATTAGGAAGTCCCTTGTGCAATGATTTTATGCTAATAAAAATTTTAAGTAAGTATATACTTTCCAGTTCCTATAGAGATTCTACATTATTATTATTTTTAGTAATTCTGTAATTGTTGGAAACCTTTAGTAAGTTCCCAGTGATATGAAGATATTGATTTAGATAAGTTTTACCCATGTTCTCATTGATGCATTGGTGCACCAGGTTTTCTGATATCCTCACTCCACCTTTCCAAGTTTCTCTCTCTGGAACTGCCTTCTAACAAGCTATAATAAAATAAAATCTTGACATTGTAAAAGAAAATTATTCATTTTGATTGCTTTTATTAACTTACTTACAGCTTGAATTTTGTGGGTACATCTTTTCTTTTCTTTCCTTTCTGCCAGTCCTGGAGTTTGAACTCAGGGCCTGGACTCTTTCTTTGAGCTTTTTAGCACACTACAGCTCAGCTTCACTTCCAGCATTTTGCTGGTTAACTGGAGATTAAAGTCTCATAGGCTTTCCTGCTCAGGCTGGCTTTGAACCATGATCCTCAGATTTTAGCACTCTCAGTATCTAGGATTATAGGTGTGAGCCATTGGCATTTGATGAGTTTTTCTATTTTGAAAATAAATTTTATTGGCTTAATATTTGCATCCTATAAAGACTGCACATGCTTAATTTTTTCCTTTGGATTACTCATAACTGCTGTCTAATTTAGTTAAATATTTATAGGCACTTATATGCATTTCTACTTGATGTTAAAATAAAAATTTAAATAGGTAATATATATAGTTATTTTTGTTTACTTTGAGTTTCACATTTTGCAGAGAAGTAATATAAATGTATTTTAACAATATTAATATCATAGGATAAATAAATTTTATTAGAAAACATTCTTAGCAATCTTTTCTTATTTAACTACCCAAAACAACTTAAATTTTGAGTATGTCTATTTATAGTGAGTTCACCTTATTTATGGCTTTATTACATGTGGCTTTGATCAAGTGCCACTAAGAAGAAAAATATAAATGAAAAAAAAAGAAATTAAAAAATAAAATCCCAAAGGTTAAATTCCCACAGACATGACACATCTCACTTGGTTGCAGAGAAGTTCTCAGTTGGTCATCATCAGTTATGTTTATTTAAATTGTGAGGTCTGCTGAGTGTTTCCCTATCCTTAATTTTGTGAAAATCTGTCTGCAAATGGTGCCTTTCTTCCAAACAAGGCAAAAGTTAATGTGTTTAAATGATATAGTGAAAATTTTAGATTTGTTGAAAGGTGACATGTCTTTAGTGGAAGCTGGGAATTGTTATGGGAAAAATAAATCAAGTATCTGCAATACAGCACTAAGCTGCATCCTGAACATTCACAGTCTTTTCCTCTGTACGTATATTTCACATTATTACTAAGAAAATGGTTTGCCTTATATTGTTTCTTAATATTGAATATATAGCTACAGATGAGTGTCATATTTAAACTGTTTATTTTCCTTTAAATACTAAAGATAGAATTTTCAGGATTTAACACACATTTGTTTCTTCCCCAAAATTCTTCTAAAATTAGGGTAATTGAATTAATATAAAGAAGGCATAAACCAATAAAGACGTCAGCAAATAGGAAATGGCCAACTGCAATTTGATTTCTGGTAGATGTAAAGGAAGGAAGAACAGAACTCAACGGTCTGAATGTCATTTGCCAGCATAGGAGAATTACACTAACAACCAACTTGTGTTTAAGTCTAGAAAACAATACAGAAGGCGGTAATGTGGCCTGAGGGCAAACAACAAAGGGACATGAACATGTGCATAAGCAGTGAGAGGGCTGGGAGTATACAGCTCAATGGCAGAGCAGCTGCCTAACAAGTAGCTAGAAATCTCATCCATTCCATTTTTTACCTAGTCTTCCTTTTCTTGCCCTGCTTATGCTCCTTCCTAGTCTTTCCATCTATCTAAAGTCCTTGGTCGCTGCTTCCTGTATTCTGAGGCTGAGTGTAGTGCTGAGAAAAGATTGCCCCATTTGTGCAGAGTGGCCTTGTGGAGTAGTAAAGATCTTCAGTTCCATCAAGCTCTACCCTTTCTCTCTGTGGGGAACATTCTTGTCTGTGAATTGTGTAAAATCTTACAGCTTCTCTAGTACTCACTTCTGGAAGCTGTTCCTGACATCTAGAGAAGGCAATAACCCTCATTCTATGTTCTCATTAAATGACTTGACAATTCAGTATTTTTGAATATATTTTGAAATTCTGAAATAATTCCAAACTCACAAAAATGTTATCAGTACAGAGAATCATTTGTTTCTTGAACCATTTAAAGTTGCAGATTTGATATCTCCAAATCCTTCCTTCAAAGGAATACTGTCCTGAATCATTAATGTCTAGCCATTGACATCAGGAAATTAACCATGTTACATTGACATGATTACTAGGGTCTTATTTTTCTTTTTTAGAGAAGTAATCTGGTTCAGAACCCATAAATATTTTCAATTTATTGTCACAGGGTTTATTAAAATTTTCTCCCTTTTTGTATTTGTATTTTTCTTATCAGACAGAAACCAGTTTTTTCCATAGCTTTAATTTATTAATCATCCTTTGTAATCAGTCTCCTATCTCTTTGACCTTTTATGTGGGTTTTGATATACCAAGTTAGACATTTTTCATTTGTTAGTGTTTTATTCATATTGTTCAGCTCCAGCCCACACCAAGCCATTGCTCCATGTAAATGCTCTTTGTACCTACAAGGGTCATAGCACACATGCCAGGCTGATTCTGCTCAGTTGCCTTTCTTATCCAGCCCTTGCACCTCTTGTAAGACAGTCTCCTTACATGGATGCCTCCTTGTCCTGCTTAGGTTCAGTCCCAATCTGGGCTAGGTACAGTAGGTCAGACTTATGCACAGAAATTCAGAGTCCTATATGATCTTCATGTGTTTATTTTAGGATTGTAGCAAATGTTCAGATGTAGGGAATAATTATATAATTATAGGATGAATACTTTAATGGAGGATATTATATTGACATATAAAAGTAAAGTACAGCATATTTTCTGAAAGTATATAGATCATAAGATTATGTTATGAATGATCGAAAAGTGAAAACACCTGTAAAATCACTCCCCAGGCCAATAATAAAATAATGTCATTACTCAAGAAGCCCTACTTACCACTTCTCCCAGTCAGTCATGGTATATAACCACTCTCTTCAAAATCACATTAGTGGTATGATAAGTAAAAGATAGCATATTCTAGAAAACTATATTTGAAGAGTTAATTATAGCAGTAATACTTTTTTGTTTCTTCTGGTTTTGTCATTGAGTTTCACAAAGTTTAGAGCAGTCAGTCACTAGGGGGCAGCCTGTACTGCTACCACTTTTTAAGAAACAGTTGCATCCTCCTTATGTTAGTAACTGAGAATTAATTTTTGCATGGAAGAAAACAAATGTTACTTCAATGAAAGAAATATTTCATTATTCATAGATTTGGTGAAAGTGAACAAAATTATTCTGTTCTCCTATGTTTAAATTGCAAGAACAGATCCCTTGGTCAGATCAATCTCAACATCTGGGAAGCCTTGCTTTGCCTCTCACCTAGTCCAGTGGAGCCTCTGAATTTGAATGGGTTTGGAAGCTCTTTGAATCTAAACAAGTTTCAGATAATAATTTATCCATACCTCTCTGTAATCCTGTCTTTCTTTCCTGCAGATTTCCTCCCAAATGCTGTAGGATGGAAACTAGACTTTCGAGCTAAATTGGAGAAAAGCAAGCCACAGCTCGGAATCCAACAGCTAGGGCATTTTCTTCCATCCACTGATTTCATTTGGCATTGCTTAGTGGCAGTTCCTTTTGGTAGCGCCCTGTGAAAAATATCAGAGGAAGTGTGAAAGAGAAAACTTGGTCTTCCTTGATTTTAGTTTTTTTTTTTTTTTTTTACTAATCTTTTCCTCATGCCATTATATTTCTGTGTATTTCCTCATGCCATTCTAACTTTTTCTCATTAGATTGATAAACTTTCCAGTTTCTGCATATCCCTAGAATAGATGAACCCATGTCCAGATGCTTTTGAGCTATTTTATTTCTAGTAACATAAGGAGAGCTGTTTTTGCTCCCCTCCCCACCCTTCCCTCCAATATAGTATGGTTTGGCTTCTTATTCTCCAGAACTTTTTACCATAATTTAATGTTGTTTCTTCCTTTCTATAGATAGAGACATCGGCATCTACCAGTATTATGACAAGAAAGATACAGCAGGTAAAGTACAATTCTGTTCAACTAGTTTTAGAAACTAAATATCCTAAACTGACCATTGAAAATTGACAATTAAAAACTCTATTTTTATGGACTTTAGATAAATTCTAATTTTAAGAAGGTCACTTCAGTTCTTCAGAAAAATGCTAGGTTGATATCTGCTGTCATCTGATCTATATAAAATAAAGCAATATTGAGACAGTGCTGTGAAGAACATGAAAATTTTCATTTTACTGCTGATCAGGCTGATAAAGGGACAGTCTATTCGCATTTATTTATTGGTGTCCCAGTAGAGGGCATTGTTAATGCATGGGTCCCACTGATACTGGCCTCCCGGATCCTCACCTGATATCTGAAATAGGCATTTCTGAGTGAATGATCAATTTTCTTTATCTGATTAATCCTGTTAATCCCAGAAGTTTTATGATGGGCCAAAAGGTCTCCCTAGCTAGAGTTACTTCCTGTTCTGGGCTCTGTTGAAGTGGGGCTGTGTGAGCATCTTGTGTGCTTAGCGTGGTGGTTAATAGGCTGACTTCATGGCTCTGATGACAGACTGCAGCAGCTTCTCTTCTGGGCTCGGTTGCAGTTCCCTTTCCTATCTGATGAGATTGGAAGCTCAGGATATTGGCCCACCTGTTGTGCTACATAAGCCTTTTCACTGCAAATTTAGGAAATATCTCTAAAACATGAAAACATCCACATTGGGGCATTTTTCTCAACTGTCCTTTTAAAGGTTTAGCAACATTTATTAGTTTCAAGACTGTGTATGATAACCCTGTATGTACATATTAAAATAAAAGTTATTATAATAAAAATAAACTGCGCTTCTTTCTTCTTTTCCAATTTCCTCCGCCACAATGTCATCAACAGAGCTTGGTAACTTAGAAGAAAAGCAGAGGTTTGCAGAATGTAAGATTATTTTTTATTTCTTAAAATTATTATAAAATTAGAAAGTTCAGTATTTTAAAATATTTTTCTTTCTGCAAAATTTAGAAGTGTTATTCTTTCCAAATTTCTTATAATTACATATTATTGTTTATGTACATGAACTATGAGTAAAAATTACATTTGTTAGTTCTAATTTAGAAAATTAAAATCTCTACTTTGTCCAATTTTGATAAAACAATATTCCTATGTCAATATAAATTTTCTTACTGAATTATATTTGTATTATTCAATATATTTAAAATGTACCACACTTAAATTCCAGTGATAGCATTTAATTATTCATACTTTGCCTAAATTATTAATGTTTTATTCATTTTAAGAAAATAAGATTATAGATGAATGTGAGCATTTTATTTACTAGTCTTTGCTAGCCTCCAATATGTATATAAATATAAATAAACATATTTACATATGTAATATATTATTTATAATGTGGCTACCATGTGATATTTTTCATGATTTAAATATTTAAGATTTTATTTTTATTTATTTTAAATCATTGAACTGACAATTTTTAGACTACTGTATTAGTAACTGCAGTGTAGATTTTCTTGAAATGATTTAAGAATGTTTTATTTATATTTCAACTCTTAGTGACTAAGAAATCTGAAGTCGGTCTTTTCCTTCTGTGTCTTAGTTCCTCATCTGTAGAACTGTGTAGGATCAGCACTTGGGTGAAGATAGTCAGTATTCAGTGCAACACAGATTTTAAAATTTGTACATATGTTCTGCACATCCAAATTATGTTTATAGAGCCAAATTAGTTTGCTGAAATGAGATATATAGCAAGTCTACTTTCCAATTTAAAGATCTATGTATACTGTATGTATTATATGTATACGCACACATAACATATCTGTACTCACACACAACTCTCATTTAGAATTACCAGTAGGAAGATCTGAAAATGACTATTTTTTTCTGATAAAATAGATGCTATGAATTTAACATTTCATTTGTGTGTGTGTGTGTGTGTGTGTGTATGTGTGTGGTGTGTGTGTGTGTATGGTGCTAGAGATGGAACCCAGGGTCTCATGAGTACTGGGCAGGTGCTCTACTACTGAGTTAAACAGCCAGTTCAATTTTATTAATTTTTAAGAACAAAACTAGTTTTAGTTTATCTTAGGCTAGCATTGGGATTCTATTAAATAAAAAAATCCTTATTTGAAACAAAGGAATATCACTTAGTCATCATATACATTTTTAAAAGGTTATTTAAGTCAGGCACTGGTGTCTTCTAGCTACTCAGGAGGCTGAGATCTGAGGATCATGGTTTGAATTAGTTCAGGCAGGAAAGTCCATGAGACTCTTATTTTCAGTTAGCCACCAAAAATGCTGGAAGTTGAGCTGTGGCTCAAGTGGTAAAAAGCTCAGGGACAGCACCCAAACCCCAGGACTAGCACTCACAAAAATAGTTACTTAAAAAATTAAAGGAATTTTAATACCTAATATGTTAACATTTGAATGCTTTTTTTCTGTAGTTTTAGTATATGGTATCTTGATCACACTTAAATTCGTATCCTGTGTATCATTTTTGTATTTTTTTCCTCACTATATTTATTCATGAGGATTTTCAGGTCTCTGTAGTCCACTTGCAGAATTTGAAATTTGTTTGGATTAAATACTTTGTTATTTACAAGAAAAAGTTACTTTGATGCTAAAGAGTGGGTCACTACTAGTAGGTACTGCTAGATTGACATACCCAGCAAATTTTCCCAGGGATTCTCTGGGGCATGCTGGTTATCATCATAACAGATCATCAAGGAGATGATGTTTTGTGGTAAAAATCCTGTTCCTATGACAAAGCCTTTTAAAACGTTGTCATTTGATGATAGAAATGAAGCCCACTTCCTCTCAATTGTGGATGTATTTTATTTTAATCTTCCTAAGGCACTGCTAAGCAGAGTTTCCTTTTTTAAATCATGTTTAACTAACTGTAGTACATGTTTTATTTGCCAGCACGAGATTATCCTTGGACGCTCAAAAATAGACGCCCAGAAAAACTTCGAGACTCACTCAAAGAATTGGAGGTATCTTACAAAAAGTTTCAAAAATGGCAACAAACAAATCTGTTTTAAAACATCTTTCAACGGCTTTAATTTTCATAAAGGATCAACTCTCATGGTGATGATAGCTTTGCTTTTGTCCAGTGAGAAGTTCTTAAACAGTTGCATCTTTGTGTGGCATGCTGATCTTTTTTTTTTTTTTCCTTGCTATCAGAAGCACTTTAACTGATAATGACAATGTGTGTAGCCAACTGCACTCTCTTTCTCTGTTGTCCTTCAGGAACTGATGCAAAACAGTCAGTGTGTGCTGAGCAAATGGAAGAACAAATATGTCTGTCAGGTAAAATGGTTTGACAAGCTTTTGCAGTGTTTAACCAATGGGGCTGAAAACTATGTGGTAATTGGTATTCTTGTGTTATGATAGATAATGGACAAAAACTTTTTAGGGTTAGATATTTCATAGTTTGAATTCTGGTCATTCTAGAATAAACATTAGGCAGATAGATGCACATCACTGTACTACCTCATTACTCAGTGCATACTGACATACTATGTATAACTCTAATAAAAATCTTTTCAGATAATGTTATATTTGATGTTTATTGGCATAGATTTAATAATATTTTGAATGGACATTATATAATATTTTGAATGAACATTATATAAAAGGACAAAATATTTTTATTCATTCTTATAAGCATTTATGAATAGCATATTTATGAAAAGTCAACAAGTAAGTGTAAGAGGCTCATCTTAGTTTTTGAACTTCCTAAGCTGCACTTTTTAATATAGTCACCTCTAACCTTATTTGGACATTTGAATAATTAAATAAAATTAAAATTTTTAATGCTCAGTAGCTGAGTGTTATCATACTGGACAGTGCAGACACAGACTCTTTCTATTGAGAAAATTCTACTGGAATCTATACCTATAATTATACACAGTGTAAGTTGAAACATGCCAGGCATCTTAAAATATGTAGTAGAGCATCCCAGTAGACAATCTTTTCATATAGACCTCAGTGCCTTTTAATAGCAAGTTTTTTTTGTTAGTGTTAGATTTGATGAATGTTATAGAAGGATGTCCTTGCTAGTGAGTAAATTCAACTGAGAAAGGAAATTTTTATGATTGAGCATATATAATTTTATATATAATACAAGGTGATCTACATACTCAATGGACCTAAATTTAGCACTTAATCAGGACATAACAATTAGTGCACACAAAAAGATAATAGCCACATTAGCTTTGCTAGTAAATCTGAAAAAAATGTCATTTACCTAGAAAAATTTTACTTGGTCTTGATAATAAAAAAAATAATTGCTAATCCATATTTACTATGGTGGTGATAAGGTACAGATATAAGAAAATAACATACATGCATTTGGGAATTTTTGTATAGGGTTACCAGAAAATAATTTGGCTCAATTTCTTTCGTCTTATAAGCATAAAACTATATATTTTAATATTTAGTAAGATTGTTCAACGATTACTTTAAAACAAAACAGCTGATAACAATGACTATGTGTTATCAACTGGCAATTAAAATACTTTCATTAAATTCAATACATTTGCTCTGTAATTTACTTTCTTTACTCACCAATATAGTTATTAAAAGTTCTTAAAGTTGAAAAAGAGGAATAATTGATGACAATTATTTTGTTACTACTAATAATTGTAATTGATAGAATCACATATTCTCTTTTAATTTAAATTTATATGTTCTCACTGTGATTTATGTGTGAGTATTCTCATTTGCAGATGAAGTCTATGCTTCTATATATCAGTTGCCAAACACCAAGTTTATAGTGATTAAAAATACTATATTAAATACCATTTTGGTGTAGGCTATTGTAGTGATTCTAGTACTTCCTTATTATTTTATCTAAACTAGAACCTTCACCGATTGGAAGTAACTACCTCCCCAAGTGGTTTGGAACTTTTGCTTTCCAGAGACTGCTTAAAAGTAGAGTGAATATTTTTAGAAACAAAATACTTCTTGAGTTTACTTTAGGATACTCTTCAAAAGGATGGTTTTGTTTTCATATCGTAAGTTGTTTACATTGAAATATTTTAATAAAACTTTAAAGCTTGAATACAAAATATGGTCCAGAAATTTTCCAACTGCACAACTCAAACTTGTAGCCATTACTCACCTAAACAACAAGATCAAAATTGTTTGGCTTGAGGGCAAGCCTGCCACTGATAGTAAGAGATATGTCTCGTGGCCTCCACCCCTACCCTCACACAGTATAAGTCAGAACATGCCAGACACCTTAAAATATGTAGTGGAGCATCCCAATAGACAATCTTTTCATATAGACCTCAGTGACTTTTAATAGCAAGTTTTTTGTTAGTTTTAGGTTTGATGAGTGTTATAGAAGGATGTCCTTGCTAAGGAGTTAGTTCAACTGAGAAAGGAAATTTTTATGATTGAGCATATACATAATTACTTTTATAATTAACAACAATCTGATAGTACTGCTTACTTAATCTGCTATACTGGTGAGTCTCCGTTTACAATAGGATTTATCTTGTGATATGTATTATTTTGTGCTGTATTTCTGTGACAGATAAACTATTCCTAAAATAGATCTTTTATTTTGAGCACATTTTAGTTTTTTGAGATAGGGTCTCTCTATACAGCCCAAGCTGATCTTGAACTTGCTATCATCCTTCCTCAACCTCCTGAGTGGGTTTACAGGTATGTGCCACAATGCTCTGCTTTTCCAGCAAACTTTTTATGTAACACATTTTAATAAGGTAATCTCACCTCTGTTAATCCTTTCATCTTTAGGGCCTCCTAACATCCTTAAATCTTTGTGAGACCTCCTAACATTATCCATCCACTTCAGTTTCTAGATTCGACTTTAACTAGGTCTTCTGAAAAATGTATTTAAGTCACATTCCCAAAGATCTTTGTATTACAGTAAGTTAAAAATAAATGATGCTCAAGCTACAGTTTTAGTTTAAGGAAAGGATCTGTTATAAAATTTTTTTATTAAATTCTGTTAAATTGTACTCAAGTTGTAAAATAAGTAAACAGCCCCCCCCCCCCGCCCATTCTCTTTAAGGGTCCAATTTTCAGCACCATGCAGTGAAGAAGTCCTAATGAGATGTGCTCAAATTCTGTTAGTGGTTTCTACACATACAGGGTCTCACGTGGCAGCAGATAACCATGTGTTTTATAACACTGAGAAAAGAAATGAAGAAGTTTCTGGGTATCCTGGTGCTAACAACATTTAGACTTTCTTTGAATTAATCTACTCTTCCTCTAATGTAATTTTTTATTCTAAATGATAAATTTGGAATGTAGGGAATTTATTGTCTTGGTTGTCTTCTCCTCTTTAAAGGATCCTTAAAGGCCCAATTGCTTACACATGAATGAAGAAACTACAGCATTATAAAAGCTTTTCGCAGATGCAAGCTGAGCTTGGATCTTTCCCTTTGTTGAATAGGAGAATTTATCTGTTGTCATTACCAAAGCTTAGTTAATGGTGCTGGTCCAGTAACCTATAAATTGTACTATCTAAAAAACAATTTTTCCACTTGTAAATTCAGAACAGTTTACAAGTCAAGTCTTACTCTATGTATAAAGTTTTAGATAAAATTGTCTTTTTTTTTTTTTTTTTTTTTTTTTGTGGGGCTTGAACTCTGGGCTTGGGCGCTGTCCCTGTGCTCTTCAACTCAAGGCGAGCCCTGTACTGCTTGAGCCACAACACCACTTCTGGTTTTCTAGTGGTTTATTGGAGATAAGGGTCTCATGGCTTTTCCTGCCTGGGCTGGCTTTGAACCGCAATCTTTATATCTCAGCCCCCTGAGCAGCTAGGATTATAGGCATGAGCCACCAGCACCCGGCTAAAATTGTTTTTTTAAGCTTGATTTTTCAGACTGTGCCAATTACTAGTTTGAGATACATTGAAATGTGAGATATACTTTAGAGTTTTACTTTTGCCACTTTTAAAACATATTTCTCATTGTTTAAAATTTTATTTTTGAGTTGACATATATTTGTAATATCATGGAGGTTCATTGTGAAATTTTCATATATACTGTAGTGTACTTAGAACAGATTCACCCCATCTGCCATCTTCCATTTCTCCCCTCCAATTTCCCCTTTTTTGCAAACAATGTTTAATGAGTTTTATTATGATATATATAGTATATCTGTGTGTATATGTGTCTTTTATATGTGTATTATATTTATATATACATATGATAGACACACATACTCATATACATATATTTTATGTCCTTTGATCTTCTTTGCTTCTCAGGATCCCCTTATCCCCTCTTTCTGCACTGATCCTAACCTAGATTTTTTCCCCTTTTACATTCATGTCTCAATGCCCTTATTGTTGTTGTCTTTGTGATCATCATCATCATCTTAGGTATATACTCCACAAGTCAGTAAGAATATGAGATATTTACCTTGTGAATTTGGTTTATATTGCTCAACATGATGATATTCAGATCCTTCAATTTCTTACAACTGACATAATTTCATTTTAATTATAGCTGAGCAAAATATACACACATATTCATTGGTTGTTGGACATCTCAGCTAATTTTAATTTGGTTATTGTTTCTCCTGTTTTTTATCTAAGATCTTTCAATTAGCAGAAATTGTTCAATATTTTCTACTTTGACTTTCATAAGCCATTTTGTAAACTTTTCATAAGAAAAAATAGCTTTAACATTAAAACATTAAATTGTTTATTACTGTGGTGTGGTAGAAACTTCAGATTCCATAAAGCATTGTATCTTAAGTCACATTCTTACTTTCAGGTTAGTTTAAGATGATATTTTATTAAGCATAGATAAAACTTGACACATACTGATTTTAGATTAAATTGACTCATACAAACATATTTACTACTTAACTATAAAATATATAATAATTAGCTGTACTCTGATTTCTGCCAATCATAATTCTGTGTTTCCAGCTACAATCTTAAAATGCCCAGAAAGGATAGTTACATTGTAAATTCCAGTGTCTGACAGACTATATAAAAAATAAGAACTATTTTCCATGTCTACCTCCGATAAATTGTGACCTTATGAAACTCGCTTGATCACAACTTCTTTAATTGTAGAGCCTGATCTTACCTTTTTATCAAACTGTGTGATGATTTGTTTTCCTCATAAAATAGAGAAATTGTGGTATTATTACTAGGATTGTTAATAGCATGTTATTTTTATAAAACCCATTGCAGTGTTGATTGCTTGCCTATAATGGTAGGAGGCATGTGGGAGTTGCTAAGGAAGAGATGTGGGCTAGTCCTCAGCAAAACCTCATCAATGAAAACACATATACAAGGTCATAAAGACACTAAGCACCAAATAAAAAGATAGTAGATGCTAGAGAATACCTAAGTATCAATGTGAAATAGCAAGTCATTTGTAGAGAAGTTATAATTTTGCTTACACTTAAAAGGATGTGTAAAATTTGGTTAAGTTGGAAGGAATGGCCTTCCAGAAAATAATTTCATTAACTTGTGAATAAATGGTTCATATTGGAGCTCCCGTAACAAGGACTTCAAATAAGCTATTGATATATTTTCCTGTAACAGTACAAATAAATACCTTTCCATCAGTGCCAGATCAGACTTATGGAGGGATTATGGGCAATGGGAAGAAAGGAAAAAAATCTGAGAATCAGAGGGAGTACATTTCTTTGGAAATGTAAAATGAGACCAAGATGCAGAGAGGTTTGAATGCCAGTAAAGAAATTTAGAATGATAGGTTAAAAACTTGAGTTTGCCCCTGTTACATGTGAAGTAATCAAAGGTTATCAAATAATAACATTGGAAATATGGAATTAGAGTGCAATATTGGAGTTGAAAATCTGGGAGGAGGCAGCCAAAGAGATGATTCTAAACCCATCCATTTGGTTACATTCTTGAGGGAAGATGAGTATCTTAAGAGAACTAAGAACCAGTGGACATGACAGGAATTGAGCCAGCAAAAGAAGCAGAAAGAAAAATGAAGAACTGTAGAGAAGATTTTTTTCTCTAAAGTAATCAGAGGGTCTCAGGGCTGGGAAGGTGGCTCAGTGGTAGAGTGCTTGCCTTGCATGCATGAGGCCCTGGGTTCGATTCCCCAGTACCACATAAGCAAAAAGAAAAAAGCCGGAAGTGGTGCTGTGGCTCAAGTGGCAGAGTGCTAGCCTTGGGCTGAAGAACTGAGGGACAGCGCTCAGGCCCAGAGTTCAGGCCCCAAGACCGGACCCAAAAAAAAAAAAAAAAGTCAGAGGATCTGAAAAAAAGGCTTAAGCCAGATGGGTTGTTATTGAAAAGCTGTCAGTAGGCCTTTACTGTAGATATTAAATGATAAGCTTACATTTATATTAAGAGACTTTTGAAAATATTAGATGGAGTTTGTACCTTTAAAGAATTTCATGTAGAGCCAGGTATGGTGGTGCATTCCTGTACCCCAGCATTCCTGAGACTGAGGTAGGAGTATTGAGTGTTAAAGGCAAGCCTGGACTATATAGTCCAAGACTCTACTTAAAAACAACAATGATAAAAAAATAATAAAAGTAAATGTTAAAGAATAATTGAGACTAAATGTTACGATTTCTTGATACAGTATCTAAATACATTTAAAGTTCTAAGATTATTGTGGATTGAAGTTGCACTTGGAAAGAAAGACATAATTTGGGCACGTAAAAGGAAAGAGGACACCCTGGTTATAAGGGAAACATGTCACCAAAGATTGATTGTCTTTATGTCATCTGTTTAAGATAATTAAGGCAAGAAAAGTCACCTGAGAAGATTTCTCCATTTGATGGCCTTTTGTGACCTATTTTAAGACAAGTGCTGAAGATTTGAGCTGATTTTACTATTACAATAAATAAATGAATAACTGTCTAGGATCCCTTTGGGACCATTGAAATTTAGCCAGCATGTAACAGCTTAGTACTTTAGTACTAAGTACTTTCAAAAAATAGTTCTTTTTTCTTTCTTTCTTTTTATTTTCTTTTTTTCTTGTAGGTCATGGGCCCTGAATCTGAGCCTGGGCGCTGTCCCTTAGCTCTTCAGCTCAAGGCTAACGCTCTACTGGAGCCACAGAGCCACTTCTAGCTTTTTCTGCTTATGTGGTGCTGAGGAATCGAACCCAGGGCCTTATGCTTGGAAGGCAAGTGCTCTACCACCCAGCCCTTGTGGTTTTCTTTAGCTACAAAGCCAACTAGTTCAAAGCCAACTAAAACAAAAAGTTTTTTTTTTTAATTTTATCTTGTTTTTTTTTTTAAATTTAATTTTATTTTATTTGAGAACATACTGTACAGAGGGGCTACAATTACATGGGCAGGATAATGCATACAATTCTTACCAAGCATTGCAGCCTCCTCCTTTGTTTACCCTTCACCTCCCTTCCCAGCCTCCCCCCTCCCCCCACCCAATTATACTCCCCTCCCCCCCCCCCCCACCGACATTGTAAAGCTGGTTTTGACATGACATTTTGTACTTCTCATTGTTGCAACAGGTCCACCTGAATCCTTAAACGACTTGTTTGTCCCCATCTCCTCCACATGTTATACTGACATCAAATATAGTGAAAGCGGGGGTTACACTGTGGGGGAGGGACATACAAAGCAACAAAGAAATAATCTTATAAATGCGTTAGAAACACATGCATGAAAGAAACGAAAACATTAAAATACATATTTAAGGGTTCATTTTCCTAACATCACATTATCTGACCTTTTCCGCTTGACTCATACCTATACTAGATATTGCAAATAAGGGAAACCATGGGACCTATGTTTCTTTGGGCCTGGCTTACTTCACTTAATATAATTTTTTCCAAACCTTTCCATTTCCTAACAAATGGGGAAATGTCATTCTTTCTGATGGAGGCATAGAATTCCATTGTGTATATATACCACATTTTCTTGATCCATTCATCTACTGAGGGGCATCTGGGTTGGTTCCATATCTTAGCTATGGTAAATAATGCTGCAATAAACATAGTTGTGCTGGTAGCTTTAGTGTGGTCTTGTTTGTAAACATTTGGGTAAATGCCCAAAAGTGGGATTGCTGGATCATAGGGGAGATCTATGTGAAGTCTTTTGAGGAACCTCCATACTGCTTTCCAAAGTGGTTAACAAGTTTACATTCCCACCAACAATGAAGTAAGGTTCCTTTCTGTCCACATCCCCTCCAGCATCTGTTGTTGTTAGAGTTCTTGATTTTTGCTGTTCTAACTGGAGTGAGGTGATATCTCAATGTTGTTTTGATTTGCATTTCTTTTATGGCTAGGGATATTGAACATTTCTTCATGTGTCTATTGGCCATCCTTCTTTCTTCTTCAGAGAAGCTTCTCTTTAAGTCTTTCACCCACTTATTTATTGGGCAGTTGTTTCTTTGAGGATTTGTTGTTGGGTGGTTTAATTTTTTGAGTTCCAAGTATATTTTAGATATGAGACCCTTGTCCGTTGTATAGCTAGTAAAGATCTTCTCCCAATCCGTGGGCTTTCTGTTGATCTTGCTAGCTATGTCATTTGCCCTGCAGAAGCTCTGCAATCTTATGCAATCCCATTTGTCCAACCTTTCTTTGATTTGTTGTGCTTCCGGGTCTCTATTCAGAAAATTTCGGCCTGAGCCAAGGAGACCTAGGGTTTCTCCTATTCCATCCTGTAATGTTTTCAGAGTGTCTGCTTTGAGTTCAAGGTCTTTGATCCATTTGGAGTTGATTCTGGTGCAGGGTGATATATAAGGATCTAGCTTTAGTTTTCTACATGTAGTTAACCAATTTTGCCAGCACCATTTACTGAAGAGGCTGTCTTTCTTCCATTCTATTGTTTTAGCTCCCTTATCGAAGATTAGATGGCTATAGGTCTGTAGGTTCATTTCTGGGTTTTCAATTCTATTCCATTGGTCCTGAGGTCTGTTCTTATGCCAATACCAAGCTGTTTTGATTACTATGGCTTTATAGTAGAGTTTGAAATTTGGTATTGATATTCCTCCAGCAGTGTTCTTTCCGTTGAGGAGCGTTTTTGCTATTCGGGGTCTTTTATTGTTCCATATGAATTTTTGGATTGCCTCTTCTATTTCCTTGAAGAATGAGGGTGGAATTTTGATAGGTATCGCATTGAATTTGTAGATAGCCTTGGGAAGTATTGCCATTTTCACGATGTTAATCTTGCCAATCCAGGAGCATGGGAGGTTTTGCCATTTTTTAAGTTCTGTGTTGATTTCCTTTTTCAAGATTTTAAAGTTTTCATCATAGAGTTCCTTCACTTCTTTGGTTAAGTTAATTCCTAGGTATTTTATTTTTTGTGGGGCTATTACAAATGGAGTTGCTTTCCTAATTTCAGCCACACTTTTCTCATTGTTGGCATATAGAAAAGCCATTGATTTTTGGGGGGTTAATTTTATACCCTGCTACTTTGCCAAAGTTTTGAATCAGCTTGAGTAATTTGGGAGTGGAGTCTATGGGATTCTTTAAATACAAGGTCATGTCATCTGCAAAGAGGGAGAGTTTTATTTCTTCTTTCCCTATTTGGATCCCCTTTATGTCTGCATCTTGTCTTATTGCTGTAGCTAGGCATTCTAATACTAGATTGAAGAGAAGTGGAGAGAGTGGGCATCCTTGTCTTGTTCCTGAGTTAAGAGGAAATGGCTTTAGTTTTTCACCATTGAGTATAATGCTGGCTGTAGGTTTGTCATATACAGCCTTTATTGTATTGAGGAATGTTCCATGGATTCCTAATTTTTCCAGAACCTTCATCATAAAGGGGTGTTGGATCTTGTCAAATGCTTTTTCTGCATCTATTGAGATAACCATGTGGTTCTTATTCTTGCTCCTGTTGATGTGATGAATAATATTAATTGATTTGCGTATATTGAACCAGCTTTGCATCCCTGAAATGAATCCTGTTTGATCATGGTGTATGATTTTTTTGATGAATTGTTGAAGTCGATTGGCCAAAATTTTGTTGAGAAGTTTTGCATCAATGTTCATCAAAGAAATGGGTCTATAGTTCTCTTTCTTTGATGAGTCCCTGCCTGGTTTTGGGATGAGGGTTATGAAGGCTTCATAGAATGTGTTCGGTAGTGAGCTTTCTCTTTCAATTTCATTGAAGAGTTGGAGCAGTTTGGTGTGAGCTCTGCTTTGAAGGCCTTGTAAAATTCCACTGTAAAACCATCTGGTCCGCTGGGAGGTCTCTTATTGCTGTTTCTATTTCAATGCTTGATATGGGCCTGTTAAGCTGGTTTAACTCATCTTGGTTTAGTTTTGGCATGTCAATATTTGCTAGGAAAAGGTCCATTTCTGTCAAGTTCTCAAACTTATTAGCATAAAGTTTTGAGAAGTATTCCCTTATAATGTTCTGAATCTTGGTTGTTTCCGTGGTGATGTTTCCATTCTCATCTCTGAGTTTATTAATTTGGGTGTGTTCTCTCCTTTTTCTGATAAGGTTTGCTAAGGGTCTGTCAATTTTGTTAAGTTTTTCGAAGAACCAACTCTTTGTTTTGTTGATTCTTTCTACAGTTTTTTTGGATTCTAATTCATTTAATTCTGATTTAATTTTGATTATTTCTTTCCGTCTACTGGATTGGGGTTTATCTTGCTGCTCTTTTTCAAGGAGATTTAGATGTGTCATTAAATTGTTAGTTTCAGATCTCTCCAATTTGTTGATGTAGGAGCTCAGAGCTATAAACTTGCCTCTGAGTACTGCCTTTGCTGTGTCCCAGAGGAGCTGGTAATTTGTGTGTTCATTTTTGTTGAATAGCATGAACATTTGAATTTCCTTTCTAATCTCTTCCATGACCCACTCATGATTCAGCAGTGTGTTGTTCAGCCTCCATGTGATACCGGACTTTCTTTGGTGGCTTTTGGTGTTGAGTTCTAATTTTGTTCCCTTGTGGTCAGAGAGAATGCAAGGTATAACTTCAATGTTTCTGAATTTAGACAAGTTTGCTTTGTGGCCTAAAATGTGGTGTATTTTAGAAAATGTTCCATGTGCTGCTGAGAAGAACGTGTATTCTGATGCTGCTGGGTGAAATGTTCGGTAAATGTCTGTTAAGTCTAGTTGATCTATGCAGCTGTAAAACAAAAAGTTTTTAAGATTATCCGAACAGATAGTGGTCCAGGCTGGACTGGACAAAAAAAAATAACCAGAGACATGGTTCAAACAGTAGATTACGTAGTAGAACACACACACACACACACACACACACACACACACACACACACACACTTATCAGGAAAAAGGAAAAGAACTGTTGCACATTAAGAATCTAGTATGTGCAGGCTCTAAGTTGTTGTGCAAAACAACAACAAAAAGTATTACCAACCACTTTGAAAGAGTATGGTAGCGCAATAGAAAAAAACTTATAGAAATATTTAAAGAGTTGAAGCATCCCTCTGATGTGTAACAGAATATCAAAAGGCTCTAATAAGGACCTATAGGTGACTGAAGTAAAGTAGAATATCAGATCAAAAAGTTTAGTATTTTACTAAGAACACAGAGAGAGAGGCAGAAAGAAAAAGAGAATAGCACGGAAATAACAGGACAAAATTTCTTTGAACTTGAAGATGTTTATTTCCAGTTTGAAAGGACCCAATGACTTAAAAAAAAGACAACTAGTTATATTTGGGAAATTTTAGAAAAGGCATGTCTTACAAATTTTAGAAAGCCAGTGATAAGGAAAGATCATCCATCTGGGTGCCAGTGGCTCACACCTATAATCCTAGCTACTCAGTAGGCCGAAATCTGAGGATTGTGGATCAAAGCCAGCCTAGGCTGGAGGGTCCATGAGACTCTTATCTCCAGTTAACCACCAGGAAACTGGAAGTGGCGGTGTGGCCCAAGTGGTAGAACACTTGCCTTGAGCTGAAGAGCTCAGGGCCAGTGCCCAGGCCCAGAGTTCAAGCCCCACAACCGACGAGAGAGAGAGAGACAGAGAGACAGAGAGAGACAGAGAGACAGAGAGAGAGAGAGAGAGAGAGAGAGAGAGAGAGAGAGAGAGAGAGAGAGAGAGAGAGAGAGAGAGAGAGAGAGATCAATAAAACATTTAGAGTAAAAGGGGAAAAAGCATATCAAAATGAATACAAAGGCTTGAGAATGAGAATCACATCAGATTTTCCAACAACACATATAAAGTTAGAAGACAATGAGGTCTTCAAACTTCTGCAAACTAGACTTAAAACTTCCCTCAAATTCATTATGAATTCTTTCAATCTAGCCACCTCTCTTCCATACTTCAATGTGCTTAGTGCCTTCAAGTCTGGAAATCCTATTCTGTTGCATGATAGAATTTATAATTTGATTTTGCATTTAGGCAAGAACAATTTCAGTCATAACAGTTCTCACTAAATTTGCCTGTCATGCACTTTTCACATAGAGTTAGTGATTGACCATAGGCAGGAGTATTTTTCACATAGAGTTAGTGATTGACCATAGGCAGGAGTATTGTGCTGGTCATTGGTGACTGGAACAAAAGCAGTTGCAAGCAGTGGCTCAGGTAGAAGCCTGATTGGAAGTATTTAAGATAAAATGGAAAGAGAAGATGTAAGGTTACAATGTAACAAAAGGTGAAGGTTATGAAGGAAACTGAGAGGAGGTATCCATAGAGGGTTTTAATATTTTTCTTTTTCTACACTGGAAAAATAACAGATGTTGGCATGGCAGTGAGCATGGTCCAGTAGAAAGGAGGAAATAAATGCAGGGTAAGGGGGGAATTGATTGCTGAAACTATTGGTGAGGGGAAAAAAGAAAGAAAGAAAAATACACCAGTAGAGAAGGGAAGGATAGGTGCCTGGATTTGGATGATAGCATGGGAGTTACTGCCTTACCAAATGTGCACTGCTTCCCTCTAGACTTGTTATTTGAGAAAACCAAGTTTATTCAATTAAGGAAGTTTTTGTCCCCCCCCTCCCAAGGTTTCTATTACACACACAAATGTATTCCTAACAAGCACAGCTTGTTATTTAGAAATGATAGAGATAGAGAAGAAATCACTAAGAGGGTTTAAAGTAGTTATTTTTGTCAAGAGACTATGGGGGAGATAAAAGGACAAGGAGGGACCCAACACAACAGTGATATGCACAAGACAATATGTTGGAAATGATCTGTACAACTTGTTGAGGAGAGGGAAAGTAGGAGAAAATTGAGGGAAGGGGTAACAAGGTTGACAAGAAATGTACTTATTTTCTTGCCCATGTAATTGTAACCCCTCTGTACAGTATTTTCACAATAAAAAAAAAAAAAAGAGTAGAGTGCCAGTCTTGAGCAAAAAACCACAGGGACAGTGCGCAGGCCCTGAGTTTGAGCCCTGCTACTGACCAAAAAAAAAAAAAAAGAATAAAGGAGCTATTGGAATAGGAGTCTGGCCCATAAATGAAACAAAACTTGAGCTGTAAAACATTATTCAATTTGAGGAAAAGCATTTATGATGGAAGGATAGCATTAGCCTATTCATTTGTCAATAAATTTATTTCTTGCCTTTGCCTTTTCTTTTTTAGGAGCATAAAAGAATTGTCAAATTTACTCCCACATAAGAACTGGCTCTATTTGAAATTTCCATTATCTTTCATAGCCATGAACAAATGTTTTAACTTTAAATTCCTGGGACAACTGGATTTTGGTTAGTGTATAACTTAAGTTCAGTAGTAAAGCTCTTGCCTAGTATATGCCTTGATCTTGGATTCAATCACTGGCACAGCAAAAACAGAAACAAAATACATAATTTATGCTCATTTACTTAAAAGGGTGTTTTTAAAGTACATTCTGAAAGGAATACACAGTAATTGTCTTATTGTCTTATCATCAGATTTATTTGGTGTTTGTCATTGCAGATTGTCCTTTACATATCATTCTTCTGGTGGTTTAAATGGTGACACCTTTGGTACAGTGAGCTAAAGGGCCTGAGAACAGCTCAATGGGAAAATGTGCCAAAGCTCCCATGTCCTACTGGGACTCATCTATTTCCACGAAACAGTGTTTCTCTATACCTGGCTGAATAAATTACATTGATTTCAAAGAAACAACAACAAAAAAAGAGATATGTACTCATTACTTTACTTATGTAACTGAAATCCTTCTGTATATCACCTTGACAATTCTTTGACATCTTAACAATTATATGTGCATTCCTTTTTTTGGGGAGGGCCCAATCGTGGGGCCTAAACTCTGGGCCTGGGCGCTGTCCCTCAGCTCTTCAGCCCAAGGCTAGCACTCTACCACTTGAGCCACAGCGCCACTTCCGGCTTTTTTTCTTTTTGCTTATGTGGTGCTGAGGAATCAAACCCAGGGCCTCAGGCATGCAAGGCAAGCACTCTACCACTGAGCCACCTTCCCAGCCTCACGCATTCCTTTTTTGTTGTTGGTGGTTGTAGGGCTTGAGTTCTGGGCCTGGGTGTTGTTCCTCAGCTCTTCTGCTCAAGGCAAATGCTCTACCACTTGAGCCACAGCACCACTACTGGCTTTTCTGTTTATGTGGTGCTGAGGAATCAAACCCAGGGCCTCATGCATGTGAGGCAAGCACTTTACCACTGAACCACCTTCCCAGCCTGTACATTCTTTAGAATTCCAGTTTGATCTTCTGAGAAGCACACACAAGTATGGTACCCACCATTCAAGAGGTTTATGGGGGTATGTGTGAAAGATCTTAGTGAGTAGGAGTCAGAGGGTAGAGCCTTCCAGTGGTAATGATGGTCTGATATGTGTGAAAAGAGAGGGAAGGAAAGGAAGATTGCATAAAAGAGCTTAATGCTATAGCATGATGCTGAGAAAATGTTTGCTATTGCAAATGTTCCTTAGAGGAGTCCACTGTTGGATAGAATTGGCTTAGTGCAGGACTCAGCATTCTCAGTTACTGACTAGTAGCTGCCCAGGGAAGTGGCCTCTGTCAGGTAATATATTCTGGTTTAGCTTTTCTTGAAGGAACTCTTACTCAGAAATTTGTAAGATCATGTGTGCCTGTGTTTGCCACACCACACATTGTACCTGAGGACTCTTAATTTTAAGTTCAGCTAGTGTGATTATTGTCATAATCCTGATAATTACTTTTCTTTGCCAAAAGTTTCACTCCTTCCCAGGAAAAAGAAACAAATACATTGTTAATTTAACAACTTTAATCCAGAGCTCAATGGCCCTTAATAATCTACTGATTCATTAATTACTTCTGAATACAATAAAATATTAACCCAGTTTTGGAGCATGGCTAACAGAAAATTTTTTATCTTTATAGTAATCTATTGTATCATTAAATAATGCTTTCTTCATAAATGGTTCTTTCTTCTCTTTTGTTTTCAATTTAAAATATTTCTCTAAAGAAATTCCTTTCTAGCTTTACCTTTGCATTCATATTTATGTTTTCAAAGCCTTAAAGTTTTGCTACAGAAAAAGCCAGATCAAGACTATGAATTTGTCTCATTTATATTCATCAGTAAATATGAACAAAGCAATATCAGTTCAAAATCTGAGTAATTCCTTCCTTGTTGATTTTCATGTGTTTAACAAAGTAGAGGTTAAAATTGTATTGGGGAGGCTTTCAGCCCACTATATTTGTATATTGATTCTTTTTTATGTAAAAAGTAACTTATCTAAAATTTACAAGTTTGTGTTAAAAGCATAATTGGAATATGTCCAATGCAAGGAACATATCTACTATTTTGGATTAAGTGTAGGAGCTCAGTTACTCCATGATAGTTGAGAGTATTGTATTATATATTTGCCAGTATAACTGATAGAGACAACACAGTACTTTTGCCAAATTGTAATGTATTCTATGTTTTTTAGGAAAATGAAACTATATGACTAGTAGATAAAATACTTAACAACTGACCATGAAATGAAAAGAGGTAATTACTATACTGATCAGATATGATATTATATACAAAATACTATATGGCTCCCAACCTTTCATCTGGGAATCTCCTTGGTCTCAGGAGAAGTATTGATAGCATTACTACTGCTTAGAAATTATTCTTCAACATACCATAATATACCTCACTGCTAATTTCAGAAGGTATATTCAGGTAGAAGACTGTGTGTGTGTGTGTGTGTGTGTGTGTGTGTGTGTGTGTGTGTGTGTGTGTGTGTGTGTACATGTAGATATATGTAGATATTTAAATCAACTCAGGAAGTGCTGTTGTCAGTCTTTAAAAGGTGTCTATTAATTTTCTGTATGCTTTAGAACATTTTAAGATATTTTATGGATTGTGTTTTGGGAGCCATTCTTTTACATTTGTGTTACATTAATAGGGATTTCAGAGAAGAATTAGAAGGTATAAAGGTCAGCTCTTGACTATATTCCTAGTAAAGAAGAATGGATGAGGAAATCTATCTAAAACTTACTTCATGTAGCCCTGGGATAAATGGGAAGACAGAGAATTGGCAGAATTTACTGATGAATTTGAATCATGTTAGATAAAAGCAAGCAGTTAGAAATGGCAATCTCAAGCCAAGGGAACTAAAAAAAAAAGATTTAGTTGTGATCTTATTCCACATTTAATGTTTTAAAATTTAAATAAGGATAATTCCTGGTAATGATAAAATGGCCGTGGATACAGTAGTAAACAATAAGTGTTTTCCTTATCCCAAATGTATTCCCCTTTCCAGGTATAATTGTAGTCAGTAGTTTGGCTTATATCTTCCAAATATTCAACTGTGTGTTTGTATATAAACACACATTTTAAAATAAATGCAACCATTCTATACTTGTTCTGTAAGTTGCTCCATATAGCAACATGGAACATACCTGTCAGCAGCCTACAGCTATCTTATTTTTGATAGGTGCATAATAATCCATGGTTTGGATATACTATACTTTATAATCTTCTTAATAAATGAGGAAGCTGCACAAAGAAGGAAATGTCATTAATGCAGATAGTGTTAAAAATTTATAAACGTATTTACAAAAGAGGCCTGGTTTTGGTGTCGTGTTTGATCCTTTTAGGAAGGAACCCCTAGTGCATTTTCAGCATGCTGACTGTTCACAGACACATTTCTCTCATCTTTTTATTTATTCATCTTTTTTTTTTTTTTTTTTGAGACAGAGTCTCACTAGATAGCCCGGGCTGGCCTCCAATTCAAGATCTCCCTGAATGCAGGGATTACAGGTATATGCCACCACACCCAGCTTCTGTGTTCCATGTTTTGTTCTTTTCTCTCATCTTTTTGTAACTGTAAAACAGGAAATATATTTGTAGCCAGATATTTTTGTTTATTTTTGAAAAGATTTATAGAAAAATACCAAATAACACTCAAAAAGTTTAAAAAAATCAATCCTGTTGATTCTTTTTTAAAAAATACATTTTTTATTGTAAAAATACTGTACAGAGGGGTTACAGTTACATGAGCAAGGTAAAAACTCATTAAAGGATCGCAGTTCAAAGCCAGCCGGGGCAAGAAAATCTGTGAGACTCTTATCTCCAATAAACCACTCAGAAAACCAGAAGTGGCACTGCGGTTCAAGAGGTAGAGCGCTTGCCTTGAGCTGAAGAGCTGAGGGACAGTGCCCAGGCCCAGAGTTCAAGCCCCACAACCGACCAAAAAAAAAAAAAATCTGGGTCTGGGAAGGTGGCTCAGTGGTAGCATGCTTGCCTTGCATGCATGTAGCCGTGGGTTCAATTCCTCAGCACCACATAAGCAGAAAAAGCTGGAAGTGGTGTTAGGCTCAAGTGGTAGGGCACTAGCTTTGAGCTGAAGAGCTGAGGGACAGTGCGCAAGCCCAGAGTTCAGGCCCCATATGATGATGCTAAGGGAACTGAATTCTGAGACATGGAGCCAAGAGGTTTTTCTCTGTTGTTGTTTTTAATGTACTATGTGATTTCTTTTTTGTGTGTGCTTTTTTTTTAAAAAATCTTTTTCCTATGGTTTATTCCCTGTTGTCACTGTATTTGATTTTGGTATCCTGGAGTATTGTATAAACGGTTATCTAAATTAGGGAAGGGAACAGGAACAACAAAATGGTGAGACAAAGGATGAAGGGTGAACCAATGCAACAGCGGAACTCAAAAGACAATAGGTTGAAAATGAACTGTACAACTTGGGGAAGGTGTTGGTGGGGAGGGAAAGTGGGAGAAAAATGTGGGAGGGGACAACCAGTTTGACAAGGAATGTACTCACTACCTTACATATGTAACTGTAACCCCTCTGTACATCACCTTGACAATAACATTTTAAAAAAGAAAACAACCAAATAACACTCAAAAACTTTAAAAAATCCTGTTGATTCTCCTAAAAATCAATTTATGCAGCAAGAATTTAATTTCATGCCCTCCAGCTCCCTTTTCATCTCGGATGTACCTAGTACTGACATCTCTGCATTCTTTCTATCATGCCTTGCCTTTGTATAACGTCACTATGTATATATCACACTTGAGTTTTTCCGCAGTACAATATGATGGTATTGCTTGTGTAAGTATGTAACTTAAAATTTCATCTCCACTTCCACAGTATATCATGGACTTGGGCAGAAAATATCTGATTAATTAAACTTATCTATCTTTTATGTTATCTCTATTTATTTTCTTGTACTAACAACATTCACACTAGCCAAACTCAGAAGGGACTGATTTATTAACCAAAATGTAATTTATCAATTTGCAATATGAGATATATTTGGCATCCTATACATAGCTTCTTTGCTTGGGGCATTCCTACCTAATATATGAATTACTCAAGAGGCTAGATTATAGATAAGAGGGCTGATAATTAGAACAAAAGCAAGGAGATGTTCTAACAGGATCATTCTACCACACTGAGGTAGCTTTATGATTTGCCCTGTGGCTTTTTATAACTTAGTCATCAGTCACAGCACTGAGATGTTGTTGGAGACACACAGAACAGGTTTCTTCCACCGTCTTGATCTGGACTGTTCACTGCCTCCATTCCATTGGACACACCTGCCCATGTCCTCCATGACAAGAGGGCAGCTTACTACAATACCCTCTCTTTATGTAAATAAGACATTGATTGGAGTTTGAAAAGCCCCCAAAACTACTTGATACAGACATGGGAAACACCTTCACTTTCACTGCAACTTATTTACACCCGGTAAGACTGTGGAGGTGCTAATACATAGAGGTGGTGATCACCACAATGTCTTCAGACATTGACATTGGTCCTAGTGGCCCAAATCAAGTGTAGTTGGAAATCATTAGTTTAGAGTGAAGGGTGACAGAAAGAAAAACCAGATAGAATATTGTATGGAAGTCAGCTGAGTAGCAAAGTTAAGGATACCAGTTGTGCAGAAGCATAGAGAGTATAGAAATGTTTTTACTAGACCTGTGTTGGTCTCTGCTTTCCTAATCAGACCTTTAGCTTTAACTAATTTTAGGACAGTTAGTCTTCACTCTTCTGACTGGAAATCACTAAAGGATTAACTATTGCTATTTATTTTTAAGTATACTTATTATGAACTAATTGTGCTAATATTTATACTCAGTGTCTTAAAAACCCTTCTGTCCATCTTAAAATATAATACAAAATGAAGTATTCTATTATCAGATATATTTTCCTATTCATTTCTCACCATTGTTACCCCTTTAATTTTAAAACAACTGATAAATGTAAACTTTATCTTTTAATCTTACTCTTTCCTGAATTTGGCCAGGAATATAAATATTGCTTGAGGAATGACCAGTTTTTAAATATAAATACAAAGGTTTAAAGTGACATCATGTGTTTTACAATGAGAATAAGAAAATGAGATTCCTTAAGCTGAAATAGACTTAGCAGGCAGGTACATTTCTAGACACATATATGCTCTGTATTGGAGAACATCACACAGAGCTTTGGGAAACCCAACTGCTAACATGTTTGTATCCAAAACTCTTGCCTGTTTCTTGTCCTTAAGTTAATTACTTTATAGTGAGTCTATTTATTATTTTATTATCTTGACTAATTCAACTTTGCCTCTGTTTTAATAGATTAATCAGGCTTGGTTTTTCCCTTTATGCTCAATAAATGTTTGCTGAATGAAAGAATGAATTACAGAAAATGTGTTATCTCCTTTCTAGTAGGTTATCTGCTAAAATAATCAGGGATTCTAGTCTTCATTATAGAATTCTTCAATGTAAAGTTATCTAACTATGTAGTTTTGAGTTTTTTTGAGAATTTGTCATATAGATTGGAAGGCATATATCCTTCCTTCTTTCCTTCCTTCCTTCCTTTCTTTCTTTTTGGATCTGGTTGTGGGCCTGAACTCTGGGTCTGGGTACTGTCCCTCATCTCTTCAGCTCAAGGCTAGTGCTCTACCACTTGGGCCACAGCACCACTTTTTTTTTGCTGCTTATGTGGTGCTGAGGAATCGAACCCAGGGTCTCATGCATGCAAGGCAAGTGCTCTACCACTGAGCCACCTTCCCAGCCCTAGAATTCATTAAGTGTCCCGATACTTTGTTGCTTCCCTAGTTTGTAGTGTTTAGTACTGTTGTCTCACACAGAATTCTTTTTTTTTTTTTTTTGGTTGGTAGTGGGGCTTGAACTCTAAGCTTGGGCATTGTATCTGAGCTCTTCAGCTCAAGGCTAGCACTCTACCACTTGAGCCACAGTGCCACTTCCGGCCTTTTCTGTTTATGTGGTGCTGAGGAATCGAACCCAGGGCCTAATGCATGCGAGGCAAGCACTCTACTGCTCAGGCACCTTCCCAGCCCCTCACATGGAACTCTTAATAATCTCTTGGGATTGGTCTGGCTGTCAGTAGATTTAACCTATCACCCATTGTCCAGCTTTACTAATTAAATTGTTTGTCACCATAATTACTTATAATACCGTTTCAGAATTTAAGACCAATTGAAACCTAAAAAAACTCCTAAAACCCTAAATTTAAGACTCCTTTATCTTACATCTGGTCTACTGTTCTTGTCTATCATCATATCTCCATACATCTATATACATGGTATATGGATTCCTCACATCGTTTATTGTTTTTGGTGTTTTGTTTGTTTTGTTTTTCCAGTCCTGGGGCTCAAATATGGGCATGGGTGATGTTCCTGGGCTTTTTTTTTTTGCTCAATGCTAGTGCTCTGCTATTTGAGCCACAGCTCCACTTCTGTTTTTTTTTGTGATTAATTGAAAATAAGACTCTCAGACTTTCCTGCATAGGCTGGCTTTGAACTGCTATCCTCAGATCTCAGCCTATTGAGTAGCTAGGATTACAGGCATGAGCGACCTGTGTCTAAGCTGGTGTGTGTGTGTGTGTGTGTGTGTGTGTGTGTGTGTGTGTGTGTGTGTGTGTGTGTGTGTGTGTGTGTGTGTGTGTGTGTGTGTGTGTGTGTGTGTGTGTGTGTGTGTGTGTGTGATGCACATGCAGAATATGAAAGTTTATTTAAAGAAAGCAATATGTTTTTATTTTGAGGAATATGAAAAGACCATATGAATATAATCTATAATTCACTTCTTTCCTTATTTACTGACAATCATTATTGAATTTTGGATATATTCCTTTTTTCTTATATATATATATCATTTTTTGATAATTAGGTTTGCATTATATATGAATATGTTGTCATGCTATGAACACGTATACCTTAATATCCATTGATCAACCCTTCTCCATCCCTCTCTTCCTCCTACTTTGCCAACCTCTGGTGGCCACTATTTTACCCTCAATTTCTGTGAGATCACTATCTCACGAGATCACACATATGTCAATACTTGCTCTCTGCCTAATTTATTTCACTTACCCTAATAATTTCTAGTTCCACCCATGTTGTAATAGAATTATATGCCCTTTTATGGGCAAATAGTATTCGATAGTGTACATGTAGCAATTTACTCTTTCCATTCATCAGTTGAAGGATATTTAGGGTTTGTTTTTAATTTCTTGGCTGTTATGAACAGTGTTGCAATAAATGTGGGAATACAGATATCTTCAACATACAGATTATATTTCCTTTGGACAAATGTGCATTTAGTTAATGTTCAACACCTCTTTGTGGCCTTTTTCCTCCTTATTTTAGGGCTCAGAACATCTTTTTCCATAGGTCTAAGTTGCTGCTCTGAATATTTCCTACTTGGGGAGGGGGAGTTGCAGGGCTTGCACTTGGGGCCTGGGTGTTATCCCTGAGCCTTTCTCTGCTCAAGGCTAATGCTCTCAACACTTGAGCCACAAAACTATTTCCAGTTTTTGAGTAGTTAATTGGAGATAAGAGTCTCATTGGGACTTTTCTGCCCCAGCTAGCTTCAAACTGCGATCCTCATATCTTAGCCTCCTGAGTAGCTAAGATTATAATTGTGAGACACTAGTGCCCAGCTTCCTCTTCACTCTTCATATACCTTCTACCTAAATGACCTAGCACTGTCTTAACAGAGAGAAGCTGGTCGTATGTGGCTCCTGGGCAGGGCCCAGGCAGGTTTGATAGGAGCCTGCGCTGGATATTTTAGGTAGCTGGCTCCTTTTAGTAAAGTCTCATATAGGTTTTCACCTATTGAATAAATGAAACTCATATTTTGGTTGTTATTTATATTTTATTTTGATTGATGAATGCCATCTAATACAGTATTGTTTTTCTTGTGCGAGTATCATTTTACCCTGTTAATTATTCGGTCTACTGCAGACTGTAAGGGTAACAGATTTGCAGTCCCCAGTACCACAAGGGGCAAGGAAGGATGAGAAACCAAATTGAAGAGCTTAGCCGATCATCCTAAGAAACATTTTTTGAGTTTCTGGACAAACTCATCTCTATGGGTTCTAAACTTGATGAAGAAAATGATGAAGAAGTAAATGCAACAGAAAGAGATGTGCCAAAGCAAAAGTAAGGATAGTTCCAGTCTGGAGAGGTGCCAAGAACAGTATTCAAATTGGGACAGTGTTGAAATCCTATTCACCTTTTGACTGATTCTTCTTTGAGGTTCTCTTTCATTCCTTGTTCACTTCACAGCTGCTTCCTTTTGCCACTCAGCCTGCTCTTTTCCATTTTCTGAGTTACCAGAATCTTCCAACCCCTTGCCAGGAATAGGGCCTTTTTGTCCTTTTTACTTCTTGTTATACCACATCATCATACACAACAGGTAAGACTAACACTTTCCTGTTTGAGCTGGAATATTTTTCCTGGAGTTTCAGAACTCTTTTTTTCCTTACTGAAGTTATTTCCTGTACCACGTCCAGGATTATCTTTGGCACCAGTACTTGGAAACTTTATGCTCCCCCATAGGCTGTTTTACAGCATTAATTAGGTTATTAATTTATTTGTATCTTCATATTCCAAAAGTTGGTAACGGGCACTGAGATCTGAAATGGTAGACATACTTTGATCCTAAAAAGAGCCCTGTCTTTAAATACTGCTAAAGGTTGGCCCCAGAACTTAGACTTTGGACTTCTCTCTTTTTCCACTCATTTTTAAAGAGTGCTTCTATGACCTTAAATACTTCCTTTATATTGACGGCTCCCATTCCCATCCTTGATTATACTTTAGATTTATTTCTAATTGTCTACTTGATTTTTCCACTTGCATTTCCATAAACACCTTAAATTTAACTTAAGCAAAACCAAGCTCTTGATTACCCATAAGCTAAATTTGCTTCTCTAGCATTATTTATATCAGTACCTGGTTGCTCAGGCCAAACACTGTGAGTTTTTCTCTTACGTGCCACTTCCAAGTTTTAGATTAAGTGCTACTGGATATTGTATAGCTTAAGTCTGTCTGCAAATATTTGTCTTCTCTTGTGAGGACCTCAAAAGAGCCTCCTATGCTTCCCCTTTTGCCCTTTCTCCCTTTAAAATGCAGATTGTAATTTCATCCAGCATAAAGCTCAATTGCTCTCCATCAGCAGGGTCCTGTGAAGTCTCACCCTTGACTCCTTCTGGCCTTCACCCTCTGTGAACATCCCTGAACTCTCTTCCCTCCAGTTGTACTGGCCCAGCTTTGCTTAAGTCATCCCAGGCCCAATCCAACCGGAAAGAATATGCATTTGCTGTTCTCTCCGCTTCAGATTTCCTTTCCTCAGATGTTTATGTGGTGTACCACTTCTCTTTATTTGCTCAGGTACCATTTCCTCAAAGAGGCATTTTGATATATTAGTCATCCTACCTAAAATAGCATCCTCCTAAAATCTCTATCTTACTGTGTTTGTTTCCTCTATAATTTTTACGTCTATTTAACATTTTATTTTGTTGCTATTTATTTATTTATTGTCAATTGGGGGCTTGAACTCAGGACCTGAGTCCTGTCCCTAAGCTTTTTTGCTCAAGGCTCATGCTCTGTTACTTTGAGCCACAGCTCCACCTCTGGTTTTCTGGTGGTTAATTGGAGATAAGAATATCACAGACTTTCTTGCCTGGGCTGGCTTTGAACTGTGATCCTCAGATCTCATCCTCTGGAGTAGCTAGGATTACAGGTGTGAGCCACCAGCACCCAGCCCCTATTTGACACTTTAATTGGCTAATATCCTTGTTCAAATGCATGCTCCATGAAGATTGAGAGGCCAGAGACACTCTCGCCTTGGTCCCTGCTGTATCTTTATAATCAGAACAGTGAGATGAATGATGGAGTGAATGCCAGTGAATGGATGAGAAATGTTTGGATGGGGCTGAGAAGGTGGCTCAGTGGTAGAGTGCTTGCCTTGCATGCATGAGGCCGCCCTGGGTTCGATTCCTCAGCACTACATAAGCAAAAAATAAAGCCGGAAGTGGTACTGTGGCTCAAGTGGTAGAGCGCTAGCCTTGAGCTGAATTGCTGAGGGACAGCGCCCAGGCCAAAAAAAAAAAAATGTTTTGGAGCACAGGCTCCATGGTACCCAAGTCACTGGTCCTACTTCCCTTGATGGGCAGAATGCACATTTCCACTGCTCCTGACTCCCATCTGTTAAATAGTATTAATTTCATTTTCACCTGCTCCCTCAGGCTGCACTTTCCTCTTCATTCCACAAAAATAGCCTTTTAGAACTAATTTTAAACATAACACGTGCTGACAAACAGGGTAGTTTCTGTTAGGAGATGAGGGTTCTTTTGTGATATTGGTTACAACTCAACTGGAGCCCTGATGTTCTGTGTCTTAACACTGGATCTAACCTGAGTAGATGAGGATATATGTTGTCATTGTTTGCTGTAGCAGGGGACCTTGAGAGGCTGGGTAAGTGCTCTGCAACTGAGCTACATCCCAGCCCCAGGCAGAGTACTGTGAGTACACATCCTAGGAGGAATGGTAGAACGACAGTCATTGCGAACACTGTGTGACAAGCATTACTTAATGTTGTTTGCAAAACACTAATCCTGGTCCTATGAAGTTGATAACTATCATGTCTATTTTCAGAAGAGGAAATGAAGGTACAGAGAGGTTAAATAAACCCCCTCAGGGTCACACAGTAGTAAGAGATAGGGCCAATGTGGATTTCAGTTCATGCTCTTAACCATCTTTGAATATTTGAAGAGCCACTACTGAAAGCAGGCTAGAGTGGAAGTTCTTAGAAATCAGGTTTAGCCTTAGCCAAACATTCCAGAGTTACGACCTCTCAGTCTTCTCAGTACACTGAGAATGTAGCCTCTAACAGGACCAGTAACAGAACTACCTCAGACTTACTTGCTTCTATGTCTACTAATAACCTATATTTATTCTATTTTAAGGATTACATTTGATTCACTTTGAGCCATTTATTTTAGACCAACACTCATTTTGTTGTTGTTGAATGAAAAATGAATGCTATTTAAATTGATTCATTTTTGAGCCATTTATTTTATCACAACATTCATTTTAAATGCTATTTAAATTGAGGAAAAGAGAAAAAATTAAAAATTGATTCTAACGGTCTCATCTTGGAAAAGCTTACCCGTGGGGCAATTGGCCTGATCACTGGCAGTGCTCGTCTGCTGTGCCCTTGAAGGAGTATTGTAGAAGGAAAATGCCCCACATTTCCTAATCCTATGATGACTTTGTTAGGATCCTTCTGTAAACATGTGTTGAGCACCTACTCTGTGTCTGGCATTTTTCAAAGCACTGAAGATGAAAAGATAATGCAGCTTAATCAATGTCTGTAAGGAACTATTATTAACTACGAAAAGAAGCAATTAAGAGTATAGCTGTAAAATTTAGTAGATAAACAGAAAAAGACTTTTGAGAGATTTGAACAGAATAGAAAGGGTAGAAAAACGAAGATAACTAGGCATGAAAGGTAGCATAGAATCTTTCCTGTCTGAGAAGGGAAAACTTTTAAGTGTGAAGGCCATGTGCTATGGTGCTGGCAGGGAATTCCCACTGGAATAGTATATTAGCATTTGCCTTCAAGATAAGATTCAGGGCTGGATGTAACTCAGTAGTGTAATTAATTTGTAAAGTATTTTGACATTCCTAGAACAAATGCATCTTGTCTTACTTTAGTCTCCAGAACTCAAAGATGACGAAGTCTCCTTCCTCCCTGTCTCCACTTCATAGGCCAGTAAATGCACTGATATGGAATGAATGAATCCATTAAACTAAGTAAAAGTAAGGTTTCTGTGGATTAGGACAAGGACTTGTGCAGTATAGACAAAGGGATCTTTCCGTTTCTTTGCTTCATGTACCTGGAATCTCTTGGATGGTGGGGGAATAAGGGTCCTTCATTCTAGGACTTTGGTCCCTAGATAAGCTTATCTTTCACGGATGTCAAATGGTTTGAATGAAATCACTGTCTCTAGCTGGGACTTGATGCCCAGGTGGGTGGGGATTTCCCCTGTTTTGTTTAAATCATAGTTGTCTTTGGGTTTGGCTAGCATGTGCACGATTAGTTTACTGACAATTGGTTTTTTCCTTCTTATACCATATGTTATTCCATGATTCATCAGCTTTGAGTCTGTTGCCTTGAAGGTGAAACAATTTCTTCCAATGTTGATATTTCAAAATCTCGTAGATAACAAGCACACACATATGCAGAGTCCTTGCAGAAGTTTTAAACATTTGGAGATGAATGAATTATGCTGCTACAAATGGAAAGGAGCAATGACAAATTGTAATGGTGGTATCCAGTCATCCTTTGTTGGGTGGCTGCTTGAATGCTGATATTGATAAAGCCTGGATGCTTATCTTTCCTTGTGACATTGCTTATGGTTGTGTTGTTTATGAATTTAAAGTGTTTTTACTTAATTGCCTTAATTTACATGTATTTTAATATTTTTAGACTGACATGATCTTTAGTTTTGGAAGTAGGGCTTAAATTCCATTTATATAACATTATCTGTTTATATTCTAATGGTGGTTTCTCTTCTGTATGTAATGTATAGCAATGATTATTCAAGCCTCTAGAAATGTTCTTTTAGCTTCAGATACAAATAATAATCTCTGAAAGTATTTTAATAGAGCACATTTTCTGAATGCAAAACAAAGCAGTCATTTCTGCCTAGGCACTTTCTAAGTATTTAGAAGATTAGGTTTCTAACAAACACACACTAAATTAGCTTTCTGCATACAGCTCTAATCGATGCTCTTAGGACATGGCATCATTTAGCCACCTGTCTCTTTTTAATCATGGTGTTTTTCAGTGGAGTGAAGCTTTATAATTTCATGGTGTAAATACATGTATAAATATTTGTCTACACTTGTACATTTGGAGAAATTTTTAAGAGATTCTAATTTTCCACATCTTCCTCTCCCTTCTTCTTTACCTGGTTTTAGCTCCTCTTTGGTTCAGGTGTGCTTGTGTCCCTAAGCCTTTCTGGGCCGCAGCTGGAGAAAGTGGTGATTGATAGAAGCTTGGTGGGGAAGCTCGGCTCAGACACCATCAGCGATGGTAATTACCCCCATGTGCAAATCAATTGCCTACATTAACAGTGGGGCAGGAGAAATAGTGTGTCAACAGGTAGACTAATTATTAACACTAGGGACTTGCAAACACAACAAGTAATTGCTTGTAATAGCGTACTTACAACCCCTGGGACCAATATAAGTTTCCACTAATATTTAATACCAAGGTCTTTTTTTCTTCTTGCCAAGTGTTAGGCTCATATTCTGGGTATTTTCTACTCTTTTCTTTAAAAATGTGAATATATTTTGAAAATAAGCTTGTTTTTATTCTTTCAAGATCATTCCTCTATTATATCTTTAATAATAATATTACTATTAATAATATTCTTTGGGCTGGGAAGGTGGCTCAGTGGTAGAGTGCTTGCTTTGCATGCATGAGGCCCTGGGTTCAATTCCTCAGTACCACATAAGCAGAAAAAAAAAAGCCAGAAGTGGTGCTGTGGCTCAAGTGGTAGAATGCTAGCCTTGAGCTGAAGAGCTGAGGGACAGCGCCCAGGCCCAGAGTTCAGGCCCCACGACCAGACCCCCCCCCAAAAAAATATTCTTTTTGGTGGTAGTGGGATTTTTACTCAGGACCTCATGTTTGTTGAGCAAGCATTCTACCACTTGGACCATGCTTCCAGGCATTTTTGCCTTGTTTTTCAGATAGGATATCACACATTTTGTATGGAGATCTAATGATCTTGGACTGTGATCTTTCTCCTTCCATTTTTTTGCAGTAGCTGGGACCACAGGCAGGAGCCACTGTTTCTGACTTGCTTATTGAGATAAAGTCTTGCTAACTTCTTTTTTACCCTGTTTGGCATTGACCTAAAATCCTCCCATCTGTGGTTACAAGGTAGCTGGGCTTATAGGTGCATACTACTTAATACCTGGTCCTCATTTCTTTAATAACACAAATATGTCAACACAGATCCTGGTAAAATGGCATAAGAGCTTATTTAGGAAGATATTTTGTTACTAGTCTATGACTACTGACTTTTGAGAGATTTGAAACTTTTCTAAATAAGGAAAATCAATTCCAGATATACTGGCTCTACTGAGTGAAAACACAAATAGTATATAATTGGTACAAAATACATAAGAAAATATTTTAAGTCATTCACTGAATAGGAAAACCACTATTGAGTCATAAAGTCACAATGCTTGATGCCAGACTACCTGTGTTGTTTATTTCAAGAAAAAAAAAGTAGAATTATTTCCATCTTTATAGTTAAAGAAACTGAAGCTGAATGACATTGGAACATAGCGAGAATTTTATAGCTGGAAAGTGACTGAGCTGAGATTTGAACATAGGTTCTGATTACAACACCGATTTTCTTTCTGCTATACTATGCGGACTCCTGAATTTTTCAGACTTTGTCCTTCTGTTTAAGGCAAAAGATCCAAAAAGAGATTCCATTATATGGAATAATGAAATTGGTCAGTATCTTAAATTGAACAAAGGAAAATGTAGTATAGTAGAAAGACAGAAATGAGAGTGAAGAGACCTGTCCACCGTGTGCTCTCACTAGCAGCCTCTGAGTAAGTCAGACATAATCACAGCACCTTAAAAAAAGTGCTCTGCAGGATGGTTATAATTAGCAACATTACTGATAATAACAAGCGGGGCTAGGACTGTCAGGATGCCACTTCCCCTTCCATGTAGGAGGATGATGTTAAGGGAGCTTCCCTATGGAAGATGTTCCATTTTCATATTCTAAGAATTGAACCTTTTGTTGACATTACAAATGAAATAGTGACTGTGATGACTTTGTCATTTTGATGCTCCTCTATAAGAATTAAAATGAGACTTCCAATGCTATTCGTGTGAATTATCTTTTTTCACTTGTTTCTTTTATTTGTACCCAAAATAATACACTCTCATGGGACATGATAACAATGTGGTTTCTTGGCAGTTCTCCAAATTCTCCTGTTATTGTGCAGATCCACTGTTGGTCACTGCTTGCACAGCCAGGGGCATGGAAATAAAGAAAAATGTATAAGACATTCAACAATTTCTTTATGCTAGGAACAGTGAATTTCTCAAATAGCTATTATGTGTTTTATCAGTAATTTCATAACACATATGGCCCTTCATGTAAACCATGATATTATCTATTCACTTTATACTTTATGAATAAGGCTATAGAAATATTCTTTGGCAATCTTCATTGTTAAATATTAATTTCTGTAATATATAAATGGAGTAAAATATACTTTTTTTCATTTGACTTGTATACTGTCAAAAGAAGGATCATTGGTTAAAAATTAAATTGGTGAATCGAAATAAAATTTAGATTGGTACAGAACATTTATCACTTTACTCTCAGATGGCTTAATAGTGTAGAAACATGGAATTAGAGTGAAAGCACAATGAAAGTATTGTTTTCATGTTTGCACTTCGGCATGAAGTACTCATCTTGTATGCTTCTGTAGCCTTGATTCCACATATGTCTTAATTGTGGTAGCTCCCAAATGTCAATTTATATTAAAATAGTCACAGAAACAAAAAGAAGACCAAACAAAAACAAAAAGTAAATCTGTATGATTAACTTGATGGTTGTTATTTATTCATGATATCCCTAATACTTTTATAAAATATCATGACCATATTTAAAGGACTACAGATTCGAATTAATTCACCTTCTGAAAGCAGCTTTTTTTTTTTAACACTTCTGTGGAAAACAACCTATTAATTCGTCACAATTTTATTCTAACTTGGTAACATCAAATCTTTTTTTTTTTTTTTAGCTCTTCTCACAGACAGTTTCATCATCTTATCATTTTTGGCACAAAACAATCTATGTTTCATTCAGTTTACAAAGAAGATGGATTTGTCTGATGTAAATAAAAGACTGGAAAAACTCTCGGCCTTGGATTATAAGGTACAGCTCTCAATGTATATAGTTATATTACTAATTAAGATATACTGGAGTATCATATGAGTTACTGTTATAACTGTTATTCTCGAACACATCTGGATTTCAGAAAACTGAAAATTACAGGATTAAGGTTGATTTACTACGGTGGCCATCCTAAGTTTTCATTTTTACTATTCAGTTATAACAGGGACATATTTGGAGCAATTTTTATAGTAGTTATGAAAGTCAAAGACAGGTAACAGAGGCAAATAGCATTTTTCAATTTTTTTTTTTGCCAATTGTAGAAAACCATTCTCATTTCCTATTAGGAGCCCTGGTTTCCACTTCACAAGAATCAAAAGAAGGAAGAAGGCTCTTTCAAAAAAAGTGCAATAAACAAAGAGTAGTGAAATCCCACCCCTATTCCCAGCTATAAATGGTGAAAATGCAAAAAAGAAATTTCTTTTAGATGTATGTCTTCCTTCACTAAGTCCAGGTAATTTGTTTCCTTGTATTAGGCAGGGACTTTACATCTGTTAAGGCAGGATTTTAATTTAAAATGATGTGTTTAAATTTTGCCACATTACATTTTAACTGCTAGGAAGGCATACTCTCTGCTAGGATGAGTATCTAATACATTTTCCAGGCTGTTTCAGTTCAAGGCCTCCTTTCAGCAATGACTTGTGTTTGCAAGATTGATCCAGCCTCTGTGACGTGGATTTGAGACAGTTCACTGTTCACTGGGAACAGAGCTGATATACAGCTTTCTTAAAAAAGATGCACACTTATGCCATACCTAGAGTTTATATAGCAAGGGCAAAGATTTTTTAGACATCAGCTTGCTGGTTTGTAATTTGTGTGTGGTTTTAGAAGACTAGTATTTAACCTAACTTTGTGCACTTTGGGATCATTTCTTATGACTGAGGTGGTAGCAGGGAGGATTTCATTTTGTTTACTAGAAGCATCTATTCTTAAAAAAAGGGTTTTAAAATGGAATGAAATGCATGAAATAGGTTTCCAATGTGGTAATAAGCTATAGTGTGGTTTTCTTTATAGCTTTGTGGGGCTCATCTATGAAACTTGATATAATATTGACTTCCTTTAATTGGAAATATGTAATATATGTGTTATACTTAATTACCAAAACAATTTTTCCTTTAGCATTCCAAATGGCTAACTGCAGATTCACTTGAAACATTATTTAGCTGCTAAAATTGGTCCCTAAAATGTAACAATATGCATTAACCCATGTCATTTAGAATAAAGGATGGTTAATGCTGTTATAAAAACTATGTATGATTAGTTCCTCCATCTTAGGTGTGAAGAATAGCTTGGTAAAGTCTCCTGAACTGAAGGATAGTAGCTACCTGTTAGTGAGAGCAGAGAAAACTACCAGCATGTCAGTTTTTATTATGAAAACAGATGGAAAACAGAGCTAGCATTTGAGTCCTTGCATACCTTAAATAAGAGAATTAACTCTCTTATTTCTTCTACCTCTGGATTTGAAAAATTAGGAGTGTGAGCCTTCCACCTCACTTCTATACATTACAGAATTAATTTGTTTCCTTTTGGAAAGCCTATGGATTTCATTTCCTGTTTCAATATTTAAAATATAGATATATGATAATTAGTAAAAACTGCCATTTCTTCATTGGAAGGATATTTTAAGAAACTTACTCATTTTCCCTGCCCTCTTAATCATCATGAGAGACTACTGATACCACTAAAACTCATAGGAAATATGAAATTTCAAATAACAACTCATTTGCATTATGTGAGAAATTAAAATGCCAATCACTCATTTTAAACTATTTTCTCATTTTGAGATTTGTAAGTACTATGCCTACTTGGCAAGTTGGACATTAAGATGTAATGTGTATATATGTGTTTTTAAAGTACTTAGCAATTCTATTATGCTATTTCTCTCCAATGAGAAGAAAGTTAAAATAATTATATTGAGGCCATAGATGTATTTTCACTTAAAATCACAAAGTACATCTGGGTTTTGTCATAGCCCATTTGGATTTTAGCACAAGGAAGTTGTATCAAATCTTATCATTCTGCTTTCTTCAGTTCCTTACCATAATTTAATTATTTCAGATTGAAATAATTTTGGTTAAGAAAATTTATCCTGAAACTGTTGACCTTTAGCAAGTTTTCCTGTCTACATTTTGAAAATGCAATTCAATTTAACAGTGAAGGGATAGTGCAAGGAGTTAAATGTTTACCATGAGAGAACAACACTGGTAATTACTTTGATTTCGGTTCCTTTTGATGTGCATTCAGAGGATGAAGAGGTCAATAATATTATGGCCATGCAAATAGAAAAGGGTTCCTTTTGACCATTTTGAAAAAAAATAGCAGAGGATTATTAAAGCATTAACCTTGATTTTAATGGCCTTGGTTGAGTGGTGAGATCACAATTTGGATGAGCCTGATTATTTACTAAATACAATACATAAATGCAACGGGTTCTTAACACCCATTGCACTCTGGCATTATCGCATTACTGCCATCCTTTGTTGCCTTGCAGACAGGAATATGAAAGCAATCTGTCATGTAGTGAGACTGGCTCCAGAAGCATTTCTCTGATAAGAAGACCCCCTGCCCTTTGCTAGTGTCTGGTCCAGTAGGCTTAGCCATGCGCTTAATCCCCAGAAAGTGGTTCGATTATTGCTGACCAGCAATGGCAAGATAGTTTTTTTTTTCTTCCAAGCTATCAACCTTCCATTAATTCCTTAAGCAGAAATACGGTGCAATCTATATTTCCTTGGCATGTGTCACCCAGATGGTGTCGTGCTTATGTTTTCAAATAACCATGTTCCAAAATAACATAGTTTGAATAATAAATTCTACAAATCCTTCCGAAGAAAGAAAAGCATAATTCTCAGAAGCCGCATAAACTTTTACGCATGATGCTGTGGCTTATCCATTTTATGTAGAATATATGTGTATATGTCTTATATATTCTTTGTAAGAGATATTTGCTCAAGTTGTTTTTCCTTTGATTGTTGTCAGTCATTGTTAACATGTTATGTCTTAAACAGTACTCAGACATCCTTGGTCAGCAGTACTGAACTTGTCATTTAATATAGCTGGTCTTGAAACCTATGTGTAGGTCGATGCTGTCAAGCAACCATGACTGTACATTTTGGTATTGATTGGAATTGCTATATCCAATTCCTCCCTAACTCACATTTCTTCTTTTTCCTTTCCTCTGCTAAAAATGGGGAGAATTGTGAACATATGTCTTTCTTATGTATGTGTCAAAAGAATTTGGTAAATTCTGACACCCTCTGAAGATGCATGTTTAACATGCATATTCACTTGCATGTATCTACATTTACAGATGCTTTAATTTTGTAATACTTTGAAGATGTTACATCTTTTCAAAGAAATGTTTCTCAGATGCTTTTCTTTTAATCATTAGATTTCTTATTTTGAAATACCTGGCCCAGTTAATAGGACAACGCAGCGTCATCTAGCTATCAACTGCAATCAGGATAGAGTTGTTTGTTGGTGGCCACTGGTCAATGATGATGCTTGGCCTTGGGCCCCAATTTCTTCTGAGAAGGACAAAGCCAATCTGCTTCTCCTAGGTTGTGCTCAAGGAAGACTTGAGGTAAATCTAAAATAATCATTTACATTTTAATGAAATGCAAGTAAAATTGTATTCGTTTTTCTAAAGTAAATGTGTATACTTTTTCAAACCTATAATTTATGTTTTCAGATATTCAAAAATGAAAATGGCATATAAAATGAAATCCTAAAAAGTATCATAGCTAGGGGATAACTAGAAAATTCTAGGGCTGACTGGAATAGCATAGCGATTAAGAGCACATGCGTCTAGGTTCAGATCCTTTGTAGCTCCTATGTAGCTCTTTCTGCTTGAGCAAGTTAACTTAACCCATGTGCTGTAATTTCAGTAACAATCAATATTTGCATATAACAAACTCTGAATCACTCACTGTTGAATACCATTGTTAATTATCATTAGCACTAGCATACTGTTTGCTCATGATTTCATGCCTATGTCACAACCGGGTACAGTAGCTGGCACCTTTTAAGCTTAGCCCACTCAGGAGGTGGAGAGTGGGAGAATCATGGTTCAAGGAAAGCCCAGTCAAAGAAGCTAGCAAGACTCCATTTCAATAAAGAAGCTGGGCATTGTGTAGCAAGCATATGTGTCATCCTGGCTACACAAGAGGACTTATACAGAAGGAGTAAGGTCTGAGGCTGGCCCTAGGCAAAAGCATGAGACCTTACCTGAAAAATACTAAAGCAAAGGGAGCCTGACTCAGGTGATAAGAGCACCTTCCTTCCAAGCTCAAATCCTTTAGTTAAATTCTCAGTACTGTCAAGGGGACAAAAAGAAAAGACTGTGTTCCCAATTATTCTTTCCAAAATTCCATCAATTAACATATATTAGTTAAATACCCATTTGCAAGCCCTTGTAGTAAACTGTCAGGGGAAGAAATTTAAAGAAGGTACAGAGCAGTGTCCTTCTCAGTCCAGAATCCTATCTTTCATGGAAGCAAGGACTGATCTACAAGATGAGGACAATATCCTCATTCTAGCTATTCCCGACAATGACTTAGTCACTCATTCTTATAGACAAACTTCTGTGTTCCCTTCTTGTTAAAATTTTGCCTGGGTGAAACAGGATATTTGGCCCTACATACTTCTGGTTTTATAAACTTTCAGGCTATCTTTATTATTTATTCCTTTATTTCTTTTATTTTTGAGACTCATAACCCTCCTGATCCACCCTCTCAAGTGCTGAGAGTACAGATGTATATACCATACTCTGTTTCAGCCTGTCTTTTAAGACTGAAGAATCCAAATATATTATGTATGATATGTTTGTCCATCAGTTTTCCTCTCTACCTGCTATAGATTTCATATCTTTTCTTTTGGAGCTCTAATAGTTCTGCTGCAATGACTTTTATGTTATGATTTAGGTCTAGGTTTTGTATATTTCCTCTTCATGTCCACCGTTTTAGTAATCTTAGTTCTAGAAACTAATTAAATAAATGATTTTTAATCAAAATCATTAATGCAATTAAGCTAATTAGAAATCTTAAGTGTTCAGATATATAATCAAAGTAAAAATAAGTAAATCAGCCTTTGGTTACACACGAACTAATTACCTTTAATCAAATTGAGTGCATTAATCTGAAAGCTGGATTTCCTAAAAGAGTATACAGAAGGTTTACATACCTCTTGCCTGGTGTCATCTAGATCATACTTCCAATTGAACTAACTGGGTTTGCCTGTTGATTATACCATAGACTATGTGATTCAAGTTTACTCCCTGTAAGCTAATGCCTGCTTCTAGATAATTCTGTGCTCTGGCTTTGAATTTTAGGTTTTTATTTATTTGTTTGCTTTTAAAAAACAATAGATATAGACAAGAGTGGTCCTTCCCAGGTCCCTGTCCAGTCTGAAAGGTGCTTATCTTGGTTAGTCATTGCCTGCTCAAATATCTTCATTAGAGACTGAAACCAAACTCAACCTTACCTCTGAAAAACTCACAGTAATTGTCTGACCAACCTTTATTTACAGTGTTACTGTCTTACATAAACCTGTGCCCTGGCCAAATGGATCTGATCTACTCATTGCCTCATTATTTCCCATTTTCTTCAAGTCATGCTAACAGTGTTTCTGCCTGAAACAGGCATGCCATTCAGCAGTTATGAGCCTGCCATGAGTAAGCACTATATTTCATACCATGAGATTGAATGAAGAACTGTCCTGCCTGCAAGAATATTAGTGTCTACTATTGAGAGGCAAATACGACTGTGTGTAAGGAAGTGTATGAAAGTGTGAACGGTGCTGTGGATAGAATATGTAAACTGTAATAGAATTCATAGAGAGTGGTTGATTCTAGAGAGATGGTAAGGAAGGAGGATTAAAGAAAGCTTTACAATGTGTTGGAATGAGATTGGTATACAATTTTATTTACCTTTCTTATCCTTTAGATTTAATATCAATGTTGTACTATCCCTGTGGAGAGATTTGCTAGCTTTTTCTTCTTTTTCTCTCTGTAATAGTACAAAAGGGAATTATCTGATACTTGAAATTTTAGTGAAACTTGCTCTATTAAATTGCCTAGAAGGATAGACTTACTTTTAAGTACTGATTTTATTTTAAAAGAATCTGTTTAGGGGTAGATTATAATTTTTTGGATTCTTTTCTATAAGTTGTACCTTTATAAAAGTATCTACTTTATGTAACTATTTGAGCTTTTCATAAAGTTGTAAACAGTATTTATATATATCTTCTTGGATGTGTGTGCTGTGAGGATTAAATCCAGGGCCTCTCCCAGACTAGGCTAGTGCTCCACCAGTGAGGCGCACTCTCACTAGGCAGTTTTTAATTCATTACTGTTGTCAAGGTGATGTACAGAGGGGTTACAGTTACATATGTAAGGTAGTGAGTACACTTCTTGTCAAAATTATTACTCCCTCCCTCATTTTTCCCCAACTTTCTCTCTTCCCAATCCCTCCTCCCTCAAATTGTACAGTTAATTTTCAACATACTGTCTTTGAGTATCGCTGTTGCATTTGTTTGCCCTTTGTATTTGGTCTCACCATTTTGTTCTCCTTCCCTTCCCTAATTCAGATAAACATATATACAAGACCTAGGGTACAAAAAGCAAATACAGTGACAACAGGGGATAAATCATAAGGGGGGAAAACACAAAAGAAAAAAGAAATCACATAGTACATTAAAAACTACAACAACAAAGAAAAACCTCTTGTTTCCATATCTTAGAGTTCATTTTTCTTTTTACTGTGCACAGTTCATCTTCTTGGCAAGAGCTTTGTCCTTGGATTTGACTTTTCCAGTTATTCTATTGAAATTAACCTATTGGAAATAGTCTTGCAAGCTTTGTTTTCAAAAATTCAAGTGAATATTGATATGTATTAAGACAAACGGTTTTTTGGAAGAAACAAATAATTGTTCTACTTTTGTTCATTTGAAGGCATAATCATTAATCATGAAGTATAAATTTTTTTTTGAAAACAGTATGATATACTTAAACCCACCAGTCTACTGAAGTGTATGCTCAAGTATATTTATTTATTTATTTATTTATTTATTTATTTATTTATTTATTTGCCACTAGCAACCCAGGTACTCCTTGAACTAATTATCAGAATAATGGTACAATATGCTTTTTTTTTTTTTTTGCTGGTTCCGGGGCTTGAACTCTGAGTCTAGGCACTGTCCCTGAGCTGCTTTTGCTCAAAGAGAGCAGTCTACCACTTGAGCCACAGTGCCACTTTCAGCTTTGGAGGTAAGAGTCATTCCTGATCAGGCTTTGAATCATGACCCTCAGATCTCAGCCTCCTGAGTAGCTAGGATTACAGGCGTGAGCCACCAGCTCCCGGCTACAATATGCTTACTAAAATTCAAATGTAAAAAAACAAACAAACAAAAAAGGAAGTCACAGCAGTCTTGTAGAGGAGAAATTTAATCTTTATATCTGTTAAGCTATAATTTTGGGGGGGGGAAACTTCCTTTCTGGATTCAGTCCAAAAAGATAATAAGGTTTTATTTGGACAATGGCAGGATCCTAGAGCAGTCCTTGCTAGTCTTGGCTACATGTTACAATTACAATCACCTGCAAAGCTTTTGGGAAGAGGCCCACCCAGACCAGTTCCTTTAGAATCTCTGGACCGGAGGGGACATCTGGAATCTTTCACAGTTTCCCTAGGTGATTCTCCTGTGCATTCAAAGTTGAGAACTACTGCAAACATTAAAAAAAAGATTAAACCCATCTTTTTTACATAACAGACCATGGAAAGGATAAAGCCCACACACTGAAGCAAATGAGAGTTTAACAGTAGATTCTAAGTAGAAAATTGGCTTACCAAGCAGCTAAAAAAAAGAAAAGAAAACAAAGGAAACATAGAAGTAAGCTTTCTGTGACTGAATTATCTCTCTTTCAGAGGAGAAACACTTTTTAATTTATTTTATGGATATTAGAAAACCGTAGGTCTAATTTCACACTACACAGCTCTACACAACAGTCCATATCTTAATTAGAAGCACAGAGCAAAGGGAGTTATGTAGTCTAAGAAAAAAATTATTTTGAAAAATATATGATAGTGAAATAAAAGCAAGTTTTTAATCAGTGAATTCATTAAAAAGTATATATTAACAGTATGTGTGGATTATGGTGCGTAATGTAGTTGTTTTCATTTCAATTTTTGTATATTCTTTGCATTTGCTTTTGAAAAGTCCTTGCCATCTTTGTGGGATTACCTTATTTACTCACTTTGACAATAGTGTGATGACAACAACTTATGCCCTTACTTTTATACTTAAGCAGGCATTTTAAACTTTTACAATGTAAGGGTCTGCTAGTGCCTTCTGAATATGTCTTTTCTTACAAAAAGCCACCTGAATTTTTTTTTTTTTTCTGTCGGTCATGGAGCTTGAATTCTGGGCTTGGGCACTGTCCCTGCACTCAAGGCTGGTGCTCTACTGCTTGAGCCACAGTGCCACTTCCGGTTTTCTAGTGTTTTATTGGAGAGAAGAGTCTCACTGACTTTCCTGTCCGGGCTGGTTTTGAACCGCGATCCTCAGATCTCAGCCTCCTGAGTTGCTAGAATTACAGGCGTGAGCCACCGGCACCCGGCTAGCCACCTGAATTTGTTTGCTAATGTAACCTCAGTAGATATCCCTATAAGAATTAAACATTGTTTTTGCAGTGATTTTCAGGAGCAATAATTGATAGAAAAGTAATAATGTGCCAATAGCTAAGATAGTGTAATTAACAAAAAATGCATCCAATAAGTATTACAGATATATTCAATTGAAAAGCCAACATATTTAAAAAGCATGTCTTACAAAGAAATGTATATAGAGTTGGATATAGTAATGTATGTACTACTGGAGGCTGAGGCAGGAGGATCATGAATTTCAGGCTAGCCTGGGTTACATAGTAAGACCCTATGCACAAAAAATAGTGATAATACAGGGCTGGGAAGGTGGCTTAGTGGTAGAGTGCTTGCCTAGCAAGCATGAGGCCCTGAGTTCCATTCCTCAGTACCACATATACAGAACAAACCAGAAGTGGTGCTGTGATTCAAGTGGTAGAGTACCAGCCTTGAGTGGAAGAAGCTCAGGGTCAATGCTCAGGCCCTGAGTTCAAGCCCCAGGACTGGCTAAATAAGTAAAATTAAAAAACTCATTACCTTGCTCATGTAATTGTAACCATTCTGTATGATATTTTCACAATAAAAATAGTAATAATAAGAAAGAAATACTTTTATTTTTTAATTACTAATTTGAATTTGTTCTGAATGTATTTTTTTCCTGAAGAAATGCTTTAATCTCACTGAAAGCTGTGTTAGTGGAATTAGCTTGTAGTGAAATGACAAATACATTCTATTTTATGGGTATTGGTGTTTATTATCTATTTTAAAGTAAAATACATAAAAATAAACAAAAGTAATAATTTAATAAGATTGAGATACTGTCAGGGAAATGCTCCCTGCAGCCAGTACTATTTTTTTTAAGTACTTTGTAATATCCTGAAATGTCTCCATAGGCCCTGTCACAATTGTAACCTCCTTCGTTTCCCCCAAAGGAATCACCATCAAGACATTTAATCACTTTCTTACATATTTACAGATTTTTTCCATCACCTAAGTGTGCATCCTCAGAAATCATAATTTAACATTCTCTATTTAAAATGTTTTAATGTATACCTTCAGTCTTTTGATCTAGACGCTCTCATCTACCTCCTTCTTGTCCTTAAAACTTATCTGTTGGAACTATCGTGTTTCTCAGCCTGAATCTTGTTGTTTGTATAGGCATGGCATGGTTCAACATGTTTGTCTGTTCTTTGAAAATTCTACAGTTTTGTAGGCAGTTTTGGCAAGGTGAGATGAGGTGGTTGTCTTTCATCAGGAGGTACATACTTTCAGCATTTCTCACTTCTCCTAGATATTTCTTTTTTTCCCCCTTCAGCAAAATTACCTTTTTATTTTGCACTAAGTAAAAATATGATAGAAAATATACCCATAAAACATTTATATGATGCTTATAAATAGGCTTTTTGAAGTAGAAACAGCAGCCAATAGACTTACCATATGATCAACAATTTATTAGCATGACAAATAGTTAAACTAATATATAAAATAAGCCATAAGCCGGGCGCTGGTAGCTCACGCCTGAAATCCTAGCTACTCAGGAGGCTAAGATCTGAGGATCGTGGCTCAAAGCCAGCCTGGGAAGGAAAGTCCATGTCTAATTAACCACCAGAAAACTGGACGTGACACTGTGGCTCAAGTGGTAAAGCGCTCACCTTGAGCTGAAAAGCTCAGAGACAGTGTCCAGGCCCAGAGTTCAAGCACCATGACTGACAAAAAAATGAAATAAAATGAATCATAAAAATGTTTCATTGTCATTTTAGCAGTCATTTCAAGAAGTCTTAACATTATTTCATTTAAACGTTTCCATTTCCATTTTTTGATATCGGCAGTTATTGATAGCCAATGCATCCATTGATTAAAGCTGCAAAATGTTAATATTCTGATCATATTATTTCATTTTTATTAATCAGTTGTGATACTTTTTATAAAGACACTTCCACTTAACTCCCATTTGTTGTTATAGTTGTTATATTCATGTAGGATAAACAGAATATGTGACTGATTCTTTATTAAGATTTCTTAATTAAGATGGCCAATTCTAATTTTAAGAATAGCACTAATCTATAGACTTACACATACTCAGTTTGATATGTTTGATAAATTGGAATCATAAATTGTCCCATCTCTGGTCAATGGGAGCATCTTTAAGTTGGCTCTTCTTTGTGGCGACCCCCGCAGTCTTGGGTGGCTTCCCTACTGTCTGGTGTGTCCGTAAGTTTTGTGCTCATCATGTTCATTTCCTGTCTTTAACTGGAATTGGTCATTTTTCCAACACTCTAATTTCTTAAATGTAAAACAGTATTGTAAGCCCAAGTTGCAATATTGGACTATTGGTCTGTTGTTGCTTGGGGTCAGTTATTTCTACATTTCTATCATATACAATTTTTGAGATTTTATACAAATACGTGTTTATAGTAAGTGCACATTGATAATGTATACCTCAAATTCAGTAGTACAGGGTTTCTAATTATCTTTTTCAACATACATCTGTATTTCCTCTTTTTTATATCAAAAGTTTTAGTTTAAAGACACAAGAGTGAATTAAATCCTGTAAATATTTTCCAACTTTAACAGTATGCACATAATCATTCTCAGGTTAATCATACCAGTTCTACCACATCACTGTAAATTACTAAGAGCATTCAAAAGCTTGTCTGTGTTTTTCCTCATTTCTGTTACCCCCATTTTAAATAATCTCACCTTACCTATATTATTGACTATATCATTGTTGCATAAATGTTCTTTCTCTCTTAGTTCATGGGTTTTGGATTTTGTCCTTCAGATGAGTTGATATTTTATGGAGCGATTGAGAGATCAAAAACAGTCATGCCAATATTGTTACCTTTCCAGAATCAGGGAACTGTTCTAGATCATAGTAAACACCATTTGTTTGAACCAGTCTTTTGAGAAAAATATAAGGCATTGTGTTTAGATTCATGTTTTTGCATGCAGATGTTTTAGTTATTCCAGGATGATTTGTTGAAATACTCTTTTTCCATTGAATTCCCTTTATTCCTTCATTAAATATCAGTTGACTATGTCTGTGAGGGTCTCTATTCTGTTCTAGTATCTTTTTGCATATCCTTTCAATAAGTATATTTTGGGAATTGTATTGTCTGTTATATAACAAGTAGTTGTGTGGCATTGAGGATTTTATTAATATAAACATATAAAGTTATAACTTTCACATAATAAAAAATACAGATACTTCCTAGTAGATATTTTTTCTAAACTTATACTCATGAACCATATTTATTATATGTGTCATAATTAGTAGAAAGCTATTAAATATAGTAGATATATTAACTATAGTAGGTACATAGCAGATATAGTATATTTAGACATATGGTAGATATATTTATTTAAATGTTACTATGTTTTTAGTTGGTCAGTAAAGACATGGCACAACAGAAAATTCACATTCACTGCTTATTAGAAAAGCATTAGTAAACTGTGATAGAAAGCCACTTCTCAATAGAGGTGAGTCCCACACCAACATAAGTGGTCTGTATGTGTGTACAGTAGTGTGAAGCATCACTGGGAATCATTGGGCTGGGAATGTGGCTTAGTGGTAGAGTGCTTGCCTAGCATGCATGAAGCTCTGGTTTCTCTTCCTCAGTACCACATAAACAGAAAAAGCCAGAAGTGGTGCTGTGGCTCAAGTGGTAGAACGCTCAGGGACAGTGCCCAGGACCTGAGTGCAGTCCCCAGGACTGGCAAATAAATAAATAAATACATAAAGGAACAACTTTAATGTATGCCAATTGGAAAATATAAAAATATTTTGTGGCCCATTTAATGAGTGGAATGCTTCATGGAAATTGAAAAGACTAAATTAGAGCTATTTGTTTGTGTAATCTCAAAGGAATAAATTGAGCACAAAAATGACAGTATGACAGAATCATAGTACAATACATAAAATTTTAAAACAATCAAAAAATTCTGTGTGTTGTACAAGATTGCCCTTGACTGATGAAGGACAATAAGGAGAATAAATGCCAAGTTAATGTTAGCATTGTCTCCAGGGGAGAGAAAGGAATGAGGCCTGGCAGACTTTGGCTGTATACATATTTTTATTTTTAAAACTGAAACAAAAAGATGGCATTTCCTAAAAAAATTTTTGTTTTTCACATATTTTTCTTCTCTACGTTTGTGTTTTGAATGTTTCATAAAAATAAAGTGTACTTTTTATCTCCTGTTCCTAAAAATTTCTGCAACGTAAGAGGGAAATGTAGATTTCAGAAAAATCCTAGTGATAAGCTAAGAACTTCTGGTTGCTGCATAATCTTTTAAGTAACCTGTTTACCCACTGGTGGAAATTTCAGTGCCAGAAAAGTCCTTTCTTTAAATAAATTTTCCTGATTTACATTTTGGGTGATTTTAAAAAGATTTCTAGTGCTGGGAAGGTGGCTTGCCTCGCATGCATGAGGCCCTGGGTGCTAGTTTCCTCAGCACCACATAAGCAGACAAAGCCAGAAGTGGTGCTGTGGCTCAAGTAGTAGAGCGCTAGCCTTGAGCTGAAGAGCTGAGGGACAGCACCCAGGCCCAGAGTTCAGGCCCCACAACTGACCAAAAAAAAAAAAAATTCTAATAGATACCCTCTCTAATAGAAACATGAAATTTGATCATCTCAAGCCAGTCTCTTACTGTCATTGCTTTTCTACTTTTTGTTCTTTCTGAATTTTAATTCATCTTTCAGAGATGGTATCAATCTTAATGACTGATATTTCACTTCCTTCTCTATACTGTTTTCCTCTTTGAAGATTCTTAGGTTAATTCTATATAATTTTTTCAAATTTATCTTTTTAAAGAATAAAATGCATCATTTTTATGATGCCTTTTTAACTGTTTTAACCTAAGCTGATTGATTTAAACTTGGATAAAACATTTTCACATAGGGTTGGTACTGCCTGCCGACTTGCTCATCTTTGAAATTAGAAAAGTTCAGGCCTTTTTATGAGCCCTTATCTTCTTTGCTATTCCTTAGCTTGCTATTTCAATTTTTTACAATTTCTCTATAAAGAGTTTTCTTTTTAAAAATAGAAGGGAAAACAGAATGTAGGCTACAGATCAACCATCTCTGGAACAATCTTCCTTCTCTAGTCCCTTCTAACACTACATGGTCTCTTAACTAACAGCTTTGTTTCTGTGTTTTTCTTCCTTAGAGTTGAAGCAGAGACATTTTATTTCAGATTTTTCAGACGTTCCATAGACTTTTCATATTATAGAAGTATAACTTTTGTTAATACTGTTAAACTGTTGTACTGCTCACCCCTTCTCATTTTTTTGCCTGTTCACAGTGCCTTTGATCAGAACCTTTGACTCTATTCTTCATCTCAACCATTCCTACTCGATTTCTAACGGACAGTTCCTGAAGTCTCTGATACATGTTTTGAGAATCTTTAAAACATTATTAGATTTTATAATACCAAGTCTGAGGCATATTTAAGGACAGAGTAAGATCAAGAACTCAACGAGAAGGGAATTCTTGGTCATAAAGTTTTCAGAAGATAGTATTATTATAATTGTGCATGACTAAGATGAAGGGAAAAATCAGCCTTAACGTGACTTAAGGAAGTCAAAAGAGAGCCATGGAAAATAAAATTCTGCAAACACCCTTGTCCAAAAAAAAAAAAAAAAAAAAAAACGGAAGAAGATACAAATGAGATGCTTCCTGGAAGGTGCAAGGGCACAGCAGATTAATTTGGTGGGTATACGTGTCACAAAAGCAATCTTCTTTTGGGGTTCTTCTTTTTCATTCTTTTCTTAAGGGCATTGTATAAGTGTCACAAAAGCAATCTTCTTTTGGGGTTCTTCTTTTTCATTCTTTTCTTAAGGGCATTGTCACTTAGCATTTCTTCCTTCACTACACACCAAACATTTTGCTCTTTTAAGTTAGTATCATATCTTGGCCTTGATCATATCTTGACTAGTATTTCAATCTGAGTTCACTTTATGAGAACTAGCTACATGAATATAAAGCAAGAGGTATCTTAGTATTTACAAATTTGAAATTTTAAGTATTTTTTTTTGGTATTTGACAGTAAGTGTACAGTTCTTATTGCTGTTTTCCAGTTGTTTTTTGCAAGAAACTAACACTATGTCAAAATTAAAACGATATACTTTAATAGCTTTAAAAGGTTGCTGAAAGTTGCACGTGTTTGAGTGTTATTATCTTTCTGCAGCATACTAGCATTTTCATAGAACTAACTGAACAACTGAATTTTCTTCCCCTGCACTGAATTTGTCATCTGAATTATTTTTTTTATTGATTATTCATTTCTCCCTATTTTAATACAAAATATCTCCACAGTTATATATAAATTTCAGTCTGCTTTTCCTTTCAGTTAAAAATAGTATCACAGTTTGGTAGCACTCAAGTATCATTTTACTCTTCTTTATTAAACTTTGATACTTTGTCTGCCACGTAAATCCATTTATTTATAAAGCTAGATGCTGGTGGCTCATGTCTATAACCCCAGCTACTTAGGAGGCTGAGATATGAAAATTGCAGTTCAAGGCTAGCATAGATAGACAAGTCTGTGAGACTCTTACCTCCAATAATCAGCAAAAATTTGCAACTGTAGCTATAGGCCAAGTGATAGAGCACCAGCTGTGTGGACGGGTGGGCAGCATGACAGGTGCAAAATTCAAACCCTAGTACTGGCATGCACACAGACACAGACACTCATGCACACAAGTACACACATACAACACATTATTTGTACACATTTTCCCATGTATTTGTCTTGTTTTGCTTTATTTTATTATAGTACTACATGTCACCTTTGTTACAATGTTATATAAATTTATTATTTTCATAAACAAATGATTTTCTCATTTAATATTATTGGTTATCTTTTTAATTGGAAGAGGCCTGATCTCAAGATCATAGGTGGCCTGACCAAGCTTCTATCATTGGTGGTAGAGAAGATGTTGGAGTCAAGATGCATTTTATTCAAATAGCAACTCTTACCAGGTACCTGTGGTTCATACCTGTAATCCTAGCTACTCAGGAGGCTGAGATCTGAGGATCAAGGTTCAAAGCCAGCCAGGTCAGGAAAGTCCATGAGACTCTTATCTCCAATAAACCACTAGAAGACTGGAAATGGTGCTGTGGTTCAAGTGGTAGAGCACTAGAAAACCGGAAGTAGTGCTGTGGTTTAAGCGGTAGAGTGCTTGCCTTGAGCTGAAGAGCGCAGGGACAGCGCCCAAGCCCAGAGTTCAAGCCCCACAACCAACCAAAAAAAAAAAAAAAAAAAAAAAGCAACTCTTTGGTACAGCTAAAGATAATTTAAAATAGCTGGGCACTGGAGACTCACACCTTTAATCTTAGCTACTCAGGAGGCTGAGATCTGAGGATAAAGTTTCAAGTCAACCTGGGGAGGAAAGTCTAGGAGACTCTTATTTCCAGTGCACCACCCAAATGCTAGAAGAAGAGGTGTGGTTCAAGTGGTAGAGCACTAGCCTTAAGCACAAAAACTTAGGGACAGGGTCCTGGAAAAGCCCAAGGACAGATAGACATATGTATACTCACACAAAAAGATAATAAAACATATATTAAAAGAAAGAAAGATGTTAGATCCATTGAATCCATATCTATAGACAAACCAGTGTGCCAACAAGGCTGAGCATGGGGTGGAAATCTAGATGTTAGTTGTGTCCATAGTTGTATGTACTAAAAACCATCAAGTTAAGCAGTTTAAATAAATGAATAAAGCAAATAAAAATGAATAAATGAAAATATTCTTTAAATCTCAGAATTAAGTATGTTTTAATTAAATTAAAATCATGAACTTTGTGGATTTTATTTAAAATATGTCCACTGAATAGTCTTACCATATGCCAATTGCAGTATTAAATATTACAAATAAATAAAATCCATTTAGTAATAACTTCTTTCCTCTTCCTCCTCCTCCTCTTCCTTTTCCTCTTCCTCCTCCTCCTCCTTCTCCCTCTTCTTCTTCCTCTTCCTCTTCTTCCTTCTTCCTCCTTCTTTCTTCTTCTCCCTCCTCCCTCCCTTTCTCCCCTTCCCCTCTTCCTCTCCCTCCTCTTCCCCCTCCTCCTCCCCACCCTTCCTCCTCTTCCTCCTTCTCCTCCTCCTCCTCCTCCTCATTCTTCTTCACCAGTCCTGGGGCTTGAACCCAGGCCTGGGCACTGTCCCTCTTTTGCTCAGGACTAGTACTCTACCACTTGAGCCACAGCACTACTTCTGGCTTTTTCTGTGGTACTGAGGAATCAAATCCTGGGTTTCATGTATGCTACACAAGCATTCTACCACTAAACCACATTCCCAGCCTTAGTAATAACTTCTAAAATACATCTTTACTACATTTAAAATTATGTTTATAGTTGTTACTTATATATCAACCATAAATTCTAAATAATGAAATAGAGATTTTATTAAGTAACAATGTCTTTCATTCTTTTTGTTTTCTGTACTACTTGCCAAAGAATTCAGAGATTTCTCTTTAGGAATGACAGTAATAGCCACTGTTTATTAAGGGCTTTTCAGTCCTTCCAAACTAGTCACATTTTTTATTCTTACAGCAATCTTGTAAATAGATCCTTAATTTAAAGGCAAATACATCCTTAATTTATGTGTGAGAAAATAACAATTCTGAGAGATGAGTTTGTTGAGGAACTCAGAATACCTTTGCCAAAATAAAAACCAGCTCTGTTAGTGTGTTTCTTCTGTATAAAGTGTTGTGATGACTACATGTCCAAGTTAGAGTCACGTTCATATTAGGGTAAAACTTGGACCACAAGCATATGAAATACTTTAAACATATAGATAGTTTAATGTTACTAGTATCTTATCATTCTGAGTCATATAAACTTAACTATTCTTGACACAGTACTGCTTTCATAAGACTACATGCAATATCATAGAAGCAACCGATATTAAACTAGAATATTGTTTTATGTCTATAATTTTAGCTGTTATTAATAGAGTTATCAGAACAGAAAAGTACTTTCAAGAATGAAAGTGGGTTGTGTCAGGAAAATGAACTAATTTTTATTCTGAGGAGATATTTTAGTGTTCATGTGCCTATTGTAGTTCATTTTAGGGATATTTTAACTTTTTTTGTTAGTGCTGTGGTTTGAATTCAGGACGTTATGCTTGCTAAGCAAGTGCTCTACCACTAGATCCAGCATTCCAGATATATTTTGACATTTTAGATTTATCTTCAAGTCTCTCTCATTTTCAATATGACTCAATCTAAGAATGTAATATCTTTAAAAGAAGCCAGCTTAGTAAGACTCCTCCTTCCAAATTTCTGTAATCATGCACAGCAAAATTGCCTTTAGTATTCACTGCCAGACAAGAACAGCTCAGCAGGAGTTTCTTTCTTCCCTACCCCAGAGCTACCAGGCTCCCTTGTCATTTGCATACATTGTCCCTTTAGTCCCTTCACCTTTTATACTCTTCTTTCTGCTGTAGGGGGATCTTCTTGCAACACTTAATGTTCTCAATGCCCTGTGGTTCTCATTCTATCTCTGGGTTTACTTAGAGGAAAAACTGATACAATGCAGTTATGTAAATTTACATATTACCTGTTTTCACACAGACCTGCATTCAAACTACAAATCTATCATTGATTAACTTTTGAGACCAAGATCAATTCATACCTTCTCAATAACTACCTTTGTCATAATAGAATATAGATTATAATACCTATCTATGAGGTATTGAAGAGACTAAAACAATGTATGGAAAGCAATTATATCCTATTGTCTTATTAATAGGGTTACTCTATTGAAACCTATGTGTCAAATACTTTTTAAGCTTATCTATTTATTTACTAATTTTTGTAACACCAGGAATCAACATCAGGGCTTCATACTTGCTAGTCTAGTATTCTACCTACACCTTCAGCTCATGGTATTTTTAATTACTGTATAAGACATTTTCTTTCTTAAGTGAGTGTCAGTCATACGATCCATAGTTATAGAAACAGTTGGGGAGACAGCAAGTCATCTGACTATGGCTACTTTTGTAGAATAATCTGGGTTGACAGGATTGGAAAGCATATGCAAGTAGGATGAAGTCTTTTTCTCCCCCCCCCCCCCCCCCGCCCCGCGCCTTTTGTCGGTTGTGGGTCTCAAACCTGGGGCCTGGGTACTGTACCTGAGTTCTCAGCTCAAGGTTTTTGCTCTACTTCCTGAGCCACAGTGCCACTTCCTCCTCTTTCTCTTGATGGGACTATTAAATCTATTAGCGAGGGTCTTGCAGAGTTCTGGAATGAAAGATGCCTAGGACCCTTCTTCGTGGAACTTGAGCCTTGTGACCTGTAGACCACACTGCCCTCTGCTGACCTGTGTTGATACAGGCTATCCTCAGTATTAACTAGCATTTTAATTACCTTCAGTTGAAAATATTTAGTATGCTCTAAGGCTTCTTTTGCAAAAATATACCTTCTGAAATGTGATATTTCAACCAGCATTACAATGTTTGGTTTTGTTAAATTCATAGTTTAAAAAGTTTATTACATATTTTGTACCAGCATAGTTTTGCCTTTTGGGTACATAGGTGTGAAAGGTATAAAATGTGAAAGAAAGATTTTTGGTTTGTCTTTATCGTCTCTTGAGACAGAGTCTAGCTTATAGCTCATGCTGTCCTTAAACTTGATATGTATCCCAAGCTGGTCTCCAACTCACAATCTTCCTGCCTTCATCTCCTGAATGCTAGCACTCGTGACTTGCACCTCCAAACGCTGCTAGTGTGTGATAATAAGGACTTAAAATGAAACTCCAAAAGTAAATAGAGGTTACATATCACAATATAGACACTGACCGAGTTGGGAGTGGGAAGTGGATATGGAAGTGGGAATAAAGCAGAGCTGTCACCTACCTGGAAGGAATCCAGAAAACAGGGATGATTTTGGTCTAGTTTTTTAAGGAAGAAATTCTCTATGAGTGAAGAGGAATTCAGATGAAGGATGAAAGTAAAGTGGTATGCCTGGAGAAAATGTGGAGCAGGTTCTGGTCTGAGCTCAGGATAGAGTACATTCAGTGAGACTGTAGGGAATATCACTAGAATTTATATCATGTCATATCATGTTATATCATGCCCTTCCTTTGCTCAAAACTTGCTTATGGCGTCTCATCTCATTGGAGAAAAATGTTGGAGTCTCTTATTAGTCTACAACTTATTATTCAATAATCCTCCCCCTCAATTCCCATTTTCCACTGCTCTCTTTTTGTTCCTCCTTCTCTAGCCATAGTGAATCACTCAGCAGGCCATAGAGCTTCTGCCTCAGTGCTTGTTTCATCTGCCTGGAGTTATTCTCTTCTAGATGGCCGCAGGCTCCCCGTTTCAGGCCGTCTTTATCAGAGAGGCCTACCTGACCTCTCAATATCGTGCCCCTTCCCACTCCCTTTGCTCTCACTTAGCTTTATTTTACTCCATGGTACTTGTGTGGTACAAATATAGAGTATCTATGTGCATTTAATTGCTAATTATTGCCTTTTCTTTCATTATGAAAGTGTGATGAGTATAGGAAATGCTACCCCAAATAGAGCAATTTGGCACCCTGAGTATATTAAGCTGAAGGATTTGGAGAAAATAGCAGAAGCAGAAAGATCTCTCTAGTCCTCTTTCTTTCTCTTCTCCTATCTTTCTCTCCTGACAGAATCATCTGACCTACTTCCCCTGAAAGTAGGCCAGAAGATCTTCCTATGGCCCTCTATACAGAGGAAAGAAATGAAGATATAGAGATACCAAAAATATGAATGGACAGGCCTTGCTAATTTCCTTGCAGTTTGTTTCCTATAGGTTTCACAGTAATCCTTGATTACTGGTCTTGATCAAGCATGGCTTCAAAAAATCAAATGAAATTTCAAAACCAAAAATTTTAAATTCTCATTCACATTACACAGTTCAGTTGGTGCCAAGAATCTCAATCAGGTTCCCAGTGCCATTAGTTGCATTTGAATGGTTGTATGATCTGCTTTGTGTTTGCCTGCCCATAGTGTTGTGAAAATATGCCTGCCAAAAGTATATAGTTCTCCCAAATCAAGGTAAAAGTTAATGTGCTTAATCTGAATGTTAAAACAAGATTTTTAGACTTGAAAGGCAGAATATCTTCAATAGAAGTTGGGTACCATTATGGGAAAGATGAATCAGTCACCCACATGATGGTACTGAACCCTATTGCATTCCGAGCATTTGCAGATTTTCCTTAACAGCAGTCTCTTGGAACCACATGCCTACAGATACCAATGGTCCACTGTGCATGCTTTTCATCCAGTCATACTGCATAAATGGGCCATTGTTTTCATGAAACGTAAGCATAGAGTCCACAGTTTAACCTGGGTCTAGGGTCTTCATGCCATGAAGAAAATTAAAGAATTAATTAAAGAATTAAAGAATTAAAGAATTTAGTTGTGCTTCTTTCTTCAGAACCTTCCTTTTGTTATAGTGTATCAGCCTGGAACTTTTACAAAATTTTTTTTGGGGGTGGGAGGTCAGTCATGGGGCTTGAACTCTGGGTCTAGGCACTATCCCTCAACTCTTCAGCTCAAAGTGAGCGCTCTACCATTTGAACCACAGCGCCACTTCCGATTATCTGGTGGTTTATTGGAGATAAGAGTTTCACAGACTTTCCTTGCGCAAGCTGGCTTCGAACGACAATCTTCAGATCTCAGCCTCCTGAGTAGCTAGGATTACAGGTGTGAGCCACCAGCACCTGGCCTTTTACAACTTTTGTTTAGGAGAAGATGCTATTTTCTCTCTGGTACAGTGTATGGGACCCAAGGGAGAGGATTTGCTAGCTGCTGTGTCCCTTCTAGTACCTGGCTCACAAAAAGAACAAGAAAGTGATTACAAGGGAAGAAAGGAATGGAACATATTCAACACATTTGTATTCTAAGGCAAGGGAATAAAAATTTAACTCATTAGTCAATGTAATCTCGAAATCTGTAAAAAGTGTGTTGCCATTGAAATGTTTGAATATTGAAAGGACTGAAAAAAAAAGCATTTTAATTTGGTGATAATATGTAAGATAGATGTTTCAAAACATCACATCTATCCCTCCTCTCCTGCTAACCCAACATAGCTCTTATGTGCTTTTTTTTTTTTTTTTTCTAGTCCTAGGGCTTGAACTCAAGGCCTGGGCACTGTCCCTGAGCTTGAGTTCTTTTAATCAAGGTTAGCACTCTACCACTTGAGCCATAGCACCACTTCTGGCTTTTCCTGTTTATGTGCTACTGAGGAATTGAACCCAGGGCTTCATGCATTCTAGGCAAGCACTCTACCATTAAGCCAGCCCTCTGTGTGCTTTTTGGTGTATTACACACTTTAAATTTTGAAATAGTTTGACTCAAAAGAAATTGTTAAAATGGTACAGTGAGTTCTCTTTATGTACTTGCCGCCTATGGTAATAGCCTACATTACTACAGAATGGGGTCACAAGCAATGTCCTTGATGCAGTACTATTAACTCAGACAAACCTAAGTCAGATATAGGCAGATTTACATTCACCGTTGTTTCTGTTTTTGTTTTTTTTGTCAGTTGTGGGGCTTGAACTCTGGGCCTGGGTGCTGTCCCTGACCTCTTCAGCTCAAGGCTAACAGCACTCTACCACTTGAGCCACATCGCCACTTCTGGCTTTTTCTGTTTATGTGGTACTGAGGAATTGAATCCATTGCCTCATGCATTCTAGGCAAGCACTCTACCACTGACCCACATTCCCAGCCAACATGCACTTTTTTTTGGGGGGGGGTATGAAATTCTAAAAAAATTTTAGCAAGTGCATCTAATTTTTGAAAGTCAATATTTTCAAAAAATCCTCTTTAATAACACTCTGCTGGCTTCTGACCTTCCATAATTAACTTGGATAAAGTAAATTTGTTTGTTCTGAATTGATGTTTCTTGTAGGCAAGTAGCCTTTCCTTTCTACATATAAGATACTTTAAATTTATATATATATATATATATATATATATATATACACACATCAATAGATAAATATAGGTATCACACACACACACATACACACAAACTGGCTCAAGTGGTACAGTGCCTGGCATGAGCAAGAAATTCCATAGAGAGCATGAGGTCCTGAGTTAAAACCCTGGAACAGTGTGTGTGTGTGTGTGTGTGTGTGTGTGTGTGTGTGTGTGTGTGTGTGTGTGTGTGTGTGTGTGTGTGTGTGTGTGTGTGTGTGTGTGTGTGTGTGTGTGTGTGTGTGTGTGTGTGTGTGTGTGTGTGTGTGTATTTTTGTTGGTTAATTGGACATAAGCGTCTCTTGGATTTTTGTATCCGAGCTAGCCTCAAACCAAGGACCTTAGGTCTCAGCCTCCTGAGTACCTAGGATTATAGGCATAAGTAATTCCAGTTTACTTCACCAATATTAACTAATATTATTTACTTGGTCTAATTTTATTTTAAAACTAGTACATGATATTATTTCTTCCCATTGGTCATTTTTCTACTTAGCAATCTGTTATATCTTTCTCAATAGCAAAATAAACCTATAAGAGTGTTTAAATAGAGTTCTAAAGTGTTTGCTTGGAATGTTTAGCCCTACTGATTGTATTTTTGCTAAGTAATTTCTAAATTGGGAAGCCTGGTGGGTGGGAAGGGGATTCACTAATCCTTTTTCCTTTCTGACTTCTAACTTTTCAAGATATTCTGCTAGGCATATTATTTTACTAAAAGCCCACTTTGTCTTTATATATTATAGGACCTAATCAACTTTAAGTGACTTATACTTTTTTCAAAATCAAATATTTAAGTTAAAAATCTTATAGTTTCATACCTGAAGCTGTGCTATAATATAGATACTGACCGCTGTGTGCTCAGCACTATTATATATCTACATATTGCTGATGTTTAAGGTAGTAATTGATGGTTTGTATTAAAATGCAGTGGCAGCTGAAGAAAAACCAAAGTCAATCAGAATGTCTTTGACATTTCTTACAGGTGTTAAGTTCTGTTCGCACAGAATGGGAGCCACTGGATGTTTGCTTTCTCACCAAACAGCCTTATCAGGTGGTCACAGTGGAGCACTCTGTCAGCGTAGACCACGAGCCCATGGCTGACAGCTGCATCTATGAATGTGTTCGGAACAAAATTCATTGTGTATCAGTCACTAGAATACCACTAAGATCGAAGGCCATTAGCTGCTGTAGGAGTGTTACTGAAGACAAACTGATTCTGGGCTGTGAAGATTCTTCAGTAATTCTTTATGAAACTCATCATGGAGTGACTCTGTTGGCCCAGGCTGAACTTTTGCCTTCATTAATAAGCTGCCACCCAAGTGGTGCCATTCTGCTAGTTGGCAGCAACCAAGGGGAACTGCAAATTTTTGATATGGCTCTATCCCCTATTAACATCCAGCTCTTGGCTGAAGACCACTTACCCAGGGTGACTTTGCAATTCAGCAAGTTATTTGATGTTTCCAGCAGCCTTGTTCAGATGCAGTGGATAGCCCCTCCAGCTGTTTCTCAGAAGCTTGAAAGTGGAAATGTCTATGACCTTCTCTTTCTTAGATTGGACAGAGGACCCTTGGGTATGCTTTTGTTTAAACTTGGTAAGTCAAGGAAATTGGTGAATACACTGTTTATGATGATGGCATCACTGAGGAAATACGACTATTCTTGGAAAGTAGATTTTCTGTTTGCCGTCCCTAAAAATGGTTGGCTTTCAAACACTTACTGTAATTTCCTCAAAAAAGCTACTTTCCAATGACCTACTAAAATAGTCCTAAAAAGTAAATAAAAATAGAGTTTTTTACAAGGTATTTTCTATATCCATTGACAACCTATGTGTTTTTGGAATGTAATACTTTTTCTATCATGACTGTCTTAGATGATCTGTGTTTCTTGTTTCCCAGGTTAGCAGTTAACAAGTAAATGCTTTAAAGAATCATATTTACTTAGAATTTGCTAAAGATCTCTATTGTAATTTTTTGTTTGCCATAGGGAAAAATATCCAAAAGGATTTACCAATATCTCTAAAATTATATATTAATATAGCTTATTTCAATCAAGAAACCTTTTTGATTAGTTTATATTAATTGTAAAAAGGGGCTGCATATATGCATATATAATATAATATTTCTACACATACAATCTTTGATAAAATTCACTTCCCAAAAAATTTAAAATGAAAATGTTTCTGATGATTCATGTGTTCTTTGTAGCTTTCCATTACCAATTACATCCTGAAATAACACTGACTACTTTAGGTAGTTTTGTATAATTTAACATTCTTGAGAGAACTTAAGTTTAAAATTTTGTTAAATTAGTTCATATTACATTTGCTTGAAAAGATAGAAAAATGAAAACATTTTTTAAACCTCCTATAAGATTTGGCTATGTGATGCAGTTAATTTTTTAAAGGTATTGTAGAAGATTCACAGCATTCGAGTGTTTGGTAAATAACTTTCAGTTTAATTTTATTTGTGTTTACTTGTCTCTGAAATTGAAGATATGAAATAAATCTGGTGAAAATGACCTGATTAACCTGCAAGCCATATATATATATATATATATATATATATATATATATATATATATATATATATATATATACATATATAATGGGAGTTCTGTGCCCCTTCTACAAAAAAAAAGAATGCAGCTAAATTTTCTAGTCAGTAAGTTAATATTGCTCAAAGAATACTTCAAATCTCATTTATTATGAGCTAATGCAGTTATACTTTGCCCAACTACATGTTTAACAGTTGTATGTCTCCATACACAACACTAATTAAAGTGGATGTTTGATGTTTTGCATGTCTGTTAAAACACACACTCTTCTCTGTGTCTCTTGTCTTGCTACATAGATCTCTTTTTCTTTCTCTCTCTCTCCCTCTCACCCTTTAAATTACTCAGTTACCTGTCAAACAGAAGGCTGTCTGCCCACGTAGACCTAGTTTTTCTTCAGCCCTCCCTTGTGGGCCTACTCACAACAGCTTTGCAAAAAGCACAGCTTTCTCTTCCTATCTCTAGCACATTTGCCTTCTTACTAAAGTAAACAGGCTCTCAGTGGAGGGATTTAGAGGGCTTCCTGCTAATTGCCAGCTTGTAAACTTAATTGGACTGTCTCCCTGGGCACTGTTCCTAAATCAATTAGGCAATGAGTTGGCTGTCACCTCTTTTTCCCAAGAAGGTCTCTTGGAAGCGGATTATCCAATAGAAGACGAGCATTCAAATAAAAAGGTGATAACTTCTGCAACTGACATTTATCATTTAAATTTTCTTTTCAGTATGACTCTTAAGTTTTTTAGGATAGAGAAATTGTATAGTCCTAAGGTTCTTTAAAAGATCTAAACATAGAATTTATAAGGATTTTTAAAGCTTTAGTTCTCATTATTAATGTATTATAAGATTAATAATATTTAAATCAAATTGTTTTTCCTGGGAAGAGTAGACTCCTTGAAATAGTAGATTCCAACTAGCAATCTTTTAAAAAGAAAACTCAGTTTTAAAGAACAGATTTTTCTTATGATCTGCTACTAAATACATCCAAAAATTAATATACTTCTTGAATTAACACAGAGCTGATTCTGGGCATCCATGTGGCATTTTCATGTATAATTCAAGTTGCTGCATATGTAAACAGGTAGTTGCATGTGCAGTTTCCCCACTAGGAGCATTTATGAGATTCTTTTTCAGATACTTGTTATGCAAGCCTTTGGAAAATCTGACATGAAAGGTGTAGCTTATGATTTAAAATTGTAAAGACAGATCATAGATCATAGTTTAAAATAGAATGCTGTCATATGTAAACGTGGCAGTGGCTGATGCCAACATGCGAAGATCTTTGGATCTTGACTCCTAGATTAGGTCAGTTAGTGTAGAGTTGAAGGAAAACGGTTCCAAGGGTAGAGTTTTCCTCTTAATCTTTTCTTTTCTTTTTTTTTTTTTTTTTTTTTTTTTTGTCGGTTATGGGGATTGAACTCTGGGCCTGGGCACTGTCCCTCAGCTCTTCAGCTCAAGGTTAATGCTCTACCACTTGAGCCACTGCTCCACTTCCTGAGTGGTTTATTGGAGATAAGAGTCTCACAGACTTTCCTGCCCCGGGCTAGCTTTGAACCATGATCCTCAGATCTCAGCCTTCTGAGTAGCTAGGATTACAGGTTTGAGCCACCAGTGCCCTACTCCCACTTAATCCTTATAGTAACTGCATAAAAATTTTTGAATATTAAAAGTCCATCTTCACTATTATTGGAAGTATCTGTCCTCAGGAAGCCAAGAAATTTTACCTTATGTAGAACATTAAATACAGAATGTCTTTATGTGGCAGTCATTATTCCATACTTTTCACATACATAGACCGAGGTTAAAGAGGAAGAAGGGCCCTTAATTATACTCCTAAGGTATTAAAGCGCCTCTACTCTCACTGGAACTTTTTCCAACTCTCACTGCTCTCTTTAAACTCACGTAACCAGCTCCATCTTCTCTCAGCAGAGTAGCTCATGTCTTAATTGGCCCTTCATTAAGTATTTGCTTAATGCAGATATCCAGCCATCTAACCATTTACCTACATGCACTTGCATATTTCCCTCCCAATCCCAAGGAAAGGGAATCTTTCCTTTTGTCCTAGAGTAGTTACTTCCCTGCATCCACTGTAGATCTCATAATATCCTCTTTTATGTTTTTACTTTATCACTCTTCCTCATTCCCTGAGTCTTACTAAATTAGCAGATAAGCAAGCCAAAGCTTCACCTGGTAAACAAACAACTCTTTCTTTTTGTTTTGTTTGGCAACACCAGAGATTGATCTTAGTGCCATACACTTATTTTGTAGGTACTTTGTCGCTAGAAGGACCCTAGCCCTTCTTTGATTTATTTTTTTGGCTAGAGTCTTGTGTTCTTGTCTGGGGCTAACTTCAGACTGCAGTTCTTTTACCTATCCCTCTCAGTAGTTGGGACTACAGATAGATGTGTATTACTATCACCCAGTTTATATGTTGAGATAGGGGTCTTTTTTTTGTCTTATCTGGCTTCAAACTGCAGTCCTTTTGAACTTTGCTTCCCCAGTACCTAGGAGTACAAGCATAAGCCCAAAAAACCCTTCCAAGTGGTTTCCTCATTATTGATCAAATGATTGCTTTTCATAGCCATCATTGATATAATAGTAAGCATCAACTTTCTCTACCTCTTCACTTCTCATTCACTTCTCATTGTGTTCTGGTTTGTGTCTGCAGTGTTCTCTGGGGCTGCCCTAGGGAAGATTTATGGGGTGGTTTCCTACATGATAATTATATTCCTTGTTCCTTGATGACTTTTCAGAACTGGCTGGTTGCTGACTACCTCCACTGTCATAGAACCCTCATGGCATTTGCTTTTCTGACCCCAGATTCAGCTTTTCATTACTTCTTTATACTCTTCTGACTGCTCATGAAGATGCTGGGTCTCCAGGATTCTGGTTGTTTTTTTTTTTTTTTTTTAGCTGTGTTTCATTTTATTGAAGGGGGAGGCATGTTTACTTTTAGTCCTTATCTTTCCTCTTATCCTGGGTATGCTCAGCTAGAAATCCTTCATCCACTGCAGTACCTTGATCATGAACTTTGCAGCCTCCAGAACCATGAGCTGGGAAAACTTCCACTGTGTGTAATTGACATTGTCTGTGGTACTCAGTTACACTAGCATGAAATGATTTAGCCATTAGCCCATCTCTGACTCCAGCCCAGCCCACTCCAGATCCTGCATCTGCACATTCACCTGGCTTGCTGGGTACTGCCTCAGACTCTTTCTATATAGACCTGAAATCATCTTTCTCCACAGACCAGCTTTTCCACGTGTCCTCTCCATTTTGGCGGATTTTACAATCACAGAGATGGAACCTCTGAGTAAAAACATTAAACATCATGGTACATACCCATAATTTGAGCATTGGAGAGTCTATGGCAGGAAGACTAAGTCCAGCCTGGGCTACATAGTGAAAACCTTTCTCAGAAAAAAAACCAGAAATGTCATCATCACTCTAATGTCCATGGCCAAATTCCATCATTTTCCTTTTATATACTGCTCAGACATCTTAATTCAATTCAATCTCACTTGATCTGACCTCTCCTATTTTATCATGATCAAGAAGAGGTCTTCTCTTTACACTCTTCTACCTTCTAGTTTTCCGCCCATGCCCTACATAGCTTGCACACTGCACCAGAGTGACCATTCTAACTGTGGTCTTGGATTCTCCAGCTTGAACCACTTCACTTGTGGAACAGCTTTTGTCACCTCCCCAGCTGTGCTACATCAATGTAGCTTTCCAACCATGGCATGTCTTTTCCTACTTGCTCTGTCCATGGTGATGGTAATTGTTTACCATCTGCCTGGAGTGACCCTATAGGGCTCTCATGGAGTCTGCACAGCTGGGGAAAGGCTAAATGTTCAAGTGGTAATGCTAAAAAGAGATCATTAAAGCTAACATTCTCCCTGTCCTAGAATTTTGAAAATCACAGGAATGTATGTCTATGTTTGCCTTTCTGTCACTCTCTAAAAAGCAAAGAGGATGATTTTTCTTTTAGGAACTTTGTAAAAGAATATTCTCTTCAAAACGTATTTCCGATGAGCTGTTTTAACATTATACTTACCTAAGTGGTAACTGATGGTGGTTTGTTGTTGGATAGAAATGTGAGATACTTTATTAGATGCTTCATCAATAAAAATAATTATAAGAAATATTTAGACTGAACTTATTTTTCTTTTACCAGATCTAATAAGGAATATAGATGTAAATACAGGTCCTATTATATTTTACTCAGGGGTTTCTTTTTTCTTTTTCTTTTTGGTAGGTTGTGGGGCTTGAACTTTGGGCTTGGGCACTGTCCCTGCGCTCTTCAACTTGAGTGCGCTACTGCTTGAGCCACAGTGCCACTTCTAGTTTTTCTAGTGGTTTACTGGAGATAAGAGTCTCACGGAGTTTCCTGCCTGGGCTGGCTTTGAACTGTGATCCTCAGATCTCAGCATCCTGAGTAGTTAGGATTATAGGCGTGAGCCACCCATGCCTGGCTCAGGGATTTTTTTTTTTTTTTTTGGTCCGGTCGTGGGGCCTGAACTCTGGGCCTGGGCACTGTCCCTCAGCTCTTTAGCTCAAGGCTAGCACTCTACCACTTGAGCCACAGAGTGGTGTTGAGGAATCGAACCCAGGGCCTCATGCATGCAAGACAAGTGCTCTACCACTGAGCCACCTTCCCAGCCCATGGCTCAGGGATTTTTTAAACATGTGGTTTATATTTATCTTTATTCTTTTTCTATAAATGATTTTATTTAAATAATGCAGTCACCCTTTACTGCTTTATTTATTTACATGAAATATTGCCTGTAACAGTTATAAAGATCATAATAACTTTTTGATTATACTCATTGCCTTTTGATATATTGTCTTGACTGTTGTCATTTAAATACATAAATAATAAAAAAGAATAGAGTCTATAACACAAAATTTGTAAGAAAATATACCAGATTTTTAAAGTAAAAAAAAAAGGGATTTTATATCATTTGAAGTAAACTTTTATTCCAGGTAAAATTTTACTTTTTTTTCACACTAGAATGATACTGGATTTTACAATCAAGTTTTTGGGATATAAGCTGCACAAATAAAATACAAAAATTTAAATACACAGCTTAATATACACTTCATGAGTGCCGCCGCAATTGAGACATTGAACATGCCCTTGTCCCAAGAAATTCTCCAAAACCTTTTGTAAATCCTCGCATCTTTCAAAGCTGCTTTGTCACTACAGATTAGGTTTGTTTTATATAGCATTTTATGGAAACAATCATATAGTTGATATTCTTTTTCACTCACTATTAATCCCTGAGAATCTTCCATTAGCGTGCATCTATAATTTTTTTCCTTTATGTTACTGACCAGCAGCCTTTTATATGGATATACCATAGTTTTCTTTTATCTTTTTACACATTTATGGGCAGGTGGGCTATTGCCAAGTTTGAGCTGAAGGACTAAGAACAGTACGTACCTTTGTGTCTTGTGTACAAGACTGTATAGAAACATTTTTATTTCTCTTGGGCAAAACAAAAGCAGTGTTGGTCCGTTACCTACTTTAGGAGAAACTTAGTGATTTGCTGTTGCTTGTTTAGTGTTCTGGGTATACTAAAAAAGTGTGTATACTTTGCTATTGCTCAGTGAAATGCTTTATACTATCAGGTCAAATTTGATAGTGTTTTTCAAGTATTATACATTGTGTGGGGGGCGTGTACGTGTGCATGTGAGCACACACATGTGCATGTACATGCCAATACTGGGGCTTGAACTCAGGGCCTGGCTGCTGTCCCTGAAGGCTGGCACTCTACCACTTGAGCCACAGCTCCACTTCTGACTTTTGGTTGTTAATTGTAAACAAGAGTCTCACAGACTTTTCCTCTCCAAACTGGCTTCCAATTGCTATTCTCAGATCAGTGGCTAGGATTACATGCATGGGCCACTCAGTGCACAGCCTGTACATTTTTCTGATTGTCTGTTTATATGTTCTCTTGCTTCTAGAAAGAAATACTGAAATTTCCAACTATAATTGTATATTTTCTTTCTTTTTTTAGGTCTCTGTCAGTTTTTACTTTATTATTTCAAAGCTTTGTTACTAAATATATGCAAAGATTTTTATGTTTCTTTATTACTTTTGGTTCATTTTTTAGCATAATAGGTTACTTTGTTTTTTATCTCAGTCTTTAAAAGTATTTTTCTTATTGTTTTTCTGGGCCTGTAAAATTTCAGGTGCAAAGTCTGTAATCGTTGTATTTATATCTCCGTACATCCTATCTTTTTCCTATTTTTAAAAAAGTTTCTTTTTTCATCATCATTGAACTATTATACTCTAGTTAGCTTTTTTTTTTTGTCAACAGATCATTTCTTTCTCTTGGTCCTTGTAAAAGCACTGCTTTTGATACAAATAGAGTCAGTAGTATTCAGGTATTTTCATTTTCCTTCAAAGTTCCTGCACATTAATACCTACTGCCAAGGAGCCACCTGATTTATGAGGACTTCCAGGGCTTCACTGCAGGCTCGTGAGGCTTTTGGAGAGTCACATTTGTTGATTCTACCAACACAAAAAGAACCATAAAGTTTTACTACTTAGTATAGTTAGGGCACTTCCCCAGATTCCCTGTCAAGTTGAGTCCTGTTAGATACAGCGCAAGTTTTTATTCTGATCTGACTTGAAGTTAGTATAGAAAATTTCAGCATCTTTTGTGTGAACTAATATATTTTTTAATCTTAAACCATAAATATTCCAGTTAAATGATGATGACAGTAATAAAAACAAGAATTATAGTAATGTTTTATAATATTTTATAGCTTACAAAGTAATTTCACAGACATTTTCTCATTTAGCTTTATGATTATTTGAACTGAGAAGTTTTTGTAGACTTGCTCAAGTGAGTAAACATGGCTGAAGGAAAAAAACCAATTTTATAGCTAGCCATTTATAAAAGATGAAAAAACAAAATAAAGCAGAAAGGTGCTTAAAAGCCCCAGTACTTATTGTGTTTAAAACAGGGAAATTGTTAGTCTCAAATGAGATCAGCCTTTTAAAAGACAATAAAATAAAACCAGAACAGAGTGCCTTTTCTCTGAACTTTTTTTTTCTCCTTTGTGTATTGGCCCTCTAAGATTGAAAGTGGATTTTCTTTTATTTTGAAAGGATAGAAAAGTGTACAGTATTGTACCAAAATATTTTATAGCAAATAATAGTTGTCAAGGGACTCAGTTCCATACGTCAAGCACTTATCCAATAAATGATGATGGTTATTTTCCTTTTGGGAAAATTAACTTTGTTTTGTTACTCTGCTTAGTATTTTAAAACAAAAAATAAAGAAACAGGTTCACCTGGTTTTACACTTTGTAACAGGCATCCTCACTCGAGGACAGCTGGCCCCCATGGACATCATCTTCCAGTATATTCACTATGATGAGATCTGCAAGGCAGTAAACATCCTGAGCAGCATGAACTGGGACACTCTGGGCCAGCAGTGCTTTATCAGCATGACCGCCATTGTGAATCATCTTCTCAGACAAAAGCTCACTCCACAGAGAGAAGGTCAGCTTGAATGTATTTCATAAGTGGGCTTTGTATATACATGATGTGCATTTATAAATCAGCCTTTTTAGGATGCCTTTGAGTTACATTACTAGAGACTGGAGGACAAAAATGCTAATACTCTATTAAAACGGAAAGGATCAGATATCAAATAATTATTCCAATATAGTACTTACTATGTGGTATTTGTCTACATAAAGAACAACTTTTCTATATATTCTTGTGTTGGAATTCACAACGCATTGTACAGTTCAGTCTGAGCTGTGTGGAATATGCTTATATTTCAAACTTTGATCAGAAATTTCATGTACTCTTTGGGATTTGGTAGACAAAGGCCCCAAACAAAGGTTTTTATTCCTCCTCAGCATTAGACATCAATATTTTTTCCCTCACACCTAAGTCCACTCACTGTCCCAACAGTAGTTCTTAACACTCACTCTGTGTGTGTGTGTGTGTGTGTGTGTGTGTGTGTGTGTGTGTGTGTGTGTGTGTGTGTGTGTGTATGAGAGAGAGAGAGAGAAAGAGAGAGAGAGAGGGAGAAAGCGCTGTAACCCAGGTTGCTCCTTCTTGTTTTCATTCTTTGTCTTATACTTTTGACACACCTTACCTCTCCCTTCTACCTGCTTGGATTTCTCCTCTCCTCCTTTACTCAATAGGTAATGTTGCCCGGAGCTATTGTTTAAATGAGAGAAAAAAAAAGAAAAAGGAAAAATATGTCACACACAACAATAAAAAGAAAGCATTCATTGGCTAATTATTTAGTATATATTTTATGAGTTACTCATTTACATAATGTAAATATGCCAGAATATTCTGGCTTTGCATCTTTATTTCAAATCTTTGAAGTTAGTGTTAATGTTGGGAAATCATGGCCATCAAAAAGCTGTTTCTAGGGAGTTTATAAACTAAGGAAACCAAGTTATATGTCAAAAGGTCCTAACTGAAGAATGTTTTGTTTCTTACTATTTTCTGTAAATTTATATAGATTTTCCTCACTCATTTTTATTATATTTCCAAAATTTTAAGCATATAGATAGAATTCTGCAGGTAACCTTCCTTTTAGTAATTTTAGGCAAGAATAATGTATATGTATATGCTCCTCCAGGAAGTTATGAGTCTTGCCCTAACTCACAGAAGTCCCATAATAAATATTTACTTAATATGATTTGAATGGACTTTTTGGAAGTAGTCCAAACCCATCTATGGAGATTCTAGTATTTCTACTCTAAAGAAATGCCCAGCACAGTGCTTGGCCCTACAGTGTTACTAAATACTGGTTTAAAAAAATTTGAATTCACAAGATTTTAATAGCACAAAGTATTACTATAATAGTTCTGCCTGCAGAGTTTTCTCAAGTAACTATTTCTGAGTATTGACATACTCTCAAGATTGGGCATGTACTATAAAATAAGAAGCAGTGCCCCCAAAGAAAGCCTATAGTGGAAGTGAAGGTATGGCTCAAGTGGTAGAGAACCAGCCTTGAGCAAGTTAGCTAAGCTAAGGGACAGCACTGAGTTCAAATTCCAGTACTGGGGCAAAATAAAAAGGAGCATATAGTGATACATACAGACTATTCAAGAGCTCCTAAATTTACAATTAAAGAAGAAATACAGAGAAGATAAATTACCAAAATGTGTTTAGGACACTAGAAGATTGCTAACACCTTGGTGAATTTATGTTGTAAGATTACTGTGTTTCAAGAAAGATTATTAGGGAATACACAAATGGGCATTATCAGATTCTTGTCCTAATAAAAGAAATTTTCACAGAATGATATTGGGAGATAAGGAAGTAAAAAAGGCTTTTATGAAACTAGGCTATTAAAATGCTTGTATGATGCTGGGTTATCAGAAAATGTATATTTTAACTTGATGCATAGATTTTCCCCCAAGTAACTGCAAAACACATTTCTAAAACATTCAGAATTCTTCTCTGTTGAGATTTATTCTATCTGAATCTAACAAATTTGACATGGTAATTTGTTTTCCTTTTTATTAGTGGAACCCAGCAAGCTCTTTTATTTGCAGCCGTGTTGTGGTTATCTTTGAGATCTTCATTTCTGCCTTAAACATCAAGCTGGGCTATCTAATGAAGCTGTAACTGTGCATGGAGTTAGGAGTATTCCATGTAGGCTCGAGCATTTCAGATGTACGAAACATGCTGTCAGGAAAACAAGCAATGGCAAGAGAATCTGGCTTGTGTTCACAATAGCATTGCTGTATGCAATTTTAATCTAAATTGACTGCTGCTTTAAAAGAAAATACCTCTCAAATTCATCTTACTTTACTGTCTAGATTTGAGAAAGAAATTACTAACAGCTTAGCCAAGTTCATAGCAATTACTCTGATGAGGTATTTAATACTTCCAAACCCAAATATGCCTACAACTAAAGAGTTTTGATAAATAATGAATTGTTTATTCAACCAAGTACTGGTAGCATAAAAATAAGAGGAGTCTCACTGTGAACTGTAGTGTTCTCATACATACTCATATTCTCACCCTATGGTAATTACTTAACTTCCAGGTATTTCTGGGAGGAAGCACAGCCCCATAGGCAAGTCTCAGTAAAACTGTGAAGTAGACAAATGTGCCTTTCTCGTAATCCCTAGCCCCCTTCTTTTTCAAAACCTGTTTTCCAGTCCTTCTTTTCTCTCCCAGGGTATTAGCTTTCATACATGGACAAAACCAAGAATCTTGTTTCAGATAGGATTTACAAAAGATAGAGGGACTTTCACTGTTCTGTTAAAATTGGAAGATAGTTGTTTTTTAAAGAAATGCCTATATATAATACTGCCTACTTTTCATTTGTATTATTTAGAAAAAACTTTCTACTCTACTGATCTCACTTCCCCATGCAAAGAGGTTAGTTTTATACTTTCAGTTAAAGAGAGTAAATGTTGAGCACACTGTGAGTTGATTTCACTGGAAATACTAGTTCAAACTGTGTTTCTTTGATGAGTCACTGTTTTAATTACCCATTTGTGGTGAGAGGTTGGTTCATTATGGATTTCTTCAGTTTTGACAGCTATTTGTTGCTCAGAGTCATTGTCAGCTTTGCCTCAAGTGAAAGTTTATACACAGGTTTGTTTTTGTACCAGCTGTCATATTTTAATTTCATCTTTCCTGCAACAAGCTCACATTTCATCCAAGTTTGCAAAACCTGACTGACTGCAAACATGAGTATTCTGTTGTAATTGAAGGAGTTTCACTTGTTTTAGTGCTGCTATGTTTGAATTCCACAGCACAGCTTGAGGCAAGCCTTGGAACCTTCTATGCTCCAACAAGACCGCTTCTGGATACAACTATTTTGAAATATAGAGACCAAATCAGCAAGTACGCAAGGCGATTCTTCCACCACTTGCTCAGGTGAATGCTGTCATTAGCTTGCTTAGTGTCAGACTACCTGTTTCAGAAGCCGTCCTCTTTACTGAGAGTATTTCATAATACTCTCAGTATTTTCTGACAGTCCATCTCTGAAAAAGAAAAAAATCTTCTCGATATTCTTTTTTTTTCTATTTTCTTTTTTTTTAATTTAATTTTATTTTATTTGTGAACATACTGTACAGAGGAGTTACAATTACATGGGCAGGATAATGCATACATTTCTTACCAAGCATTGCAGCCTCCTCCTTTGTTTACCCTTCACATCCCTTCCCAGCCTCCCCCCTCCTTCCCAATCCCAATCCTTCTCCTTCCCCCCCTCCCCCCCCCCCCGCACTGACGTTGTAAAGCTCGTTTTGGACATGACAACTTGTACTTCTCATTGTTGCAACAGGTCCACCTGTATCCTTAAACAACTGGTTTTTTCCCATCTTCTCGATATTCTTTACTTAATTTATCCTTGTTTTTCTTTTAAGGAAGTATTTGAATATTGCTCAGGGCTTTTTATATCAGTATTCTTTAATATACTTTCACCTTTGTTATAAAAATGGCAGCTGTATGAAGTCAATATCAAGTTTTAACTGAATTTTGTTCCTAATGTTTGTGTGGTAATTGAAGTTAACTATATGAATTTTTTTCTATAAAGCTCTGAGTATTATTCTTTTATTATTATTAATATAAGTTTTTTATTGAGAAAATACCGTACAGAGGGGTTACAATTACATGAGCAAGGTAATGAGTGCATTTCTTATCAAGCATTGTTGCCTCCTCCTTTGTTTCCCCCTTACCATCCCTTCCCCCCTTCCCCCCCCACCCTGCCAAAGTTGTCAAGTTCATTTTTCAACATAACATCTTGTACATCTTATTGCTGCAATGAGTCCACCTGTATCCTTATTTAAACAATTTGTTTTTTCCCCTTTCACTCTCCAAATTATACCAACATCAAATATAGTGAAAACAGGGGTTTAACTATATGAATTTTTTGCTATAAAACTCTGAGAGTATTATTCTTTTTTTTTTTAATTTAATTTTATTTTTTAATTTTATTTTATTTGAGAACATACTGTACAGAGGGGCTACAATTACATGGGCAGGATAATGCATACATTTCTTACCAAGCATTGCAGCCTCCTCCTTTGTTTACCCTTCACCTCCCTTCCCAGCCTCCCCCCTCCCCCCACCCAATTATACCCCCCTCCACCCCCCACACCGACATTGTAAAGCTGGTTTTGACATGACATTTTGTACTTCTCATTGTTGCAACAGGTCCACCTGACTCCTTAAACGACTTGTTTGTCCCCATCTCCTCCACATGTTATACTGACATCAAATATAGTGAAAGCGGGGGTTACACTGTGGGGGAGGGACATACAAAGCAACAAAGAAATAATCTTATAAATGCGTTAGAAACACATGCATGAAAGAAACGAAAACATTAAAATACATATTTAAGGGTTCATTTTCCTAACATCACATTATCTGACCTTTTCCGCTTGACTCATACCTATACTAGATGTTGCAAAGAGAGTATTATTCCTATAATTACCTCTCATACAGTGGGTCAATTGCTAACTTCACTGTATCTTTTTTTGCTTCAATGGGACAAAACAAAAAATGTTAAGAAATTGCTCTAAGAAAAATGCTGTTGAAGGACAAGTATATATAGCATATTAAAAGAGGATGGGTTAAATAAATGGAGAGAAGGAAAATAAATGGTTGGATAGATAGAAAGGTATATTAGGGATACATATAAATACCATGGTTTTATCAATAAAAACAAAGAAATGATAACAAAATTTAGAATAATCTGGAGTGAGTATAAAGAAATGTAATAAAATAGGCACATAGGATCCTTGAAGGCATTAATAGTGTTCTATTTCTTATGATGAGTAGTATGTATTAGGGTTTGTGAAGGTATTACTATGCTGGGTGCAGTAGCTTATATCTGTAATCCTAGCTACTTGAGAGGCTGCATTGTGGTGCCAGACCAGCCCAAGCAAAACAAAAGTTCTTGAAATTCTATCTCAACAGCAAGAAGCTTGGTACCATGGCATATGCCTGTCATCTCGGCGATGGCGGGAAGTGTCAAATAGGCACAGGCCTGGATAAGAAACAAGACCCTAACCCAAAACAACAATAACAGTACAAAAGGAGCTGAAGTAGCACTCATTGGTAGAATAACTCCCTTGCAAGCACAAGGTCTGAGTTCAAACCTTTGTACCACCAAAAAAAGTTTCTAGTATACTAGACTTTCTATCTGTAATCTTGTTATTTTTCTTCTCTCAAACAGCTTGGTAAAAAGGAGTATTGTCATTTGAAAAACCGGTAAATGGCTTATTTAGATCAAATGCCAAGTTATTGGCGGTAGCAGATCTTGAACTAGTTTTGAGCCCTCTCTTTACCCCTTCTTTAGTACCATTCATCAGTTATTGGTTTTATAGTTTTTAGATGCCTGTAAAATAGTTAGAACTTATCATCTACTCAGATTAGGCTAAATGATAAATAGGCTTGGCAAGCCCCAAATTTTGGGAGAAACCAGTTTAATCAAGGCTTCAGGAGGGTATATTATGTATAGATTTTCTTACGTTCTACTATTAATTTTCTGTATATAACACTTTGAACTCTATGCAGCAGTGAAGCCTCGGAAAACAATATTTTTAGAAGCTGAGAGAAACATTCACTTATCTGTAATTGAATCTTGCCTTTTTATCTGAATGGTACTGGCATATTCCAAGAGATGCATCACCCTGAACAAGGCAGTCTTCCAGGAATGGGAATATGCCAAAAGTGTTGGGGTGGAGGTCATATTTATTTGAACTTGGGGTTTTGCTCTTTGCTCCTGTTGCTATTTTATTTTCTCTGGGGAAAATTAATGAGTTAACCTCTTGCCTGAAGAGCCCAAAAAAATGCCAAACAAGAATGAATGCAAAAAAATCTTGGGAGCATACTCTTGATGGCCTCTCTTAACTCTATGAAGTTATTTGAGTTTTGTCTAAAGATTCTGTTTTTGCAGCACCTAGGCCCTACCATACTCACGTTTTGCCTGTGTGCACTTTTATATTCATTATTTTCTTTATGCAGTTTTCTATTTTTTATATACTTTGCTAATGTGACTATTGTTGCTGTCATTATGATTAGACTTTAACTTTTCTACATAGTTACATGTGGAATTGGATATTTTCCCCTGGAGTTATACTAGCCTTTTCATCTTGCTCTTTTTGAATGCTTTGCTGCTATTTCTGTTCTAATGAGTGTTTATTAGTTCTTCTTTTGATAGTAGGCCACACATATCATTATGGAAAAAGAAAAGTTAGTTTGGTGGATATTAAATGAGATGGCTTAAGGTGAAACCATTCTTTTTTTTTTAATCTACTGCCAAGTTCTGCTAAGGGTAGGTGAATGAGCAAGACTTTTTGTGTGTTTGTGAAATGCTAGAATGATATTACTCCTTCTGCTTTGGCTAATCATTATTTTAATATTCTTTAAAAAAATTATTGAGCAATAAAGTAAGTCCTAAGCAGCATAGAGTATATAGGGAATTTCTCATTTTAGATGATAGAGAGTATTTCCATGGCATTAGAGGCATGCCTAAGATCACTCACATGAGGCTTAGAATGCCTGAGTCTATACTAGATTATTTTGAGTAAGAAGAGTAAAATTTACACTCACTTTAATTTTCTTCAGCATATAAAGGGGTTTCAGACTAAATTTGGGACAATAGACAGTATACCATGTAGGTTATTAAAGTATATGTTTTGTATATAATTTTGATTTTTTGTTGACTGAAAAACAGTTTACAGACATCTTTTTTATGCTCCTTGGCCTTATTATCTTTCACAAGTACAGAGAAACCTGAAACCCTCCAAATTCTAACAAATCTAAACTATGAATCTTAATTCTCATCTTTTCTTTCTGAAATCCTTTTGGATATGTTCAAAGTCATCAGTTTTTAATAAATGAACCCTAGAAATTTAAATAATTATTCCTAACATTAACGATAAGAAGTAGTAGAAGCCGGGCGCTGGTGGCTCACGCCTGTAATCCTAGCTACTCATGAGGCTGAGATCTGAGGATCGCGGTTCAAAGCCAGCCCGGGCAGGAGAGACCATGAGACTCCTATCTCCAATAAAAACCACCAGAAAACTGGAAGTGGCGCTGTAGCTCAAGTGGTAGAGAGCTCGCCTTGAGCTGAAGAGCTGAGGGACAGCGCCCAGGCCCAGAGTTCAAGCCCCATGACCGACAAAAAAAAAAAAAAAAAAAAAAAAGAAGTAGTAGAAGCACAATCTTGATAGGGTAGCCAATACAGTGTGTATTTATTTAATTTTAATTTATTTTATATTATTTACTTAATTTAGTTTAATTCATAAAATAATTACTCTGGAAGACACCTACAGAATGCAAATGTGTGTTTGCCTAAACAGATTTAGAAGGCAGTTGTTCACTTATCTGTGGTATTCAGTAGTCTTCTGGAAGCATGAAGTTTCTCAGACATAAACAGAAAACTATAATTGGAGTGTGTAAATGTGGATGAAATGAAAGGACAGGCAATTGAAATGAGTGCCACCTACTAAGTTTTTATTTATATGTGTTATAAAGGCAATAATTCATTTACTTCTAAGGCCATTGTTTACTTTCATACAATGGTATTATGTGATTGTGGCACAGAGTCATACCTTTTTTTGATGGTGCTAAGGTTTTTCACTCAGGTTCTTGCGGTTGCTAGGCAGGAGCTCTATCACTTGAACAACACTGCCAGCCCTTTTTTACTTTGCTTATTTTTTGGTTAGGGATGCTATTTTCTGTCAAGAGCAGTTGATTATTTATGAAATAATTCACATTCTGTAAGAAGTTTTTAACTTAAATTTAGGTTGCTATCATTGAGCAAACATTTAATTGACTCATCTCTAATGTGATGGCTGGGATGACTTCTCTTTGGTGAGACAAGTGATGTTAACTGGTATTGATGATGGTGCTACTGGCAACTGCTTTTCTAGGTTTGTATTGGTTAATCTGGAGCATAGTCACTTCTTTGGAAAGGTAAATGTTGAAAAGAACTACCCATTAGCAATAACTTGTCCAGAACACAGGTGCATATTTCAATGTAGGAAATTCATCATTGCTCATGTAACATTTGTTTAATTAAAGCAGTATACCTAGCTTTTGACTCATCATTGAATGGTGTACCAAGATGTTTACTTCTGTTTGTTTGCTTTTTACATCCTTGAATCTTTTACTAATTGCCTCAGTCAGTTCTGTACATTCACCAGCATATGCACATGTCATAGAACACTTTTATCTTCTAGAGTAAGGAAATACACTAGATTATTCCACAGCCTTATTTTGACATCGTAAGAGTTAACATTTCAAAGCAAGGAGCTGAAGGAGCTTGGTGGGACCTTGCATCTTGACCTTCAGCTTTGAGAAGTACTTGCCATGAACACTAGATCACACAACCAGTGGCTATCAATCCTGACAATTTCCCTTCATCTTAATGAAACTGCTTGACTTCACCTGTGGTTCATAATGTCTCATGAGCATATTCCTGTGACTCAGCCACCACACTTCACAGTGATAGAGTAACAACCTGACTCAGAGTCAGCATCACTTAGTAACTACTTTAAATGGTGGCTGTTAAACCCTCTGTTTTGGACAAAATTTATATATGATACTACTGTTAACATCTCATTGTTGTGCTGCAGCAGCTGTGCATAGAGAATTTCTTGGTGCATGATGCAGGGGCATAAAATTAAATCAATGGATCAAGACTTCAGCTCTTTCTTCCTTCCTTCCTTCCTTCCTTCCTTCCTTCCTTCCTTCCTTCCTTCCTTCCTTTCTTTCTTTCTTTCCTTTCTTTCTTTCTTTCTTTCTTTCTTTCTTTCTTTCTTTCTTTCTTTCTTTCTTTCTTTCTTTCTTTCTTTCTTTCTTTCTTCCTTTCTTCCTTTCTTCCTTTCTTTCCTTTCTTTCTTTCCTTCTTTCCTTCTTTCCTTCTTTCCTTCTTTCCTTCTTTCCTTCTTTCCTTCTTTCTTTCTTTCTTTCTTTCTTTCTTTCTTTCTTTCTTTCTTTCTTTCTTTCTTTCTTTGTCGCTTGGGCTTGAACTCTGGGTCTGGGCTCTGTCCCTGAGTTTTCAGCTCAAAGCTAGTGCTCTATCACTTGAGCCACAGTGCCATTTCCAGTTTTCTGGTGGTTTATTGGAGATAAGAATCTCATGGACTTCCTTGCCCAGGCTGGCTTTGAACTGCAGTCCTCAGATCTTAGCCTCCTCAGTAGCTAGAATTACAAGCACCAGCATCTGTCTGACTTCAGGTCTTTCTTTACAAATGAAGTTAACCTTGTCTTTGAGCCACCCATGACCATAGCTCTATCAGGAATAAAGGCACCTACTTCCAATATGTAGTAATATTTTCAAATGTCTTCTCAAGTTTCTGCATTGAGAAAAACAAGTCTCACAAACAACTCCTTACCTCTTTTAGTGTGCCTGGCTTCCAGGAACAATTCCTCTCCATTGTCAAACTGTGTAGTTATCCCATGAACGTAAACAGCCAGTTGAATAGCATTTGTTATGCTCATTGTTTCTTCACAAGACGGACAGAAAAACTGGTAATCTCGTGCAGAATCCTTCAGTGTTTTTCAATATCTTGTGCTAAGTCGGTAACCTGATCTGAACTGGTTCTCTGAGACAAACTAACACTCTGAAACAATTTTATTTTTGTGCTAACCACTCTGATGCAGCCACTGTGCATTCTTTCACCAACTCTCTCTTTACATGAGGGTGAAGGGTATGATAGAGAAGTCAAGTGTGGACTTGAGCTACCGGAACAATAGAGTTGACATTGGGAAGATTGATGAGACTATGAAAGAACAAGTATGTGGAAAAAAGATCAGGAGTTTGTTTTGGGACATGTTAAGTTTGAGTAAGCAATTCAGAAATGAGTTTTGTGATAGAATTAAAGGAGGAAATTATATATCTTTTTTTGAGGAGGGGGGGTCCAGTTGTGGGGCCTGAACTCTGGGCCTGGGCGCTGTCCCTCAGCTCTTCAGCTCAAGGCTAGCGCTCTACCACTTGAGCCACAGCGCCACTTCTGGCTTTTTTTTTTCTTTTTGCTTATGTGGTGCTGAGGAATTGAACCCTGGGCCTCATGCATGCAAGGCAAGCACTCTACCACTGAGCCACCTTCCCAGCCCCGAAATTATATATCTTTAAAATGTTTATATTGGGAAAGTAGATCACTCAAAATTATTAAGCTATTCTGTTTTTTGGTGGAGGGAGGTACTGGGACTTGACCTTGGCCCCACACTGTCTCAGTTGGAGCTTTACTACATAAGCCATACATACAATCTTTTTCCCTTTAGTTATTTTTCAGATTGGGTCTTGTGGGTTTTTTGCGCTGACAGTCCTTAGACTGAAATCCTTCTATATACACCTTTTGTATTGCTCTGATTATAGGTATAAGATACCTTGCTTGGCCAAGCCATACTGTTTTTAAGAAATTAAAAAGTATTAGAAAATAAATTTAACCAGAGTAGAATAGAGGAAAGAAAACTGTTTAAAGTTTAATATTAGAAAAATAAATATTATAAGAAGACCCAGAAATGTATCCACAGACCTGTAGCCACCTAATAATTGATAAGCGAGCTAAAACACAGGATAGAAGAGAGATAGCATTTTCAACAAATGATGCTGACAAAATTGGCCATACATATGCAGAAAACTGAAGCTAGATCCTTATATATCACCCTGAAGCAGCATCAATTCAAAATGGATCAGAAACCTCAATGTAAGATTAGATACCCTAAAAATATTACAGGAAGGGATATGGGAAGCACTAGGACTTCTTGATATGGGTCAAAACTTAAGCAAAGATCAAGAACTGGGATGGGAAGGTGGCTCAGTGGTAGAGTGCTTGCCTTGCATGCATGAGGCCCTGGGTTCGATTCCTCAGACCACATAAGCAGAAAAAGCCAGAAGTGGCACTGTGGCTCAAGTGGTAGAGTGCTAGCCTTGAACTGAAGTGCTGAGAGACAGGCGCCCAAGCCCAGAGTTCAGGCCCCATGACTGACAAAAAAAAAAAAAAAAATCAAGAACCACAACAAATCAAAGATTCGATAAATGGAATTGCATCAAACTGAAGAGTTTCTCCATGGCAAAGGAGAGCTAGCAACATGAATAGAAAGGCCCCGGAATGGGAGAAGATCTTTACCAGCTATGCATCAGACAAGGGCCTCATATCTAAAATACACTTAAAGCTCAAAAAATTAACCTCCCCAAAATAACTCCTCAAAGAAAGAACAACCCAATTAATAAATGGGCTAAAGACTTAGAGACGTTTCCAGGAAGAAGTAAAAATGGCCAAGAGACACATGAAGAGATGTTCAGCATGTCTGGCCATAAAAGAAATGCAAATCAGCCAGGTGCTGATGGCTCAAGTTTGTAATCTTGGCTATTCAAGAGGCTGAGATGTGAGGTTAGAAGCCAGCCCAGGCAGGAAACTCCATGAGCTTCTTATCTCCAATAAACTACTCAAAGAAGGCCAGAAGTGGTGCTGTGGCTCAAGTGGTAGAGAGCTTCCCTTGAGCAAAAGAAGTTCAGGGACAGAGCCCAGGCTTGGGGTTCAAGCCCCAGGACTGAAAAAAGAAAAGAAAGAAAGAAATGCAAATCAAAGCCTCATCCCAACTAGAATAGCAGTTATCAAGAAAACCAACAATAACAGATGCTGGTGGGGATGTGGCCAAAAGGGAATATCACTGCACTGTTGGTGGGAGTGTAAACTTGTTCAGCCACTCTGGAAACAGTGTGGAGGTTCCTTAAAAGAGGAACATGTTGTTTCACTATGACCCAGCAATTCCACTCCTGGGCATTTATTTATCCAATTTACCACAATCCAGGCCACATCAAAGCCACAGCACAGCCATATTCATTGCAGCATAGCCATAAACAGCAGTTTGCCATAGCCAAGATATGAATCAACCCAGATACCCCTCAGTGGATGAATGTGGTGTATATATACTCAATGGAATTCTATGCTCCCATCAGAAAGAATGACTTGGCCTTATTGGTAGGGAAATGGAAAAACTTGGAAAAAAATTATTAAGTGAAGTAAGCCAGACCCAAAGAAACATAGGTTGCATGTTTTCCCTCATTTATACTAATTCAGATCTGCCTATAAATCTAGAAGTAAATCCAATGGATAGTAAAAGGCAAAAAAATTACACTTAGATATGATAAATTAAACAGGATTCTATAAACATTCACACAGTGAGACCAAAGGAGGATGTTCTTAGGAGAGGATCACAAGGGGTTAATAACTATGTACAAATGATCATATAAAGTGATGCTTATTGAAATGAACTCCAAGAAGTATAAACAAGAGGTTTTTTTTAAATTTTACTTTTTGCAGTTCTTTTTTTCCCTTTTGTCACTGTATTTGATTTTTGTACCTTTTGTCTTATATGTAAGTTTATCTGATGAGGAAGGAAAGGGGAAGCACAGCAACAGTGTGAAGGGTGAGCTAATGCACCAGTGATACTCACTAGACACTATGTTGGAAATGAACTGTACAACTTGGGGGGTGGGGAGGTCATGAGGGAAAAAACTGGGAGAAAATGAGGGAAGGGATGGCAGTGTTCAAAAGAAATGTACTCAATACCTGACTTATGTAATGGTAACCCCTCTGTAATCACCTTTACAATAATGCTGACTGTAGTTATTAAGAGATGATGAGATCCTTTTCTAAGAATATCTTCCTTTTGTCTCACTCTGAATATTTAGAGTCCTGTTTAATTTGGCATGTCCAAGTGTAATTTTTTGTCTTTTACCATTCATTGTGTTTACTTGTAGAATTATAGGCACATTCTAATTACTACAAATGAGGGAAACCATGCAACCTATGTTTCTTTGGGTCTGGCTTACTTCACTGAATATAATTTTTTACAAGTCTTTCCATTTCCTTAAAAATGGTACAATATCATTCTTTCTGATGCAAAGTATAGAATCCCTGTGTGTGTGTGTGTGTGTGTGTGTGTGTGTGTGTGTATGTGTGTGTGTCTATACATACATAATGCGTACATATCACATTTTTCTTGATCCATTCATCTACTGGGGGGTATCTGTGTTGATTCCATATCTTGGCTATGGTAAACAGTGCTGTAATGAACATGTTGTGCTGGTAGCTTTAGTGCGGCCTGGATTGTGATCAATTAGATAAATGCTCAGGAGTGGAATCCTGGGTCATAGGGAAATTCTGTGTTTAGTCTTTTGAGGAATGTCCATACTTATAGGTGGTACTGTTCAAAAAGAAATGTACTTATTACCTGACTAATATAACTGTAACTCCTCTGTACATTACCCTTAAAAATGAATGAATGAGTGAATGAAGTAATTAAAAAGATATGATGAGCGAGGCACCAGTGGCTCACACTTGTAAACTTAGCTACTCTGGAGGCTGAGATTGAGGTTTGAAGCCAGTCCAGGCAGAAATCTGTGAGATTCTTATCTCTAATTAAGCACAAAAGCTCAAGGACAGGCCCAGAGTTCAAGCCCCAGAAAAAAAAATGATGATTCTTGTTTTTTTTTTTTGACACTCATAAACACTCTGTAAAATCTAGCAGACATTTTCTTTTACTGCATATTTTACCCTGTTGAGGTCTGAAAAGAAATCTTTAGAAACAATACTGTTAAGAATTTGTTAGGCAGGTTTGTTGCATCTTCAGGTCTCCAGCTCAAATAAAGATAATGATAACATATGACATCAGGTTTTAGATTGTGTCTACTTACATGAAATACATTTGTATTGCCTTTGCTTTTGATCGTATAGGCACACCTTTAATAATCTTTTACTCTTTTATTACATATTTAAACTTTAACTGATGATGTAACTTTGATTCTAGCTTTAGTCAACACTCTCATGCATGTTCCCTAGAGGAGATGAGAATAAGTTCTGTGCACTTGCTGCATTTTCAATCCCAATTCCCATACTCCTTTTCCTTCCCTACAAGTAAGCATATCCAAATAATAAAAGATCTAACTCACTGTACATTCTGATCCTTATTACCAATTTCATTATAGTCTGTAGAAAAGGGTACTTCAGTTTTGTCAGTACCTGGGAACTAAGTTGGGGAGCGCAATACCAGGTTTACTTGAGGCTCACTTTGTTTATGGGCCTCAGCAGTGTTGAAATGGCTGAAAAGAACACTACTTTTGTAAAATGTTTAATAATACTCTGATCACATATGTTAATTGCCAAGTGAGGATATATGTTGCTTATGTTGTAGATTTTGAAAATAAAAGTTGTTTAAACCTAAAGCCTTCCCAGTGATTCAGGTTTTCCTGAAACAAAGACTGTGAGTGTCCTTTGTAGTGTTTTGGTTTTTTGTTGTTGTTTTTGTTATCAGTCATGGGCCTGGGTGTTCTCCCTCAGCTCTTCAGCTCAAGGCTAGTACTCTACCACTTGAGCCATAGTGCCACTTCTGGTGTTCTGATGGTTAATTGGAGATAAGAGTCTCACAGACTTTCCTGCACGGGATGACTTTGAACCTCGATCCTCAGATCTCAGCCTCCTGGGTAGCTAGGATTATAGATGTGAGCCACCAGTGCCTGGCTGGCCTTTGTAGTTTTTAGAATGCAAAACTTTTTTTTTTTTTTCCAAAATAGTCTTTGGGAGGTGGAAGTGTCATGATTTTGTTCACAACATAAATACTCTATTCCCTTTCTAAATGTTTAAACATAGGTTTACATCTTCCTGTGGATACAGACATAGTGTTGAGTGATGAGTGAGCTCTTTTCAACTTTTGTTACTAGAAACATTGCTCCAATAAACATTCCATGCATATACATGATATCCTTATTTAACACACATAGATGAGATGCACACAACTTGTACAATTTTAAATTTTATGCATGTGTATAGTTAAATGTTGTCATAACTTAGTAAAGTTAAAAATCATATTCATAGCGGAAACAATATTTTTCTTAAAGCATTGACTATCAAATAGGTGACATTTGGCACCTGTCACTTTAATTGTTTTTAGTGTATAGATTCTTAATGTCTACTGGCTCTTTTACCATCAGTAGATTTTATTTTTGAGCACATTTAGTTTCATAGGAGAACCAAGTGGAAAATAGAAATTTCCCATTTCCTTCCCAGCCCTATTAATTCTTTTTTTCTTTTTTGTACATTTTTTAATTGTAAAAATGCTGTACAGAGGGGTTACAATTACATGAGCAAGGTAATGAGTACATTTCCTATTGAGTTTGTTGCTTCCTCCTTTGTTTTCCCCCTACCATCCCTTTCTTCCCACCTCCACAACTACCCCCCAATTCTTTGTGTGTGTGTGTGTGTGTGTGTGTGTGTGTGTGTGTGTGTGTGTGTGTGAAAATACTATACAGAAGGGTTACAATTACATAGGCAAGATAACCCAATTCTTTTTTTTTTTTTTGGTGGGGGGGGCCTCCGGTCGTGGGGCCTGAACTCTGGGCCTGGGCGCTGTCCCTCAGATCTTCAGCTCAAGGCTAGCGCTCTACCACTTGAGCCATAGCACCACTTCCGGCTTTTTTCTTTTTGCTTATGTGGTGCTGAGGAATCGAACCCAGGGCCTCATGCATGCAAGGCAAATGCTCTACCACTGAGCCACCTTCTCAGCCCCCAACCCAATTCTTTTTTTAAAGTAAAAATTATTTCATACATTTATAGAAGTAAGCTATTTGCATTCTTGTCTGAATGACAACTATTTAAATGAGTGTTGGTTAAAGCTAAGGACTTTATAAAAATGATCACATTTAATCCTCACATGCCAGTACATAAGCCTTTGTCAGCCTGTTTTATATGAAGACATTTAGAAAGATTAAGTCAGAAACAATATATGACAATCCAGAATTCTCCCTCTAACCCAGCTGACCCCAAAGTCCCTGATCTTCACCATTGGACTAAGAAATAAGCCACCTCAGGACACACAGAGTTGTTTTCCAGAAGTATTTTGTACAAGAGAAGTAACTTCCTGCTGTGGAGGGACATACAGCATGGCAGGTCATGACAACAAAGTGTCAGTATCCCTTAGCTTCAACTCTTGCCTTATAACTAGGATGATTCTGGTTCCTACTATATTTCTATGTGAGAATTAATATCCATGTAATCAAAGATTAAAGTATATTCAGACCTATACATAATGAGGTACAATGAATGCTATATAATATTAATTATGGTGTTGTAGAGATTTGTGAATTAGATAAATATGGACAGATTGATCTTTAGAACAGTTTTTTTTTTTACCTTTTTTTATCATTGCCACATGAAGGAAATTACTTACAGTTAAGTTAAATGAATTCGTTTTCTTCCTAACAAGATACTGAAGAATAAAATTTGTCACATAAATTTAAACATCAGAAGGCAAGTTGGTGTAATATCTATTATTTTCTTCAATTCCTAAAAAAACTAACCTGTGCTCCTTTGAAGATAATGTTTCCCCCAGTAAGAATGCATTTTTAGAAGGAAATACTTCCTTTTAAAATTGACCAAAACTCCAAACCATCAGCTACTAATATGAGAGTCAACTGGGCTTAGGAGAGTAAATATAGGCCTGTAAGCTTCCGTAAACTTTTAAGGTACTTTCTATTTTGTCTTGTGAGAAGTTCTTGCTATGTGGCTCACACTGGTCAGAAACTCAAATTTCTTTGCCTGAGCCTTCCAAGTGCTGGGATTACAGGCATTGCTACCATGTCCAGTCCTTATAAATACTGTTTTACCCCGAATGTCCACTAGCTGTGCCTGATTCTCAGATTTCCTCTGAGTAGAAGGGTTAGATCTTACTTCTCTAAATTAAACTTTTCATATTTAATGAGTTAAAATTAAAGTTTAAATGATCAATTATGGGATCTTAGTGGTAAGTCATGAAGAAAAGTACACAAAATAGTTGAGTGTAGATTTATATTGCATTTATAAAACTTTATTTGACATGTCTAATAATATTCATAACCCAAATCAGACTACCTACTAAATGTAAATAACCTAGGGTTTTTTTTAATAATAAAATACTTCTCAGAGCTGTGCACTAGTGGTTCATGCCTATAATCATAGCTTCTCAAAGGGCTGAGATCTGAAGATCATTGTTTGAAGCAAGCCTGGGCAGGAAAGACTGTAAGAGTCTTATCTTCAATTAACCATATGCCATAGTGGAGCTGTGGCTCAAGTAATAGAGTTTTAGCCTTGAGCAAAAAAAAGCTCAGAGACAGCTTTCAGGTCCTGAGTTCAAAGCCTAGGACTGGCAGGAAAAAAAAAGAATTCTGGGAGTGAAGTATGACCAGATACCAGTTGAGGGTGCTGCCCTAAATTAGCCATTGCTGATAGTGCCTCCTGGTTGTCTTTCTTTGGGCTTGAGAGGAAACCTGTAGCTAAGAGTTCTCAGAGCATAAAAGATGTTGATACTGTGATTAGTCTTTTTTTTTGGGGGGGCGTAATTTTTAAACCTGTTGTTATAAAGCTGATATACAGAGGCATTACAGTTTCATAAGTCAGGTAATGAGTACACTTCTTTTTAGAAAATGTCACCATTTCACTTTGGTTTATGATTATGGTATATTCCTAATGTACTATAGGAATGGACTTTTTAAAATTTAAATTTACTTTCAATTAGCATCTATAGGATACACAGCAGTAAGTTTAGTTCCACTTGTCTTTGTTTAAAACCTTACTAATCTATCACTTTTCACAGTAAAGACATAACAACCTATTGTAGTCATGTTGAAATAGGTAGTACATTGTTATTATTTGCAGTCGCCATGCATGCTCCACTCCACTGCTCCCTGGCTCTGCTAGTCCCTTTTTCATTCTCTGTTGTCATAGAACTCACTTTTTAAAAATTATTGTAAGTGATATCATAAAATATTTGTCTTTCTGTGCCTGAGTCTGGGCAGTAATTTTCTTGGATAGGACTCAAAAAACACAAGCAACAAAGACAAAAATAGCCAAGTGAGATTGCATTAAACTGGAAGCATCTGTTCAGCAAAGGAAACAATTATCAGGATGAAGAAATAACCCACAGATTAGAAGAAAATATTTACTAACCATACCTCTGAAAAGGGAAAATATCCAAACTCCATAAGAAACTGAAACTGCTCAATGGCAAGAAAGAAAGTAACTTATGAAATCAGCATTAGAAAAATACCCGAACTGAGCGTTTCAAAAGGAGAGAATGAGGAACACGTCATTTCTAATTTTTATGGAAATATAAATTAAAACCATAGTGTAATACTATCTTTGGGTGTTAGAATGACTTATCAAAAAGGAATTATAATTTAAATTTTTTTCCTTGTCTTCACTCTCTTCAACTTTGTTATGGAAATTTTGTGCACCATGTACACCTTAGAGGTTGTTGTGAAGTGCATACTACTTGAATACAACTTGAAAGTGCTTGACAGAAGGAGATTGAATACTATTACCATATTTGTTACAGCTGAAGTCAATCTTTGTCATTCTTCAGTATTACTCATATCCAAAGAGCGTCCTCTACTCCCTAGGTTGAAGAATGTCCATGCGAGGGGAGCCCTCAATAGGTCAGGCACATCACCTACAGGAGCTTTTTTCTCCATCAGCCATGAGTTGCTGAATTCCAAGTTTGTGCTAGTTGGCTATTATTTAATCCCCACAACAACGCAATTTAAGTAGCGATTTCCCTGTTTCAAGTCACTACATGTCCTTGACTGCAATGCCAAGGTTGATTATATAAAGCAGGAGTCAGCTAACTGCAACCTGCCTTCCAGTTTTGTAAATACAGTTTTGCTGGAACATAGCCAACCCCATTTGTTTACATATAATCTAGGGTTGCTCTCATGCTCTAATGGAGGTTTAGTTGTGTATCCCTCTAAGTGTGTTTACTCCCTGTCTCTTTATGGAGAACATTTGCCAACTCCTATTATAATCAAAATAGCAAGAGATATCTATAATTTCTTTGGAGCTTGCAGTTGAGAACAAAAGGAAAAGGAAGAAGACATTATGAGTTCCCTTTGTTCAGAAATGTTTGCTGAGTAAATGGACTTCATAGATCCTAGCACTAAAAAGATGGAAGAAGTTTTGACAGACCAAACTCAACAAAATTGGGGCTGACCTATGCACAATATCACAGAGGTGGGTTGAGTCCACTGAATTCCTGCATCAGTGTGGGGTGGGAGGGGAGAGGTGAAGAAAAGAGCAAGCAGGAAATCAAAAGCTCCCAGCAATGCATAGGAGATCTGCCTACCAGGCTCAAGTTTATTATATATTTTTTCTTTTGGATGGTGCTGGAGATCAAACCCATGGCCTTGCACATGCTAGATACTCTATCATTGATCTTGTTTTTCTGTTTGTTTTTGTTTTGTTTTTTGAGATAGGTCAGTTATATGGTTCTTAACTTGTACTGTGAACCTGTCACAGGTGTTCTGCAAATTTTACAACATATAAAATCCAATTTTGCTAAAACTGCACAACATCCCATTACCACGTTATTTATTATATGGAACATTGAGAAGAGTGAGGGATACATGATAGGTAGATAGATAGATAGACAGATAGATAGATAGATAGATAGATAGATAGATAGATAGATAGATAGATAGATAGATAGATAGATAGATAGATAGATAATTTGTTTTGACAAATAAGAACATTGGAGAAAAAGTACATGCTTTTTTACTATTTAAGAATCTTACCTTAGAGCACATAGATAGAGCAGCACAGTCAGCTCATTAAGTCATTCTGCAGAGAAAGACCTAGCATGGAGGTGATTACTGAGAATGCTTTTAAACCTACTGTGACACACGAATTTAGAAGAGTAGTAAAATTGCATGTGGTATTGATTTCTTTGCTATTTTTTGTTTTGCTCTTTTTTTTCCCCAAAACAAATTGCTTTTCAGAACCTTATATTGCATTAACATATAGTCAAAAAACATAACTGTGTAGATCATTGTTCACCACATTCATCAGAAGGGAACACACTGATGTTTGCTGGGCCAGCACCCCAGTGAGAAAGAGAGCATTACCCGCACGTCAGGAATCCCCCTTTGCCAGCTCCCAATTGCGTTCTTCCTTTCAGAGGTAATCATTACCCTGAATTCTAACAGTGTAGATTAGCTGTGCTCATTTTTGAAATTTATATGAACAAAATTACATAGTACATTTTTTGTCTTTTGCTTTTTCTGCCCAACACTACGTTGGTGAGAGAAACTGTATGAGGACCAGTTAGTATATGAATCGTCTCCATTATGGTACTTGTTTGTCATTCTTAGATCTTATTGCCCCAAGATTAAAAATTATTTACCTTTATGCCTCATATTTTATTCAAATACTCAGAAAGTAATTTACTGTAAAAAATGGCACAGAGATTCAGCTATTTTCCCAACATTCTTTTTCCTGACTTAAACCTACTTTTTGCTATGCTAACCATTATGAGACAACATTTGGAGGCAATATCAATTTATTCCGATTTATAACTATGATCTCACTAGCCTCAATGCTACATCATTCAGGCCACTCTGTAAATGTTTCTGATATACTGTTTTTTCCCCCATTTTATTTATTTTATACATTTTCTTTTCAGTGACTCACCAGCAGTTACTCTTGAAGATCATCAGTTTTTCCTGCCTCTATGCTGAGGTGATTTAAGTCACTGAATCCTCTCGTGCTTTCTAAATACTAGATTATTCTCTTCTATGGAAACACTCTACTAAGATGTAGGAGCTGGGAGAGGGATATATATATATATATATTTAACTGATGTACCAAGTTATTCCCATAGTTAAAAAATCACTGCATTATCATGTGGACAATTGACATTGATTGTTGAAAGGTAGTTTATTCTTGGGTTTTTGGAGATACTAGGATTTTAACACACAGTCCCATGCTTGCTAAGCAAGTGCTCTACCACCTTAGCCACACCAGCCTGTAGTTTAATCTTAACCAAAGCTCTAACTGACTATACAGTCATCCTGATAGTTTAGCTCAATAAAACATGGCTTTCCTGTAAAATGACTGCCACCATGAAAGACTTACAGCTGGAATGGAAGAACTATAGAGAGTTATTGAAATAAAGGATGGGTGGAGTGGACTGGCCCCTGAGCAAAAGAAGTGAGGAACAACAGGTGCATGACTGCTATCACAGGATTTTAAGTAACAGCTGGTTTTAGCCCTAAGCGCTTACTGTACATGGCCACGTGCCTGCTTTCTGAGATAAACACAGCTATTGAGAAGATGCTAAATCGTGAGAGGAAAGGTTTTTATAGGGAAGAAAGGATAATGGAAAGCGCTCACTGGAGGTAGATGTCTAAAGGGAGCCTATGTTAAATCTCTATGAATAGAACAAGGTATGGTGGCAGTTTAAGAATTTTCACATTGGAAAATATGGAAAGCATTTAGAGAATTAAGAACATGAAAGAGAATTTATAAAAGGGGAGGTGAAAAACAGTTTTCTCAATTGGCTTTCTCTGGACAGAAAAATGTTCACTAGTGTCATCTAGCAGTCAAAATTTCCACCGTGCTTAGAATTCTGTGAATAACCAGGCATAACTCAAATTGCACTGAGATGCAGCCTCCACTGTTTGAGCTATAGACTCACTCAGAGCTGAAATTTGTTTTTGCATTATTTGAAGGAGAAGGTTTTTTTAAAGGAGTATCTTAATGAGTATTACTTTTTTACATATATAAAAGATGCCAGTCTGACTCTCCCAATAAATGTCATTTTATAAAGTGTAATTTTTAAAGACAGGGATCTGTTAGGAGGCACATTTTCACTGCGTCTGGTTTGGGTACAAAGCTTGAACCATATGTGTTTGGAGTTTTGTGGATGGATAAATGCCCAGCAGTGTGGTTGCTAAATTGTGTGCTAGTTGTGGGTGTTTAGTACACAGAAACTGCCATACTATCTTCCCAAATATGTCACTGGTCATGCACCTACCGCATCTGAGCAATCTGCATTTTCCTCAGCCTCACTAGCATTGTCATTCTTTTTTATTTTAGCTGTGGGAATCATTCTTTGGGGTTTTCATTTGCATTTTCTTCATAGCTAATGATATGAGAATCTTTTCATGTGCTATTCCTATCTGTATTCCCTCTGGTGAAATATCTTCATTATTCTTTGCCTATTTTCTAACTGGATTGTATCAACATTCCTTTTAAATATGATTGCTTTGGAAAAGCATGTTTTTACTTGATAGACTGAGAAACTTTGCAAGGCATTGGGTGATAGTATGGATATTTACATGTAGGTGTAGGAGCCAGAATAGTGTGGTTAGATTTTGCTTGGAGTCAGATTCTAAAAAGTACTTTTGAGATGTGCACATGGCAGGGAGGGAGAAGATAAAAAGGGGAGGAAGAGGAATGAGAAATGGAAAGGGGAAGGAATAGAAAGACTGGAAATAGGGAAAATGAAGACCGTGGTAAGAGAGTGGCTAGGAAGAAAAATGAAATATGTTAGGAGCAAGGTCTTTTGTCTGGGACTGGAAAGTACCTTTAGGACTAATGAACAGAGGAGACCAGAGAGTCCATAGAGAAGTTTTTAGGATTTTTAAAAGATGAATTTTAATTTTATAATGTCTTGTTTTTCTTTTCCATTCGTGTGTGTGTGTGTGTGTGTGTGTGTGTGTGTGTGTGTGTGTGTGTGTGTGTGTGTGTGTGTGTGTGTGTGTGTGTGTGTGTGTGGTATTGGGCTTTGATCTCAGGACCTCATGTTTGCAAGGCAAATACCACCATTTGATCCATGACTCCAGCCAACTGGCTTCATTTATTTATTTATTTGGTGGTTCTGAGGTTTATTTATGAGGTAGTACTGAGGGCCTTGCACATGCACATTGGCACTCAACTGCTGAGCCACACCTCCAGTCCTACTTTTCATTGGTTATTTTTAGCATAGGCTCGCCCTTGACACCCAAGTATGGCTTGAGCCTTGATCTACCTTCTTAAGCTTCTCTTACTGCTGGGATCACAGCTTCTTGCCCTCAGACTTGAATGCCCTGGCTGGCCTGGAACCCAGCCTCCCAATCTCACCATCCCATATAGCTTGGATGACAGGTGCATACTACTGTACCCAACTATGGGTTGAGAAAATGTCTTGTGAATTTTGCTGTGTAGGCAGATCTTGAACCACCATCCTTCCATTCTCAGCCTCCCAAGTAGCTAGGATTATAGGCATGAGCTGCCAGGGCCCAGTTGACTTCTTTGAAATTGTATGTAAAATGACTGTTAGAATTAGCATTAAAAGAACACTGGAGGGCTAGGCACTGGTGGCTCATGCCTGTAATCCTAACTACTCAGGAGGCTGAGATCTGAAGATCATGGTTCAAAGCCAGCATGGGCAGGAAACTCTGTGAGACTCTTATCTCCAATAAACCACTAGAAAACCAGAAGTGGCACTGTGGCTCAAGTGGTAGAGCACTAGCCTTGAGCTGAAGAGTGCAGGGACAGGACCCAAGCCCAGAGTTCAAGCCCTATGACTAACAACAACAACAAGAAAAAGGAACATTGGAGAGCTGGGAAGGTGGCTCAGTGGTAGATTGCTTGCCTTGCATTCATGAGGCCCTGGGTTGATTCCTCAGCATCACATAAGCAGAAAAAGTGGGAAGTGGTGCTGTGGCTCAAGTGGTAGAGTGCTAGCCTTGAGCTGAAGAACTGAGGGACAGTGCTCAGGCCCAAAGTTCAGGCCCCACAATGAACAAAAGAAAAAGAAAAAGGGGGCTGGGAAGGCGGCTCAGAGGTAGAGCGCTTGTCTTGCATGCATGAGGCCCTGGGTTCAATTCCTCAGCACCACATAAGGAAAAAGAAAAAAGCTGGAAGTGGTACTGTGGCTCAAGGGGTAGAGTGCTAGCCTTGAGCTGAAGAGCTGAGGGACAGCGCCCAGGCCCAGAGTTTAGGCCCCATGACCGGACACCACCCCCCCCCCCCCAAAAAAAAAAGAAAAAGAAGAAAAAGAAAGAAAGAACATTGGAGTTAAGGGTTTTGATCTTTAATTAAAATTCTACTGAAGATTAAGAAACCTTTGACAAACTTTTAACTATATACTGAGAAATCAAATCACCTGCCTATCACTCCAGAATATAGTATCTACCAAGACAATTATTAGAAAGCATCTAACCACCTGTAAGATGGAAATAATTGTATTCTGCAAATAAAAAGTGTAATTGATCATTTAAAAATGTAGAATATAAGAACAGGACTGAAAAATTACAGGAATGAAAACAATCTTGATCACAAAGAGAAGTACTTTGTTATTTAAAAAGAACGTGTACATTACTAGTTGCTCATTAGTATAATTATTACCACCAACTAGGAATGCACAGAAGTCAGCAAATTCATGTCAGATTCTTGTTATGGGTGAGGAATGCATACCAGTGTCCTGGAAGGAGAGCTGGCACCCTCTAGCTAGAGAATGTGCCATCCCTCAGTGTTGTGTCACTAACCTCCTGAGTGGCAGGAAGGAATCTAGCACACAGAGACCATGTGCTCAACACCCTTCCTTCAATAGTAGGAAATACTAACTCTACACTGCTCTTCTCTTAGCTTTTGAACCCACATTAAATAAAAACATTGAACTGTACTCAGGCCTCCAAGTGCTGACTTTCAAGTATAACTTGCTGTGATCTCACGATGTAATTAAACTTCCATTCAGTTTTTATTTTGATGCACTATCAGATTGTTATATTAAAAGGCATCAGCACTAAACACTAAAAATTGTGCTTCACATTGATTTCTGAGGCACATTTATTGACATTTGTTAATTTACTTATCACTGTAATCTCATGAAGTAGTTTGCAAAAAAATTATACTCTCGTCTTTATGTAAGAAACAGAAATCATTGGAAAATGTTAACTATTAAACATTATTCCAACATCTTTTTAAACAATGTAATCAGATATTTAAGTATTTTTGTTGATACAAAACAATATTTTATTCATCAATTTTCAGATTAGGGTGCAGAAGAAAAACAAATTTGCATTACGCAGGCCAGTAAAACATCATTGAAGTTTATAACTTGCTTTGCTTATGCCACAAAAATGCCTGAAAATTCCTGGGAGATTTCCAAAGCCTTAAGTAAACCCTTATACAAAACAGGAGTCCAAGTTAGAGCCAAAATAGAGCAGACTGAGTTAGAGCCATTCCACCTAATCCCTCCTCTTCAGCATTCCCTGTACTATGTTCTGGAGAGATAGGGAAGACTTCAGCACTCCAATGGTTATGGCATAAATCTTCAACCCAAAGCAACTAGGACCGACCACGGAAGCCCAGATAAGGCGCTAGGAAGAGGAGGTCTAGAAAGGAAAGGAAACTGAAATCCTCTGTCCATCAATGGCTCCATTTTAGTATTTTAGAAAGAAGGTCTGGGCACATGATTCAAGTAATAGATTGCCTGCCTAGAAAGTGTGAGACCCTGAGTTCAGCCCTATTATCCCCCAAACGATCACTAAAACAAGGAGCTGGGATCTAGCCTGTTCCCTGAATGAGATCCAGAGAGCCAGTAGCTAAACTAGAGTGATCCTTGATTTCCTGGTTCCATAGAGAGGAGCTACTCATCCCTAAGAGAGGAACCACAGGGCATCAGTAGCCTAGTCAGCCACACTCTGTAGTTCTTCCTAACTACACTTTTCTCCTCAAAGGATGAGAATTAGATTAAGATGACTCCAAATGTTTCACTTTAATATAAAACTACATAGGATAACAGGGAACAGTTTAGGGTTTTCTTTCCAAAGGATTATAAGAGCTGTTCAGTATTTAGTGGTTAATGAGAAATACTTCTGAAACCTCATTTTGCATAGTATTTTGTGCTGTAATAATCAAAATAGCTCATATAGACAGATATCATCTAGGTAAAGAAAATAGCCTCTGCCTCCTGAGTAGATGGGAATTACAGGAACATGCTATCACACTTGAATCTTGTGGGTAATGATGGGATTGTGTTAACATATGGCTACTAACAAATATACAAAAAATAATAGTAAGCTAAGAATAATGCCAGTAAAGCAGTCCAAAATCAATTGAAATGCAAAACATCAAACTAATAAAGGAAGGCATATTTAACAAGTAAGAATGAAAATAAAATAGGGCTGACAAGGGAGAATTTCAACAATACTGTTTTACCAAAAGTTCTCTGAAGAGAATTTTTCACCCAGGATACCTGAGAATAACAAGTATATTGACCTATTCTGGCTTTATGAACATTAGGATTTCCCATAAAAATTGAGATAATTATATGCTAGTATAAATTGTGGTCCTGAGAGCATGTTGAGGAAGATGTCTGTAAAAAGATGGAGGGTTTGGAACTTTCCTACTTTCAGTGTTAGGGATTATCATAACCAGAACTTTGCAGGTGACGAGGCAGACACTCTAACACTGAGTTACACCCCTAGCGCAGAACTGAGAAATGTTTCTCAGGGCTTCTTCATGGAATCAACTGAGCTTACTTCCAGCTTCCCCTGATGAGTATGCAGTGGATATCTGTGTGAAGATAGATCCTATCTCAGTATCTAGTGAGTATACAGCCAGACATGGAGACTTAAACCCTAATGCCAGCTACTCTGGAATGTGGTAAATCACAGTCTGAGGTCAACCCTGAACAAAACATATAACACCCTTTCTGAAAAATAACTAAAGCAAAGTAGGCCTGATAGTGTGGCTCAAATAGTGGAGTACTTGCATAGAAAGTGTTAGGCCTAAACTAAAACCCCAGTACTGCCAAAACAAACAACAAACAAATAAACAAAACAGACAAAAGGGCGGGACATGGCTGAAGCAGTAGAGCCCTTGCCTGGTATGCAGACATACTAGGTTCAGTCTCTAGAAGCAATTACCGCCCCCCTCCACACACACATGCACACAAGCACATATCAACAATATGAAAGCCATTCACCATTATGTTATGGTGATAGAGCCAGTCTGTTCCCAGTTAACTGCTAATAGCTGACCGAAAGTCTTAAACTGTTAAAGGTTTAATATTAATAATATGACTAATTACTACATGAAACTATCTTAGTGGTCAGCTGCAATTTAATGATGTATATTTCCTCTGCTAAGTATTAAGGATGCATCTGTTCTGAAGGCTCCCTGTTATTTTTATGACCGTGTCTCCTATTAGACTTAACTTGCTGATGATCAAAGGCTTGTATCATTAGTATTTCCAATATTTTTCATCCTAATATGGGACTTCAAGCATTCAAAGTATTGTAGAAGTACTTTATAAAGTAAATGTAGTTATAGTTGACAGTCTAGCTGACAATAACTTATAGTATTGATTTTAAAACTAAGCCATAAAAAATGATGAAATTAGGGTCCTGAAAGTACTGTATATAAAGCAGAGAAGGAAGGGCTGACCCATATTTTCCCTCATATGACACCCAGACATAGTAGTCCCATTTTGAATTTTGAATTCAGAAAAGTTAAAACCAGAGACCTGACTTAAACAAGGATCTTTAAGCCTACAGCAACTAGCAAAGTCATTTTGGGTGAGAGTGGAGTAGCTTAGTAGAGTAGTAGAGGGTATGAATTTTAGAGCCAGATCCAGAGTCCTAAACCCCTCTATACAAGTGAATTACTATGGGACCTTGGACAAGTTTAGTTCGACAGATTTAGAAAAATAACAAGATACTTAGTTAAATTTGAATTTCACATAACAAAGAATTATTTTTAAGACCTTCCCAAATATTGCACAGGATGTACTTACACTAAATATATTGTTGTTTTCTGAAATTTATTATTTATGCAAAGGTAATTGAGAATGCTGTATTTTATCTGGAAGCTGTTACTTGACCATTGTGCACTTGAATTTTTTTTTGACACACCACAACTTGTACATTTATTACCTCCCTTCTGAAGCAGTTCATGATCAGCATTGTGCTTTAGGAGCATTTTTACAATAAATGCAAGCATTTCTTTTTAAAGAAAAAGGCACATGTTCTTTGAATAGGTAAGAAAAGCCCCCACCCCTCCCCTGCGTGGACTCATACTGGTACCTAGAAGTATTCAGCAAAGCCACCCTCAGCCTCCCGTCCCCTGGTCCCTTGCCCAGCAGCATGTATGGAACGAGGACAGCGTTCCTCCCACAACTCACTTGATCTTCAGGTCCTTCAAGGCCGACTCCAAGCTCTTCATATCAGGCAAATAGAGATAATAGTACCAACCTACACAAAGTGTTATAAAAGTTAAACAAGTTAATATACATAAAGAACTTTGGTAACTAGAATGAAGAAGATATTCAATAAAAATAAATAAGTCATATTCAATAAACACTATTATTGAGTATTGTTTAATAATATTTATAAAAGTCCTGTCACTCCTGGGACTTCTTGTTAACAGCTATCATGGTTAGCTGATAGCCTGACTCTTTCATCATAAGACAGCTAGCACAGACAAAATACTTTAAAAAATTGTTTTTAGAATTAAATGATTGACTGTGGTAGGTCTCATCCCTGATAGTAAAAAAACATGAAATTAACCTTATAACTTTCCAGTTTTCTGGCCCAGAGTTCCTTTTTAGGCCAGGGAGTAAGGAAATAGAATCCATACAACATAACAATTTGCTAATATTTAGGGTTGCTAAGGTAGCTGGGATTTGTGAGTTTGTGTACTAGAAAGACAGGTGCTATGCAGAGAAATAGCTTCAGAAATAGAAGAGTCATCTCAAGTCTTTGGCTGAAGTCTAAGCTGTGCATAGGCAGTTCTATGAAGATAAAGGAAAAAAAACCAGTTATATATCTACCAGTAATGAACCTGTCTTAGAATTCTACCTCATCTTCCATTGGCTTGGTGCAGACTGAAGAGTGTATAGTAGATACAAATTAGACAAAAATCAGCAGGTCTTGAAAGAACAAAGATAAGGCTGGGTGTGGTGACTCATGCCTATGAACTCAGCTACTTGAGAAGCTGAGATCAGGAAGGTCACAGTTCTAGGCCAGCTGGGGCAAACAGGCAGTCCCTATCTACAAAATAGGCTACCATGGTGGTTCACATCTGTAATCCCAGGCTATTTGGGAGATGGAGGTCAGAAGCTCACAGTTCCAGGCCAGTGTAGGCAAAAAGTTAGCAAAAGTCTCTCAAAACTCTCAATGTGGTAGTACAGCTTGTCATCCTAGCTACATAGAAGAAGTAAATAAACTCAGGGCCACCCAGGCAAAAATGTAAGACTATCTAAAAACTAAAGTTTAAAAGGTTGAGGTTGTATCTTGTGTGGTAGAGTGCCTGCTTAGCATTCAATAAGGACCTGAATTTGAACCCCAATACTATGAAAGGGAAAGAGGCATGGAGAGAGTAAAGGAGGAAGGGAGGAACTTAAACAGAATATTCTTAATACTTGTATCTGATAAGCATATCCAGTAAGATTATCCAATAAAAGACTGTTGCACCCAGAATTTATAAGAAACTCTTACAACTGAATAGTGAAACAAACAATAAAAATTGGCAAAGGTTTAGAAGAAGCAATAAAAAAAACCCACTTAATCAAAAACACTGAATCAAAAAAAAATGAATATCTAATAATCCCATAGATGCCGCTCAGCATCATTAGTCATCAGAGTCATGTGTTCGGTGTCTCATGCCTATAGCCCTAGCTACTTGGGAGACTGAGACCTGAGGATTGCAGTTCAAAGCCAGCTCAGGTAGAAAAGACTGTGAGACTGTTATCTCCAATTAAACAGTAGGAAGTTGAGCTGTGGCTCAAATAGTAGAACACCATTGGGCAAAATAAGTTCAGGAACTGCACTCAGGCCCTGAGTTCAAACCCCAGGACTGATATACACAAATAATTATTAGTATACAGAAAGTCACTATATGTTAACAAAAATAAAATTTAAAAAGACAAACTAGGGAAGAAATTTTCAGTATTGTTAATGAATGTATAAGATGTTATAAGCCATTGGTTGGCATTTTCTTATAATTAAAAATACTATATGATCCGGCAATTCTAATAACATCTAGAGCAATGAGAACACATGTCCATATAATGACTTGTGCAAGAAGCTCATAGCAGGATTAGGTCTAAGCAGCAAACATCCCAAGTAACCCATCAGCTGATAAATGAACAAATAGTTGATTAATACTACTAAAAATTAAAAAATAACTATAAGTACCTGAGCAAAATATATCAGCCTCAAAAGATTTATGCAAAGAAGCTAAAAACAACTCACTGCGTACTGCATGATCCCATTTTTATCATGTCTTTGAAAATGCAAAGCCGGATACAATTTATATTTATATCCTGTTTGATTTCATACATCTAATAAGCTGTACAGAAAGAGCTGTAGCAACAGGAACCAGATAGATCGGTAGTTGCCAAAGCCTGGAGGTGGGCTGAGGGCATTTACTGCAAATGAGCACTTGGTAGCTTTTTGAGATGACGAAAAATATATGTGAATTTGTATTATGGTTATGGTACAGTAACTACATGCTTTTGTTTAAATTCTTTGGATTATTTATGCAAAAGGAGTTAATTTTTCTTATAAATAAATTATACTTCAATAGGCAAAAAAACACTCAGGAAATTAATGAGTTAAATTTACATATTTAAACAGCCCACAGTGTACTTGAAAAGATTAAGTGAACAGTCAGTTCCAGGAAATTTTCTAGTAAAATAACCTTTAAAGTGTCCACTGATCCTTCAGGCAAAGAAGTTAAATCATTTTTGGAAAGGGAGTAAATGGGGGGTGAGCATGTAGCCCAGTGGTACAGTACTTACCTAGATACTGAAAGCCTTGGTCCCTAGAACTAAAACAAAAAATAAATAAAGCTAACATCAGATTTCCTGCCCATGAGACAAGTATTATGAAATAGCTACAGAATTCTCCAGGGAAAGAGAATAGATCAAGATATGTCTATGGGGTATCAATCTTGGAAAAACAGATGCTAGAGGAAAATGTGAATACATATATCCTAAGGAATCTGTTATAAAGCAAGCATATAAACCTAGCACCAAGGAAGTATATTTATTTCTACCTCTAAAACAAAAGCAACGAATAGAACACTAGTGTATATTACATGCTCTAACAAACTATAAGACAAGACAATTTTCAAAAGTGAGGAGAACGGATAGGTATAAGGGAGAATAAAACTTTACCTGGGAAGTAAGTGAAAGTCAGACCATTTCATTTAAGCTTGAATAGCTAGAATTTATTATGAAAGAAGTTCTGTGAGCTATAAGAGAACACAGATAAACATTTCGACAAAATCAGGAAAACAATGTATGAAGAAAAAGAAATGTACTCATTACCTTATATAACTGTAACCCTTCTGTATATCACCTTTACAATAAATTTTGAAAAAAGCAATCAACAATAATAAAATATAAATGAAAATTAAAAAAAAATATGCTGTGGGATTTCTGGGACATCAGTTGTCCCAATGTATGCATCATGGGAACACATGAAGAAGTGGGGAAAGAGAAAGGAATCACAAAGTTTAAGGAAATAATGATTAAAAACATCAAATCCAGAGCTGGTCATGGGTGGCTCATGCTTTTAATCCTAGCTACGTAGGAGGATGAGATCTGAGGATCACAGTTTGAAGTTAGTCCTGGCAGGAAAGTCAGTAAGACTCTTATCTCCAATAAATTGCCAAAAAAAGCCAGAAGTGGAGATATGGTTCAAATGGTAGAGACTTAAGCAAAAGAAGTTCAGGGACCTCAGTGCCCAGGCCCTGAGTTCAAACTACAGGACCAGCATCAAAAAGAAAACAAATAAAACCCCCATAGACCAGCAGAGAATGAGATGATATATTAAAAATGCTGACAGGAAAAAAATAACCTGTTCTTCAGAAATGAAGAAAAGACATTCTCCAATAAACAAAAGCTGAGAGAGTCCATCACCACCAAACCTTCCTTATCAGAAATGCTAAAACTCTAAATAACAGATTTTGAATACTCAAAGCAATCCTGGACAAAAAGAACAATGCTGCAAGTTTCAATACTTGATTTCAATAGTAACAAAAACATAGTAATAAAAACAGCATGGTACAGAATAAGAACAGACAGATGAATGGAACATAATAGAAGATCCAAAAGTAAACCTATACAGCCCAACACCCACAGCCATCTGATTTTCAACAAAGGAGCCAAAAATGTATATTGGAGAAAAGATAGTCTCTTCCTTAAATGTTGTTGAGAAAACTTGACATCCTCATGTATCTAGAAAGCTAAAGCTAGAGCCATGCCTCTTCCCCTGTACTGAAATCAATTCAAAATGTATCATTACTAAGTGTAACATATAACTAAATGTAGCATGTAACTAAGTGGCACATATAACTAACAACGTAGAATTAAGCCACATGTCAGTAGGCAGGATAGAGATGTCATTTATAATGTTGATGATTATAAAGTTATGGGTATCTGTATTAACCTGAGAGGAATCTTCATAGATAAGATAATATAGGAAATATTAGGGAAAAGATACAAAAATAAACCAGTAGTAGATTTGCATTTATCAGTTTTGATCTATGGCTGACTAGGAAAACAAGATACAAATGAACACAGCAACAGAATAAATAAGGAGCTCTTAATAGGAGTATTCACACACACACACACACACACACACACACACACACATACACACACACACACACACACACACACACACACACTTGTCCTATAAATACCAAATGTAAGGTGTTTTGTTAGCATAATGGTTGGTAGCACGTCAGTCACACAAATATCATTTGCATGAAGATGTAAATCATCTATACTTTTACTAATTTTTAAAATTTCCATAATTTGCTCATAGAGGAGTAACAAAAATCTGTCTTTCTCCCTTAATTCTGTTACTTTTTGTCTTGTGTATTTATGATTAAAAATCATGATTTTCATTCAGTTTTTTATGTTTTCCTAGTGAATTGACATTTTTAACATAAAATTGTCCCACCTTATCTTCATACTATTTTTTGGAAGTCTTTTTTATCTGATTGATATTCATAGCCAGATGATAATAATAGCCATTCTGGCTTCCTTGTATTTTCCACCTATCTCCTTTCAAATGATCTGTTTTTAAATATGTATAGTAGATTTCTCTTAAGTAAGGGCTGTGATTTTCTTTCTTATCTTTTTGTCAAACTTTCTATTTTTTTAAGACAGGATTGAGCCAGGCACTAGTGGCTCATGCTTGCAATCAGTGCTATTCAGGAGGCTGAGATATGAGGATCTGCAGTTCAGAACGAGCCCAGGCAGGAAAAGTCATTGAGAATCTTATTCCAATAAGCCACCGAGAAAGCTGGAATCAGAGCTGTGGCTCAAGTGGTAGAGAAACAGGCTTGAGCGAAATAGTTAAGGAACAGTGTGCAGGTCCAAGTTAACTCTCAGAACAGCACTATATATATATATATATATATATATATATATATATATATATATATATATATATATATATATATATATGAGAATGAATAATAAAGCCAGCTCCATTCTATGTAGTATATACATAGATTAAAGTATGAATTCACAGAGTTCCACAGTTATGTATGCAATGGAGACTCATTGAGGTGTTTTCCTTTCAGAATTTAAATACTTCTATCATCTTCTATTGCTATTATTTCTATCCCTCTATCACCATCAAGAAGTGTGGTATCAGTCTATTTGTAGTTCCTTTATAGGTCATCAGAATTCTCCCCAGCAGCCTTTAAGATTTTTTTTAAATTTATGAAGTTCTGCATTTTCATTGCAGTTCTATACTCAAGGATTCTATACTCATAAATTCCTTTTCCTTTCTCTTGCTTAGTCCCTTTTTTATTTGTTGATTCATATCATTTAGGTGTTCTGAAAATTCTTATCCACTTAACTTAATTTCCTAGTTAGATATATTAGATATATTTCATATGTATTTTTCATTTTTCTGTGTTACTTATACTTACAATAGTCTTTCCTCACAATAGTCTGCATAATTCTTTATGTATTGGCCATGTGCTTTTAGTTCACTAAATCTCTCTTCAATTGTGTCAGTTCATTAATGTTTCATTTCTAAAAGTTCTATTTTATCCCTTAATGAATGGATTTGCTGATCTGGACATATAGCTTAATGGTGGAGCATGTGGGAGATACTGGAATTGGTCCCTACCACTGGAGGAAAAAAAAATTGACCTAGTAATTCTTTTATCGTGTCATATTGCATGCTTATATTCATGATTACATCACTTATTTCTATGAATATTGTATTGTAAATCAATTTATATTCTAAGAATTCAGATATCTGAAATCTGCTGATCTACATATTTTTCTAATGTTTCAGAGTTGCTTTATTATATTTTTGATCATCTTAATAGATTCATATTGTAGATTCTAATTTGTGATGTTTCAGAACCTCTATCAGAGGGTTTTAGTCCGCATAATAATTTTTGTGTCTGCAAAAGTTAGGAGCACTGCTAGTTTGGTTCTTTTTACATCCCAGCTCAATCAGAAGTTTTGGGTGCCACATCTTTACCTTGAGACTAGTTTACAGGTCAGTCTCCTAAGGGTGGTTGCCTTTCAGTGTAGCTCTGTCTCTCCTGCTCCTTTTTACTTGCTACTTAGGGTTCTTTACTCTGGTTTCTACCAAGCAATTTTGCTGAGTTGGTAATCTTTCAGTAGAGGATGAAGTACCCTTGAGTATTTCCTTGCTCTTTTAGATTTTTAGATTCTCATTATATATTCAAAGTATATTTTCTAAATAGTCTGGCTGCGTGCTCCTTTTGGTATTTCAGTTTCACTATACTGTCAAATGCCACTGCCAGTTTCCTCATTTTATCATTATTTCCATCAATATTTCTCACCTCGCAACACCAGTATATCTGAACTTATTTCCCTTAATTTCACTTCTCCAATTTCAATTTTTCCTATATATTGTTGCCAATGATGTTAGACATGTTAACTTTGTGTGGTACCTGGACTTTGAGCTCAGAGCTTAGGGTTTTAGAGATGTAGATTTGTGAGTCATGGATAATATTAATGTCATGGTAAGATTTACTGAGGAGAATGGAGTAAGTAGAAATAAAAGAAGACCATAGAACACCAACTTCAAGAGATGATAGAGAAAGATGAGTTAGAAAAGAATTGTATGAAGATCTAAGCTAAATGAGAAAACCAAGAATGAAGGAAGTTAAGGAATGGGTTTCAAGGGAGGACAATTTATAGTATTAGATGTTGCCAAAGGTTTTGGATGATTTGAAGATGGATAATGGCTATTGCCAGAATAGTTACAGTGGAGTAGGCACTGAGTATAATGGAGTAAGACAATGTGGAATGGCATAAAAAGTACACAACTGTACACTGTGCTAATTCTCTGACCTTCCTCATTATAATTCTCTCCCATTGACAGTATAATGAACCAGTAAGTTTCCTAGTAAGACATTTTTCATCCAAAGAAATAAACATCATTTTCTCATGATCTTCTATAGCTAAGAGGAATTCAGGTACTAGTAAGATTGTAAAAAGGAGGAGATTGGGTAACAGTCATGAAAAGTCATCAGAGCATGGAAATTATACAAATGTTTCTGGCTCAGGACCTAATATCTCCTCTATTAATATTAAGCTTTGTATGTGTATTTGAATTTTTATTATTTTAGCTATTTCATTAATAAAATATATGTAATTAGATGATAGTAATAGTATTCATTACTTATTTTCAATCCCCATCTTGTACAGTATAAAATAGAGAATAGAGAATAACTTACTTACATATTTGTTCCTAACGTCGGAAAATCTGATAGCTTGCATTTATATAAATTTTAGTGCTTGGGAAAAACACAACCTTTCATGCCAAAAACCTGTGCAAGCAATGTTTATGATATGTATTTCTCTTAAGATCTTAAACTTTGTTAGAGGTATTTGATTTAAACTGAAGCCTGATCATATATATCTCAGCTGAAAATAAACTTTCACAAGGAAAACTGTCAAAATTTTACTTCAGGAAAAGGCAGTATGTTTTAGAAAGGATAGAAACGTAGCAATGTCTTTAAGATTTTAGAAATATTTATATTTTATTTTTCTTTTATGATAACCAAAAAGTTATATATATATATATATATATATATATATATATATATATATATATATATATATATTTGTTATCCTTTTAAGATAGCCTGGAATATTTTTTTCAAAACTCATAAACATGAGACTTTTAAAATTATGGAACATTTGACTTTTTACCTTATCCCTAACTATAAAAGTTTAACCAGATAATTTGTTAGTTGATCATACATATAATTGATATATGATTGTATATATAATCTTTTCTTATAAAGCACTATGAAGGGAAAATTATGAAAGCACATTTCCTGAGCTATCATTTTCCCATATGGATTCAACAATATCTACTCAAAGTTATACTGATTCTATGAAATTAGACCTAAGGTCTAAAACATTTCACATATGGAAGATCCTAGCCAGCTAAATCCTTTCTGTTGGAAAATATTTTTCCTGCAGAAGAATGAAAATGGTATCAAATAAATACATTAAACAAACAGCTCTTTCGTTTTATATAGCTTTGTTCATAACGAATCCACATTTCTTTTCTACCCCTTCTTAGGTACCAGAGATTTGAAAAGGCATTTCTCCTGGCTGTTGACATCGGTGCTCGTGACCTGTTCATGGTGAGTTGTTCCCAGACATGATTTTTGTGCCTTCAGTTCTAAGGCTGAGTAAGTTGTCAGCTTTTGTGACCATTAAAAAGGATTAGTGTCATTTGCAGCTTTAGACACATGGGGGGAAAGCATTATCCCATCCTGGCTTGCAGCTTTGCCTTCCTGAAACTGGTCAATAGCCATCTAGCATCTTTTGACTTGTTGACATTTTCCTTGCCAGGGTCCACAGAACCTTTTATGTTTTCGAAGAATTTATAATTCCTGAACTTTTCTTCTCATGTACCTTGAGGTGAAAGGATGACACCTTTTTATCTAATAAGCTTAAATGTCTTTCTAATCTATTCTCTAAGGACATACAAGTATAGAAAGCAGAACATGTGGGGAAAATGACCCCAGATCTTGAATGTGCTCAATTCTCTTAAGAATTTAGTGAGAAGTAACAAATTATGAATGTTCCTACATGTATTGATAAGTATAAACAGTGCAAAGTGGAACTAGACGTTATGCATTCACATCTGTTCCAATCCTTTCATTTCTTACCTACAGAGGAGTAAAAGTGTTTAGCTCTTAACGAGTCTTTGTGCTTTGTACCAGGTTCTTATTTTATAAGATCTTGTGTCACAATGACATCGGATAAACAAAGTCAGAGTCCTTTTCTGATTTCCCAACATATTTTTCTCCATAGCTAGTTCATTGTTATAAACAATAGAGCAAAAGCTTCTTGAAAACAAAAACTTGATGACTTTTTAACCTGAATCATTTTGCAGAAATTTTTGTAGTTCAAGGCTTGGTATTTCTGAAGTTACTGTGGGTTCATCACATTAGATCACTTGTCTTTAGAATAGGTTTAATATTTAAATTCTAAATTATATATTTCATTTATATATTCTCAACTTTCATTGAACATGAGAAAAGTTTCAGTGGCTTTCAAAACTATTAACATCTTGTTATTCATTTTTCATTTATTTATTTGATGTTTAAGAACGCATATAAGTATGAGGGAAGGTTTTATTATTTTCACCAAAAACTATACGTGCAGATTATCGCAGTATCAGAAATTTAATTACAACACTTCTTAAATTTTCTTACCCATTAACTTTTCTTCCTTATCTCTACCATCTAAATTATGCTGCTTACTCAATAAAGGTACATTTTCTTTATTTTTTTTTTATTTTTTATTTTTTGCCAGTCCTGGGGCTTGAACTCTGGACCTAGGCACTGTCCCTCAGCTCTTCAGCTCAAGGCTAGCACTCTACCACTTGAACCACAGCGCCACTTCCGGCTTTTTCTGCTTATGTGGTGCTAAGGAATCGAATCCGGGCCTCATTCATGCAAGGCAAGCACTCTACCACTGAGCCACCTTCCCAGCCCTTCTTTCTTTCCTTCTTTCTTTCTTTCCTTCTTTCTTTCTTTCTTTTTTCTTTCTTTCTTTCTTTCTTTCTTTTTTCTTTCTTTCTTTCTTTCTTTCTTTTTTCTTTCTTTCTTTCTTTCTTTCTTTCTTTTTTCTTTCTTTCTTTCTTTCTTTCTTTCTTTCTTTCTTTCTTTCTTTCTTTCTTTCTTTCTTTCTTTCTTTCTTTCTTTTCTTTCTTTTCTTTCTTTTTCTTCTTTCTATCCTTTTGTTGGTTGTGGGGCTTCAACTCTGGGCCTGAGTGCTGTCCCTTGGCTCTTCAGCTCAAGGTGAGTGCTCTACCACTTGAGCTACAGCACCACTTCCATTTTTTTAGTGGTTTATTGGAGATAAGAGTCTTACTGACTTACCTGCCCAGGCTGGCTTTGAACCATGATTCTCAGCCTCCTGAGTAGCTAGGATTACAGGCATGAGCCACTGGCGCCTGGCTTCTTTATTTTTTTATACATATTCTCCAATCTTTTCCCTAGCCAAGATAAGGACTAACAAGATTAGTATTTAAATGTTTTGTGTCTACCAGTTTTTTCCCCTCAGGGTATTATATTGCTCTATAAATATACTGCTTTATTAATTAGCATAATCATCAAAGCCATCTTCTAAACTTTTTTCATATCTGTTTAAGGACTTAGCCTGTTTTTCCTAGTACCAACATAAAGTCCCTGTGTTAGTTCTAATCTTCTTAATCTAAATAAACTTTCTACTGATCAGCTAAAATAAGAAAAGAATTACTTAATTCAAGAAGATGTAAACAGTCATAATTCAGAGTGCTGTGTCCTCATTCCTCATGTAAGACTTGACTGTAGCAAGGCCTGTTTTAAGGAAGATCAGAATGAAGAGAGCACTGGGACCTTAGCATTTTGTGGAAGTTCAAGATCCTGCTAGATACATTTGAGGCTCCATGTTGAAATTGTCCTAAAGAATTTGCCATATAGAAGAAAATATACCCAGAGTTTTGTAACCTATATACAACAAAACCTTACATCTTTTGGGAAAAAAATTATAAAATGAACAGATTATCCCTACTTACAGATGATTTTCTACCCTTACTGTATCTCTTCCTGAAAGACTAAATATAATATCCAAAAGCGCACCCAAAAATTGCTTTTGGCATTAGCTTTAGTGGGTTACGTAAGACACCATAGCAAGGAGGTTGATGTGGAAAACAGAGTTGAGACAGAAGAGAGGCCACAGGTGCACAAAAAGGAGTTGAGAATTTATCTTAAAGAAAACTATAAGCTGAAAAAGTTTATAAACAAAGGAATAATAATACTTTGAGCAAAGGTATATAATTTTTTTGGCAAAGGACCATGCATGAATACTTTAGACTATAAAAATATAAATATTTTGTATTTTACAAGCTACTCACTGTTGCAGCTCCTAAACACTGCATTTGTAGAGCTAAAACATCCAAGGACAATGTATGTGCAAATAGTTTGGCTGTTGTTTCATTGTTTACAGACACTGATATTTAATTATCCTAAAAAATTTAAGAGTTGTATGAAATAATTCTTGTGATTTGTTTTTTTCCAAAGTATTTGAAACTTAAAAAAATCTTCAGTCTTGTTTCGGTACATATTGTTTTTATTTTCATTTGTTGCTAAGTATTTTCTAATTTCTCTTGTGATTGTCTTTCATACAATTGTTATGAAAAATGTCACTTAATTTTCACAAATTTGTGAATTTTCAAATTTTCTTAATATTTATTTCTAACTTGATCCTGTTCTGATGGGAAGTGATACTTTGTATTATACCTTTCTTTTTAAATTTATTGATCTGTAGTTTATGGACTAACTTATAGACGCTTGAGAAGAATGTATATGTTAGGAACAAATGTATATATTATGATTTTTGTGATATAAATGTTTAATATCCTGTGGTATTGTCTATACCTGTTTTCTTTGTGGTTTCTATGGGTATCAGACTTAATATCCTGAAATTATAGTGCTCTAGTTGGGATTTCTATCAGCTTTACATCAGTAGTAGCCAAAACGACAGCTGTTTTACACCTATGCTCCTACCCTCTCAGTGTTTGATGTCACAAAGTCACATCATTATACAAGTCTTCAATCCATAAAGGAATAATTTTATATATACATTCTCTAAAACAAATATGTAGTTGCAAACCAAAGTTATATTGACGGTTTAATAAGTTCTTTCTAGGACTGGGACATGGCAGCCAAGTGCTGTGTTACCGTGCTACATCTCTAGCCCTCATAAAAATGTATTAGTCTCTTAAATCATGTATGTACAAAACAAAGGTAATATTAAAAACCATTGTTACATGACTTGCTTTTGTAATTGTCCATATAGTTACTTTTATTGAGATCGTTATTTGATCATATGGCCTATAGTTACTATGTAATGCTCTTTAACTTTAAAGAACTTATTTGCACAATTTTTAAAGATGGGTCTAGTGATAATAAATACTTCTGCTTTTATCTGAGATGTAGGAATCTTTGTTTCTTTTTTTTTTTAATTTAATTTAATTTTTTTTTGTGAACATACTCTACAGAGGGGTTACAATTACATGGGCAGGATAATGCATACATTCTTTATCAAGCATTGCAGCCTCCTCCTTTGTTTACCTTTCACATCCCTTCCCTACCTCCCCACCACCCAATCCTCCCCTCCCCCCCAACCCCCCACCCCCGCACCAACATTGTAAAGCTCGTTTTCCACATGACCTTGTTCTCATTGTTGCAACAGGTCCACCTGTATCCTTAAACCACTTGTTTTTCCCCATCTCCTCCACAAGTTGTACTGACATCAAATATAGTGAAAGCAGGGGTTATGCTGTGGGGGAGGGACATACAAAGCAACAAAGAGATAATCTTATAAATGTGTTAGAAACACATGCATGAAATAAAAAAGCATTAAGATACATATCTAAGGGTTTATTTTCCTAACATCACATTATCTGACCTTTTCCACTTGACTCATACATATACTAGATATTGCAAATAAGGGAAACTATGGGACCTATGTTTCTTTCCACCTGGCTTACTTTACTTAATATAATTTTTTCCAAGTTTTTCCATTTCCTAACAAATGGGGCAGTGCCATTCTTTCTGATGGAGGCATAGAATTCCATTGTGAATATATACCACATTTTCTTGATCCATTCATCTATTGAGGGGCATCTGGGTTGGTTCCATATCTTAGCTATGGTAAATAATGCTGCAATAAACATAGATGTGCTGGTAGCTTTAGTGTGGTCTTGTTTGTAAGCATTTGGGTAAATGCCCAAAAGTGGGATTGCTGGGTCATAGGGGAGCTCTATGTGGAATCTTTTGAGGAACCTCCATACTGCTTTCCAAAGTGGTAGAACAAGTTTACACTCCCACCAACAATGAAGTAAGGTTCCCTTCTGTCCACATCCGCTCCAGCATCTCTTGTTGTTAGAGTTCTTGATTATAGCCATTCTAACTGGGGTGAGGTTGTATCTCAATGTTGTTTTGATTTGCATTTCTTTTATGGCTAGGGAGGTTGAGCATTTCTTCATGTGTCTATTGGCCATCCTTCTTTCTTCTTCAGAGAAGTTTCTCTTCAAGTCTTTAGCCCACTTATTTATTGGGCAGTTGTTTCTCTGAGGATTTGTTGTTGGGGGATTTAATTTTTGAGTTCCAAGTATATTTTAGATATGAGACCCTTGTCTGTTGTATGGCTAGTGAAGATCTTCTCCCAATCTGTGGGCTTTCTATTGATCTTGCTAGCTATGTCCTTTGCCATGCAGAAGCTCTGCAACTTCATGCAATCCCATTTGTCCAACCGTTCTTTGATTTGTTGTGTTTCCGGGTCTCTATTCAGAAAATTTTGGCCTGAGCCAAGGAGACCTAGGGTTTCTCCTGTTCCATCCTGTAATGTTTTCAGAGTGTCTGCTTTGACTTCGAGGTCTTTGATCCATTTGGATTTGATTCTGGTGCAGGGTGATATATAAGCATCTAGCTTTAGTTTTCTGCAAGTAATTAACCAATTTTGCCAGCACTGAAGAGGCTGTCTTTCTTCCATTCTATTGTTTTAGCTCCCTTATCGAAGATTAGATGGCTATAGGTCTGTAGGTTCATTTCTGGGTTTCAATTCTATTCCATTGGTCCTGAGGTCTGTTCTTATGCCAATACCAAGCTGTTTTGATTACTATGGCTTTATAGTAGAGTTTGAAATTTGGTATTGATATTCCTCCAGCAGTGTTCTTTCCGTTGAGGAGCATTTTTGCTATTCGGGGTCTTTTATTGTTCCATATGAATTTTTGGATTGCCTCTTCTATTTCCTTGAAGAATGAGGTTGGAATTTTGATAGGTATCGCGTTGAATTTGTAGATAGCCTTGGGAAGTATTGCCATTTTCATGATGTTAATCTTTCCAATCCAGGAGCATGGGAGGTTTTCCCATTTTCTAAGTTCTGTTTTAATTTCCTTTTCCAAGATTTTAAAGTTTTCATCATAGAGGTCCTTCACTTCTTTGGTTAAGTTAATTCCTAGGTATTTTATTTTTTGTGGGGCTATTACAAATGGAGTTGCTTTCCTAATTTCAGTCCCACTTTTCTCATTGTTGGCATACAGAGAAGCCATTGATTTTGGGGGGTTAATTTTATACCCTGCTACTTTGCCAAAGTTTTGAATCAGCTTGAGTAATTTGGGAGTGGAGTCTATGGGATTCTTTAAATACAAGATCATGTCATCTGCAAAGAGGGAGAGTTTTATTTCTTCTTTCCCTATTTGGATCGCCTTTATGTCTGCATCTTGTCTTATTGCTGTGGCTAGGCATTCCAATACTAGATTGAAGAGAAGTGGAGAGAGTGGACATCCTTGTCTTGTTCCTGAGTTAAGAAGAAATGGCTTTAGTTTTTCACCATTAAGTATAATGCTGGCTGTAGGTTTGTCATATACAGCCTTCATTGTATTGAGGAATGTTCCATGGATTCCTAATTTTTCCAAAACCTTCATCATGAAGGGGTGTTGGATCTTGTCGAATGCTTTTTCTGCATCTATTGAGATAACCATGTGGTTCTTATTCTTGTTCCTGTTGATGTGATGAATAATATTAATTGATTTGCGTATATTGAACCAGCTTTGCATCCTTGAAATTAATCCTGTTTGATCGTGGTGTATGATTTTTTTGGATGAATTGTTGAAGTCGATTGGCCAAAATTTTGTTGAGAAGTTTTGCATCAATGTTCATCAAAGAAATGGGTCTATAGTTCTCTTTCTTTGATGAGTCCCTGCCTGGTTTTGGGATGAGGGTTATGCTGGCTTCATAGAATGTGCTCGGTAGTGAACTTTCTCTTTCAATTTCATTGAAGAGTTGGAGGAGTATTGGTGTGAGCTCTGCTTTGAAGGCCTTGTAAAATTCCACTGTGAAACTATCTGTTCCTGGACTTTTCTTAGCTGGGAGGTCTCTTATTGCTGTTTCTATTTCAATGCTTGATATGGGCCTGTTAAAGTGGTTTAACTCTTCTTGGTTTAGTTTGGCATGTCAATATTTGCTAGGAAAAGGTCCATTTCTGTCAAGTTCTCAAACTTATTAGCATAAAGTTTTGAGAAGTATTCCCTTATAATGTTCTGAATCTTGGTTGTTTCCGTGGTGATGTTTCCATTCTCATCTCTGAGTTTATTAATTTGGGTGTGTTCTCTTCTTTTTCTGATAAGATTTGCTAAGAGTCTGTCAATTTTGTTAATTTTTTCGAAGAACCAACTCTTTGTTTTGTTGATTCTTTCTATAGTTTTTTTGGATTCTAATTCCTTTCTGATTTAATTTTGATTATTTCTTTCCGTCTACTGGCTTGGGGTTTATCTTGCTGCTCTTTTTCAAGGAGGTTTAGCTGTGTCATTAAATTGTTGGTTTCAGATCTCTCCAATTTGTTGATGTAGGAGCTCAGAGCTATAAACTTGCCTCTGAGTACTGCCTTTGCTGTGTCCCAGAGGAGCTGGTAATTTGTGTGTTCATTTTTGTTGAATAGCATGAACATTTGAATTTCCTTTCTAATCTCTTCCATGACCCACTCGTGATTCAGCAGTGTGTTGTTTAGCCTCCATGTGATACCGGACTTTCTTTGGTGGCATTTGGTGTTGAGTTCTAATTTTATTCCCTTGTGGTCAGAGAGAATGCAAGGTATAACTTCAATGTTTCTGAATTTAGACAAGTTTTTTTTGTGGCCTAAAATGTGGTCTATTTTAGAAAATGTTCCATGTGCTGCTGGGTGAAATGTTCGGTAGATGTCTGTAAAATCTAGTTGGTCTATGCAGCTGTTTAGATTTGCGGTTTCTCTGTTGAGTTTTTGCCGGGTTGATCTATCTAGTGGGGAGAGTGATGTGTTAAAATCCCCAACAATTAATGTCTTTGGATCTATATGGTATTTGAGGGAAAGTAGTGTTTCTTGGATAAATTTGGGTGCTCCATTGTTTGGCGAATAGATATTTAGAATTGTAATATCCTCCTGAAGGAGAGATCCCTTTATTAGTATGTAGTGACCTTCTTTATCTCTTCTCACGAATTTAAATTGGAAGTCTATTTTATCTGATATTAGGATTGCAACTCCCACCTGTTTATGGGGGCCGTTTGCTTGGTAGATTTTGCTCCAGCCTTTCACATTGAAAATGTGTTTGTTTTTACGGGCAAGATGTGACTCCTGAAGGCAGCAGATAGAAGGGTCTTGTTTTTTAATCCAACTAGACAGTCTAAGTCGCTTAATTGGAGAGTTAAGTCCGTTAATGTTAAGAGATAGGACTAAGAGGTATTTGGGAGTTCCTGCCATGTTTTCCACCTTCTTGGGGATTGCGAAAACTGGGTTCTTCCTATGGTTCTTGGATTCTCAGTTTGGGTGCTGTTTCTTGGCCTTTATTGTGGTCTTGTTGGTTTTCTATGTGTAGGACATCTTTAAGAATCTTTTGTAGGGCTGGTTTGGTGGAGATGTATTGTTTCAATTTTTCTTTGCTATGGAAGGTTTTTATTTGGCCTTCAGTTATGAAGGAGAGTTTAGCTGGGTACAGTATTCTTGGTTGATAGTTGTTTGTTTTTAGGGCATGGCGTACATCATTCCAGGCTCTTCTTGCTTTGATTGTCTCTGCTGAGAAATCTGAGGTGATTCTAATTGGTTTCCCTTTATAGGTGATTAATCTTTTCTCCTTGACAGCTTTAAGGATCTTTTCCTTGGTCTGTGTTGATCCAGTGTGGATTATAATGTGAGGGTGGGATGTCCTATTCTGGTCTGGTCTATTTGGGGTTCCAAAAGCTTCTTGTATCTGAATAGGCCTATCTTTTTGCATGTTTGGGAAGTTCTCTGCTAGGATCCTGTTGAACAAATTTCCTAGACCATTAACTTCTGTTTGTAGGTGCTCCTCTACACCCATTATCCTTAGATTAGGCCTTCTGATGGTGTCTTCCAAGTGTTGGATAGATCTCTCATATTTCTTGGACTTGTCTTGGATGGTTGTATGTTCTTTCTCTATAATATCTAGGCTGTCTTCAATCCCTGAGATTCGATCTTCTGCATGGTCTGACCTGCTGTCAAGCTTTCTACTTTGTTTTTTATCTCTTTTCCTTCTAATTGGTCAGCTTTGATGGCTTCAAATTCTTTGTTGAAACTTTGTTTTAGATCTTGTATGAACTTCTTTACTTCCTTAATTTGGTATTCAATGTTTATTCTCAAATCACTTAGTTGATTGGTTATGTTTTCCTTGGACTCACATTTCTTCTGTTGGGTTCCATTCAGCATTCCCTTTGTGGTCTCCCTGACTTCCTTCAGCTCTTTGTTAATGGATTCCATGAATGCCTTTAGTGATCTTTGTGTATTCTCTTCCTGCTCTCTCAATTCCTGTATTACTCTTTGATTAGCTTCCTCCCATTTGTGGGATTCCTGTAGTTCTCTTTGAGTGTTCTCAGCCTGCTCACGCCATTCCTGCCTTTCTCTTTGAGTATTCTCAAGCTACTCACGCAAATCCTGTATCAGTTTTTGAGTAGCTTCCTCACGCTTATGATATTCCTGTATAAACTTTTGGATTGCCTTCTCTCTCTCCCTATCACGCTCATACAGAGTCCTTTGTATGTTTTCCATCTTTTCATTTATCATGTTTGCCAGCAGTGTTTGTAGAACTATTTGGGAACTCTCCTCTGGATTATTCATTATCTGTTCTGTCCCCTGATTATCAAGATTGGGAATTGAGATACCCGGATTTGCCATTTTTCTTGTGTTTTTCCGGCTTACTCTGCCCATTTGAGATGAAAATAGCACCAGTTTTATGCTAGAACACTATCTTAAGGCAAGCATCAACCAAAGTCTGAATTTGCACAGTCAATAGTCTACAGATACAATCTAGTTCAACAGATATATCTATTCAACATCAAAAAACTATATGTTAATGGGCTATGAACTGCAAAGAAGAATTTGGAAAACCAGAAATTATTAGGGTTAGGGAGAGATGTGGGTTAAAAATAGGAATAGATTGATGTGGGGAGGCACAGGGAGAGTTAACTAAGTCCTAATCTCAAAGCAGGAAATAGGTTGGGTAGGATGAAAGTAGAGGGAGAGAAAAAAAGAAGAAAGGGAATTGGAAAAGAAAAGAGACCAGAAAAAATAGAAAAGTAAAAATTAATAATATTATATAGAATAGAACACAATCTATTTAGAGAAGAACGTGAATATATTGAGAGAAGGGGAGGGCTATAAAGGAGATGTGAAAAACTTAAAAATAAAAATGCTTAAAATATTATATAGGTATAAAGAGTAGTACTGCTATTAAGGAATTTAAGTCTCAGAGGTTTTGAATTGAGTAATAAATTTGTGGATTAAGAGTGTACACAATGGGTGATAGGGTCTAATAGTCAACTGCAGGTTTATCTGAGGATGTGCAGGACAAGAATTAAGTCACATAAAGAAGAACGAAAGAGAGGAAAAGGTGAAAAGGATAAGAAAGGAAGAAAAAAGATCAGACGTTCAGTAGAGCTAAGCAAAAAACAAAAAGATAATTAAAAAAGTAAAAAAAGAGAAAGAAAACAGAAAAAGAAAGAAAAACGCACACTCACGTATCCCTAAAATAAAAATTATAAGAGTAAAAAAAAAGTTACTGGAAAACAATTTTTTTTTCAAAAAAGGCAAAAATTAAAGATTAAAAAAAGTTTTAGAAAAGAAAAAAAAATTTTTTTATATAAGGTACCAAAAAAAAAAAAAAAAGAAGAAGAAGAAAAAAGAAGTTCTTTGAGGGGAGGGGTGGGAAAAATCCTGTATCTCCCTTGTGTCCGTAACCAGCCTCTTGTTGGAGTCTCTGGTCTGCTTGTGGTCCTGTGGCTTGGTTGGTTTCTTAAGTCAGTTTGTTCGAACAGGCAGAAAAATGCTCTGCTTTACCTAGGATTTTGCGATCCTCCTCCCAGGCTAGTTCAATGGGAGGCAGATCTGCTTTGAGTATCACCAAAGAGCGGGATGCAGTGATGAGGCTAGGTTCTGGGTAGAGTTGAGGCCTTTCAAAAAACAGTAGCTTTTCCTGGAGGCTAGTTTGTGAAAAGCTCACAGAGCCCAGCCTGGAGCCATTCTCAGGGTTTCTGTTTACTGAATTTCAATTGATTGTTGAGGCTGCTAGAGGGAGGGGCAGCCTCTGGCTCTGATTACCCAGTGAAGAAAGCCACTCCTAGGGCTGGCGCCCAAGCTGGGTGACTTTTCCCTGGGTGGATCTGAGTCTGGCAGGTCACGCTGCTGTTAAGTTCTTGTGACCTGCTAAATGACTCGTTTTATTCCAAAGCTTGAGTTGGAGCTAGCAGCTCCTCAGAGCTTTGTCTGTATCCAAGATGGAGATCACAGGTGTTGGGGGGGGAGGGGTGGCCTTCCCTCCTCTGCTCCCTGAGAAGGAGTGAGGACGTCAGGCTTCTACTCACGCCGAGTCTTGGTTCCTGGGTCGTCTCTGGTCTGCGAACTGCAGGATGAAGATGTCCGCTCCTTGTCGGTTCTTGCTGGTGTTGAGTAGAATCCGCTTGCCTGCTGCATCTGGCTCCTTCGTCCTGGACTCTCTGTGGCTCAGGTATGGCCACAGCCTCAGCCACCGCTGCCACTGCCACGGCGACTGCTGGCAAGAGCTCAGATCTGTCTCCTTGCCTGGATTTTCCCTCTCTTGTCTAACTCTCTGTCCTGTGATGGCACACTTGGTGTAATTCTCTGGCTTAGGACTGTCACTGGAACTCTAAAACTGCTTTCTATGCGAGAGCTTGTTTAGATTCCAGCTTCTCCTCTGCCATCTTCCCAGAACTCTCAGATGAAGGAATCTTAAGGGCCTTTACTGACTTTTTCTTTCTTTCTTTCTTTCTTTCTTTCTTTCTTTCTTTCTTTCTTTCTTTCTTTCTTCCTTCCTTTCTTTCTTTCTCTCTTTCTTTCTTTCTTTTTTTTTTTTTGTTGTGGGCATTCGTGATTGAACTGAGTTTGAGCACTGTCCTTTAGTTTTTTGTTTTTTTGGTTTTTTTTGTGTGGGGGGGGTGATCCGGTCGTGGGGCCTGAACTCTGGGCCTGGGCGCTGTCCTTCAGCTCTTCAGCTCAAGGCTAGCGCTCTACCACTTGAGTCACAGTGCCACTTCCAGCTTTTTTTTTCTGCTTATGTGGTGCTGAGGAATCAAACCCAGGGTATCGTGCATGCAAGGCAAGCGCTCTACCACTGAGCCACCTTCCCAGCCATCCCTTAGTTTTTTTAACTGAAGGCTGTCACTCTACAATGTGAGCCTCAGCTTCATTTTCCAGGTGATTAGTTGGAGGTAAGAGTTTCATGGACTTTCCTGCCCAGGCTGGCTTTGAACTGTGATGCTCAGATCTCAGCCTTCTGTGTAGCTAGGATTACAGGTGTGAGCCATCAGCTCCTTGCTGACGTTTTTTTCTTTTAACATTTTGAACATATTTGCCAACTACCTTCTGATCTCCAGAGATTCTGATGTTTATTTTTACTCAGTCCTTTTCTATTTCCCTTGTCTTATTTTCAAAGTTGTTAAATCTCTCTTTTGCCTAGTTGGATCTTTCTTTGAAACCCTTTAGTCATTAAAAAAAAATTATGGTAGTATTCTGTTCTAGAATTTCTTTGGATGTTTCTGTTAGGTTTTCTGGTCATCTTATTAATTTTTCCACTTTGTTCATTTGTCTTTTCTCAGCTTTTCCATATCTTCCTTTAGTTCTTTGCATATATTTTATTAAGGCAGTTATTTTTGAATGTCTTTGTCTTTGCCATCAGGTTTTTTATTCACCCCATTTGAAATGACCCATACTTATTTGAGTTTTTTTTTCAGTATGTTTGTTGAAAACTGAATATTTGAATTTTATAATGTGACAACTGAGTTCAGATTCTCTCTTTTTTCTAGGATTTGCTATATTATGTTATTATATGTTTTAGACTTAAATAATATGTATACAAGGCTTGTATAAGTAAATAATAAATAATAATAGGTAATGAATAAATAATATGTATACCTGGCTTATATACAAGGATCATACTGAAGTAAAAGGAAGTTTTTCAGTTAGAAAAATTAAACTAGAAAGCTGGGCACCGGTGGCTCACGGCTGAGATCTGAGGATCACAGTTCAAAGCAAGCCCAGGCAGGAAAATCCGTGATACTCTTATCTCCAATAAACCACTAGAAAACCGGAAGTGATGCTGTGGCTCAGGTGGTAGAGCCATAATAAATAGCAAATAGCTGTGCTGAAGATGATACTTGATGGTAGAGGGCCCACTAATACAACTAAGCAAGTACAAGGCCCTGAGTTCAAAAGGGGTTTTTTGCTACGATAAAAAAAAAATTAAAGGAGGAGGCTACAATGCTTGATAAGAAATGTACTCATTATCTTGCCCATGTAATTGTAACCCCTCTGTACAGTATTTTCACAATAAAAAAATACTATTGTAAAAAAAATTAAAATGTCAATAGAGAAAACCTAAATATAATGTACAAATATTCTATTTACAAGAAGGATAGGCAAGGGAACAAATAGAAAACATAATGAGATTGAAGTATAATTTCAAGCATGTAAGTTACATTAAATTCAAATTGACTGGACATTCCAAGTAAATGATAGCTACTAATGTTTTAAATAATAGATTAGACTGGATAAAAAGCAAGACTAAATTATATTCAGTATGTAAATGAGACTCTGCATTGTTATGACACAAATAAATTGAAAGTAAACTGAATAACAAGATAATATGTGAAAAATAAGAGAAAGGCTTCAAAACAAAGGAAAAATAAAAAGATGAAAAGATATTTGTAATAATAAAAGCTCTAAGGAAAACTTAAGAATCCTAAATATTTATGTACTAGTAAGCTTCAAATACATAAAGCCAAAGCTGAAAAACAAATGAGATGTATATTTATATATATAATCATTCATATATCAAATAGTCAAAACATTATGAATATACAAAATATGTGAAACAACATGATCTGATATTTAAGTTATATTCAACAATTGCAGAATGTACATTCTTTCCAAATGCAGATGCTATTGTCACCAATCTAAAATATATGCCGGTCCATAAGATGAAAGCTTGATATAAAACATTAAAATACGATACCAAAGGAATTAAATTACAAATCAGTATGTTTACATACCTATGAGGCTCACAAATATTTGCAAGTTAAATACCAGTTCTCTAAAAATCTAATGGTTAAAGAAGAAATCATAAAAATAAGTATTTTAAATGAATTTTATGAGAACAACAATATCTAATAATGTATGAGGTGATTCTACTATATAATCTATAAGTCTATATTCATTTAAGTAAATAATTAACAAGGCCAACTAATAAATGTAAAATAACAATATAACTAGAAAATTACCATTTGGTATAATTGAATAAGGGAAAAATAACCAATGGGTGCTATAATTAGAGAAGTTTTTATATAATTAACAAGACATTTACAAAGTCTCAAAGTAATTCTCTACAAAGTGTGCATTGTTTACAGGGTAAGAAGAGTAACTGTAGTGGATAAGGGTGGCAGACAGCATGTTAACCAAGTAACTATCATCAGTAATGGTCAAGTCACAATAGCTGGCCACTTTATATCAAAGTAAAAATACAATGCCCTTCTGTGACATTCTTGCAAAAAAGTGCATACTTAAATCTAACAAAGAAGAAGGACCAGTTGAGCTCAAATTGAGGGACAATGTAATAACTAGTTTATCTGCAAAAATGTCACATTCGTGTAAGAGAAGAGACTTATAAACAATTATAAAAAGGACCAAAAAGACATAATTAAAAGCATTAAGAAATGGAATCTTGTCATATGTAGAACAACTGTAACTTTATTGTTTAAATGGAAGTCATATTATCAATATTAATGTCACAATTTTGATGGCTTGTGGTTTTGTAGGAACTAAACGCTAAATAACTCAAAATGTGTTGGCAACTTTAACTCTCAAATAATTCAGAAAAAAGTGACATTTGAACTGCTCTGGACACTTTCTGCAACTTTGAGATTATTTCAAAAATATACAATTTTCCTTATTCTACTGCTGATCCTACTCTAGGTAGAATCTATGTGGCTTAAAAGTCTACTGCGTTGGTCACAAAAATGTTGCTTTTAATTATCTATCATTAGGACATTATTCTAGTTTTGAAAATTCAGGTAACTTCTCTAAGCTAAGTATTACTCCAGCATAAACCTTCTCATTTTGCTTTACCCATTGTGGCAGAAAAGCCACCTTAGATTTCTTCTCTGGCCTATGTTGGATAGCATGAAGATGAGTATGTCTCCTGAACATTCTCATGTTGGCATCCTAACTACCTTGGCCATTGGCACAAGGCCAGTTGGAATGTCAACTGTACCATCTGATAATGCTATAAAAAGACCTATAGCTGCTGCTCTCCAGCCATCTGTGCCTTGCCTTGGCATGAGACTATTGGGTAGTTTGTCTTTCGTTGGCATGTTTTTGTGGGTGGCTTACATCTGCTATTCCTAGGCACTTGCTTGGTGATCAAGTTGACATAGAATTGCTTCCTTGGCTCTGTTTTTACATAGAGGAGTTTTATACCTGCTAATTTCTGAAACAAAATTACCATTAATTACATACACTACAATTTAAATTAATATTATAAATACATACCTTTCTGGACCCTATTCACAAACTTAGATTGGGCATTCAAGTTTTAATTCTCCCAGTAAGAAGTCTCCACTCAGAAGCATTGTACTTCTTTAGTTTTAAAATATTAAATTGAGTGCATATGCTAAATCTTTCCCATGATGGAATTGTATGTGTATATGTTTTTAAATTTTGAATGTGGATACAAACCAAGAATGGACAATGATGGAACTGAGGTTATAAGACTCCATTGAAAGCTAAAAAATAGCATATGATTAAAGAAACACAGAAGATACCATAATGTTAAGAGAAGACTGCTGCCGAAGTTGGAGGAACACCAGAAGTTCTCCATGCCTGAAAGAAGGATACTAGGAATGGAAAAGTATGTATGAGAAAGCTGTGGCTACATCAGATGCTGCATGAACATCAGTGAGTAGAGAAAAGCCACAAAAAGTATGGAGTAAACCCTAAACACTTGTAGGAAAAAAAGGTTGATAAGAATATGTTAAGATTCAAGAATATTGAACAGATAAAAATGGATGGTTCCATGGGATGAATTGAGTTATTTTCCTCCACCAACTTCATTTATTCACTCTTTTTTTTTTCTGGTCCTGGTGCTTGAACTCAGCCTAGGCACTGTCCCTGAGCTTCTTCTTTTGCCCAAGGCTAGAACAATACACTTGAACCACAGCACCACTTCCTACCAACTTCAGATATTAAAGCCCTAACTTCAATATGATAGTATTTGGAGACAGAACATTTAAGGAAGTAAGGAAGAATGGCTCTAAGGCCTTCAGGGTGAGTTCTTCAGCCAGTCTGCTTAGTGTTTTTACAACTAGGAGATATCAGGAGTTTGAGCATAGGAGAAAGGTATGGAGGACCCAGCAAGGAGATGGCCTTCTGCAAGCTAAGGCGAGACCTTGGGGTAAACACCAGAACATGAGCACATAGCTTGATGTTGGAATTCCAATGTGTAGAACTGTTGAGAAAATAGTGTTTTAAGCAGCCTTAATAATCTGTTATGGCAGCCTTAGCTGACTGATCCAAATGGCATTATTTCAGAACCAGTAAATAGGAAACGCACAGGAAAGAAAATGATCATTTTTAAAAGCAAATAGGAAATTGTAGGAGAAAATAAGGAGATGGTAAGTGGAAAACACAAAACAAGCTGGCAGGAACATTTAAATATCAGTAGCAGTTAATAGTGAGAGGGACAAGCACCAAAAATAACAGTTCCCTTGTCTCTCAGAAGAACCTTATCCATCTGTTCCTCTGTAAGAGTGGAAGCCTCAGAACCTAATCACTTTCTAAAGATCTCCCCTCTGAACGCAGTCATCTTGGGGGTTTAAGTTCTAATGTACCAATTTTGATTTTGGGTTTTTTTTTAAGTATCTTGGTGTCTTTTTAAATTTTTCTTTATTGTTATTATAAAAGTTATTATACACAGGGATTACAATTACATGTCAGGTAATGAGTACATTTCCTTTCATGCAGTGTCTTCACTTCCCTCAGCTATACAACTTATGGGTAGAGATGGGAGGGAGGGACTGGGAGAGAGTAAAGGAAGGGAAGACCAACCTACCAATTTTGGAGGGACACATTCAAACCAATAGAATATTATACAAATGCATCCTGCTAAGTAGCAGGGAATATATTTGAAGGCAAAAAAATTAAAAGGGAGAACGAGGGCGAAATACTTTTTTTAATACATCTACAAATACTTTGGTACTTCTCTTTTCAAAAGGTGGAACCTGGGTCTCTCATCCCCTCAAATATAAGCTGGATTTTAGTAATTTTCTTCTACTTAATAGAATATGAAGCAGGGCACTGGTGGCTCACACCCATAATCCTAGCTTCTCAGAAGGCTGAGATCTGAGGATCGTGGTTCAAAGCCAGCCTAGGCAGAACATCCATGAGACTCTTATCTGCAATTAACCACCAGAAAACCAGAAGTGGTGCTGTGCCTCAAAGTGGTAGAACCTAGTCTTGAGCGAAAGAGCTCAGGGATAGCACCTAGGCCCCAAGTTCAAGCTCCATAACTGACCAAAAATAAAACAAAGACAAAAAGAATATTCTGTCAAAAATGAACTTTACAACTTTGGTGGGGGGCGGGGGGAGGATGGGAAAGGATGGGAAGGGGAAACAAAGGAGGAGGCTACAATGCTTGATAAGAAATGTACTCATTATCTTGCCCATGTAATTGTAACCCCTCTGTATAGTATTTTCACAATAAAAAATAAATAAAAATTTTAAAAAAAGAATATGGTAGGTGTTTATGGTATGTAACTTCAGAAAGTAGTGAAAGGAATGGCTCCTTCTTTTGCCCTCACCTATTGGATCACTTGACTGGGGGAAGTGATGTGCCTCTGCTAGATGCCATGCTCTGACCAGGCTGAGGCCCCTCTGTTGGAAAGGTCTCAGCAGTGAGACCTTTGTGCTTCCTTTGAAGAACCAGGAAAGCACTGTGGTGTCCAGACACAGCCATGTCCATTGATGAACCGTCTACAAGTAGGTTTCTCCATCAGCTAAACTTTCAGATAACTAAACTGAACTCTCCATCAGCTAAACTTTCAGATAACTACCACCTCATGATATCCTGAATCAGTTATCTAGTTAAGGCCTCCTGAATGCATGGTACTCATAAATTGTGATATAATAATTGTTTGCTGTTTTAAGATGCTCAGTGGTGGGAAGGGGCAATTTGCTATTTAGTAACATAACCGAAGCTGAGAGATCTTTCATAATAATATATATAGTTGATACCAGAATCAGTCAGCCACATAAACATAGCAATATTTAACCACATGGCTCCAGGATGCATTTTTTTTTTTTTGGTCAGTCATGGAGCTTGAACTCTGGGTTTGGGTGCTGTCCTTGAGCTCTTCAGCTCAAGGCCAGCGCTCTACTGCTTGAGCCACAGCGCCACTTCCAGGATGCATTTTTGTAAAGTCATCAAAGAAAAATTGAAATATCTAGTCAACTTGCAGAATTTTAACACCCATATCTCTGAAAATTATACACAAAGAACAAAAAAAAGTAAGGAAAGGGATTACAGGTTTGAGTAACATAATGGCAAAACTTAGCTAATAAAATATTTATATTTAATTTGAAAAAGAATACACATTATTAATAAGAATCACAAAGTAAATAATTCATAATAATTGTATTTGAGCCATCAAGGAACAAACCAAAAATGTTCCTGGGAATCAGACCCTAGTTGATAAAGATAAAAATAAATTGTAAAACAATTATCTTCTAAAAAATAGCATGTGCCTTATAAGTTTTTTGGTTGTGCTTGGGGATAGAAACCAGGGGCTCTTGTATGCTATAGGCAATTGCTTTAACCTCAGCATCATTATAAAAGTGGTATTTTTAATAGCTCTTTGAATAGTGCTATGAAAGTAGAAATTATTAAATTTAATGACAATGAAAATACCACATGTCAAGAAATGTGGCTAGGTATCAAAGCAATAATACTCAGTAGAAATTTATATTCTTACAAAAACTGAAAAAAATGATATTAGCTTTGATCTCAAGAAGATAAGAGAAAGACATTTAGTACAAAGAATATGTAGGAAAAATTTCAGTTAGTGAGGATGAAAGAAGAGCCTCAATGATTCAGGAAGTATACTCCTATAGTCCCAGCTACTCTAGAGGCTAGGACAGGAAGATTGCTTGTGTCTATTGGCCATTCTTACTTCTGAGAAGGCTCTCTATACATTTTTAATGAGTTTATTAATTAGGTTGTTGTTTCTTTGAGGATTTATTTTTGGGAGGTTTATGCCACATTTACGATAACATTAAAATATGCAAAAAACGTCTAAGAAAGGCATTATTTGTATCTGAGAAATAAAAAGCAGCAAATTTTTCAAGTTTTAATTTATTGTTTCTATTAATTTATCAATAGACTACTTGGGATTTCTTATGTAGATAAATGTGTAGTTCCCGTTTGGCCATATCCCTGCCAACATCTGTTACTGTTTTCTTGATAGTGGCCATTCTAACTTTGGTGAGGTGGAATCTAAATTTTGTTTTGATTTACAAATCTTTTATGGCCAGAGATGTTGGTCATTTCTTCATGTGTCTATTGGCCATTCTTAATGTCCCAGGACTAGAACACACACACAAAAGAATGGTGTCTAGTCTGACATTTTTTGTAGTTCCTCATATTACTTTGAGGAGGTTCTGTTTGATTCCGAGTGTCCTAATGTGTTTAAAATTTGTAATCAATGTATGTTCAATTATATCGTATTTCTTCATCTATTGAAATAATTTATTTTCGCCTTTATTCTGTTACTCCGGTAAGAGAATATTTTTCAGTACTTAAACTTTGCATTCCTGTGGAAAAGTCCAATTTGTAATGATGCATTTTCTTGCATTGTTCATGAGTTATATCAGTCTATAAAATTGTATGCCTTTTTATAGTTTTGATGTCACTGTAATTCTGGTGTTATAAACTGCATTGAATATCCTTCTTTCTCCTCTTGTCACTTCTCTTCCTGACCAACTGACTTCTCTGCCTGTTTCTCAGTGCAGAAAAATATGTGTATACCTGACAGTATTGTACCACAAATTGTTTCATAGAATTGGGCCCTGGAATATACTTTGTGGGAAATTTTCTACTTTGTATTCTATTTTGTAAATTGATATATGGCCATCTAAGTTTTATATTTCTTCTGAAATTAGTTTTGTAATCTATCTTTGAAGGAATTTGCCTAACATACTACTTTGTCAAATTTATTGTTACATTATTATTTATAATATTCCTTTATTACCATTTTAACATATGTATTATCTATGACAATGTTTCCTCTTTCATTCCTGATAGCCCAAATATAACTTCTCCCTTTTTGTAACCTACCAAAATAAATAAAAGTTCATCATTCTACCACTTAAGCCACAGATCTACTTCCAGCTTTTTAGTGGTTTATTAGTGATAAGAAACTCGTGGACTTTCTTGACAAGGCTAGCTTTGAAGTATGATCCTCAGTCAGGATCTAGCTGTGTTGTCCATGCTGGCCTTGAACTGGAAATCCTTTTTTTTTTTTTTTTCAGCCTTTCTAGTGCTGGGATTGCCACATGCCCTCTGCTGACTTTCCATGTCCTGTTTCAGGAATAAAGCAAAATATTTATTTCAAAAGCCATACAGAGCTGGGCGCCAGTGGCTCACGCCTATAATTCTAGCTACTCAGAAAGCTGAGATCTGAGGATCATGGTTCAAAGCCAGCCCAGTCAGGAAAGTCCATGAGACTCATCTCCAATTAACTACCAGAAAACCAGAGGTAGCACTATGGCACAAATGGTAGAGCGCTCACCTTAAGCTGAAGAGCTCAGGGACAGCACTCAGGCCTAGAGTTCAAACCCTACAACTGACCAAAAAAACAAACAAACAAAAAAAGCCACAGTAACTATTTTAGGCTTTGCAGGCCACATGTGTTACTGTTACTCAAGTCTATGACTGCAACAGGAAAGTAGCCACCCATAACAAGTAAGTAAGTGAATACACCGGTGTTCTGGTCCACACTGTGCACACTGTGCACACTGGAAACTGACTTTCATATCATGTTCTTTTTTTTTCACTTGTTTTTTTTTTATTGTGAAAATACTGTACAGAGGGGTTACATTTACATGGGCAAGGTAATGAGTACATTTCTTATCAAGCATTGTCGCCTCCTCCTTTGTTTCCCCTTCCCATCCCTTCCCATCCTCCCCCCACCCCCATATCATGTTCTATAATATCTTTGTTTTCGATTTTTTTCTAGTCACTTATTGACTTCTGCTTCATTTCATTGGTTCTGTATTTATTTTTATTTCAACTTCTCTTTGGTTTAATGTGTTCTTTCATTGAAGTTCATAAGTTAAAGTTTATATTGTCCATTTAGACCTTTCTCCATTGCTAATATGAACATTTAAAACTAAAAGTTTCCTAGTAACTACTGCTACAGCTGAATTCTAATACTTTTATAATGTCATGTTTTCATTTTCATTCAAAATAGTTTCTAATTTCCTCTGTGATTTCTTTGAGCCCCTGGCTACTTAAAAGTCTGCTGTTTAATACCAAATCCCTGGAGATTTTTCCAATACCTTTTGAATTGATTTTTAACTTAATTCCTTTGTAAACAAAATATGCTCCATTGTCCGAGTTTTAAAATTTTTCTTGTTTTGAACATGTATTCAGAATTCTTTTATAGCTAAGCAGTCAATCTTGTTGCATAACCAGTATGTGTTTTCTTTCTGGATGTGAGAAAGAATTCTGATCATGGTTGTTAGGTCCATGGTTGATAGCATTCTATTTTATATCCCAGTCTTTTTGTCAGCTAACTTAGAGGTAAAGAGTTAAGCCTCCAACTTTAGCTGTACATTTTGCTAGCTGTGTTTTCCATTCCTTCAGATTTACATTAGATATTTTGAGTCATTGATCCTCTTTATCATGCAATATCCTTTTGTCTATAAAAAAGTATTCTTCTAAAACTTGTCTTTTGTTATTATAAACACTTGGCTTCCTTTTGATTTTAATGTTTACATTAATCTTTTTCAACTTCTTTCTTTTTACTTATCTGTCTTTAGAGTGAGTCTCCATTGATAACTGATTGCTTTTTCACCCATGAAGTCACCCTTTGACTTAATGTAATTATTAATATAGTTAGCTACAGTGTGGGTCATAATCCAATACCACTTTGTTTCTTTAAGTTGTCCAGCTGTGGTCACTGGGAACTTCTTTAGTTGTTCCTTTGTCTATCTGACATACTACTGGTCATTGTGTTATTTTTTTATGACTTCATTGTTGCTGGTTTTTTGTGGCATAAATGCTCCATACTCATCTTGTATATTTCCTGCCCTACTCTACCAGTCAGTTTCCCAAGGAGTTCTGGTTCCTTCTGGTTCCTTCTAAGGAAAATCAAGATTTGGGCCCTAAGTATACACTTAATTTAGTTACTTTCTGGTCAGATAATTGTTAACTAGAAACTTCAGCAAAAGCTTGGCTCTAGGGAAATGCAGATCCCCTTTACTTTTTGTTCAAAGACTTGCTATTTAAGCAGCAAAAACAAAAAAATAATTAAAACATGAACCCTTCTGTACGGTATTTTCACAATAAAAAAACATGAAGTTTCATTATTAGATAAAACATCAGGATTGCTATATTTTAAACTAACCAACATGATTACAACAAAACTAGGAATCTTAGGATAACAGAGTCATTTGTTGAGGGTCATCAGGGAGAATACTTACATTATCTTCAGCTTTGCCACATAACAGACATAGCATGGTGTATTCCTGAAATTCATCCATGATACCAAATGAATACTCATGCCTGGCTATGACATGATGACATTTTTTTTTGGGGGGGGGGGTGTCTGGTCGTAGGGCCTGAACTCTGGGCCTGGGCACTGTCCCTCAGGTCTTCAGCTCAAGGCTAGCGTTCTACCACTTGAGCCACAGCGCCACTTTCGGCTTTTTTCTTTTTGCTTATGTGGTGCTGAGGAATCAAACCCAGGGCCTCATGCATGCAAGGCAAGCACTGTACCACTGAGCCACCTTCCCAGCCCACGATGACAATTTTTATACAGATCATAGGTAATTATTTCTTCTCCATCCTCCCCTTCCAGGGATTTGTTAGTAATCATCATGAAGTCCCACTTACTGCACGCTGCACATCCTGTAAAGTTCAGTAGAAAAGATCCATTCTCCAGATGTTACCCTGCTTGAGATATTCCTTCTCAATACAGTTCCCACATGTTGATCCACCTTTTACTGGAAACCATTCTCCAGAGCTTCCAGTTTGGTTACTTTAAATGTTATTTTTTTCACTACTGTTCTTTGCCTTTATCTTTTCCCCCAATTTTTCCTTTTCTGTGCTTCTTTTGAATTAATTGCAGATGTTTTATATTTTCTGTCTTTTGGCTATACTGCATTGCTTTCATTTGTTCATAGATATACACTTGTCCTTGTCATTATAATATGTATCATTAGGTTATAACTGTGTTTTTATATCAAAAAAAGAAGCATATATTCCCTCATTCAAATCTACCAATTGTGATATTATTTATTTATTTCTGGAATAGTACAAGCCGCAATACATTTTTATTGGTGTTTGTTTGGTGGTACCAGTGCTAGGCAAGGGTTCTACCACTTGGAATGGCTGCCCTTAGCCATTTTTTACTTTAGTCTTTCATTTTTACTCAGTGCCGGCTTTACACTTTGGTCCCCCTACCTATACTTTGTATAACTTTCACTTCTCAAAGATGAGATATTTTGGCTTAGTATAGACCTCCTGGTTTACAGAGTGTATTTCTTTTTTTTTCAACACTTTAAAATTTATTTTTAGTGGCTTATATAATTTAGTTCATGATCTTTCTTCATTGTTCTATACAATGAGTTGTCCATCTTGCTGTTTTTACAATATTCTTTTTGTTACTTTTGTGTGTGTGTGTGTTGGTCATGGGGTTTGAACTCTGGGCTTGGGCGCTGTCCCTGCACTCTTCAGCTCAAGGCAAGCACTCTACCGCTTGAGCCACAGCACCACTTCCTGTTTTCTAGTGGTTTATTTGAGATAAGAGTCTCACTGACTTTCCTGCTGGGGCTGGCTTTGAACCACGAAACTCAGATCTCAGCCTCCTGAGTAGTTAGGATTACAGGTCTAAGCTACCAGTGCCCGGCCTTTTTGTTACTATTTTGCAGCAATTTGATTATGCTGTATCTTTGCCTTGTATATGTGTCTGTGCATTTCTCTATCTTGCTTATGGTTTGTAGTTTCATGGTTTTCATTATATTGGGAAATTTCAGTCATCATCTTTTTGTCCTTATTGTTCGCCCCTCACTTTCTCTGTCTGTTTCTCTGTTTCTGTCTCTGTCTCTCTCTGTCTCTGTCTCTGTCTCTCTGTCTCTCTCTGTCTGTCTCTGTCTCTGTCTCTGTCTCTGTCTCTCTCTCTCTCTCTCTCTCTCTGTCTCTCTTTCTCCCTCCCCCCTCTCTCTCCATCTTCTGGGCTTCCACTTAGACTAATCCATTTATTAAAACTTTGTTCATGTTATTTTCATGGTTCCCACTATATTTTTCCCTTCTGTTTTGACATTATGTTACTGTAATGTTGGTAGAGATACCTTTGCTAATGTCCTTTTTAGTCTTTTTCTCTGTAGGCTTTATTTTGGCTTTGGTTTTGGGTTTTTTTGTTTTTGTTTTTTTTTTGCATTAAGTTCACTAATCTTGAATTCTGCAGTCTTAGAATTACTTTTTGCCCATCCAGTATGTTTTTCACTTGAGATGTAGTGTTTTCAATCTCTATTTTTTTCTTTAAAAAATATAATTCAACTCAGTAACTATTATATTCATGTTTTCCATTAAATCCTTCTTTGTATTCATGTGTATATTGTGTATGTATGTGTTAAGGATATGTGTTGATTATTTGGTTTATATGACTTAAAATATATTTTTAAAAGTTGGTTCCTATTCCATTATCTCTGTCATTTTTCTAGTCTGTTTTAGGTGTTCAGTTTTTCTTCTTTTATTTAAGGAGCTGTATAAAGGAACTGCCATTCAACCAAGCGGTGTATTAACACAGTGCATCTTGGTCAAGTCACCATTTGAACATTCTCATCTCTCCTTCCCAATCACCCTTCCCTCACTTTTCTTAATTTTGTAGAACATATATTGCATTTTTTACTGCATTTCCTCTCCTTTCTTCTTCCTTTTGATTCCTTTTCACCCTTTTCAAGTAGTGGTTTCCTAGTGTTTATTTTGTTGACTTTTGATGTAATCTTTCTAAGGAATTACACTGTTGAATTCTCATCTGAATCTATCTTATTTCAGTTAATCCATTTATGTACATTTGCATACCACCCAAAGTATTTACTTAAATATTTATACACTAATTCTATCTTACACATATGAGAGAAAACATTTAACTTTTGTCTCTCTGTGCCTGACTTACTTCACTTAACATAATTTTTCCACGTCTTTCCATTTCTTTACAAACGATGCAGTATCATTATTTCTAATGGATGAGTACAATTCCGTTGTGTATATATACCACATTTTCTTGATCCATTTGTACATTGATGGAGGCCTCTAGGCTAATTCCATACCTTGGGTGTGGCGAATAGTACTGCAATGAACATGATTGTACTGGTGGCTTTACTGTATCCTAGTTTGTAATCTATTGGATAAATGCCCAGGAGTGGGATTTCTGGATCATAGGGTAGTTCTGTTTAGTTTTTTGAGGACCCTCCATGCTGTTTTCCAGAGTAGTTGAACAGTTTGCATTCCCAATCATGTATTAGGGTTTCCTTTTGCCCACATTCTCGTCAGCATCTGTTTTTATTCTTTATCATGAGAATTTTCATGAGGTAGAATCTCAATGTTGTTTTGATTTGCAGTTCCTTCATGGCCAGAGATGTTGAGCCTTTCTTCATATGTCTGTTACTTCTGAGAAGATTCTATAAGCTAAATAGAGGGTTTTGCTTTTGAAGCTCCTTATTTTGGATATTAGGCCATAGTCTGATGTATTGCTGTCAACATTTTTCAGTTTTTCTGCTGGTTAGGATTACATTTTCTTATATCCTATTGCATGTTTTATTTTAAATTTTGTGTTGTGAGTACCGGATTTTGCTATATTCATGTGAACAAGTTATACGTGGTATACTCCTTACTAGCCAAATTCTCTCTACTGAGTCCTTTGCACTGATTCCTGTAGTATTGATAGCTTCCTTGCATTCTTCCATCATAAGGTGCCCCAAACCAAGAATCAGCTATATCTCTAAGTAGTTCTGGTTTTTTTTAGTAGGAGTGTTGCTGGAATTCACAGACCAGGTTCTTGAGTGCTTATTACTACCATGTTTTTCATTATACTCCAGAGTAATGAGCTAGAACAAGGAGCTCACAGGCTTTCTTTTGTAAAGGACCAGATAGTAAATATTTTAGGCTTTCCAGGCCACCCCAGCCTTTGTCACAACTATTCAGCTCTGCTGTTATACATGCAAATTATCCAGAGGCAATATTTACAGAGATGAATCTGACTGTATTCTAATAAAACTTTATTAGAAATGCTTTTAGCAAGATGAATTTGGCTCACAAGCTGTACTTTGATGACCTGTTTTTATATTGCAAAAGATCACTGCCTCTTTCCCTGGGTTCCATTTCATAAATGATTTCTGCTGCCCATAAGACACAGCACACTTCAGACTGTAACTTAAACTATCTTGCCACTCAGATCTCCATTTGACAATTGTGACCCATGTTCCAAGGCCTGATCAGCTCTGTGCTTGAAGTTCATGAAATTATTAATCTGGTTACCTGCAGAGACCTACTTGCATAAGTATGAGCTCTTTACCAGATAGTATAATCTCTTTAACTCTTTGTTAGCCATTCTGTAAACTTTATGTATAATGTGTGATATGACAGTTACTGCTAATAATTAAGGTTGGGATAAAAGAATCTGTGATGGCAAATGGCCATGAATGCCAGGTGAAATCAGTAGTTGGTGATTAAAGGACCACAAAATTGACATAACTTGTAAATTTGTTATTCATTGCATTCTGAGATTCTGGAAAGACAACTGGGTCTTGTTTGTGGCATAGCCTGCTTGTGACTCTTGATTACTAAAATATATATTCACATTAATGTGTTATTTGACATTTATCTTGAAAGTTATATTCTAAATCCTCAAAATTTGAAATTTCTAAAATATGGCATTATGAAAAACAATATTTTATTCTTAATTCTTGGGTTTGGGAAGCACACCATGGTTTGAACAGAGAACCTATGATTCGCTAGGCAGTTATTCCCAATTCTTAAAACTTTTCACTGAGCCACCTGCAAACCTAGCTACTCAAGAGGCTGAGATCTAAGGATCATTGTTTTAAGCCAGCCTGGGAAGGTAAGTCCAGGAGACTCTTATTTATAATTAACCAGCAAAAACACCAGAAGTGGAGATGTGGCTCAAGCAGTACACCACCAGTCTTGAGCAAAAATGCTACGGGGAGGGGAAAAAAAGTTTCTTACTGATTAGATTTGTCCTGCCAAAGAAACTTATTTTTAATATAGAAAAAGAATTGTATTTCATGTTTTGATGTGTAGGCTAAATAGAACAGTTCTGAACAATATTTTATATTAATAGTTTTGATAACTTATTTTAACTTATTTTACCTTATTTTAGCTCAGTAAAGTATCATGTAGGGCTAGAATATCTTAAATGTTGACTAGTATGTATGTTTTAACAATATTAATTCTACACCATGACTATGGAACTTGTTTCAGTTTATCTATTTCAATTTCTTTTCATCTGTTTTGTATTGTGCAGATGTTTCACTCTTGTTAACTTCTAATTATTTTATGATGTAAATGAGATTGTTTTTCTTTTGAATAGTTGTTGTTAGCAAGTAGAAGTGCCATTGACTTTTACATGTTGATTTTTTACTGAAGCCTTACTGAATTTGTTTATTAGTTCTAACAGCTTTTGTGAGTTAGCGTTTTCTATATACAAAATCAGGTGATCAGCCAACAGAGACCATTTTACGTCTTCCATTCTTATATGAATGTGCTTTATTTCTTTTTTTCTTGCCTAATTTCCTGGATGAAGTTTCTAGTACTTGACCGAATAGTAAGAGTAGGCATTGTTTTATTTCTTATCTTAGAAAAAGAGCTTTCAATGAGTGGCTGATGGTTTGTTTTATAGATAGATAGATAGATAGATAGATAGATAGATAGATAGATAGATAGATAGATAGATAGATACTTATATCTATCTATATATGAGTTCAGATTCTATATATATATGAGTTCAATTCTTCTATGCCTTCTCACAAGATTTTATCATGAAAGAATATTGAATTTTCTCAATTTTTTTTTCTGAATCCTTATGTGGCATTGGTGTCCGGATATTGCTGAACTCCTATAGTTAGTTTGGAAAATTTTCCCTCCTTTTGAGCTTTTTGTAAGAGTTTGAGAAAGACTGATATTAGCTCTCTTTTAAATGTTTTTGTTTTGTTTTGTTTTGTTTTGTTTTGTGGTTTTTGTTGTTGTTGTTGTTGCTTTTGTCGGTTATGGGGCTTGAACTCTGGGCCTGGGTGCTGTCTCTGAGCTCTTCAGTTCAAGGCAAATGCTCTACCACCTTAGCCACAGCACCACTTATGGTTTTCTGGTGGTTAATAGGAGATAAGAGTCTCACAACTTTCCTGCCTACCTGGCTTTTTGAACCATGATCCTTAGATCTCAGCCTTCTGAGTAACTAGGATTATAGGCGTGAGCCATCAGCGCCTGTGATGAGAAACTTTGTATTACCTAATCAGTCTCTCATTGCCATTTCTATTTCTGCCTAATTCTGTATTGATATAATGCATGTTTCTAGGGATGCATCCATTTCTTCTAGATTATCCTCTTGGTTGGTGCACCTGTATTCATACTGGTGTCATGAGCCTTTGCATTTCTATGCATGTTTTATATCTTCTTTTTTATTTCTGATTTTATTTGACTCTTTTTAGTATACCTAAAGGCTTGTTCTTCTTATCTTTTCAAAATAACCCATTTTTTAGTTTGACTGATTTTTTTATTGTTTTTATATAATCTCTATTTCATTTATTTCTGTTATTTGTTACTTCCTTCTCTGTACAAAGTTTAGACTTTGTTTTTATTTTCTAGTTCCTTAAAGTATACCAGATTGTTTGAGATCTTCATTTTTTTTTTTTAGGTAGGCATTTATTTTGTAGCCAGACTTCTCAGAACTGCTATTTATTGTATCCTACAAGTTTTACTGTTTTTTACCACATTTCATTTATTTAAATACATTTTTATGTTTCTATTTTTATTTCATTTTGACCCCGTTGATTGTTTAGGGTCATGTTGTTCAATTGCCATCTGTTTGTCATTAATTACTGGTTTCATGATGTGATTTCAGTCTTCTCAAATTTATTAATTTGTTTTATAGTGTAACATATGATCAAAACCTTTGTCAGTTAGAGTAAGTCTTGTCTACTTTTTATCATTTGTTTGTTTGTGCCAATCTTGGGACTTGAACTCAGGGCCTGGAAGCTGTCCCTTAGCTTTTTTGTTCAAAGTTAGTATTATGAAATTTGAACCATATCTCCACTTCCTGCTTTTTGCTGGTTAATTGCAGATAAAGTTTTTCTTGAGATTTTGTTGTTGTTTTTTTTGTTGTGTTTTTTTATTGCCAAGGTGATGTACAGAGCTATATAAGTAAGGTAATGAGTACATTTCTTGTCAACCTTGTTACTCTTTCCCTCATTTTTCTCCTACTTTCCCTCTCCTCCAAACCCCAAGTTGTACAGATCATTTCCAACATACTGTCTTGTATATATTGCTGATGCATTAGTTCTTCCCTTGTCCTTTGTCTCACCATGAGGATAAAGTTTTATGAGCTATACTACTCCAGCTGGCTTTGAACTGCAATCCTCAGATCTCAGCCTCTGTAGTAGGTAAGATTATGGGTGTGAACCACCTATACCCTGCTGGACATACATTTTCCCACCATTTCCTTAAGTAGATTTCTTGAAAGAATATATAATTTTATTTATTGTTAAAATATGGGTCCAAGCCAGGCACTGTAGCTCATGCCTGTAATACTAGATGCTCACAAGGTTGTGATCCAGAGCATAACCATTATGAAGCCAACCCAAGCAGAAAAGTCCCAAAAGGCTCTACTTCTAACTTAACCAACATAAAACAGGTCTGAAAGTGTAGTTCAAGTGGTAAAACACCAGCTGAGCAAAGGTGAGGCCCAGAGTTGAAATCCCAGTACCAGCAGAAAAAAAAAAGGGTTCCAGTAAACTTTTTCTATAAAGTCAGATAGCAAGTATTGTAGGTTTGTAGGCCAAGACAAAACTGAGATTATTCTGTAGGTACTTAAATTACAAGAAAGAAAACAGATTTCTGTAAATCTTTATTGATTAAATTAGAAATATGGTAACATTGAATACAACATTGTACTCAATTTGTAATCCAGGTCTACAAATCTGAAGAACAGAGTTCTTTTGGAAGTTAAATGTTGATGTTCTCTGTCATCCAAATCTGTTTCAAATGTTCATTTGTTAACGCTGATCTACAATGAGATTTTCCATATTTCACCTTTGCAAATGTCTTTCCACATACATAGGTACTGCCAAATACTGGTATCAATCCGTGAACACATGATTTAATTGAGCATTTTCACAGATTGGAAGGCATTTTTAGAATTCTATTAGCTAAAAGGCTAGAATGCCTTTTAGCATGTCATTACATTGCAAATCACTTCCAATTAAAGTTCCTCAATTGCACAGCTAAGTGGATTTTGGAATATGGAAATTTTTTATACATGCATAGAGGTCTGAAAACACTGCTGTTATTTGAAATTAGAATATATCGCTACAAATTTGTGTAGGAATGAAGATATCACTTAAAAAAAACTTTTGACAGTGCAGGCCTGACATTACTTGCAATTCAACAATGTTAGTTCTCATTGAAATGACTTTATCACAGAATGTTTCACATATAAGCACTGTTTTGCCTTGTAATTTTAGCTTGAAACATTTTCAAGTCTGCAGCAAAATCTAATTCCAGAGCCAAAGTTCAATAACAGTGGTTGAGAACAGTTTTTCTAACCATTCAAAAAATGTAAAAACCATTCTTAAAAACTATACAAACACAAGCTAGTTGGTCCATTGGTCATAGTTTGCTGACTTCCTGTTCTATAGTCTTGTTGGGTTTTGTTTTTGTTTCTCTCTCTCTCTTGCTGTCTCTCTCTCTCTCTGTCTCTCTCTCTCTCTCCCCCTCCTTCCTCTCCACCCCCTTCTCTCTCTGGTGATTCTCCTGCCTCAGCATCTCAGGTTAAGGTACAAGTATGTATTAGTAGGTCTGGTCCTATAAAGTATTAACTGATGATGTTCTGAGTAAATATTAGTGACTTTTCCCAAAATTTGCAAACAAATATTATTAACTTCTAAAAAACAATTTGAATGTTAATTACCCTGATTTCATTTAAAACTGTACGCCTCTATACATGTATTGAATTTCAGCACAGTATTCCATAGATTTGTACAGTTAAAAAGATCAGAAATAATGTTTTCAATTTATGTGATTGAATAATAAGATTAAGTATCTTTTCATCATTATAAGCCATTTACATTTTACTTCTTAATTGGAAATTGGCTGTTCATATTATTTTTTTCATTTTTATAAAAATTTCACTCCAACAATCAAGGAATAGTCTCATACCTAAGAGTACCAAGTTCTTTTTGGTGGTTCTACCTACTTATTTTTCACTGTTTTCCTTCACACGTCCAACACCTCTTTCATTTTGAGAGACCTACCACTGCCTGACAGAGCGTGCTTTCTCAAACACTCAGAAAATGTTTTCTCAAGCTTCTCTGAATGTTTGTGCCTGATGTCATTCATTCTGTTACATTTTCTTCTTTTTCCCTCCCAGTGTAACTATACATCCTGTAAGGCTCAAATTAAGGACCAGCTCCTTTCTTTAGTTCCAGTCTGTGCCCATGTCTGCCATAAAAGAGACACAGGGATTTGTTGGTGGTGGTGGTGGTGATAGTAGTGGTAATTAACTGTCTGTTTATAGTGGTCTGTCTTTTTCCTGGGCTCATAGTTTCTTTTATTATTATTATTATTATTATTATTATTATTATTATTATGGTGATATACAGAGGGATTACAATGACATGAGTCAAGTAGTGAGTACATTTCCTTTCCTTTCTTACAATGTCTTCTATTCCCTCACCCTTTTCCAGTCCCTCCCTCACTCCCATCTCCACCCACCAGGTCTACAGTTCACTTTTCGTCAGTGTCCAGTGGGGCTCATAGTTTCTTGATTCTAAGACTGTAATTGATTTTTGTTTCAGATCAGTTTTCAATACTTGCCGGCACCAATTACAGTATTCACAAGTATACCCCAGGCATACATTCTGTGTAATTAATATCACTGAATAGTGTTTAGCATAATATAAAATTTGAAGACTCACCCTCAGCTGCTTGTGCCCGTAGAATCAGCTACTTGAGAGGCTGAGGGAAATTTTGTATTTTTCCCTTGTAGCATAAAATAGCTAATTCACATAATTATATTTAGTCACAGCTCTGGTCTGTAAGAAAAGAATATTGAGAACCTTAAAGTCAAGTCTATTTTGTAATCTGAACAGTTAAATTTCCTCTTTCAGAATCTCCTTTGTAACTTGAGCAAGAATCATTTTGAATTAATCTTTTATTTTTCTTTATTTCCAAAGGATATCCATTACCTCGCCCTAGATAAGGGTGAATTGGCACTAGCTGAAGTGGCAAGAAAAAGAGCTAGTGACATTGATGCGGAATCAATAACCTCTGGAGTCGGTAAGAATCAATGCTGGTTTTTTAAAATGCTTTTGTTTTAATCAATACTTCGCATCATTCCTATATATGTTTGTAGAGCATGGTTGGCTAATTTGGATTACTTTCTTTGTAAAGTCTGTTTTTTTTTAAAGAAAGATTAAGCCTTGAGAAAGAGTTTAGGATTGATAAACCAGCTGATATGTGACAACTGATAACCACTGATTGCTTCAGTCACTGTTTAGCAAAAAGACGATGCTATTTCTATATTTTGGGAAAAGAGTTCATTTTTATCATTTGTTAGGTGATGAACTAACATAGAAACGTATAGCAATTTTATTCACAGACATGTCATACCTTAACAGAATTATCTCTTGCATCAAAGGATTTCATGGGATTTCAGGTTTAAGGAGTGATTTGGCTTTGCTCAGAAGCTGCTAGAGGCCACTTTACAAAGTAGTAGTCTGAAATAAACAGAGAGGCCTAGACTGAAACTAAAGACCCATTTAAACACTATAGAATAGAAAAGTAAAAGGTTTTAAAATACATTGTACTATCAACATGAACTTTTTTTCCTAAACTCAGTTTATCTGATGTACTAAATCTGTCAGTATGGATAATTTTATATCATAATTCCTTCCCCTTATATTCCTTGGGCTATTTAGGCCTAGATTCCTCCTAAATTACCTCAATTTAAATCACTGTTCTTGCAAACTTTTCCCAAAGGAGAAAATGATTAAAATTTAGCTATCAAGGTTGCTGTTTGGAGCTGGAGTTTGGTTGTTCCTACCTACTCAAGGAGGCTAAAAGGATCTCTGTGCAAAACCAACAGGAACAGACAAATCTGAGAAATGCTTATCTCCAGTTACCCAGCATAAAGCCAGGAGTGGAAGTGTAGTTCAAATGACAGAGTACCAGTCTTGAGTAGAAAAAACCAGGTGAGAGTATGAGGCCTTGAGTTCAAGCCACAGCACCATTTTGCACATGCGTGTATACATGCACACACACACACACACACACACACACACACACACACACACACACACACACACACACACACACACACACACACACAAAGACCAAGTAAAAGTAAAAGGCCGAATTATGTAAGATATTCAGAGTAGTTTGGTCTACATGGAAGAATTTGTAAATGTATTACATATAGTTTATTACATATAGTGTATTACATATAGTTGCTATCAACACAGTTAAAAGTAAGAGTTGTCAAAGGAAAAGCTCTATCATGATCACTGAGTGACTAGATCATTTAAAAATTTTAGTGAAGTGTGACATACATACAGAATAGTGATTTATCGTAAGTAGGGCTCAGTGAGTTTCTACAGGGAGCACTTCTTTGTTTACCAGTACCCAGAACAAGTAACATACATGATTAAGACCCATAGAAGTCCTCCTGTATCTTTGTTCAGAGAATAAACCACATGCCCAACTTTTTACTTTTTATATAATTGGTTAGTTTGGCCTTTTTAAATCTTAAAATACTAGATAGAATTACACATACATTATTTTATTATTTTGATGGGGGGGGTCTGGTCATGGGGCCTGAACTCTGGGCCTGAGCGCTGTTCCTTAGCTCTTCAGCTCAAGGCTAGCGCTCTACCACTTGAGCCACAGCGCCACTTCAGCTTTTTTCTTTTTTGCTTATGTGATGCTGAGGAATCAAACCCAGGACCTCATGCATGCAAGGCAAGCGTTCTACCACTAAGCCACCTTCCCAGCCCATATACATTATTTCATATTTGGCTCCTTTTACTCAATGCTGGGAATGTGAGAATCTTCTATATTATTGCAGGCAGTTTTAATTGTTTTTCTTTTCTTTCTCTGGGGATCAAACCTAATACCTCTTTATGCTAAACTGAGCTATACCAGCAGCCTCTAGTTGTATTTTTTTATTTTTAATCAATGTACAACAGTGTTGCAGTTATAAATACAATTTTATTCATTCCATTAAAGTGGATGTAGGATAATTCATTTTTAAATATGACTTGTGAGGTTAATTATATATAATATAAATGTATATATAGTATATTATTATATATTATATATGTATATATTATAATATATATGTGTATATATAATATATATTCATATGTATATATAATATATATACTATATATTATATATGTATAAATACAAATATACACAATTTGTTTAGTTTTTTTAAAAATTATTTTTATTTTTTGGGTCCGGTCATGGGGCCTGAACTCTAGGCCTTGGCACTGTCCCTCAGCTCTTCAGCTCAAGGCTAGCACTCTACCACTTGAGCCACAGCGCCACTTACAGCTTTTTTCTTTTTGCTTATGTGGTGCTGAGGAATCGAACCCAGGGCCTCATGCATGAAAGGCAAGTACTCTACCACTGAGCCACCTTCCCAACCCTTGCTTAGCTTTTTGATTATTTCATTTCTTCTAGCAGCCTTGTCTTATGTTTGGTAGAGTGTTCAAGTATACTCAATAAATTATACTAAGTGCATAACATTTATTTAAGTGCACATTTAAGCACATAACATGCTTAAACATTTTACAGTTTAGTAGGGGAAAGACTTGTAATCAGTTTTGACATGGCATGACATAGACACATAGTCACTACCTATAAAAGTTAAGTTCAGGGCTGGGAAGGTGGCTCAATGGTAGAGCGCTTGCCTTGCATGCATGAGGCCCTGAGTTCGATTCCTCAGCACCACATAAACAAAAATAAAAAAGCTGGAAGTGGCACTGTGGCTCAAGTGGTAGAGCGCTAGCCTTGAGCTGAAGAGCTGAGGTACAGTGCCCAAGCCCAGAGTTCAGTTCCCACAACCAGGCCCCCCCCCAAAAAAAAGTTAAGTTCAGTAAGTATTTGATAGCAGCAATGAAGTACTTTAAATGTTCCTTCTTTCCTTTGCTTGCTTTTCAGTACTATATGCAAATTTTCTTGTATATTAGAAGACTAGACAGACTTAAGTTTAAAGAATTAAATAGATGAGATTGTGGGTATAAAATCATTTTTGAAAAAGATAAAATACTACAAAACAACATCCAGTATTACTATTATAATGTAGTCATAGTGTGAATTATGTCAGGGCAAATTCTGTTGGCCTAAACTGGACTGCTTAATGTGGGTGTGTGGGGGTGTGTGTGTGCGCGCGCGCACGTGTGCGCGCATGCCCATGTTTCCCCATACAGGTGGTTGAACTGAGGTTCTGGAGCTTTTTTTTAAGGCCTTCAAGTTCTTACTTAGCTTTTTCCATTCAAGGTTAACATTGAGCCTCATCTTTACTTCCTCATATTGCTGGTTAATTGAAGATAAGAGTCTCTTATATTTGTCTTTTTCTGGCCTGGATCTGAAGCAGGATCTTCAATTCTCAAACCTCTGAGTAGCTGGGATTATAAATATGAGCCACTGGTGTCCAAATGATGGCTAGATTTTTTAAGCAACTTGATTATTTCAGGCATTTCTATTCTCTGATCATATAATCGCATATATTATATTGGGTTAAATACCAAAGGCAAAAATTCTTAAGATTGATAAAATACTACGGCTGGTTATTACAATAAAATAAAATTCTGAATATGAACATTGGCACCAGAGTTATTACTACCAGTTGCAAGACCACTAGAAAGTAACTTACTTTCTACATGCCTCAGCACCCTCATTTTAAAAAGTGATGGTATGTTTAGTACCTATGTTACAAATTATTGTGGAATTAAGTTAGTTCTTTCATATTTTGAACAGAGCCTTGCAAAGATTAAGGCATAGTATTGGTTAACTATTAGTAGTCCTTTAAAACTCAAAATATAGTATGTATTTGTAGTAATACACATTTTAATAGAAGACAGAACATCCACAAAGTACAAAATTTATTGTTTGTTCTTTATGATACCTTAATTTTAGTCCTTCCTATTTAAATTTTAGCATTCTTTATTAAATTTTGAATTTAAAAATTCATTTATCAGGAAAGAACTAGGAATGAGTATCCCATGAACTATATCTTTACAGAAGTTTGTATTTTTGTAACTGTCTAATTTTATTGTAAGCCTGAGAAGTCTGGCATAATACAAACTGTGAAGTAAAATCTGTCCTCTTGCACTTTTAACCTTGGCTTTATCATTGGTGTATCAGTGGGTACTGTAATGTCAGTGAGATAGTTGGTGTGGAACAGTCCAGGCAGAAATAAAACAAGAAACCTCAAAATACAACTTACCAAAGAAATACTACTCGTGTGTGTGTGTGTGTGTGTGCGCGCGCTCCTGGGACTTGAACTCAGGGTGTGGGTGCTATCCCTGAGCCTTTTTGCTGAAGGCTAACACTCCGCCACTTGAGCCACAGCTCCTATCCTGGCTTTTTTTGGTAGTTAATAGGAGATAAGAGTCTCATCATAGCCACCATCACCCAGCTGTTACTCCCTTCTTAATCCTGAGATGCATTCAGGAATGGTAAAGCATAGAAGTATTATCAGATTACCAGGATCCTTCTATGTGTTGCTTTCTTACGTAAGGTACAGCCTCCATCTACATCATTAAAGATGAGCGTCTTAGCCTACAGGAAAGAGGAAAAAGGAAGAGGAAAGGCTCCTTTTTGTCCAGGTACAACCTAGTTGTTAGCCATCACTTCTGCTTATATACCATTGGGCAGAACCTAGTCATAGGACTATACTACATTAAACTATGAGAAAGTTGGAGGCAAGTATATGTTCAGTGGGCTGAACAAGTGTTGTTACTATAAAATCAGAAACCATTTGGGAGGATAGCTAGCAGTTCAAAGAAAAGAAACATAAAAAAAAAACTTCTATATAATCCACATATGCAGAGAAATGAAAATATAAAAGACATCCCAGCTGCATTTAATGTAACTGTCTATACATTTGCATATTATGAGATTCTTCCAAATGCATTATATTTCCAAATTCATTTATTATATATGATCTTTCAGATATTCTGCTATAAAAAATCTGTAGCATTGTAAGTTGCCATCTCCTTTTAAAATATATTTTTAAATTCTACTTCAAAAGCCTATTCATGCTTAATGAAAAATTTGAAACACTACAATTTAAAAGCTGTAGTATAAAAATAAAAATTTATTTTCAACCAGAGATTACCAATAAATCAGTTTACTTCCTTCTTTTGTTATGCATATACTTAATAAAATTGGATTCCTTATTTGTCTTGAGTTGTTATTCAATGATATGCCATCAGCAAAGTCCCATGCCTTTAAAAATTTATGCAAGCCAGGCTCTACCCCAAAAGTCTAGCTATTCAGGATGCCGAGACTTAAGAATTAAGATTTGAAGCTAGCCCTACAGAATAGGCTGTGAGACTCTTTATCTGCAATTAACCAGCAACAAAATTGGAAGTGAAGTGTGACTCAAGTGGTAGAGCAATGGCCTTGAGCAAAAAAAGCTAAATAAGAGCAGAAGACCTGATTTCAACAACAACAACAAAAAAAATCATTCAAAAACTTGAGTTTTAGTAAGTTTTCTTACTAAAAGTGTCTTTTAGCTTTTATTAAACCATAGTCCTTAATGGAACTGTGGCTCAAGTGGCAGAGTGCTAGCCTTGAGCAAAAGGAGCCTGGGGACAGTGCCCAGACCCAGAGTTCAAGCCCCAGGACCGGCAAAACATTTTAAGAAAAGAAAAGAAAAAGAAAAAAAAAAGTCAGTAACTAAGCCCTAGTCCTCTTGTAAAGGTGCATACAAATGATATCTAATAGATGATACATGTATAAAGATAGACATTCGCTCTTAAAGTATATTCTAAAATTAAACTCCAAAAAAGTTTTTAATTCTAACAATTTAAACTGTGGTTGTTTAATTTCTGTGCTATGCTTGACAGTGTATGATTTATTGCATGTTTGTCCTAGGAGGGACATTCATGTTAACCTGGCTCTCCTTCACCTATCTTTTTTTTTTTTTTTTAATAATTTTTTTTTGGCGGGGTCTGGTCATGGGGCCTGAACTCTGGGCCTGGGCGCTGTCCCTCAGCTCTTCAGCTCAAGGCTAGCACTCTACCACTTGAGCCACAGCACCACTTCCGGCTTTTTTCTTTTTGCTTATGTGGTGCTGAGGAATCGAACCCAGGGCCTCATGCATGCAAGGCAAGAGCTCTACCACTGAGCCACCTTCCCAGCCCCATCCTTCACCTATCTTTATTAGAACATGATGTCAGTTTTTATCTATACCTTCTTACCTTTAGATATCTTTGCCTAACGACATAAGTCTAAACCTAAACGTCTTTTTTTGTGTGTGTGTGAAAATACCATACAGAGGGGTTACAATTACCTGGGCAAGATAATGAGTACATTTCTTACAAGCATTGTAGCCTCTTCCTTTGTTTCCCCTTCCCATCTCTTCCCGTTACCCTCCCTCCCCTCCTCCCATACCAAAGTTGTAAAGTTCGTTTTTGACATAACGACTTGTACATCTCATTGTTGCAATGGGTCCACCTGTATCCCTATTTAAAAACAATTTGTTTTTTTCCCTTCCCCTCCACAAATTATACCAACATCAAATACAGTGAAAGCAGGGGTTATGCCATGGGGGAGGGACATACAAAGCAACAAAGAAATCATCTTATAAATGTGTTAGAAACAATTGCATGAAAGCAAAAATATTTGAATACTTATCTTGGGGTTAACCTAAACTTCTATAACCATCTGAACCTCAAGGATTACTAACTGTTTTGGATACAAAGGTCTGTACAGATCATATTACTTGTATTACTCAATGAGTTATAGTTTCAGTGAAATTCCTAAGAACTCGATTATCATAAAACCTTTGTCTTGTGAATACTCTTGGAGTGAATAATACCAGACATGATATATTAAGTATTTTCCTCTAAATTAGGCAATTGTTTTTAAGAGAAATTTTAGACTAGATATGACTGAATAGAATTCAAACTAAGACGTTAATCAAATTCTAGCCAACATATAACTGTGAAAAATTTTGTTCATATGTTCTTTATTAGATGCATATTTATTCATGGTTCATCTTTAAGGGGCTTTACATAATCATTAATTTACCTACTCATTATGATACGATGCCATTCCAACTACTAAATTCTGAGGCAAAAAAGTAAAACACTTTCTGCTCAACAAGTCTTCAATGTAATACATGTGTACTACAAGGTACATAAATTTAATTGTTACTATCCTATACCTAAGTGATGAACAAGAAGAAATACCTATACTAAGTAACTTTTCTGATTTCAAGTACTAATCTCAACAGAGAAAACTGTACATTTTAATTTTTATCACTTACACATTGTCCACAAAATAAGCAGTTTTAATAATATAAAATAGATTTTGAAATACAATGAAATGGCTATACAAATAATGTTCATTACCATTTTTAAAATACTTATCTGTATTAACTTTTAGATAGAACTCAATAAAGTTGAGGGACTTGCTTAGAATTAACATATCAGTCAGTGCAAGAATTAGACCCATAGTCCAAATCTTGTGAAGAAAAATGTGAAATAGTTACACATCGATCTTTCTTTACTATGCTGAGTCTAAAACTAGAATATTATCACTATAAGACAATAAAGAAATCATTAGAAAGAACAACTGTATGTTAGCGTAAGTTACCTCTTTCTTATGTACAACAACCCTAGAGAGGGCTGGGAAGGTGGCTCAGTGGTAGAGCGCTTGCCTTGCATGCTCAAGGCCCTGGGTTCGATTCCTCAGCACCACATAAGCAAAAAGAAAAAAGCCGGAAGTGGCGTTCTGGCTCAAGTGGTAGAGCGCTAGCCTTGAGCTGAAGAGCTGAGGGACAGCGCTCAGGCCCAGAGTTCAGGACCGGACCCCCAAAAAAAACAAAAACAAAACAAAACAACAACAAAAAAAAAACAACCCTAGAGAGTTAATTCTTTTTTGAAAAGTTAATTATTCATTTCCCATGTACAAATGAAAATACAGTGACTTGGTGTTAGAGACTGAATGTAAAAATCATAGCCATCTAATTATAAACCAAATGTTCGAAATCACTTTGCTATGCTCCTTGATTTCAGATAGGCTGCTTTTTCTTATTGTCCTTGCTGCCATAGAATTGTTACTGTTTGTTAGAGTTTGATTCTTAAAGTTTTGGCACAGCAAAAGACAATAAGAAAGCTATCTCTGTCTTCTTTGTTTGTCGCTGCCAAACTGAGTTCGTACACCATGGAATAAAACTGTGCTAGAGAGTCACTTTGAGCACTGTTTCAAATAGTCTCTGTAATACTTTTATGTGGTAAGTGGGTGGGTTTTAATGCTAAAGACTGGACATTCTGCTGGAGATGTTTTTAAGTTATTTTTATTTTTCAGTTTTATTATAACGGTGATGTGCAGAGGGGTTGCAGTTACATGATTCAGATAATGAGCACATTTCCTTTTGAACAGTGTCACCCTCTCCCTTATTCTCTCTCTGTTTTTCTCCTCCCAATTTTCCATCCCCCAAAGTTCTAAAGTTCATGTAGAATATAGTGTCTAGTTGATTTCACTGCTGAATTGATTCAACCTTTGTCCCACTGTTTCTGTGTTTCCTTTTCCCCTCCCCAAATCAGATAAACTTATATTACAAGACAAAGGATACAGATAACAAAAACAGTGACAGAAGGGAATAAATGAAAGAAAAAAGGAAAGAAGAAAAAAATCGAAAAAGGACCAAAAAGTAGTACAATTAAAAAAAAACTTGTGGAGGTGGGAGGGAAGGAATGTAGGGAAAAAACAAATGAAGAGGCAACAATTCTTGATAGGAAATATGCTCATTACCTTGCTTATGTAACTGTAACCCCTCTGTACAGTATTTATTTATTTATTTATTTTTGGTCGTGGGGCCTGGACTTGGCCTGGGCGCTGTCCCTCAGCACCGTCAGCTCAAGGCTAGTGCTCTACCACTTGAGCCACAGCTCCACTTCAGGCTTTTTCTGCTTATGTGGTGCTGAGGAATCGAACCCAAGGCCTCATGCATGCAAGGCAAGCACTCTTACCACTGACCTACCTTCCCAGCCTGTACAGTATTTTTACAATAAAAAACTTATTAAAAAACTTCTTCCAGTTCTTGGAGTTCATTTCAATAAGCATCATTTTCTATGATCATATGCACAGAGCTATTGAGCCCTGCAATCCTCTCCTAAGAAAGTCCTTCTTTGGTTTCACTGTGTGAATGTTTAGATTTCTGTTTAATTAATTATGTCCAGGTATAATTATTTGTTGTTCACTGTCCATTGAGTTTACTTGTAGATGTATAGGCATATTCTAATTGTTACAAATGAGAGAAAATATACGGCTTTGTTTCTTTGGGTCTGGCTTACTTCACTTAGTGTAATTTTTCCATCTTTCCAGTTTCCTTATGAATGGGGCAATATCATTCTTTCTGATGGAAGCATAGAATTCCATTGTGTATAGATACCACATTTTCTTTTTTATTTTTTATTGTCAAGGTGATGTACAGGGGATTTCAGTTACATAAGTAAGGCAATAAGTATATTTCTTGTCAAACTTGTTACCCCTTCCCTCATTTTTCTTCTACTTTCCCTTCCCCCACCTCCACCCAAGTTGCACAGATCATTTCCAACATACTGTCTTGTGTATATCGCTGTTGCATTGGTTCCCCCCGTCCTTTGTCTCACCATTCTGTTGTTCCCCTTCCCTTCCCTAATTCAAATAAATGTATATACAGTACCAGGGTACCAAAATCAAATACAGTGACAACAGGGGTTACACCATAGGGGGAAGAACATAGAAAAGGAGCAAACAATCATATATTAATTACATTTAAAACAACAACAAAGAAAAACCTCTTGTGTCCATGTCTTGGAGTTATTTCACTTACCATTATTTTATATGGTCATTATCTTATATGGTCATACTTATTGAACTATTCTGGTCATTTGCTAAGATTATCCTAGATGTATACTAATTATTGCAAATAAGGGAAACCATGGGACCTATGTTTCTTTGCGTCTGGCTTACTTCACTTAATATGACTTTTTTCCAAGTCTTTCCATTTCCTAAAAAAAATGGGGCAGTGTCATTCTTTCTGATAGAAGCACAGAATTCCATGTTTATCTGTCTATCTATATCGATTTATCTATCTATATCTATACACATATACATACCTCATTTTCTTGATCCATATAACATACAAGGGCCTCCTTTCTAAAATATACTTAGAACTCAAAAAACTAAATCCCCCCAAAACAAACCCTCAAAGAAACAACCACCTCATTAATAAGTGGGCTGAAGACTTAAAGAGATACCTCTCTGAAGAGGAAATAAGAATGGCCAATAGACACATGAAGAAATGCTCAACTTCTCTGGCCATAAAAGAAATGCAAATCAAAATAACATTGAGATTTCACCTCACCCCAGTTAAAATGGCTATAATCAAGAAATCTAATAACGGGACTGGGAAGGTGGCTCAGTGGTAGAGTGCTTGCCTTGCATGCCTGAGGCCCTAGGTTCAATTCCTCAGCACCACATAAGCAAAACAAAAAAAAAAAAAGAAAAGAAAAAAAGCCGGAAGTGGTGCTGTGGCTCAAGTGGTAGAATGCTAGTCTTGAGATGAAGAGCTGAGGGACAGAGCCCAGGCCCAGAGTTCAGGCCCCACTACCGGACCCAAAAATAAATAAATAAATAAATAAATAAATAAATAAATAAATAAATAAAAAATCTAATACTGACAGATGCTGGAGGGGATGTGGCCAAAAAGGAACCCTATTGCATTGTTGGTGGGAGTGTAAATTTGTTCAACCAGTTTGGAAAGTAGTATGGAGGTTCCTCAAAAGACGACACATAGAGCTCCCCTAGACCCAGCTATCCCATTTTGGAGCATTTACCTAAAGGATCACAAACAAGGTCATACTGAAGCTACCAGAACGTTTTTTTGATGCTTCATCTACTGAGGGCATCTGGGTTGATTCCGTATCTGCAGTGAACATGCTCATGCTGGTGGCTTTAGTGTAGCCTAGTTTGTGGTCAATTGGATAGATGCCCAGAAGTGGGATTGCTGGGTCATAGGAAAGCTCTATGTGGAGTCTCTTGAGAAACCTCTATACTGCTTTCATAGTGGTTGAACAAGTTTACATTCCTGCCAAAAGTGTAATAACATTCCCTTTTGGCCACATCCTCACCAGCATCAGTTATTGTTAGTTTTTTTTTTTTTTATACTGTCCATTCTAACTGGGTTGAGATTGGAATCTCAATGTGGTTTTGATTTGCATTTCTTTTATGGCCACAGATGTTGATCATCTCTTCATGTGTCTAATGACCATTCTTATTTCTTCTTTGGGGAAGTCTCTTTAAGTCTTAGTCCATTTATTAATTGGGTTGTTGTCTCTTTGAGGATTTGAGGTTTAGTTTTTTTGAGCTCTCAGTATATTTTAGAGATGAAGCCCTTGGTCTTTCCCATTCTGCGGGCTTTTTCTTGCCAGCTATGTCCTTTACCATGCAGAAACTCTTCAGTTTGATGCAATCCCATTTATCTAGTCTTTGATTTGTTGTGATTCTTAGGAAGTTTCAGCCTGTGCCAAGGAGCCTTAATGTTTTCCCTATTCCTTTCTGTAATATTTTCAGGGTATCTGGTCTTACATTGATCCATTTGGAGTTGATTCTGGGTCAAGGTGATATATAAGGATCTAACTTTAGTTTTCTGCATATGTATAGCAATTCTGCCAGCACCATTTGTTGAAGGGCTTTCTTCCATTCTCTGTTTTTGGCTCCCTTATCAAATATTAGGTGGCTATAGGTCTGTGGGTTCATTTCTGGGTCTTCTGTTCCATTGGTCCTCAGGCCTATTCTTGTGCCAGTACCAAGCTGTTTTTATTACTTCGGCTTTGTAATAGAGTTTAAAGCTTGGTATGGTATTGATATTCTTCCAGTTCTGTTCTTGCTAAGGACTGTTTTTGTTATCCAGGGTCTTCTAATATTCCATATGAATTTTTTGATTGCTTCTTCTGTATCATTGAAGATTGTTGTTGGGATTTTGATGGGTAGTGCATTGAATTTTTAGATAGCTTTGGGCAGTATTGCCATTTTTACAATGTTAATACTCCCAATCCAGGAGCATGGGAGGTTTTTCCACTTCCTTAAATCTGCTTTATTTTTCAAGTTTTTTTTGTTTTTAAGTTTTCATCATAGAGAACCTTCGCCCCTTTTGTTAATTCCTAGGGGAGGGTTATTTTGTTTTGTTTGAGGCTATTGCAAAAGGAGTTGTTTTCCTGAGTTCAGCCTAGCTCTTCTCATTGTTGGCATATAGAAAAGTTACTGATTTTTATGGGTTAATTTTATACCTTGTTACTTTGCCAAATTTTCAGATCAGTAACTTGGGAGAGGAATCTATGGAGTTTTTCAAATACAGGATCATGTCCTCTGCAAAGAGGGAGAGTTTTACTTATTCTTTCCCCATTTGGATCCCCTTATGTTTGTCTCTTGCTTTTTTGCTGTAGATCTTGACCTCACTGGTTCCTTCAGTTATGAAATGGGAAACATGGGCAATTTCCCTAGAACTACATAAAATGTAATTGTTTCTTCAATGGACATATTTATTTAAAACTGTATTGATTGTAAAATACGATAGAGAAGTAAGCATTATTTAGTAAGTTTGCTCATTTATTACAGCTAAATAACTTATTGGAGATAGGAAAAAAATGTTTACTTATGTAGCTAAAAGGAAAAATGATGGGAGCTCTTCTAGGTCATTCAGCTGTTCATAATGGATTTTTGTTGTTATCCTTGTTTTGGTTGACACTTTTTTTATTAAGTAGTTGTACAAACAGGTTACAATTCCATAAGTCAGGTTATGAGTACAATGCTTCTTTTTCAGTGTCACCCCTTTCATCATCATTCCCCATGTTACCCCTCCCATAATGCTTTTTCATAACAATGGATATACTAAGTTCCACATATTTCCTGAGTAATTTTCTGTTGAACTTTTATTAGATTTTTTTCCATTATTTTCTGGCTAATTTCCACTTGTGCTTGATAGCTACCACGTTCCATGTTAAGACTGTTTCTAAGAAGGAAACAGAACTGGTTTGCATAGCTATATTCATATTCACATATAAGAAAGAAGATGATATGGGAGGAGAAATACGCTGTTTCTAGTAAAAACAAACAAAAAAACAAACAACTCTTTTCTTATCCAGAATTAGTTGTACTTTATATTTTTCTAAGCTAATAATCTAAAGTGCATTCATTTAAGCAGAAAAAATTATTGGCAAATACTTTTATGTCAGGTGATATGCATACTAAGTTTTTATAACCTTTCTTCTGTTTATTCAATGTAAGTAATAGGATGTGACAGGGTGTGACATTTCATAAAGATGACTTAGGTCAAGAATTTCAAAAAATCTTCAAAAAAATTTGATGTCCAAATCACCATTTTTCTCATTTTGGAGTGTATATAGTGAGTTACCCTACTGATTTACTTTGTATTTCCTTGGTAAGTCATAATGTTGACTATATTTTTTACATGTTAATTGGAAATTTGGATACATTTCTTGTGAAGTACCCTTTAAGATTTCTGCCCAATTGTGCTGTATTGAGTTCTGTAATTTTTCTTTCCAGAAATTTTCTGTATATTGTTTACTTAGCACTTAGTTGAATGTAAATATTTACTCCCACACTTAGAATACTGTTTTTGCTTTTTTTTTTTTAATCAGTCATGGGGCTTGAACTTTGGGCCTGGGCACTGTCCCAGAACTCTTCAGCTCAATGGAAGTTACCACTTGAGCCACAGCGCCACTTCTGGTTTTCTGGTGGTTATCCTGCCAGGGTTAGCTTTGAACTGCAATCCTCAGATCTCAGCCTCCTGACTAGCTAGGATTACAGGTGTGAGCAACCAGCACCCCGCCTGCTTTTGCTTTTTAAACATCATCTTTTACTAAAAAAAAAAAAAAAAAAGTTTTTTACTCTGAATGTATTCTCATTTATCTGTTTGTGACCTGGGTAATGAGGCTACACAGCAATAGGAGATTCATACATTACTGATTGGAATGCAGTGTGTAAACAATGGCAGTTTCTTATCAGACCAGTTACACCTTTACTGTGTGATCTAGCATCTGCACTCCTTGATCTCTACCAAAATGAATTTAAGATATATGCACACACAAAATTCTGCACACTGATATATAGAAGTTTCCAAAACAAGTTGTCCTTCAATAGATAAGTGGATAAACTGATACATCCAGATGATAGACTGTTATACAATACTAAGAATAAATGATCTATCAAGCCATGAAGAAACCTTAAATGCATATTACTAAGAGAAGCCAATCTCAAAGCTTTTGCTGTATGATCCCAACTGTATGACATGCTATTATATATATATATATAAAATGCCTGTAGCACCTTCATTTGCCCTACTGACCTTTTGGTACTATCCGTGTAGTCAGGTTTTCTGCCACTGTTGACGTCCCCACAGTCTCATTCTTTCCTCCACAGTTCATAGTCACCTTTATGGACGCACTGCTAAAATACTTATTCATCTCAAAATAGTAATTCTTATTCTCCAATTCACCATTCAAATGAGAGAAAAAAAAGACAAGAAATACAGCCTGAATCCTAGAAGAATTCCTCAAGAACCACATGCTATAGACAATGTTCTTGCTTCCTTTACCTCACTACAAACAAACACATTATAATAATGCACTACATTCATTCACATGGAATTGAACTACATAGAAATTTTGACTTCCAGACTTGCTTTTTTTTTATATCATTAGATAATTTCACAAGTCTTTATTAAGCACTGTATAGGACTTCAAAGAAGCCAAAGAAGATTTATTCCCCAAAATAAACAACAGCTATCAGAAAACATTATCTTAGTTGGAAGCACCAGAACACACCCATACTATCCATTTTAGCTAAAACCTTCCTCCTGCCATTCGGGATCACACAGGTAGCCAACTACTTCAGAATCAGCCTAGGATTGAATATTCTGTCAGATTTTTCACTCTCTTTGTTCCCATTTCTTTGGTTTCCTTCTCGCTCCTATTTAGTTTGTTTGTTTTTTTGTTGGTCATGGGGCTTAAACTCTGGGCCTGGGCGCTGTCCCTCAGCTCTTCAGCTCAAGACAAGCTCTCTATCACTTAAGCCATAGCACCACTTCCGCTTTTCTGGTGGTTTATTGGAGATAAGAGTCTCATGGACTTTCCTGCCCTGACTGGCTTTGAACCGCGATCCTCAGATCTCAGCCTCCTGAGTAGCTAGGATTACAGGCGTGAGCCACCAGCACCTGGCTTCTCACCTCTTTTTGCGTACCTTCTAGTATGTGAAATCTCAACAGCCCTCTGTCCAGCTTTAATGTCTGCTGTGATAGGAACTAGCTTTCTACAACTACAAAGTACTAAAACATGAGAAATTTTATTGGCTGAGATGTGTTTCTACCTTCCAAATCTGTGCCTTTAAATTAAAATTGTGTACTGTTACCCCATAAAGGTAGAACATAGAGATATTACACTAAAAAGAAAAATTACTAAGGATGACGTGTGTGAGACAGCAGGAAGAAGGCATGGCATCAGCGCAGCCATTGATTGGCTTTTGCTGTTTGTTTTTTTGTTACTGTACATTACTATATATTAATACACACAGATGCATTACTATGTACAAATATGCAGTAATATGCACAAAAAGAAAATTCATATTTTAAAGTCTTTAGATTAACATTTTCTCAGAAATACAGAAAATGTTGGGAAAGGGCAAAACAAGAAACTTAGAAGCCAAAACTTTAATGTTTTTTGTTAATTTATAATTTTTATCGTTGTTTTAATACATTATATCAATTACTTCAAGAAAATTCAAGAATGTTTTACTCTTTTGGATAAAATAAAAGTTTCTGCTTGAGGACTTCAACTTTAATCTGGGGTTTTCAAACATTGATAGGGTTGCATAGCCTTTTAAAAGCCTTTGGGCACAAAACTGGTAAAATGTGGTTTTAGTTATTGGCATGCCTGTGCAACAAAGCATTTCAGAGGTGTGATTGACAGGCCAGGAGTGTATATAAGAGAAAACCTATGCTTATGTCTGCTTCAGTGACTTTATTAGCCACACCCTACTTGTAAATTGTAAACTGTCATTCAGAGTAGCATCATGATGTTTTAAACTAGTCAGGTTATAATACCCTACTTCTTTTGCCTTTGTGCCTAGAGGTAAATTCAGAAAATGTTCCTATGTTTCGACTCATAAAAGCATGCATCTGCAAAAAAAAAAAGCTAAGTAAAAGCCTAGTAGTAAAGAGTAATGTAAAGAAGATTTATGATACTTTGCATGCACATATATATTGCATATTTACACATCACAGCTAATTAAGCCTTCAATATAATTCAGCTCAAATGTGTAAGCAACTATTTCTGATTTAATGACAAAAAAAAGTCATTCTATTTTTGTGGCAGACTTTAAACCAGTATTTTAAAACATATTAATGTGGTGTACTGAACTCAAATTGATATTAATACCAGAACTTTACTAGAGACCTTTATTATTCTTATTAAAAATGATAGACAATCTGTTTTTATAGCAGGCTATATTTAAAATATTAAATATAGAAATACATTCACATCAGACTTTATAAACAGCCATAAAATTCTGAACTGAAATAAGAAATGAAAACAAATACTGTAGATTAATGACTTGTTTTTACTAGTCTAATATCTCTTGTTGAGTATGATAACTGAACCTTCTTTTAAAAATTTTTAAGCATATATTAATTATGATCCTCGTCACTCTTAGTGAAATGAACAGAGAAAGTAACTCAAAGTGTATAGAAAACATCATATATACAATACAAATCCTCCATAGTCTCTCTTTTGACCAAAACCTACCCTGCAACAAAATAATTTTTACTTTCCAAATTTATAATAACAATCCACATGTCTAGTTTTTGATAAGTATTAAAGATTAACCCACATAACTGTGAATTATCATATTGAATTCTGGTTAGTGTTCAAAATGAGGTAAAAAAAATCAGTCTTAGCAATTTCTCAGTAACTTAGCATGTAGTAGTGCCACTGCACATTCTTCACTTCTAAAGGAAATATTCTTATAGACGCAACCTTAAGAAACACTGAATAGTTAAAGGACATTGCACAGAGAGGAATCTAAGTAAGCATCTATTAAATATAAATCTGTTATTCATTAGTCAATTCCAGGGGTAGTGAAACCATTTGTATATATTCTGATAAAAATTGAGAAAATAAATTTTGAATAGTATTTTTCTGTGAATTCATTTGTGGGACCTAGCAGGTTTTCTTTTCGAGGAAGGCTAAACCATAAAACTATGTTTTTGGAAAGTTATTTATCTGACAAATTAAATTTAAAAAAAAAGAAAGGTAAACACCTGTAAGTTGAAGTTTACAGCCTGAACTAGTTTTGAAGTAACAAGAAAGAGAAAGCTAGTAGTTCAAATTTCAGTCACTTTTCATCTAAACCCATCAATGTGTGCACTGGCCCATTAATTATGTGGCCTAGCACAAAATGATATGTTATTCTTCCCTTTTACTCTAAGATGACAGCCTTAAGATTCTAGTCAAAAGAAAGAAAGCTATTTCAAATACTTTACTTACTGGCCTCAAGAATTTACCTAAGTCACATATGAAAATGAAAGCACTAATGGAGGAACAGACCAGTTCTTTGGTTCTGTGGGAACTAAAATAAAATGGGGGGAAGATTATCTAAAACTTTGATCCTAATAGACCTTGCTATTCTAGGTGAATGAAATACTCCAAAGCACAAATGAACAAATTTTCTCCAAAGGACTAGATAGCAAATATTTTTGGCTTTGGGAGATACATAGTTTTTGTCACATCTACTTATTTCTGTCCTTTAGTGTAAAAGCATTTGTAGACAGTATGTGAATGGAAAACCAGGGCTGAGTTCCACTAAAAAAAACTTCTTTATAGACACACATATACTTTTCATGTAATATTTATATTCGACAAAATACTGTTTTGTATTTTTATCATTGATTTTTAGTAGTAAGAAGGAGTTGCCATTCAAACAAAGCAGTTTATGAATGCAATGCATCTTGCTGAATGCTGTTCCTTTCATCATTCTTCCCACCCCTCCTAACCCCATCCCTTCTTCAGTTTCCTAATTTTCTAGGATACGCATTGAAATTTATGGTTGTATCCCTCCTCCCCTTGAACTCACCCTCCCTTTCAAGAACCTGTTTGCTGATGTTTATTTTGTTGGATTGTGAGCTAGCCTTTCTAAAGATTTACGCCTCTTGAGTTCTCTCCTGAATCTATCTTAGATGTTATGTAACCATTAAAATGCAAAATTCATTCTTAACTCAGGAATTATAAATAAAAAAAAAACAAATGAAGCAGCAGGCTAGGCCATAATTTGGCAACCCTGTTCTGATACACAACTTTGTTTCTTCTTTGAGATACTACATCCATGGTTAAAAGAAAAACCATGTCCAGGAACTGATTTTCTAAAAATGAAGTGTTTAAAATAGTTGATACGTTCAGAAAGCATACAAATTCCCAGAAAAATTAGTAAGTGGAAGTAAGGCCATTCAAAATATATTTCTTTAGTGAATCCAGTCTAATGATCTGATCCCATTTTACTGTTAAAGTAGTCCACGGTGTAAAATATTTATTTTTCACTATGAAATAATTAATTCCATTTATTTAGTTAAAACTTTCCTGTTCTAGGACTAGGGACATGGCTCAAGTGATAGAGCACATTAGCAAGCACAAGGTTCTAAATTCAAACCTGCCAAAAACAAAATCCCATAAAAAATTTCCCAACCACCCCTGTTTTTACTGTATTTGATGTAGGTATAATTTGGGGAGGGAAAGGGAAAAATCAAATTGTTTAAATATGGATACAGGTGGACCCATTGCAACAATGAGATGTATAAGACATTATGTTGAAAAACGAACTTTACAACTTTGGGGAGGGAGGAAGATGGTAGGGCAGGGATGGGAAGGGGAAACAAAGGAGGAGGCAACAATGCTTGATAAGAAATATATTCATTACATTGTTCATGTAATTGTAACTCCTCTGTATGATATTTTCACAATAAAAACAAACTTATTAATAAAAAAATTCCCAACCTAATAAATTTTTAGAAAAAAGCAAATTTGACCATTTTCTAAATTATTTAGATGAACTTTAATTTTGCATAAAATCCTGCAGATTTTTACACAAAAGAATTTCAATTTGTTTAAATAATTATACAGTTTAATCATTGTTTCAGAGTACTTCCTTTCTGATGTGAAGTTAGTATATGTGAATTACATAAAATTCATGTATGAGGAAATGATTAATTTTGAAAGAGTTCTACTTAATGTCATCCACCAGAAAATTAATATTTTCTATCTCTCCCCCCAATTTTTATATATTTTAAACAAAATACAGTGATTCAGTACTACAGGTTGAGAAACTGCCTTTTAAGAAAAAATAAGCTATTATCAATGAAAGCTTTTAGCAATACCTTATACCTGCCTTCTTTTCATATTATTCAAATGCATGAATATATTGTTTCTTTAGCCAAAATCATATTGGTGGATATTTGAGTAATTCCATGATTTTACTAAAATCATGCTGTCACCCAGATGCTGGTGGCTTACACCTATAATCCTAGATACTCAGGAAGCTAAGATCTGAAGATCACCATTTGAAGCCAGCCAGGGCAGATAAGTCCACATGAGACACTTATCTTCAATTAACTACTCAAAAACTGGAAGTGGTGCTGTGGCTCAACAGGTAGAGTGCTTACCTTGAGCACCAAGAGGCTCAGAGAAACACCTAATTCCTAAGTTCAAGCCCTACAACCAACAACAACAAAAACAAAATACATGCTGTCAGAAATTCTGAAAAGATGACATCATTGTAGGGTTTTATTATTCCTGAAGCCCTCATATAAAGGAGCAACTAGAATAGTACACCTCAAAAACTGTGGCCAGCATCACAAAAAAATTTAATGACAACATATTTTCATAAGTTTCAAAATGTAATTAAATTGTAATAAATCACCAACAGCTACAAAACACACTAAAAACTCCATAGGATGGAGAAGACTGAAAATAGGCATTGATAGAACATGATTTCTACCCAGTGGTCTGAATGACATAGTAGAAAAGTTCAGTGCAGCATGGTAAATGGCAGGGAAAAAAAAAAGAAACTCTATTTATGACAGTCAAACACATGGTCATCTAATTAGTGATGTGCACAAATAACTGACCAAGATTCCCACTGTCTTTACCTACCAAGGTAGTGAAATCACAACCAAGGGAAGCGGTGTGACAGACTGACTGGGAAGGAAGATCCAGTTGATCGTGACTCTAGTCTGGCAGAGTAAACAGAAGTGGATTTTATAAAATCCATATAAGAAGGAGGCACCCTGTGAGGGTATGGAATAGCGATAGCCTTTTGGGCAATCCAGTCTTCGCATTTTTTTATTGACCCAATTAGGGAACAGGTGGAAAGGAGCCCCAAGGGACTCTTACTTCAAGTTCCTAGTAACACTAAACACAGACAAACCTCTCCAAAGAGAGTGGCAGGCAGAGGGTTGAGCTGGGGTAGTACAGTGTGACAGTAATGCATGTGTCCTAAGGTTACTCAGGGGGGCAGAAACCTATGGAACAGGGAGTCAAAAGCTCACCTGATCTTGATATTCAGTATGTGTAGACCAAAGAGGCCACACAGAATAATTACAGCAACATTATGAGAAAAGTGTAGGGAAAGTAGAGAATTCAGGTATAACTGAACATTTTTTCAGGGCCATTTTCAGAACATCAGCACAAACTGGAGGGAATTCTGTACGATCCAAATTATAGATACAAGAGAAGCTATGAATTTTACTGGCATGTTCATGAGTTTGTCCTATGAATGCTTCACATTAACTGATCAAAACAATCTTTCTAGGTTAATCTCCAAACTGAGGAGAAACAGAAGTAGAACCGAAATTGAGAACAGGAATAATGTGGTTGAAGCATAAAGGTAGAAATCAGTTGGCAGAAAATAGAAAACTATATGTTTGATACTTAGTCAACAATACATTCAGAAGCTCTAGACTATTGAAGATCAAAAAGAAATCTCTTGGCCAATGCTTGCCTCTTGAAAGTATATAGGAAACTAGTTTTCATCAACAATAAAGGACTGCAATCAAATCTGACTTAGTTACTTTTAAATCCAGAGTCAGAAGAAAGCACTGTAGAAAGCCATGCTCATAAGAGATTAACATTGATCCTAATATTTTAAAAATCTTTAGTCATACATATGATAAAAATGCAAAAATAAATCAGAATTGCAGAAATTCAGAAATGAGGTTAGAGACAGTTTTTTTTTCTTTTTAGAGAATATAAAATGAAACTAATTAGGAAAAATATTGTAGAAATGAAGATTAACCAAAAAATACCACAAATGACTTATGACAACTAGAAAATTTAGATATTTAAAAACCAAAAGTAAATCGGGACAAATCAAGAAAAAATGATACAGCAGATAAGATATATATATATATAAGAATTCATAAAGAAGAAAAACCATTATATATGTGTGTGTATATGCATACATATATACATATATGTATATGTATACACATATGTATATACACATATATGTATACATATAGATATACATACATACATATGTATGTATACATATACATATATATATACTCACAGACCACATTTTCTCGATCCACTCATGTACTGAGGGGCATCTGGGTTGGTTCCATATCTTAGCTATGGTAAAGAAGGCTGCAATAAACATAGTTGTGCTGATAGCTTTAGTATGGGCTTGTTTATAATCCTTTGGGTAAATGCCCCAAAATGGGATTGCTGGGTTATAGGGGAGCTTTATGCAGAGTCTTTTGAGAAACCTCCATAGTGCTTTCCAAAGTGGTTGAAAAAGTTTACACTCCCACCAACAATGTAGTAAGGTTCCCTTTTGACTATATTCCCTCTAGCATCTGTTGTGATTAGGTTTCTTGATTATAGCCATTCTACCTGGGGTGAGGTAGAATCTCAATGTTGTTTGGATTTGCCTTTCTTTTATGGTCAGAGAAGTTGAGCATTTCTTCATGTGTCTATTGGCCTTTCTTGTTTCCTCTTCAGAGAAGTCTCTGTTTTTCTTTAGCCTACTTGTTGATGGGGTGGTTGTTTGAGGATTTGTTTTTGGAGGATTTAATTTTTTGAGTTCTACGTATATTTTAGATATGAAGCCCTTGTCTGTTGTATAGCTAGTGAAGATCTCCCAGTCCATGGGCTATTGAAAACAAAACTATAGAATTAATACTTTAAAAATATTCAGATTTGTTGCTGGGTGCCAGTGGCTCATGCTTGTAATCCTAGCTTTTTAGGAGGCTGAGATCTGAGGATCAAGGTTCAAAGCCAGCCCAGGCAGGAAATCCATGAGACTCTTATCTCCAATTAACCACCAGAAAACCGGAAGTGGCACTGTGGCTCAAGTTGTAGAGTGATTGCCTTGAGCTGAAGAGCTCAGGGACAGCACCTAGGCCCAGAGTTCAAGCCCCATGACTGACAAAAAAAAATCTTCAGATTTGTCCCTTAAAGAGAAAAAATACTTTATATAATCCTAATGAATAGGCATGTGACATCTGGAAACATTCAAATTCCTATAAAGGAAAAAAATGAGAATATGGGCACTTTTGACAGCAATATTATGTGCTAGAATATAATATATGAATATATTTAATATTTAAAATACTCAAAAACAACCAATTCCTAGGAAATCTATTAGAGAATGAGATTAAGAAAGGCAAAATAATTGGAGTCACCTATATAAGGATTAGTGGTAAACATAATAAATATATCTACCTAAAGTCATTTGTAAGAAAATGGCTAGAACTGCAGATCATCACCTTAAGTGAAGTAAGCCAGACTCAGAAAGACAGCATGCTTTCTCTCATATATGGAATTTAAACAAGTAAAATAGAAGAGGGACTATTAGAGAATAAAAAAGAAAACAGTGGGGGATGAACAAAGGTAATGGGAGGTGAATATCATCAAAGAACATTATTACAAATGTGTGAAAATGTCATAATGAAACTCATTTTATATAATTAATTTATATTAATATACAATAAAAATATATCGACCTATAAATGATGAAGCTAGTCACAAAAGGACAAGTACAGTATTATTTCATTCTTGAATTACCTAAAGCAGTCAAAAATCATAGAAACAAACTAAAAATGTAGTTGTCAAGGAATTAAGGAAAAACTAAGAATTAGTGCTGAATGGGTAGATTTACAGTTTTAACAGGATGAAAAATTGTTCTGGACATCTGTTTCAAAACAACTTGAATATACTTAATGCTGCACTAACCACTTAACAGGAGACAAACAGTAAGCTAACAAAAAAGTAGGAAGAATAAGAATAAAATAAAAGTAGAAAAAGTGCAGTGATTACCTTACAGGTGTTGGCTTAAAGTAAAAAAAATATATTTCTTCAAATCCTACATTGGGAAGGTAAAAGATTAAAGGGGGAAATAGATTGTTAGTTAGTTCTGGTTGTTCACAGTAGAGAACAGAAAATTTTGTCCTCAAAGAAAAATTTTAACTGGAAACATACAGAAAAGGAAAAAATGCACATATGTATTTGCAAATACAAAAATACAAATAGGTATTTGCATATATCAAAATTTTACATATTCACATAAAATAAGGCAGACAATATTTATCGATAAAGTGTTGATACACAGCTGTACAGTCAGCTTTCAATATTCATGGGCTCCATATCAGTAAATTCAGCCATTTTTGGATCAGAAAAAATGACATTGCCCCATTTGTTAGGAAATGGAAAGGCTTGGAAAAAATTATATTAAGTGAAGTAAGCCAGGCCCAAAGAAACATAGGTCCCATGGTTTCCCTTATTTGCAATATCTAGTATATTTCTGAGTCAAGCAGAAAAGGTCAGATAAGGTGATGTTAGGGAAATGAACCCTAGGATATGTATTCAAATGTTTTTATTTTTCTTTCATGCGATTGTTTCTAACACATTTATAAGATTATTTCTTTGTTGCTTTGTATGTCCCTCCCCCACAGTATAACCCCTGCTTTCACTGTATTTGATGTTGGTATAATTTGTGGAGGGGAAGGGGAAAAACAAGTCATTTAAATAGGGATACAGGTGGACCCATTGCAACAATGAGAAGCACAAGTCTTTATGTCGAAAACGAACTTTACAACTTTCGGGGCGGGGGGAACGTGGGGAGGATTGGGTGGGGGGATGGGGGGAGGATGGGAAGGGTAAACAAAGGAGGAGGCTACAATGCTTGATAAGAAATGTACTCATTATCTTGCCCATGTAATTGTAACCCCTCTGTACAGTATTTTCACAATAAAAAAATAAAAATTAAATAAAAAATACATATATGAAGGGGAAACTGCATCTATACTGAACATGTACAGACATCTTTTCTTGTCATTATTCCCTAAACAATTTAGCATTAAGAACTATTTATATACAGTGTATTAGGTATTATAAGTAATCTAAGTATGACTTTGTTGCTTTTTTTTGGGGGGGGGGTCGGTCATGGGGCTTGAACTCTGGGCCTGGGTGCCATCATCCCTCAGCTCTTCAGCTCAAGGCTAGAGCTCTACCACTTGAGCCACAATGCCACTTCCGGTTTTCTGAGTGGTTTATTAGAGATAAGAGTCTCATGGACTTTCCTTACAGGCGTGAGCCACCAGCACCCAGCTGAATTTGTTGATTTTTTGTGGTGTTTGGGGCCCACCTAGGTTCTCATATATGCTAGCAAGCACCTTACCATTGAGCTATACCTCTGCTCTAGAGATAATTTAAAGTATGCAGGAAGTTATACATAGGCTATATGCAAAAATGATGCCATCTTATATAAGAGACTTGAGTCTGTACAACTTTGAGTCCATGGGGGTTCTTAGAAACAATCATCTATGGATACCAAGGGGAAAATCTTGTATAATGAAATAATATGAAATATCTGAGGTTGAATATAAATATATCAGTAACTATGAATGAACCTAACTCATTTATTTAAAAAAAAAGTTCAGGTAACAAAGCAAAATCCAACACCGTGTTTCAAATATAAATAGACATAAAAATAAACGCCCCAGGGAGAGAGCCAGAGGAAGGGTGACATTATCCAAAAAGAAGCATACTCATTACCTGACGTGTGTAACTGTAACTCCTGTGTATACCACCTTTATAATGACAATTTTTTTATTAAAGAAAACAGAATAGACACACCCAGGAAGGAGATGAGGAAGGAGAAGAAAGAGAAGAGATTGCTTCAGAAAGGTTAAAAATAAAAGAGATAAAGATGCAGACAAATGAAAAGAAATTAGAGGTCACAGTCTTAATATCTGGGAAGACAGAATTCAGAGAGAATGAAAAGGACATTTTTCATAATGCTAAAAGCAGAAATTCACAGTGAAAATGTATCACTTGAAGTTTTCTAAGACAGCAAACAGCCTTCATTAAGCAGATATTATGTATGAGATCTTTCAGGAGAAATAAACAGCAATTTACTCTAAAAGGAAACGGTTATACCTCTCCCAAGAGAAAGGTCAAGCTGTGCACAGTGGCTCAGGCCTGTAATCTTAGCTACTTGAAAAATAGAGATCAGAGGGTAGTAGTAGGATGCCAAGAAAGGTGCAAGTTTATGAGACACCATCACACTCATGGGTAGGGTGGTACACACCATTTATGCAAGCACAAGTAGTAGGATTGTAGCCCAAGCCAGTCTGGATATAAAGTAAGACCCTACCTCAAAAATAACCAGTGCCAAAAGAGATTGGAGCCATGGCTTATGCTTGCAAGAATAGGGTCCTTAGTTCAATCCACAGTCTGGAAGAAAAAAAAAAAAAAGAGGAACACCAAGTGAACAAAAAATAGGAAGAAGAATATACCTAGGCAACATAATCAGTGATGCAGATATGTGAGAAACTCTAAAACTGAAGGCTATTCCTTTTTTAAAGTGTTATGGAAACATTCAGGAAAAAAATTGGCTATATATTGGGCTATAAGGAAAGAGGGATAAAGAATGAAGGGGGAGAGGGTAAGAATGCAGGCAAAGAATTCATTGTATATACCACAGAATTGAGAAATATAAGGGAAGGAATAGGTAGAAGGGGGTGAAGATGTTGAAGTAGTGATATAGATCAAGATGCATTGTATATATAAACTGCTTCGTTAAATACCCTCCCCCAAAATTAATACATAACCGAAAATAAAGATAAGTGAGGGAAAAGGTGGGTTGGGAGGGGTGGGTGAGAATGTTAAAAGGGTGACATTGATCAAGATGCACTATGTTCTAAACACCATTAACTTTCAAAGAGTAGAAATAATAGAGAAAAAGCATACTGTGATCTAAAAGCAGTAACATATGAAATAAATTTAAGAGCTTGTTATTTGGAAACTTCACAATACCCTATTTTTAATCTAAACTTTAGAACTTCTTGAAATAAAAATAATTTGAAAAGGTTTTAGGGCTGTGAATATGGCAGCAGAGTATTTACTTAGCAGATACAAGGCCCAGGGCACCCACACAAAGCTTAGAATAAAATGTATAGTATATAGTATTTAATGTGTCTTAAAAGCTACAAAATAAAACAATACTACACATACACAGAGGATTTATTAAAAGTAAAATCAGAAACGTATGCCATAATTTCTATCACTTAATTTCTAGAAAGTAGATATAGAAAGCAATAGCTAGTTTTGGTAGTATGTATCTATAATCCCAGTACTCAAAAAATTGAGGCAGGAAGATTGCAAGTTCAAAGTCAGCCTAATCTAGAAGCAACTTCAAAGTTGGGCTGTAACAAACTATCAAAAGAAAAAAGGAAAAAACACCCAGAATGAAAATACTATATTTGAGAAATATTGAAAACATGACTTGGGCTGGGGACACTTGAGCATACCTACTAACACAGCAGCAGTTTAAGAAGTTGATGTAGCCTCTTTGAGTTTAAAGCCAGTCTGGGAAACGCATACGAGGAACCCTATCTCCAATTTTTTTCTCTCATAAATTTGGGTGTCTATAACTCATACCTGTAACTCCTAGCTACTTAGGAGGCTGAGATCTGAGGTTCATCGTTAAAAGCCAACCTGGGAAGCAAACTCCATGAAACTTCTATCTCCAGTTAACCACCAAAAAAACAGAAGTGGAGCTGTGGCTCAAGTAGTAAAGTGCTAGACTTAAGCAAAAAAAAAAACAAAAACAAAAACTCAGTGTCTTTTGTGCTTGGCACAAAAGAAAACAAACAAACTGGATGAACTTGAAAACAGCCATACTACACACACACAATTAAATGTTTAGAATAACTCCATGCCTTTTATGAAACTTTATTAATAAAATGATGTGGTCTACTCAAGCTTATTAGAATATTACAAGTTTATAAATAATTGTTAGATTTTACTTTTTCTTGCCAGTAAGTAAAACCCATTAAATAAAATCAGCCTGCTTATAACCAGGGTATCTTTTATGTGTCTGGATTTTTCCAAAAGCCACTTTTATATGTAGGTCTCCCTCTGTTTATATATAATGTTGGATTGTAAAAGTTATATATTGATGCTCTCTTTTGAGAAAATTAATAAGAACTCCCACACAGGTAACTTTTTGTGATTAACACTTTTGTAAATTTTTTTGGAAAATACAGAACCATTTCAGCTTATATAAAAAATACCTGTTAGACTAGTAGATTAAGACATAAAGTACAAATGTGAAATTGCTTTTAAATGGATTTCTGGGGTTTTTTTGTTGTTGTTGTTATTTTGTTTTGGCTGGCATTGGTTTGTTGTTTTGGTCTATTTCCTGCAATTTGTAATTACTTTCTGAAGAGCCTTGGCAGAACTCAACTAGCTCTATAGAGATTCGTTCAAGTATAACTGTCTTCTAAGACCAAAACTTATTTTGAAAAACAAAACAACACATACCAAACGCCTAGCACTTCACAAAAGATAATGTTTGGGGACTTCCTAACTTGTTTAAAAGATCAGTATGGAAAATTCTTATAAACAGTTCAGTTCTTGCTTAATCTATGTCCTTGTAACTTAAAAGATCTTACAATATAATTGCTCTGTAAATATCAGAATTTTCTAAATATTGTGCGGTGTACACAAAGAACCCGTCAAATGGCTTATCTTGTACTTATCAGCTTGTTTATTTTATGCCTCCAAAAGCTGTATTTTTTAACAAGAGCAGCTGCTACTTTGTAAATATTTTAATAGCTCCTGTTAAGTAGAGCTGTCAGTTTAACAAACAATATTATAAAAGAATTTCGTTCTTCCATGTGATTGCACATCTTGAAATGTGTTTTACCCTGAAAATCCTTTGGAGATTTTAGTCTAGAAAGGATATCTCCTTTGAAGGCACAAAGCCAACAAAAGGAAGAGAATGATTTAACAAATGATGTATAAGATCACTAGAGAAATAATGGTGTTCATTTCAAAAGACAATGTATAATGCCAATAAGTTATTTTAGCTTACTTCTCTTCTTGAGTCTAGCAGTTTGTTGATATGGAACAACACTGGCTTTATGCCAGATATTTCAGGTATGAACCTTGATTCTTACCACTTAATAGATATTGGTTTAGAACAAGCCAATTAACTTCTTTGACCCTTTGTTTCTGTATCTGCAAATGGGGTAATGATACTTAGTGCACAGGTTTATGGGGTCATTATGAGAATGAAAGAAAATATATGTAAATGGACTAACTCAATAAAGGTAATAATTATTAGTCTGTCTTACCTACTTAGCAACTGGGAGTCTCCAGGTCCTCCTTTAGTCTTTCTCCTTTACATTTTTATTCACCCAGCTTATCTCTTTTTTTTCTGTTTCATGAATTCAAAGTGATAAATGTTTTAGAGGTAACCCAATTTAGCACTTATGTTAAATAAATGAAGAAATTGATGCTTAAAGAGATGAAATGACTTGTTCAAGATCACAGTTAAAGAGAGATCAGAACCCAGTCTCCTCAGTTTTTCAGTTTTCCTTCTTTCTATGAAATTAAATTTCATGAAATTTCTACCTGGGTTGAAGGGTCATGGTAGAAGAGAAAATATGGAACAAACATGAAGGAGAAAAAGGTTTTTTTAAGTGAGGAAAACATTCCTTTTTCTAGATAATGTACAGTAAATTTTTTCCCAAAGGGTTATAAATGTTAGGCTTTACATGTCATATTCTCTCTGCTTCAGCTACTCTTAAACTATTTATGTATTATAGAAGGCTAATTTTGTCTTACAAACAAGTGTGGCTATGTTCCATAAAACCTGTATTTGGACACTGAAATTTTGATTTCTTATAATTTTCACTTCTAAGAGTATCTTGTTTCTTTTCAACCATCTGGAAATACAAAAACTGCACTTAGGATACGAGCCACATAAAACCAGATGGCCCAGGAGAGAACTGTATTTGGCCCTGTCCTACAGTCAACATGGAGGCCTTAGAAGTATAAGCCTGATGCTAAACAGACAAAATACTTAGCTTTAGTATTATGGAAATAATAGGATCTGATGGGGCATAGGATAAAGAGGGCAGTACCCACTCTAGTTCAGCAGACAACTGTTCTTTGGAAATAGAGGAGAAATGCTGCCAAGTAAGTTTTTGAAAAAAAGTAAGCTAAGGTTCTAGATCATATGTGAAATTTACCAATATTTAAGTGTTGGTGAGTAATTGAAGTACATTCTTAAATACTGTAGGTCAGACATCTGTTAACTGATTTTGGTACATGGGACTGTCAGTTTAGGAAAAGAAAACAAAGCAAAGAAGTAGGTAATTCATAGTTTCTATAAAATTTCACTAATGAATAAACTACCATACAGAAGATATATATACATATACCACAGATCAGAATGACAGACAAATACAAAATACTCACCCAAAGCTATAAAATATACATCCTTATATGTGTACCCAGAACATTCTCTAGGAATGACCATAGGAAGTCAATAAATAGGTTGTTTTTTTTCCATGTGGTATTGAGAGTACAAACTAAGCCTCAGGTATACTAGGCAAGTGATCTATCACTGAGTACATCCACAGCCCTAAAATCTTCTAACAAATTCAAAAGGATTGAAAATGTGTATCTTTTCTGATCACAGTGGAATAAACTAGAAAGCAGTAACAAAAGGAAAACAGGAAATCCACAAATACATGAAAATTAAGCACAAAAGAAATTAGAAAATGTTTTGTTTCACTAAAAATAATGCAAAGAGAAAAGTTGAAGGCCATATGTATCAATAGGGCAGAGCAAGCTGGTAGATTAGAGCATCCTACATTTGGTGGCCTGATTGAGAAGAGTCAGTTAGAGAGAGAGAGAGAGAGGAGAGAGAGAGAGAGTATTAGGAATTGTGAAGAGGTAGTTAAATACTTGAAAAGCACAGAAAAAAGGAAATTGACAGAGAAAACTAGAAGCCATCTGAAGCTCTGTCTACCCTATCCAACAGGGAAGGGAAGCCAAAAATACACTTACAAGGTAAGCCAGAAGGTCCTGGCACACACTGACAATTCTAGCAGGAGGATTATCCATACCTCTACAAGCCTTAGATCCAGTACAGGGATTTGGTCAGACAGTATTGTCTGTTCCTGTGTAGAAGGCTAGCTTCAGTGAAAAAAATGACATTCTGCTGTTCCACTTATTTCTGGTTGCTAAAACAAAGCATTATCTTGAGAGAGGGCTCAGTGTTTGGGAATGAGCTGTATTAGGGGGTTGGTAGCAAGGCACAGTCATGGCTCGGGTAGTTTTGGTATACCCTGCCACAGTGTCTGGATAGAAGATAGTCATGGGAAGGGAGAGCATGTGGTATGGACCCACAGAGGTTCAAGCAGTGGAAAGCTCAGGCAATGAATGACCTAGTAGTTGGAGGACCTGCCTCCCTGGTGAGGAGCAAGTCCCATCATCTAAGTGTTAAAAGGCCAAGGGTGATGTAGTATATGGTCTCTAGAGCCTGATTCTTGGCCACATGGGTTGGCTGCCAGATGGGTCCAAAATCTCTGAGCCAAGACCCTCTGAGTCATGTGATTTCCATAATCTACTCACTCTCAAAGGAAGCTAACTACTGGGCAGGTTCTGAAAGCACTGAACCCATCTCTGGGAACTGCTTCCTGTGGTGTGTTGTTGTTGTTCTAAGGGACAGAGAGCCCTCAGTTTATGTTCTCCAGATCATTCAATTTCCATCTCCCTTCCACAGGACAGTAGACTGCTGGGCATAGTCTAAAAACACTAAAACCTGCCTCTGGGAACTGAATTGCACGTGTTAGCTGCCAGGTAGGATTGAGAGCTCCAAGCCCAAACCTTTCACATCAGATGGTTTCTACAGCCTCCTGACTCCCATAGGGAGATGACTTGCAGGACATAGCCTGAAAGCACTAAGAACCACTTCCAGGAACTGTAATGCGTTTGCTGCCAAGTGAGACAGAGAGCCCTGTGTCTTAGCCAGCTGTGTCTCCAAGTGCACAATGAAGACAAGCTACTATAGGGAAAACATGCCAGAAACAGACAGCCAGCCCTTCTACAACAGACTCTGTTAGTTTTCCTTGATGTGAGCAGTGCTTTGGATCAAGTATGCTACCCTGACTATATCAATGAATACTTAACTATTGTGCCATACCCCAAGTCCAGTGGTGAGAAATAGTATGTCAACCTTCTACTATAGAGTCCTGTCTGAAACTAAGAATATATCAACTGAAAGACTAACAACCAACAATTTGGCCTCAGTTACACAAATCTGAATTGCAGAAATACAAGAAATACAAGAAAACAAGATTAGACTCTTCTGTGAAAACAACACTAAGGATACCTAAAAATACCAAATACTAACAATATTGAAGTAGATGAAATCACAAAGAATTCAAAAAAATCAACAAATTTTAAATGAGCTTGGATAAACACAAAAATCTACAAATGAAAGAAAGATAATGTAAGACATAATACAGTAATTTTAAAAACATAGAAATTCTGAAGAAGAAAACAAATTGAGATTCTTCAGAAAGCTGAGCCAGGCACCAGTGCCTAACACCTAAATCCTACTTAGTCAGGAGGCTGAGATCTGAAGAATGAGATTTAAAACCAACACAGGTAGAAAAGTCCTATCCCCAAACTAACCAGCAAAATGCTAGACCGGAGGTATGAATCAAGTGAGCAGAGCATCAACCAATGAAGCAAAGCAATAGGCCTTGTGCAAAAACAACAAATTCAGTTGAATGTGTCCCCAGCAGACTAGATAAAAAAAATCTGTATTTGAGACAAGTGGATATATTAGTACATTCATATAAAAAAATAATTTTTAAAAATACTACTGGAACACAGAAGACCCTTCAGACACCATTAAAAGTCTAAACCTAAGCCTGGTGCTGGGTGCTCATGCCTGTAATTCTAGCTACTCAAGAGATTGAGCTATGAAGATCGTGGTTTGAAGCCAGCCAGGGCAGGAAAGTCCCCATGGGACACTTATCTCCAATTAACCACTCAAAAACCAATAATGGCACTGTGGCTCAAGTGGTAGAGCACTTGCCTTGAGCACAAAAAGGCTCAGGGACGGCATCCAGGCTCTGAGTTCAAGCTCCACAACTGACAAGGAAAAATGAAGTCTAAATCTGCAAGTCAAGGCATAGAAAAAAAAAAAGGTGTACTCTAAAGGCATAAAAAAAACATACTCAAAAACATACCAGAAAATTTTTCAAGAGGAAATAGTCATCCAGATACAGGAGGGTTTTAGAATATCATATAGACAAGACCAGAAAAGAAAGATAAACATCTATAAAAATACAGGAAAGACAAATGAAGAGCAGGAAAGAATCAAACACTTCAAAACAACCAAATACCAGGGAATACTGCATAATTTTTAATAATAATTCTGGGTGTTAATGCTCTCAACTTTTCAAACAACACAGACTAATGAATTGGATTAAAAAACAAAACCCAACTGTTTGTTGCCTATAAGAAATGGAAGAAATGGGCCTCACTAGTAAAGACAAACACAAGTTAAAAAGGATGAAAAGGATTTTTCATGCAAATGGAGCCCAAAAGCTTATATACTCATAGCTGACAAAACAGACTGTCAGAAGGGATCAAGAGAGTTAATTCATAATGTTTAAGAGAGTAATCCATCATACTGATACAGCATGTATCTGTAAATATATATACATGCAACTTCAAAGCACCCAGTGCCAGAGAATTAATACTACTAGAAAGAAGAGCACAAGTAGACTCCAACATAGTTGGTTATGTTAGTACCCCTAGTCTCAACAATAGATTAGTCATCTAGATCCACACACACCTCCAAAATCAACAAGGAACATCAGAAATAAACAACACTATACAGCAAATGGATTTAATAGACATCTACAGAATATTCCAAACAGCTTCAGCATAAGCATTCTTCTCAGAAGCCCATGGAGAGGTCTGCAACATAGACCATATTTCAAGACATTATGCAAGTCTTAGCAATTATAAGGAAATTTAAATAACTTCCTGAATTTTATCAGATCATAGCAGAATAAAAGAGAAACTATAGAAAATAGAATTTCACATAATCAATTCCACTTACTAGGTTATATTCAAAAGAACTTAGAGCAGACTCTTAAGTAGATAATCGTACAATCATGTTCATAGTTCATAATACCCAGGTGGCAGAAGCAACTGAAATGCCCATATATAAGTGAATGGATAAAGAAAATGTAGTATATATATATATATATATATATATATATATATATATATATATATATACACACACACAATGTAATATTAGTCTGCCTTAAATTCTAAATCCTATCACATAGTATGATGTGGATAAAACTGAGGGAAGACATTATATTTAGTGAAATAAGCCAGTCACAAAACGAAGACATTTTTTATACAAAGTATCTAAATTTATCATGTTTATATAAACAGAAAATAAAACGGTGTATTAGGGACAGCAAGGTGGAGGAATGTTTTTTAATATGTGCAATTGTGTATCTTTAGCATTGCTATCCAACCCTCACACATTCTGTTGTGTCAAATATTAATGTTTTCTTCTAGCTTGTTATGTCATATCTCCTATAATAAATTGTATGTTCACAGTTGGAAAAAAAGGAGGAATGATTAATTGTTAATAGATGCAGTTTCAGTTTTGCAAGATGAAAGAGTTCTAGACATGCTGCACGACAATGAATGTATTTAACAGTAGTGAACTGTACATTTGAAATTAGGGATGGCAAAAATTAAGTTCTGTGGTTTTCTTGCTACAGTTATTAAACTGACAGATATTGTGGTCCACAGCCTTCTTGGATTTTTAAGAAGCCTTGTATTTCTGACAATATATACATATTTTTATAATCTCTATTTCAAACAACTTTTTAAAGCATTTACCTGTCAAAGTGGCTAAGGTGTCTCTACAGCTTACATCTGTATGATATGGAAATACACCCCTCTATATATTCTTGATAATGCTGGTTGAAAGCAGTGATTGTGATTTGCCTACAGTGTGCATCGTCCTGGTTTTATCCCGAACACTAATTAACAGTAGTTGAAAAATATTGAGCAACAGCTTTTCCTCTTCAAAGTGTGTATAATACAGAAGAGTAAAATTGACTTCTACAATATTCCAGAAATAAATTGTGTGACAGTATAAAAAGATTTGGTTAATAAAGTGCTTACAAAAGCATTATGAATAGGCAAAAGTATAAATGAATTTTTAAAAATCTGAATCTGAAATCATGATGTTATCAACTCTTTTGTTGAAGTAAGTATAAAAATGACTGAAGTCATGAGGGACTGGGAGTTTCATTATTTTAATTGTGTGCTACATAGCACGTTGACAAGATAAAGGAAGAATTCCATTGGGATGTATGAAGTTTTTCTGTAATCATAACATATGTAGGAGTTAGCTGAAATTGTATTTGATCCCTGTCTTAATCATTTTTTACAGAACTCTTGGGGCCTTTGGACAGAGGGGATATGCTAAGTGATGCTTTTGTTGGACTGTCTTTAGTTCCTCAAGGGGAAGAATCACTTCCAGATGATCTTCCTTCCTTTGGATCTGTCCACAGACATATTATTCAGCAAAAAACACTGAATGGTTCTTCTAACAGGTAAGCTATGTTGAATTGAAAATTTATTCCATAAAAGGAAGTACTTTGTATTCAATACTTTAAATACCATGCTCAACTAAAAACTAATAGCTAAGCAAGAATATTTGAAAATGCCAAGGAAAAAATATGCATTTTTCTCCTGGCTAAGACTTTGCAGTAGTTAGGTAATGCCAGAGCAGGCTTAATGCAAGCAGAACTGAACATAAAAAGAGTACTGTTAAAATGAATGTTCTTCTAGAAATTACTGTAATATTTGTTATAGTCTAGTTATATTTTCCTGTTAAATTCTAGGACTGTTAGACTACCTTAAATGAATATTAATTTTTAGGATATATAACTTAACTATGTTTCCTATTCGTTTTGAAATCTGATAAAAGAAAATTTAAAGATCCGTCTTGCCACATGGGGTTAAGAAAAAAATGGATATGAAATTAATACATGATTGTTATGTAGAGTGATAATTGCAGCACTATTTTCAGAAATAGTATTATTTGTTACGATCATTATAACATTAACTAAGATATAATAATGCTCAAACATAGTGTAATGTACAAGATAATAAGTCTGCTAGGGTTTGTGAGCCATGTGAACATTTTAGTGACTACTCAATCCTGCTGTTCTAGTATGAAAGTAGTCATAGACAAGAATGGGCAAGAATAGTTATGTTACAACAAAACTTATGAAAACAGTGGTTCAAACTTGACAGATTATATTTTACAGATGATCCTAATCATATGTACTAATTGTGGAAAGGCTGGATTTGAAATTCATGTGTATCTATTATACACATATTTTTATAATGTTCTTGAGAAAAAATGCTTCAAATCACATAAATTAACAGTAAAGAGGATCAGCATTTCCAAGTATGAGTGTTTATTTAGATCCTCTCTCCAGGAAACTATTATAAAACTGTACAAACCCTCTCCTTTCTGGGCCCTGGAAAGCAAAGGCAAGCAACAAATAGAGAAGCATTTATTGGTTAGAAAAACTGCTCAATTTCTAGAAATAAACTAGAGTCTATGAAAATCCTGCTGAAGGCAGTTCTTATCTTCCTCCCAAGCTTAAGCTAGTTCTTCTACCAGTTAAGATTGGTTGTGAAAGCCAACAGCTGACTGAATGTGGGGCTGAGTGTGGAAAAAACCTTGCTTGCCATTATTGTCAATAAAAGCATCAAACTCACTGCCAGTGAAATTAGTGACAGAGTTAATAGGAAATGACCAAGGAGAGCAACAATTCTGATCTCCTGATTGAGCAAGTGGCTGAATGACAGCTAGTCAAAAATGTAACAGACAGAAAGAAGAGAGTCAGAAGGGCTAATTAAGCCCTCCACAATTTCCTGATGAAGCTATATGACCTCGCATTTTTGGTGTTTTTTTTCCTAGATGGACTCAACTTTTCAATTTGGAGGGGGGTTTTCCATCCTATTTTTAATTATTTTGAATTTGGGACATTTTCTTCAAGTCATGCTCAGGTGCATAGTTGCCAAGCAGCTCATTTCTTCTTAATCATTTTTTTCTTTTTGTAATACTAGAGATAGAACTTGGGGCCTCATGCCTATTAGCCAAGTACTGTACCATTTGAGCCATACCCCAGTCCCTCATTCCTCCCTTTAGTTATGTTCTGTATTATTTATAGAAATACTGGGAGTTAGAAACATAGGCAACCAATATTATCCTTAGCCATTTTTGCATTTTACTTCTTTAAAAACAATTTTAGTGAGGTGTATCTTGCATGAACTATAAAATTCCTCTATAAGGGTACTTGATAAGCTTAGAAAGTTATATGAAAATCACCTCAGTTCAGTTTTGTGACATTTCCACACAAATATTTCCATGTGCCTAATTTTATTCTCTACTCCAACCTAAGACAACCACTCTGTTTGCTGTTTCTAGAAAAATTTTATATACATTTCCATTTGAAGGCTATTATGAATAATTCTACCATAAGCCTTCATGTCTGAGTCTTTTGCAGAGATATTCTCACAAAATAAAGGGCAGGGAAACGAACGCTCAGCATATCATACAGTGATTGAACACAGTTGGTAATAACACTAGATTGATTGACATACTCTCACAGCAACTGAGTTGTATAATACCTGTATAGGAATTTATAATTTTTTAAAATTTGGCAGCACTAAGGCTGAGCTATGCTTCCAGCCCTGCTTTCTACTGGTTATTTTCAGGAGAGGGTCTTGCTTCCCATCATAGCTAAAATCACTTCACTGGTCCAGCTTCCCAGCATGAAAATGGAGTCTTGTGATCATTTTCTGCCCAGGATCTACAATTCTCCAGTTCTCAACTTCCCAAGGAGCTTGGGATTACAGGTACACACAATAGAAGGGATCTCATGAACTTTTGTGTCTTGGCTGGCCTTGAACTACCACCCTCCTATTCTCAGCCTCAAAGTAGTTAGATTAGCAATGTGAGCTACTGGCACCTGGCTTTTTTCTTTTGATTAAAAAAAAAATCTGTTGTTTTTTGAACTATACTTGGCCACAACTGAATGTAATAAATCCACAAATAAGATAGACTTACAGTAGTCAGCTGTTACTGTAGCATAGACAGATATGAATGGGCATGGATGTGTCCAATAAAATTCCATTTACACAAACAGGCGACAAACCACTTAACCATGGAGGAATTTTAAATCATGAAACTACTTTTTTGGTTGCTTTGTAAGTTAAATAATGTCCTAGGTAAACACTTATTACCACAAATGGCTAGTACTAGACTTAGAAATCTGCAGCATGCAAATTTTATACAAAATGATCTGTGCAACAAAGCATCTAATTCAGATAGTTCTATAAATCCTACCAAACCTTCAAAGATCAGATATTTCTAATGTTCTGGAAAATATTCCAAATCATTCAAAAACAAGGAAGGACTTCTCACAGTACAGAAATATCCCAATATCATTCATAAATACTCATGAAAATAAGTTTGTAAATTTTTCCTTTGTCAGCAAGAGTCATTATTACTATCTGCATACAACTTAAGGTATATTTCTATCATGTAAATTGTACTCTTCATCCTTATATTGTTAAAAATGTATTATTATAGGGGCTGCGAAGGTGGCTCATTGGTAGAGTGCTTGCTTTGCAAGCATGAGGCCCTGGGTTTGATTCCTCAGCACCACATAAGCAGAAAAAGCCAGAAGTGGTACTGTGGCTCAAGTGGTAGAGTGCTAGCTTTGAACTGAAGAGCTGAGGGACAGCGAACAGGCCCAGAATTCAGGCCCCATGACCAGATTCAAAAAAAAAAAGTTTTATTATATATTACAAACACAGAGCTCATTTAAGAATTTTTTGCTAAAGACTGTCAAGACTATACATATGAGCTGTAATGAATGAAAATACATCTGAAGTATAAAAAAATTTGCTGTCCCTGAGCTCCTCAGCTCAAGGCTAGTAAGTGCTCTACCACTTGAGCCACAGTGCCACTTCCGGCTTTTTCTACATATGTTTTCTGAGGAATTGAACCCAGGGCCTCATGCATGCAAGGCAAGCACTCTACCACTGAGCCACCTTCCCAGCCCATAAAAATTTGCATTATTTCTATGGATGTGGAAAATACCTTTGATTAAATTCAACTTCTGTCCCTGATGAATGCACTCAAGAAAAAAGAAACTGGAGAATACTACTAAACATATACACACACACACACACACACACACACACACACACACACACACACACACACACACACACACACACACACACACACACACACACACACACACACACACACACACACACACACACACACACACACACAACTTAATCCTAATGCTGATGTTTTTCTAAATGGAGCATTTCCATGTTGGCAGCCATTGTTTCAGCTACTTTTCATCATTATTCTAGAGGTGGTAACTGACTGCACAAATCATCTAATAAGGGCTGGCAAACTCACCTACATGCCAAATTTAAGCAGCTTGCTGCCTGTTTTGAACATAAAATTTTATTGAAACATAGCCATACCTATTGGTTTAATGTGTATGGTTTAGTAATAGAGACAAAGACTAAAATAAATTGCTGTCAGGCCCTTACATAAGGGTTTGCTGCTTCCTTGGAGCAAAGATACAAGAATTGGTGAGAGCTGGGCACTTGTGGCTCACACCTGTAATCCAAGCTACTTAGGAGGCTGAGATCTGAGGATCTTGGTTCAAAGCCAGCCCGGGCAGGAAAGTCTGTGAGACTCTTATCTCCAATAAACCACTCAGAAAACTGGAAGGGTGCTGTGGCTCAAGAGGTAGAGCATGTGCCTTGAGCTGAAGAGCTCAGGGACAGCACCCAAGCCCACAGTTCAAGTCCACGACCAACAAAAAAAAAAAGAAGAAAGAAAGAAAAAAGAATTGGTAAGGAAATAAAAGCAGTAAAACAATCTGCTTCAAAAGTCATGGATTCATTGTTAAAACTAAATCAAATACTTTAAACCTGAAAGAATTTTAAATTGACACAAGTAAATCAAATGTCTTCATATATGCAAACAAATGTATTACAGAGCCAACTGTTAGAGAAAGCCTCATTTACAATGTCAATGAAGAAATTGACATACGATTAAGTGTAACAAATGTGCAAAGTCTACATATAGAAAACTTTAAAAACACCCTGAAAAAATATAAATTAGGCTTAACAAATAGAAAGACTTGGGATAGAATCACTTCCTGTTATTAAGACATCAGTTTTTCCTATTTTATTTTAAAAATTTAATGTGATCCCAACAAAAATACCAACAAACTTTTATGTACTTAGACAAGTTAATATTAAAGTTTTTATTTTAAAAAAATACCAAGGGAAACACAAAAAAGAGAAACCACTAGCTAGATCTTGATCTACTAGAGATTTTTTTAAAAGCACATCATAAAACCTTTAAAACTTATGTCTCATTTGTCATTTTATTCACTGTGTGACTACTAGATTAATACCTACTTCCTCATAGAGCTGTAATGTTCATTAAGGCAGGCACGTGACCACCATCATAATGTCTCCAAGCCATACCACAGTGTCTGATAATGGCTGTCACATATTAGGTAGGGAATATATTTATGCCACTTGCTCTCTTGGAAGTTTGAGAGCATTGTGAAAGGAATGCTATGAATAAGAAACAAACTCAAATATGCGCAAGCTGGGTGCTGGTGGTTCACGCCTATCATCCTAACTACTCAGGAGGCTGAGATCTGAGGATCACAGTTCACAGCCAGCCTGGGCAGGAAAGTCCAGGAGACTCTTATCTCCAATTAACCACTCAGAAAACCAGAAGTGGTGCTGTGGCTTAAGTGGTAGAGCACTAGCCTTGAGCTGAAGAGATGAGGGAAAGTGCCCAGGCCCAGAGTTCAAGTCCCACAACTGACAAAAAAAAAGTGTATAATAATGGTAAATTTTAGAAGAAAAAAATAATATCTGAACAAAGAAACCTGCACTGGGAAGGTTATATTTGAGTTAAAACCCAAATGGCTATTTAATGATGTGAGGTGACAAGAACTCCAAGGAAAGAAACTATACATGTTAAAGGTGGAGATAAGTTTGAGAGGTTCAAGTAGCATCCAGTGTAGCTACACTGTGCAGTAAGTGTGGTGGAAGAGCAAGTAAGTTACTTAGGACCTTAGTAGACCATTCAATTGGTCTTCATTTTAATTTCAGCAAGAAGTTACTGTAGAATATTAGAGTATGTGCTAGGCAGAAAGGCCTCCTATATATTTATCTCTATGAATATATTAAAATTATATTGCAAAGAAAAGTTAAGGTAGCAGATAGAATTAAGGTTGCTAATCATATGACTCTGAAACAGGGATATCAACTTGATTATCTAGATATGAGTAGTGTAATCCTTAAATGTGGAAGAAAGAAGAGTCAGTGTCCACAATGAGTCAATGTGAGAAGAACTCAACTCATGGTTGTTGGTTTTAAAAATAAAGGAAACATGAACCAAAGAATGCAAGTTTTGTCTAAAAGACTGAAAATAGTTAAAGTAAGTATTAGATGTACAAAAGAATGGCATCTCCCAAATTAAAGCACTTATTTGCAGTTCAGAACAGTTTTTTTAGTTGCTATTATATAAATTGACAAGGTTATATATATATTCATAGGAAAATTTTGTATTTTTGTCAGTAGTACTATTATTTAAATGGTTTTCATTCTTTGGATCTGGCTGCCTGAGATGCTATTCTTTATATGACATTATCAGTATTGAAATGGTCCTTCATGTTTTTGATGTGACAACTAAAAAGTGGTACACAACTCAAGCATAGTTTAGAAGAAAAATTCACAGCGTGAGAAGGGCAGTATATAAGTAAAATAATTGTACCAAATCTGAAGTAATATTAACTACCATTAGAAATGGTCCTGTCCTATACTAGTTATATTTCAAATAATGCATTTCTGTAGTTGTCTCAACTTTCTCATTTGTGTTAGATTATCTGTCGAAGTCTAAAGTTCCTTGCTATATTTTCAGCAAACTTATCTACCCTGATATTTACTGTCATAAATTCACTGCAATACCGATTAGTTTTCTGTTGTTGGTTTTTTTGTTTGTTTGTTTGTTGTTGTTGTTTGGTCATGGAGCTTGAACTCTGGGCCTGGGCACTGTCCCCTCAGCTCTTCAGCTCAAGGCAAGCACTCTACCACTTGAGCCCCAACACCACTTCTAGTTTTCTGGTGGTTTATTGGAGATAAGAGTTTCACGGACTTTCCTGCCCAGTCTGGCTTTGAACCGCGATCCTCAGAGCTCAGCCTCCTGAGTAGCTAGGAATACAGGTGTGAGCCACCAGTTCCCAGCCTGATTAGTTTCTTGCTATTTATTATAAATCTGAATTTATACCTAACAGACTCCAAATTAAATACTATTCTGTAACAAGTTGTTAAATTTTGAGTTGATTCTATGGATTCATGTCTTAGCAATTTTTCTTTAAGTTGGGACAGGCAAAAGATACTCATTAATTCAGAATTTAATATAGCTGATGAAAAATTTCAGTGTTTACAAAACAAAGAAATTGTCAACAGAATGCCTGGCAATAGACTAACCAGAAAAAAAAATTACAGCCTATAATTCATGAAGATTGGCTGAAAACAAACTGGTCCTGCCAACAGAAAATCTGACAATTACTCTGTTGTCTAATTTGGCTCAGCCTAAGTTGACCTTGTTTATTCATCTCAGTCTTTTAATTCTTGTTAACTTGGCATGAAATGAGAACATATGGCATATGTGTACGAAGTCCATTTCTGCATCTTAAACCAAAATAAGTGTAACATACAGGGCATTTCCAGTGTATTGAGCTCTTGTAGTAGCTTAGACATACCTGGTTGCATTCATCTTAAGCACATAGGTTTGCATATAAAAAGGGGAAACTCCCTAGAGACATATATTTTCCAAATCTTGGTATATGACTAAATCTGGCCAATTTTAAGCATGTTTCCAAAGAAGCTAGACAATGTAAAGCTCTTTTCAAATATAAAAATAAAAGTCTGTATTGGAAATTTATCAACCAAAAGATATAGGCTTTCATCACACCTAAGGCAGTTTAAGAATGCTAATCGAGAAAATGTTAGAAATTGGAAATGAAGAGCAAAAAAGATTATTTCCACTTTTTTTCCAGCCTCATTTAGTCTATTTCTTAATTTCTAATCCACTGGAGTTTACTGAAGGGAAGATACTTCATCGTTTTAATATGACAAGGAGCACTGTAAGGAAATGAGTTTCTTCACAGATCCCCAGCTCTTTCATGGAACTGCAGTTGTTTTGGTACTAAAACTAGACAAACAAGAATGTAGAAAGTCAGAGCCCAAAGTTTATTCATTTTTAAAGAATAGTGTTTTGAATTAGATTGTATCATTTTCTATTTTTAATTCAAATGAAAAACAAGGAAATGTAATTGCATATGTAAAGTTTTATTTATATACTTTAAAACACTTAAACCTTTATCAGTGAACTCTATATGACATGTCCTCCACAAGGCTTAGAGCATTCTGTCATCTCTGCCAAATGAAGGGCTAGTTCATCATTAATACACATATTGTCAGTTATTTAAATACCCAACATACCAATACAAATATTTGGAAACAAATGAAAATTTCATTGGTCAAATAAGGAAATGTTCTGTTTCAAAAATAAAATATATTTTCATTGTAGATGAGATAAAAGTACCTATTTGCCTCTTCTGATCATCACTGTTTTCTTCTCTCTGCAATATTCTTTGAATCTAGGTTCTCATAATTTTCTGCATTAAGAGTGAAGAAAGCTGGGCACTGGTGGCTCACACCTATAATCCTAGCTACTCAGGAGGCTGAGATCTTGAAGATTGCAGTTTGAGGCCTAGACTCCATTTCCAAATAACCAGCAAAAAGCAGAGCTAGAAGGGTGGCAGTAGGTCCAGGAAGTGTGTCCTACAGGTGTGACGCCCTAAGTTCAAGCCCAGTACTGGGAGGACAAGGAGAAAAAGATTAAGAAACTAAGGCTTCAGGGAAGGAATGGTGAAAAGCAGAAAACAAACTAAAAAACAGTGTCAGTAATATACATACACAAAAATTGTAACTGTATAAGAAACAGGTAGTTTGGGCTTTGCTATTTCATGCACAACTAAAAATAGAACTGAAAAACAGACTGAAATATCTTCTATATATACTTCAGGTCCCCAGAAAAATCTCCTCACTAGGCTAAAAACATGCTGTAAGCATCATATAATAGTTTTTCCTTTTACAGACATTATCCATTTACTATGGTTCAAGGTAGACGAAGTTGTTTTTATTCCTCTTACTAGAGGTAAATTGCATATCTGCAACATAGTATCCACACTTCTCCTACTTATGAATTGTTTTTCTTTTGCTATATATGTTTCTATAAACTAATACGGGGAACTTGTTGCTTTGTGTCAAACAATACCAACGATGTGCTGTGGGTTTCCTATTACATCACAATATTAGGTGCATATGTTTTAGTGAGGCTAACGATGATCACTATAAGGTTTCCCATCATCCTTTTTGAAGCCTCCTGTTTTGGATTTTATTGATGGATTTTACCTAAATTATTAATAGCATTGTAAGATAGCACTTTTCTAATTCCATCATTCCTTTCATATTTATGAGCTAGAATTACTGCATCTGTAAGGCTTGTTGAGCGTAAACTGCCACGTGATTCAGGCAGAAAGGAAAACAAACTGCAGGCCCGCCCTCAGGGAGCAGCCCTGGCTGGGTGGGTGGCAAGCAGGGCAGGAGGAGGTGTGACAGGGGCGCCCCGGGATAACCTCAGAGAAAGGGGCGGTGACTGCCTCCAGGCGTGCCCACCACTTGGGTAACGCAGGTGCTGCGTGTAGACTTCCTGCGTGGAAAACAAAATGGGGGCGGAGGGCTAGTGTACACTGGCACGGAGACAAGCTGAGCTCTTTCCAGCAGACATAACGTCCCCTTCTTTTGATAATTATAGAGGGAAGTTGATTCTCTCTGGCTAGGGGTAAAAGGTGGAGATGTACTGCTGCTTGTGCCTTCTCCGGGACTGGACAACAACCCTGCCTCTACCCCTAATGTCCATGCCCCTTGCAAGCAGCAAGTAGCCAAAGAGGATCCTCGCCCGCCCGCTTATAACTACCAAAAGCCTGGAGTGTCAAAAAGCCCCTCCCCCTTGCTCTTCACCTGCCTGCAATCACCGACTGTGAGTCAGCGAAGGACCCCAGGTTCTGAGGTCACTTCCTCATCTGCTGAGGAATAGCACTGGTCACGTCTCCCTTGAACAGTGAGGGGTTCCCCAGGCTCCGAGATTACTTCCGTATCTGCTGTGCCCGCCTCCCATCTTTCCCGATATAGTCAGGCTCACATCCCCTCCTCTTTTTCAGTGGCCTCCAACTCCTCTGGTCTGCAGTTTACCCTCCCCATAATAAACTCTTTTCTGCCTGAACCATGCAGTGGTTTCCTTTCCAGCAAACCTTACAGTATACAGAAAAAAAAATGCTTATTGACTATCAAATTTGGTTAGAAGGTAAATGCTTGCTAATTTCCCTAGATTTATCAGTTCTCAGAGTAATAACCTGTCAGCTCTTCATTGACACTTTATTCAAGGAAATAGGTAGCAGGAAGGACCCTATGGATGTCTAAAGCATATTTGAAGTGTTTCAATCCATTGTGGTCAAATTTTTCTAGTGGTCAAATTTTGTAATTCAATATAAACTTTTTAAAAATAATTTTTCAAGTCATTTTAACAGCATTTATCAAAAGTGAAAAAAAAATGGTGATTCACACTCATAATCCTAGCTACTCAGGAGGCTGAGCTCTGAGAATTGTAGTCCAGTGGCAGCCCAAGTAGGAAAATCTGTGTCTTTCTCCAATCAATGCCAGAAGTGAAGCTCTGGCTCAAGTTGTAGAGTGCTAGCCTTGAGCAAAAAAAGGTCAGGGACTGTGTCAGGCCCTGAATTCAAGGCCCAGGACTGGCAAAAAAGCTAGGGGAGTGGGGGCAGGTGGGGGGCAGGGTGAGAACATGGTAACTCTAAGCTTGATTTTTGTAATATATGTAGAAATGTCATAAAAATGAACACTTCCTATTGAAGCTCATTAATTTTTAATACCCAGCTCAGAGAATCATTTTTCCATAATTATTTCTCTTAAAAACTTCATATATAATTTGGAAGACGGTATCCATAAAAGAAACTTACTCATTATCTGACTTTTGAAATGTAATCCCTCTGTACAGCACCTTAATAACAATAACAGTGTATTTTAAAAAACTGCATATATAGAATATTTGTATGTTAAAGCTGAATTTTAGTCCTCTTCAATACTATGAACAATTTACAGAGAAAATGAAGTTAGGAATAAAACCTTTGTCCCTCTAACTCTGAATGAGAAGAAGCAGGGTGACAACATGGAAACTATACTCTGAAGAAACAGAATATGGAGTATTAGAAAACATGACAGGATAGCTAAACTGCACAGAGAAACAAAGATGGGAGAGAAAAGCAGAGAAAAGAGTCCATAGCTCTAATCCTGCCTCCCAAGAGCTGAGGGAGTTGAAGAAACAAAGACAAGCCCGCTAACCCTCAACAAACTGGAAATTTTAGCTTTGGTATAAGCCCACACCTCCTGCAAGCCTAACCATAAAAGAAAATATAGGCCATTTGCCTTGATGCACATACATGCAAAATTCTCGATAAAATTCTTGCAAACAAAATTCAACAGTACATTAGAGGATCAAACGGATGTCAATCCAAGGATTCAAGAGTTACTCAGCATATGCAAATCAGTAAACATAATACAGAAAATAGAATGAAGGACAAGAGTCACATGATCATCTCAATATACACAGTAAAGCCTTTGACAACAAACATCTATCATGATAAAAGTTTTGAAGAAACTTAGTAATACAAGGAATATACCTCAACATAACAAAAGCTATCTGCAGCAAACCTATAGCTAATATCATATTAAATAGGAAAAAACTAAAAGCATTTCCTTTAAAGTTAGGAATGAGACATAAGTGTCTCTCTCCACTCTTATTCACTATACTGCTTGAATTCTTAGCCAGAGCACTAAGGCAAGAAAAATAGTCAAGCTTATCTATTTGTAGAAGATAGGATACTAACATACAGTTCTCAAGAATAAATGCATCTTTAATCATAATGGAAACTCAAAGCAACATGGATGGAATTCCATCTCATCCCAGTCAGAATGGCTATTTTTGTTTTTAAATGCTGTTGAGGACACAGGGAAGGGAACTCTTACGCACTGTTGGCGGGAGTGTAATTTAGTATAGCTAATGTAAATCAGCATGGAGGTTCCTCTAAAACAAAAAATAGAATTATCCTATGATTCCAGTCTGCCACCCTTGGGATATATCTGAAGGATTACAAGTCAGCATATAGTAGAATATCTGTACACCTATGTTAATAACACCTCTAGTCTCAATAGTGTAACTATGGAATCAGCATAAGTGTCCAAGTGATAAATAAAGCATGAATGAATAAATGTATATACATAGATGATTTCACAGGAACACAAAAGAAGAGGTTGATTATGATAAAAATTTATTATATCTGTAAAAAAAAATCACTAGCAAAGGATGTATGTAACTCAATGATATCCTGCTTGCCTAGCCTGCATATGCAATCTTAAGCACTGCAAAATTAATTTTAAAAATTCAAATATAAGATAGTTGAAAATTTCAGGAGACATTTTAGATAGTTCTGTTAGAAAATTGGAAATTTAAAAATATTTAATACTTTGCTTATACATTTAATGTTACATCTATAACTTATATCTAACCTTAAACTTCTCTTAATCCTTTTTCATATTAAAATATTCCTACCCTACAGACAGGTAATTGACAGAAGAAATGAACAAGAAAAAGACATCTGTGCTGAATCTTTGAAGACCTGTAATACAGAAGGTAATGGAATTCAAGGTACCCAGAATATTCAAAGTATAACATTAAAAATTGTATAAGAACCGTTGGTAAATAAATAAAAATAAGAGCAGTCAGTATAGGACTACTTTTGTTTGATATAATATAAAATTCAAACTCATGATTATAAATGAGTCTAGATTTTAACTTTTTTTTTTTTTTTTTTTTTTTTTTTGGTCATGGGACCTGAACTCTAGGTCTGGGCACTGTCCCTCAGCTTGTCAGCTTAAGGCTAGTGCTCTACCACTTGAGCCATAGTGCCACTTCCGGCTTTTTCTGCATATGTGGTGCTGAGGAATTGAGCCCAAGGCCTCATGCATGCTAGGCAAGCACTCTACCACTGAGCCACCTTCCCAGCCCCGAGGCTAGATTTTAATGAGCATATAAAGGAATATGCATTTGGAGAGTTTGTTAAATTATTGATTCTGATTCAGTAGGAACAGAGTGGTACCTATGATTTTGTGTTTCTAAACAACTCTCAGCCTGTAAATAAATAGGCTTTGGGAATCACTGAGAAAAATGGCAATTTTTTGCCCAACTTAGCAGTAAAGAAAGTAATATACATAGAAAATACTATAACAAGGAAACCATGTAATATACTCCTCAAAATTGGTACCAACAAAAAGAAAAGCATGACAAGCTAATGATAATCACTCCAAGCCTAGATCTAGCTGGCCTAATAAAGATCAGTACATTCTCAACATTCAGAATAAAATAGAGGAGCACTTTAGGAGATAAAAAAGACAATTATGTTGATGACTGTCTGTGAAAGAAAAGTATTTCGTGCTTTGGCGTTTTCATTAAGTCTTCTCTCTTTCCCCTAAAGATGAGTCCAGCTTGATCTACTCATTCTCTCCCCTTTTCTTTTTTCTAAAGCCAACTCTGGTCAACTGTTACCTTAGTCCATTTTTCTTTTGCATTAATAAAATGTGTAAAACTAGGTAACTTGTAAAGGAAAGAAGTTGATTTCTGGAAGATAGAAGTCCCATACCTGGCAGCTTCATCTGGGAAATGCCTCCTGCTCTAACAGCCTCATTCTGTAACAGCCTGCTCTCATAGGAACCATCCAGTCCCATGAAGATTGTATGATTCCTTGGCTTATATCCCACCACTTCTCAACACTGTTATGAGGGGAGCAGAATCTCAGTGTGAGTGTCAGAAGGTTCAGACCATAGCAACTGTTATAAAGACTGAAATTCAGATTTTGGAAGAGAACAGAGTTGGGTATGATTATGCACACTTGGGACCTCAAAATGTAGGAATATTGTTGAGGTCCAGAGTAGGTTGGGCTCCCTAAAGAGACCTGTCCCAAAATACTAAACAAACAGAAAATGGGGAAAGGGAAGCTGGAATGAGTGGGAGAGAAGGATTAAGAAGGGGAAGGAGGTGAGATGATGTGGAATTGGAGCATATAATTAAGAAGGCTTGTAAATCTCAAGATTTGCATTTGGCAAGCTAGAAACTCAGGAAAGCCAATTGTGTAGTTAGCTGATACTGTAGTGAAGGCCGGCCACCGTCTGTAGCTGCTGGAGGAGCAATGCTTCAGATGAAAATACAAAGCAAGAGCACCCAATATCCCAGCTTGAAGGAAGGAGGAGCTCCTCTTTCAGGGGAGGTCAGCTGGACATGAAATGGTAGATAGGTAGGACAGACTAGAATCTGCTGGCACCTTGTCTCTCCTCTCACCTTCAAAACCTTCAAAGAGTAATAATTGGTGTTTTACTTTATTCTTCCAGATAGTACACAGATTTCCCTTTGGCCATCTCTAACAGAAAAGGGTATTGTGGGAAACATGATTCTGGCTTAGCCAAGTTTATTGGCAGAGTACAAAATCATCATAAAGGTGATACTTTCTAACACAAAATGAGAATAGGCAGGAAATACAGAAATAAGGCATAATGAGGAAGCTATACAAACTAAGTTAATAGTGCATACAGAAAAGCAAAAAGAAACACGCTAAGAATTACACTGCAAGTCAAAGAATGAAAGGATAGATGGCAAGTTAGCTCAAAAGAGAGGAGAAAAACTACAATAAAAGACAAAAACATATTATTAATTCTCCCATCTGAGAGTCAGAAACCATATATGACTCAAACTAGATTTGGAGAAGTACCAGGGGTTTTTTGTTCCATTTTAAAAATTTCTAATCTAATATGGATCAGCACTTTTGTAAAGTACAGTAAAAATAAAAATGAAATGTCCAAAATTTTTATTATAATAAACATACATAAAAGTATCCTATGCAACTGCCATCAAAGTTCCTAATTGCTTTTCTTGGTGTCAGAGATTATCAAATGTAGAGAACAGATAATTTACAGCATATCAGTAATCAGTATTCATGCTGTATATTCATACCACTGACCTAATAGTAATTAGCTCTTACTGAATTATGGCAATAGGCTCAAGTAATAGGTTTAAGAAAAAGTAACCCAAGTCCAAAAGACCTAATGGATATGCAACATAGAGAAATACAGGAACTAATGATCACAAATAATTTAGCACAGTAAGTTACAGATATTTTAAAAATACTTTTGATTGTGTTCTGAACTCTAAAACAAGATAGTGAATACCTTTCAACATTTTTAGGGGCAAATCTTAAAAGAATGTTAATATTAAAGCAATGTCATAAAGATATTAGGCATTTACAACATGTAAGGGCTTATATACCATGCTAAAGTTAGCTTTTCTCCATTTAAGGAATAATTATTTGTTTATGTAGAAATGAAAATGTTCAATGACAAGAAAGGAATGAGTCTCTGAATTTTAAATAGGTGATGAAAATCAAAAATAATATTCAGTGACATATAGAAATTGTTTAAAATTCAATTTCAATACCCATGAATAAAGTTTTATTGGTGCCAGGCTCAATTCTTTACATACTACTTAACCATTTTCATGCTACAGTGACAGAAGCAAATAGGACTTTACACTGACATGTGTCACTGCAACCTCGGGGACATTGTCATTAATCTATAGCTTTTCTAGTGCCATTATATTGCTTCAGTACAACATTTTATCTAATTTTTTAATGAGTGAATGTTCATCATAAAAAACAGAACAATCAACAAGAAAAGAAGCTTGAACTTTGAGTACCATACTTTTAGGGGACAATGAATTGGCTTGTTTGGTTACTCAATTAGATGGCAAAGCATTGCATTAATTGTGCAATGACACATGACTGTGCTTAAAAGAAGTCAGTGTGCATCAGTGTTAAGAGAATTAATTGTAATATCCCCAGCCATAGACAACAAATTTAGTTTTGTTTTGTTTTGTTTTGCTTTGCTGGTACAAAGGTTCGAACTCAGGGCCTCACAATTGCTCAGCTTGATCACTTGGCTGTAACTCTACCACTCTCCAACATAATGAGAAATTTTTATGTGAAGTGCTTTATAATAAGCTGTTTTCATAAAAATTAAAAATGATCCTACACGAAAGTTATCTGAGTGGCTCCTTTGCAAGCCAAGCAAAGAACAAGCAGTGTAAAATGATGGTGAACTGCATCTATCACATTGGATGCAAGCTGCTGAAGAAATGTGTCCAGAGAAAATAAACATAAGACCAATGGACATTTAGTGGAAGTAATTGGTCAAAAGCTGAGGTCATTAAAAATGACATCAATAATTGATTAGAAGAACACAGCAAGAAAACAAGTAAACACACAGAAATCAAAGTAAATAATTTCAAGTGGTTTTTATCCCTGGCCAACAAATATGACCAACAAAAACAACTCCGTTTTTCATTTTACCTGATTCTTTTGTGTGTGTCAGTCATGGGGCTTGAACTCTAGGCCTAGGCACTGTCCCTGAGTTCTTTAGCTCAGCGAGCACTCTACCACTTAAGCCACAGCACCACTTCCTGTTTTTCATTTTGAAGAGTCAGTGAGAACATTCAAGTAGCTGAAAAATTAAAGAATGGATTTTAAGAAAAAAATCTGTGTAGAATAACCCAAGCATAGATTTTTTTAATGAGAAAATACCAATTAAGTATAACCTACCATAGAATATGCTAAATTTCACAACTATGAGAGAAGAAAAATCGTTAGGCAAATTTATGAAGCTTATATGAAATCCCATATGATTCAATGCTTTGGCTATTGACTGGATTAAACTATTCATCATCAGGTACCTTGCAGAAAACATTTTACTGTATCATGTGTGATTGAACTGATAGTGTCCACAGTGAACTTTATTAGCTCTGTTGGGTTAGCCATTGCAAGTTTTGTGAATTTTTGTCAGAAATAGAAGCTGGATACTTTGAACAGAAGTTCAAAACCTTAGTAGTGGAAAAAATTTCATTATAATTTTTTTTAGCTCAGTGCTGAGATTGAAATTTTCATGAACAAGAAGAAGCCATTATAAAACTAAATGGCTTTGGAAATTAGCTTTTGCTGCAAATTTGATGTTTTTAATGACTTCAACCTAAAATTACAAGAATAAATAGTGCTTATATATATGAAAATTTACTGAAGTAAAGCCATTTCAATGTTAGTTGAGGTTATTTGAATCATAAGTGATGTCAAAGTGTACTGAAAGAGTTAAAACAACAAACCAAATATATATTTCACAAGAAATTTGAAGAAGATATATTTTCTATGGTCAAACTTTGGTTCTAGCTATGTCTTGGGGAACAACAACAAAAAAAAAAACCTTAGGGGCAGAATGATCACTTGAGTTCAAAAGTTTGAGGCCATCCCAAGCAATACATCAAAAACCTGTCTAGGAGAACAAAGAAACTTCCAAAAAAGGCTGAACAAATGCAGCAATGGTACTCACAAGACACTACATTGAAAATGAAACGTACAATTTGTGGGTAGAGATGGGAGGGAAAAACTGGGAGAGAGAGAAGGAAGGGGTGACATTGTCCAAAAAGAAATGTACTCATTATCTCACTTACGTAATTGTAACCCCTATGTACACCTTTACAATAAGAATTTTTAAAAGTTAAGGTTTTTTTAAATTAAAAAATAAAGAAACCATCCCAGTTTTAGCAGTTAAAACTCTCAAATCCTGGGAAGTCCCTGACTTGCTCAGTCCAGAAGACAAACTGATCTTAATTACAATGGCATTTTCTGCATGCTAGTGCAAAAGAATTCACATATTTCAAAATCCATGAACTGTGTAATTGAGAAGCTTTCACCAAACCTTGAATTAGAAGTGATTAATCTGTTATATAATGATATGCTATAATGCAAATATCAAGAGAAGAATCAAACAGAACTTTATAAAATTGGATAGGACATTTCCCCCATATGCATTAATTAAACTTCAATTAAAAAGTTAAAATAAAAGTTAAATAAGAGCCAGGCACCGGTGGCTCATGCCTGTAATCCTAGCTACTGAGGAGGCTGAGATCTAAGGATCATGGTTCAAAGCCAGCATGGTCAGAAAAGTCCATGAGACTCTTATCTCCAATGAACCACTAGAAAACCAGAAGTGGTGCTGTGGCTCAAGTGGTAGAACATTCACCTTGAGCTGAAGAGCTGAGGGCTAGCACTCAAGCCCAGAGTTCAAGTCCACGACCGAAAAATAAATAAAAAGTTAAATAAGCCAGGTATCCATTGGCTGATACCTATAATCCTAGCTAATCAGGAGACTGAGATCTGAGAACTGACTTTCAAAATTGGACTCCTATGTCCCATTTGCCAGTGAAAAAGCCAGAAGACTAGGAGTGGCTCAAGTAGGGGAGCACTAGCTATGAGTAAAAAAAAGCCACACAAGAGCTTGTGGCCATGTTCAAACCAGTACTGGCATAAAAAATTAAGTTAACATAGACATATTTTTTTAATCAAAAATGCTCACTGCAGTACTAAACTGAGCAATTACACCTTTTCTTCAACAGCAGTCTTCTTAGAACTACATACCACCTTTGGTAACCAAGGGTCCAGTTGTTTGCTTGATAAAGCGTTTCCAAAGATGAAATATTTTATACTCTCCAGAGATCAACGTTAACTGATGAACATTTGCAATTAATTTAATGAGAAATAATAATTAATTTTGATCCTCAATTGCAGTTTAAATTAATTGCAGTTAAATTACAAGTTGCATTTAATTGCAATTATAATTTTCAATGGACAAATTTCAAAATAATAGATGTATAATTATTATTAGTTTAAATTTCATCAATACGATTTTGACAGTCTTTCTCTTGTTATTTAAAATAAGTACTTAGCACTGTATCTTCCACTTTACCTTTTGGCCACAAAGTCTAAAATATTTCCTATCTGGCCTCTTATCTAAATTAAGACACATATATGGAAGAAGTAAGTTGACAAGAAACTAAAGCATGCTGAAATAAGGATACAAGTTGAACCATTGTAACAGTGAGATGAACAAGATACTATGTTGAAAATGAACTAGCAAAATACAACTCATTGTTTTAAGAAATTTACCTGTGGGCTGGGAATGTGGCTTAGTGGCAGAATGCATGTCTAGCATGCATGAAGCCCTCGATTCGATTCCTCAGTACCCACATAAACAGAAAAAGCTGTAAATAGCACTGTTGCTCAAGTGGTAGAGGACTAACCTTGAGCAAAAGAAGCTCAGGGACAGTTCCTTTGCCCTGAGTTCAAGCCCCAGGACTGGGAAAGAAAGGAAGAAAGAAAGGAAGAAAGGAAGAAAGAAAGAAAGAAAGAAAGAAAGAAAGAAAGAAAGAAAGAAAGAAAGAAAGAAAGAAAGAAAGAAAGAAAGAAAGAAAAGAGAGAAAGAGAGAGGGAGGGAGGGAGGGAGGGAGGGAGGAGAAGGAAGGAAGGAAAGAAAGAAAAGGAAGGAAGGAAGAGAGAAAGAAAAAGAAAAGAGAGAGAGAAAAAAAGACAGAGAAAAGAAAGAAAAAGGGAGGGAGGGAGGAAAGGAAGCAAAGAAGAAAGAGAGGAAGGAAGGAAGGAAGGAAGGAAAGCTAGTTCACCTGCTGTGTATTGATAGCAGATATTATCATCTAGATTTATGATCTGCATCATGCTCAAAATGTTATGGAAATTTTAATCTACGTAAACAAAATCTCAGCTCAGCAACAATTAAAGAGAGCAAATGTGGTGTTAATGACAAATAGCATGCAAATTTATAGAATATAGTCACCAAGGCATTACTTGTTGGTAGGACAAGGAAGGAAAATAAGATGTTGCCAGCTAACTTTGGTGAATTGTAATCTACTTAGGAAGGCAGACTAAATAAATAAAATAAATGAATAATGTAAATTAGCATAAGGCTAGTGTAAGTGAGTTATGCATTTGTTCACTAAGTAAAGAGAAAAGAAATAAAACTGGAATTTATATATATATATATATATATATACATATATATATATATCCAATTCAATGTTTCAGGGATGAAAATATGTAACTATGTGAATTACTACCTAACATCTGTTTATAATAAAAAAAAAGTAGATTGTGGCAATAATGGCTGTCTTTTCTCTCAGCATGTAAGTTGAAGTGATGCCTCTTTAAAGCATCATTTTGATGTAGTAGGGTCAGCAAGTATAGACTGCTGTTACAGAAGATAACTCACTAATCAATTACAACTTTCTTTCTCATTGAACCAAAAAAAAAAAAAAGACAACTTGTCATCACAGCTTCCCAGCAATCACAACTACTCAACTGGAAGTGGTACTTGGGTGATACTTTCTTGTCATACTAGTAAGACATCATTAGTAAGAACAGAAAAAAAAATGTAAGAATATTCTGCTTATTTGATTTCCATACAGATATGAGCCACAACATGTACTTGAGAATAATTAGCACTTTCATGCTATTTTAAGTCTTCTTTATAATGTTCTCTAGCTTTCAGCATTTTCTGATTGTTTTATTTTTAGTGAAGAAATTGAAAAGTTTTGTTTAATGTTATTGAGATCCTTTATTAGCTTTTAAAATCATGATTTTTCTGACCTTTTCTTTTAGGAGAACTGAAGCACGACTTCAGAGGACAGGTAAAATACTTTATCTTACTATTATTATTAGACAGCTAAATTCCAAGAGCCAGGCACTATTGGCTCACATCTGTAATCTTAGCTACTCAAGAGGTTGAGATCTGAGGACAGTGGTTCGAAGCCAGCCAGGGCAGAAAAGTCCCTATGAGACTTTTATCTCCACTCAAAATCAGAAGTGGCACTATGGCTCAAAGTGGTAGAGCACTAGTCTTGAGCAAAAGCCCTGAGTTCAACCCTTTGACTGACAAAAATTAATTAGTTAATTCCAAGAACTCAAGAAATTATGCCTACTGGGGGCAAGGGGGGGAAGGAGAAGGATTGGGATTGGGGGTGAGGGAGAAGGCTGGGAAGGGATGTGAAGGGTAAACAAAGGAGGAGGCTGCAATGCTTGGTAAGAAATGTACGCATTATCCTGCCCATGTAATTGTAACTCCTCTGTACAGTATGTTCACAAATAAAATAAAATAAAATTTAAAAAAAAAAGAAATTATGCCTACTGGTCTATATTATAATACTGAGGACTGTTCAGCTTCTTTTTATTCCCAAGATTTTATTATTATAATAGTTATTTTAGAATAAAGTTACCCATAATGTAATATAATTTATCTTGAATTTGAGTTAAAATGCTTCAGTAAGGGAAAAATAGGAGGAATATAGGTGAAGTAAGGGTCACCAGTTGTGTAGTTATTATGGGCTGTAATTCTAGCACTTAGGAGTCTGAGGCAGGAGGATTGCAAGGTCATGACCACAATAGACCAAGAGTTGAAATTTGATGGATCTTGGTATTAAGTAATCTAGCAGTTCATGTACATCATTGTTTCATAGGTATATACTTGAAATTATTCAAAATGAAAAATCAGAGACAAGGTTTGTAAATATGAAATTATCCAGTGCCTTTTGATTACATAGGTTTTTATAAGAAATGTATATAAAGACATCACTTCTGACAAGTGGTCCTGAACCTTAGCCTTTCCATATTCTGTCTCTCTGACTTCATCTTCTGTCTCTGACATTCATTTTAAGATGAAGTATAAGTCATAGAAATACTCATAATTTTGTGAATAGCCAATAGTTACATGATTCATTTTGAGACTTGATTTGAATGATGGTTCTACAATGACTAACATTACAATTTGGACAAATAATTTCATCTCTTTACTACTCAACTTCTTTATCTGTAAAACAGAAGTAATGCCAAATATCCATAGTGTTTTTGTGAGATTCTGTTATGAGCATAAATGTGGTAGGACTTTGATAATTACATATAACTATACTAATGATAGTAATTATCAACATTACTTCAACCTACTTTTTATGGACAGGATTTTTTTTAATCTTGATTTGCTCAGAGGAAAAAATATTCCATATTTCAGTTGAATATATATGTAATAATTTGCATTTAGACTGCTAAATCTTAAAAAAACTTTACCATAAATTTTACATATTTTAAGTGTCTTAGTTTTTAGAACACTTGTTAAGGAAAATACAGCATCCTGTCAAAACTTTATAGATACATCCACTTACACAAGTATGCATGAAATACTGTTAAGAAACTGACTTCCCAACAGTCTTTCCAGAAGGACTTTCATACAGTTAAAATACCTCAGTAAGAGGAAAGTGGGAGGGATGTAGTTTAATTAAGAGAAATACTAGTTTGTGTATTAATGTAATTGAATGGTTATTATATTATTGGTCATAAGACAATGTTCAGTCTTGTGATTTCTGATATAGAAATCTGTTAGGTACAGTTCTATGTAGATTATGACCAGTTGACATTGTTGCTTTTAAGCATTGTATTATTCAAAATTTTCGTGTGCTACATTTTATTTTTTTGTGCTGGTCCTGGAACTTGAACTCAGGGCCTGACCACTGTCCCTGAGGTTTTTGAGCCACAGCTCCACTTCCAGCTTTTGGGTGGTTAATTGGAGATAAGAGTTTCATGGACTATACTGCTCAGCCTGGCTTCAAACCACAATCCTTAGCTCTCAGCCTCCTGCATAGCCAAGATTTCAGGCATGAGCCACCAGCATCTGGAAGGCACTACATTTTAAAACAAAGTTTGTGCATATGTGTGTGTCTTTGTCTAATTTTCCTTTCAAATTTGTCTTTTCTATTGCCATAATGAAATACTTGAAGCTGTCAGTATATTAGCACTATGTTGGAGGTTGAAAGTCACAATCAGGTGGCTCCATTGTTTAAGCCTCTGGCCCCAGGCTCATTGCAAATATCATCAAAATGACAAGAGTGTATATGTGGAAGTGATGATATGTCAAGATGGGACGCCAGAGAAAGATTTGGGGTTAGGCTTATTTTTCTATACCAATCCCTCCAGGAGAACAGCATGAATCGCTTTGAATGCTGCTTCTATGGCTTTTCATAGGTGGCTGTATCTATAAATAATTCTGTTTTGTTTTATCATTTTCTGACAACTATATAATGGAAATGGCACATTCTTCTTACTTGCTTTACTCATTCACTATTATGCTTTGAATGCAGTCATGCTGATGGGCAGGTACACTTCTTTTCATTGTCTATACTATTCTGTGAGTGAATAGCTCAACCTACTTATCCACTATACTCCTTTATTCATTACTCTCTGCTATTACTAACAATGCTGCTATTGAGTATTCTTTTGTGTATCTCTAGAAAATATACTTATATATGTGGAATTTCTGGTCACACATAGTACACATCTTTAATTCTAATAAATTTCCAAAGTAATTTTACCTATTTACATTCCCACCAAGTAACTACAAGTTTCTTCTGCTCCACTTCTTGCTATTCCTTACTAACACTTAGATTTAATAATCACATTTCTATTGCTTTGCCATTCCTAGTAACAGAAATGGTTTCTCATTGAGGTTTTAATTTTTAATTTGCATTAATGAGGTTGGACGTTTTAGGTTTCTCATATTTGTTTCTTCTTCTTTATAATGTTCATTCCTGTCTTGTACTTGTTTTCCTATTAGGTTCTTAGCCCATTTCTTACTGATTTATGGTTCTCTACATAGTCCAAATAAGCTTTTGTCATTGTCACAAAACACACATATGCATGTATGCATGCATGTATGCATGCACTCACGCGAGCGCACACACATGCGGCACTGAAAACCACTGCTTTGGAAAAACCACTATATGACACAACAATCCATATGCATGCTGTAGAGAAACCCCGATGCAACAAATAAGCTTGTCTCTTCCTATCTTTATAGTTAATACATTTGACTACATTAAAGATAAGATGTATGACCCTTTTCCCTTCATTCAACATTTTTATATCTTGTTTTAAGATCTCCTACCCTAGTCCCAATGTCATACGTATTTTTTCCTGTTGTACTCAGCTTTTTCACAATCCCATTTACAGTAGTCACAGCAAAAGTCATTAGTAAATCTAGTAATGTGAGAATCATAATTACAATAATTGTAAAAGACTAAAGAAATTGAAGACACTAAAAAGTAGAAAATTTTCTCATTGTAATGAATTTCAGTAATTAATGTTAAAATGTCTAGAGTACCCAAAGCACTCTACAGATTCCATGAACTCTCCATCAAAATATCAATGACATTCTTCAAAGAACCAGAAAAAATCCTTAAATTTATATAGAAGCACTAACGACTCCAAAGAGCCAAAGCAATCCTAACAAAACACTGCAAGCATCACAATACTTGATTTGAAAAACACCAAAATATAGAAACAAAAGCAGCACAGTGTTGGCATAAAAAGAGACATGTAGACCAATGGAATGGTAAACTATACATCTTCAGCCACCTGATTCTCATCAAAGGTGCCCAGACCTCTTCAACAAATGGTGCTGGGAAATCTTTTTTTTTTTTTTTTGGTCGGTTGTGGGGCTTGAACTCTGGGCCTGAGCGATGTTCCTGCACTCTTCAGCTCAAGGCGAGCGGTCTACCGCTTGAGCCACAGCGCTTGAGCCACTTCCAGTTTTCTAGTGGTATTTATTGGAGATAAGAGTCTCACAGACTTTCCTACCTGGGCTGGCTTTGAACCATGATCCTTAGATCTCAGCCTTGTAAATAGCTAGGATTACAGGCATGAGCCACCAGCACCCAGCGAGAAATCTTGATATACACATAGGAAGACTGAAACTTGAATTCTCTTACCATGTATAAAACAACAACTCAAAATCAACTAAAGACCTAGAAAACACTTCAGATATTGGTATCAACAATGATTTTCTGAATAGGTCTTTGAAAGTATAGGAAACAATTCCAAGAATTGACAAATAGAATTACATAAAACTAAAAAGTGTACAGAAAAGAAAATAGCTGGGGCTGGGAATGTGACTCCGTTGGTAGAGTGCTTGCCTTGCATACATGAGCCCTGGGTTTGATTCCTCAGCACCATATAACCAGAAAAAGCCAGAAGTGGCACTGTGGCTCAAGTGGTATAGTGCTAGCCTTGAGCTGAAGAGCTGAGGGACAGCACCCAGACCCAGAGTTCAGGCCCCATGACTGACAAAAAAAAAAAAAAAAAAAAAAAAAGACAAGAAAACAGCCAACAGACTAGTGTATAGAGTTGGAGAGAATCCTTTGCCATTTTTTCATCTAACAGGATTAATATTCAAATGGGAAAATGACCTGAGTGACATTTCTCAAAAGAAGAGATAGAAATAGATAATAAATACATTTAAAATGTTCAGTATCATTAGCCATTAAAGAAATGGCAATCAAACCTACAATCAAACCACCCTGCCTAGAATGATTATTATCAAAATAACAAAAAAATGCTGGCAAAGGAAAAATGGAGCCTTGTACACAGTTGGAACCAGTGTAAGTTAGTTCAGCCACTATGAGAATAATATGGGGTGTCTTAAAAAAATAAACATAGAACTACCATATGATTGAGCAGTCTCGCACACTCGTGGGTGTAATTCTGAAGAAATTAAAGCCTCATACAAAAGAGATACATCCTAAGTAATGGTACCAGCCTAACTGCTCGCCAACAGATTATTGTATAAAATATGGTGTGTATAAAATAGTGGGTTATTATTCAGCCATAAAATAAGAATGAATTCTGTCATTTGAAGCAAAATGGATGTGAGTGGAGAACATAATGTTAGTCAGAGTAAACCAAGTGAAGAAATACATGAATGTATTTCTTAAAACACTTTGTTTTCATTCAGATGCATAAACTACACAAAAATAAATGAAAAGATTACCTGAAAATAGACTAATTGCTAGAAATTAGGAGGGGAGAGGGTAGAAGAAAGGTAGATGAACATGATCAGCACACAATATACACATACATATATGGAAATTCCAGGGATTTCCATTCACTCTACAATTACTGTATGTCAATGATTTTTATATATGTATGCTTATATACTTCTAATTTTAAAAGATAATATAGCAAGGCACCAGTGGCTCATGCTTATAATCCTACCCACACAGTAAGCTGAGACCTAGAATATCCCAATTTGAAACCAGCCTGGGCAGAAAAGTATTTGAGACTCCATCTCCAAGTAACCAACAAAAGCCAAAAGTATAGTTGGGGCTTAAAAAAAAAAAAAAAAGAAGGATGTGAAGGGTAAACCAAAGGAGGAGGCTGCAATGCTTGGTAAGAAATGTACGCATTATCCTGCCCATGTAATTGTAACTCCTCTGTACAGTATGTTCATAAATAAAATAAAATTAAAAAAAAATATTACTCAGCCTAAAAAGAAATGAAATGTTGATACCTGCCGTATGTAAACATACTTAAAGATGGTACATTAGGTGAAATACATAAAGTTCAAAAGAATAAATACTACATAAACCAGGTACTTACATAAAGTACCTCATTTCATTACAGAAAATATATACCTTCTAGAATTTAATTAGTGTTAAATCAAAAGCATTATAAGGGATCATTAATAACAAAGGAAACACAATACAAATATTTACATAATCACTTATATTAAAGAAAAAAATCTGTAATCAGTGAGCAACATGTCAGAATCCAGTTCACATCTAAAGCGAACCTTAACTTGTTCCTTGAATTTCCTTGGGAAAGTCTGTGTACATTTAGAAGAAAGTGACCTGGTATCACCCAACATTAGGTAACAGCAGTAAGGTGTGGCTAAAAAAAGAACTTAACCATATGTAGAAATCAAATGGGGAAAAGCTTTTTGTTGCTGTAGATTACTACAGGAATTAACATGCAGCTTTAGTCAAGGGTGAATGCAATTTCAGCACATAATAAAATAAAGGTCAGCCTCTCTTGGAACCACAACTTCCTATTACCAAACAGAGTTGCTTCCTTCCAAACTATTAGAAAAGTAAAGCCAAACTATTGATTCTTCAGTGTTTATAAAGGGCTAAAGTTTCATAAGCCTTGGTGAAATAATCCTAAATACAAAAATAATTTATGTAAGAATATCCAGCATAGGGTTATTTTGAAAAAGAATTGGAAACCAAAAGCAGAGAATGGTTAAGTAAATATAGTATTTGATGGAATAAAATTCAAACATTAAAATCAAAGACTTCATAGAAGTATCAGAAAGTTTTCAGAGAAGCCCAAAAATTGGGAACAGAAACTAGAGAATTATAAATAAAATATTTATAGCTAGGTTTCTATTTTTATTAATTAAAATATAGAGAAAAAGATACTGGAAACATATGCACTAACTGTAGTTTTACATGGAGCTAAGAGAAATTTTCATGCTTTTCTGTCTTTCCAATTTTTACTTAATGACTATGCCTTACTTTTAATAACGATTAAATAACCAAACATAAAATGCTTTATTAATCTTCAAAATATCCCTCTTGAGCAAATAGGGTTCAAGTCAAGTTTAACATGGAGCAAGCTACCATGGAAACCTTCAAAATACCCTAAAGTAAATAAAATAAAAAAAAAGGATAGATTTAAAAGAAATCCATCAAAGGGGAAATTTCTTTGTTTTTTTTTTTTTTAAGTAGATTCTAGGATCACTGGAATACACAAAGAGAAAGAAAAAGGCCAGGCAGGCAGAGAGGGAGGAAGAATAGGAGGGAGTTAGAAAAGCAAAGGGAAGGGAAGGGAAGAGTGAAGTAAAAGAAAAGGTCCAATCATATGATACTTCTTGGGTATGCACCTGGCCTTCAAGCAACAGCATATATCCATATAAAAGGAAAATAAAATAATTTACCTAGGCTCTCCAACAGTGAACAAGACCAAATGCTAAGTCCAGGTTCCTCAATGGCCATTCTTATGATTGTAGAAACTAAAACTTTGGTTTGGTGGTTTATAAGCCAAGAGTCGGAGCGTATGTTTTTAAAATGACAGTGCTTGTAATATTCTGTTTTGTTTTGCAATTGAAAGCTACCTAAAACCACTAAACTTGCCAGCACACACATACAAGCCCCGGGCAGTATTAAATTACTCATTCTTCTAGTTCCTGTTACTCCAGGTTTTTTTTTTAATTTTTGTGCATTTCAATATCCACAGGCACATTCTCACACACACACACACACACACACACACACACACACACACACACACACACGTGTGTTTCCCTAACTTTTCAGGAGCATACCAGTTTCCTTAGAGAGATGACTAGAAATACTATAAAGGCAGACTTTATAAAATGGTTTTGAATTATTAAGATTTAACATAGGATATGCATATAATCATATAAAGTATTTTTTAAATGAACTCCAAGAAATGGAAACAAGATTTTGTTGTTTTTTCCTTTTGTTGTTTTATTAGCTTATTTTTCTTTGGGAAGGTACATAAAAGGTAGGACAAAGGGTGAACAAATACAGCAATGATACTCACCAGACACTGTGTGGAAAAAACTAAACAATTTGTGGGTAGGGACAGGAGAAAGCAAGGGAAAAGTGATGTAGTTCAAAAAGAAATGTATTCATGTGGCTGGGAATGTGGCTTAGTGGTAGAGTGTTTGCCTAACATGCATGAAGCCGTGGATTCTAATCCTCTGTGCCACATACACAGAAAAAGCTGGAAGTGGTGCTGTGCTCAAGTGTTTGAGTACTAACCTTAAGCAAAAGAAGCTCAGGGACAGTGCTTAGGCCCTGAGTTCAAACTCCTAGACTGGCCAAAAAAACAAATGTACTCATTACCTGTAATCCTTCTGTACATCACCTCTGTGATAACAATGAGACATATCTTTTAAAAAGATATATAGGAATAACATTAATTTTTGCATGTGTGTGGTAATAGGGGTTAGACCTGAGGCTATGCACATGTTACGTAAGTGCTCTACCACTGAGCTACAGCCCTAGCCCTAAATTGTTAATAGCTCCAACACCACAGAAATCATTTTAAAATACATTATTTTCACCTCCACATTAAGAAAAATATTTCCAGTTATGACATGGTAGTGCAAATCCTATCTGCTGTCTCTTGTCTATTACTCTTTTTTTATACTTTTTTATTGTAAAAATACTGTACAGAGGGGTTACAGTTACATGAGCAAGGTTATGAGTACATTTCCTCATTGTTGCCTCCTCCTTTGTGTTTCCCCTATCATCCCTTCCCTCCCAACTCCACAACTCCACTCCCCCCCACACCCCCACCACCACTCTGCCTAAATTGTAAAGCTAGTTTTTCAACATAATGTCTTGTACATCTCACTTTTACAATGGGTCAACTTGTATCCCTATTTAAGCATTTTAGTTTTCCCTTCCCCTCCCCAAATTAAAGAAGTGTATATACAAGATGCAGGCCACCAACATCAAATACAGTGAAAACAAGGGTTATACCATGGGGAAGGAACATACAAAGAAACAAAAAAATCACATGGTACATTATAAATACGTTAGAAACAATAGCAAGAAAGAAAAAACCACTTGTTTCCATATCTTGGGGTTCATTTCATTTAACATCATCTTATCTGGTCATATGTACATAGATTTTGACCTTTTCTGCTTGTCTTAACCTTCATCTTTTCCATTCCAAGAAGCTACCTTCAAATTTTTTTTTAAAAAGCTCCCATTAAAAAAATGTTCAGATATTTTCATTCATCTTTAGTCTTACCTTCAAACATCCTCTAATTTCAGAATCCCATCATAAAATCTTATTCTGTATCTGATGAAGTTGGGTTGGAGGAAACGATGAGAACTATGGGAAGAACAAATGGGAAATAGATGAAGTTCTCACTAATCTCTCATACACTTTCATAAATGTTATCAAAGGCCTATAAAACTGTGATCTTGGGTCAGGAGTCTGTAATCTCACCTACTTAGATTAAAAGGATTTCAATCCAAGGCTGGCCAGAGTAAAAAGCAGAAGATCCTATCTGAAAAATAAAAACAAGAGTTCAAGACATAGTTCAAGTGGTAAGGTGCCAAAGCCCTAAATTTAACCCCAGTACTGGCGGGGGGTGGGGGGTGGAGAGAGAGAGAGAGATCTATGATCTTTTTTTGTAATCCATTCCCTTACTATCAAATATTCAGTAAAAAAAAAAAAAGGCACGCATTTTATATAGAAGCTATGTAGAACCTTTTAGAATGTACAGTATTTAAGAATCAATAGTTTAGATCTCATATAACAATTTTTGTTGTATCTTCAGATATTTCCAAATCTCTACTACCATCCTGCCCTTCCTTCTTTGACTTAGACTTTTTATACTTCAGATATTATTTCTTTGTTTTGTTTTGTTTTGTTTTTGTTTTGTTTTTTTTCTTTCAGTTGTGGGGCTTGAACTTCTGGGCCTGGGCGCTGTCCCTAAGCTCTTCAGCTCAATGTGAGCACTCTACCACTTAGCCACAGTGCCACTTCCAGTTTTCTGGTGGTTAATTGGAGATTAGAATCTCATGGACTTTCCTGCCCTAGCTGGCTTTGAACCGCAATTCTCAGATCTTGGCCTCCTGAGTAGCTAGGATTACAGGGGTGAGCCACCAGCGTCAGACCCATTTCTTTGTAATTTTTATGACTATGAATTCTGAGTAAGATGCAGTTCTTCTGTTTAAATATATACAAGTATTTTAAACAATTTCATTTCATTGTTTTAAAATACTCAAGTTACAAACAGTATAGATATAAATGTAAGTCAGTGTTTTACTATTTAAGCATGATTTTATTTTAATTATTTTCATCTGTTTATTTGCAGGACCCTGAAGATGGAGAAGGTGGTTCTCTCAGAATGGTTCACTTTGGTTTGATGTAAATAATAACAAAGTTGGTTTTTTTTTAACTTCACAAAGAAACTGGTCTTTTTCACACCTTTTTCATGCCCTGATTCTATTAAATTCTTCTTTATGCATTTTTATAAAGGAAAGACAAAATATGCAGCACAGCATAACAGAAAAGCATCATAAATCAATCTTCTTAACCTACTTACTTTCAATAATATACAAATTTTGGAAACTATCATACACCATTTGATGCCTTGTAAGTAGATTAATTTGTTCTCTCTAGCATTTTAAATTTCCTTCCTCATGTCTTATTTACATAATTAATTTACATTTAAATAAAGTATTTAATTTACATGTAAATAAAGTATTAAGAAAAATATCACCTCAGACCTAATGTTAGTAGGTCCATGTGTCTTTCAAAGTATTGCCATGATGTCCCCTGGAACACAGAGATGCTATGTCTGTGGAGCGAAGTGGAAGCAGGCTTACCACCTATTATGAGATTTGAGCTCCTTAAGCTCAGGCTTCTGTCCTTGAAACAGCCCACAGTGTGCAGGGTCATTTGGCCCTTTTCACATTGCTGTATGCAGGGTCATTTGGCCCTTTTCACATTGCTGTATGCAGGGTCATTTGGCCCTTTTCACATTGCTGTATGGGAATGTAGCTTAGGAAACAAATGCAAAAAAAAAAAAAAGTTGACATTTTGTCTGCTGTTGTTGTAATAAAAACTGTCCTTTGTCTTTGAGTCTAGGATCTGTACAGTTATAGTTCCAAAATTTGTTAGCTTCAAAGTAGGCTAAAATCTCAGACCCTAACAGTTTTTTATTTTGGTGGGGGTGGGGTGAGGTAAGAAAGGAGGTAGTACTGGAAATTGAACTCAAGGCCTCACAATTAATAGTGACATTTCCAATCTCTTTCACAATTCTTGTCACATACTCAGCAGCAGATAATATTTCATAATTGTAGCTTCCATAGTAATCATTCTTTTGAAATACTATCCATGAATTATAAAATTAAAATTTGTTAAAAATATACTTTAAATTTTTATTTCTAGTCCTTCTTCATCTATACCCCTACCAGCAAAGAAAGAAGTTGATGCTCAGGGCTTTCAATGTGTTATTGCTCTAAAATGTTGGGTGTATGCCTGTCAGGTGCCTGTCCCAGCTAGGCAGGAAGCATAAATAGGAGGCTACATTCCCAGTAGACCAGTCATGAATGTGAGAGGCCAGTGCTGGTTTTCCAATTTGGGCAGGCCAAAGAAAAATGACAGGCACAGTAGGAATGGGGTCAGACTTTATTTACAATCTCTCCTGCTCTCAAAAGCAACAACACACAGCTAACAGCACAACAACACTGTGTACAGTCCATCACACCCTGTCCTCCAGTCTTGCATGTTTATACTACCATTAGAAAAAGTGGCATATGGCCAAAATATAACCTCAAGGTTTCCTAAGATCATGCATGTGTACATGACTCAAGGTTAGATGAATTTGATGAACCAGCTGAATCATAGTTCTTGGAGTATGCAGAACTAAAGTGCTCCATTTACCCTATTTGAAAAATAACAAAAGCAATAAAGGGTGAGAGTATGGCTCATGTGGTAGAGTACCTAGAAAGCACAAAGTATATAAGTTCAAACCTCAGTATCATGACATACACACAAAATTAAATGACTCAAGTACCCACACATAAGATCTACAATTATGAAACTCCTTGAAATCTAATTGCATTCCATTGGGAATTCTTGGCTATAACATACTGCTGGCAACAAAAATAAAAGTAGATAACTCATCAAAATTCAAAATTTCTGTCCATCATAGGAGAGCATCATCATCATCAGGACAAAAAGGCAATTAAGAAATGAGGAGCTGGGAAGGTGGCTCAGTGGTAGAGCACTTGCCTTGCATGCATGAGGCCCTGGGTTTGATTCCTCAGCACCACATAAGCAAAAAGAAAAACCCAGAAATGGCACTGTAGCTCAAGTGGTAGAGCACTAGCCTTGAGCTGAAGAGCTGAGGGACAGGCCCAGGCCCAGAGTTCAGGCCCCACGACCGGACCCAAAAAAAAAAAAAGAGAGAGAAAATATTTTCAAAATGTGTCTAATAAGGGCTAAATATAGAAAACAAAGAACTTCTACAACTTAGATTGAGAAATAGGTATAAAAAGTACAAATAATTTAAAAATGAGCAAAGCACTTGAATAGTCATTTCTCAAAAAAATACATAAATAGTCCATAGCACATGAAATAATAACATCACTAATCTTTAGGGAAATAAAGAACAAAGCCACAGTGACACACCACTTCATACACACAAGGATGGCTATTACTTTTTTTAAGAGGAAAGAAAAAGACAAATGTTAGCGAGCTAAATTGGCACGCTTTATGTTGTTAGTAGGAATGTAAAATGGTGCAGCCACCATGGGAAACAGTGTGATGGTTCTCCAAAAAATTAAAAATAGAACCACCATCTGATCCAGCAATTCCACTTCTTGTGTATGACTTGAAGAATTAAAAGCAAAAGCTCAAACAGTATCTATATAACTATGTTGATAGCAGTAATATTCACAATAGCCAAAAGGTAGAAACAACCCAAATGTCCATCAACAGATGAATGGATAAACAAAATGTGGTGTATGTATATACACACTGGGATGTTCAGCCTTAAAAAGGAAGGCAATTCTGACATATGTTGTAACACAGATGGACTTTGAAGATGTTGTGCTAAGTGAAATAAGCCAGTCACATAAAACAAGTATTGTATGATTCCATTGGGATGAGGTATCTAGAGCAGTCAGATTCACAGAAACAGAAAGTAGAATTGTGGCTGCCAGAGGTTGAGGGAAGAGGAAAATCAAGAGTTGCTGTTTAGTGGGTACAGACTTTTAGTTTGCAAGATTTAAAAAAAAAATCTAAGCTGGGTGCTAGTGGCTCATGCCAGTAATCCTAGCAACTCAGGGCTGAGATCTGAGGATTGAAGTTCAAAGCCAGCCCAGGCAGAAAAGTCCCAGGAGACTCTTATCTCCAATTAACCATCAGAAAACCAAAAGTGGTGCTGTGGTTCAAAATGGTAGAGCACTGGCCTAAAGCAAAAAAAGAGCAGAGCTCAAGGACAGCACCCAGACACTGAGTTCAAGCCCTACAACTGCCAAAAAGAAAAAAATAAAAGCCAAGTGCGGTGGTTCATGCTTGTAATCTCAATTACTAGGAGGCATAGATTGGGAGGATCAAAGTTCAAGGCCAACTCAAGCAAAAAGTTATTAGGACCCTCTCTCAATCAATGAGTCCCATGAATGGTGGCGCATGTGGTCCCAGATACACTGGAGACATAAAAAGAAGGATCATGGTCTGAGACCACCTCAGACAAAACCAAAGACTATTTGAAAAATAAAACACAAGGGCTGGGGACATGGCTCAAATGGTAGTATACCTGCCTCACACGCTGTAGGCCCAGACTTCCAAAACTACCAAAACTTTGAGCCAATGACCCTAACATATCTCAGCAATGAAGACATACAGAAGAAAAATAAGCATATGAAGTCTTCTTAGAATTAAAAAAAAATATGCTGCAAGTGACAGAGGGACTTCTAGGGAAGGGCACAGAGACTGGGGATTGAATGTGAGGTAGGAGGGAGGGTAAATCAGGGTTGCTGGAGGTGGTAGGACCACAGTAGGATGATATAAGCATACATGGAAATGTCAGTGTGAAACCATTTGCATGGACAATTAATATGTAGTAATATGTACAATTTTAAAAGAAAAGATGTTCCACATCGTATGCAACTTTGGAAAATACTTTGGGAGATTCTTAAACTAAACATGCTCTTTCAAGATGGCCCAGCAATCAGGTTCCTTGTTATTTACCCAAAAGAGATGAAAACATGGATGATATTGACCAAGAAACATTGAAATTATAACCCCTTTGTACAATTACATCATCATCAAATTGAAAACATGTACACCTAAGAACCTGTACACAGGCACTGGTGGCTCATGCCTATGGCTACTAGCTACTCAGGAGGCTGAGATCTGAGCATCAATGTTTAAAGCTTGCCCAGGCAGGAAAGTCCAACTAACCACCTGAAAACAGGAAGTGGAGCTGTAAATCAAAGTGATAGAGCTCTAGCAAAAGACCTCAGGTTCAAGCCCCATGACCATAAAACAAAAACAAAAAACTGTATACAGTTTTTTATAAATCACAGATTTGTTCATAATTTCCAAAAGCATGGAAGCAATCAAGATGCCCTTCATTGTGTAAACTGAGAAACTGGTATATAAAATTAATGGATGTTACTCAGCTCTAAAAATAAATGGATTACTGAGACATTAAGAATTTGTAAGTGAATATTACTAGTGACAGAAATCAACCTGAAGAGATTGCATCCTATGTATCACATTCTGAAAAGAGCAAACCTACAAGTAAATCCAATGGATAGTAAAAACAGTTACACTTGGGCATGATAAACAGGAGTCTACCATATTCACACAGTGAGATGAAAGAAGGATATTCTTAGGAGAGGAGCACAAGGGCTCAATAGTTATGTGCTAAGATCATATAAAATGATGCTTATCAAAATGATTCTAAGAAATGGAAATGAGGTTTTTTTACTTTTCTGTGGGATTTTTTTCTGTTTTCCCCCTTTTGTCACTGTTTTTTATTTTTCTGTACCTTTTGTCCCGTATGCAAGTTTATCTGATTTGGGGAGGGGAAGGGGAAGCAAAGAAATGGTGGGACAAAGTATGAACTAATTCAGCAGTGATACCCATGGACACTATGTTGAAAATGAACTATACAACTTAGGGGAGAATGGAATTTAGAAGGAAAATCTGGGAGAAAATGAGGGAAGGGGTGACATTGTTCAAAAAGAAATGTACTGACATGTAACTAACCCCTCTGTCCATTTTTACAATAAAAAATTTTGAAATCAGTAAATGCCAAGGATTATAGGGGTGAAATAAACAGGCAGAGCACAGAATTCTTAAAGCATTGAAACTACAGTACTCTGTATGAGTCTAACAGTGCATATATGTCATTGTTGGTTGGTCAAAACCACAGAACAGGGGCTGGGAAAGTGGCTCAGTGGTAGAGTGCTTGCCTCGTATGCATGAGGCCATGGGTTCAGTTTCTCAGCACCACATAAACAGAAAAAGCTGGAAGTGGCTCTATGGCTCAAGTGATAAAGCGCTAGCCTTGAGCAAAAAAAGCTCAGGGACAGTGCCCAGGCCTGGGTTCAAGCCCCCACAAAAAAAGAAAAAAGAAAAAAATCCCACAGAACATACAACATGCAAGTATGAACCCAATATATATTGTAGACTTCAGGCAGTAGTGATGTGTCAGTGTAGTCAATGGATATAACAAATGCACCTCTCTGCTGGGAGATGCTGATAACAGGGAGGCTCCTGCGTGTGTAGAGGCATGTGACATGGGAAATCTCAGTACTTCACTTACAATTTTGCTGTGAACCTAAAAGTGCTCCAAGAAAAAGTTACCTCTTTTGAAAAGTCATGGAGTTTAAAATTCACTTATAAAAATCCAGATTTCAAATTTATAATGCTAACAAACTATTCAAACCTTTATTTTTGTTCTTACTTCTCTAAAGGAGTTATTACTTGTCTGAGGATGTAATTCAGTGCCTACTTAGCATGAACAAGATCCTGGGTTATTCCTCACTACTCCATGCACACACAAAGTATTTCCTCACAATTATTCTAACAAAAATTGCACATATGTTTTTCTTGTGTTAAAAACTTATTTATTAAAGCTTCTAACTTGTTTTGAGACAGGAAGGATCTTAATATGTAGCCCAGGTGGCCTCAAACTGTCTGTCCTCATGCTTCAGCCTCCCAAGGTCTGGAATTACAGATATGAATGACATGCCTGGCTACACTGGCTTTTTATTAAAAACAATTTTATTCAAAGCCAGTAATGTACAAACTTTTATATAAAAATTAAAAGTGCAAGGAGATGGAAAATAATCAAAATAGATTATTTACAACTATGAAAATAACACAAAGAATTATCCTTACCAAATGTTACTCCAATAAAAGGAGAAGAATCAGCACAAAATACTCAGTTGTACTTTCATCACATCAACTTATCAGACATTCCTTTTCCATGGATTCCTGTGAAATTCTAAGAAAAGTGTGCTAATGAAGTTGACTTTGGAAAATTACACCACAACCACTCAAAAGGCATAACATTCATCCTATATGAAACAATGCCATGTTACTTATCCATTGAGGGTTTTTTTCTGACTTGCAGCCACATTTCTGTCAAGTCAAGTGACAATCTCTATATGAGGAATTAATCTGACACAAAACAGTAAAGCTTAATCCTTCGGTATAATATAATGTATTTACCTACCATGCCAAGAGGATTTCAGATTTTAAAATTACACAGGAAGTAATTCTAGACATGTACATAAAATGGGTGATTTCCTAAAATATTAGATTTTAATATCTATATAGCATGAACAGACATTTTAAGATGTGAAATACAATAATTTTAGGGCATACAATTAAAGTCATTATTTGATAAGATTTCATATAAAAATGAAATCTTAAATACAAAGGTTCATTTGAGGAGTTTGTACAAGTTAGCAGGTTCTCATTTTGTGATCATTCTATGAAGCTTCCCACTATTGAGGAGAGATGTGCTTACATAAATCATAGTAGGGTAGAAGACACTGTCAGACTAAGAAACATTATTTCCTTTACTCTGTTCTTTCATTAAAGACAAAAAATAAAATTCTTTAAACTTACTAGGAATACCAAAATTTTCTTTTTGGCATTGTTTTTCCTATTCATATAACTCTGGGAGGGCACAAATCCTTCTACTATTTGACCTGGTTCCCGCATTCCAAACTTCAGTCCCAGAACACAACTGATTGAAGCAATTAGCTAATCTCTCCTGCATGTCTGGAATTATAACATGGATATGTAATTGTGGGCAGGAGACCCAGAGCCATGTAGACTCAAGTTAAGTCTGAGGCTATCACTTTAAGCGGCTCATGATGAAGCCATGTACAAATAAATATGTAATCAGGAAAGTCAGTGTCTACATAAAGAAGAGAAAAGCAAACAGGCAGAGAAACATCAACAAACCAGCTGGTTCCAGAAATGTTTCTATAAGGATACCAGCAAGTGAATGGAATTAAATAACTACTTTTTAAGATACAAATTTTCTCATCTTTTTTCACTTCAGCCTTTTCAAATGTTTATGCTTTTGCAATCAATTATTTCAGTTTCACAAAATAACTAGGAACTTCCAAAAAAACCCAGCAATATGAAGAAGGAACAAAAAAATTAAAATTTTTAAAGATCCCCAAATGCTACTTTTTGAATGTTAAAAAGTAAAAACATGAACCTATAAAATGGGTAAGATTCCCTATCTCTCAGCACTCAGCATTAGGGCACTTAAACTTTAAAGGTTCTCAGCCCAGAAAACTGATGATTGGTGTCCCCACCCTTCCAGGAGAGAGAAAATCCCGTTGACTTTGGATGGTTGTGGAAACAGACCACTAGGCCCATAAGTGGCAGAGTGCCCTAGCTCCAAGAACCACAGGCTGGTCCAGAGCGGGTAGGGATACCAAGTGGAGTTTGATACTGAGCCATTCTGAGGCCTTGAAAACAAGGAACAATTACAGTTTCTCTACATGTAGACCCACTAAGTTTAAGCTGCCAAGAGCAACACCAATGTGGTTGACAAACCCACCCTTTCTGCAAGTTACATTGTGTAAGGACCACTGTGGAAAACAGAGTATGGCGGCTCCAGGAGCCTCCAGGAGCTAGCTGCTAACAGCAGGTATTTGCTGGCAGGTGGGATTTGAGACTGAGATATTCTAGGTATGTGAAAGCCAAACAACGATAGTACGATAGTACAAGGAGTGTTGGAACACTCTGACAGAGTATCTTGATGGAAAGCAGCCACAAAGGATGATTCTGGAGAGGAAGAGAGTCTGAAATGGATCCACTAATAAGTTTACACAGCAAAGAGCCTGCACATCACAGGGTGTGGTGGACTGTGGCCCCATCCACAGCTAGGAAGGGTCTACAATCACTAAAACCTTCTGGAAGACTGTTTCAGTCCCTCTGCTCTCCACCACTAATACAGAACTCAGTGCTTTGTTTGCTTCCTTCACAATTTCATGTATTTGGAGGACATGCCTAGGCTTGACACTTAACTGCCCCTGGAGGCACAAACTGGGGGCCTGGTGCAACAAGTGAGAAACTGTCTGGCCCATGGACTACGAAGTTCTTCGCAGCCATTAGCAACTTCCAGTGCAGGAGAAACAGACAGAGGTAGACAGAGAAAGAGAAAGAGACAAACAGAGACAGAAAGACGACAGAGACAGAAAGAGGCTACTTAAGGGAAAGCAACACAGAAGACAACAGCAGATCCTGGGCTGGCCATGCCATTAACCCAATATAGCACCAGCCCATACACTAGGAGCTACAAGACACTCTAGCTAGTTTTCCTTTAGTGAGTGATAAAGAGATCAGACCTGGTGCTCTAAGCAATGAGCAGCTGTTTGGTAGCTAAACTACCCGTCCTAATCCCATCTAGTGAAGTGAAACTATATCTCAACCCTGCCATTATATAGTCATGCCTGAACGTTGAAAACATTTCAATGGCAAGACTTTAGGTTATTAAATTTCCTTGTCTCGTGCAAATCTGAATGCAGAATCACAAGAAATACAGAGAAAAAAAAAGAGGGCCAGATGAAGTTCGTTGGCAAAGCACTTGCCTAGCAAGTACAACGTTCAAGCCCTAGTACCAAAAAAGAAAAAAAAGAAAAGAAAAAATACAGTTAAAGAAAAAAAAGATAATATGACTCTTTCCAAAAGTCAACCACTACATGGTAAGAGGCACAACAACAGTGAAGTGAAGGTAATCTCAAATGAAGAAATAAAAGAATGATTGTAAGCCAAGCACTAGAGACTCACACCTGTGACCCTAGCTACTCAGGAGGCCGAGATCTGAAGATCGCATTTGAAGGCAGCCCAGGCAAGAAAGTTTGTGAGACTCTTATTTCCAATTAACCACCAGAAAATCTGAAGTGGAGCTGTGGCTCAAAGTGGTAGAGTGCTAGCTTTGAGCAAAAAAGCTCAGGGCCAGAGTCTAGGCCCTGAGTTCAAGCCCCACAACTTTCAAAAAAAAAAAAAAAAAAAGAAGGCAGCTTTTAAGAATGATCTAGATATCACTAATAAAGTCCTGGGTTAATTAAAGGATAATACAAATACCTACATAAAGTAAGTAAGGCAAATCACAAAAGGATATGAAGACAAATTCAATGAAGATAAGTATTATGCCAAGGTCACAGGACCCCCACCAAGAAGACCACCGAAAGTCAGACTCTACAGCTGTTTTATTTAAACGGGCTGCAGCTCGGGCCTCATCCTACACTCCAACACAGCAGAGCCCAGGAGGAGAGCCCCGAGCTAAGGATTTGCAGGGGTTATAAAAGCACACAATCAACCAGGTGTTTGGATTACCACCACGTGTTGCTCTGCTAGACAGAAACAAGCAACAAGTGGTCACTGCCTCAAAACTTTAACCCTTCATTCCCCCCCTTGACTTATGGTCCTGAGACACAATCTTGTGGCTCTGGCCCAAAACTAGACTCCAACAGCTCTCGATCTTAAACGAGTATAGTCCCTCTCTGACCTTAGCCATACTATTAAACAACAATACCAATAACAATCAGTTCATTTTTCTTTTCTTGAGGCGTATGCAGAGTGGTTAGGTAGGATGCTTGGAGACTTCCCATGTTTCCCCATGGTCATCCAGGGCAAAGGAGTCATCCGGTCTGGCGTGGGAGCAGTGGATCCAAGCAGCAATGCCATCCACCTTAAGGGCAGTAGGTGTAGCCAGTAGTACCATGTAAGGTCCCTTCCACCGTGGTTCCAGAGATCTCAAGTTGTGCCTTCGAACAAACACCCAGTCCCCTGGTTTAAACAAATGGGGGGTGGGGTTAGGAATAGAAGCAGAATCATATAATGCCCTAAGCTGGGGCCATATACTCTTATGCACCAGCTGTAAATAGTCAAGCTTATACAGTATCATCCAAATCAGCAAGCAATTCAGTCTGAAGGCTAGGGATAATGGGTGGAGGGTGTCCATACATTATTTCAAAAGGAGTAAAGCCAAGCTGATATGGTTGCTCTAAATAAATAAATTTCTTGCTCTAAATAGGGCAAAAGGAAGGAGCAATACCCAGTCTGTGCCAGTCTCCAAAGCCAATTTAGTTAAGGTCTCTTTTAGAGTCTGATTCATTCTTCCACCTGCCCTCAACTCTGGGGTCTATAAGCACAGTGCAACCTCCAATCCGTCCCCAGTGCCGTGGCTATTCCCTGACTTACTTTTAAAATGAAGGCTGGTCCATTGTCCGACCCGATGGTGGATGGGAAGCCATACCTGGGTAGGATTTCTTCCAGGATCTTCTTAGCCACAATGTTCACAGTCTCATGCTTTGTTGGGTAGGCTTCAACCCATCCTGAAAAGGTGTCTACAAAAACTAGCAAATATTTATATCCAAATTTTCCAGTTTTAATTTCTGTGAAGTCTACTTCCCAATACACACCTGGCCTATCTCCATGGAGGCGAGCTCCTTTTGTAACCGGTTGACTGGGGGCATTGGTGAGCTGACAGGCTTTACAATTTTTAACAATGACCTCAATGAGTTGATTTCCTTGCCTAATTTTTACTTCTGAGTGTCGGAGCAAGTCCTGCATTCTTTGGGTTCCCATGTGAGAGACCCAATGGATTCTCTTAAGAATCCCCTTGCCCAATCTCTGTGGCAAGGTAAGTTTCCCCTCACCAGTTTTCCACCAGTCTTTGTTTCCTTCTCTGTCCGAGGGTTTATAGGCCATGGGAATTTTCTTTATCCACTCCAAGTCTTCTTGGGAGTACTGAGGCTCAGGAGGCAAAGCTCGTGGCCCTGGGTCTACTAGTCAGTACTTCCGCTCTGGGCTGGAGGGCCGCCTCCTTAGCTGCCTGATCAGCCAAGTTATTTCCTTTGGTTATAGAATCAGTTCCCTTTTGAAGGCCAGGGCAGTGCATAATGGCAATATTTGCTGGTTCCCATAAGGCCCGGATGAGGCTTAAAATTTCTTGTTTGTTTTTAATAGTCTTTCCCTCAGCTGTCAGCAGCCCCCTCTTTTGGTAAATGGCTCCATGGACATGCACGGTGGCAAAAGCATACCGACTGTCCGTGTAAATGGTTAGTCTCTTCCCTTTTCCCATTTGTAGGGCTTTTGTTAGTGCCACTAGTTCTGCTCTTTGTGCAGACGTTCCCTGGGGGAGTGCTTCTGCCCACACTATCTCAGTGTCCGTGGTGACTGCTGCACCCACGTACCTTTTTCCATCATGAATGAAACTGCTGCCATTTGTAAACCAGGTATGCTCGGCATGCAATAGTGGCGAGTCCAACAAGTCTGGCCTCTTTTCCTTCTGGTCTCTCTTTTCACACTCAATTTCATGTTCTCTGTCCTTCCTTTCCTGTCTTTGCTCCTCTGTCTCTCTCTTATTGTAAACCTTTTCCACCGCGGCTACTAGATCCCTAATAGACTTCATCAAATCTACCTAGAGCCTGCAACTTTTGCTTTATGTCTGGTGCAGCTTGATTGATATAGGCAAACATAATCATCTGAGCCGACTCCTGGGTCTCAAGATCATACGGGGTATATTGACTAAAAGCTTCCATGAGCCGCTCAAGATATGCTGCCGACTTTCACTTCCTCCCTGTCTAACATCATAAACTTTGGCCATATTAGTAGGTTGATGAGCCGCCGCCTTGAGACCTGCCAGCAGAGCCTGGCGGTAGACGAGGAGTCGCTCTCTACCTTCAAACATATTGTAGTCCCATGTTGGTCGGATCTCAGGAAAATAGGCAGCAATCAGGGTAGGATCCATGATAGGCGCTCCTGTGGGGCCAGGGATATGTTTCCGGGCCGCCTCTCAGATACGGTCTCTCTCCTCAGTGGTAAATAGGACCTGCAAAAGCTGATTGCAATCATCCCAAGTGGGCTGATGAGTAAAGAGAATAGTTTCAAGCAAACGAATTAAGTCCTGGGGTTTCTCAGAAAAGGGGGCATTTTGGGTGCACCAATTGTATAGATCACTGGTAGAAAATGGCCAATATTGGAGTTGCTGTTGACCATCCACATCAACAGGACCTATGGCATGTAAGGGAAAAACTGCTGCATTAGATCCCACAGTGTCGTCGAGTGACTGGCCCCTCAGAAACTTTAAGGGCAGGTGCCGAGGGTTCTATAGCTCCCTCCTCCTCTTGATCATTCTCAGGTTCTGCAAAAGGAACTTGGGAAGGGGAGTATGGGGGAGGAAACATTTCTTCTTCCAAGTTATCTCCCTGAAAAACCGGGGGGGGGGGTACCTTTTCTTTTCCTCTTTCTCAGTTTCTTTTTGTAAGCCTAGGAAGCTAGATGGAGTGGTGTCCATGGTTTCCAGTCCCGTCAGTCGTACAGTCCAAAAAACAATAAACAGTACAAACAAAACACACACAGGCCTGACAGTTACCAAAAAAAAAAAAAAAAGCTTATGAAGTGGAGAGCTCTCGAATTGGTCCGCTGACTCCTGTCATGGCAGGGTTCCACACCCACGCCCCACAGCAAGGAGCAGACCCACAGTGGGTAAGTTGGGCCTTGGTTAGGAGGCCCTCTTGGTCAGTTCCGGCCCAACACTGAACCGACCCCCACCCCACAATTCACATGGTGGGGTTCCAAGGACACCCGCCCCACACGGTGGGGTTCCAAGGACCCCTGCTCCACACGGCAGGGTTACCCCCACCCCACAAGAGGATCTGGGACGTCTCCCAGTTCCTCCAGGGTTGTCGTGCAAGCACGTCTGCTTCGACAACCCTTTAGGAATCGGAGCAGTCGTCCTCACAAGGAAAAATGAAAGTAAAACAGACAAACGACAGGACAAGACAAATTAACAAAGACAGCGCTGTTTTACCTTTGGAGTCTGAGGTCTCGGGGTCTTTGGAGGGATCCCGGACGAGCCCCCACTAATATGTTATGCCAAGGTTGCAGGACCCCCACCAAGAAGACCACCGAGAGTCAGACTCTACAGCTGTTTTATTTAAATGGGCTGCAGCTCGAGCCTCATCCTACACTCCAACACAGTGGAGCACAGGAGGAGAGCCCCGAGCTAAGGATTTGCAGGGGTCATAAAGGTGTTTGGATTACCACCATGTGTTGCTCTGCTAGACGAAACAAGCAACAAGTGGTCACTGCCTCAAAACTTTAACCCTTCAATAAGAAATCTTAAATTGAAATCTGGGCAATGGAAAGGTACGTACAAGTCAACTGAAAATCAGTCCATTAGACAGTGTCAAGTTGAAGACAGCATATGATGCCTTGAAGACAAGAAACTAAAACATTCAGAGAAATATAACAAAAAAATAAGAAAGCACAATCAGAATATATACGGTTTGTGGGACATGATTAAAAGACCAAATCTATGAACTGTCAACGAAGAAAGACAAAATGTGCAAGCCAAAAAGCATAGAAAACATATTTATAAAAATAACAGCAGAAAATTTCCACATCTTGAGAAAGAGTGACATCAGTATAGAAGCTGGCTTTTAGGTAACCCCACAGATAAAAAACATAAACTGACCTCTCTAATATACATAATTGTTAAAACATTAAGTATACAGAAGAAGGAATTAATATTGAAAATTTTAAAGCAGAAGTACCAAGTCACATATAAAGGCAAATCTACCATAACAGCAAATTTCTTAACAAAAACACTAAAAGAAGAGATGGCATGGGATGGTGTATTCCAAGTCCTAAAAGAAAGTAAGTGCCGGGTCTGGGAAGGTGGCTCAGTGGTAGAGTGCTTGCCTCACATGCATGAGGCCCTGGGTTCGATTCCTCAATACCACATAAGCAGAAAAAACCGGAAGAAATGCTGTGGCTCAAGTGGTAGAGTGCTAGCCTTGAAGTGCTAGCTGAAGAGCTGAGGGACAGCACCCAGCCCCAGAGTTCAGACCCCCCAATAGAAAGAAAGAAAGAAAGAAAGAAAGAAAGAAAGAAAGAAAGAAAGAAAGAAAGAAAGAAAGAAAGAAAGAAAGAAAGAAAGAAAGAAAGAAAGAAAGAAAGAAAGAAAGAAAGGAAAGAAAAGAAAGAGCCAACCTAGATTACTGTATTCTTTCTAATAAAAGAGAAGGAACAAAGAGTGAGAAAGGTAGATGGAAAAAAAGGAGAAAACGTGGGGGGGGGGGAGAGATATACTACCAAAAGTGACAAAGAGATTCAGTGCAATCCTCACCAAAATCCTAAAGCCACTTTTCATAAAAGTAGACATTTCAATCCTAAAACTTATATGGAATCATAGAACACCTCTAAGTAGCCAGATAAATCTTGAACCAAAAAAGCAATGCTAGAGAACTCATAATACCTAACTTCAAATTATACTACAAAGTCCTAGTAACAAAAACAGTACAGTACTGGGGCTAAAACAGATATATAAACGAATGGAATAGAAGATCCCAAACTTAACCTACACAACCATCCATTATTTGACAAAATTGCCAAAAACATGCATCAGAGAATTACAACAAATTATAATAAATCAATAAATGGTGTTGGAAAACCTGATATCCACATTTGGAAGTCTGAACTAGGCTCCTATCTCTCACCTTGTACAAAAATCAATCAAAATGAAGTAAACATCCTAGTATAAAATCTGAAACATTAAGAAAACAGAGCAAATACAAGATAGAAGCAGAGAAAACAACTTTTGTAATAGGACATCAATAATTGAGAAAATAGCAAGAATTGAAAATGGGATTGCTTCAAGTTTAAAATTCTCTGCACATCTCACACCTGTAATCCTAGCTACCCAGGAGGCTGAGATCTGAGGATCACAGTTCAAAGTGAGCCTAGGCAGGAAAGTCCATGAGACTCATCTCCAATAAACTACTCAGAAGTGGTGCTTTGGCTCAAGTGGTAGAGAGCTAGCCTGAGACCAGGCTAAAAAACAGTTTTGCACATCAAGAAAATAATTACTAAAATGAGAAGATAACTCACAGAATCAGAGAAAAACCTTTACTGATCATCAAGCAAAAGATGAATACCCAGAACACATAAAGAGCTCAAAACTGCAAAAGAATAAATAATTTAATTAATGGGAAAATAAGTTGAACAGACAGTTCTCAAGACAAGAAGCACAAAGACAAATAGTATTAATGGCTACATCCTTAAAGTAAACACAAATCAAAACAACACTGAGATTCTATTTCACCCAAATCAGAATGGCTAGTTCTCCACAAACCACCCTCTAATAATCATGCCATATTATAGTTTTTAAGGTGTATATTCTGCAAGTGAGTGGAAATGTGATTCTTGGCCTTTTTGAGCTTGACTTATTTCACTCAATATGATAGATTAAGACTTAATTTATAGCTGGGCGCTTATGGCTCAGTCCTGTAATCCTAGCTACTCAGGAGGCTGAAATCTGAGGATCGTGGTTCAAAGCCAGCCAGAGCAGGAAAGTCCATGAGACTCTTATAAATCACTAGAAAACTGGAAGTGGTACTGTGGCTCAAGCTGTAGAGTGCTCACCTTGAGCTGAAGAGTGCAGGGACAGCACCCAGACCCAGTGTTCAAGCCCCATAATGGACAAAAAAAAAAAAAAAGATTTATTTTATGCCATGGGATATAATTTACTTTGGTGAGGAAATAGCTATTGCAACAAATCCATCCCTTGATTATTTTTGTATGGCTTACAAATGAGGAATTATTTTTACATTTTAAATGGCTAAGAATGCCAAAAGAAAAATAATTCATGATGTAAAAATGTCATGAAGGGAAACCATGGAGCCTATATGATTTTTTCCAAGTCGTTCCATTTCCTTATGAATGGGGCAACGCCATTCTTTCTGATGGAAGCATAGAATTCCACATTTTCTTGATCCATTCCTAGTGGAGGATCACAATAGCTCAATAGCTATGTACATATGACTATATAAAATGATGTTAATTGAAATGGACACCTAGATATGGAAACAAGAGTATTTTCATTGTTGTTGTTGTTAATGTTCTGCATGAAGTTATTTCTTTTTTCTTTTTTTTCCCTTTGGTTTATCCTTTCTTGTCAGTATTTTTTATTTTGGTATCCTATGTCTTGTATAGACATTTATCAGATTTGGGGAAGGGAAGGGAAATAACAAAATGGTAAGACAAAGGACAGAAGGTGAACCAATGCCACAGTGATACTCACAAGACACTATGTCAGGGGCTGGGAAGGTGGCTCAGTGATAGAGCGCTTGCCTTGCATGCCTGAGGCCCTGGGTTCGATTCCTCAGCACCACATAAGCAAAAAGGAAAAAGCCGGAAGTGGCGCTGTGGCTCATGGGCACTAGCCTTGAGCTGAAGAGCTGAGGGACAGCGCCCAGGCCCAGAGTTCAGGCCCCACAACCGGACCAAAAAAAAAAAAAAAGACACTATGTCAGAAATGAACTTTACAACTTCTGGGGGGAGAAAATAGGAGAAAATGAGGAAAGGGGTAACCACGTTGGACAAGAAATGTACTCATTACCTTACTTATGTAACTATAACCCCTCTGTACATTACCTCTACAATAAAAGAAAAGAAAAAAATTTAAATGCCATGAAATTCAGATTTCAATGTCCATAAATATTTGTGTGTGTCTGTGTGTGTGTGCACGCGCTAGTACTGAGCCTGATAGCTGTCCCTAGCCTTTTCACTCATGGCTGTCACTCTGCCAACTAACTCATACTTCCACTTCCAGGTTTTTGGCGGTTAATTGGAGATAAGAATTTCATGGACTTTCCTGCCAAGGCTGGCTTGAAAAGGAGATCCTCAAATCTCAGCCTCCTGAGTAGCTAACGTCACAGGTTAAGCCACTGGTGCTCACTTGTGATTTTTTTAAAATTAGAACTCAGACACATTTATTAATGGATTGTCAGACTACTTTTGCTCTACAATGGCACAGTACTGGTGATAGTGACCAAATGTCTTACCATGCCTAAAATATTTACTTACTGGTCCTTTACACAAATCATCCTAATCTAGATGTATGTTCTATGAACACTGGAAAGGAATATTCGTTTTGCTCGGGGTGGTATGTTCTCTACATGTAACTAGATCCAGCTAGCTGATGTGTTATTTAGATGCCAACTTTATCACTTACTGGGAGTGTTGAAGTCTCCACCTGTAAGTGGATTTTCTATTTCTCTTTTCATTTCTGCCAGATTTGCCTTAAGTATTTTGAATCTCTGTTGTTAGATACACAGACATTTAACATTGATACGCTTTCTTGGTTTTTCTTTTTCAAAAATATTTTTTATTATTTTAAAATATGTAGCTGTTCAAAAGTTACCATTTAGCAAATCCGTTTGTAAGTATAATGCATCTTGATCAATGTTAAACCTGCTGTTATTCTCCTGCACTCTCCCAACCCAAATCTTAACCTCAGTTTTCCTACTTTCATAGAATATGCATTGAATATTATGACTGTTTTCTCTGTTCCTTCCTGTCTTCATTTGTCTATCCTCCTCCCCTTGATCTCTCCCCCAACACCTTTCAAGTGGCAGTTTTCTGGTATTCATTTTCTTGGACTGTGAGTTCATTTTTCTCAGGAATTACACTGCTTGAATTCCCTCCTGAAAATACAATATTTACTCTAAATATCTTCTATTTATATTTACATGATATATCTTTTCCCACTCTTTATTCTTCTTTTTGTGCCAGTATTAGTTTGAACTCAGAGCCCTGCAGTCTTGCTTGGCTTTTTTGCTCAGGCTAGCATTCTACCACATGGGCCATAACTCCAATTCTGGCTTTTCCTGGTTATTTGGAGATAAAAATTCCACAAACTTTCCTGCCTGGGCCAGCTTCAACCATGATCCTCAGACCTCAGCCTTCTGAGTAGCTAAGAGCCACTAATGCCAGGCCAATCCTTTTCTTTTAACATGTTTGTACCTATTTACTTACTTGCTTACTTATTTGCTTAATTAATCTGTCAGTCAGTCTATTTATCATGCTAGTATTGGGGCTTGAACTTAGGGCCCGGGCACTGTCTCTTAGCTTTTTCACTTAAGGCTGGTACTCTGTCACTTGAGCCACAGCTCTACTTCTAGTTTTTGTTTGTTAACCAAAGATTACAATCTCATGGATTTTCCTACTCAGACTGGCTTCTAACCATGATCCTCAGATCTCATCCTCCTGACTAGCTAGGACTGCAGACATGAAACACTAGAGCCCAGCTACCACTATATTTTAATGTTTTCATTATTATGAAATCTGACAATTGCTATCTCTTAATGATTGTAGTTAGGACATTTATATTTAATAAATATTAATGTTTTTACTTAAAACTATTATTTGACTTTGTTTTTTTGTTTCTCCATTCAGTTTTCATCTGTTTTCCATTCTCTGCTTTTTAAACAAATATTATTTAGTGGTTGTACAAAGAAGTTACAATTTCATATGTCAGGTCATTCCTTGCTTTTTTGATTATTTGAATATCTTTAAATCCCATGTTATCTATTACATTAATTCTCTATATCTTCACAATTTTTAGTGGCTGTTATAGAAATTTTAATTAACACATAACTCAATCTTCTTAGAATCATTAACAATCCAGTTAGAATATAATAATATCACCATCACACATGTCCTTTCATTTTCCCCAGTATTGTGATTGTTTCATGTTAACTAAACCTATGTACACTTAAAACTCCATGTACTACATTTACCTGAAAATCTGCTAGTCACGTTATTTGTGTAAAAGAGCTGGCTGAAACCACTGGCAATGCATGGTTCCTAACATATGTTGGTTTGGTCCTTAGCTTTATTCAACAATCCTTCTTCCATTCCTTTGCCAGTTCCCTTATATTCGTCCTTACTTTCCTCAAATCTCATACTTCTTTCTTTAGTCTCAGCAAATGACTTTGCTTCCTAATTCATTAATAATAAAAAATATCAGCCAAGAACCCATTAAAGTGTGATATCAAAGTCCTGATATCTGTACCCATACCTATCAGTTCCCAGAGCAGGAATAAAGAGAATGCACAAAGAAGTCTCAAGAGACACTCAATTATCACTGGAATTAATTGATAATAAAAGACCAGTTAATGACACTGTTTCACCCAAACCTCTAAAATCAAGAGGATTGAGAAAACACTTTAAAATACTCCTTTCCAACACCAAACTATCTCCAGCAAGCATTTTTCCAACTGTATCTCCTTAATAGATTGTACAGTGCTACTGAAGGTCACATCATCAATTTTAATGCAGATTATTAACAGGCACTGAAATTGACAGCATGACCTGAGGAAAATCTGAAATTAAATCAGGCATTGAATAGTGTTGTTTATCAGGAACAAGAAATTTAGTTTAAAAAAAACCTAAATTTGAGCCGGGCACTGGTGGCTCACACCTGTAATCCTAGCTACTCAGAGGGCTGAGATCTGAGGCTCACAGTTCAAAGCCAGCCCGGGCAGGAAAGTCAGTGAGACTCTTATCTCCAATAAAGCACTAGAAAACTGGAAGTGGCACTGTGGCTCAAGTGGTAGAGTACTCACCTTGAGCTGAAGAGCTCAGGGACAGTGCCCAAGCTGAGAGTTCAAGCCCCATGACCAACAAAAACAAAAACAAAAACTAAATTTGAGACTTTAAAAAAAAATTTGGTTTAGAAAAAAAGCATAAAATACGATTAGAAAACAAAAAATAGAAAAGTAAAAATAAAAATCAGAAAAATAGAAGGGCAAACAAAGGAGGAGGCTGCAATGCTTGGTAAGAAATGTATGCATTATCCTGCCCATGTAATTGTAGCCCCTCTGTACAGTATGTTCTCAAATAAAATAAAATTAAATTAAAAAAAATCAGAAAAATAACCTTAAACCATTTTGAATAATATATCTGACTTCAATAATAAAAGCAAGAACAACCACTAATGCCTGTGATATAACAAACAAGGAAATAATAAGTTATAGGAGACAACTTTAGAAAAGTAGGGAGAAGTCAAGATCAAATATAAGCCACTATCTCAATCCTTAATGAGTGTGTGAATATGTAAGGTAATCTAATTATAAATGGTAGGAAAGCAATGAATTTTTAAATGAAGTGTTAAGCTATATCCCATGCATTTAGAAAACCTTTTATTATAATGAGTCACACATTTTTTACTAAAAAAAAATCAATCAATATCCTCCTACCCTGAAGAAAATATTAAACATTTAAAGGGATCACTGTTTAGATTTTTCCTTTCTACTTTCATAATGTCATTATGGAGTAGGAATCACTTCTCGCCTCTGGACCTCATCTCTGCCCACCAGGACTTCTGATAGTTCATACTGCTATACTGCATAAGAGAAAGGTTCTATAGCTAGGCTATAGTAAACAAGCTGCTGTGAACATGGTTATACTGGTAGCTTTAGTGTAACCTGGTTTGTGGTCTACTGAATAAATGGCCAAGAGTGGAATTGCTGGGTCATAGGGAAGCTCTAATGTTAGGTCTTTTGAGGAACCTCCATCCTGCTTTCCAGAATTGTGGAGCAAGTTTACATTCCCAGGAACAATGTAGTAGCATTCCCTTTTGGCCACATCCTGGTCAGGATCTGGTATTGTTAAATCTACAAGTAAACACACTGGATTGTAAAAGACAAAAAAATTACACTCATACATAATAAATTATATGGGACTCTAAACATTCACACAGTGAGTCTAAAGGAGGATATTCTTAGGAGAGGGTCACAAAGACTCAATAGCCATGTTCATTTGACTGTATAAAATGATATTTATAGAAATGAACTCCAAGAAATGGAAACAAGAGGGTTTTTTGTTACTTGTCACTGTATTTGATTTCTGCACCTTTTGTCTTCCATGTAAGCTTATCTGTTTTGAAAAGGATAATAGGGAGCACAGAAATGGTGAGAGAAAAAGTGAACAAATGCAGCACTAGACACTATGTTAGAGATGGACTATACAACCTGTGGGGGAGGGAAGTTTGGAGAGGAAAACTGGGAGTACATGGGGGAAGAGGTGACACTCCAAAAAAAAAAAGCACTCATTTCCTGACTTATGTAACTGTAACCCCTCTGTACATTACCTTATAATAACAATAAAAAAGAAAAGAGAAAAAGAGGCCCCTGTAGGTATACCATCTCTTACCAGAACATAAGCATAGCAGACAATGCACAAGATTTCAGTCATTCTTCTACTTCTTGATCCAGCATCCTCTGCACTCCCTTTAAAGAAGGGCTTTCCAAACAGTACATGGTCTCCCTGATAAGTGGATGTTAAATCCAAAATGTTAGGTGATACAACCAAATTAACAGGACTTAGGAAACAAAGAACTGGGGCTGGGAAGGTGGCTCAGTGGTAGAGCGCTTGCCTTGCATGCCTGAGGCCCTGGGTTTGATTCCTCAGCACCACATAAGCAAAAAGAAAAAAGCCGGAAGTGGCGCTGTGGCTCAAGTGGTAGAGCGCTAGCCTTGAGCTGAAGAGCTGAGGGACAGCGCCCAGAGTTCAGGCCCCACGACCGGACCCCAAAAAAAAAAACAAACAAACAAAGAACTTCCACTCATCTGGTCGAACCACTACTAAATAACCCTATGCTGCTGATCACATGTATGGTATATATGTGTACACCGGAGGGGAACCAGGAAGACAACACAGAACTAGAGGGAATCGGAAAAACATACAACAGCGGGACCCATCAGCTGCACAGGACATTGACCAAAATGAACTAAGCAACTTAATGGCAGTGATGGGAGGGAGGGAACAAGTGGGAAAGAGGGAACAGCTGATGCTATGCAAAACAAAAGAAATGTACATACCACCCAATGTGGAAGAAATAGCTGTATCACAAAGCTCACATAACTCATAGACGTTATAGACCGTGATAGACATTTTGCTCCAGGAAAGTTAGAATGTGTTTGTGACTTTAACTGAGCATCACTATCCCATAATACGGTAAAATTTGGGAAATTATGTAATCACTTAATCACAATTTAAAAAAAAAGACAAAAAAAAAAAAAAAAGAAGGGCTTACCGATCTTACCTAAGAGTTCTTACTCCGTAAACCCCTTTCTTCGGTAACTTCTACTACTCCTCGTGTGTAAAAGCCATACATGCCAGGAATCATCCAAAGGCATGCTCCCCTTGTCCCCAGGAAAGACTGAGCATTACTATCTACAATTATGTACTGCCAAAAGCCTGACAGAATGCTGAGGCTCTTGATGTTTTATTAACTTAAAACATATAACCAAAGTTATAATAGTGCAAAAGCTCTAATTTTTTTTATTAGAAACCACTGTATCTATTAGGGTAGTTTTAAAACCACATACACACCTAATTATTTGCAATGTAATCCACACCCTACTTCCTAGGGGTGTGAGATATATCACAGTTTGAGAATGAATTTTTGGATCATCTATAACTCCAACTACCATATATCTAAATCTTGGCATTACAGCTAATTATCTTGCCAAAAATAATGATGCAAAAACTGGCAGAGATGCTAATTTGTCTGTCAAGAAAATCTTTTTAAGATAATATAATATTTTAAAATTTCCTAGTCAGCACTTAAAACTTGCAAATATTTCTAAGCAGAATAGGTTCTTTAATCTAAGTGTGGTAGCAAGTCCCAGCTACTTGGACCAAGGCACAGGGAATCTCTTAAGTCCAGGGGTTTTAGGACAAGTAGGACAACATAGTGAGACTGAATGTCCACACTTACAGAGAGAGAGGGGGAGAGAGAAAGAAAGAGAGGGAGAGGGAGAGGGAGAGAGAGAGAGAGAGAGAGAGAGAGAGAGAGAGAGAGAGAGAGAGAGAGAGAGAGAGAGAGAGAGAGAACACATTCCTTACTATGACTACAACAGCAAATGCCAACTTTATTTATTATGCTTTCACACTGATTAGAAAATTATCAAGATTCAATTTAATAATTTTAGTAAGATTTGCCAGCTGCTGGTGGCTCACTCATGAAATCCAAGCTAAGGAGGTTGAGGTCTTATCTCCAAATAACCACACACACACAAACAAGAGGTAAAGCTGTGGCTCAAGTGGTAGAGCACTAGCCTTAAGCAAAAGAAGCTCAGGGACAGTGCCCAGTCTCTGAGTTCAAGCCCCATGACTAGCATACACACACACAAGAAAAAGATTAAAATTCACTCATAGGGTACATTCTCGTATTTAGAGAATGCATACTTCTAAAAAATTAAAAACAATCTACACTAACAATGCATTCGTTTTGATAGTATGATAGTTATAACAAATTATTCCCTCCCTCACCCCTCCTAACTATACTCATAAGACAATATGTTGGAAATGAACTTCACAACTTGGGGGGGTAGGAGGGAAAGGAAAGTGGGAGAAAAATGAGGGATGGGTAACAATATTTGACAAGAAATGTGCTCACTACCTTAAGCATAGAACTGTAACCCCTCTGTACATCACCTTGACAATAAAATAAAATTAAAAATTAAATATTCACAGATTACAAGCATCTATTAACAATTTCAGCAAATTACCCATTTTGACTTTGACTTGGGTGGTGTTTTCAGATTGCCTGAAGCAATCCCATAGCACAGAGAGAATTTAGGCTTCAAAAATAAGTTATAGCCTTTTTGATAGAAATCACAGCTCATTTGCTGTAAGCAAAGTGATCCAGCTCTCTTCAGCCACAAGACAGTAAAATAATGCATCACTTATTGCTCATCCCCTAGTCTACAGATAAGTGTAGAACTCTCAACTACAAAATACTTTCTTCTTACAATAGTAATAGCAAAACAGGTCCATTTTGAAAAAATTAAATATTATGCATCATCCTACCACCCTAAAACTAGTCTTTTCCTTTTAAATATAAAATTGTTTTCTCTAAAGGGTCATTTTTAAAAAGTAATTCTCCTCAATGGATGTGAAAGATAGAGTCTCTCTATATAACCCAGTCTAGCCTCAAACTCAGGATCCTCCTGCCTCAACCTCCTAGGTACTGGAACTACAAATGTGAACTTCCATGCCAGACTGAAAATAGTTATCAGAAGGTTTGGGGCTGAGGAGTGAACAAACTGTATAGCCAAAAGAGAAGAAATCAAATTCAACATAAAACAGAAAATTGATTCATCAGGTCTTAGATGAGAAGATAAAATTATAGTAAAATTCTAGCGTATAAGTGACTTAGCAGAAATTTAGTCATATCTTGAAACAAATCATGAGCTGCAAAGTTGAGATAAGTATGGCACTACCAGTAAGTATGGAATATTGTTTTAACAATATTCAACTTTTATGAAAAGTATTTCATGTTATTTACAAATACATTTTTTACAATGACAGCCATTTTGCTTCCTGATTGAGAAGGGGGCTCTGAACAAGGAAGAATAATGTTAGCATGTGTTCATAGCTGTAGGAGCTGCACTGTGGTAGATGCAAGTTCATTGAGGTACTTTTCTACTGTAAGTCTTAAAATTTACAAAATGAAAAAAAAATCACCAAGAAAATCTTGTGCCTTACAAACAGAAGCAGAAAATTCATGACTTACCTCTAACATCTGTAAATTCAATAATTGCTATAGAGAAATCACTATATCTAAAATGGATGAACTGTATTGCCACTAAAAGCACCTATGAACTATCTACTATCCACTAATCAATGATAATATGCTAAGAGATTCTTCTATGTGTTGTAGGCATCAGAAAACCTCTGAAGAAGTGAAGAATTCACATATTCAACAAGTATTTATTAAGCACTTACTGTGTGCCAAGCAATGTTCTAACCAGTGAGATTGAACAGGTAAATAAAAATCTTCGCTGGGTTTATGTTCCATTGGGCAGATACTATAATAAATATTATATAAATTATATAATACATTGAAAAGTGATTAAATGCTATAGAAAAGTACGGTAAAATAAGAGGACATTAAGGTAGGGGATGTGGCAAGGTAAGTAAGGTTATCTTTTTCTCACTGAGAAGAAGGAGAAAGCCAGTGAGAACTGTTGAAGAGGAAAAGTTATGAAGAGGTTAAGAAGACAATAGTAGAGAGAAGTAGGAAAGGGACTAAGTAGTAATTTGTAGTCCACCATAAAAACTTTGACTTTATAACTAGTAAAATAGAATGCAAATTTGCCAGCCTCAAAAGCCAAATATCCAGTGTTCACAGTCAAATATGGAATCTATGGTTAATGTGGATAACAATAATGAAACTTGAACCTGAATGTAAAAGAGGGACTATGGGGAGGAGCAGATCAGTAGTAGATAGGAGAATAATAAGAGAGGATACCAAGGAATGAAAAAGTTCAAAGTATGTTACACAAGCATGTATAAAGAAGTATAGTGAAACCCAACTACTATTTGAAAGGGAACTGTTGGCAGGGAGGGGAAGGGAAGAGAAGGGATTTTTTTTTCTGCCAAGAACAGTAAAAAGGATATTATTACATCAGTCAAGGATCAAACAAAAGGATCAATACAGACTAACAGCCATGGGTAGCTAATGAGAAGCATTCAAGAGGTATACATGTCTACCCCAATGTGTATCAACTAATTCTGAGAGCCTTGTAAGGCCCTCTAGCAAGAGGTTCCCCAAACCAGGTGGAATATAATAGAATGGGTGAACTTGTTCGAAGTACACTGTACTCATCGATGATGTTTTCATAATGCAACTCTCTTGTACTAGGAGCTCCCAAAAATATATAAAATTGTTTCTATTAACACTAGATTTCTTTAGATTATATAAAAACCAGATGGGGGCTGGGAAGTTGGCTCAGTAGTAGAGTGCTTGCCTTGCATGCATGAGGCCCTAGGTTCGATTACTTAGCACCATATAAGCAGAAAAAAGCCAGAAGTGGCACTGTGGGGCTCAAGTGGTAGGACACTAACTTTGAGCTGAAGAGCTGAGGGACAGCGCCCAGGCCCAGAGTTCAGCCCCACAACCAACAAAACAACAAAACAAAAAAAAATAAATAAATAAAAAACAGATGGATCAGATTGACCATGATTAAAATCTAAGATCACCTACTTAGTAGTTTCATGACCTTAGATTGTTTAAAAAAGTAGAAAAATGGAGATAAAGAGAAGTTAAAGAATTAAAGTATTGATTCAGACTGGCCTCTGGTAGCCCAGGCCTGTAATCCTAGCTACTTAGGAAGCTGAGATCTGAAGACTGTCTGGGCAGGAAAACCACGTGACTTTTATCTCCAATTAACCACCTGAAAACTGGAAGTGGCACTGTGGCTCAAAGTGATAAGAATTCTAGCCTTGAGCAAAAAAGCTCAGGCACAGCGCCCAGGCCTTGAGTTCAAACCCCACAACCACCAAAACACACACACACACACACACACACACACACACACACACACACACACACACATGCATACACACACACGCATACACACACGCATACACACACGCATACACACACACACACACACACACACACACAAACACTGGAAGTGACTCCACATGCTAGAGGGTAGGCCCTGAATTCAAGCCTGAAGACTGGCATGTGCACACACCCCATAGCATCAATTCATACAGATTAATTAAATGTAAAGAATCTATTTCAGTGCCTACACCACATAGACACTTAGTACAGGTGAGATCATTACCTGGCAGCCTTCAGATTACTTCTTGCGTGGCCCTTCATCCTTGAGAGTTCTATCCTAGCAGCTAACAGAACACCCAAGAACAAAAAAATGAAAAACATAAACAAAAACATGTGACAATAGCTTAAGTGAAAAAGATTTACGGTTTATAATTTAAGATTTGTAGCGCTTTAATAAGATATCTATGTTAGCATTACATTAAATTAGATACAGACCTTTGATACTTTCATTTTGAAACAGCTTTGAGGATAAATTTACCAAGGTGGCTTTTTAGACAAAATATGAACATGGCTAATATAAATATATATCTTTCACTAACATTCACTAAAACTAAATAAAGCCAATTAAGATCCCAAACTTAGTTATCACTTTATTGGAATTTCCTTCAGGGATAAAGGAAGTTTTTCTTTTAAACTTTTTTGTTCTTATTTGGCAGGAATACTCATGTATCAGTATCAAAATAAATATTCTGAAACTATTAACACTATTTTAATCATGAGTCTTTGTACTTGGGTTTTTAGGTCAAGCCTTACTCTGTAGCTTAAACTGGTCTCAGACTCTTGATCCTCCTGCCAACATCTCCACAGTTCTGGAATCACAGGTAAACACCACCATGCCTAGCAAACCCTGGGAATTTTTAGAGGAATCTATATGGTAACTAACCCGACTACTTTCCTTCCTTCTTTCCTTCCTTCTTTTCTTCCTTCTTTCCTCTCTCTTCTTTACTTCCTTCTTTCCTTCTTTCTTTCTTCTTTCTTTCTTTCCTTCCTTCTCTTCCTTCCTTCCTTCCTTCCTTCTTTCTTCTTTCTTTCTCTTTCTTTCTTTCTTTCTTTCTTTCTTTCTTTCTTTCTTTCTTTCTTTCTTTCTTTCTTTCTTTCTTTCTTTCTTTCTTTCTTTCTTTCTTTCTTTTCTTGCTTGCTTGCTTGCTTGCTTGCTTGCTTTCTTGCTTTCTGCTTGTACGGCTTGAATTTAGGGCCTGGGAACTGTACTTTAGCTTGAACTACAGTTCTTGAGGAGCTAGGATTACAAGTGTGATCCACCAGAGTCTGGCTAGCATTTATTTCTTATTTCAAGGTATTTTATGTCCTAATTAGTCTGGGAGCAGACAATATTACAGCTGAGTATTTATATATTTGCCTTTGTTATTAAATGAGACAAGTAATTTTTTTCTTCTCTCCTTTCTCTTGAAATTTTTTTCTCTCAATTTTATATATCACAACTAAATATCAATAGTTTCCCATTCACTTTAGGAGCTGCAAACAGTCAAACGAAATTCTCATAGTTCTCTTTAAATAGAAGCTCTCCTTACCAGAAGCATTTTGTTGCTGAGGAAGAAGCAAAGACTGCCATTTCAGGCAACATTCCCAATACACTGTCAGAACCCTGTTGTAATTGTCAACTGTTCATTTTAACTGACTGGTTGTCCCTCTTGAGCAAGAGTATGTAACAAAATCATTGCCTTGATGTGAGAGAAAGGGATCAGGGTCTTCTAACCTGCTGACATTGCCAGGTCTTTATTTCCTGTTTTCCTAATCAAACAGAATCAGGGTTTTGGAAGATTCCTCAATAATTTTCTCTGCTTTGCCTTAAGATGCCCCTAGTCCTTTACACAATGATAGAAGCAACACACTACATTTTCTTTACTGGTTAGACAACCTCAACTCAAAACAGATGGTCCTGCTTGACAATTGCATTTAGGATCTCAAATGTTAAGCTCCCTTTTGTAGGTTCTGCAGTAACCATAACATGGTCCTGTCATTAACACTCAGTAATGTCACCTTACTCTATGCTTGTGCTACTGTAACAGAAAAGCTAGACTGGATAATTTATAAATAATTTTATTTCTAAGCCAAGCATACATGTACCAAGGTGTTACAAGTCTATATCCTAGCAATCAGGAGGCTAAGGTAGGTGGATCATGAGCTAATGGCTATCCTGGGTTACATAGTGAGTTCCATGCCAGCTTGTGTTACAAAACAAAGTTATATGCCAAAAAGAAAAAGAAGGAAAGACATGGGGGATAGGAGGAGGAAAAGAAGGAGGAAGATAGCAAAGGTTGGAGGAAGGAATGTGTTTTTATAGTCATCAAAACTAGGACAGTCAAAGGTCAAAGGGTCTACATCTTAAGGGCCCAATCTGGGGAAAGTCTTCACAGTATCATTTCATGGAAGAAGGTGGGACAATAACAGGATACAAACAAGAAATAGCAAAAAGAAGGGGAAATTTTGCTTTTAAAACTGCAAATACTAAGTGGGTGCTGGTTGTTCATTCACACCTGTGATCCTAACTACTAAGGAGGCTGAGATCTAGCATCACAGTTTGAAGCCAGCCTGGGCAGGAATGTCTGTAAGATTCTTGTCTCCAATTAACCACCAAAAAACTGAAAATGGAGCTGTGGCTCAAATAGTAGAACACCAGCCTTGAGTACAAAAGCTCAGGGACAGTGGCCAGGCTTTGAGTTCAAGCCATAAGACCAGCACGCACACTCACACACACACACACACACACACACACACACACACACACACACACACACAACCCTGAAAATACACCTCTGGTAATAGCACACTCTCACAGTAACAACATTAATCCACTCAAGAAGGTAGCTCTCATGACTTAATCCTCTCCTGTGGCCTCTCCTATGGTGGTTGCATGGGGATTAAGTTTCTCTGGGTATTCATGAACTTTGAGGGACAGATTCAAACCATAGCACCTACTTTGCTACCCTAGGAACAAACAACTATGACTGTCAAGCCCAGCAGGAGAAGCCAACAGCCTGAAAACTTCACATACCACTGCTTCCTGTATTTGATCTTGATAAACTTCAAAGACTTTAATTTTTTGCAGGGTGGGGTGGAGGAGGTTGGTTGTGGGTTTTGAACTCTGGGTCTGGGCACTTGTCCCTCAGCTCTTCAGCGCAAGTCTAGTTCTCTACCACTTGAGCCACAGAGCCACTTCCGGCTTTTTCTATGTGGTGCTCTATGTGGTGCTGAGTAATCGAACCCAGGGCCTCATGCATGAAAGGCAAGCACTCTACCACTGAGCCACCTTCCCAGCTCCTAATTTTTTTTTTTTTTACCATTTTTTTAGTTCTATAAATGATTTGCCATTGATGATCAGAATTTCACAGTAGCAAAGGAGTTTTCTCTACTTAGAGAGTTTTGCTACATTTTTATTTCATTAGGAGATATAATTTCTAATTTTGACACTGGTTTTTTAAAAGTAAACCATTTTTAGAAATAACTGTTATTCTGACTGTTGTTAATCTGATTGACAACCCTTCTAAATAACTCATTAAAGGGAATGAGCCTGCTTGGCTCAGGCAGATTCACCTGGCAGAGGCCTCCTACTGTTGCCATTACTGCCTGTTTCCTTTTCATTTTCTTCTAGCAAACTTATATATGATTGTGGTGTCAAAGTTCTCCATAAAGTCAGCCAACCTTTATCTTCAGAGGTTAGTAGTGATAATGACTTTTCCCTATACAAATCTAAATAAAGCCCTCTTAATAGGGTGTAGCAAAACATGTTTTTTCATCATGTTCAACCAAACTATAGCAGAAACCACTTGCTGTTAACTGGGATCATCTGAGGCATTTGTTATTTATTCTTTCTTATTCTTTGGAACTATTATATGCTGTTGAACATTTCAATTACCTGAGCATAGTCTATCAAAATGCTGTAATATATATATCCTTGCTTTAAAAAAAAAAGTTGGGGCTAGGAAGCTTGCCTTGCATGCATGAGGCCCTGGGTTTGATTACTCAGCACCACATCAGCAGAAAAAAACAGAAGCAGCACTGTGGCTGAAGTGGTAGAGCACTAGCCTTGAGATGAAGAGCTGAGGGACAGCGCCCAGGCCCAGAGTTCAGGCCCCACCACTGACAAAAAAAAAAAAAGTTGAGGCATTGTCAATGCAAAGGTCGGTTGGATACTTTTTCTTTTTCTTTTTCTTTTGGGGAATTAGGGCTTAAACTTAGGCCTTGTGCTTGCCAGGCACTCTACCACTTGAGCCATGTTCTCAGCCAAGTAATACACTTTTTGATTCAATTATACTATTTCACAGCATTAAGGATGAAGGCTGAGGTGTTCCTAGACTAGAGTCCTTCATTTCTTCTATCACTTTCATATCTTGGCTTTTGGTATGATTACCAATATTTCCTGCTGTTTGAAAGTAAGTAATTCTACATACTATATATAATAATAATGTACATAATTACAAAACTATAATATTTATTAGCCAAAAAGGCAGAATCATGTGTTCTCTTTAAGGAAAGCTTCTTCACCACCTTATCCAATAAATTTCTGGACCTTACTTGAACAAAAAATACAGATTTCCACATACTTATTTACTGGTGTTATTTTCTGCATTTCATTCTCTTTCACTTTTCCATATGCTTTTCAATTCTGCTTGAGATTTCTCCAAAGAAGCAAGATTATTCCTCGGTTCAGTCTGGTATTTCTTAGACTTATTTACTCATTTAATGTTGTCTCTTCTAATTCACACAGAATTCTGTATGAAACTTTAAAAAATTAACAAAAACAAAATTTTAAGCATCCACATCAGATCACCGAGGTGAGCCACTCTTCCCGCCACATCTTCCTGCCACTTTTAAGGGGTATCAAATGTAGTCATGCAGGTTTTTTTTAATAAGTTTTCCCAGGCTCACTAAAAGCTCAGGATTGAATTAATCCATAACATTCTGATGGAACTGAAGCACTTACATGCAGGAAGACACTTGCTACATGACAAGTTCTCCAGGTGACCAGAGCTACCGAGATCCTACTGAGAATGGGCGCACTACTGACATTGCCATCTTTATCTTCAAAGGTAACCCACAGAGTCTAATATACCTAAAGGGGTGATACTTTAAACCATTGAATTCAGCAATTTCCAAAGGACTCCACAATGGCATTGCCTGGGGATTATTACATCTTTCTTTAGTAGGTTAAATTACCCTTGACATATTAAAATGATATAAAAATGTATGCAGTTTAGAGAAACAAAATTTCACTTTGACCATTGGATATTTTCCCCATCATAGATATTCTGTTAGCATGTCAAAAACTGAGAAAAAACTGATTACATTTTGAAAATCAACATCATTTTAACATTATTCTCAACCAGATGGCATACCCTAAGAAAAGAATTTTTTAAAACTTCTGGAATTTTATCAAATTTAAATTGTTTATGAAAGTTGATGGTAAAATTTATAGATAGTTATTAGAAAATAGGGTGGGGTGCTACTGCTCTTTAGTGGGCAGGAAACAAATAGAGAATAGAATAATTACATGGAATACTTTCTATACCTAATGCATAGTGATATAAGGAAAAATATACTCTAACTCTATATTACTTACCAACATAATATAATCTTGCATAGTATTGTATGTGATGAATTTTTCAGAAATTCTGAGTCTGGAATTTTGTCAAGAGTAGCTCACTATTTCAGAAAATCATATTACTGAAAGAAATATTATGTATAATGTTTTTCAATACTAAATACCTCAGTTTGTACATGTACTTGGCTATTGCCCAGTGATTTTGTGTACTAGTACATCTGTCATAGGAATTTCCAGCACAGTCATGTTATACATATTTACATCTTGAAATATCTAATATTTTGTATATTAAGTAGGTTTATTTTATGGCTTAATATAATTTAGGTATTATATTGTCTTTTTATATTTGCTGTATAAGTGCAATGTGTTCCCTATAATTTTTTCACAATAATAAAGCAGATTTATTTTAAGAGTAGCATTTATTTTCATTTATTTTTTATTTATTTATTTTTGCCAGTCCTGGAGCTTGAACTCAGGGCTGAGCTTCTTTTGCTCAAGGCTAGCACTCTACCACTTGAGCCACAGCTCCACTTCAAGCTTTTTCTGATATGTGGTACTGAGGAGTCAAATCCAGGGCTTCATGCATGCTAGGCAAGCACTGTACCACTAAGCCACATTCCCAGCCCACAAAGCATTTATTTTAAACACAGAAATTCCATTCAATAAGATTGAAAACCATTATCCTACAACTTTGATTTCCTAAAAATAAGGATTTGAATTAGTACAAGTTATTGACTAAAAAAAAAAATGGTTAAAGGAAATAATTTTAAAATGGCATGGAGGGGAGTGAAGGGGGGAAATGGGAAGGGATGGGAAGGGGAAACAAAGGAGGAGGCAACAATGCTTGATAAGAAATGTACTCATTACCTTGCCTATGTAATTGTAACCCCTCTGTATGGTATTTTCACAATAAAAAAATTAGTAAAAAAATGGCATGGTTAAGGTTAAGGTACTTATTAAAATATGTATTTTTTTCTGTTGGTCATAGGGTTTAAACTTATGGCCTGGGCACTGTCTCTGAGCTTTTGGGCTCACAGCTAGCACTCTACAACTTTAAGCCACAGCTCCACTTCCAGTTTTTAGGTAGTTAATTGGAAATAAGAGTCTCACAGACTTTCCTGCCCAGGCTGGCTTCAGACTGTGATCCTCAGATGTCAACTCCTGAGTAGCTAGGATTATAGGTATGAGCCACCAGTATCTGGCAGAAATAAATGTTTAAAACAAAATAATCCATCAGCAAGCCTTTACTATGTGCCTAGCATTTGATGACACAGAAGCACAAAGAAGTATAATCTAAGTCTCTCTGCCTTCACAAAATTAACATGGTTCCAACAATTATGTTGTAACCATTTGAGGAGAAAACATCTATGTAACAAGGCATGGAAAAACATCTAGATAATGAGGCAATAGTCTTAGGATTCTTGAAAGATCAGGAAAGTCTGGGGATAAGATGGACCCCTTCAGTTGTTCATTCTAGAAATTAATTGGATCAAATTAGCAATGTATGTTTACCATGACAAAAGGTGACCAGCAAAACGGCTTTCAGGGGAGGGGAAAAGTGAGGTCAGATAGAGAGAGGGAAGGGTATAAGAGATATGGTGAGCCAGATATCGGTGGCTCACGCTTGTAATCCTAGCTACTAAGGAGGCTAAGATCTGAGGATCACAGTACAAAGCCAGCCCAGGCAGAAAAGTCCGTGAGACTCTTATCTCCAATTAACCACCAGAAACCTGGAAGCAGTGCTGTGGTTCAAGAGGTAGAGCGTTCGCCTTGAGCTGAAGAGCGCAGGGACAGCACCCAAGCCCAGAGTTCAAGCCCTATGACTGACAAAAGAGACAGACAGACAGACAGACAGACAGACAGACAGACAGACAGATGGTGAAACCAAAGTTAAATTCAACTTCAATAGGAGTTGAAAGTAATAAATGAAATAAAGTTCCTTTAGACTCCTAGAGAAAGTAGTAAAGATGAATTACTTATTATGATAAGTCTGTAAGATACAGGGCAGCCAGATTTATGGAGAGAAAGATATAAATGACCTCAGACAGTAGGGAAGCAAGAGGAGAATGACATACAAAGATTAGTTAAATTTTAAATTTGATGAAATTAAGATGATCAGGTAGCTTCAAAAATCAACATAATGGTAACAGCTGAATCTCTCATCCTAGATTGAATGAGTTCATGGAGAGAATCAATATAGACGGGGCAAGCGGTAGAAGACAGGGCCTTGGGCAACGCCCACAGGCTAGAAGAGCAGAGTAAGAGCCAGCAATGAAGCCAAAGCAAATGAATGCTACTTTACATTCAGAGCATAAAATTATGGAAAGCTTTTTTTTTTCTTTTTTCTTATTAGGAGCATGCTAGAGCTAAAAATATAAACCAATTATTTCTTAAAAGTTAAGAAAGTTATGGACTACAGAGTCAAGATAGGTCACTAACATGCTATGACAATTCTTGAAGTTTTTTAGTTGATATCAGAGATCAGTCATGTACTAAAGTTATATTCACATACTTCCATGAAGGAAATTATTCTAGCAGAAGGGCATTCTAGTTACAGAAAATGGATATGGTGCTGAGTGCCAGCAGCTCAAGCCCATAATCCTAGCTACAAAGGAGGCTGAGATCTGAGGGCTGCAGTTTGAAGCCAGCCCAGGCAGGAAAGTCCATGGAGACTCTTATCTCCAATGAAGCACCAAAAAAGCTGGAAGTGGAGCTATGGTGCAAGTGGCAAAGTGCTAACCTTGAGCAAAAAATCTCAGGGACAATGCCCAAGCCCAGAGTTCAAGCCCAGGACTGGTACAAAAAAGGAAAATGAGTATGGTCATGTGCAGATGAGTCACTAGATTCAGAGATGCTATCACAAATGTCCAGAAACAGCAGCAAGCAGAAATGAACTATAAACCCATCATCAATCATCACAGAAAGTTGCATCATCATAAGAATTACTCTGACTCAATCTAACAACAACAAAACTGCCTAAAGGGTATCCTGCTTAGTGCACAAATTTAGTTGTAAGCAATAGTAGAGGTTAGCACTGCAGATATCTCTATACCCTCCAAAACTTATCCTTCACATTCTATGCTCATGTGTAAAAGGGCTATTACATTAAATTTCTCAACCCATGAATCTATCTCTAGATTTTGCAGTTAATTTTTTGCAGACATTAATCAACATGCCATCACAACTAAACATTCTCAAGTTGAAACTACACTTGCTACCTATGAATGTGAAGCAGTCTATGAATATGATAACCCATATCACTGTTTGTGTTGGTAGGATAGTTTATATTTGCTTTGTAGGCAGGACTGCTGATAGCATCCTCTTTTACTCTGAAGATGTGGATGATAAATTACACGGGCCCCATATCAAGCTAGGCACAAGGGAAACATTTCACTTCATGTTAATTCTTAAATTATAACAATACCTGTTGTATTCAATGAACATCACTTAACAGCTGCTAAAAACTTGTAAGATCCTGTTCATTCTTTCAGGTCTAGCCCTGACACAGCTAGGGATTGCCTCCTAGTGGTGGGGTGATTCTTGGCTGTCCCTGATCCCACCTCTGTTTAAACATTGTGTCTAGCCGGGGGTATTTCTCCCACATCTACCTATAGCTTTGTTCACCTCTTTCAATCCCATATAATAAACTCTGTTTATTATATATATATATATATATATATATATATATATATATATATTCCAAGTTTGGATAAGTACACTCCATAATATAGAATATTTTGCTGTAAACAAAGAAAAAAATTGTAACAGGCCAGATCCCAGTGGCTCTCACCTGTAATCCTAGTACTTGGGAAGCTGAGGAGGATCATGGTTCAAAAACATCCCAAGCAGAAAAATCCACAGGCTCTCCTCTCAGTTCATAGCTGGGTCCAGAGGCACACACCTGTCATCCTAAGCTAAATGGAAGGCTGAGAATGGGAGGATCATGGTGCCTAGCCAGCCCAAACAGAAAAGTCTGTGGGATTACATCTCTACTGAAGGGAAACTAGACAAGGCTTATGTAACTGTAACCCCTTTGTACGTCACCTTTATAACAATTTTAAATTTTAATTTAAAAAATTTTAAAAAGGAAATGCACCCAGGAAGCAAGAACCTATCCTAAAAATAACCAGTAGAAGAAAGAGCTGGAGGTGTGGCTCAGCAATAACCTGCCAGCGTAACAAGAGCAAGTCAAGTTCAAATCAACCTGCTGTGTGTGTGTGTGTGTGTGTGTGTGTGTGTGTGTGTGTATGAGCCAGCTATGTGTATATTAAAAAAGACATAATTTCTCCTACAATTAGGAATAAGACAAACTACTTCTATTTAATATTATACTGGAAGCTATAGCCAGAATAATTACAAAAACAAAATAAGGGCTGGGAATGTGGCTCAGTCGTAGACTGCTTCCCTTGCATACATGAGGTCCTGGGTTTGATTCCTCAGCAACACATAAGCAGAAAAAGCTGGAAGTGGTTCTGTGGCTCAAGCAGTAGAGCGCTAGCCTTAAGATGAAGAACTGAGGGACAGCACCCAGGCCCAGAGTTCAGGCCCCATGACTGACAATAAATTAATTAATTAATTAATTAAGGCATTAGTATTGGAAAGGAAAAAAATGAAATTATCTCTATTCATAGATGGTATGATATTCTATGTAGGCAACCCAAAATGTCTGAGTAAGTCTGCATAAAATCTGATAGAATGAGTTAACAAATTCAGCAATTGTATTTAGCAATACAAATTCAATATTCAACTAATAGTTGTAACTATACATTGGCAATAGTATTTAGCAATACAAACTCAATATTCAACTAATAGTTGTAACTATACATTGGCAATAAAGAATCTGAAAAATTAAGCAGTTTCACTTAATAGTACCAAAAATACTTCTATTAGAATGACAATTATTAAAAAAAAGTAAGTGTTGATGAAGAAAAATGGAGACTTGATGAAGAAACCGGCTTCTATTAGAATGACAATTATAAAAAAAATAGTAAGTGTTGATGAAGAAAAATGGAGACTTGATGAAGAAACCGGAATCCTTGAACACTTGCTGGTAATGCTAAATGTTGTAACCATATGGTAAACACCTGGGAACAGTGGTATGTGCCTGTCATCCCAGCAATACAGGAAACTAAGAACAGGAGGGTCAAGGTTTCTGGCGAGCACAGGTGAAAAAAAAGTTCATGAGATCCCATTTCAACAGAAAAAGTTGGATGCAGTGATATATGCCTGCCATCTCAGCTTTGGTGGAAAGTATAAAGAAGAGATTCATGATCTGGAGTGGCCTGGACCAAAAGTGAGACTCTTACCTCAAAAATAAACAGTACCAAAATGGACTGGAAGCATGGATGAAGTAATAGATCACCTGCCTAGAAAATGTGAAGTTCTGAGTTCAATACCCTAGGATCACCAGAAAAAAAAAAGTTAGGGGTTTTACTTAAGCCATGATGACTTGTGCCCTTAGATGAAAGTAAAAGATGCTAGGTCTGTGCTTATAGAGGGAAAGACCACCCAGTGGGAAATTAGACATCTGCAAGCCACAGGAAAAAAAGTATCAGGAGACACCACTCTGCTGGCACCTTGATCTTGGATGTTTAGCCTCTAGAGCTGTAAGAAAATAAATTACTGTTGTTTATGCCACCCAGTCATGGTATTTTATTATGACAGTCCTAACAAACTAGTAAACTATACACATATTCAGAGCAGGATTGATCGCAGCAGCCCAACATGAAAACAATTCATGTGTCCATTGACAGATGAGAAGATAAACAAAATATCTAGATATACAATGGAATATTATTCAACTTTCAAAAAGTCTAGCTGGGTACTGTGGCTCAAGCCTGTAGTCCTAGGAACTTGGATAGTAGAGATGGAGGATCATGGTTGAAAACCAACCCTCACAAAAAAAACATTCATAAGACTTTATCTCAACCAATAGCTTGGTACGTGGTGCTTACCTATGATCCCAGAAACACTGAGAAGCACAAATAGGAGGACTGCAGTCGAAGCTTGCCTGAACATAAAGCAAGATCCTATCTCAAAAATGACCAATGTGAAAAGCGCAAGTAGAGTGGCTCAAGTAGTACAGTGCCTGTTAAGCAAGTATGAGTTCAAGCCCAGGACTGCCAAAAATAAAAATAAATAAAAGGAGGAAATTCTGACATATACTAAATTATATACTATATTATATATATTAAACATATACTATATTATGCTAAGTGAAATTAGCTAGCCACTCCCCCCCAAAGAAAACCACCACAAATATTATTTGACTCCCCTTACAAAGTACCTAAGAGAAGTCAAATACTTAAGAGACAGAAAGCAGAAGAGCACTTTATGTGGACTGAAGGCAGTGGGATATGGAACGCCGTGCTTTGATGTAAAGGTTGCTGATTTTTTGAGTTCCAAGTATATTTTAGATATGAGACCCTTGTCCGTTGTATGGCTAGTAAAGATCTTCTCCCAATCTGTGGGCTTTCTATTGATCTTGCTAGCTATGTCCTTTGCCATGCAGAAGCTCTGCAACTTCATGCGATCCCATTTGTCCAACCTTTCTTTGATTTGTTGTGTTTCTGGGTCTTTAATAAGAAAATTTCGGCCTGCGCCAAGGAGACCTAGGGTTTCTCCTATTCCATCCTGTAATGTTTTCAGAATGTCTGCTTTGACTCCGAGATCTTTGATCCATTTGGAGTTGATTCTGGTGCAGGGTGATATATAAGGATCTAGCTTTAGTTTTCTACAAGTAGTTAACCAATTTTGCCAGCACCATTTACTGAAGAGGCTGTCTTTCTTCCATTCTATTTTTTTAGCTCCCTTATCAAAGATTAGATGGCTATAGGTCTGTAGGTTCATTTCTGGGTTTTCAATTCTATTCCATTGGACCTGAGGTCTGTTCTTGTGCCAGTACCAAGCTGTTTGGATTACTATGGCTTTATAGTAGAGTTTGAAATTTGGTATTGATATTCCTCCAGCAGTTTTCTTTCCGTTGAGGAGCGTTTTTGCTATTCGGGGTCTTTTTTTGTTCCATATAAATTTTTGGATTGTCTCTTCTGTTTCCTTGAAGAATGAGGTTGGAATTTTGATGGGTATCGCATTGAATTTGTAGATAGCCTTGGGAAGTATTGCCATTTTTACGATGTTAATCTTTCCAATCCAGGAGCATGGGAGGTTTTCCCATTTTCTAAGTTCTGTTTTGATTTCCTTTTTCAAGTTTTTAAAGTTTTCATCATAGAGGTCCTTCACTTCTTTGGTTAAGTTAATTCCTAGGTATTTTATTTTTTGTGGGGCTATTACAAATGGAGTTGCTTTCCTAATTTCAGCCCCCCACTTTTCTCATTGTTGGCATACAGAGAAGCCATTGATTTTGGGGGGTTAATTTTATACCCTGCTACTTTGCCAAAGTTTTGAATCAGCTTGAGTAATTTGGGAGTGGAGTCTATGGGATTCTTTAAATACAAGATCATGTCATCTGCAAAGAGAGAGAGTTTTATTTCTTTTTCCCTGTTTGGATCCCCTTTATGTCTGCATCTTGTCTTATTGCTGTAGCTAGGCATTCTAATACTAGGTTGAAGAGAAGTGGAGAGAGTGGACATCCTTTTGTCTTATTCCTGAGTTAAGAGGAAATGGCTTTAGTTTTTCACCATTAAGTATAATGCTGGCTGTAGGTTTGTCATATACAGCCTTTATTGTATTGAGGAATGTTCCATGGATTCCTAATTTTTCCAAAACCTTCATCATGAAGGGGTGTTGGATCTTGTCGAATGCTTTTTCTGCATCTATTGAGATAACCATGTGGTTCTTATCCTTGCTCCTGTTGATGTGATGAATAATATTAATTGATTTGCATATATTGAACAAGCTTTGCATCCCTGAAATGAATCCTGTTTGATCCTGGTGTATGATTTTTTGGATGAATTGTTGAAGTCGATTGGTCAAAATTTTGTTGAGAAGTTTTGCATCAATGTTCATCAAAGAAATGGGTCTATAGTTCTCTTTCTTTGATGAGTCCAACAACAAATCCTCAAAGAAACACCTGCCCAATAAATAAGTGGGCAAATGACTTAAAGAGAAACTTCTCTGAAGAAGAAAGAAGGATGTCCAATAGACACATGAAGAAATGCTCAACCTCCCTAGCCATAAAAGAAATGCAAATCAAAACAACATTGAGATACCACCTCACCCCAGTTAGAATGGCAAAAATCAAGAACTCTAATAACAACAGATGCTGGAGGGGATGTGGACAGAAGGGAACCTTACTTCATTGTTGGTGGGAGTGTAAACTTGTTCAACCACTTTGGAAAGTAGTATGGAGGTTCCTCAAAAGACTCCACATAGAGCTCCCCCATGACCCAGCAATCCCACTTTTGGGCATTTACCCAAATGTTTACAAACAAGACCACACTAAAGCTACCAGCACATCTATGTTTATTGCAGCATTATTTACCATAGCTAAGATATGGAACCAACCCAGATGCCCCTCAGTAGATGAATGGATCAAGAAAATGTGGTATATATACACAATGGAATTCTATGCCTCCATCAGAAAGAATGACATTGCCCTATTTGTGAGGAAATGGAAAGACTTGGAAAAAATTATATTAATGAAGTAAGCCAAGCCCAAAGAAACATAGGTCCCATGGTTTCCCTTATTTGCAATATCTAGTATATGTCTGAGTCAAGCAGAAAAGGTCAGATAAGGTGATGTTAGGGAAATGAACCCTAAGATGTATTTAAATGTTTGTTTTCTTTCATGCATTTGTTTCTAAAGCATTTATAAGATTATTTCTTTGTTGCTTTGTATGTCCTTCCCCCACAGTATAACCCCTGCTTTCACTGTATTTGATGTCGGTATAATTTGTGGAGGGGAAGGGGAAAAGCAAGTCATTTAAATAAGGATACAGGTGGACCCGTTGCAACAATGAGAAGTACTAGTTGTCATGTTGAAAATGAACTTTACAACTTTGGTGGTGGGGTGGGGAGGATGGGGGGGGCGGGGGGAAGGCTGGGAAGGGATGGGAAGGGTAAGCAAAGGAGGAGGCTACAATGCTTGATAAGAAATGTACTCATTATCTTGCCCATGTAATTGTAACCCCTCTGTACAGTATTTTCACAATAAAAAAAAATAAAGGTTGCTGAAAGGAGACCACCATACCATTCAGGCAGAAGAGTTTATTGGGAGAACCAAACCTCTGGCCACATTCAAGAGTAGGGATGCAGAAAGTAGCATGTAATGAGTAGCACATAACATGCAGCATGTAGCTTGTTGCTAGTAGTGAGTTGCATATCCTAGGATGGTTACAGAGTCTCAGTTTTACCAGTGGAAGGTACTGGCAACTGTGTGTCAATGTGAATATTCTTAAAATGGTTATGATGATTAAAAAAATTAACCATAACTAAGGTGATTTTTTTTGTTTTTGTGTTTGTGCATGCCCTGGGTCTTGAACTCAGAGCCTAGACATTGTCCCTGAGGATTTTGCTCAAGGTTAGTGCTCTACCACTTGAATCAAAGCTCTATTTCTGGCTTTTTGGTAGTTAACTAGAAGTAAGAGTCTCACAGACTTGACAGTACAGGCTGCCTTTGAACAGCTATCATCAGAGCTCAGCCTCCTATGTAAGCACCGGCACCAAGTAGGACAATCTTTTATTTAAGTTTTAATGTTTTATTAGATCCAATGAACAGTATACCACACTTACCACTTGAAATACTCATGACTGAAACAGCTTACACTAGTAAAAGGAAAGAAATGTAAGTATCACCTGATGTGGAAGAAATAGTTGTATTGTCAAAGCTCATAGAATTCACAAACTTTATAGACCACGATAATGACAATTTGCCTTGTGAAGGTTAAAATGTGTTTGTGACTTTAACTAAGTATCACTTTTCCACAATACTGTGAAATATGTGAAATTTATATAATCACCTAATCTCAATTAAAAAATATTTAAAAAAGAAATACTCATGAATGAAAATTTGAGATGCTTGATATTCTCATGCAGATGTTCTACAGTTGTGTAGATCATTCTGCATTACAGTTTTGCACTTGTTTGGTGAATGTTTTTCTGCTATAGGACACCTCCATTTGTTCTATTATTTCTTTTCCCAAACTTTCAGGTTTAATAACCTTTTCTTCTTTTGCACAGTTCATCCTGGTTTTTTTTCATCTCACTACTACCATTGTAGTATATTAAAATACAGACAAGAAAATTCAGTGTTGCTGGTACACAGTACAGTTTTTTTTTTAAAAATATGTAAGAATGCACCACATGCAATGGTAATGAAATAACTCAAAGAAATCATATAAAAATTTTCTTCAAAATTCAAAGAATTATGAAAACAACTTCATAAATCAGCTTAAAAATATGCCATAAAATAATGAGTATGCTAATATGGAAGTAGTTTATAAAATAGCATCACTAATGCAATATACTAATAGAAAACTATGCCACTGTTCCCCATATTCCTTTGTAACGAATTTACTCTTTGTAATAACCATCATGTGGGCCACTTGCCTGGCAATCAATGGACTATTAGCTGTCCCTAGAGTTTGGGCCACCTCCTAGCAACCTCTGCTCTGTCTGGCCTGCAGTTACCCCTTCCCATGCCCCATTATAACAAGCCCTGAGCGAATGCCACTCAGCTGCCATGTCCCAGAGTACATTAAAGAGGACAGGAGCTGGGGATGTGGATTAGTGGTAGAGTGCTTGCCTAGCATGCATGAACCACATAAACAGAAAAAAGCTGTAAGTAGGCATTGTGGCTCAAGTGGTAGAGCTCTAGCCTTGAACACAGAGAGGCTCAAGGACAGTGCTTGAGCCCTGAGTTTAAGCCCTAGGACCAAAAAAAAAAAAAAAAAGAGGACCAGAGCCTACTTCTCTAGACGGTGCCTGCCAGGTCATTGGTAGTAATCATCTCAAACTCTTCATCGCATCAGTCTGGAGAAGAAAGGGAAGGAGGGCTCAGTGCCCAAGGCTGCAGGCTCTTGGCGGTGCTGACCAGGCAGCAGTCGCACAATGTGTCCTGTGGTGGGGTCCTCCAGGGGGCAAGATACCCCGGCATCTCCTTGGGCAGGCTCCACATTCTCTTCAAGTTGCATCTCTTCAAAACCTTACTGCTCCTCCATCTTCCATCTTCTTGAGCGCAACAAGTCTGAGGTGCAACAAGTCTCAGCAGTAGGGGTCTGAGTGGCTGGCTGCCAGCATCTTGTCCTGGCACTCTGTACCTTCACCTGCAGGTGCAACAGCAGCTCCTGAAGCATCTTCTCCCTCATCTCCTGGGACAGTCAGGTGACACACTCATCTTTCTCTTGATGCCACTCATCCAGAACTGCCATCTGTTCTTTACAGAAAACTAGGGACTCTTCAACAGTGCTGATGTGTTCTGACAGCTGGATGCATCGATGCTGGAGTTTATCCACTTACTTCTGGTAGTCCACCTTGTTGGGCAGGTCATGGATGCAGCAGATTTTCAGCTCCTTCTTGGGTTCCTGTGTGCCCTGTTTCCTGTTCCCAGACACAGCATTCTGTGTTCCAGACCTGCTGCTCCAGCTTTATCTGGCCTTGGGCTGCCAGGTTCACCAGGGACCCACAGCACACCTGCTGTTCCTTCAGCTGCTAGCTGAGTTTCACTTTTTTTGATTCAGCAATTGGTCATGCTACAAGATAAAAATCCCACATGGCTTGTGGGTTGTGTACATTCTCTGGCTCATTCATATAAGGTGGAGACACCTCCTCACTCTTTTCTTCTTTGGTCACTCCTTTACCTTCCCTAGAGAAAACCAGGAAGCTGAGCTGGGCCCAGAGCTGCTGTTCTCCTGTCTTGTTGCTTCCAGGCACTTCAGAGGGTCCTGTAACGTTTCAGGCGCTGTCTAGTCCTCCAACTTGTTCTCTGCCCCTGCTCCTGCTTCAGCTGGTCCAGGAGCTGGGTCTGCCTCAGCAGTTGCTGTTGCAGGGCCTCCTTCTCTGAGGTCAGCTGATGATTGGAAGCCATGTGCTGTTCGCAGGTGGCTCTGAACTCCTGCAGTTGGGCCAGGTACTGGTCACGCTGCTCCTGCAGATTCTGAGCCACTTGGCTCTTTGACTCAGCTGACTCTTTTCCTTCTTCTAACTTCTCTCACTCACCCAGCCTCACCTACAGATATTTCTTCACCTGCTGCTCTGAGTACAGGATGCTGGTGAGCTCCTCCTTCTCACTGCTCAGCCTGGTGCCAGCTGATCTTTCAGCTCTTGGTTGCACACCAATATGCATCTCAAGGTTTTATGTTCCTTTTCCATTGTCTCCAGGATCTTGTGTTAATCCTCAGCATGCTGATGCCATTCCTCAGTCTTCTTCTCCAGTATCCACAACTGCTCCTGCTGCTCCACGTTCTGGAGACTGAGACCCTGGTTTTCCTGTATGTGGATGTGAAACTGTTTTTTAGCTCCTGCAAGTGGTAGGCCTGGGCCTGCAGCTGCAGCTCAGCCTGAAATGGTCCTGTAAGGGACTGTGGGGTGGAAGCTCAGCCAGCTGCTTTCTCAAGTCTATCAGGTTGGTCTCTAGGTCCAACACCTGCCTCACCTCTTGCTCTTTCCCCTCTCTCATTTGACTCATCTACTCCAAGAGCTGCTAGATCTTCTCCTTCTATCTGGAGCTCTCCTCCTTCAGGTCCTCCACAAAGATGTCTCTCTCTAACTTTAATGCCATCACCAACTTTTTCATGTTGTCTAGCTGTCTTTCCAACTCTACCCACTCCACCAGTGCTTGTTGTAACTCATGAGTTTTGATCTTCATGTCGGCCTTTTGTGTCAAGAGCACTTCCACAGTTTCTCCTACAGCTTGGTGTTCTCTTCTTCCACTTTATCGCAGCTTCTGGCCCTTTCCTGGAGCTTCAGCTTCACATTAGTCAGATATTTAGTGAACTCTAGGTTGTTCTTGTTTGTCTCATTCTGCAGGCAAGTTCATCTCTAGCTCTGCAACATGCTGCTGTGAGGCAGGCAGGCAGCTTGCAAATCCCTTGTGCTCTAGTTCTCTTTCATTGGCCACCTGCTGTATGTTTGCCAGAGCAGACTGTAAATCGAATTTTTCTGAAACTAATATCTGTATTGATAGCAACTTGTGGAGTTCCAGCTCTGTTTTCAGCACCACATGTTGGTAGCTCAGTTTTAGAAGTAATTTTTCTGGCTCCTATCACACATCATGGTCACCAGTGTTTCCACCAGGCTTCCAAGTGCCCTCCAGGAAGAGGCACCAAGAAACACAGCTATCTGCCCATGTCCAATGTCTTCAAGTCTTCATACAGAATTAGCTCTATGGTTCTGATCATATTTACTGACACTTGTATTCTGATCAGGTAGCCACTGAGGTTCATAACAGCCTTGATATAACTTGTTCTGGTACTGGAGGATGCAAGGCCATCATAGGTCCAGGGCTTTTCTCTGTTAGTATTGGCCATGCTGCCCACCTAGGGCATGCACACGATCTACACACTTTGGCTAGTGATCTCAGAGGATTCAGAAATACAATCATGGGAGAAAGGAGACTGTCTGAAATTTCTGGCTGCTGTTGGTCAGGAGTATGTGAAATCCATACCAGCATAGAAAGAAGAATAATTACTGGCACATGACTGAAAACAAACCTGTTAACCAAGCAGTGAGCCACATCCAAATGATTCCAGAGCCTTTGGACATCTACTTCAGCACTGGAATGATTGTTCCAGTAACTGGCTAAAGTGTGTGGCCATCTTTTCCTTCCAATAAAAATTTTGCTGGCTGTGGTGGTACACACCTGAAGTTCTCTCTGTTGAAGTTACTTCTTTCTATTAAGAAGTCTCCAGAAGGCCACTGTAAAATGCTTGTTACTGGGAATCGGGGCAGCAGCAACTCCCCAGTCCCTCAATTAAGATGGCAGCTGTTTTCCAGCCCTGACTATAGCAACTACAATATTTTTTAACAAATAGTCACAGAAAAACTGTACACCCACTAAAAAAAAAGTTGGACCTTTATCTTGTAACAATTAAAGTCACTAAATAGACCAACATAGGCATTAATACTACATAAAACTTTTAGGAAAAACACACAAGAGACATTAGATTTGGCAATGATTTATTTGCTATCATTCCAAAAGCACTGGTGAGAAAAGAAAAAAAATATGAACTAGACACTGTCAAATTTAAAACTTTTAGCCAGATGTCAGTGGCTCATGCCTGTAATCCTAGCTACTCAGGAGGCTGAGATCTGAGGATTACAGTTCAAAGCCAGACAAGGAAGTAAAGTCTGTGAGTCTCTTATTTCCAATAAACTACTCAGAAAAAGCCAGAAGTGGTGCTGTGACTCGAGTAGTATTGTTATAAGGTAAATTATCAGAGAAGTCATATTTTGAAAGATAGAATTTTGGAGTCTTTATTACACCGTTAGCAGTCCGCAGGCAGCCGATCGTTAAAAAGGTTTGCAGTGCACACTGTTAGGAAACACCCAGAGAAGAAAGAAAAAACAAAAACAATACCAACAAACCAGTTCAGCTCCTACAGAGAGTGAAATTGGGACACCATGATGACCAGAGATGAGCCTGGAGACAGGACACAGGGCACAATCATGAAGACACAGAGACATATGGCATGGTGTAATGTTGCCTCTCTTCTCCAGGGCCTAAATAGGGCCAGGGCAGGGGGAAGGGCCACAGGACACTCTGGACTAACAGGTTCAGTAACCTATCAGCCAAGTGCCTGCCCCTGTCTCCAGAGATCCAGGTATGCCCATCACCTGAGGAGGGAGGCATCACCTTCCCCCACCAGAAGACAAGATGCCAGACCTTGAATGGACATACTCAGGTACCTAGAGGCTACTCAGAGGCTGGTGATTCAAGCCATTTAGGGAGTTAATCAATGCAGAATCAGAGCATTCTCCGTATGCAAAGCTTTCCTAAGGCTATGATCTCTGCATTTCTCTGAAGCAGAGACCTCCTTGCTCACCTTGAGCTAGGCTTATGCATTCAATGAATGGCCTCTCTCACCTCTAGGCTTTTCAAGACTGGGTGTAGAATTCCCTCTCTACAGCAAGAGGTACCAGGATGGCTGTAAGAAATTACTTAGACTCAGCCTCCTTACTTCACACCCCCCCAACTTTTTATATATATGAAATCAAATCATTGACTTCTCTGTAAGAGAGCTGAATTTTGGCCTAAGCTGTTCTCTCCTGTATCTAAGGAGTCTCCAGCAGTTGAAGTTGGCTCCATATGGTTGGTACCAATATAGTCAGGGGACTTTGAACTTCCTTTTCCAGGTCAGGCTGGGTATAATTTACAAATCTATGTTCCAAAGAAAGAATGTCCCATAACTAAAGTCTTTGTTCCAGAAGACTCAAAGTAGTCTTTCAACCAGGAATCAGCTGTGTGTGATCAGCTGTGTCTCATCTGCTTTTACCAAGGTGGAGGTAGTTAGGATGATTCCCCTCCAGATGACAGGCCATTTTTTAACTTTACCCAAAAGAAATCTCAAGACTGAAAGATGGCTGGCCTCCTTACTTCAATCTAGCAATAGCCATGAGCAAAAGAAGCTCAAGAACAGTGCCCAGGCCCTGAGTTCAAGCCCCAGGACCAGCAAAAAAAAAAAAAAAAAAGTAAAGCTTTTGCACATTAAAAGAACTTTACTATCTGAATTAAAAAGCACTCCTTAGAATGAAAAAATTATATATTTTATATCTGATGAGGACTCAAAAAGACAACCTTGATTTAAAACAAGCACAGAAAAAAAAATGAGCACAAAACTTAAACATTTCTTCAAAGAAGATATACAAATGGCCAACAAGCACATTAAAAAACAGTTAACACTACTAATCATTAGAGAGAACCACAATGTGATATCACTTCCCATCCATTGGGACAGATGTCAAAACAAACAAAGGAAAAAAATAACAAGAGTCAATAAAGGTGTAGAGAGGTTACAATACTTGGACACTGCTGATAGGAATGTTATGGGAGAAAACTCACACACACACACACACACACACACACACACACCATGGCTCCTCCAAACATTTTAACGAAGAATTATATAATCAAACATCTTTACTTTGGGTATGTACTCAAAGGAACTGAAAGCAGAAACTTCAACAGATATTCAAGCCAACACTCATATTTATAGCAGCCTTATTCACAGAAGCCAAAGGGTTAAAACTGGCCTGAGAGTCCAACAAAGTAGGAAAGAGATAAACAAATGTTTAGTCTTCTAAAGGAAGAAAATCTAATGAATGTTGTAATGAGAAAGAGCCTCATAGACATTACTCTTGCCATATACAAAAAGACAAATAGACTACAGTTCTAATAATATATCTAAAATAGACACATTCATGGAAAACTTGTATGAACAGCTGCAGATTAAAAGTTCTGAGGGGCTGGGAAGGTGGCTCAGTGGTAGAGCGCTTGCCTTGCAATGCATGAGGCCCTGGGTTCGATTCCCCAGCACCACATAAGCAAAAAGAAAAAAACCGGAAGTGGCACTGTGGCTCAGGTGGTAGAGCGCTAGCCTTGAGCTGAAGAGCTGAGGGACAGTACCCAGGCCCAGAGTTCAGGCCCCACAACCGGACCCCCACCTCCCCCCCCCAAAAAAAGAGATTTAAAAGTTCTGAGACTCTAGAGAATGAGAATTTATTGTTTAATAAGACAAACATTCTGTTTGGAAGGAAAAAAAATTGAAAATAGAGAGTAGTGGTAGTTACATCAGATTGTGAATGAAAAATGCCATTAAGTCCTACACTTAAAAATGGTTATAAGGGCTGGGAAAGTGGCTCAGTGGTAGAGCGCTTGCCTTGCATGCATGAGGCCCTGGGTTCTATTCCCCAGCACTACATAAGCAAAAAGAAAAAAAAGCCAGAAGTGGCACTGTGGCTCAAGTGGTAGAGCCCTAGCGTTGAGCTGAATTGCTGAGGGACAGCGCCCTGGCCCAGAGTTCAGGCCCACGACCGGACCCAAAAAAAAATAAAAAATAAAAAGTTCTTTAAAAAAAAGTGGTTATAAAAGGCCAGATGCTGGTGGCACACATATTAAGCTGCCAATAAGAAGCATTTGCTACTACTAGAGAACATAAACAATGTGATTAACTTAGTCATCCAGAATGTCTAAGCCAAGACACAAAAGTTGAGTAGAAATTTGGTAGTGGCAGTGTTCATAAGTTAAAAAGGAAAATGTTTCTAGTGGCAGAAGCAGAAAGCGTAGAGGAAAAGGCTGAAGGCATTCAGGGACTTCAAGCAGCTTAGTGAAGGTGGAGCTTAAAGTGTCAAAGGTGAATTACCAGAGATGAGACTAGAGTAGTTAAGAACAGAGAGGGGTTTTGTTTTGTTTTATCTATTGTGAAATACACCACCGCAAAGTTTAGTAGTTTAAAACAAACACCATTTTGTTATCTCTCATTAGTCTGTGAATTGAGCGGCCTTGGTTAGACAGTTCAATAGCTGCATGTAATGCTGCCTGAAGCTGAAGGCATTAGGGGAAGGGAGGGGGGCAGGAATAGAACATCTGAGATGACTCTCTCTTAGGTATGGCAGCTTATCCAAAACATCAAGAAGAATGGCTACTTAGAATGCTGGAATACTTACCTGGGTATTCCTCTCCACTTAAGTTTCAGTCACTTTCTTTCCAAGAAGAACTCTAGTGGAGTAACTATACTTATAAAGCACTTTAGGTACAAAAACTAAAACTATCTGGCATTTATAAGACTGAGGCCTGTAACTAGCATAGTGTCACGTTGCAACATTTCAATCCTTAAAGTGAATGGCAGGGTCAGCTCAGGTTCAGAATGGGAGGGACTAACTACACAACAGTATGAATCCTGAAGGATTCATCCACAAGAGCAAGACCGAGGGATCGAGGGATCGGAAGTCAGTTAGAAGATTATTGGATTAGACTAGGTAAAAGATTTAGTGATGTTTTGTCTCTGTACTTAAATAGAACTAAGAACTATCAAGTAATAAAATGGATTGAACTTGGTGAATAACTGATAAAGAGAACTGAGGAATGCATTCTCTGGTTTCCTTCTTGGCCTTAGGGATTAATACAGTTGGTATTCCCCACAACAGAGAGAAAAGTTCAGATGTGGTAGCAAAGGTACTGTGGTATTTGTACTAAGTAGATGAAATCAGCTCTAAAGATCGAGACAGAAGATAGAGATTTAGAACAACAGAAATCATGGGCATGAATGCATTACCTCTAGAGCATGGATAGAAAGGAGAGGACACCCCAATGGTGGTCTTAAGAAACAGAGGCTGGGCACCAGTGGCTCACACCTGTAATCCTAGCTACTAAGGAGGCTGAGATCTGAGGATCATGGTTCAAAGCCAGCCTAGGCAAGAAAGTCCATGAGACTCTTATCTCCAATAAACCACCAGAAAACTGGAAGTGGCACTGTGGCTCAAGTGGCAGAGTGCTCGCTTTGAGCTGAAGAGCTGAGGGACAGAGCCCAGGCCCAGAGTTCAAGCCCCATGACCAAAACAAAACAAAACAAACAAAAAAGAAAACAAAGAAAAGGAGTAGTCATAAAGAAGACCAATAATAAAAACCAGAAGAGCATCACCAAAACAATAATAACAACAACAATGATAATAAAGGGGTGGAGTATAAAGTATAGGATGCTTACCTAGTATTTATGTGGACTTATGTGGATTCCCCAGCACCATACACAAAAAAGGTATTTTATACAAAACAAAATTATTGTTAGTATCAAATGCCATATAGAGGAAGGTTAAATATGATTAAGACTGAAAATGGTCTCCTTGGATAATAGACCTGTAAGTTATTAGTGATTTGGCAAAAACAACGTGAGGCATACAAGTACTGTTGCAGTGAAGTGACAAGTGAATAAAGATGATGATAGGGAAACAATGACAATAATTCCTTCAAGATGCTCAACTATTAAAAAGAGGAAGACAGTGGTAGGTACAGAAGGCCAAAGAGTCAAAGAAGAATTTTTTTTAAGATGACGAAGGTAGGTGTGTATTTAAATATTGCTGGGAGGAAGTCAACATGGAGAAAGAAAGAACCTGAAGAAGCCAAAAGAAACCTTCAGCAGAGGGGGCTAAAGTTCCAAGCACAAAGTAGATTCGCCTCAGGTAGAAATCAGTTGGCATGTAAGTAGTGGACAGAAGGAAAGGAACAGCTGTGAGGGAAACTGGGAGTGAATGAATTACCTATAGAGCATAAGTAAAGTGGGGCACCCTGATAGAGTAGTTCAAAATCAAGGTCATTCTTTGCTGATGCCCACTATAGTACTTTCTCAATGAAGTAAGAAATAAAAGCATATGCCGTGAACAAGGGTGAAGGCTGGAGAAAGTAGAAGGGAGGTTTCAAGTAGTCACTATGAAACTCGGTGAAAAGTGATTAGAAACACACAGAATGATTGCTAGAAACCTTGAGAACCAAGAACAAGTTCCCAGTGATGCCTATGGTAAGCTCTGTGTGCTCAGTTGTTTAGTTGTCCCTTTTGTCATTCAGCACTCGGATACAAAACAGAAGTTATATAGATTTAGGATATTTGTGAAGACATATAAATAATAGCAAAACATCTGTTGATAAGTAGACAACTTCCTTTCATTCCATTAATTTTATTGCATTCGGCTTGCAAGTGATACTGCTATTAGTTTTGTGGTTTGCCAAAGGCATATATTGCCATATCTCAGGTGCTACTGAGAGGTGATGCTATGGAGGAGGTCTTCATTTACAGATTAACCACCAGAAAACTGGAAGTGATGCTGTGGCTCCAAGTGCTGCTCAAGGCTCTAACCTTGAGCAGAAAAGCTCAGGGACAGTGCGCAGACCCTGAGTTCAAGCCCCACAACTGCCAAAGAAAAAAGAAAAAAAAAGTTCATATGTAGGGAGTCTTGAACTCCCATTTCCTGCATCAGAGAAAGACATGGTCCTCTTTCTAGCTGTTCCTACTTCCACCCTGTTTTACTAAAATAAATTCCTGCTAAAAATTGGTGGTTTTTTTTTTTTAAGCCACAAGTGGTCTGGGCACCGGTGGCACAAGCCTGTAATCCTAGCTACTCAGGAGGCTGAGATTTAAAGGTCAAGGTTCAAAGCCAGCCTTGACAGGAAAAGTCTGTAAGACTTTTATCTCTAATTAACCACCAGAAAACTGGAAGTGGCACTGTGGCTTAAGTGGTAGAGCGCTCACCTTGAGCTGAAGAGCTGAGGGACAGTGCCTAGGCCATGAGTTCAAGCTCCACCATGGACAAAAAAAAAAAAAAAAGAGCCACATGTGGGCTAGGGTATAGCTCAATAACAGAATATGCTTAGCATGCAGAAGGCCTTAGGTTCAAAAGAGAAGGAAAGAATGAAGGGAGGGATGGAGAATAAGAAAGAAGAGAAATAAATCCTAGTTTTGTTTTTTTAAAGCCTCCACGAATGGAAGGAGTAAGAGTGAGCAAATACAATCATTATATACAATGTACATTATGTTAAAATTGAACTATGAGCTTGGCACCAGTGGCTCATGCCTATAATCCTAGCTACTAAGAAGGCTGAGAGCTGAGGATCTAAGCTGGGAGCCAACCCAGGTATGATGGCCCAAAAGGCTGGAAGTGGAGCTGTAGCTCAAGTGTAGAGTGCCAGCCTTGAGTGAAATAAGCTCAGGGACAGTGGTCAGGCCCTGAGTTCAAGCCCCAGACTGTTTTTTAAAAACATGAACTTAAAGTGGTGCTGTAGCTCAAGTGGTAGAACGCTCTCCTTGAGCTGAAGAGCTGAGGAACAACACTCAAGCCCAGAGTTCAAGCCCCACGACCGACAAAAAAAAAAAATGAACTTAGTAACTTGAGGGTAGAGAAGGGAGGTAGCAAATGAAGGGTGACACTGATCAAGATGTACTCATAACCTAACTTATGGAATTGTAACTTCTTTGGACAACTGTTTAATAAAATTAAAAATAATTTTAAGCCATTTAAAAAACCTCAACCAGGATGAGGTTGTGGCTCAGTAGTGGAGTACCTGCCTACTATTGAGATCCTGGGTTCAGTATCTAGCACCATCAAAGAAACAAAAAGCCACGATGTAGCTCCTTAACTCAACTCTTTTGAATTAACAGAGCCACTGAAGTTCTTTCTTCCTTAGACACCATAAATCTAGTTATATAATCAAACATGATTTATAACATATGCTTATATAGTATATTTCATCTCTGATGCTCAGTTATTCCCAGGTTCAAAAGCCAAAAGTCTAGATCAGTACACTATGCTAGTTCATCCTAAACTGGAACTCTAGTTCCCTGCTGAGTTCATGCTGGCCATTGCTGCCTGGGAGTCATCAGCATCTGCATAGCCTGTGGCCCTCAACCCTGGCTAGCCAGCTGTGGCAAGCGGAAGGCAGCTGCACAGGCTGGAGTTCAACTCTCTTTAAGTTACCTTCATGCCTGGATATTCCAGCTTCCAAAAATTCTGTTAATGTTCCCCACGTTCCCTTTGTCCTTACAGTTTGACTTTTTGTATTCCTTAGCTTTGTTGTTAGTTTATTTTCAAGAGAGAGTAAAAATAAACACATGCAGAGGATTAATCATGTTTATCTGGAAGATGCTTTTATTATTAGGGGCTGACTCATTTCAAAATTTACTGTATCATCAGAAAATAACTTATCTGTAGTCATAGGTGACAGCTTTCTTTTAACTTCTTTAAAGCGTTGTTTTAATCAAAGTCCCAAATATAAAAAATGTATTTTAATAAAAATCATTTGCTCTTCAGTTTTCTCTAACATTTACATTTTGAGTATTTTGTACATATAATAAATTAGTTATGTTAACATGAAAAATGGAAATAATGTTATTGAATACTAATGTGCTTCCTCAAAATGAACTATAAAAATCCATTTGCCATAATTCAATTGTGCTCTGCATTTGTGTGTGTGTGTGTGTGTGTGTGTGTGTGTGTGTGTGTGAGTTTAAGCAAATATTTAAATCCATACATCTAGAGATTTTGTTTTTAATAGGAGTTTGAAAAATTAACATACACAGAAACTGCTAATTTATCACTGCTCTGATTAAACCTACGGGGCCAGCATTTTCCAGAGGAAGTTACAAAGCAGTGATATACAACTTGTAATTAGATAATGTATGCTTATTAATGTGTTCTTTCAAAAAGACACATTTCTTCAACAGTATTGAGAAATTCTTTTTTTAAACTGATTGTATGCAACTGTGTATTCTAAGCCTGTTTGTAACAAGTCATTTAAAAATGAAGTTCAGTCCATTTTATGTGTTCTTTTGAAATTGATTTTTATTATTTTTACTACTTCAGTTAGCATTAGGCTAGAAGCCACCCAACATCAAAAAATCTCAATAACTAATTAAGCTCTGATTATGGTACAGCAATATGTGATAGCTTTAATCAACTTCAAAATAGGTAAGATAGTTTAGAAGTATCTACATTGTACTTCTTCATCAATATTCCCCCCGGCTGACAACTCCTTAGTTAATGTATACGTTTCTATTTTCTTTGCTAAGGTTAGCACAATTCTTAAATTTAATTCAAGTATTTTTTAGTACATTATGTATCCTGCTAGGTGCTAAGAATAAAAAGATTAGCAGAACATATTCTCTATCTTCAAAGACCACATGATCTAGCTTGGAAGACAGATGCATAAACTAATAACTGTAAAGCAATATGATCAACACTGCAATGAAGGTATGAACAAAGTGTTATGGGAAGCCCAGAGGCAGGAAGGATTATTCTGTCTGGGAATGGTGCTGGAAGAAATAGGATTTTCCCCATGGAAAGAGGCAGAAGGAAGACTATTCCAAGCAGAGGAAACAACATGGGGGAAAAACACACAAAGAATGTACACAGCTTCTTTGGGAAACAATAAGTAGCCTGGTGTGGTTAAAACATGAGATTCCTGCAGAGTAGTGGCAGAAGTCATGTGAAAGATCTAAACTTTTTGTTAGAATGAAGGCAATGAAAAGCCATAAAAGTAGGAAATAGATGTAATTGGTGTCTTAGAAAGGATATACTGTGGCAAGGTGAAAGAGTGACCAGAGAAAAGGAATAGAAAGCAGGCAGGAAAACCAATTAGAAAGCGATTGCACCAGACTAGCTAGAACTCTTGAGTGGTAATTGTGAAACTAGAGAGAACAGAATGAATGGATTTAAGATGCATTTCAGAGTACAGTAGAGCCAGCTAGCCAGGATGGCTGTTTGGTTGGAGAAGGAAGGGAAGATGTCTCAAAGATCCCATTATATATTTTGACTTATTCTATGATTTAATGTAAATAGGAAATCAGAGGGTAAAAATGATTTCAGATAGCAAACATTTTCAAAACATTCAGGTGGTAAGGAGTGGTCTAGAAGACAGCTAGATACAAAGATTTCAGCTAACAATTATAGACCATCTATAAAAAATACAAGTTTGTGGATTTAGAACATAAAGATAACAGAGCAATCACATAAACAAATGAAGTTTCAGTTTAAAAAAGAAACCAGCACCAAATAGTCTACACACAAAAATGTCTGATGATGCATATTTAAGGTAAAACTTTTAAAGAAATCTTTTATGAGAAAATATGGGGTAGAACTGGGAGAGATGGGGGAAAAATGGGAGAAATGACATTGATCAAGATATATAAACTAATAAACCGATACGTTGAATTGAAACACCTTTGTACAACAACTTAAAGAGAAAAAAATTTAAAAAGAAAATATAGGGAAATAATTTCATGACCATAAAGTAAGGAAGGATTTCCTAAACACAACATACAAAAAGCACCAATCAGAAATGAAATATTTAAAATACAGCTACTTAAAAACACCGTAGGCCGGGTGCCAGTGGCTCATACCTACCTACTCTGCAGGCTGAGATCTAAGGATCGTGCTTTGAAGCCAGCCCAGGCTGGCTTGAGACTTATCTCTAATTTACCACCTGAAAACCAGAAGTGGCACTGTGGCTTCAAAGGGGTAGAGAGCTAGCATTGAGTGAAAAAGCTCAGGGACAGCACCCTGGCCCTGAGTACAAGCCCTACAATTGGCCAATTCATTAATTAACTAAACAATTAAATAAATACAAACACCATAAAAAGAATGAAAGTACAATCCATAAAGTGGAAAAATACCTTCAACACACTGAGAGAGGACTAATAATTCAGAACACATGGGAAGATACAACCTAATAGGGAAAAAAGGAAGCAAATAAAGAATAAACACTTCAAAAAAGGAGAAATCCAAACTGACAACAAGCATTAAAGACAGGGCTTGAGCTCTTCAGTAATTAAGAAAATGCAGGCCCAGAGCCAGTGCTTTACACCATAATCTTAGATAGTCAAGAGACTGAAATCTGAGGATCATAGTTTGAGGAGAGCTAGGGCAAGAAAGTTTGTGAACTTTTTAATCTCCAGTTAACCAGTAAAAAGCCGGAAGTGGAGCTGTGGCCCAAGTGACAGAATGAAATAGCTTTGAGTAAAATAGCTAAGGGACAATGCTCATGTCAAAAGTTCAAGCCCAGTACCAGTACACAAAAATAAAAAATAATACTACAGGCTCAACAAACAATCAAAGTTTTAAAAGTCTAACAATACTAAGCTTTGGCAAAAATATAGAGCAATTAGAATTCTCCTTTACTATCTGGGGATTAAAGTAACAAATCAATACATGTGAACATCTAGCCAAGTTGAAAATATATAATCCCTTATGGCTCAGAAATTTCACTCCTAAGATGTTCCCTATAGGTCTGCATCCTTTATGCACAATGACATACATAAAAAAATGTTCACAATAGCACTGTTATAATGGCCACAAATTGGAAATAACTAAAAAATTCAACAGATAAATTATGGCATTTTCAAACAGTGGAATATTATAGAGCACACAACAACGAAAATGAATAAGTAGGGCTGGGAAGGTGGCTCAGTGGTAGAGTGCTTGCCTTGCATGCATGAGGCCCTGGGTTCGATTCCTCAGCACTACATAAGCAGAAAAAAGCTGGAAGTGGCGCTGTAGCTCAAGCGGTAAAGTGCTAGCCTTGAGCTGAAGAGCTGAGGGATAGTGCCCAGGCCCAGAGCTCAGGCCCCACGACCGACCAAAAAAAAAAAAAAAAAAAAAAAGAATAAGTTACAGACACATAATTATAAACATATAACATTAAGTAAAAAAGTTAGCCCAAAACTGTAATATTATTCTATTTATATAAAATTCTGAACAGATAAATGAATCTTTATTGTTTAGGAATGCATATACAAATGGTAAATTGGAAAATAAATGCAAGGAAGCAATTACTATCATCAACTGTATAATGGTTATTATTGAAGACATGGAAGAGATTAAGATGGAAAGGGAATACCCTTTCCATCCGTGGTCTTAATAATAATCTATTTTGGGCTGGGAAGGTGGCTCAGTGGTAGAGCATTTGCCTTGCATGCCTGAGGCCCTGGGTTCGATTCCTCAGCACCACATAAGCAAAAAGAAAAAAATCCGGAAGTGGCGCTGTAGCTTAAGTGGTAGAGCGCTAGCCTTGAGCTGAAGAGCTGAGGGACAGCGCCCAGGCCCAGAGTTCAGGCCCCATGACCGGAACCCCCCCAAAAAAATCTATGTTTTGAACTGGGGGGTATTGATCATATGATGTTAAGTGGATCATCATTTGATTTAAAGTACACATAACATTTGCAAACTTTTAAGTAATTTTAGAGCAATATTCTCATGAAATAAATTTTGCAATGGTCTTATATTTTACAAGAGATGTTATAGTGTAAAGTAACCAAAAAGATTTGAGTTAAAGGATGACTAAAAATGACTAGTAGGACTGGGCATGTAGCTCAGTAGTAGTTGTTACTTGTTATGCACCATGGCTGTGGAGTTCAATCTACAGCATTGCAAACCAACCAACCAACCAACCAACCAAAGAACTTTAAAATCGTGTTGTCAAGTCCATTCAAAACTAACTTCGAATAGTACAAAGAAAAGAGACAACTAAAAAAATTGAGATGAACGACATGTAAATATGCTTCAAGGTTGATAACAATCTCACTCTTTAATTCATTCAACAAACACAGTTGAGTCCCATCTGTGTCTGGCACTATGCCAAGAACTAAGAATACAGAACAACTTGGTCCTACTACCACTTAGGCTTCTTCTAGTACCAGGACGCCCACAGATTTCTTCCTAGGGATAAATGTCTAGCTGATTTATAGACTGGAACACAATCTCTGCAGAACAACAACGGCAAGTCAGTTCCTAATAAAAAAATTAGTTATCCAGGAATAATCGAGGGCTGACAATATTCATGACTCCACTGAGAAAATACAGGGGGTGAGGGGGCATAGTAGTTGTTTTCTTCTTCAAACATAGTAAATGAGAAAGACAATCTATATAATTTATGCCTGGTTAGGAGAAGACTGACGGATCAGTGGCAAGAAGAAAATAATGAACTGAGGAATTTAAAAACTGAATGTGCAATTTAAACAAGATCTATACTTGTTGATTTTCAATAAAATAAACCTATAAAATGGTGAGATCTCTATTACCAAACTTAAGTCATTTAAAATGTTCACACTTAGCTCTGCAAAAGAAAAGTTACCTAAAAAGACAAAAGATTTGACACCAATGAGATTCAAAACTTGCAGGAGGCTACAAGCTTCAAAACTCAGAAGGAAGTGCCCAAAATGCAAGCAGAAAAAGACCTCTGAATGTCTTTTAACTAAACCTCATACACAGAGCCATTAATCTATTCTAACTCCTTACCTTGCTTATACAACTTTCCTTGGATTAGAAGTCCTATAATGTAGCAAAACTGTGTCTTAAGGAGTAAAAAAGGCTCAGTCAAGAACAGACAACTTCACTTAAAAACATGAAGGAACCAGTAAGGAATTTATAAATTACTAAGAAATTAAAAATAGTGAGGAATTAAAATTAATAAAGAATTAAAGGGGGAAATAGAAAGAAGAGATCTGATATCAGACAAATCTCCTCATTTACTGTCTGTTACTCTGGCTCTGAAAAGTCATTAAAATAAGATTTAAGTGATGCCCAGAAATAGAAAGGTAAGGACATCCCACACAGGAATTATTCATGAGCAAAACTCAAATTTAACATCAGGCCAGGGATTGGCTTGCTTAGCATGCTAAGTAATCGTGATGAAGGTGATGATGATGATGATGATGATGATGATGATGATGATGGTGCATGTTTTGTTGATGCTAATCTGGCAATGTGATTCTCAGCTAACAAAATGCAATATCTAATCTGGCAATGTGATTCTCAGGTAACAAAATGCAATATCTCTCCAGTATAACTGATTGAAGCTTATAAAAAATAACAATGTTTGCTAATAGACTAAAAAAATAGGCAGCTCTTACAGCAAAAGAAACTGGGATCTAAATTCTGAGCATTGTGATCTGCCTGCTGCCCCCTGTGGTGCAATCTTCAGTAAGTAGCCAAGCCACAGGGAGACTCACCTTCCCATCACCCACCTCTCAAGATGTGAGCAGATTAAAGAAAACATATAGAAATAATATTATGTAAATTCCAAACTAGTGACAGCTTAATTTTCTCAGCTCACTGCAAAGACTTTCTGCAAACTTACATGTGTGTGATAAATGTGATGAACACACACACACACACACACACACACACACACACACACACACACACACACACACACACACACACACACACACACGCTGAGGATGAAGCTAGGGCCTTCTACGTGCATGGCAAGTAATCTACCCCGAGCTGTACTCCCAGCCCTTTAGTCACTTTTTATTTTGGAAACAAGTTTAAGTGTACAAAAACATAGTGTATGAAATCTTCCCTACTCACTCTCAGATTTAAACACTATCAACCCTGGTGCTAATCTTGTTTCACCAGTATTCAAGGCCACTCCTCCTCGTCAATTATTTTGAAGCAAGACAGTAATCATTAACTTCCTGAGTCCAAAAACCCAATGGCCTCTTTTCAGGTGTATGAAATCCAACAGAAAAGTCTAGGCTAGAGACATGGATTTGAGATCTGAAGCTGTATCTTTGAATAAGAACAAGTATCAATGCTTGTGAAATGGGAAAGTCTCTTTAGGCTTTAAAAAAATAAAGCACAAGAAACTATGAATTTACCAAGATGTACAGAACCTATGATTTCAGGTGTTTCTTCCACTTAAAAGGTTGTCTCTATGTAGCAATAGTTACTAAAGGATTTAACAAAAACCTAAAACAGATATATTTTATATAACATCAAATTTAAACATGAATACTGTAACCAACTGCAAATCTACTTTTCAAAGTATTTGTTAAAAACTTGTCACTCTTTAAATTGTTAAAATCAGTTTTATAATTTTTTTTCATATGTATATTTCACAGGAAAAATTTTAAATAAATTTTAAAAAGAAATGTGATTCCTATTTGAAATAGCTATGACAGATGATGGTATATCTTAGAAGCATTTAGAGCTTTGAGCATACATAAGAATATTTGTATACTAAAAATATTTTATAAGCTCTTTAGACACCAAGCTGTTGAATCACAGACCGTTTATTCTTACATTTTAGTTTTACCCCCAAGTGTCAAAATTAATTATGATTTATTTATACTCTAATCCTGAAAAAAATTGGACTCAGCTTCCTTAAATCCGAATTTTACAATCCACTTAAAGGAATTTCTTAAAAAATTCTAAAATAGTTTTCATAAGCTGTTCAATAAAGATTAACCTTTATAAAAAAGTATTTATGACCTTTGGAATGGAATGTAATTTTGTTCCTTTGATTATATTAGTCACTAAGTAAAGGATCCAAAGGAGTGGAAGAGGTACAAAATTTTTAGAAACATAATAGATTTTCAAATTTCGATGGGTTGTCATTGGTTAAATGGATTCTAAGTCCTATTTGATGAAAAAGAACTGTGAAATACTTGAAGCATATCCTTATTTTCAAGCCATAGTCCTAGAAACAAAACCGTATAATTTTATATATTAAATTAGTGTGCAATTTAGTTTCAAACAACAGTACAGTTCTTTGCTTCATTTTGTTCCTAAGGAAAAATATTGGATATACTGAAAGGCTGTTTCAACTTTGACAATATTGTAAAACTGCCATTGCACTTTAATTACTGACAACTTTTTGGCAAATATTTTTGGTCTTTTAATGCTTTTGAAGGACTGCACCTCATGTATTTTATGGAAAATTCAATTCAATTCAGTTTTAAAACTCATTCAGGAAACATCAGATCAAAATATTCTCCTCCTCTCTTTTTCCCTCCTCTCCTCTTCCTTTTCCTCCTCCTCCCCCCTGTGCTCCGTACCCCCCCCACACACTCATTCTGTTCTTTCTCCCATATACCAGTAAATATCAATATGATGTTTTACACTAAGAGGTGTAAACTTGTCCTCTAAGGATCCATTTATTAAACACACGAAAAAATTTCTGATTTTTAAAAAGCATAATTCACACAGTCAACGACTGAAAGATAATGGAGGCTGCTTCTTGTAGAAAAGTAGTACATTGTTACTATTTGGTGTTCATTTTTAAGTCAACAGGTTTTTTCTTCTTCTTATTGAACTTGAGTGTTCATTTGAGACATACAACTGTATAAAGGAAAGAAGATAATGCAGAAAATATAGAATAAGTTGTTGAGAACTTCTTTTTTAAATCAGGGAAATTTGTAAAGATATCTTGTTGCCTTTCTTAAATTAATTCTGCACCAGAAGCCAAGTGATTTTCTGGTCTTGAATAGTAATGATACAGATTCTCTTTACCAATAACATATATGTTATCTACATTTATACATCACATGTATTTTATTTCGGTTCCTCTAAAAGACAGACTCAGTGCTTGTCATCAGATACTAATGACATCATTAACATTATAATTAATTCTGCCAGAACGAGTAGTGAACTTACTTTTATGATCATAATTTTAAAAGAAAACAACCTTTAGCCGTGGAAACGGCTATTTTTTCCACCAAATACTTAGGAAAAAAATTTTTTTTCTTTTAATACCAGAAATCACTTGGGGTTTTGGTCTCTGGCTAAAAAAAAAAACATTCATGGCTGAATCTGCTGACATCCCCCGTCTTCAGTGTTCACCGGCTTTTTCTCTCGGATTTCCCCCTCACGTGGAAACCACTACAGGATTCGCGTGGAAAAGATCATTTCGAACAACGCTGTTTCTGTCACCTCCGCAGCTGGTCTACGAGGTGACAGGAAGGCTCCTGGCCACGCCAGGCTGCTTCCCCGCGTCGGGCTAAAGCGCCAGCGAGTGAATGCGATACCTTGAAACCTTCCTGAGGAACAGAGAAACCACCAGCCTGCTCGTCTCCCGCGCGCGCGCGCGCCCCACGAACACCTCAGGGCCCTGGGCTGGCGGGGAGGCGCCCGCGCCCCTCTGCCAGGGGCCCAGAACCGGCGCGAACCCTGGAGATTTCGTTGAGCCGCCTAGGGAGTTTCGACTTGGCTCAGTTTTGCTGGATCTGCTCGACTTGTCGACTTCTAGGGGTTTCGATGGCATGTGCGCCCCGCGGAAACTCGGGGAGGACAGCGTCCGTCCGTCCTTCCCTCCCCCCCACCCTCCCTCTGGAGAAGGGCGGCCTGGGGACGGAGCTCCCGCACCTGCGGGGCAACAGGTGGCGGGAGGGACCTGCCTGGCTCCGGCCCGCCCCGCGCCCCCCGCAGCCCCGCGCCTTCCGGCTCCCGGCTTCCACGCGGGGCGCCTGGGCCTCGGCGCCAGCCCGCAGGCCCGGGAAGAAGCACGTGGCTCTTCTCGAAGCCTCGTGCCGCGCGCGGGAACTGCGGTGGGGCCTCGGCGCGCCTCACCACCCCTCCCGCAAGAGAGTACCGGGGGTGCCGAAGCTTCTAGACGCCGCTCGGTGGCCAAGCTAAGACAGGGGGTGGGGGCGGGGAGGGAAGGCTCGAGTGTGACCTTCTCACCTGCTGTCTCCAGACCAAGTTGAAGTTCTGGAACATCCCAGGCTGCCAGGGGCCAACTCACAATGGCAACGAAACCGAGGCCCGGGGGGGTTCGGGTGCCTTGTTCCGGAGGCCACGCGGGTGTCCTGGCTTCGCCGCACCCGGCAGCCCGGGGACGCCGGGCAACACCTCAGGGGCAGGCCGAGGCCGCCTGGCACCAGGGCCTCGAGCTGCCGGGTAGGGGAAAAACAGGGGAGAGGCCGGGAGGCCGGGGCCGAGTTGGGAACCTCCTCGCCCGGGCCTCCCCGACACGTGCGGACCCCGCAGCCCAGGGGCCACAGAGCCCGGGACAGCTCGGCCTGGCGTGGCCCGGGAGGCGGCGCCTCAGAGGAGCCCGCGCGCTCGCGCGGCGGGTCCGGCCTGCAGCCCCGCGTGCCAGGGGCGGCGCCGCAGGGCACGCGGAGCCAGGCGGGGGGGGGGGGGGGCTGCGCCCTCCCGCGGGCCTCTGGGCGGAGGCCAGGCGGGTCGGCGAGGAAAAGGTGGGCCCGAGCCAGGCCCACCAGATCCCGGTGGAGGACGCGGCTGAAGCTTTTCAACTGCCCGGGGCCCGCAACCCTGTGACCTCGCGGGTGCGGGACCCTGCGGGAGGGGTCGCTCTCCGATCCCCGCTCTACTCTGCGGCTCGGGTCTCACGTGGAGTCTGAAGAATAGGGGGTGTTGGTCACTTCGCAGCAAACTTTTCGTTCTCTCCTCATTTCCTTCCTGCCTGAGACAAGATCGAGCAGCTTCTCGGCCTTACAAGCCCCAAGCTTCCAGGCCACAACCGAGGCTGGACGGTGTGCGGCTCTAGACTTTCTGGGGGGAGCCCCTCCATCTCCATCTGCCCTCAGAGACAGGTGGAGCCCCCTCCTTCCCCAGTCCCAACTGCAATCCTGGGCCTCTTCTTCCCCTGCCAAAGTTTAAAAAGAAAGAAAGACAGACACCTCGTCCTCTCAGCTTTCCCAGTGGCTCTGTTTGTATGTTTTAAAGAAACTTTACCATACAAACAGAGGTGTTTTGGCTCCTGCTGGCGCGGGCCGGGGGGTTGGAGGGCCATCAGCACGTGGTCCCCCTCATCACGCGGGTCCCCAGCCACCGGGAAGCCGCCCGGGACAGCTCAGCTCAAAGGAAGGCTGTCTGTGCCAACATGCAGGACACAGATCGGGGTTTTGTTTTGTTTTGTTTTGGGGTTTTTTTGGGGGGGGGTCGTTTTTGTTTTCCTTTTTGGCTCAGCTCGGAGCGCACGACAGAGCTCTCCCTTCCCGCCTCCCGACCCTCTTCCCCTCCCCCTCTGCTTGCTGGTGCAGGCAATTAGGGTGAAGAAATCAGTGCCAGGCTCCTGCCTCTGAAGAGAAAGGAATTGAGTCCTGACACCTGTCTCTGTCCTGGATGGTGAGGGAAATTCGGGGTCAAAACCTTGGGGATGGGGGGTGGGGGGGAGGCCCGGCTGACGCAGGGGTGGGAGGAGACACTCCCTAAACGAACGTTTCTGGAGGGGTTCGTCCTCCCACCCCATTCTTTGGCCTCCAGATTCACGCGGGTTATTAGCGCAGTGTTCTTTGCCTTTACACCCCCAAGACCAGGAGCTGGGGCTGGAATCCGAAGAGTAACACTGACAAGCCGTTCATTAATTTGCATTTATTTTCGGGGGGGGGGCAATAATGTAGATAAAGAGGAGGGAAGGGGACTGCCTTACATTTCAACAAGTAATTTGAGATCTTCACATCGGACAAATCAAATTTACAAATTACTTTCCCACCTACTGGACGAAGCGGCCGAAACCAAAATTGATATACTGGCGTGCAGGGCTCTCCTCAGATTTGGGAGAACGAAGGCGCACGGGGAACTCACTAGACAAAACAAGGATGATGGAAGAGAAGCCGACGGAGGAGAGGGAAGGGGGCTTGGGGCCTGGCTCTGTTATTTCCACAATGCTGAAATCTCGTCTTTTTGTTTTTGTTTGTGCCTTTTGGTCTGGGGTGTCTATGCTGGAATCGAGCCCAGGCACTTGGGAGGGGTGAGAGGACTCAGCCTCATGCCCCAGCCCAGTACCCCCCCTGGTACCCTAATATGGCTGTTTCCTCCACACTCCTGATCCTCCGCGCCCAGCTTCCTGGAACCAAGCGGTTCTCCTTAATAAATACACAGAGGGAGAAGATGTGAAGAGGGCCGGACAGCTTTGTAGCAACAGAAAAATAAAAAGCGCCATCGATTGGGGGGAAAAGGGACAAAGGGAAAATAGCTTTTGCTCTTGTTTTATATATATATATATATATATGTATATATATAATGTGCTGTATATATCTTAAAGTTTCTTGGGCGCTAAGACGTGAATAATGCTCAGTTCAACCAACAGCAACTAAAAAGTTTAAGTGGTCCCTGGAACGGACCTGACTATGTACAGCATTCCCGCCGAGGCGAGGCGGAAGCTTCAACCAGTCCAGCGCAGGGCGCGGGGCAAGGCTGTGCGATGGGAGGGGGGGGCGGGGAGCGATCCTGCCCGCGGTGCCCAGCGCACCCCACTGGGGAGGAGGAAACGCCCGGGGAGCGCTGGCATGCAGGCGGGGAGCGGGGTGGAGGCAGCTGAAGAGGTGACAGTCCGTGGGGGCCAGAAACACTTTTAAGTGGTCGTTTGGATTCGGAGCAGTGTTGTGGGCGCACGCCAAGGCGGAGAGAGGCGCCGGTTCGAGACTCCAGGGTCCAGAAAGAATAAATTAAAGTATTGAGCTCAAACAGAGGGTCGAAAGGAAGAGCCTGGAAGGCTGCAAGTGCATCGTTAGCTGTCCAGAACGACTGGAAGGGGCTGGTGGGGGGGTAGGGTGTCAGGATTTCCGTAGGGGTTGGGACAGCACACAGCTATCCAGTAAAAGAACATGGGCCAAAGCGATCACCGCCCCCTCCCCCCCCATCCAAGGGGCGGGCAGGTTTGCATCCCCCCCAAAAAAAAACCAAAACAGAACAGGTGGCACAAAGATGGGAGCGGCGGTGCGGGCAATGGGCATCATGTTCTGAGGCGGTGAAAACTTCAGTTTTGGAGAAGCCGAGGCAAAGGCGGGCGGTGCAGCAGCAACAGGACGGGGACCACAGAGGGCGCAGGTAGTTGCGTTTCTTCTCCTCTTCCTCTCACTCCCAGGGCCTCACAAGACCTGGAACCGCCATGACGCTTGGTCCTTATAGTCCAGACAGTCGGGCGAGTTGAAGTTGAGTTTCCAGGCGGAGGAAGCAGCGGCAGCGCCAGGCTCCTTGTAATCCAAGCAGTCGGCAGAGTTGAAGGCGAGCCCCGAGCCCCCGTAGCCTTGGTGGTGGTGGTGATGGTGATGGTGGTGGTGGTGGCCTGAAGACTGGCTCAACGGGTGGTGCGCGTGCGGGTGGTGGTGGTGGTGGCCGGCCATGGAGGAGGGCGCCATGGGGCTGAGCTGGTGCGGGTGGTGGTGCGAGTGCATGGGCGCCAGGTAAGAGCTGCAGTCCACGCCGCCGAAGTAGGACGAGGAGGGCGCGGGGTAGCCCTGGCCGTAGCTGCCGCCCTGGCCGTAGGACATGGGGTAGGAGGCGGCGGCCGTGGCCGCCCCGGCGGCCACCGAGCGCTGCATGCAGGAGGCGTTGCTCGGCGCGGCCAGCGGCTCCGGCACGGACACGGACGCCGGCGCCGAGCCAGGCGAGATGGAGGCCGGGCTCCAGATGGACGAAGCCGCCGGCGTGCTCAGAGACGACGCGGCTGCCACCGCCGGGTTCCCGCCCAGGCCCGCAGCTGCGGCCGCCGCCGGGTTGGCGGAGGCGCTGGACGCCGAGCTGGACGAGGAGGCCGAGCTGGACACGGCGGGCGGCGTGAACTGGCCGCTGCTCTCGGAGCCCGAGCTCTCGCGCACCGGGGAGGACTTCTTCTTCACCGGGCGGCTCTTGGTTCCGTTCCCGCTTTGCTGCTGCTGGCGGCACTTGGCGCGGCGGTTCTTGAACCAGACCTGCAAGCCGGCCCGGGGGGGGGGCGGGAGAGTGGGTTGAGGGTGGGCGAGTGGCGGGGGTTAGGCTCCTCCGCCCCCCACCCCCCGGCCCCAGCACCCCGCCCCGGATCCCGCGCCCCGTCCTCTCCCCACCCCCCGCCCCTCCGCGGCCCGGGCCCACCAGACCCTGCTCCCTCCCCCATCCTCGCTGGCTGCCCCGCTGCGCTGCGCACCTCCCCACCCCCAGCTCCAGAGACTCTGCCCCGCCGGGGGACTTTCATGCCCGTCCGGCCAACAAGTTCAACGGTCCCCAAACTGCCGCTGATGGCTGCCCCTCCACAGCCCCTCGTGTTTGGAGAGCCCCGTTTTCTCTGCGTGGATAGAGCGCAGGAGTGCGGGGCAGTCACCAAGTCTGGGGCCCGGCGGGTGGCACTCAGTCGGCTCCCACAGGGGGCCGGGGCAGGGGGGAAGGTTTAGGTGGGAGAAGAAGCGAGGCTGGAGGGAAAACCAAGGCACTATTCCAGTACCGGGGCTTCTTGGGAAGGAAGCCTGGGTGATATTTCGTTGTTGGTTTGTTTGGAGTATTTAGGTAGGGAACCAAATAGAATAGCCAGCCATAAAGTGCCCTCTCCTCTTGGAATACCCAGCATTTCATTCTTGGTCCTTTTTCCAGCCTCTAGGGAAAGAGGGCGAGACAAAAGACCCTTTCAGAGAGTTCTGAGTTCTAATCCAAACTGTATTTTCGGAGCGCTTTCATCTCAAAAATAGAAATAGCAAAGCCGGCAGCCAGGTTTTACACTCGGCAACAGCTCCGGGCAAAGAAAGTGTGTGCTCAGGCTGCCGCCACTCCCGGGACACTCTCCGGGGCGGAGCAGCAGGCTCCAGCTGAGCTCTGCCCCAGGACTGCCGGCGGGCGAGGCGGGACGCGCCGCGGGGAAGGGCGCAGACCCAGTTCAGGCCTCACCAGACACTCTGAGTCCTGGGGCTGCCGAAGAAGCGCGGCCACGTGGGGGGCGCACGTAGGACCCTGTGACTTTAGGAGCCTACCTGTACCCCCGAAATCCTTACAACCACTCTGAACACTTGAAGGAGGGCCAAGGACTGAATCCAAATCGTTCAACTTTGTTCCCCCTCTGGCTGACGCCCAGCGCTAGGGGGAGTCCGTGAGGGGCTGCCCAGCCTATACTTCTGCCCCCCACCCCCCCACCCCCAGACCACCCTCCCACGACCCTTCCCGTCTGGCCCTGGCTCTTGGCAGCCCTCCCACCAGGAGCGCGCACCTGGACTCTGGACTCGGGCAGGTTGATCTTGAGGGCCACCTCCTCGCGCATAAAGATGTCAGGGTAGCGAGTCTTCGCGAAAAGCGCCTCGAGCACGTCCAGCTGTGAGCGCGTGAAGGTGGTGCGCTCCCGCCGCTGCTTGCGCGGGGTGGCTGCGGGGACAGGCAGAGGCGCCTCCGGTCAGCGGTGGCCACGTGGACTGACGCGAGCAGCCCTGGGCAGGTCCCCATTCTACAGGCCTAGAACCTGGCCACTGTCATCAAAGGCCTAGTTCCCCGAGCAAAAGAATCTGCCTTGAAGGACCAGCCTAAAGGCCACAGGTGGGAGAAAGTGCCACTATTCCACTCCAAGACAGGAGAGCTAGCTCCCTCCCCGCCGCTCTGAGGTTTAAAAGGAAGAGAAGCCACACAACTTCCCTTCCTTCACATTTCCCTACATAGCCACCAACTCCCTAGCTGGGGACAAGAGGTGTGCAGAAAACACCACCTAAAAAAACAACCCAACACTTTCAGGGCAAATAAAAGAGTGTAAAAGAGTAGGAGCCAGAGAAAAAACACAAGACTCAGTTGAAGCAGTCCTCCATGCCAGCACAAAAGTTGGTGCAGGTCACTGGTTGTGAGGGACAGTTTGATTAGAAAAGGAAGCCACCACCCTCGACCTTCTCCTGTTCAACCCAACAAGTCCAATAAGGAAGGTTTTGCTTTTAATGTCATGGTCTAGGGGTGACCAGATTCCTCATTTGAGGATGGAGGGCAGAGAGAAATAGACCCACAAAACAATAGCGGCGCACAGGAAACGAATCTGGGGTAAACACTCTACACCGAGGAGCCCACAATAGGAGACAGGTTGCCAATACTGCTAGCTCTCTATGTGCACTGGGGCCTTTCAAAGTCCTGGCCACCACACGGGGCCTGCGGCTCTAACTCTGGGGCCTGCAGCGGGTCTCCCCTATCCAGTTCAGAGACAACACAGGCTCAAACTTGAGAGTCTGGGAACTCAAACATTTTCAGAGACTAAAGTGTATGGTCAAAGGGCCACTGCTCACCCGGATAGCCCACAGAGGGGTGTAGGAGGTCCATGGCAGGCCCGGCTAGGCCCAGTCCATTCATGCCATATGGAGGTTGTTTGAGGTAAGACATCATGCTAACAGCTGGATGGAGGTGCCCAGACGGATCCAGGGGGCCTAGGGCTAGGAGCAGCTCAGAGCTCCCACCTCGAAGTCGTTTCTTCTGGGGGCCTGGCCTAAGGGAAACAAGAAACACATCAAAACCAACACTCAGCTTCCAGCCACTCCTTCAGCGTCCAGGTTGGTCAGGATAGGCAGGCTGTGCAACCGCCCAAGGCAGTCAAGTCCTTCGCAAGGCCTTGGCTGAGCGATCGGGCATGGCTTCTTTAAAAAGTAAACTTTTTTCTGGATGTCCTGGCCTCTTTTCCAGCTTGGTTTGGGCCAAGGGTGTAGACAAGACTGACGAGTGGTTAGAGGAAGAAAAAAAAAAAAGCGACCTGGCTGGGGAGGTTAGCCGGAACCTGCAAAGGTGCAAGATCCCAAGGACAGACAACATTTTGAGTTCGAGCTTCGTATTGTTCAAGCAAATATTCTCTCGCCGTGCCACCCAGGAAGGGTTGTTTCGTTTCGTTTCAAATGTTTATTAAGAGGAGGGCAAAAAAGGTAGGTACTACAGCAGGCCAAGGTGAGACCGGAAGGCTGGCTAGCTTTACCTAAGGCTCTTGGGGATACAATGCCCACGTAGGACACCTCGCTCTTTCAAAGGTCTCCAGGCCTGCGCTGTTGCCAGTGCCCCGGCAATCACCATTGCAGCTGCCCGCCCTGTGTCTATCACTACTAAAGGAAGGCTCACCCACAGTCCCCCCGGTGCCCCAACCGCAGTTACGGGCCCAGGCCCCTCGCAGGTGGACAGAGAGCGCCAAAGGGGCCGGGGTAGAAGTGGCAGTTCTAAGAAGCCGCCGCCCGAGGTCAGAGGTGCACAGATGCGGCCCACCGCCCTTCTTCGCGGCGCAGGGGGAGCCTTCTTGTAACCAAGTCTGGCCGTGCCTTACCAAGTCTCTTCAGAAGAGCAAGGATGACCCGGCCAAAGCGTCAAAGGCTCTCGGGGATTGGGGGAAGCCTGGGCACAGCAGGTCGTGTGCGTTCCCTGCCATTCTACTACCTGAGCCCGAGGCCTCAGGACCCGACCCAAACGACAGAACTAGGCCTCAAGCGGTAAAGCTGGCTCGGAACAGAGCTGGGAGGTCGAGGCTCGGCTTCTGCAGCTGCTCTCAACCCGTGGCGCTCCTCTCAGGGGGTAAAGAAGGGGTGCTGGGGTGCGGGGCTGGGGCCGTGGAAGGCCTTCTCTTTCTACCCGTTTCGCGGGGGATCCTGCAAAGCAGGCCGGGAACCCAGGCTAGGAAATTCGGGGAGAGAAGCCTGGGCTAAAGAAGCTCCCCATCCCAACCCCCCACCCCCGTCCTCTGGGACTCACGGGCTTGGGCCCAGCTTGGGGAGAAAGGGGCGAAAAGGAAACCATCCGGGGCTGGCTCTTAAGCCAAAGGAAAACAGCTCTTACGGCACTACGGTTCTGCGAGGGTGCACGGTGAGTTTTCAGACTTTCTCCAAACTTAGCACCCCAGCTCGGTTACTTCGGAGGAGGCGGGGGGGGGGGAGGAGGCGCCCGGCCGCACTAACGATCTGGGGTCCCCGCCGCACCCCGGAAAGGAGTGGGGTCACCCCCAGCCCCGCCCACCTGGCGAGGACCTGGGAAGCAGCAAGGGTCGGTTTGAGAAGGGAGGGGGGGGAGGCCAAAGTAACCAACGCGATCCCGGAGTCCCGCGCGGCCCCACAGCCTTTTCCTTACCTGCCCTCAGCTGCCGGGGCGGCTCACCATCTACCTCACGCCCTCTCTGTGCCCCTGCGGGCAGCCAACCTGCAAAACAGAGGGGCGCTGGGATCACTCCTGCGGCCGGCCCAAGACCCCGGGATTCTTTTTTTCCCCCAACTTCCTTCTCTCTTTCTCTCTCTCTCTCTTTCTCCCTCTCCTTTTCCCGTAGCTTTGTGCGTGTCCCTCCAGGTTTCACTTTATTGCATAAACACTTTTGTTTGCAAAAGCCCCACACGCTTCCAGGACCGGACAGTGCCCAGCCGGGGACCATGCGGAGGGGCCGCCGAGGGGGAGGAGGGGGATGCCAGGGGCAGAGTTGGGGGCGGCCCGCGGCTGCCGCTGCACTCCCCGTGCTAAGCGGAGGCGGTGAGGACCGACCGGGGAAGTCCTGCAGAGTCATTTGGCAAACTAAATAAATCAAGCGATTTACCTTGTCGGAGTGGCTTGTCTTGCTCTGTTGTTTAGGTGATTGGAAATGTAGCCTGATGAAGATTGATCACCTTTCTACTGCCCTCCCCGGGTATGTGAACGCGAGGCGAGTGCGTAATGGGGCAAGGCCGCCAATCGGGGGCCCTGCGCGGGCTGAGTGACAAGGAGCCGGGCAATGGCAGCGCGAGCCGGGGGTTACCTCCGCGCGCCCCCGCCCTCCCCCGCCCCCCACACCCCGCCCTCGCCGCCCGCCCCGCCCCGCCCCGCCCCGGCCGCGCGCTAACTCCGGGGCTCCGCTGGCGAATTCCGCGCAGAGCGAGTTGAGCTGGGCAAAGCCCAGAGCCCTCGGATTTCGAGGCCTGCCTAGGGGGCCCCCTGCCCTTCTCTCGCCCTCTCGGCGCTTCTCAGACAGTGGCAGAGAGAGGGGGCGAGGTACTGGATAATCGGTTCTCTCTCTCTCTCTCACCCCCCCTCCTTGTCTCGCTATCTCTCTCCCCCCCCCTCTCCCGCGCGCGCGCGCGGCTCCGGGCTCCGCAGCCAGGGTGTGGGCGCGAGGGTTCGGGGGCGGCGGGCTGCAGGAACGCTGGCCCCTGGCCCCTCTCGCGGCGCCGTGGGCCCCTGTGTCTGCTTCCTCCGAGTCTCCACCTGCCGACCGGCGCCGGGGGCGGCTGCTGCCCGCGCAGACTACTTTTCCGAGCGCGGGAGCAGTTCGGGGCGCGCCGATCCCTGCTCGGCGCCCCGGGAAGAGTGCGCGCCGCGGACGCGCCGCCACTCACCAGCGCCTGGGCGTCTCCAGACGGCCCCGGCCCCTCCGGGGGTCTTCGCACATCTCAAAGTCTTCTTCTGAGCCGTTGGAACCCAGGTCTCTTTCCCCTCACTCATACAGCTTTCTTCTCAATCGTAGGGTTTGGGGGTAGGAAACTTTATTTTTCACACTTGTTTCCTTCCACGTCTCCACCCAGCAGACACGATCCGCGGGAAAACGGATCCACCGGACCCCCGCCCCCAATCCGGCTCCTCAACCCCCTCCCCCCCAACTCCAGAAGCCTTCTGGAAGCGATTTTTTCCCGTTTAGTCCGTAACTGGCAAACCCCATGCTCCGTGGAACAAACTTGCCAAACACGTCTACCAGTGTTGGACTTCTCAAAGCTTGGAGGAGAAAAGAAAGGAGAGGGGGGAAAATGAAAAGGTTTTCGACCCAACCCTGAGCCAGACGATTCTTTTCAATGGCACCTCCTACTGAATATTAGGGACCACTTTTCTACCTTTCGAGGAATTCCTACCCCAGCCTTGTCATCGCCCCCACCCCCACTCCCATAGGTGCAGGAAAAGTTTGAGCCGCCGCGAGCGCGAGGGCGAGCCGGGGCCGCCGGGCGCGCCGCGCGGGCCGCGGGGTCGGCACCGGGCTGACCCGGCGCTCGGGCGGGGGGGGGGGGGCGCCGAGTGAAAAGGGGCTGCGGCCGTCGCTCATCAAAGTGCTTCCCCCTCCCCCAAGCGACACTTTTCCTTTGGAGTCCGAATAAAATACGGTAACAGAATATGATGGAGGGCACACTGTTTCCTTAACTGCTTCTCAAAGGACCCGGGAGATCTTCTTAGGACCTTTAATAAGGCTTTGGTCGGTTCTTTTGTTGATCTCTCAAAATCAACTCCTTCTAATTGAAGTTGGAGCTGAAAGCGAGCTAATGTTCAAAGAAAGTGGCCGCCAGACCAACGAAATTACATTTTTCCCCCCTTTTAACGATGAGGGAACATCGAATCAAAGAGGCAGGGAAGGAGGGGTGTGAGTGGGGGGACAGGGAGGAGAAAAGGAGGTTTTACAAGATCCTTCTCTGGTTCACAAAAGTCAGCGACACGGGCGCTTCTCTCTAGAACAAAGACACCGCGGCCCATTCACAAAAGGGAGAGAAAGAGAAAGCAGAAGAAAAGAACGAGAGGAAAGGGAGCGATGGGGGGGGGGGGAGGACGTTTAAGAGGGAAAGAAGTTCGCAGAGCCCCGCGCTGGCCCGGCCGGGGACACACCTTAGGCTTTCGCCGGCCCCCAGCGGGAGAAGTCGGCCCGGCCGCCGGCCAGCCCGGGGGCCCGGAGCCTCGGAGGTCGCGGTGCGGTCTAAACGAAATACACTCCCGCCCACGGGTTTCCCGGAAAAAGGTCCGGGGTGGGTCGCACAAGTTTGGCCGGGAAGCGAACGCAGACATCCCGGGGTGCTGGTTGGCGGAGGCCGAGTCTGTAGTGGGCGCTGCCAGGGTCCCGGCCCGCGTCTTATGTGGGCTGGGTTTGGCCCTTAAGAGCCGGGGCAAGTGTCCCGGCCCCGTCCCACACAACCTCGCGTCCTCCTGCCTGGCCCGAGCGGTTCCGACGGCAGCGGTGGAAGCCAGGCTGGGGTCCCGCGTGGCGAGGCGGGGCGGGCCGTGCGCGCCGGAATGTGGCCGCGCCGTCCCCAAGGCCCCGCCGCCGCCGCCGGCGCGCGGGAGTCCGGCGCGCCCGGGTCCGGACGCGGCCACCAGTCCCCGGGAAGACGGGAGGGATCAAGTAGCACAGACTTCCGCCCCCAATGAGAATATGGATCTAATCCCAACTTGCAGGCGAATTTTCTTAATGCTTAGTTCTTAAAGCCCCGGGATTAAGAGAAGAAAGACAGAGGAGAGGGGAGAGGGAAGAGCGTGGAGAGTGAGCTGAAAGTTTCTTGGACGCGGTGCGGAGGATCGAATCGGCCGTCGCTAGGCAAATGTCCAGGTGGGGGACGCCGGGCCAGAAGCGCTGCGGGCTCCAGCGGCCCGCACCGCGCTGGAGGCGGGGAAGGCAGCCCGCGTAAGGGCCCCGGGCCGGGAGGGGCCGAGACACCTGGGCCTGGAGACCGGGACCTAGCATCTGGTGACCTCAAAGGCCTGGTCGGACTCTAGAGGACACTTGGCACGGGGTGGGGTGGGGTGGGGTGGGGGAGGGATTTGGAATTCAGGCCAAAGGTTCCGGGCGAGGGACCGAAGTTGTTCTCTGGCCGGGCACACGGTGCCCAGTCCAGCTCGCTGCCATCGCTCCAGCTTCCTCTGCAACCCCCAGACCCTGTACAGTCTCTGGTCCCATAGCGTGAAGAAGGTTCAGGACTTGGGTTCTTCCGTTTGCAAGGGGCGCTTCCCACTCATGGGCGGGCACCGGGCCGCGAAGCCCGGGGCCGGCGCCGTGCGCGGGGCCGACCCCGCACAGCAGTCCCCAGGGGCCGCGCTCCGCCGCCGCTGAGGGGCGTTCGGGCGCCGCGGAGCAGCCCGCCGCCAGCCCGCCAGCGCCGGGAGGGCCAGGCGAGGGCCCGCAGCGGCCCCCAGACACCCTAGCAGACCCGAGGCCAGAGGGGGTTATGGTTAGGTGGATCTGGGGCTGCGTGGGGCCAGGAAAAAGCAGCTTTTTCTCGAGGCCCATCCGAAGGGGTTTCTCAAAAGCAGCGTACACAGGGCGGGTGCTGCGGGCTGCCGCCGGGCCCCGTCGGCCCGAAGGTGAACCGGGGTGAGGGGGTCTCAGTCCTCCCCCGGGAGCCACACCTCGCTCTGCCGGGGCTCGAGTGCAGAGGGAAAACACCCTGTTTCCTTTAGTTCCGGGAACTTTTCAGCAACTTAAAATTCGTGTCATAAAGGAACTCTTACCAGGGCAAGTGGGTTTTTTAAATTTTGAAAAGGATTGACAATTGGGGAGTGGCAGCAGACTTTTCGGACACGATGTAGGTCTGGGAAGGGAAGACGTCCAAGGCAGGGAGGGAAGAAGGGAGAGAGATTTTCTTAGGCTAAAGCTAAATGCTTTTTTTTTTTTTGTCTTAAGTTTCTGGACTTGTTGAAGGAGTTTTCTTTGTTCGGACACCCAGTTAGAGAGTGATGTAAACTGCTATAGGAAAGCCAGTTTCCCCCCCCCCCCCCCAGCCTAGAAATTCTAAAAGTTCTCTTTCATTTCTCTCCTACACCCAGGGGTACATGGGCACACGCCTCCCTGCAGTCCACCTTCCCTAGCAATAACCCTCTTCCTTTCACTTCAGTATCCACAGACTTGCGGTTAACAGAGGACACAGTTCTTCCCCATACAACTACAAAAAGGGAACTATTCAAAGTCATGTGGAAAATTCATCACACTCGTATTGTTTTCTTTCAGTGGCGTGGAATCAGAATTTTTCTTCAAGTCTTTGAGATGACCCTTCCAAAAGAGAAGATAGTTTATACTCCTTAAGAATATGACTAATTACTTTTCAATTTGCATCCATGTGTCAGCAGGGCTCCTCTGGGATGTATAAACTTACCCAGCTCTGAATACCATCCAGTATCCTACCCCGTGTTCCAGAGGACCATTTCCCACATGCAAAGATTTATGGATACACAAACTTCCAGTCTAGTCCAAGCAGTATCAGGTAAGAAAGTTTCTGCTTTTATTGAAAATTTATATATGACTCAGTATTGTAATAAATAAACAGATAACCATTTTCACAAAAAAGACAGTGCTATGCTAGAAAAGAAAATATTAACTGGAAAGATTTACTTGTAGTGGCAAGACAGACTTTTATCAATACAGAATAAATATTAACAGCATTCTTGAGCCAATGTTGAGATACAACAAAATGTAAGAACGAACCAAGATGTAATAAATATTATCCAGAGAAAAAGATGGCAGATTCTCCCATGATAAAACTGTCTTTGTAAACCGCTGCATGTCAATTCCTCTCATCACCTGCAAATCGCAGGGTTTGTCTCAGGCTACCTTTTAAAGGGCCATCTTTGGAGGAAAGCAGAGGAATTCTGTGAAATGCAAAACAGTTGCAGAAAACCTCACTGGTAAATAAACAGAGTTTAATAAGTAGATTGAATATGATCTAACTATGAAATTTAGGTAACAGAGTAAATGTTACAGATGGCAGGAGTGGAAAAAAAATCATGGCATTTTTCTTATCCTGCCTTGCCTCCCTCCCCCCTATACTGTCATTATGCTATTACCAACAACAACAACAACAACAACAACAGAAATGTCTCAAATTTTCCTCCCATCAAACAATGAGGGGAAATAATGCGGGAAGTGTTTTCTTTTTGAACAGTTTCTTGAACACCTCCAATATCAATTACTCACAAAGTGTCTGTGCAAATCTATCTCACATGATTTCAAAAGAAAGTATTCACTCACAGAAAAAAAATCCTTAAACAGAGCTATGTTTGGAGTTCTGTATATTATCTGGAAAGGAGTTAAAGTGGTGATGATGGTACAGAAGTATAATCCAGCCAAATGTAATGTTAACTTTTGAAACAACCAGTCTGTTGCTGGTCTGGGGGCCCAAGACTAAAATGTTGGGAGAGACACTGGTCTGATGGCTACTGAAGAACACATTTCTCTTCTTTCTTGGCCATCTTGCCTTTGTTTTGTTCCAGAGTTCGCTCCAAATGCTCATCTTCTTCTTCTGCCCTGGATGCCAGACAAACGAGAACAAAATTATTTTCTTCATGGAGAGCAGAGCAGCATTCCCCCTGCCCCACATTCCATATCCAGGAGGAGGAATTCGGGGCACCGGGCCTCCGGAGACCTCTAAACCGAACTTCGGGTAAACTTCTCTAGGGGGCCCCTTTGGCAGGTGGCTATGCCTGAATTCAAGGCCCAAGGTGTACTCACTGCTTCTCCTGTGCATCCAGATCTCTCACAAGTGCATCTCGCTTGTTCACCAAAGTCACCAGCTCATCCAGCAGGAGCTGCTCTCGTCGCTTCTGGGCCTCAGTCTTCTGCCAGTCTATAGGAGATGGGAGGCTAGTTAATGGGCTTCAAGGCCTGAGTGCATACCAGCTCCCGGCCCTGCTCTGCCCTCCCCTTCCCGCCTTTTCCAGTTCCCTTACATCTCCCATTAAAGCCAGCTAATAGCTCCACTAGCTAGTATTTCTGGGGAGTTTGGCAGTTGTAGTGAGGTTTTCCCCTAAAACCATACTTTCGAAATATTTCCCACAGATGGAGTGTGGAGAGGCAAGGTGGGAACCGACTAGAGACCAGGTGTGAGCTGATGGCCAGTCAGAGGTGCGCACCTGAATCCCGGCCAAGTGGGGGAGGGGAAATGGAGGCCAGAGGAGGTTGGCCCTGGGGTTGGGGTGGGCGAGTGGGTAAACGAGGAGGCGGGAAACAGTGATGGGAGATAAAAATCATTCTGAAAAGGCCCGAGAATCTGCCTAAGAACCTCTTCTCCTCCCCCACCCCCACTCTCACCCCAAACAGCCCATTCTTCACTAATTTCCTCTTCGCTCTATTTTAGCAGTTGGATGTATCTCACACTGGGCGCCATATGCTTCACAATAACTTTAAAAGTAGTGAATCGGCTAATTAGCATTTTTCTTTGAAGTAAAAAATAAATTTGCTCTGCAATATTACACTGCAGCTCTCAATCGCATCACAGCCAGTTTTTATTTGGAGACGTTTGCTGGGTGCTTTCAAATGAAAGCACTTGTGCAAAAGAAAAAAAATTACATATTTCTTTGAAACTCCATGTTAAAGGTTGGAAAATCCAATGGGCAGTGCTCTTTGAATGGGTGAGGGTCATTTTATGAAGGTTTCGGTCCCAATAATATATTTCCTAGTCTTTGCTACTCTGATAATTTCCTTAAGATGAGCAGCAGTTTCCTTTAATAAAAACAGGACCAAATCGAACATTTAAAACACTTTTGAAACCAAAGCCAACAGCTCTCTGGCCAGACTGTAAGGGCTTGTAGCTGTCAATCAACCCTCAGTCTACCCCGCCTCCCTCATTAGGAAGGTAAACAATGAAAAGAAGAAGTAGATGATGAGGCAGATAGCAGAACAAATGAGGACCAAGAGGGAAACAGGACACCAGTTTAAAAAAAAAAAAAAAAACACCCTGGGCACTGACTCTTACAGTCCCCTCCCCCACAGAGCAAATGCAGTTTCCAAAAAAACAGAGGAGTGCAATCCTTTCGGGTTTCTCTTCTCTCTCCATTGCCCAGGGCAATCATGTTAAAACTCACATGGCTGGTGCTTATTCAGATAAACCTAACAATGCACACCGCTGGTTACCATGTGAATCTTCACAAACCACACAAGAATGTGCTGGTTCAAATCGCCTCCCTACTCTCTCCAAAGCAAAATTTATTCAAGACAGCAAACTGCTCAGCAGCTTTATGAAAGCAAATGGTGCTAGAGGGAATTCTATCTTGTATTTACAAATTAAAAATTAGATGCATCAACATGCAGTAAAGATTAGAATAACTCTAAGAAGCTAAAATAGCTTATTCAATTTTATCACTGTTCCTTTATTATAAACTCAAACACATAAATACATATATATGAAACTGCCATATGTTAATTATCTACATTTAATACAAAACATCACAAAATAAATGTTAAATCACTGATTGTTATATTGTATTAGAAATAAAATTCTTTATAGCATGGAGAGAAATAAACTATAAAAAGTATTTTCTGGTAAAAGAATTTTAATAATAGGCAAAAAAGAAACGAAGGAGCCAAATCTATCATAATTTTACTTTGGTTTTAAATGCAACTAAGAACAGGAATGCTGGAAATTTAATATTTTGGTTCTTGTTCTTAAATCAGCCATATTCTACAGAGAAAGTAAATTAATAGATTCTCCAGGTTGGGAAAATCTTTAAACTCATTTAGTCTAATTTCAGGTAATTGTTCTAGAAATACTAATTCAGGAAAAAAGCTCTGCTGAGTTAATAAAAAATAGCAAGTAAAATTTATAATTATTTAAATTACTAGCTTTGGTTAATATTGCTCAATATTCAACTTGGCGGAATCATTCTGATTATAAGCTTAAATGTATACTTTTTGGCTTCCAAAATATTTGATAACTTTATGAGTAGAAAATAATTTTTCTTTACCACACTCCAAAAATACAAATAGAAATATTTAAGCCAAGAAAAAAAATGAACATGGGAAACATAATTTTTTAAATTGAACTAGTCCTCTAAACCTGACCAGTCACTTTTAAGACCTTAATTAGTAACTTAAAAATATCAGGTTTTTCTTAGCATTGGAAAAATTAGAATTTTAACTATATAAGTGAGGAAACATTTTTAAGCTGAGGTATTATAAATAATTTTTAAATAAGAATCTCAACTTTTTCCTATCTTGATAAGGTCATTCTCATAACTAGAAAAAGAACATTTTAAAACTAAAGACTAAAGACATTTAGGTCTAACTGAATTGCTAACAAATTACAATATTCTAGCATAAATTTATTGGATTTTTCCTATTAAGTATCTCATTACTACATTAATATAATTATATAGTCTGTTGCAGAGCACATACCGGTGTGAATAGATTTTATAGTAGCAAACTATACTTTTATATTTGGTTTCTCATAGGCAAATATATGTATATGCACAAATACCCTCATCCACTCATCTATTCCTATTATGTATAACTGAACACTAATTTGAGAAATTAAGTAGACTACTACTTTGATCACTAAAAATTATATTGACAATTGATCAAGATTTACACCCGTGTTTAAGTAAAAAATTTTAAAATCCACTTTGAAAAAAAGTGCTTTTAAAATGCCTTTACCTATATACATGCCATGTTTTAAAAGTCTGCGTGTAAGTTTACATGTTACTTGTTATGTGTTTTAAGAAAGGATTAGTCACTTACTTATAACACCAGTCACAGCTAGCTAGATGCTCTCACTGGCTTGGACAGACTAGTGTGGGTTGTGATTAACTTAAAGATTCCAGTGTACTTTCACTACAAAAGCCATATCCTCTCACAACAAATAGGATTAAGTTTTGATGCTGCATTTGACCCAAACTGTTGAAATAAAGAGATTTTGTTTATGTCCATCTGTACTGAGATGTTTGGGTTAATTCAAAATAGTTTTTTTATACGTAGGGAAAATTATTCATTCCATGAGTCAGTTTATTTGCTGAAGTTGGTAATTACCTTGGGGAAAAAAAGGCAAGAGAAATACCATAAACACTGTAATAGAAAAGACCTGAAGTTCTTGTGGTAAACCTTCAACCTTGCCACCATAAGTAAGCCTAGCACTTTGATGAAAATTAACACTAGTTTTGTAAAGAGCACATTGGGGGATTGCAGTCAAGTCTTATCTTTAGTTCCAGTCAACTAGCAATCCTGAAAGAGTTTGCATCATCATCAGAACAGGCCATTTGATAGGATTCTACTGCTGTACCTAATCAATCTATGGAAGACTGTGGCTGTGCTGTGTAACAAAGCTAAAATAGATTTACAAATGGGGTTTTAGGGGATAAGCTCCTCCACAGGATTACATATTGATTTTAAATATAAAAAGCTTATCATATAAACCATAACTACAAAAATAGTGAACCTATGCATAAATCCCTTTAGAAGAGCACCCACTTCAAACTCTAAGCCAAGAATAAATCAAGATGTACAAAATCCCAGAGAAGATCCATTTCTTGTGCAGAAAATGAACATACCACTTTCTAAAAGCCCACCCCAATGTGTGCAGAAATGAATTTATCTTTCCTGAGGGAGCATTAAGTAATCTGAACAACAACAACAAAAAACTATAGGAAAAGTATCTAAAAGATGTTTGTTAGCTTGAGGGATCCTACAACTTAGCTCAGTAGAGTGAAACTCCTGCTATGAATACACCTCAGGAAAAAAGGTGGAAAAAACAGTTGAGACAAAGTGACTATGGATTCTCAGAAGAATGGATGTATTGAATATTTAGTATGTTTTGCTCTCAGACCAAGCTGTTAATATTTCTTTCAGTGTGCTATGGCTATTAATACTCTATACTTTTCTCCTGATCAATAATTTTAACAGCAGATTTACTTAAAAAGATTTTAGTTTATTACTGAATCTTAAAATTACCAAGCAGAAGAGATTGGAAAAGAAGAATGAACTTTAAAACAAAGGAAAGCAAAACAAAATCAACTTGTGTTGCCTATTCGTGTGTGTGTGTGTGTGTGTGTGTGTGTGTGTGTGTGTGTGTGTGTGTGTGTGTGTGTGTGTGTGTGTGTGTGTGTGTGTGTTATTTTAAGCCCGTGTGTCCATTCCAAGAGTTGAACTTCACAATGCTCAGCATCTCTCTTGGCTAGCTTTGCCTATGTCCTGCCCAAGCCAGTGGGACAAGCCTCTCTGGAAGATAGTGTCTTTCTTTGTAATCAACAGGCTATTCTGTTTCTTCAAGTCTCCCCTTTCCCTAAATGAAAACCAGCAGTAAGATTGGAGGCACTGTCACACACAGGACAATGTAATTTACAATGAAGGAGAAGGAGGGAGAGGAAGAGGGACATGGAGAAAAAGGAAGTGGAAGAGGAAGGAGAAGGGGGAGTGGGGGAAGGATGGACTATGGAGAGAAAATATTAACAAAATGATTAATAACTGCATTAAAAGTATTTTTAAAATATGACTATTACTCCTCTATGTATACAAATGCCATGCATGATTTCAAAATGGTACATTATTTAACATGGAAGCTTATTTAAGATTGTAAACTTGTATGTATGCAGGGATAGGAAGGCCACAAAACTGTTATCTTTTATATGAGGGAGGCCTTCCTTTTATGATGTATTTGGTAATAATAATACTGGTGTGGGGGATAGAACAACATGTAATATCTACCTTAAAAAGCAGCTATACTGTATCAAGTTGTATTTTAAGGACAATTTATTTTTCTACAAACAGGAGAAGTAATTTTTTTAAAGAATACTTAATTTCCAGTGTAATGTACAATGAATCTATTAAGAATATACTGTTTAATAAGCTATTTTTAATGCTAAATATATACACTATATATCATACACCATATTTGCATATACATAGTGTTTTCTGTATATACTTTTCAACCTTTTAGTGTTTCACTTGCTTAAACATTATACTATGATCACAAACATTACATCCAGAGGGGGGAAAAACCCATTAATGTACTTGTACATTTTCTTTCAATGGCAGTTTCACAAAACTTCTTAAAGAATTCTGACAAACATTCAGATAGCCATTTGAAGGAAACTGGCTAACTGGAGGCTTTTAAAATAAAATAAATCGAGTTTCTAAAGATAGATATACAAATGTTACCAGTGGTATTTATCAAATGAGAGTATGGATATAAAAGTAGCTAAAAATAAAACTAACACAAATAGGACAAATATATATGTATATATAGGATAAATAAGACACATTATATTTGATAGCAATAGTCTATTAAAATATTTTAAAAATATAATACTTCACTTGGCTTTCTTTTACAAACTAAGATTTCTAGTTTCTGAACTAATTAGAATCGACTTATTATGGATCAGGTATCTTATCAGGTGAAGAATGAAATTACCATGGACAGTCAATGGGTTAAGAGGTCAATATAGAATAGGAAAATCAATTTGCATTGATTAGACAAAAGATCCATTTTACAGAGCCCAAAGGATTAGCTTTTAGGCAGAACTCTTTGAACTAGAAATATTTTCCAGTGAAAAATATAAAGAGAAGATATTATGTAACACCTATGAATTTTTTAAAAAAATCATACGTAGTAAATGGTACAGTTACGTTAACTGATGTTTACTGATATTTTAAACCATGCATAACATTTCTATGCAATTCATTTCTATGAATTATAAATTGTATCAAAATATTTAATTTCCCCCCCTCATGTTCATCTTTGCCTACCTACCATTTAAAAGGAGTTTGAGTCTTAATAGCTACAACACAGTCTGGAGAGTGACATATACCAAAGTTGACAACAATGATATGATAAAATTTAGAGTCTAAAGATGAAAAATCAAAATGAACATTTTCTTAAACCTTCCCAAGAGGAAATAATTTTAAATTGCAAATGTAACCAAATCAGTTAACTCTTTATATGTTTATTTTATGTAAATTTAGTCTTGTTCAATCAAAAGTTAAGGTAATTCTGCATAGTAGCAAACATAATGATAATTATCTATCTGAATTAGGATCCTTAGATTTATGATACTGCTTTCTGCCTCCAAGGCAATTATTTGTAATTCCTGTAGATACCTCATAGACCAGAGGTGGTAAAAACCAGATGTGTGTTCCACTCTAAATATCACATTGAGAACAGATACTCACATACCTCTCCTCATCACTGCATTTCTTACCTTCAATGGCTAGCATTGCCCGCAATTCCCGGTTCAGCAGCTCGTACCTTCGTTCTAAATCATGTTCTTTTTCCCTAGGCAAGTTGCAAAAGTTCATCAATATGCTAATTACTAAATCATTAAACACTTAAAAGAACCTTTAGGTTACATTGATTTTAGGACTCGGAACTGACTTTTCTCTTTAACTTTAAGCCACTCCAAACAAATGATATACAAACTCAAATCCTTTCTCAGCTGAATATTTACTAGTGTGCTTATTTTCTTCCCTCAATTTTGAATGGCACAAAGGTATATTTTAATCTGAGCATTAATAGTTTTATTCTTCAGTGGTGCATGTATTAAGTGCCAGGTATAAAGTCATTTTTGAAAACACTTTTCATAGTTTACAATAAATACTTTTTAAAAATTCAAAACCCCATGTGAAAAAGAATATAAGAAATACAAAATGCAGTGCAAATTTAATATAGCGAAAAATAAAAAGTTCTGGACAAGTTTTGTGTCTCACTAAATTTTTGTTAGGTAGAAGTTATAAAATTAAATGTTTTTTTTTTTTTTTTTTTTTCCTTTAACCAAAATAAAACATAGTAAACTTGCCATTTCCCACACTAGGTGGCATACTATAAGAACATTGCTGGTAAGCAGAAAGGAACAAGCATTAAGACTTTTGCTGAAGTGAAGTTAAAGACTAAGAATGTTTACATATGGCCTAGTTTCCACTTTAATTTTTACAATCATCAAAAGATCACTTCAATTAATTTCTTATCTTTCTTAGATTAATACTGCTGTCATATGATAAATGCATTTTTGTCCTTATAAAGATTGTTTTCTTACACAAAAATAGTTCCTATTCCTTTACTTTTTGCGTCATAAACACTTCTTTTCTCCAGTGTCTATTCTTCTCCTTAGCTGACTGGATAAAAATTATTTGCTATTTTTTAAAAATACAAAATACTATAATCTCTAAGGAAACAATTAACTTTAATAAATATGAAACCCCAAAGCAAGCAATAACAACACAAACCGAAGATTTATCAGTAGAAAAATAGTTGTGAGTACTTACAGAAGAGACAGCTGGTTCATTCTTCTTATTAGGGCATTTTTTTTATTAACTAACATAAACCATTCTTGCATCATAGCTTCTTCTTCTTCCGTATTCCTTCCTATAGTTCAGGAAGAGTAACTTCTTATTACATGACATTTTACAAGCCAAATAATCACTTAGCACAATTCTTTTAAGATGAAAAATATTTTAGCTACTTCAGTACTACATATTTCACTGCTTATACTGTAAGACTGAAGTTGAAGGTCTGGAAGAATTCAGTATTTAAAAACTCAATCTTTTAAAGCTGGTACTATTCAGCATATATATCTTAGTTCCTTGAACATTCCAATAGATCATATTAACACTAAGTACTGTAAATAAAGTGTTCCACCTTATAAATCCTCCCCAGAGGCTGACTTGCTATTATGTTTCAATGAAGAATTCACAGTGCTGATAGACATACAATCATGATTTAAAAAAATCCCCAAAACATTAAAAAAAATCATTACAAGAACCATAAAACTAGGAAGAGATCAGAAGACTGGATGAAAGCTTCCACTCATAACAATTTACTTTTTAAAAATTTTCCTACTGCAAAGTAAAATAAGATTTATATATTCATATATATAAATAAAAGGTATATATATATATATATATGTATATATATATGAAAGATATGTACATACACACACACACACACACACACACACACCATTCTGGAACTCATCAACCAATAAGGTAACCATTTCCACATTATTAAATGAATGTAAATGGCCATGCTACTAAAATGCCTCTTTGTGAAATAAAATACATTATAATGAATATAGTATTCAGAAGACACTTGATTAAAGAAATAATCTAATATTTTCGATTATGCAGTTACTGATTACATACTGGAGATATTTGAAGTTCACTAACAGTCATACCCATTCCATCACTAAATCAGTCCGCCCTTCTCCATCAAAGGCTAGTACATTTACAATTAAAATACAATATAATATATACTTGGAATTCTTCATGCAAAAGTAGACAATTTACTTTTTAAAATTGTACTCTTCTAAATTATACTAGTCAAATTGATAACTGTTTAAATTTTCCCCCTGGATTTCATTCATGACTGTATTGCTTTGCTAGGCCAATATTTAATATTACCAGTTCAAGTACTGCATAACATTCATAAGATTAAGAATTTTCTGGGGAAAAACAAAGGAGGAGATAACAAGAGGAAATGCTTGAGAGGAAATGTACTCAATGCCTTACTCATGTAACTGTAACACCTCTGTACAGTATCTTTACAATAAAAAAATTTTAAAAATTAATGCATTAAATATCCCAGCTATAGCATTATTATTCTGTTTTATTTTCTTTTTAATACTTTAAATAATAATACAGAATAAAAGAATAATACAGAGGTATAACAGTAAAAAAAAAAATCAAGTCTTATTTCACTAACCCTACCGTCTTTACTTCCCTACCCCAGATCCCATTTCGAGGATTAAGTACTATTACACTTTAGCATATCTCCTTCCAATCACATAGATATGTCTATCAAACACATGTATATATCATGTCTATACACAATTACAAGTTTCTTTAACACCACTGAGCTGAGTTACATTGGCCTATGATTTATTTTCTCATTCTGTCCAAATATCAACTTCATTCTTTTCAATGCTTGCATCAACCGTGGGCATGCCATAGTAAAACTATTTCTGCATTAATAGAAATTGGAAGAAATTTAAAAAATAGAATAGAATACAAAAAAGCTGGTCTGTGTACAGGAGAAAAATAATGAATTTCTAAATATCCCTATAAAACAATCATCTGTTGTTTATCATTAGGGAGAATAGTGAAGATATGTGCCTTCATTAAATTCTGTTAAAACTGAGTGGTATGAAGCCGACTTAAGATAGATTCTTTTAGAGCCTGAACAAAAGTCTTTATTGTTTTACAGTATTCTTAATCTCTCCTTTAGGGTAGCTGGTTTTGTATTCACTTTGGACCATGTGATGTCTTGACACTGGTCATGTGATACAGGCTGCGATAGGCACAAATCCCTGGGTAGTAACAAAAGAAGAAAGAGTAAAAAGAAAAAGCTGAGAAAAAGCTTGCAATTTGGAAAAAGGCCAATTGTACCCCGTGAAAGCTTTTTGATCAGTGAAATGACACATGTGGGCAATATTAATAGGTGTAGATTTTATGATATTTTTGATCAGTGAAATGACACATGTGGGCAATATTAATAGGTGTAGATTTTATGATATTTTATTTTCTGATTAAAGATCTGATTCTTGTATTCATAGCCTAAATAGGTTCTAAAATATAGACATATTAAAACTTTGTTTTGATTTTAACTTAACCTATAATTGAGGCTTTCAAGCAATAGTAGAAGCAACCAGCCTACTCTTAAATTAGCATTACTTTCTTCAATGGAACACTGCTTCCTTGAGTATAATAATATTGATGTGGTACTGTGTTATTTTCAGTTTAACTCATGCCTATGATTTCTAGGTAAGAAACAAAGATAGCCCTTTTCCCTTATTGTTAGGAAATGGCTAATAATAAAAGAGTATCATGTTTCAAAGAGAAGTAAACCTAACAATAAATATTTAAGGACACATACATTGCTATATAGATTATTTAAATTAAACCACAAATCAATCCTGTATCACAAAAGCTTATCAGAGATAATAATATATAATGATGGAAATGTATACTTAGTCTATAGTAATAAAAAAATTAAAGTTTCTTCTTGGGCATCATTACACTATTGTTTTTAGAGATTTAAAAAATTTTTAAATTTAAAAGGCTTTTAAAAGCCAGTAAGCTGAACCATTACAAATTAATCCTGACTTTAATAACTGGTTAAAGACCCCTTTAGCTTTATAAGTAACAAAAAATATTAAAGCCTGTGATCACAGTGAGCTTTTCTCATTTCTCCTCTAACCATTTGTTATTTAATCCAATACTAGTAATCCAATTTGTCCATCAGACTTTTAAAGGGCAGAATGCAACTTCCTCAGCTTAGACACTTTTCAAAGTACAATATATTTTTCAAATGAATGCTGGATGTTTCATTTTTCCCAACTGTTCGTAGCTCTAATGCAGGAGGAAAAAAAGAACAAGATGAACATTGTTCATACTGATTAAGTAAGAGCTCATTAAAGAGCTGTCAGTGCAGCACTTTGAATATGCATGAAGCATATAATCAGATCTAGTACCGTCACTAGAAGAGAATACGGTAAGTACAAAGGATTGATTTAATTACTTAGAGTGGGCTGTGGTGGTAAAGCAGTCTTGTTAGTGAAAAAAGAAAAAGAGGTTGTATTCTGGCAGTTATAAAAAAGGCAGTTTTAGCTTCTGCCACAATACTTAATCTCAGAATAAAGCACTTTACATTGTAGCTTAAAAATGAAGACTGTCATTATATTATAAAATGGCCATAAATCATTTAATCTTGTTTAACCATACCTGGTTAACTACTTCTCTTTCAAAATGATCTTTAATTTGTAATTACAACCACACTTTTACACCTGAGAGCCAAGTGACACTTTTTAATTTGTTTAGTTTTTAGAATTTATTTTTATTGTCTTTAAATAATTGTAAAAGGAGTTTCAATCAACATGTCAATTTATGAGTACAATGCATCTTGAGCAGTTTCACTTCTTCCATCATTTTCCTTCCTCTCAAATTTTTATCAGTTTCATCATCTGAAAAACTCAAGATACTTAGTATAAAAAATGCCTAAAAAATGAAGTCACGTATACAGTTACTAAAACGTGACAGCATGACTAGGATATTTCTTTATATATTAAAACAATACCTCATGCATTTATAATTATATTACCAATAAAAACATCATACTCAATAGACACTATGTTGAAAATGAACTATACAACTTGTGAGGGAGTGGGGTTGGGAGAAAACAAAGGAAGAGGTGACACTGTCCAAAAAGAAATTACTCATTATCTGACTCATGAAACTGTAACCCCTCTGTATATCACCTTTACAATAAAATTTTTTTAAAAAGCATCATAAAAACTGAGTTTTTCACCTTAACATTATGACAATCTGATTATAAATGTGTTTACTTAAAGACTTGTGGTTTTAAAAATAAACTGCAATTTTATTTTGGTGCTGGTCCTAGGACTTAAACTCAAGGTCTAGGAGCTATTCTTTAGCATTTTTTTTTTTCCCCTCAAAGTTAGCGCTCTACCACTTAAGCTGACGCTCCACTTCCAGTTTTTTTGTTGGATAATTAGAGGTAAGAGTCTCAAGCTTGCTCAGGCTGGCTTCAAACTGATTGTCAGATCTCAACCTCCTGAGTTTTTAGGATTACAGGCATGTGTAATGGGCACCCAGATATCACACTGTCTTAATGTCAATTTTTTTCTCTTAATCAATTTTTCTAGCTGGAGTACGATTTGTAAAATTATTAAGCAATCAAGAATAATATAGAATTTAGTTACTTCTCACAGGTACCAAAACTATTTAACAGAATGCATCATATAATGAACAGTACTATGTGTAGTATAAACATTTACTTAAATGTCAGTTGACTACAAGAACTGCTTTTATTTACAACCAAAAACCAAAATAAAATGATTTAGTTACAATTTCTTTTAGGAATTCATTTATATACTCAAGAATTTCTATGTGGTTTCATTTAGTATTCAGCTATGAGAATACACACAAATGAATTAAAGATTAAAGTGATGCCCAAATTCTGAAACTGTTTTTTTTGAACTCTGGGCCTGGGTGCTGTCCTTCAGCTCGACCACTTGAGCCACAGCGCCACTTCCAGCTTTTTCTGCTTATGTGCTGCTGAGGAATCAAACCCAGGGCCTCATGTATGCAAGGCAAGCACTCTACCACTGAGCCACCTTCCCAGCGGAAACTGGTTTTTATAATTTTTTTGTAATGCTAGGGAGAGAACCAGGGCTTTGTGAGTGCTAAGCAAGCTCTCCATGACTGAGGTATGTCCTAAGTCACACATCCATATTTTAAAAAAAAAGTATACATGGCACAAGGTTGCACCTATGACTTTTCATAGCTATGAACCTCAAAGGCATTAGTATGACCAAAATTTCAGAGAATGAATCACTCTCTGAACTCTCTACAGGTGAGCACTTGGTAAAAGTTGAAACTTTCCAAAGATGAATTAGTTTTAAAAATATATATGCAGCATACTTCGTAAGATGGCGTAAAATACAGTGAAACACAGGCATCATTCCACAGAATAGATAGTAATCTACTTGGAAAATCAATTAGGCATCTGTTAATCGGGAGAAAACCTGAACTGTGAACTGCACTCACAGATAGAGAGCACTTCTCTCCTGAAGCCCCTCTTTTGGGACTGGACCAGTCAGACTCCACTACATTCTAATCTTCTAAAGCCCTCTCAGACAAGTCATGGGAATGACTCAAAAGCAGTTCTAAGTGGGGGCATGGTGGCACATGTGTGGAATCTCAGCATCCTGAGTGCTGAGTGAACAGAATCTTGAGTTCAAATCCTGGTATCAGTGTGCTCCCCACCCACTACAGAATTTCCAGAACTTTTAGTTTCTAGTAATGAATGAGTTCACTGCCCCACATATGCAATTAAACAGACCTATAGTATCCAAGGGTATACAGACCTAAGGAGACCACAGCTGAGGAAATACCAAGAATGCTCAGGGTGCACAGGATTCTGTACTGTATGATTCACTGTTTCTCCCATAATGCCAGCCAACTTCTGCCAAAGACATGCCACCTTGCAACATATCTAAAATTTTCAATGTATCACTTAAAACGTATTACACGTTCTTTTTGGCTTGGGAGAATGACCATATCTTGTACCAGGCATGATTTGCTCTTTGTGAGGCATATTTTCACAAAATATAGGGGAAGGAAACACTTGGCAGATCACACAATGATGTAAACTGACTGAAATCATCTCTCCTTTCACTGAACTGCATAGTTCACCTGTAGGAATTTTTCCTAAAACATTCTCTTCACACCTATTATTTTTTGACTATTCTTGGCCAAAACCATGTGTAATAAATCTGAGGTCAAAGCAGCAAAACATACTTCACCACGGGGGTGGGGGGGGGGCGAGCAAGTCTTTCTCTGCTGAACTGTGGCCATGCAGTAGACAGCTACTCCAATGTGAAAGCATGGCTGTGTTATTACTTTACATAGTAAAATACAGTATCTCATGCTTATTATAAATATATTACCAATAAAAACATCATAAAAGTGAAGTTTTTACTTTAATATTAAGACAATCTGATTATAAATGTATGTTTTGCTTTGTTTCTTTAAAGACCTGTGGTTTTGCCTCTAAAATGTGACATCTTTCCTTGTACCATAATGTGTGTGTGTGTGTGTGTGTGTGTGTGTGTGTGTGTGTGTGTGTGTGTGTGTGTGTGTGTGTGTGTGTGTGTGTGTGTGTGTGTGTGTGTGTGTGTGTGTGTGTGTGTGTGTGTGTGTGTGTGTGTGTGTGTGTGTGTGTGTGTGTGTGTGTGTGTGTGTGTGTTTGTCCTGGGGCTTGAACTAAGGGCCTGGGAGCTTTTTTTTTTCTTCTCAAGGCTATCATTCTACCACTGAGCCATACTTTTACTTCCAGGTTTCTGGAGATGAACTGGGGATAAGGGACTTATGGACTTTCCTTGCCCGGGATGGCTTGGAATTGTGATCTTCAGATCTCAGCCTCCTACATAGCTAGGATGACAAGTAGGAGCCACTGGCCCCCTGCTCTATTTAATCTTTTTTTTTCCTCTTAATTTAAAATAAGCTCTTGAGCCAGGAACCAGTAGCTCTATTGTAATTCTAGCTACTAAGGAGACTGAGATCTGACAATTTCAGATTAAAGCCAGCACAAGAAAGTCAAATCCATGAGATTCTTACTCCCAATTAACCAAGAAAATGCTGGTCTAGAGGCATGGCTCAAGTGGTAGAATGCCAGCAAAAAGCAAGAAAGCTGAAGAATGTGAGGCCCAGAGTAGAAGCTGCAGTACTGGCATGCACAAATACACACAGAAAATGAAACAGTAAGAGAATAAAACAAGTAGAAGCAAGTGGTATTAAAAGCATTAAAGTTGGGATCCTTTTATTCTCATGAGAAAATAAGATCTTAATGAGTACTTCTATGGCACTTGACACATTTTTTAGCTTTGGCTATCAAGTACTATTAATTCAGAATGAATTAATGAGAGATATAGCATTAGGTGGGTTTGGAATGGGTAAAGAAGCAGTATATAACCAGTCAACAAATGCAGGAGACAAGGTAGGTATTTGTAATTTTATGTATTATGTCTTCACATACTGTCTCCCACTCAAACCAAAGAGGAAAACTTAAAAGAAGAAACTTAAGAGGAAATTTAAAACAAAAGATTAAAGAAATTTAACATATTCTTATATATTGATAACAAAGTCCACTAAATTCCTTTAGGATTATTAAGTTGTTTTGTTTCATTTTTGAGTTGTAGAATTGAGGTATGGTACATTGTCAGGCTAGCCTTGAACTTCTGGGCTCAACTTCCTGAAAAGCTAGAACTAGAGGAACATATCATTATACCTGATTTTGAAAATAAATGTGTGTGTGTGTGTGTGTGTGTGTGTGTGTGTGTGTGTTTATAGTTTGCTTAAGGCTATACATGATTTTTCATTCTGTATAAACTTCTTCCAAATACCATTAAAACAAATTTTCACAGAAAAATTTCTATATACATTAAAAATTAATTAGCAGTATTAAGAGCAAATTAGCTGGGGGCATGATAGTATACCCTATGATCCCAGCTCCTTGGTGGTGGGAGGTAGAACTCCAAGGCCACTCAAGGCAAAGAGCCAATTTCAAAAGCAAAACAGTTTTGAACATTATATATATATATAAGGGCAGGGAGTGTTCCTCAAAGTAATAGTGTGCTTGTCTAGCATGCTCAAGGGTCCAACAGATAGGGGAAAGTGTAAAAACATATCAACTCAATAATTTTTCTTTAACTTGTAAACATTTCCTGAGGAAATAGCTCCTTTGAGTTCATGAGTACCCTTTATATTCCAGTACAGAAGTGTTATGTGGGGTCAGGGAACAGATACAATTACTAGAACATCTATGAAAAGGATTAGTATGCATATCTAAAAGACATAATTTACTGTCCACCGGAAAAAGATCTGGCAACAAAATGAACAGTGGTTTATAAGCAGAACTTTGTAAGCCCCTGTAACAACAAAAGGAAGACTGAGAGCTATTTGATCTGGCAGTTCTTTCCCCAAGATGAAGGACCTCTCAGACACATCTAGTTGTCTCTATGCATCACTATCTGTATTTTTACAGAAAAATGATTCATTTGTAGAAACTAGGAGAAAGATGTTAGAATAGAGTTTGTATCTTTCCATAAACTACCTCGATTTTGACTCAACTGAGGAGGCAACTCACATACACTTATCCATCTCTAATGTTATTCTTTGTAAAATCAAATTGTGAAATCAGGCTTAAGCTTCTTAGCACAGTGTCAAGATGAAACAGAGGAGGAGAAAGGCATTTGTAAAGTTGCCTCCTACACAATGTCCTAAAATAAATTTCTCAAAATGAAACACACAAGTTCAGTTTGTTTTGTATGTGACTTACAAAACTCAAGTAACTAGTATACCAATTCAATGAAACTTAAGCAGATTAAAGGACTAGCAACATTCCTAAGGCTGCCTTCTCAGGAAGTAACTGCAACTATGTCGGTTACTGTTTAATACATAACCTAATGGCTAAACACTAGCAAGAACAATTCTTCAGTCTTTATTGTGGTTGGTACTGGGACCTGAACACAGAGCCAGGATGTTCTCCCTTATCTTTTCCACTCCAGAACTGTGTTCTACCACTTGAGCCACAACCCCACTTTTAGCTTTTTGGTAGTTAACTTGAAGATAAGAGTGACATGGACTTTCTTGCCTTGGCTGACTCTGACTCATCCTCAGATCTCAGCCTCCTCAGCAGCTAGGATTACAGGTGTGAGTCATGAACAGGCACCTGGAACAGCTTTCCAGACTTAGGTCAAATTCCTAAACCTGTTCTACTTACATTTCTTGGAGGTGGAAGCAGAAAGGAAGAGAGGGAAAAATGGTGAGGAGGTGAAGAAGAAATTCTTAAAACAAAGAGATGAGTTACAGAATGGGATACATACATTCTTGTTAAAAGCTAAGTAAAAAGGAAAAAGTAGAAACAATGATAAATAGAAAAACTAAAATACTGATGGCAGCAGTTTCTTGTATATTAAATGCTCACTGTTTGCCATGCTGTACCCAAGTATTCAACATTTTGAAATAGGCAGTATTTGTATTTCCTCCAGTTTTAAAAAGAGTTGAAGAAATAGAGGCTTAGAGAGATTAAGTAATTTATCCAAGACCAACAACATTCCAGCTGGGACCTTGTTGATTTTAAACTCTATGTACTTCAGCTCATACCTCTAATTCTAGTTACTCAGGAGGCTGAGATAGAAAATTGTGGCTCACAGCCAGCCAGGGAGGCACTCCTGAGTTCAAGCCCCAAAACAGAAAAAAAGAAAAAAAAAAAAAAGAAAAAAAGAGTCTATGATCTTAAATCTACCTGTCATGTTTATCATCTTTTGGCCCCATATTTCTCAAATGTGGTCTGTGGATGATCTGTCATAGAATTGCCTAAAAGATGGGCTCCATTCCAAATTCACTAAATTAGAATCTTTAATCAAGGTCTAGGAAGCTGTATATTTAATAGCTCCTTTTTTTTTTAGACAGAGCATTGCTTTGTAGCCCAGACCTGGAACTCTCAATCCCTCCATGTAAGCCTCTGAAGTGCTAGATTAAACCATCAACATCAGATTTGTTATGGGTACCAAAGTTTGAGAACCACTATCTTGGGTCTTTCACAAAAAAAATCACTGAAATTAATTTTTCATAAAAAGAAAGGGTGATATTCCATGTATAACATGTTATTTTAGCATTGGCATGACATTACACAAATTTAATTTCACATTCAGAAGAAAAATATGTTGCTGCCAAATCAGTTCAAATGCCTAAATTTTACTTCATAGATAGTTGCTGAGAAAAGAAACCCACCACATTTTCCTAGAATTTCTACTCTTTTAAATGTTAAATTTTTTTTGTTACAGTCTTGAGTAAGGACATACTTTGCTTTCAGCAATAGGCATGTTCCAGATAGAAACTTCTGGTGTTGGGATAAGTCTTTAGGTTCAAAACTTGCATTTTACACTTCCAACTCAAATTTTATAGTTATGGAAAATACCCTCTAAATATCATTGATAGAAATTATATATAAATTTGTTTTTCTGTATAAATGAATAAACTTGAGTCAGCAAGATGAGAAAATTCAGCCTAAAACAGAGTAAAAAGCTGGAGCATACAGTGAGCACTAAGAGGAGAGGAAACAAATGTTACAAATGAGAACCTTAGGAAGCTCTTCGCATTTCTGAACCAGAGATTGCTTTCTAGAATCTCATAATCTAAAACCTACTGCATAAACTAGAATGGGTTAGTGATAGTAGAGCGCTCTTACTTCTAAGCACAATTTATAAAGTTTCTTTCTTCAACAGTGCAAATAATAAAACCTAGGTACAAACAGATATTTGAACTAGCTGAACAAATTGTGAAAATAAAGAAAACCTCCAAATGTTAGTTTTCTTGTTACTGTAGAAGAAAAAATAAAGAGAAACATTTAGTGTGGTGTGGTGCTAGGGCTCAAACCCAGGACCTTGTGTATGATACACAAATGTTCTACCACTCTACTTCTCCACCCTGATATAATGAATTTAAAAACTTAAAAGTATAAAAACTTAAGAAAAGCACTATTAAGTACCTTACTTTTTTTTTTTTTTTTGGGTCCGGTCATGGGCCTGAACTCTGGGCCTGGGCGCTGTCCTTCAGCTCTTCAGCTCAAGGCTAGCACTCTACCTCTTGAGCCATAGCGCCACTTCCGGCTTTTTTTTTTCTGGTTATGTGGTGCTGAGGAATCGAACCCAGGGCCTCATGCATGCAAGGCAAGTGTTCTACCACTGGGCCACCTTCCCAGCCCCTAAACTTATCTTTTAAAAGAAATTTTATCCCTTATACTGTCTCTTCATTGTTATTTTCATATAATTAAATGCCTCACTGTAATATATTTGTATAAAACAATAAAATGTAGAAATGCAAAAAAGAACAATATTTATTGTCATAACTTTTTTATTTGGTGCTTGATCACGAGTCATTCCCACTTTTGATATATTTAATTCAAAGGAGACCCTGAAAAATTTAAGTTTTCAGTGAATCATACAAATAATATTAGGTAACATTTATTAAGCTTTTCCTATGCTATTTGCCAGTACTGTGCAAAGGTTATCTCATTTCTTACAATTCTCTTAGCTGACATGCAATACCAACTTTGACTCAGTGTGTTCAAAGTTTTGCTAACCAAGGTACAAATTCTATATAGTGTACTATGATTCAAAATATATTTGTTGAAAAAAATGAAAATCAAAAGACAAAAAAACATAAACAAGCTTTATCTTTTGAGAATTCACTGTAATTTCATGCATGCTAGGCAAGTACTTTACCATTTAAACGATACTCTCAGGTTCCTTTTTGTTTTTCTTGGCAGTTTTGGAGCTTGAACTCAGGGCCTGAGCACTGTATTTTAGCTTTTTTGCTCAAGGTTGGTGTTCTACCACTTGAACCACACTCTACTCCTTGCTTTTTGCTGATTAATTGGAGATAAGTCTCATGGAGTTTCTTACCTGACTGACTTTGAACTACTCAGTAGCTGGGATTACAAGAATGAGCCACCAGTGCCAAGCTTTAGGCCTCCATTTTTATGTTTCAGGCCATATTATTCTCATTCTATTATAGTGGAAACTAAGGCTCACATTTGAAGTTAAGCAGGGATGAATATACATAGCAATAGAGTGGAATCTTGGTTATCTTCTTCCCAACTAACTAGGGTTCCAACTCACCTCACAGCAGAAATGGCTGTCTCTGTTTTCAGATGAAAGTATATTTAGGATGAATCACTAAAAAAAAATGTCCTTCTCCAATAATTTTGTCAAAATTAATGGAAGACATATAGCCTTGACACATAGTTCACAGGGCACTTAAAAGAAAATTCACATAGAAACTTTGGAAAGCTAGACCTTTGCTCACTGTTCTATCTGCCTATCATTCTGTTAATCACAGATGTGACAGAATCAATTGTTTGACATATTTCTATATGCTTATATACTCACATTTCTGCATACTAAACTAGAATAGATTCACATGACATTGTATCATAATCTTGCAATTAGAAAATGTTACTATTTTGAATTCTTGATGTCAGGAAATATAAAACAAAATCTTTACCTAATACAAAAAAAAGAAACCAGATACAAAAAAGAAACTATAAAACTACATTTAACAAATATATGTTGGCATTTTACTTCCAAAAAGGAATGAATTCTGTCAACTCAGAGTTAATCAAAGGATGTGGCACACTGCTGCTGAAAACTGCAGAAAAACTCACTTTATAGAAACATTTCAATAATAAAATCTTTTATTAAAAATGGCTTATTTATGATGACACAGACTGAGTGCCAGGTGAATTTGTTAGTAATAATTATTTCAGTGAAAAATAAGCTAGGTCTATATTTTAAAATCTTAGAGATAATTTTATTTACTTTATAATACCAGATTCCCTCACTTTTTCTACTTATAAAAAGTTCCTTTGCAGAAGCAACCTTGTAAACAAGCCTGTTCCTTTGATATTTTATTTGTATAGAGATCAAATGAAAACATTCTACTTTATTTATATATTTACTCTTTGTGCTGGTCCTGTGAGCAGTTCCTAAGCTTTGTGCTCACGGCTGGTACTCTACCACTTGAATTACACTATACTTCGGGCTTTTTGGTGGTTAACTGTGGAGTCTCACAGACTTCCCTGCCTGGGCTGGCTTTGAACCGTGATCCTTAGGTTTCACCCTCCTCAGTTACTAGAATTATAGGTGTAAGCCACCAGAACGTGGTTTCTACTTTTATTTGGTTTGTCACATTATAAAAAGCACTATATTCAAGCCTAAGTTCTTACTTTCTTTTAGTTTTGTAGCCAAAACTCCAAAAACAGGTATCTCAACTTAATGTATACTTTTAAAAGCCAATGACCTTTTTTGTCATTATAATTTGTGTGAAAATAGACGTTATAAAGTAGAACTTCTACAAAATGGTGACATTTTCCTACATGAACTTTAATTCCCACCTATATAAGATCATAGTAAGTGATTAAGAATACTAAATTATAAAGTATAAAAATGGTTGTGTTATTTAGAATGTATTTTCTACATTGCCCTGATTTTCTTAACTGTAATTGTCCAAGTTATTCCTGTTACTGTAGGACTTTTCTCTTCATTTTGTGAGGAGTGGGAATAAATTATAATACTTTCAGAGGTAAGATTTTTTAATATCAATGTAAGCAAAATACAGCCATAAAATACAATTTTCAAAATAAAAGTCAAAGAAACATCAAAGGTATATGTTGCATGTAAAAAAAATGGCAAAAATTTCCTCTAAAAATCTGGAGTGTGTTACTATTTTTAAATCTTTTCCTTCCTTTCCTGGTTATTAGTTGTATAGAATCAGTTTAACTTTTCAGTTCAAACCAATTTTGAGTTTCATTTTTCCTCTTCTAGGGTATGGGAAGAGATGGGGGATTGAGAGCAACTGGCAGATAAGGGAGAGAGAGTGAAAACTATGTCCCTTAGAAACATATAATTAAAATCTAATATAGTAATTATCTCCCAAAGAATGTATTTCTATCATATATACTTCAACAATCTTAACTTTGTTGTTTTCTATAGTCTAAGTCATAAAAAGCATGTAACCAGCCATTTTCTAATGCTCTCTATTATAGACCCTGTTTAATGTTAATGAATTTATAGGCACAAATAGCTAGCATCAAGGCTATAGTGAAAAGCAGAACACTTCAAGCATTTAATACAGCTAAAGGGGCAGATTAGAGATCAATAACAAAATCACCTGGTAAAAAAAGGAAAAAGGTGTTGCATTAAAAGGCTTTTTGCTTTACAGTGAAACAATACTGAGAAACCTGTATTTTAGCACTTGTACTCAACAGGCACTCCAAACTATGCAATGATGAGAACAGAGACCCATCCTTTCTAATAATCTTGTGACAAAAGCTAAAAGACATCATCCTATTAACTAGTGATCTCAACTGCTAATGCGGAGTACTTCCTGGTGCCTTTTATGTAGAATGCTGCTATTAAAACACCACTAAACATTCACTCTGAACAACACAGAATCATTCATCTTTTATCAGCATCTCTTGTTAGAAGAGTATGAGTGGGGCTGAAGGTGTCATTGATATTATGGAGTGGAAATTAATCAGAAATTTTTCTCATATTTTCCTCATCTCACTAATTTACTTTTGTTCAAATTTCCTCCTGTTAAAAAGTTCATACCCAACCCCCTGTTGTACTCTTTTAAGTTAAGAATATTCAACGAGTGCGTCTGCTGAAAAGCACTAGGTCCTAACACAAAAAGCATTCGAAATTCTCATTTAGTTGTCTTTATTTTGCTAGCACCATGTGGTCCTTGAAGATGTAGAAAACACGGGAAGCCGAGTAAAGATCAGAGCAAGCTCATTAGCATTCTGACAAAATTGGAGTGGTGGAGATGTATAGTTTGCCTAGTTTGTCGTTTTGAAAGCTACCGGTGGTAAGCTTTCTATTTCATTGTGCCTTTGTCTTTTTTTTGGGGCGGGGGGAGGTGGTGGTGGTGGTGTTTCAAAGCAGCAGGGTATTTGTTAGCCTTAGGTTTGCACAATGCATTGTGGGAACCTTTCCTGAATGTTCAGCCCTATATAGTATCATTCCAGTTTGAGTCAAAAAGTTTTTTATTTTCCTTCACCATTTATAAGAAAGAACATGTATGTGACTCTTGGTGTATAACCTTAATGTACATTATCACAATTTCGTCTTCCCTGTTGCCTAAATCATGAAGTCCAAAGAGAGAATCTAAATTCCCTTACTTTCCTTCTAAAATAAAAAATTTTAAACATTAACACTTGTGTTCTTAATTAAGTAGCATGCAAGATTGGTTCATTCAAAACTTAATGTTAAATAATTTTTCCATTTATTTTTTAATCTAGTATAAAGAAAAACATAGTTTGTATTTTTAAAATTAGGTAAATAAGGAATATCTCTTAGGATACTTCAATAAGTTATTACCTTATTCATTTGCTTTTATCATCTTTTTTGTCTTTATTTAATGTATGACTCACTTTGAAGAGCTAAATGGGCTACATTAATGCTACTATTCAACATGAATGTTTCCAAGTTGCAATGAAATGGATAAAGGTCTTTGGGGATGAATTTATCTAAATCCTCGTGATTGCCCTCCTATCTTGGATGATGACCCAAAAGAATGTCAACAGCTCATTTTCCCAGAGAGCTGGAAGCAGTCCCTATGCAAGCCATAATCTGCACATTCTCAAAGAACCATTTCAAACATTATATTTCACAAGCTATTTTAAGTGATTTTCCTCTCATCTCTAGTATCCTAACAGTACTTTGAATATCAGTGTCTTTGAAATTAGGGCTAAACAAAATTTTACAAATGAATTGTACATATGGCATAGAAGTTTTCAGATTTGCTTTCAAATGTGTATTTTAGAAACACGATCATCTTGTTACAGTATTATTTGTGGCATAAGTGAAATAATGTCTAAAAATACTTTTCTCATCACAAAAAAGTGCTTCTCATTGTTCATTATTTTACTTAGAGTCAATTCTAACTTACAGCTTATCAAAATCCCAAGGGAGGACTGGAACATGGCTCATGTGGTAGAGTACTTGCCCTGAGTTCCAACTCCAATGATACAAAAAGCAAAAGCAACAGAAGAAGAACAATGGTACATAAAATACAGCACATGATATAACCAAATTAAAATACTTTAATGGGCTGGAGATTTAATAGGAAAGGGGATTTAGTTCAGTGGTAGAACACTTGCCTAGTGTTCGAGAGGCCCTGGGTTTGATCCTTAGCACTATAAACACAACAAAACAAGGCAAAACACCCAACACAAATAAATGAATTATTTCTTCATGAAGCTTTTGACAGAGAAGCATTTGGTTATATTATGTTTTACTTCCTTCATTCAGTGAAAAGCCATTATACTAAAAAGCATATCACAGGGATAGCTTTTATATATGAAATATTCATATTATATTAAGAGTGCCTAATTAAAATGATATATATCTTTTTCATGTCTCTAAGCTCTAAATTCACTGCTTAAAGCTTATTGGTTTTCTTCCATAATTTAAAATTTCATTCTTAAAGCAAAAAAAAATAGAAAGACTTGTTATTTATCAATAACTTTTGCTATGATGTGACTACATATTGTTAGAATACGAAATTTGACTAACTTAAAACTATGCATTAATATATCCCAAGTACCTGTTCTTCAGCTAGCTTAAAAATTCAAATGGATGTTACTACATACATAATAACTAAATTAGTTTATACTTTGCAATATGAATAAAGTTGCACATTTACCCCTTCAATGCATTTTTCTATCAGTTTCCTAAATAAAATCATCTGGACTAGCTATATCAAATGAGAGAGTACTCAAGAGTATTTAAATTCAGTTTTAAAACAAATATTTTAGCAATTTACTTAGCTTGTAGGGTCTGTTTCTCCCAAAATCATTTAAAAACTACCTTGATTTTAGACTTTATTAGAGATATTCTTGACTGATAAGGCCAAGATTGTTGTTAAACAATTGTAGAAAGATATGTAAAAAAGTAGAAGTTGGAAAGGCAGTGAATTTAAATTTTTTTTAAGGTCTAAAACACACTAAATTTGAATTTATAATAGCTTCAAAGTAAAACATAAAGACAGAGTTAAAGCATTATAAGTAAACAAATGCAGTCTACAGTTGATAGCAACAAACATGTTAACATAGCTTTTCTGTACCACATCAAACTTGAAGCTCAAATTATACTGGTGCTTAGTTTTCTATGACTTAAAGGCCAGATGTTTTTCACAAATGGCCAACAATCGTTGTGAGAATAAATTAATGATTCATTTTTTTAAGCTTTGATGGAATTAAGAATACTTCTTTTCTCAATGTGCCCATGTGAATGTTTGCCCGTTAAATTTCTTCTTTTTCCTTTTTTTCTTTCTTTCTTTTTTGACAAGTGAGGCCACCCGGCAGAAAACAACTGATGCAAAACCCAGGAGTAATCCCTCTGTTTAGTTCAACACTATGGTTAGCCTTAACACTGCCTTTATTATCCAGTGGATTTAGAGGAACTTTCATTTATTTGTTGGCCTCAGTTTTCAATTCTGTTGCCCTCTTTAAGGAAAACTATAGCTATTCCTAAGTAAATACATTTGCATAGTACTACAATGAAATGCTCTAGATTTTATTATACTCGCAAGCTAAACAGGGATTGTGTACATATGTAGCATGAAAAATATGTGGAAAGCATCAAGATATAACTTAATCATAAACCATATTGCAATGAGGCTATAATTCCAACAATATCTTAAGTATATAGATATTTACTTAAGAAAAAACCTGAAGCCATAGAAGCCTAAGAAATTTATTTTCAGTTTCAAATTGCTTCATTAAAACTTTCTTCGTGAAAGGATCATTTCAAATAAGTAAATAAATACATAAATATAACTTACCACACAGATAATATTTTCTATTAACATTTAGTCTAAATTATAAAACACTTATTCTATGTAAGTAGAATATAATTTTTTAATTTATCTGTGAGTTAAAAATTAAAGATTCACTTCACTGTGAAGAAACTATAGCAAATAATCCAATGTTTTATTTATTTATTTCTATGTGCATTGTTTTGTTTTAGTGTTACTAAAGACCAACCCCTCACACATTTTATGTTACTTCCCTATCTCCCAAAGTATTTTTAAGACATGTTTCAAAGTGTGGATTGTTTTCGTGAAATAGTTAGGAACTGAATTTTTGTTTTGAAATGAGCTGTATAACAACATGGCTCAGGGGAAGAAAAACATTCTGGAATGGGAGAAAATACCTGTTCTAATTTTGGCTTTGTGCCAGTCTCTTACTGCAACTTCAGTGTTTTCATCAGTAAAATAAAAACACAAAGATGATCTCAAGATCCTTCATATTCACAAACAATTATAACTATGCAGTAGTAATATATATAATGTATATAATGCAATATTAGAACTTAGTGTTTAAAAGTTGACTGTTAGCTTGTTTTCTCAGTTGCTTTAAAAGGTGATTAGTACAAATGACATCATGTATAGGTAGACTACAAAAAGCCAAAATTTAGTAGAGCTTCTCTAGAGTCTTACATCATTCATTAAATGAAACATGTAAGACTTAGTGAGGAATCTTAAAATCCCTAATACCCTTTCCTAACAGTTTTCCCTAGTTAATGAATGAACATTTATGCAGAGCAAAACGCATGGCCCAAAATGTTACACTCTGATTTAGAGGTTGAAAGGATCAATCCTACACACAACTGTTCTTTTTTCTTCCTTTATTTTTTCCTAGAAACAGTAGAATCACTTTATAGGTACAGTTAGCTAAGAAAAGTTCCACATAAGACACAAATAGAGATGCTAATGCAGGACATTTTAACTGTATCAAAAAAGTGAAATAGAAAACCGATAATATTGAGGATATATTTCAATGGCAGAGTACTTTGCCTAGCACAGAGAAGCCCTGGGTTCAATCCCAGCACTGATGTGTGCATGTGTGCATGTATGTGTGTGTCTGTGTGCGCGTGTTGACATTCTACTATTCAAAAGAGAAGTAGAGGTCTCCTACTAAAAATGCAATTGGGTTTTACACTATATAATATTCTCTTGGGTATAAAAAAATAAATATGCACTTTAGGGTGTTAGCAAGTCATATACATTTCTTTTTATAAAATTGATTTTCCCATTGGACTAAGCACATCAATACAAAACAAATGAACTACCAAAGTGCCCTAATTAACAATTTTGCAAGTCTTAGAGCAACACTGTGGTCATTAAAGTCTATTCCATGGCATATCTGTTT